>NC_059430.1:26008738-27476238 GCF_021028975.2 Sphaerodactylus townsendi
GGGGGGGGGTGGGGGGGGGGGGGGGTGGGGGGGGGGGGGGGTGGGGGGGGGGGGGGGTGGGGGGGGGGGGGGGTGGGGGGGGGGGGGGGTGGGGGGGGGGGGGGGTGGGGGGGGGGGGGGGTGGGGGGGGGGGGGGGTGGGGGGGGGGGGGGGTGGGGGGGGGGGGGGGTGGGGGGGGGGGGGGGTGGGGGGGGGGGGGGGTGGGGGGGGGGGGGGGTGGGGGGGGGGGGGGGTGGGGGGGGGGGGGGGTGGGGGGGGGGGGGGGTGGGGGGGGGGGGGGGTGGGGGGGGGGGGGGGTGGGGGGGGGGGGGGGTGGGGGGGGGGGGGGGTGGGGGGGGGGGGGGGTGGGGGGGGGGGGGGGTGGGGGGGGGGGGGGGTGGGGGGGGGGGGGGGTGGGGGGGGGGGGGGGTGGGGGGGGGGGGGGGTGGGGGGGGGGGGGGGTGGGGGGGGGGGGGGGTGGGGGGGGGGGGGGGTGGGGGGGGGGGGGGGTGGGGGGGGGGGGGGGTGGGGGGGGGGGGGGGTGGGGGGGGGGGGGGGTGGGGGGGGGGGGGGGTGGGGGGGGGGGGGGGTGGGGGGGGGGGGGGGTGGGGGGGGGGGGGGGTGGGGGGGGGGGGGGGTGGGGGGGGGGGGGGGTGGGGGGGGGGGGGGGTGGGGGGGGGGGGGGGTGGGGGGGGGGGGGGGTGGGGGGGGGGGGGGGTGGGGGGGGGGGGGGGTGGGGGGGGGGGGGGGTGGGGGGGGGGGGGGGTGGGGGGGGGGGGGGGTGGGGGGGGGGGGGGGTGGGGGGGGGGGGGGGTGGGGGGGGGGGGGGGTGGGGGGGGGGGGGGGTGGGGGGGGGGGGGGGTGGGGGGGGGGGGGGGTGGGGGGGGGGGGGGGTGGGGGGGGGGGGGGGTGGGGGGGGGGGGGGGTGGGGGGGGGGGGGGGTGGGGGGGGGGGGGGGTGGGGGGGGGGGGGGGTGGGGGGGGGGGGGGGTGGGGGGGGGGGGGGGTGGGGGGGGGGGGGGGTGGGGGGGGGGGGGGGTGGGGGGGGGGGGGGGTGGGGGGGGGGGGGGGTGGGGGGGGGGGGGGGTGGGGGGGGGGGGGGGTGGGGGGGGGGGGGGGTGGGGGGGGGGGGGGGTGGGGGGGGGGGGGGGTGGGGGGGGGGGGGGGTGGGGGGGGGGGGGGGTGGGGGGGGGGGGGGGTGGGGGGGGGGGGGGGTGGGGGGGGGGGGGGGTGGGGGGGGGGGGGGGTGGGGGGGGGGGGGGGTGGGGGGGGGGGGGGGTGGGGGGGGGGGGGGGTGGGGGGGGGGGGGGGTGGGGGGGGGGGGGGGTGGGGGGGGGGGGGGGTGGGGGGGGGGGGGGGTGGGGGGGGGGGGGGGTGGGGGGGGGGGGGGGTGGGGGGGGGGGGGGGTGGGGGGGGGGGGGGGTGGGGGGGGGGGGGGGTGGGGGGGGGGGGGGGTGGGGGGGGGGGGGGGTGGGGGGGGGGGGGGGTGGGGGGGGGGGGGGGTGGGGGGGGGGGGGGGTGGGGGGGGGGGGGGGTGGGGGGGGGGGGGGGTGGGGGGGGGGGGGGGTGGGGGGGGGGGGGGGTGGGGGGGGGGGGGGGTGGGGGGGGGGGGGGGTGGGGGGGGGGGGGGGTGGGGGGGGGGGGGGGTGGGGGGGGGGGGGGGTGGGGGGGGGGGGGGGTGGGGGGGGGGGGGGGTGGGGGGGGGGGGGGGTGGGGGGGGGGGGGGGTGGGGGGGGGGGGGGGTGGGGGGGGGGGGGGGTGGGGGGGGGGGGGGGTGGGGGGGGGGGGGGGTGGGGGGGGGGGGGGGTGGGGGGGGGGGGGGGTGGGGGGGGGGGGGGGTGGGGGGGGGGGGGGGTGGGGGGGGGGGGGGGTGGGGGGGGGGGGGGGTGGGGGGGGGGGGGGGTGGGGGGGGGGGGGGGTGGGGGGGGGGGGGGGTGGGGGGGGGGGGGGGTGGGGGGGGGGGGGGGTGGGGGGGGGGGGGGGTGGGGGGGGGGGGGGGTGGGGGGGGGGGGGGGTGGGGGGGGGGGGGGGTGGGGGGGGGGGGGGGTGGGGGGGGGGGGGGGTGGGGGGGGGGGGGGGTGGGGGGGGGGGGGGGTGGGGGGGGGGGGGGGTGGGGGGGGGGGGGGGTGGGGGGGGGGGGGGGTGGGGGGGGGGGGGGGTGGGGGGGGGGGGGGGTGGGGGGGGGGGGGGGTGGGGGGGGGGGGGGGTGGGGGGGGGGGGGGGTGGGGGGGGGGGGGGGTGGGGGGGGGGGGGGGTGGGGGGGGGGGGGGGTGGGGGGGGGGGGGGGTGGGGGGGGGGGGGGGTGGGGGGGGGGGGGGGTGGGGGGGGGGGGGGGTGGGGGGGGGGGGGGGTGGGGGGGGGGGGGGGTGGGGGGGGGGGGGGGTGGGGGGGGGGGGGGGTGGGGGGGGGGGGGGGTGGGGGGGGGGGGGGGTGGGGGGGGGGGGGGGTGGGGGGGGGGGGGGGTGGGGGGGGGGGGGGGTGGGGGGGGGGGGGGGTGGGGGGGGGGGGGGGTGGGGGGGGGGGGGGGTGGGGGGGGGGGGGGGTGGGGGGGGGGGGGGGTGGGGGGGGGGGGGGGTGGGGGGGGGGGGGGGTGGGGGGGGGGGGGGGTGGGGGGGGGGGGGGGTGGGGGGGGGGGGGGGTGGGGGGGGGGGGGGGTGGGGGGGGGGGGGGGTGGGGGGGGGGGGGGGTGGGGGGGGGGGGGGGTGGGGGGGGGGGGGGGTGGGGGGGGGGGGGGGTGGGGGGGGGGGGGGGTGGGGGGGGGGGGGGGTGGGGGGGGGGGGGGGTGGGGGGGGGGGGGGGTGGGGGGGGGGGGGGGTGGGGGGGGGGGGGGGTGGGGGGGGGGGGGGGTGGGGGGGGGGGGGGGTGGGGGGGGGGGGGGGTGGGGGGGGGGGGGGGTGGGGGGGGGGGGGGGTGGGGGGGGGGGGGGGTGGGGGGGGGGGGGGGTGGGGGGGGGGGGGGGTGGGGGGGGGGGGGGGTGGGGGGGGGGGGGGGTGGGGGGGGGGGGGGGTGGGGGGGGGGGGGGGTGGGGGGGGGGGGGGGTGGGGGGGGGGGGGGGTGGGGGGGGGGGGGGGTGGGGGGGGGGGGGGGTGGGGGGGGGGGGGGGTGGGGGGGGGGGGGGGTGGGGGGGGGGGGGGGTGGGGGGGGGGGGGGGTGGGGGGGGGGGGGGGTGGGGGGGGGGGGGGGTGGGGGGGGGGGGGGGTGGGGGGGGGGGGGGGTGGGGGGGGGGGGGGGTGGGGGGGGGGGGGGGTGGGGGGGGGGGGGGGTGGGGGGGGGGGGGGGTGGGGGGGGGGGGGGGTGGGGGGGGGGGGGGGTGGGGGGGGGGGGGGGTGGGGGGGGGGGGGGGTGGGGGGGGGGGGGGGTGGGGGGGGGGGGGGGTGGGGGGGGGGGGGGGTGGGGGGGGGGGGGGGTGGGGGGGGGGGGGGGTGGGGGGGGGGGGGGGTGGGGGGGGGGGGGGGTGGGGGGGGGGGGGGGTGGGGGGGGGGGGGGGTGGGGGGGGGGGGGGGTGGGGGGGGGGGGGGGTGGGGGGGGGGGGGGGTGGGGGGGGGGGGGGGTGGGGGGGGGGGGGGGTGGGGGGGGGGGGGGGTGGGGGGGGGGGGGGGTGGGGGGGGGGGGGGGTGGGGGGGGGGGGGGGTGGGGGGGGGGGGGGGTGGGGGGGGGGGGGGGTGGGGGGGGGGGGGGGTGGGGGGGGGGGGGGGTGGGGGGGGGGGGGGGTGGGGGGGGGGGGGGGTGGGGGGGGGGGGGGGTGGGGGGGGGGGGGGGTGGGGGGGGGGGGGGGTGGGGGGGGGGGGGGGTGGGGGGGGGGGGGGGTGGGGGGGGGGGGGGGTGGGGGGGGGGGGGGGTGGGGGGGGGGGGGGGTGGGGGGGGGGGGGGGTGGGGGGGGGGGGGGGTGGGGGGGGGGGGGGGTGGGGGGGGGGGGGGGTGGGGGGGGGGGGGGGTGGGGGGGGGGGGGGGTGGGGGGGGGGGGGGGTGGGGGGGGGGGGGGGTGGGGGGGGGGGGGGGTGGGGGGGGGGGGGGGTGGGGGGGGGGGGGGGTGGGGGGGGGGGGGGGTGGGGGGGGGGGGGGGTGGGGGGGGGGGGGGGTGGGGGGGGGGGGGGGTGGGGGGGGGGGGGGGTGGGGGGGGGGGGGGGTGGGGGGGGGGGGGGGTGGGGGGGGGGGGGGGTGGGGGGGGGGGGGGGTGGGGGGGGGGGGGGGTGGGGGGGGGGGGGGGTGGGGGGGGGGGGGGGTGGGGGGGGGGGGGGGTGGGGGGGGGGGGGGGTGGGGGGGGGGGGGGGTGGGGGGGGGGGGGGGTGGGGGGGGGGGGGGGTGGGGGGGGGGGGGGGTGGGGGGGGGGGGGGGTGGGGGGGGGGGGGGGTGGGGGGGGGGGGGGGTGGGGGGGGGGGGGGGTGGGGGGGGGGGGGGGTGGGGGGGGGGGGGGGTGGGGGGGGGGGGGGGTGGGGGGGGGGGGGGGTGGGGGGGGGGGGGGGTGGGGGGGGGGGGGGGTGGGGGGGGGGGGGGGTGGGGGGGGGGGGGGGTGGGGGGGGGGGGGGGTGGGGGGGGGGGGGGGTGGGGGGGGGGGGGGGTGGGGGGGGGGGGGGGTGGGGGGGGGGGGGGGTGGGGGGGGGGGGGGGTGGGGGGGGGGGGGGGTGGGGGGGGGGGGGGGTGGGGGGGGGGGGGGGTGGGGGGGGGGGGGGGTGGGGGGGGGGGGGGGTGGGGGGGGGGGGGGGTGGGGGGGGGGGGGGGTGGGGGGGGGGGGGGGTGGGGGGGGGGGGGGGTGGGGGGGGGGGGGGGTGGGGGGGGGGGGGGGTGGGGGGGGGGGGGGGTGGGGGGGGGGGGGGGTGGGGGGGGGGGGGGGTGGGGGGGGGGGGGGGTGGGGGGGGGGGGGGGTGGGGGGGGGGGGGGGTGGGGGGGGGGGGGGGTGGGGGGGGGGGGGGGTGGGGGGGGGGGGGGGTGGGGGGGGGGGGGGGTGGGGGGGGGGGGGGGTGGGGGGGGGGGGGGGTGGGGGGGGGGGGGGGTGGGGGGGGGGGGGGGTGGGGGGGGGGGGGGGTGGGGGGGGGGGGGGGTGGGGGGGGGGGGGGGTGGGGGGGGGGGGGGGTGGGGGGGGGGGGGGGTGGGGGGGGGGGGGGGTGGGGGGGGGGGGGGGTGGGGGGGGGGGGGGGTGGGGGGGGGGGGGGGTGGGGGGGGGGGGGGGTGGGGGGGGGGGGGGGTGGGGGGGGGGGGGGGTGGGGGGGGGGGGGGGTGGGGGGGGGGGGGGGTGGGGGGGGGGGGGGGTGGGGGGGGGGGGGGGTGGGGGGGGGGGGGGGTGGGGGGGGGGGGGGGTGGGGGGGGGGGGGGGTGGGGGGGGGGGGGGGTGGGGGGGGGGGGGGGTGGGGGGGGGGGGGGGTGGGGGGGGGGGGGGGTGGGGGGGGGGGGGGGTGGGGGGGGGGGGGGGTGGGGGGGGGGGGGGGTGGGGGGGGGGGGGGGTGGGGGGGGGGGGGGGTGGGGGGGGGGGGGGGTGGGGGGGGGGGGGGGTGGGGGGGGGGGGGGGTGGGGGGGGGGGGGGGTGGGGGGGGGGGGGGGTGGGGGGGGGGGGGGGTGGGGGGGGGGGGGGGTGGGGGGGGGGGGGGGTGGGGGGGGGGGGGGGTGGGGGGGGGGGGGGGTGGGGGGGGGGGGGGGTGGGGGGGGGGGGGGGTGGGGGGGGGGGGGGGTGGGGGGGGGGGGGGGTGGGGGGGGGGGGGGGTGGGGGGGGGGGGGGGTGGGGGGGGGGGGGGGTGGGGGGGGGGGGGGGTGGGGGGGGGGGGGGGTGGGGGGGGGGGGGGGTGGGGGGGGGGGGGGGTGGGGGGGGGGGGGGGTGGGGGGGGGGGGGGGTGGGGGGGGGGGGGGGTGGGGGGGGGGGGGGGTGGGGGGGGGGGGGGGTGGGGGGGGGGGGGGGTGGGGGGGGGGGGGGGTGGGGGGGGGGGGGGGTGGGGGGGGGGGGGGGTGGGGGGGGGGGGGGGTGGGGGGGGGGGGGGGTGGGGGGGGGGGGGGGTGGGGGGGGGGGGGGGTGGGGGGGGGGGGGGGTGGGGGGGGGGGGGGGTGGGGGGGGGGGGGGGTGGGGGGGGGGGGGGGTGGGGGGGGGGGGGGGTGGGGGGGGGGGGGGGTGGGGGGGGGGGGGGGTGGGGGGGGGGGGGGGTGGGGGGGGGGGGGGGTGGGGGGGGGGGGGGGTGGGGGGGGGGGGGGGTGGGGGGGGGGGGGGGTGGGGGGGGGGGGGGGTGGGGGGGGGGGGGGGTGGGGGGGGGGGGGGGTGGGGGGGGGGGGGGGTGGGGGGGGGGGGGGGTGGGGGGGGGGGGGGGTGGGGGGGGGGGGGGGTGGGGGGGGGGGGGGGTGGGGGGGGGGGGGGGTGGGGGGGGGGGGGGGTGGGGGGGGGGGGGGGTGGGGGGGGGGGGGGGTGGGGGGGGGGGGGGGTGGGGGGGGGGGGGGGTGGGGGGGGGGGGGGGTGGGGGGGGGGGGGGGTGGGGGGGGGGGGGGGTGGGGGGGGGGGGGGGTGGGGGGGGGGGGGGGTGGGGGGGGGGGGGGGTGGGGGGGGGGGGGGGTGGGGGGGGGGGGGGGTGGGGGGGGGGGGGGGTGGGGGGGGGGGGGGGTGGGGGGGGGGGGGGGTGGGGGGGGGGGGGGGTGGGGGGGGGGGGGGGTGGGGGGGGGGGGGGGTGGGGGGGGGGGGGGGTGGGGGGGGGGGGGGGTGGGGGGGGGGGGGGGTGGGGGGGGGGGGGGGTGGGGGGGGGGGGGGGTGGGGGGGGGGG
Source organism: Sphaerodactylus townsendi (assembly GCF_021028975.2). Classification (NCBI taxonomy): domain Eukaryota; kingdom Metazoa; phylum Chordata; class Lepidosauria; order Squamata; family Sphaerodactylidae; genus Sphaerodactylus; species Sphaerodactylus townsendi. The sequence continues at coordinate 26,015,448 of NC_059430.1, forward strand.
GGGGTGGGGGGGGGGGGGGGTGGGGGGGGGGGGGGGTGGGGGGGGGGGGGGGTGGGGGGGGGGGGGGGTGGGGGGGGGGGGGGGTGGGGGGGGGGGGGGGTGGGGGGGGGGGGGGGTGGGGGGGGGGGGGGGTGGGGGGGGGGGGGGGTGGGGGGGGGGGGGGGTGGGGGGGGGGGGGGGTGGGGGGGGGGGGGGGTGGGGGGGGGGGGGGGTGGGGGGGGGGGGGGGTGGGGGGGGGGGGGGGTGGGGGGGGGGGGGGGTGGGGGGGGGGGGGGGTGGGGGGGGGGGGGGGTGGGGGGGGGGGGGGGTGGGGGGGGGGGGGGGTGGGGGGGGGGGGGGGTGGGGGGGGGGGGGGGTGGGGGGGGGGGGGGGTGGGGGGGGGGGGGGGTGGGGGGGGGGGGGGGTGGGGGGGGGGGGGGGTGGGGGGGGGGGGGGGTGGGGGGGGGGGGGGGTGGGGGGGGGGGGGGGTGGGGGGGGGGGGGGGTGGGGGGGGGGGGGGGTGGGGGGGGGGGGGGGTGGGGGGGGGGGGGGGTGGGGGGGGGGGGGGGTGGGGGGGGGGGGGGGTGGGGGGGGGGGGGGGTGGGGGGGGGGGGGGGTGGGGGGGGGGGGGGGTGGGGGGGGGGGGGGGTGGGGGGGGGGGGGGGTGGGGGGGGGGGGGGGTGGGGGGGGGGGGGGGTGGGGGGGGGGGGGGGTGGGGGGGGGGGGGGGTGGGGGGGGGGGGGGGTGGGGGGGGGGGGGGGTGGGGGGGGGGGGGGGTGGGGGGGGGGGGGGGTGGGGGGGGGGGGGGGTGGGGGGGGGGGGGGGTGGGGGGGGGGGGGGGTGGGGGGGGGGGGGGGTGGGGGGGGGGGGGGGTGGGGGGGGGGGGGGGTGGGGGGGGGGGGGGGGGGGGGGGGGGGGGGGTGGGGGGGGGGGGGGGTGGGGGGGGGGGGGGGTGGGGGAGGGGAGGGGTGTGGGGGGGGGGGGGTTTTTAAGGGTAAATTACCAGGGGTCTAGACAGCAATGTTAAATAAACATGGTTAAGCAATGCTTTCTTGAGCTTGCAGTGACTAAAGCCTACTGGGACTTAAAAAGAGGATGGCAAAATCTACACGTAATGTCTGACTCTATTAGGGCTAAACACTGATTTAAACACCTTAAAGCAGTGTTTCCCAACCTTTTTGACATCACGGTGCCCTTGACCTCACTCTTCATATCTCATGGTACCCCTGCCATCCCCCCACCTTCCCCTCCCAGTGCTCCTGCTTGACACCCCCTCCAACCTTCCCCTCCCAGGGTGAAGGGAAGCATGGGGGGGGGGGTGCGGGAATTGGCTGCTGACCTTGCGGCAGGCCCTGCCTCCTGGCCCAGCTCCATGTCCTTGCTGGCGCCGGCAGGAGACACCGCAAAAGTGAGGGGGGCTGGTAGCATTGCCACGGTACCCCTGGGACATGCTCATGGCACCCCAGGGTACCACGGAACCCTGGTTGGGAATCACTGCCTTAAAGACTAACCCGTGTATTTACGGCATGAACTTCCATGAGACCGGGCCCGTTACCTCAGATGTAACTGATGAAGTGGGTTCTGGTTCACAAAACGCAACGTCGATTGTGTTTGCCTGCAAAGTGCCACAAGAGTCCAGCTGACATGTAGCCACCTCCCTGCAATTCTGTCATGCAATTGTAGGGCCAGCTTCATGCACAGAAGTACTGTACAGAATATGATGCTCGTTCACTTTTTAGTGAAGTACAGCTGCTGTCAGAGCCCCTCATCAAATGTTTAAGAAAGGTTATTGTAGTATAGAAACTGAAACATTTTCAGGGGGTTGGTCTGGCTTTATGCTTGTCAGTTAATGGAAGGTTTTACAACAGGTCTGTGCTTCTTCAACCCTGAGGTTGTGAATATGCTGGCAGAAAGTACTTTTGTTCTTATAACCGAGGCCCGTCAGTTTGATCTGCAGAATGGTAAAGCTCACAATGTGAAGCTAGTATACCGGAACAGAAGACATGGCTGCTATTGGAAAATCTGAAAATCTTTATCACGTTAGTGTTGCGCATCTTCCAATGCAGCTTGGTTAATGTCAGAAATCCAGAGCCATAGAAGAACTAGTATCTTAGATCCTCCCCTGTCAATGTTCTTCTTGGACTGGAGGAGGGCTGCTCTACTGAGGCCCTGACTTGAGAATCCTACAATCCATTTCATGTGGCCCCCAGCGCTTTTTCTTGTATCTGATGTCTTTGAAATATTTATTCATGACACACTTTCCAATTAAAATTGCTGGGGTGTGTTGTGTTTCCAAACAAGTATGGACTGAAATGCCCTGACTTGGATAGGCCGAGCTAGGATCATCTCATCTGATCATGGAAGCTAAGCAGAGCCGGCCCTGGCTAATATTCAGATGGGAGACCTTCAAGGAATACCAGGGTTGTTGTGCAGAGGCTGCCGGTGACAAACCATATCTGAACATCTCTTGCCTTGAAAATCCTACAGGGTCCCCATAGTCAGCTGCCACTTGCCAGAACTTTCCATATAGACTGAAATATTGGGAAAAAACACCCCAATAGTTCACTGTGCTTCTAACTAAGACATCACAGATTAAAGCAACCCCTAGTCCAGTGGTGGCGAACCTTGGGCACTCCAGATGCTATGGACTACAATTCCCATCAGCCCCTGCCAGCATAGCCAATTGGCCATGCTGGCAGGGGTTGATGGGAATTGTAGTCCATAACATCTGGAGTGCCAAAGGTTTGCCACCACAGCCCTAGTCTAAAAAGGGCAGCATAAAAAACTGCCGCTAAGACGAACTATTGTCGGCATCCCACCAAAGATTTAAAACCACAAATTAATGGAGTAGAAACTACAGTTTAACATTCCTGGCAACAAAACGCAACCAGACTCCATTCCAGATGAAGGGACTAGGAAGGGCGTGTGTAGTGAAGGCACAACAACTGGAAAATCCTTGCCCTCTTGGCCATCTGCCTGCTGTCTAAAGACTGTTGCAAACCAAAGCAAGACTCGAGATTATCCCTGCAATGCTAGAAATAGAAGAGGAAAATGGCCTGCGTGCCACGGACTTCCGGATGGTTAAGATAATGCAGGAGTAGACTGTGAGAATTGCTGTGTTTTTTTCCTCATTCTTGAGGAGTGCTTTCTTGAACAAAAAGTTCAGTCACCAGAGAAGACGTGTGTTCAGAAGATGCCCCGTGGAAATTGCTTGCACACAACATCGGGGCCTGGTGCATTTGGGTGCATCTTCTCCTCTCCAATCTCTTCTGCAAGCAATTTGTCTCCTTCCACTTCCAGCATCTGCAAATCAGGCTCAAGGAGTAATCAAAGTGTGATAAACATTAATTAGGATAATAACCAATAGCTTAATGGGGGGAAAAGAAATCTTGATTACGTTTTCTCAGGGGACCTTCTTCTACCCATCGAGTTCTGATTACACCTACTCAGACATGAAATAAGACGTTTAAATGTGAGCCGTTTAAATGTGAAGGGTGGGAAAGTGCGGGAAATGGTGAAGAGCCCCTTCCAAGGTTACTGAACACTTGAACTTATTTGGCTTTTCTGAGGGGAAAAACACGCACTGCAATTTGCAGCTTTCAAACTTTTGAGGGGAACCTGGCACTCGGAATGGATTTCTAAACGAGCCTCAAAGCAGCCATAAATTGCAGATGTTGGCCGCTTCTTTCTGTACTTTCTCAAGCAAATAACAGAGCGGTGCTGGCAAGGGACGAAAGACGTTACCACCTTCTCCTGACGTTCAAGATGGGCAGAGCACACCTTCTCCAGGCCCACTCTGGAAAATGGCTGCCAGCAACCCGAGACATGTTGCTGGGGCTGAAGGGGGAAAATAACCCGCTGAAGCTACAGTCTCTTTGACTGGAGACGCCTTCCTGCTTGCTAAAGAAAAGAACAGTCTGAGGTATACAGGGTTGTCTCAGCACAACCTTCTCCTGGGCGCACTCTCCCATATCTCCCCCCCCACACACACACACACACACCGTCCCAGCCCAGCCTACAGCTTTTCTGCCGTAGAAATGAAATGAATGAAGCTGATTTCCTTCAAATAACGGCGAGCTTTCTGCCATCACTCTCAGACATGGCTGCCCTGTCACGAATGAAGAAGAGTTTGGATTTATATCCCCCCTTTCTCCCCTGCAGGAGACTCAAAGGGGCTTGCCCTTCCCCCCTCACAACACATACCCTGTGAGGTGGGTGAGGCTGAGAGAGCTCCCAGAAGCTGTGACTAGCCCAAGGTCACCCAGCTGGCGTGTGTGGGAGTGCACAGGCTATTCTGAATTTCCCAGATAAGTCTCCACAGCTCAGGCGGCAGAGCTGGGAATCAAACCCGGTTCCTCCAGATTAGATACACGAGCTCTTAACCTCCTACGCCATTTTCTACTGTCAGGAGGAGAGGGCCTGGAGAGTCTGCTGCTTCCGGCCATCTGATGGCAAGAAGAAGGCAATACAGCTACTAAATCCCTCACATTGCTCTGAATATATCACTATCATGGGAAGTGGAGGCTTGCCCCCTCGTCACACACACCTCAGAAGGGTCTTCGAGAGCAGTAATTTATTTTTTCCAGTCAAGTTATTAGACTTGGGGGGGGGGGGGTTGAGTTTTTCCTCAAACTCAAGGTGGTGCACATCCCTCCTGATCCTCCTAACCCTGTGAGGTAGGCTAGTCTAAGAGAAGGTAACTGGCCAAAGGTCACCCAGTTAGTTTTGTGACTGAGGGGGAGTTTGAACCCCCATTTTTCATCTTTAAACCCAAAATTCTAGCCTGGAGACCACGCTGCTTCTGGTGGGGTGGTGGTAAAAGTAACATGTGCCCCTGTAGTCTAAAACTGCATAGCCTAGCGTCATTGTCATTGATATTGTTGTGGGGTAAGAGTACAAAATGCACAACATCTTCATTGTTTCCCAGAGCGACCTCTACAAGGTGTCACCCTTTCCACCATAATGCTGTGGCTATTCTGTTTGTGGGTTCAACTCAAGTCTTTTTTAAAATTCCAACGGGGGGGTTTCCAATATGTGCTCTCCTCCTCCTCCTCTCACGCCATCCTTCCTCGAGGGTCCATTCCTGTTAAGCTTTTAACTCTCTTTATTGTAAGCTTTTAATAGAAATGCTTGCTGTCTGCTGTGGATCTTATGAGCCGCTTTGGTGAATTCAGTAAAAGAACTGATAAAATGCTAATAAAGTTGCCTTTGTTAGTTGTGTGGGAAAAAAAGAAACAGCTGTGACTGCAGGAAATCCGCCTGACTTTGCTTCTCTGGGCTTCTGAGAATTCGCCAGACGTGGCCCCCAAGTAGCAAGCGTGCCTTCCCAATCATATGAGCTGGAAACTTAATTTAAAAAAGAAAGACGAATGCTGAATTCTGTGTTTACTTCCAAATCCTGTGCTGCTTCAGCACCTGAGTGCAATCATGGTGTGCGCAATAAAGCCCTTGGTCATCCAAATTAACCTTGCCGTTACCTTGAACCAGCATCGATACTAACCTTTCTTGCCTCCTCCGTAACATGAGATGGGGGGAGAAGCCCTCTTCTCCGCCCTTCTCATCCGGTCCAGAGCTTCCAAGACAGAGGCTGAGAATTCTCCAGTGCCCATTGAAAAGGTTCTTCGGAGAGGCAAGCATGTGCATCTTTCAAATAAACCTGGCCTATTGTAGGATTGTCTTCGGGAGCTTCTGCCAACCTGTTTTCATTCCACATGAAAAAAACTACTGGGCCTCCCTAGTTGTTGTTTGCTCAGTTGGAAGGCCAGGGCTGAAGCGGAGCAGCCCAGCTCCCCACCCGTGCGTGGCTTCTCCCCTCTTTGCTGCCCCTTTTCTATACATATGCAGTAGGTCTTAGGGAAAAGTCATTTACTACTTGAGTTGTTTTATCCTCCCGTGCTGTTCATTTCTCATTCCACTCCGTAATGTTCTTTCTCCTTGACTGATCATTTACTTTTGTACCAGACACATGAAATTGGAATTGCTTGGTATTCCAGGGAGGTCCACTTCACAGCTTCTCTTGGAGTTTCTGATGTTTAGCTGTAATTGCCTCACCTCCCCCTTTTTTTTCCCTGGTCCCTCTCTTTGCAGGAGTGAATTATTATCTGCCAATTGTGCTTTGCCTGCGACCCAACTGCTGATTGCAAATGACCCTTGTGTGGCTATCTCCTTAGTGTTACATGGCCTGTATGCAAACCCCCTGTGTGCGGAGCGGCTTGCCACATGCTTATTGAGAACCAGAGGCTCAGCCGCTGTTTGCTCCGCTCGCCAATCCTATAGGTCATGCTTGTGGTATTTAACGGTCGTTTGAATACTGAATGAGAAGTCCTGCCTCCTGCGCAAAAGACACGCAGCCCTGCTTGGTGAAGCAATAGCAAGACCAATCATTTTGTGTTGGTGAGCCATAGGCAAGGCTAGATTTATAACCGATGTCATATGCTGCCTTTCTCCCAACTGGGGGCCCAAAGCAACTTGCGTCGTTCTCCTGTTCTGTGAGAGTTTCGTTGTGACTGGCCCATATTCACCCATCGAGTTTCCATAGCTGAGGTGGGATTCAAACCTGGATCTCCTAGACCCTAGTCAGACACTCTAACCACAAAACCACACAGGCTCTATGTATTGTCAAAGGCTTTCACGGCCGGACTCAACTGGTTGTTGTGGGCTTTCCGGGCTGTGGTCTGGTAGATCTTGTTCCTAACGTTTTGCCTGCATCTGTGACTGGCATCTTCAGAGGTGCATCACAGGGAGAACTGTGCTATACACTGTGTCCAGTGAGAAGTTGGGTATATATTGTGAAAACCCCACTCACAATACAATGCAGTCAACCACACCTTTGCATAGCAAGTTCCACCCAAACGCTTCCTGATTTATTCCCCACCCTGGGACATGAACAATATATACCCAACTAAACATTCCCTTCTCACTGGACACAGTATGTAGCACACTTTTCTCTGTGATACACCTCTGAAGATGCCAGCCACAGATGTAGGCAAAACGTTAGGAACAAGATCTACCAGACCATGGCCACACAGCCTGGAAAGCCCACAACAACCACACAGGCTCTGATTGGTCAGAAAAATTGTGAAACCCCTCTTTGGTTTGTCACTGAGGGAACATTTTCCACTGTCCCTGCATTCTCCTGGTTTCTTGTGAGTAAACCTTTGCTTCCATTGCAAATAGCAGAGGGATGTTACAGAGCTAATCTGTGCCAAGATGTTCCAATTCCCTTTGTTTTTGGCGCCGCAACTCCCTCCATCATCCTGAAACTGGTGGCCAACTTTGTGGCTTCTAGCTTTATTTTTGTATGAGTTATGCCTGCCACAGAAGGAAGAACAGATGGATCCTTTCATTGTCATACATGCTGCCCTTCCTTTCTGGTCCCTCTCTAAACCTGTGCGAATCTATATCAAACCTTCTGGTTTTTACCGTCTTAGGCACTTGACATCATTAACTTGTTAAGATACCTCTTCTGTTACTACGTGCGTTATGTACCAGTAGTGATAGCTGCTGGTGGTACATCAGGAACTTTTCCCATCCATTACAAAATCAGGTGCTGAATATCGATAATCAAAGTTATGGATTTACATGCTGCTGAAAGTGTGAGGATGTTGGCTCAGTTCCTGCCTTGATGTTTAATATTGGTCCTCTGTAGTAATGGAGTAGTGTCTGTTTATTATTGCCCTGTTTTATGCATTTATCGATTTTGGATGTTCTCTTGAACAGAAAAGTGGATTATAAAGGGACTAAAATAAGAATTCACACATAGCACCAACCTGTGGTTTGTGCTTGCGGTTTGCTTGGAACTCAGACTGGGGTTGGAGTTTGCAAATATAAAGGCAATCAGACTTTGGGTGGGATCCCATTCTTTCCTTTAGGGCCAGGAGCCTCACCTGACGCAAGAGGTTTTGGAAGGGCTGAGACAACCCTTAACAAAATGCCCAGGAGAACAACAGGAACATAAATCTGCTCCCTAAAAGATGCTACCAGGCAAAAGTCTCTGGGAAGGACATTTCATAACCTGGACATCCTGGTAGGTACCAGAATCCCAGACTACAATGGCACCCAAAAACAGTACCCTGCTCCCAAACTGTCTAGTTTTGTCAATTCAGACATTGCACTAAAGCAGTGGTTCTCAACCTTCCTAATGTCACAACCCTTTAATACAGTTCCTCATGTTGTGGTGACCCCCAACCCTAACATTTATCCATTTTACAGATGGAGAACACTGATGCAGAGAGTGTTAGGCGACCCCCGTGAAAGGGTCTTTCAACCCCCAAAGGGGTCCCGATCCCCAGGTTGAGAATCACTGCACTAAAGCATAGCTAAGTTGCACAGTGGCAGATAGGAAGGCGCTCCAAAGGGTGATCACTACTGCTCAGAGGATTATCGGCTGCCCTCTCCCCTCCTTGGAAGAACCCTACAATTCCCGAAGCCTAAAAAAAGCCCAAAATATTCTGAGAGACCCGTCTCATCCAGCACACTCTCTTTTAAAACTGTTACCATCCGGCAGACGATACAGGTCTATCAAAACTAGGACAAAGAGGCTTAGAGACAGCTTCTACTCTAGAGCTGTGGCTATGCTAAACTCTGCGGCTTCATGTTGATGTGTTTGGGGCTGTGTAGGGATGGGTGGAGGAAGGGGAAAGTGAGGATGGGGTATGAGTCTGAAATTGTGTGCATCGAGGATTGCTGCTGTAAATTTCGTTGTGCGTGCACAATGACAATAAAATGCTTATGCTTATGCTTATGCTAAGCTCCCTTAACCTTGGTTTGGTGTGGTCTGGAATTAGCCACAGGTTGTTGACTGAAAGACCTTTCCAGAGTGGAGGAGAGTGCATTTGGGTGCCATTGTAGTCTGGGTTTCCTGTACCTACCAGGATGTCCAGGTTATGGAATGTCCTTCTCACAGACTTTTGCTCAGTAGCATCTTTTAAGGAGCAGATTTATGTTCCTGTTGTTCTCCCGGGCATTTTGTTAAGGGTTGTCTCAGCCCTTTCATTGGCTGACCGAACTGAAGTGGCTTTAGCCAAAAGAGTGAGTCCATTCGGTTCTTATGTGTTCAGCTGAGACTGTCCTGTGCACTTCAATGCTAAGTGTCAGTGTGACAATCTGGTATCCCAGAACATGGACATCATGTTCATTGGCCATACACCAGAATTGGTTGCAGTTCCACGCTGAATGTACACTTCAGTGACAAATCCCAAATCCACCACTGTGTAGTGTGTAAAGCCACCTGAGTGACAGTGTCTCATGTCATTATTTTTATCCTGGGGCAGCCTTGAAGAATGGAGGGCCTAGGATCTACATACGTCTCTGAGATGGTAGCTGGGGCTGTAGTCTGAAGAAAATGGCTCAGTGGTGCAAACCAGGGCTGACTTTGCACCATGTCAGTATTGTGTGTATAAGGTATTTAATGAGGCTGTCGCAAGCTAGAACGTCTAATGTTGTAGCCAACTGTGTGTTTACTTAGTTTTAATTTTATCCTTTTCCACGTTGCTCCAGAGGAGGCTGGCTGGCTCAGTAGCAGAGCAAGAACAAGATACATCCTAATTAAGACTGACAGAAGAACTGCTTCCTTCAACACACCTGTTTATTTTCTGCCATCTGCACCTGCTTGCTATGTAGTCTTGCCTTCCCACCTTCTGCTGATGTGCTTTCTAATAATTCCCTCTTTAAGGTGCAGAAAAAGGAAGGAGCTTTTTTGTCCCAAAGGGAAAGTCACGGACAGGTAGACTACTTTCAACCAGCTTTATAAGTTAGTCTGCATCCAGTTGTTGTGGGTTTTCCAGGCTGTGTGACCGTGGTCTGGTAGATCTTGTTACTAACATTTTGCCTGAATCTCTGCCTGGCATCTTCAGAGGTGTATTACAGAGAGAAGTCTGTTGCACACAGTCTTCTCTCTGTGATACACCTCTGGAGATGCCAGCCACAGATACAGGCAAAACGTTAGGAACGAGATCACGGCCACACAGCCCGGAAAACCCACAACAACCAGTTAAATCCGGCCGTGAAAGCCTTCGACAGTACATAGTCTGCATCTATTTGTCGGGTCACCGCTTTGATATGCCTTTAATTTTAGAAGTAATATCACTTGTGAAGTGAAATATTTCCTGCATTGTTTGACTGGTTTCCCCTTTAGACCATACCTGCCCTGACCTGGATGGTCTAAGCTAGCCTGATCTCGTCAGATCTTAGACGCTAAGAAGGGTTAGTATTTGGATGAGAAATCACCATGGATGGGTTGCTATGTAGAGGAAGGCAATGACGAACCACCATAAAGGTCACCATAAATCAATTATGAATTAATGGCACTTTATGTTAACACACACACACTGTACCTTTGCTTCTTCTGTTTGTTGCCCCTGCTGACCCGCTAAGATGTTCCACTCATCTGCAGTACCTTTAGGATGGTTTTGTTTTGATGTATTGGAAGCATGGCGGTTATATAGCAAAACTCCACTACATGAACGCCTGTCTGTAAGTCGCTGCAATAATTGTTTGTGCTTCACTCCCAACAAGAATCCTGAAAGAGAGATAACCATGAGGGATGGTTTATCAGGATGGCCTGCAGATTAAAGCACTTTTTACTCATCTGCGACGGAGAGACAACCTTTTTGAGGTCCTTATCATCACAGTAAAACTGCACTTCTGTCTCTTATGTATTTATCTTCTGATGCCTCTGCAAATCTAGGAAAGGAGCAGCCATTAGTTTGTTTGAACTGCCAATCTGAGCTTTATCTGTCACTGAATGAATGAATATCGCATTTGTCCTTTAATAACTGAACCGAAGGAACACCACATTTTTCATGTGTGGGAAACACTTCAGGCACTCGTTCTAGAAAGGAATCAGTCAACATTCTTGCTGGTTAGCCCATGTGGTTGCTCACACAGTGTTAACATTGCAATATCAGCATTAATCAGATTAGGGTAAATGCAGACAGCCATTTGCCAAGCAGTATAACTATTTCATAAACTGGACTTGTGTAGATGATCTTGGATGTTTATTGTAGGTACAGTTGGAAAAGGTTTAAGAACACATCCCCCTTGCTTAAGAAAAATGCAGTGCATGTGTATTTAAGCCACCTTCCTTTATGCTTTAAGGAGCCGCGTGGCGTAGTGGTTAAGTGCTTGCACTGCCACTCACACAGTCAGGAGTTCAAGCCCCCTGTGGGTCAGATATCCTGGCAGCTGACATGGTCAACTCAGCCATCCATCCATTTCTTGGTTGGTAAATGAGTACCTAGCTCATAGCTAGGGGGTAAAGAATAGCCAGGGAAAGCAATGGCAAACTACCCCACAAAAGCAGCTTGCCTATAAAACCAGGTCGGATACGACTGAAGGGGAAACTTTACCTTCTACCTTTATGCTTTAGAGTGTGTACCTTCATCCTGTATTCCTCTTCCCCACGGAAATTAAAATTGTGTTGCATTATTGCACTTGATCAGAAATTTCAGGAAACAGAGCGGTCAGATTCATCTCACCGCTCTATAGGATAATAGATGACTAACTCCCTAACTGGTTACACACACATTTAGCCCCCGGTGAATTATGTTTTTGACACTTCGTTGTGCTTAAGTCCCATGATTTCTGTGGGAATTAAGTCACAACTAACTCGTCCCATTAATTGTAATGGGATTTAGGTGTCACTAAATTTATATATTATTTATTTTATTTATTAATTGGGTTTATAAACCGCCCTCCCCCGAATGCCTTGGGAGATGAGGTAGGAAAGAAGTTTAAATACAAAAGAGTGTGAGGTGAGGGTCCCCCAGCTCAATGGCAGAGCACATGCTTGCATGTATAAGATTCCAGATTCTGTTCCCGCCATCTTGACTTAAGGGATCTTGGGTTAGTTCACAAGCTGTAGAGAGCCTCTGCTGAGGCCAACAGGCAATATTTGGCTAAGTGGACCATTAGTCAAAGGCCGCTTTATAAACTGTCAACGATATGAGGGATTGATAGTGCCCAGCTTTGGAACACTTTTCGTATCTGGAGGGTCCTAGGAGGCAACAGGCACTTAGCGATCAATTTGTTTGTGCTTGTTCATAGTTGTATCCAATGCACCAGCTGTAGAAAGCGATATGGGTGCGTTTGTATTCCCACTTTGTAACTTGTGGGCTCTCCAGCTTCAGTCTGTAACCAGAAAAAAAAATGTCCAGTATGCTAGCCATGCATAAGTAGTTGCCAGCCAAGCCACCCAGTTCTTGACTGAGTGGCTTCCAAAGAAAAATTTGGGGGGAGAGAGGAACAAGTGATCCTGTGGGGGGAGATTCCCAGGTGCGGGGGTCAACAAAAAAAATCTGAGGCCTGTTGCAAGAAAAAAACAGTAAGATGCAGTGATTTATTTAACAGGCAGTTATAGCATGCTTCATTCATTAATTGGGGAAATAGTGAGACATATATTGCATGTCTGCTGAGAAGAACTGAGTCTCTACATACAGTATGTAGACCCTCCAGTAGTACTGGAGAAGGGAGTAAACCATTGCACCTTACTAGCTTTTTATAGTGTATCTGTGGTTTGGTGCCTCTGCTCCTTAAAGTATGTTACAACTAGTGTAACAGTGGATCATTAAACAGATCTGTTTAATGTTTAGATCATTAAATAGACAGTCTGTCAGCACTTAGAAGGGAATGCCATGATCACCAAAAGTCAACTTGGCTTTCTCAAAAACAAGTCATGCCAGACTAATCTTTCCTCTCTTTTTTTTGAGAGAGAGTGACAAGTTTGGTAGACGAAGATGAAGACTGTGGATGTAGCATATCTTGACTTCAGTAAGGCCTTTGGCAAGGTCCCCCATGACATTCTTACAAGCAAACTGGTAAAATGTGGGCTAGACAAGATGGATTTGTAATTGGTTGACTGACCAAAACCAAAGGGTTCTCACCAACAGCTCATCTCCATCCTGAAGAGAAGTGACTTGTGGGGTACCACAGGATTCTGTTCTGGGCCCAGTGCTATTCAGTATTTTTATCAGTGACTTGGATGATGGAACAGAGGGCATGGTAATCAAATTTACAGTTGACACCAAATTAGTAGGGGTAGCTAATACCCCAGAGGACAGGGTCAGAATTCAAAATGACCCGAACAGATTTGAGACCTGGGCCAGAACTATCAAAATGAATTTCAAAAGAGATAAATGTAAGCTATTATACTTAGGCAGAAAAAATGAAATGCACAGATATAGGCTGGGTGACATCTGGCTCAACAACAGTACATGTGAAAGGAGTCTGGGAATCTTAGTACACCACAACCTGTATGTGAGCCAGTCGTGTGATGCGGCAGCCAAGAAACCCAATGCAATTCTGGGCTGCATCAATTGGAGCATAGTGTCTAAATCAGGGGACATAATAGTACCTTTCTGTTCTGCATTCCACCTGAAATTGCCTTGGAGACTATAATTTGGACAGTTCTTTTTTGACAGTCAGTATTTTTGATCTAGCAAATAGGGTCAGTTTATCTTTTATACATACTGTGGGAGATTTAGTATAGGTGCTTGTGTTTTTTTTAGTAGTGTGTGCACACTAGTCTCTTGGCTGTGTTTTTTTGTGGAATTAGATCAGGAAATGTTGCTTCCAGAGCTTTATTATTTTTTCTTTCATAGAGAGGCTGGAATTTTTGTGTGCGATTCTGCAAATCCAGTCTCTGTGTGTGCGTATGCACATCTACTGGATTACTGAGACTGAAAAGATTGACCTCCCTTGGTCAGCAACAATTGGATTAATTCCTGGGAATTGTATATGCCGTTTGTGCATTTATATGTGCCTCAGGTTAAGATTTTGTTGGAACTGCTAAGAAGCTCAGCAAGATTAAATTGGAGAGGAGGTTTTTTAAGGAAGGGAAATGTCAGGTGCAAAAGGAAGCAATCTTGGTTATTCAGTCCAATGTACTCCTGCATCTGAATTCATATGGAACAAAAATTTCTTAGGGCAGAGTTGGAGCACCAACAAAGGGCCTACCCAATTCTCTCCTATGTACTCAATTCCCGTATTTTTTCCAAGCAAAGTTCTACTTGGTTGGTGGAAGCTGTTATTTATTATTTCATTTATTTATTTCATTCCATTTTTAAACCGCCCTCCCCTGGAGGGCTCAGGGCGGTGTACATCAATATCAAATATAAATACAAATATAAAAACAGTCTAATAACAATATTAAATTCACAGAATTTAAACAATTTAAAATTTGCAGATGGCAACTTATCCCAACTTCATTCCCGCCCACGGGAGACCTAGATGGTATGAGGGTCAGATGGTCATCCTGGCTGGCCAAAAGCCTGGCGGAACAGGTCCGTTTTGAGCAGGTCCGTTAGAGCGGTGGTTCTCAACCTTCCTAATGCCGCAACCCTTTAATACAGCTCCTCATGTTGTGGTGACCCCCAACCCTAACATTTATCCATTTTACAGATGGAGAACACTGATGCAGAGTCTTAGGCGACCCCTGTAAAAGGTCATTCAACCCCCCAAAGGGGTTGCGACCAGTGATGGGATTCAAATAATTTAACAACCGGTTCTGGCAGTGGGATTCAAATAATTTAACAACTGGTTGTTTACAAGGACCATTTTAACAACCAGTCCTGCTGAAGTGGTGCGAACCTGCTGAATCCCACCACTGGTTGTGACCCACAGGTTGAGAACCGCTGTGTTAGAGCCTGGCTTTGTCTGGGAAAGATGTGGGGTAGAAATCTAAATAGATAATTAAATACTTTCAGCATCCAAACCGAAACCTGTGGTTTGTTACTTTCTCCCTTCTATTTAAAGACCGCTTTTGAGTTCCAGCTGTGCACAGTGAATGTGCGCAGTGAATCTCCCCCACCCCAAAGTACAGATGACCGGGCACCCTCTATCGAGGACTATCGTTCTCAAGGACTACCAAGACGTTTGCCTGTAAGTTGGATCCTTGTCATCTTTGTCTCGTAGGATCTCCCAGCAAGTGGAGGCCAGCCGGACACAGCTGCGGGCAATCAATGACAGAGTCACTCTAGCGCAAGCCAAAATTGACAAGATAAAGGGCAGCAAGAAGGCTATTAAGGTACCGGATGCTTGGCGTTGTCGCCGCTTGGCTCTCAGTCTCAATTTCTTTGTAGATGAGGAACTGATGCTGGGAAATGGGCATCAGCTGACACATCCATAGTAGGAAACTTCTGAATTAACATGGCACCTCTCCAGTGTATGGTGGCTTCCCATTGATATCTTGTGTATGTGTTACCAGCGCACATCTTTCTCAGCCAGTGATGGCAAACCTATGGCACGGGTGCCAGAGGTGGCACTCAGAGCCCTCTCTGTGGGCACGCACAAACAGAGTGCCCCCTCCGCACATCTAGGCTGGCCGGGGCCGCTGGGCTCGATTATTAGCATTAAACCTAAGACCTAGTTTTGGGGAAGTAGTGTAGGTAACCCTGTTAAGTGTTGTTAAACTAAAGCGCAATCCTTTACTTGAGAGTAAGCTCGGTTGTGGCAATGGGGCTTGCTTCTGGGTAAACCCTCCTAGGGTCGTGATTCACCCGTTGGAAGAGTTGCATGGTTGCTTCAAAGCAAAGCCATCGACTACCACCAAGCTTACTCCTGAGTAACACACGCCTCGGAGCCAACCATTTTTTCTAAACAAAAACCTCAGGATTCAGGTTAAGTTGTCGGGTTGGCACTTTGCAATAAATAAGTGGGTTTTGGGTCGCAATTTGGGCACTCGGTCTCAAAAAGGTTCGCCATCACTGTTCTAGGCTGACGTTCAAATTCCTGCATTTTTCCCCTTTCCTCTCTCTCTGTCCCCACACTCATCTGTCAAGGTGTTCTCCAGCGCCAAATACCCGGCTCCAGAGCGACTGCAAGAATATGCCTCCATTTTTGCTGGCGCAGAAGACCCAGATGTGCAGAAACGACCGAGGCGCAAGGTTCAGAGCAAACACAGGTCGCTAGATGAGAAAGCTTTTCAGGTGAGGAGTAGGAGGAGTACTGGGCCCTTGCTGGGTGAGGAAGTTGGTGGCTGATTTGAAAGGAACAGAAGTTTTCTTGGGAATGGGATTTGGGGACCGTAAAGGCCTCGCACAGTGGTGGGAGAGGGTCCCACAGGGAAGGAAAAAAGGTACTGCAAAGAATAAAAGAATCCCATGCTAGAAGTTACCACTGCTCCGTACAGGTGAGCAAGACAGCCTTCTGAGTCTTACCTGGTGTGTCAGCAGAAGGTGGCAGTTGGAGATCATTCCTTTTTACGACAGTGCCTCCTGAACCAGTCGCTTACATGTCAGGATGGGAGCAAGGAAGATGAACTTTCTACCCCTAGCAACCATGACTCTGGTGCAGTGGCTTTTGAACTGTGTTCTGGGAAACCCTCGCATTCATTGCAACATTGCCAGACTTTCTCTGTTCATGAGGTCTGTTTAAATGCCTAGTTCTCCATGAAATATCAGAACGGCATCAGTGTGTGCACAATATACTATGTGTGCTCAGTACGTTTCTCTTAGTGAGTGAGTTAAAATACAGCTGGCAGCTCTCCCAGCTCCTGTGATTCCCTGGGGGCTAAGGAAGAACATCCAGCAAGAGTTTTGGAAACAGCCAAGGCAAAGAAGATAGCTTGGGCATAATGTTATAGATGGGTTTTCTAAGCTGTCGTAGCCAGTGGAGTGGTTCTGCCTGTTGGAATAATCACCTGGTAATGCGGATTATCCCTGTTCACATTGAGCAGAGTGCACGGGAGGCTGAGAGCACAGCAGAAGCCTTACCTCGTGTGCATGCGCATGAGGATCCCATGTGCGTGTGAGCTTGCACAAAAGAAAGTCGGAGTCCGTTGTAGTTTCTAATCGAATAAAAAGAGTATTTATTAGCGAACTCCATCCTGGATAGAAAGGTAGGTAGATAGGTTCACTAATCTATCCTTATCTAGCTGGATGGAGATGGATGCACAGAGCACCCATCCTCCCTCCAGGCATGGTGAAAGTAAGATGGAGAAGAGTGCGAGAAGAAGGCGGAAGGAAGGAAGTCCCTGAGAGTATCAGTCTAACATCAAAGGGATAGAGCCAGCATGATAGAATAAAGGTGTCAATTCCTAAGTCCCTATCTAGCCACTGGCTATCTACTAAAACCCTCTCTGTAGGTTGAGGCATGAAACAGCGTAAAGTCCTTTTCTTCCAACACTGTCCCTCGAGAGGGGCCTCGTATGCGCTGCTACTGCCCTGGGACGAGGCTAAGATCTACTTTGTGGACCTGGAACAGATGGAGATACCTTTGCAGGGAGTGATCAGCAAAGCTCTTTCTGGGCTTTTTGCTTTCCCGCTTCCCAGTGAACCCAAAAATAAAGCTGCCTTCAATAATTCAGTGCTTTATACTTTCCGGTAGTTTAATGGAAGCCAGAGTCTGTCTCGTCAAAAGTAGCATGAATATTTCAAGCTGGTCTTGAAACTGGCGGAGGAGAGCTGAGCTTTCAGGTGTGTGGCTCACTTTCTAACGTCCCAAATTAGGGCTGTTGCTTAGGCCTTCCCTGCCCTGTTTGAAACTGAAGTAGGTTTGAACGTGCCAATAAAGGGGGGGCTGTTTAAATCACACCATCCGCGTCAGTCAGAAGAACTTGAGATGCTCATTTCTAAAAGGTGGTTCTTATCCTCACGGTGTGGGGCCTTTTGAAGAGCCTGTAAAAGGAAGAATGGCCTAGAAATGTAATAAAATAAGATCTTTGGATGAGACTGCCTCCTCTGGAGACAGATGTTGACCTTCCTGACCGAGGACAGTCTTGTCGAAGTGGCTTCAATTCTCTAGGTTCTCAGGCAGAGGTCTCGCCCAGCCTTGCTACCTGGGATTAACTTTGAGCAGCCTTAAAGTTCTAAAAATGGTATCTACACCAACACATGGACTGGTTTGGTTCA
Source organism: Sphaerodactylus townsendi (assembly GCF_021028975.2). Taxonomy (NCBI): domain Eukaryota; kingdom Metazoa; phylum Chordata; class Lepidosauria; order Squamata; family Sphaerodactylidae; genus Sphaerodactylus; species Sphaerodactylus townsendi. The sequence goes on from NC_059430.1 coordinate 26,033,273, forward strand.
GTTGCATCAGGCTTTTGCCAACTGACCCTGGATGACAGGTGCTGTCATTTAGATCACCATGATCTGCGCACAAGATGCACACCATATTTATTTTGCTTCCCTGACATCTTTAACTTGCACTGATCTCCTTTGCAGCTAGCTTGGTGTAGTGGTTAAGAGCAGGTGGATTCTAATCTGGAGAACTGGGTTTGAGTCCCCACTCCTCCACCTGAGTGGCAGAGGCTTATCTGGTGAACCAGATGTGTTTCCGCACTTCTATATTTCTGCTGGGTGACCTTGAGCTAGTCACAGTTCTTCGGAACTCTCTCAGCCTCACCTACTTCACAAAGTGTCTGTTGTGGGGAGAGGAAGGGAAAGGGGCTTGTAAGCCACCTTGAGTCTCCTTACAGGAGAGAAAGGTGGGGCATAAATCCAAACTCTTCTTCTAATCATGACCACTTCCTTGCACCATGAGAGGGCAGCTTTTGACTTCACAAATACAGGAATGCCAACCGTTACACCATAAACGTGTGGTTATCTTGTGCGGGGCTGCAGGATGGTAGGAAGGTGTGATGCGGAGACCCTCAAAGTAGGGCACCACAATCCGAAACATGCTGGATGCCATCCCCTGGAAGCTTCTGCATGTTACCCGTGGGAAAGCTGGCGGAGCGACTCCCAACGGGCTGCCCTTGATCTTTCCAGCATCTGAGAGAGAGAGACATGGACGTGCATCTTGGCTCAAATCAGAAAATAGAAGGGATAAAACTCAGTAACAAAAAAAGAGAGAACCATCATTGCATCTGTAAAAGCTTCAGGGCATTTCTAGTTAAAAATCAATCGGAAGCAGAGTGGGGCGGGGCGGGGGGGGGGGGGAACCTGCCTGATGGAATCTAGAGGAACACTCTGTTGAAAGTAGGTAGTGTTTGGTTGGATGAGCAGTTGGCCCGGGTTTGAATATATGATGCAGCAAAGCACAGTGGGCCCTTCTCACTTGACAGCTTGGCACTCCCTGGCTCTGAATTTACTTGCAACCTTCCCTCTGTCTTGCACTGTTATTTTGGAAAGAAAGTCAGTGGGGAAGATAAGGACCCCACTCTACATTTCCAATTTAAAGCTCCATCTCAAGGTGGGACCAGGAAAGGTTTAAAAAGTGCTAGCTTGGGGGGGGGGGGGGACCTGGCATCTGGTTATGGCACACTCCCCCCTCCCCCCAGGGTGGGTGGGCCACAAACAGATGACAGGCCCTTTCCTCTCTCCCCTCCCTAACCCTCCCCCAGGGTGAGTGGACCTTGATCAGATGATATTATTTATTTATTTATTTATTTATTATTTAGTTTTTTATACTGCCCTATCCCCAAGGGGCTCTGAAGTGATTATTACAAACTTATAAAATTCTTAATCATAATTATAAACAAACGGAGCAAAAACTAGACACCAATAAATAATTTACACACCATGTAGGCTCCAACAATTATAAAATGGGATCATTAAATCCCTTTAAAATCCCTTAAAACAGCGGTGAATTCAATCAGAGGCGTCCCACGAGACCCATTTTTAAAACCCTCCCCAAGAGGGAGGAAACGGCGGGTCCCATAGGTGGTAAGGGACCCCTAATATGGTGGAGCAAGCAAAAGGGGGCATTATGAGCCCCCTCCTTCCTGTGTCCCCCAGGGTGGGTGGTCCTCAACCAGACGATGGGCCCCTTCCCTTCCCCTGGGAACAGACCTCCTGTCTCAAGTTCTGAAACCAGCAAATTCTGCACTGGAGCTTTTCAAAGGCAGGATAGAGGCCGGGTGCATGCATAAGGCATTGCCACTTATGCGAGCTGAAGCACGACCTCTGAAACGCTGTGATTTACGCAGAGATAACTGCCTATATTTCATATCCTTGTCAGTGTGTCCTTGTCACTGTGCTCCAGAGAGCAACAGGCAGGCCTGCCTCGGGTGCTAACTGCATTTCACAGAAAGAAAGTCGCCGGGACCACGAGGGCTGAGAGAGAGCAGCAAGTGATGCTAGCAAACACACTGGCAACCTGCGAGGCTTAAAAATTGGATGCGAATACGTGAATATCTATTGTCAGAAGGAGCTTGTTTATGAATGGCCTTGATCTCCCCCAGTTTATCATCTTCTTTCATTCATTTCTACTTGGGCTAATATTAAGATGCTGGAGTAAGTGCCCGGAAGAGGACAAATCTGCCTATGTGGCCCCCCCACCACTCCCATGGGTGAATCCCCCCCCCCTCTTTGAATGGGGCTCTTTGTGGTCTTCCTGCTAATGAGGCAGCATGGTACAGCAGTTGTGATGTCAGATTATAGTGGTGGCGAACCTTTGGCACTCCAGATGTTATGGACTACAATTCCCATCAGCCCCTACCAGCATGGCCAATTGGCCATGCTGGCAGGGGTTGATGGGAATTGTAGTCCATAACATCTGGAGTGCCAAAGGTTCGCCACCACGGGATTAGGACCTGGAAAACCCAAATTCAAATCCCCACTCATACTGTGAAAATTTGCTGGGTTGCGTGGGGCCAATCGCGTTTGCTCAGCCCGACCCTGGCTAGTATTTGGATGGAAAACCTCCAAGGAATACCAGGGTCGTGACACAGAGATAGGCAGTGGCCAACCACCTCCGAACACCTCTTGCCTTGAAAATCACATGGGGTTGCCACAAGTCAGCCGTGACTGGACAGTCCAAAAGTGATCTCTTCCTTCTAATAATGAGCCATGCAGGATGGTAACCATCTGGGGTGCAGAGATGAGAGCCAGTGTGGAGCCGCAGTTAAGAGTGGCGGGCTCCAATCTGGTGAACCGGGTTTGTTTTCCCACTTCTGTATGTGAAGCCTGCCAGGTGACCTTGGGCCAGTCACGGTTCTCTCAGGATGGTTTCGGTCCCACCTACCTCACAAGGTGTCTCTTGTGGGGAGGAGAAGGGAAGCCGCTTCGAGACTACTCGGAGGCAGAGAAAAGCGAGTGTAAAAACCAACTCTTCTTCTTTTTTGCTTCCGGGTCAGAGGTCAGGGTTGTTAAAGGATGCCAGCAGCTGATTGAAAGCTGTGCTGTTTGCATTTTCAGGAGAAGCTGAAGTACTTCCCAGTTTGCGTCAGCGCAAGAGTCCAACAGGAAGATGATGCCGAAGAAGGCCTTGGCAGCCTCCCCAGGAACGTTAGCTCTCTCAGCTCCCTTCTGCTCTTCAATACCACGGAGAACCTGTAAGTGTTGCACCTGCCTGATCAGCGATCGCTGCTCTGTGCTACCTCCGGATGAACCCGTGTGCCTGTTTTATTTCTGGAGGAGTCCTGCCTTCTAGAGTTGCAGGGTGTCCCTCAGTCCTTAATCCTACCTGGATCTGAAATCCATTTTTTCCCTATCTCAGCTGCTTTGCAGTCAGCCTTGAGTTTTTTGCTGTGATGATTTCCACCCTGCCCCCACCCCCAGTTGACTGTCCTCCAACTCAATTTTTCTTCTTTATCTTTGCTTTCTCACGATCAGCATGCTTATAGCAATCACAGCAGCTGTTGGGTAGGAAGCGATATGGTGTTGGATCATCAGCTGAACATGAAACAAAACAATATATGAAGAAGGTGGAAACCAGGGGGCATCCATTCAAAATGCTGGGGGGAAGAATTGGGACTAATAAAAGGAAACATTTATTCACTCAGCGCATGATGGTGTTTGGAATATGCTGCCACAGGAGGAGGTGGTGGCCACTAACCTGGATAGCTTTAAAAAGGGCTTGGACAGATTTATGGAGGAGAAGTCGATCTATGGCTACCAATCTTGATCCTCCTTGATCTCAGATTGCAAATGCCTGAGCAGACCAGGTGCTCAGGAGCAGGAGCAACAGAAGGCCATTGCTTTCACATCCTGCATGTGAGCTCCCAAAGGCACCTGGTGGGCCACTGCGAGTAGCAGAGTGCTGGACTAGATGGGCTCTGGTCTGATCCAGCAGGCTAGTTCTTATGTTCTTATGAGATAGAAGGAAGGCTGCCAAATCTCGTTCCTCTGCTCTCATTCTCCTCTGATCCTTTGTCCCTTCGAATGGGTTTCTCCGCCTTCCCCCTGTGCTCGGGAGGATTCTTGCCCTAGCCCCGGCCCCATTACTGGTGCAGTTGGCCAACTGGCATTGATGGGACTGTCAGAGGGAGAGCCGAAAGTAGCCAACCATCCCAGTCAGGTTTGGATCATTCCAGTGCCGCAGTTTCCAGTTGCCGCCTGTGTCCCTTGGAAGGGCAGCAGGAAGCAGCCAGGTATCCCTGCATCTTGGATATGTTCCTAGAGCACATTTTGTACTACACTTTGTGCCATTTGTATTGGGTTCCCAAAAGCCAACTTTGTGACCAAAATGCAAGATAAGAGGCCTCATGGAGCATTTTTTTTTTGCAGTCCATTTTTATCTCACCTTTCCCTCAAGGAGGTTGGGGCAGCATGAATGATTTTCCCCTGCTCCGTTTTATCCTCACCACAACCCAATCTCAGTTTGGATGGAGTGAAAAGAATGACCCAGCCACCAAGCAGGAGCAAAACAGAGAATGGAAGGGAAGGCATAATTAGTACTCAGCTATAATCTAAATCTAAAGCAACAGTTAATAATGGCTCAGGGTGTTGTGGGGGTTTTGGGATCCTCTGAAGATGCCAGCCACAGATGCAGGCGAAACGTCAGGAGAGAATGCTACCAGAACACGGCCATACAGCCCCAAAACCCCACAACAGCCCAGTGATTCCAGCCGTGAAAGCCTTCAACAATACAATAATGGCTCAAACAGGCATTCAATTTGAGCCATTATTGTTGCATTAGATCTTTTTAAAGCCTGTGTTTTGCCCACTCCTTTCTTGAAAACATCTGTCCATAAGCACCTTGGATAAATCGGGGTGGAACTTCTGGTCATCTCTCTGAAGCATCAAGTTGGCATCAGCAGCATGGCTTCCTATGGAGATTTCAAGGAAGGTGAAAATTTGGATCGCTGGAGCAGAAGGGAAAACATCCTGTATCAGCAAAAACCATTCCCGGTTCTGAAAGCGGCAACTCTTAGTTTTCTCCTGGCTCAATCCTTGCGGTCCCGCCTCATTCTACAGCCTGTGCCTGTCACTGTGTCTTGAGGTGGGCCTGACTGTTTTTTCTTCCCCTTCAGGTATAAGAAATACGTTTTCCTCGACCCTCTGGCTGGAGCTGTGACCAAGACCCACGTGGCCCTGACAACGGAGAAAGAGGAGAAGCTCTTTGATGCTCCTCTGTCCATCACCAAGAGGGGGCAGCTCGATCAACAGGTGAGCCTTCTTAGAGAGAACGGTTTCCTCTGGGTTTCTGGGCCCCTTCAGGCAGGGCCTTGTGCTCATCTCTGTATCCTCTGGTATTCAAGCAAAAAGGGGATTCTGTGAGCTTGCTCAGAGTACCAGGTAGAGTCACAGGCATGGGTATTTCTCTTTCATTTGCTGCTGTTTCAAGCTCTTGGGAAGGACAGAGGGAAGCAGGGAAAGGGGAGAGGCCATGGGGGCCATCACAGAAGAGGAGGAGGAGGAGGAGTTTGGATTTATATCCCCCCTTTCTCTCCTTGTAGGACTCAAAGGGGCTTACAATCTCCTTGCTCTTCCCCCCTCACAACAAACACCCTGTGAGGTAGGTGGGGCTGAGAGAGCTCTGAGAAGCTGTGACTAGCCCAAGGTCACCCAGCTGGTGTGTGTGGGAGTGCACAGGCTAATCTGAATTCCCCAGATAAGCCTCCACAGCTCAGGCGGCAGAGCTGGGAATCAAACCCGATTCCTCCAGATTAGATACACGAGCTCTTAACCTCCTACGCCACTGTGTAGAAAGAAGGAATAGCGGGGAAAGGGGGAAACGAGAGGCCTTCCCACAAGTCCTTGTGAGTCCTCCTGCTGTCGCCTTCTACCTTCATCCTGGGCGATTCCATTCTCCCCTTTTCAGCATTATCCACAGATGCTGCGTGGTCGTGTTTTCTGCAAATACTAAACCACAGTTAGCTTTAACCAGGTTTGCCAATCAGCGTCTGGCTTTTAAAGAAATCGTGAGTGGCATTAACCCTGGTTCAGACCTACCCAGCACCACTGTTAATGCAGAATGGAATGGGAAGGGGCATTTGTTTGAGGGGGAGCATCTTCACCCACAGAAGGGGGGAAAAGGTTATACGTGGTCATGCCATTACTGTGTCATTGCTTAACAAAACGACTGAAACAAGCTCCGTGGCACACAGTGGTCAGCTGCAGAACTGCAGTCCAAGCTCTGCTCATGACCTGAGTTTGATCCCAATGGAAGTCAATTTCAGGTAGCCGGCTCAAGATTGACTCAGCCTTCCATCCTTCCTAGGTGTCACATTCCCCATCCAGACAATAATTAGCTTGTTTGGTTCAAGGCTTTTATCAAAGACATGTCAGGAACATATAGAAAGAGAGTTCTGGCGAAAAGCGTGCCAGACTCTTGATAATATGAGTGCAAGATCCCCACCCCCACATGAGAAGCGGACAGTTCACATTGTCCGGCCTGGAGGCTCTTCCCAGCCACGGAACGCCAAGGCCACAGTCAGAAGTGATAACACTCCACCTGCCAGAAGCGAAAGCAAATTGCCCTCCCCCTCCAACGGCCCAATCTTGACACTAGGTCGGTAAAATGAGTATCCAGCTTGCTGGGGGAAAAGTGTAAGCTACTGGTGAAGGCAGTGGCAAACCACCCTGTAAACGTAGTCTGCCTAGTAATCATCATCATGTAATATCACCCCATAGGTCAGTAATGCCCCAGAGTTTGCACAGGGTTTACTATGCACAAAACGACTAATTGCACAACTGCAGAGAAGAAGACGATTCCCAAACAGGGAGCAGATGAAGTCTGTTACCAGCGCTGGTATTTATTGGGCAGAGGTTCAGCTGGTGAAGGGTTACAATGAGCTTCTTAACTGCATTTCCATTAACATCCAGTGCAATGGAACAGCTGAAAAGAAAGTAGCAACAAAAAAAACAGATTAGGACAGCAAATGGACGAAGCAGCAGCAGTGTGAAAGCGCCTTGGAAAACTGATCATCATTTGATAATCAAAATTACAGTAATATCCTGGTGGGTCCATCTGGGGGGGGCAGGGACCACTGGGACTTGAGAATTGAAGACCTTGTGTGGAATGGAACCCAAGAGGGACAGTTGCTACCCTTTTCCGTGTTTCCCCAGTTGGGCCGACGAAAGAGTGAACAGCTTCAACCTTCTTTCTGTTTTGACGGGTTTCAGGTGCTTGAAAACTACTTCTATGTGCCAGACTTGGGACAGGTGCCCGAGATAGACGTGCCGTCCTACTTGCCTGACCTGCCTGGCATTGCTGCCGATCTCATGTACAGCGCCGACCTCGGACCCGGCTTCGCGCCTTCTGCCCCTGGCGCTGCCATCCCGGAGCTGCCGACCTTCGGCACGGAATCTGCTGAGACCTTCCAGCAAGGTGCTCTTTCTGCCTTTTCTTCTGCTTTAAAGTTATCTTGTTTCATTTTGGACTGTGCTTTCCCAGTACAAAGCAAAAACACACCACACAGCTGTTTTCCAGTGACAAGACTCCCCTGGGCAAGTCCTTCTCACGCTTTCTCCTGGGTATTTAGGCATTAAGCCAAAGTTTTGCAAAGTGTTTTAAGAGGTATTGGATTCTTTTACATTGCTGCCACTGCTCTGGACTTTTCATCTCTTACTGAGGTGGTTGTTAATTTGAGCTTTGTTTTAATTACGGCTTCTCGATTTTTGTTAGCCTTGGAGGCAGTGGCGTACCTTCAGTGGGGACATGAGGTATACCATGTCCCTGGGTGCACACCATTTTGTTAAGTGTGGGGGACCTATGGAGGTTAAGGGGGGAACTCCAGCAACAGCTTCCGCCGGGCCAGGAGCACCCAGCAGGCTCCTGGCCTGGGCTGGCTGCTGCCTCCCCCCCAACCTCTATTGGAGGCCACGCCTGCTCGCAGCCTCTGATAGAGGGGGGGGGGTGGCAACAGCCAGTGCCGGACTGGGAGCCTGCCGCGGGCCAGGCCTTGTTTTTGCACCCACCCACCTCTATCGGAGGCACCGTTTTATGCTTGTACACCTCTGCTTGGAGGTCCCCCCATCCTGACATCGGATACAAATCTTTTAATATTTACTAGGGAGGGAGAGCATGTCCAGCAAATCCTTTCTTCCTTTTCCCAAATAGCATAGGGACAGTGATCCAAATCCTTTCTTCCTTTTCCCAAATAGCATAGGGACAGTGATCCCAAATAGCATAGGGACAGTGATCCCAAATAGCATAGGGACAGTGATCCCAAATAGCATAGGGACAGTGATCCCAAATAGCATAGGGACAGTGATCCCATATAGCATAGGGACAGTGATCCAAAATGTGTATTAATTTGAGCTTGTGGTCACTACCATTTTGCCCCCACTGACTGTCAAAAATAGATGGGGTGGCGCTGAACGGGGTTCATTCCAAATGACAATACTGTCGACAAGATGTGCAAAGAGTGGCCACGTCCCTATGACGGCTTTCAAGTTAAAATGAATTAACAGTGTCTCAGAAGGATTGGAAAACAGAATCAGATTCTCGGCTCTGCTTTTCCCTATGAGCACCTGGAAAGGATAGCAGGCGGGGCGGGGGGGAGGTATTGGCTATCTCTGCCCCTGCAAGCCCTGGGGAAGCAGTGGCACCCCTCTGGTTGCCAAACTGATTTTAACTGGGTGCATTTCAACATGACCACAGCCACCTCTTTGGGAGAGTTAGCTGGGCTACATTTATTGTATTTTTCTCAATGTAGCACTATGCTATTCCAGAAGCACAGAGGTGCAAATTGTAGTATTTCTGCAGAATGAGAGAACGCACATTACCTGACAGTACTAAAGAGCTGGGGTGGTTAGACCGGCTAGCGTTTCCACTAAGGCCCCTTCCACACATGCAGAATAATTCACTTTCAATCCGTTTTCACAATTGTTTGCAAGTGGATTTTGCTGTTCCGCACAGCTGCCAAGTGCATTGAAAGTCCATTATTCAGCAGGTGTGGAAGTGGCCTTAGTACCTCTGTGACTCCTAACTCTTCTTTCTCCACTTTCAGATCTTCAGGAAGGTGCACCTCCTCCGCCACCCCCTCCTCCCCCTCCTCCTGAGATACCAGCTAGCGCTCCGCCGCCGCCACCGCTTCCTCAGGCCCCGCCTCCCTCTCAGCCTTTCCAGCCAAGGAGTGAAGAGAGCAGCAGTGCAGCGCCATCTGGTAAGGCCTGAGACTCGTGCCGAAACCATTGGAAAACCCCTTCTGGATTCTTTGGGGGGAGAGCGGGATTGGTTGGGATGCAGAACACAAACAGGCCACCTTGCAGATGCTCCTTCGCAGAGATCCTGCTATCCTTTTCTCTGCAGCTGCAGTCCAGGGTGCGCCAAAAGAAGTCGTGAACCCCTCGAGCGGCCGGGCCACCCTACTCGAGTCCATTCGCCAAGCCGGAGGCATCGGGAAGGCAAATCTCCGTAGCGTGAAAGAGCGGAAGCTGGAAAAGAAAAAGCAGAAGGAGCAAGAACAAGGTGCCATCCACTCGCCCTGTTGTTCTTTCCCAGCTAGATCTTGAGGGTTCCCCCGATGGGTGGGCTCGGTTCAGTCATGGCAGATCCTTAATCCAGAGATCCACAACCTTCTTGAGCCTGTGGGCACCATGGGAATTGTGACACAACCGCTGAAAAATAGCTGCAATAAAATGCCTGCCACAGGAGGCAGAGCCAGCCACAAAGCAATGGACGCAGCACAACTTCAGTCACACAGGGAAGGTCTTTGTTCTGCCGAAACAACGTTTTAAAAAAACCCGCACAGCCAATCAGAAGCCTTGCTGAGCAAGAGCCTCACATGGCCCTGTCTGCTTTCTAAAAACATTTGGCAGGTACCAGAAAATATGTTGCCAAGGTGCCGTGGCATCTCTGGGCTCCATGCTAGGGATCCCTTCCTTAACCATTCAAATAGCGGGTTAGTAACCATGTCTCTGAAGGGCCATGTCTCCGGCCAGACTGTACGTCTCTAGAGCACAGACCCCATTAATGCCCTCCCGCACTAAGGCAGTCCATGAATACCTTCCTCCAGGTATGGCTCTTCTGCCGTCGGGGAAGTGTCTGAGGTGTTCTTGCACTGAAAAACACAGAAGCAACTTAACTCTCAGGAACTCTCGCTTGGCCCTTTGTCAGTAGGGCCGCCTCTCTCTCTCTGGCCCAGGCTTTTGTTTTCTTTGGCTTGGCTCAGAGGAGAACCCGCGCATGCCGAGGCTTCGCATAACGTCATTAGCATAAGCATAGCTGTGGTGTTTGTGAGTCCATTAGACCAGCCCCACGGAAACGGTGTATTCTGGTGTTTTTTTCCCCCTTTAGTGAGAGCTACGGGGCAAGGCGGAGACCTGATGTCAGATCTCTTCAACAAGCTGGTTCTCCGACGCAAAGGTACATTGGCGGGTAGCCAGCTGCTTCTGTCCATGTTTGGAGTCTGAAGCAGTGCCTGCAAAACATAAGTTATGCATCTCCTATGACTGGTAGCGAACCTTTGGCACTCCAGATGTTATGGACTACAATTCCCATCAGCCCCTGCCAGCATGGCCAATTGGAGTGCCATAGGTTCGCCACCACGGTCCTATGAGGAGAAAGCAAAGCTTCACTCAGTTCACTGGACAATACTACATTTGTCTCTCAGTAGTATGCTACCCAAGAAAGTTGCAAGATTCCTCCCTGTCCCCTCCATTGCTAAGGGCAGTTGTGTGGATAATGTGGATCTTTATGGCGTCCTTCAAGTGACCTTGGGCTAGTCACAGTTCTTTAGGACTCTCTCAGTCCCACCTGCCTCACAAGGTGTTGTTGTGGAGAGAGGAAGGGAAAAGAGCTTGTCAGCCACCTTGAGTCTCCTTGCAGGAGAGAAAGGTGTGGTACATATCCAAACTCTTCTTCTTCTTTTATGACATCCGACCTACTTAACCCTCTGATCTTTTAAGATAATATGACTTTTACGTTTGCCAAACAGTGCTGTCACCATTCAGTGAGACCCCACCCCCAAGCTTGGCAACCCGCTAGGATCCACTTGTTTCTGCTGCTAAGCCTTCTCAATCCCGGTCCTTCGGAAGGGCTGCACCTTCTCCTCAACCCTGACAGATTCCCTGAGTTCCTTGGACCTCCGCCACCAAATGCAGGGATGTGGAACGTTAAGACCGTTCCCAGCCTGGTCCGATTTCCACTAGTGCAAGACACTGATTGAGTAGCTGAACAAATGTTCTCCCATTAATCTTGCCGGGGTTGGCAGGAGGCAACTCTTCACCCGGCTCCCCTCTCCGGTTGACACCCGACTCTCGGCGTGGCAGCCTGGACCGATTGCGAGTCTCGAACTCCCACGGGCTTCACCGGGTGCCTTTTTTTCCTGTTCTGTTGCAGGTATTTCTGGCAAAGGGCCCGGCGGTGGCGGAGACAACAACGCTCCCAGCGCCCCCGGGGGTGCCTTTGGCCGCATCTCGGATACGATCCCGCCTCTGCCGCCCCCTCAGCAGCCACCTGGCGAGGACGAAGATGACTGGGAGTCTTAAAAGGAGCCAGGCTTTTTGCTCCGACCTCTCTTCCCATCATGAACATGGGGCTCGTAGCCTGAAAACAACGGGGAAAACCTGCCCAGGCTCTTCTAGAGGGCTCCTGTTGCCTTTTGTTTTTTTTAAGACCCTCCTGTAGAAGAGTCTAAGTATCAAAGCCGGTTAAAATCACTCAAGGCCTGCCCTTCTCGTCTGTGTTCTCTCGGTTGCCTCTGTCTCTTAGAGGGCTCTCGGGTAGCAGGTGCTCGGGGAGGGTCAAAGCCCAGCCGTTGTCTTGCAATGGGAGCCCAGCGTGGGCTGCCTTGAAGAGGGCCGGGCAACTCTTGCCAGCAAACAGCCTCCGTTTCCTTCAGCATTTAGCTCTTCCCTTGTGCTCTTTGCTGAAGCTGGAGAGGGCAGGGCTGGGGAGCAGTTGAGCAGGACAGAGCTGTAAGGCCTGAAACTCTTGTCGCCCGGCCTTCCTTTTTCTCCTTGTGTGTGCGTGCCACGACTGCCCAAAAACTTAGAGCATTCTTTTGTCAAGTATAAATGAAAGAGCGCGGCAAAGTTGTCGACTGCACAGCGCAGTCTGCTGCTGCTGCTGCTGCTGCTTTTTCAAAGGCCCGGTTCAGCTGGGCTGGAGAATGTCAGAGGCAACGCAGCAGTGAACTTGAAGGTGTAGAGTCAGCTCGGCCCCTTGGCTTTATGCACACACGCACACCCCGGTGGGTTAAGCTGCCCTAGTAAAACACTTGACATTTGCTTAGTCGGGAATGGGGCACCAGCTTACGAAACCACGACTCCTCTCCCTGTCCTTGGCTCACTCTCATTTTGCAGGCGGCAGCGGAGGGATGTTTGTGGTTTCTGCACCAGGGCTTGAGAGCTTTAGCTGTACCGGGGTCTGCTTTTCCCCTCCCAGGAGGACAGGCAAATACTAATTGCTGGAGGTCATACTGGGGCTTTCTAGATATTGATGTCGGGACATTTAAAAACCCTGGTTGATCTCCAAGTCTCAGCAGGTACGTTCGTCACAAATTTATATCTTCTCTGAACAAGCACAAGGGACCCCGCCCTGTGACCAGCATTCCCCTGTGCAGTTGCCAACAGAGGGAAGGAATGGGGAGAAGAGAAAGGTTGCAGCAGGCACCTTCCACAGTTTCGTTCTCTTCCTGCCGTCAGAACTGAAAAGCATTTAAGCATTTCCTTGATAGCAAGTGAGACCTTTTGGTCCTCCGCTTTCAGGTTCTTGACCGCCTCCCCTTCAGTGAAGCTACCTCTCTGCCTTGCTGGCCCCGTGCCGGTTTCCCACAGGCAGTCGGTGCTTTTGCTTTCAAGTTCAGATAAGCCGAGAACCTAAAGTATTCTTGTTGGAGAGGCAGGTTTCATTGAACCTCAGCAGCCGGGTTTAACGTTTTTAAAAGCTAAAGCAACCGCAGCCTGTGTCCCTTTGACCCCATTCCCTTATTTCATTGTATACCTGAACACTGCCTTTGTGAATGCGGCTGCGTGGCGAATAGGCTCGGACCTCCTTTGCGTCTAGACAGGAGAAATAAGGTCAAAGGAAGATCAGAGCAGGTTTTGCAGCAAGACAGCTGCAGCCTTCGGGGTCTTCCTGAAGCTGCCCGGATCAATTTTCCTGACGGAAGTGAACGTCTCCTCTTCAGCTGCAGGGCAGAGAGAGGGAGGATCCAAAACAGAAACAAGCGGAGTTGTGCAAAGCTGCGTGGCAGAATCTGGAATTCATTGGTAGCTGGGGCTGGTCTCCATTTTGTTCAGACCAGCCTTTCAGCCCTCAACCAGAGGCGTACATCCTATAGGGACATGGGGTCACCCACCTGGGCCGCCTGCCACCGCCCCCATGCAGGCTGGCTTTTCCCCTCCCCAGGCTCTGGTGACAACAGGAGCTGGACTGCAGAGGGGCGGGGAGGGGGCGCCCAGAGGTGTTACCCCCAGGCACCATTTCTCCTCAATACGCTTCTGCCCTGAACCCTCCCATCCTCTGGTCTTCTGCTGTGCTAGTATTCATCCTAGATCAGGGGTCTGCAGAAGCCATGCTGGCAGGGGATGATGGGATTTGTATTCCACTTGTGGAGAGCCACAGGTTGCAGACCCGTCCTAGATGAACCGTTATAATTGTCCTCATAAAATGCCCTACGCAGATGGGTCGAGAATATCATGCAGTTATCGCACACACACAAAATCTCGCATGCACACGATCTAACAACTTTATTAATCTTTTTATAATAAATTTAGAAAGCAGCAAGGGCAGAAGGCACGCCGTGGAGATGCGCTGGGCTGCGCTCCAGGCAATTTGGGCCCAGCGAAGGATAGCTGGGAGCTTGTCCATCATTGTCAGGCACGGCCAGATTCGGCAACTGATCTCTTCTCACAGTGGAACTAGAAGACAGGAAAATAAGAACGGCATCATGCCAGTCACTGCAGAGGTCGCAGGAAGAAATTGGGGTCTGACGCCAGAGGCAGGGGGGGAAGCCCCCGTCATCAATCTGCGACTGTTAGCCAGGCAGGGTTCCTTAGGGGAGACGGGAATGAGGAGTGAAGGTGGCAAGAAGAACAGGCGAAGCTGCCTGCGAGACGGGCAGGAAGGCAGACGAGGCCACGGAGCTTGGCACCACAGGGGTTTCTGCGCAAGCAACCAGAACAGGCAGTCATGGAGAAGAAGAGTTTGGATTTATACCCCCCCTTTCTCTCCTGCAGGAGACTCAAAGGGGCTTACAATCTCCTTGCCCTTCCCCCCTCACAACAAACACCCTGTGAGGTGGGTGGGGCTGAGAGAGCTCCGAGAAGCTGTGACTAGCCCAAGGTCACCCAGCTGGCGTGTGTGGGAGTGCAAAGGCTAATCTGAATTCCCCATATAAGCCTCCACAGCTCTAGCGGCAGAGAGGGGAAACAAACCCGGTTCCTCCAGATTAGAAGGGCAGGGCTCTGCCAGGCCAGCCAGCCAGGCCTGTGTATCAGCAGTCTGCAAGGTCCTGTATTTGGCTATGAGACCGTGGGTGGCCTTGTGCCTTCAGCGGAGGCAGGGTAGAATAAGGGATCAGCACAGCCCCGTCTGGCAACTCACCTGTCTCAAGGCGGCAAACGCTGGCCCAAAAGCGGCCTTGACCTGGGTCCTGCTCCTGATCCACTGAGGCAGCTTGCTAAGGACAGCCGGACGGGCATAGCGGTGATCTAACAGCACGATGCTGGCAAAGTCGTCTTGGTGGCGAATGGCTCTCCCTGGCAGAGAGATACGTCAGAAAGAGACCGCTCAGAGCCCTGTGGGTTGACAGTTCCTTGCAAGCCCTGTTTTTTTCAGGCTGCGCCTAAGAGCCCCAGAAGCAAGTATGAGCCCTGCCCCTCTTCCTGCTGTGGAAATGGGGCTGGCAATTGAAGCTCAAGGAAGGGATGGTCGGGCTTCACTTTAGGGAATCACCAACAGCGTTCGGTCTTAGACTGAGCAAACCCTTACACTGAGCTACCAAGACTGAACCTTTGGCACTCCACTGCTCCGGTGAAGTCTGAACTTGAAAAGAAAGACACAAACCAATCACCACCAGTTCAATGTGAATTTAGATTTTGTGGGGGAGCTGTAAGCTTGGTTGTGGTGGGTTTTCCAGGCTGTGTGGCCATGATCTGGTGCAGTGGTGGCAAACCTATGGCACACGTGCCAGAGGTGGCACTCAGAGCCCTCTCTGTGGGCACGCGTGCACGTGGCAGGTGCACGCAGGACCTGCTGGAGGCTGGAGCAGGCTGACTGCTGCTGCTGCTCAAGGGGTTGAACAAACAAAACGTGTTCCTTCCAAACACCGGGGAAACGTTCAGACCCAAGTTTTTTGCCAATCGCCTGGGCGATCAAGCCTAGGGTGGAGGAACCAAGATGCATTTAGGATTTTTTTTAAAGCACACCAAGGTCTTTGCTAGTTTGCTGGCAAGGAGGCTTGCTTCTGAGTAAATCTTCCTAGGGTCGTGAGTCACCTGTTCAAAGCATTGCACGCTTGCTTCACCAAGCTTACTCCCAAGTAATGTGTGCCTCGGTGCCAACCGTTTTTTCTAAACTAAAACCTCAGTATTCAGGTTAAATTGCCGTATTGGCACTTTGCGATAAATAAGTGGGTTTTGGGTTGCAATTTGGGCACTTGGTCGCGAAAAGGTTCGCTATCACTGGTCTGGTGGATTTGACCAGATCCACCAGACCATGGCCACACAACCCAGAAAACCCACCACAACCAGTTGAATCCTGCCGTGAAAGCCTTTAACAGTACATTAACTTGTAAACTTCCTTGCAAAGAGGGTATAAATTCCTGGCCCCATCATTTCTCAGGATGGGATGCATGGGGCCAAGCAGAGCCATATCTTGTAGCCGCTTTTGCCTAGATGGGGGTTCTTAGCTTCACCCAGTTTAGTAAGATGCTGCTGGTTTACCAGGCTGGTAAGCAGTAGCTGCAAGGCCCTGCTTGTGAGTTGCTCCTCTGCCGCCTTGGTCATCAGATACTTGCTCTTTGCACAGCTGCTGACTCTGACGGAGCTGCCAGGGTGAGCAGCAAGTGTGACGGGAAAATTCAACCTGTGTGCCAGCCCTGCAGATGGCTTGGTGTCCTTACCTATGGACTGGTTCACCGCTTTCATGCACAAGTTCTCAATCAGGGTTCGGCCTGGTGTTTGGCCTGCGATCTTTGGCTGGAGGGAGGAAAAATCAAGGCGGCAGAAGGTGTGAATTAATGAGCAAGCTAGACCATTCCAGCCTTCCCGCCTGCCTACTGTGTGAGCTAGAACAGGGCTGACCAATGTATGGCTGCCATCAAAGAGGGCTGAAAAGCAGGGAACGGCCCCCAGGGTTGATTGTGCAAGATTCCCATTTGCTGCCGCTTGTGGCTGTGTCAAGCAATGATAAGGAAGGATTCGCCGAAGGCATCAAGTATCCTTACAGTGGAGAAAAGAGCACCTTAGTCTGATGTCTTAAGAGGAGGCTAAAGGCTGAATTCAAATCAAAGCCAACTTGAATTCAGCAGAAACCACACAGAGGAAGAGAAAACCCTGAAGGAGTGGAATATGGCTTGTGCATTGGAACGGGACCTGCTCCGCCCCACCACGCACTTTTCACCCCTTCCCCCCTGCATGAATCAAATAGAACGTGGCTCCCTTAGACAGCAGCAGCAGCGTAGTGGTTAAAAGCAGATGTACTGTAATCTGGAGGAACCGGGTTTGATTCCCTGCTCTGCCGCCTGAGCTGTGGAGGCTTATGCACTCCCAACACACGCCAGCTGGGTGACCTTGGGCTAGTCACAGCTTCATGGAGCTCTCTCAGCCCCAACTACCTCACTGGGTGTTTGTTGTGAGGGGGGAAGGGGAAGGAGTGTGCAAGCCCCTTTGAGTCTCCTATAGGAGAGAAAGGGGGGATATAAATCCAACTCTTCTTCTTCCCTTTGCTTCGCTGTTCTGCGGCATTAAAGGCATGTTTACTGATGAAAGAAACGACGGCTGGCTGAGCAGGCGCAAGCCAATCATCACAGGTCAAATGCACATTTCCTTCCCGTCATAGAAATCCTTCTATGATATCTCCCAAGGTGTATTGAGCGCATTAGCCTTGCGCGTTTGATCCCACAGGCCAATTTTTATGCATTAAACTTAACAGCGGGTAATCTGACATTTAACACCCACTGCAATCAAGCCGTTAACCTTTGGTCTTCCACAAGAATATAGGAAATAACTTCAGCCCCTCCCGTTCGTGAAGCTGGATGAAGCGAAGATTGTGCAGTACTCTGCGCCCACGGTGTGTCATCTGTATGGCTGACACAGGGAAAGAAATTCTTTCCTCAAAAAAAAACAGCAAGGAGAGCTGAACCACAGACTCCTTAAAACCTGACTAAGCCCTTGACTTTAAAACACAGCGCACAAAGGATCGGGGCCTTTACCATTGTCTTATCGAGGTAAGCCATTTTCTCCTGGAGTTCTGGAGACTTGATGTTGGGGTAAGGCATCCCCACCATGACCACACACCTAGAAGGGAAACAGAGAATACAAACACTCAAGAACTCTGCAAGCTTCTGTAATGCCATTTAGCAGGGCTTTGTCAGACAGGCCTGCTTCATTCTACGGTTCGCCACGTGCGTTAGAAACTCCTCCTATTCCTATACTCTGTTTCACAGAAAGTTAAAAGGGAGGTCAGTAGTGGTGGGGCAGAAGTGCATGTTTCGGCAGTAGAAAATAGTCCTGAGGGACTATGAGCAGCCGAGAGAGCGGGGGGGAGGGGAGGCGGAAGGGCAGGAAGCGTGGCCCTTACCTGTCCATGGCGTGGCTGGCTTGCCTTCCTCCCTCGCCCTGCCGGCTGCCCCATCATCTCCCTGGTGCTGCCCCAACTCCTCCTGAGCAAGCTGCTCATTCAGGGTTTATTTAATACGTGCCTCTTTAAAAAGCGATGCAGCTGCAGCAACCGGTGTCCAGTTTGGGGGGGGGGGCGGTTGGAGGGGGCTTGGTGCCCTCTTTCCCTAGAATTCAGGTGGGCTATTCATTTGTGCCAGCACTGCAGTGGGGCTGGTTCAGGCTCTCTTTTGTCGGCATCCCATGCAGCAGGCTGGGTGGCTTTGAACAAGGTTGTGCTGATGGATGGAGGGGTCACTGGGCTGTTTCTGAGGCCTAAGGCAGAGTTTGGGAGTCCCGGCATCCTTCTCTGCTGTTGCTGCTATTTCATTTGGTCCCCAAAAAATATGTTTGGATTTTGCTCAGGGCTTCCCTGTCTAGAGCAGCGATTCGGAACACCAACGGCAAGGACTCCGGGAGAGAAGGAAGGGAAGACACCAGTAGAAATGCACAGGTGTGATGAGGGAGGAGGGCCGACGCTGTCTCAGGTTGCCTGTCCACATCGCTAGAGGGGGGGGGCACCTTTCCCTCATGAACAGAAACCCAACTAGTTTCCGTGCAGGTGGCTTTTGAGCTGTACCCTCCGCTGCCCAGTCCCCCCAGCTCTTCTGTCAGCCCCCCCCACCCCCCCGCAAGCAGCCTGTCCCCAGGAGGGCGGGTGTGGCGATAATCCCGCCGCTTACAGACCCGTCCATTGGCCCAGCACTGCCCACCCTCTCCACTGGCAGGGACTACTGTGGTGCAGGATGGGATGTAAGTGAAGGCCCAGCGCTGTCAAGGGAGGGGCACTTGGGAGCTGAGCCAGAGGGCATCCTGGGTGAGGGGAGGGCGGAAATTGGCAGTGGTCTTAAACACAATGGAAGGACGCTGCAACTGAAGGCAAGGACTCCTTTCAAGACAACCCATTTAGGATCCGAGGGAACAACATCTACTCCCAATTCTTTCCACTCCCTCTGCAAAAACACTTAGGGGAAAGGTGCCAGCCCCCCACCCCACCCCCCGGGATTTCTTTAAGAGAATGGCTTGCTGGGAGCCCTGTCTTTCCCCCAAATGCATCATGAAAATAAACAAACAAAAGCTCCCATTCTTGGTGTTTGGGGAAGGGGAAGGCTTGGAGGGGGGCGGGGGAGTGGTGGCAGATGGATTTACAATTCCCCTTATATCTTTCAGTGAGACAGAGTATAGAAACCCTCATAATAGCTCAGGGGAGTTTCCAAATGGAATAGTCAGAGGATGAGGCTAATGCACATGCGTTGGCTACTTATAGGAATGGATCACGAAGCCAGCCGAGCCTGTGCCTGTTTCAAAATATCCCCCCTTCTGGCCATACTCAACCCAACAGGTCTCATTTCCATTGAGAGCATTTTGCCCCTTGAACAGGGGAGGTGAAGCAGAGAGAAATGACAGCTGGTCAATGAACAGCTCGTGGGCAGATGATTGACTGAGTAGATCTTTCCAACGGCCAGAGACATCTAGGCAATTGCTTTTTGTCCTGACGTCTTATTTCACCCCCCTCAGCATTCTGATTGAAAAGAGCCAGGATGGTGAAGTGGTTAGAGAGTCAGACCAGGATCCGGGAGGCACAGGTTCAAATCCCAACTATGCTATGGAAGCTTTCTGAGTGACTGTGGGCCGATTACGCACTCTCAGCTGCTGACACACTTCACAGGGGGGCTTGTTGGGAGGGTAAAACGATGTCAGCATTTTTGGATCTACGTGGAGACCCAACGCCTAAACAAAACATTCTATACCTCGCACAGTGTGAAAACTACAGCTTACTATAGAACGAAGAGCCCTCACACCTGTGGAGGAATCCCAGACCTTTCAAACGCAAGCCCGGTCTTTACCTTCCCAAATTGTCTGAAAAATTGATGCCTTCGCTCATCTTCCCACCAACCACAGAAAACAGCAACGCTCCCGTTAGGGCGGCTCCTGCGTGGCTGCAACGCTGCCGGAAGAAAATCCCCCCCAGCAGGTTAGCAAAGGCTGGAGGAGCAGCAGCAGCAGACACTTTGGATTCAGGCAGCTGCGTTCGGGTCTGCACCCCCCCCCCCTTCTCACCTTGATGCATTTGGTATATTCTGCCAGCACCTGCTCCACTTGATTTGCTCTCTTCGGTTCTTGAAATATCTGATAAAGACACAACGCATTTGATGTCAGCGGCTGAGCAAAGCTTCCCTGACATAACTGGAATATTCACTGAGACCTTCAGAGTTATCTCGATCACACACAACAGAAACAGCTGGGCTTTGGGTCCAGTCCAGACCACATCAGTTACTTGCATCAATTCCACCTTCCTGCTGCAGCCCCTGCTATTTCATTCCCCCAATACTCCAAAAGCCCCACTTTGCAGAGATCAGTGGGTTGCAGTGGGAGGAGAGGAGGCGAGACTGTTCCATCCTGCTGATGGAAAATTTAGCCTGGGACTCAGCCCTTTGGTACTGGGTACCAAATATGTCAGTCACACAAACAGTACTGCAGCAAGCCTTTATTGGCATAAACAACAATACAGCAATGGTAAAGGACTGATTTAAAAACAACAAAAATATACAATACTGGAAATAAATGTGAAGTGAAAGGAAGTCTACTGGCATTTAATAATTTCCAGCAGAAAGCCTGCCACTACCATACAGAGAGAAGGATCAGGATTGTCCAGCAAGTAGTATAATCTAAATAAATCAGGGAGAAATATGTCAGTCAAATCTTTAGCTATTAAAAAAAATCATTGGAAACCACAATCGCAACCATGGTGCTCACCAATTTGGGTGAGTGAAGCACACAGAAAGGGGGGGGGGGCGCTCTCTGTAACATCAGCTGCCCTAGTGGGAGGAATTGCACTTCTTTGCCATGATGAGCGGTAGTGGAATGTTATATAAGTGAGCACCTGTGGACAGATTCGCTTCGGAGGCATGGATCTGGCAGGTCCCAGGTGTTCCACCTTTCTTGTGACACTTTGCTTTAAAAGAAGGGAACATGCAGAGTCTTTAAGAACCCTCCCCCCTCCCACAGTAGGCTACGTTTCTCCTCCCACCTCTCATTTTGGACAGTCGATCTCCTCTGCATGACCGATTCCCCATCTGTTTCCAACTGTTTGGGAAAACAGAAGGGACCAGGTACTAGTTTCTCCAAAACTCAGCCAAAGGCATGTGGGAAAATACGTACGAGCGCCCATCCCTTGCTAGTACCACGGCAGAAGACAACACTGTTGCTCATGTTAAACGGTTTGACCCAGGGGTCTGCAACCTGTGGCTCTCCAGATGTTCATGGACTGCAAATTCCATCAGGAGTTTCTGTGTTCTACAAATCAAAACTGCGCTGATTTGGCTGGATGGCCATACTAGTCTAATCTACTTTTAACAATTGGCATGAGTTAATGTACTTCTGCGGGGCTTGTGAAAACAGGCCGGCCCTGCATACAGTTCGCTAAAAAGTTGGAAGGTTTCCAATTCCAAGCTGGCTTGTACCGTTTCGCACTGCCTCGTATGCAAACAAGAGACGGTCTCTGCGTTTGCAAGAGCCATGAAGCACCATTTTAATATAATTGAGATCTAAGTACAGTGGTCAGTCGCCCAGCAAGTATCGTTTATTCATTATTGGGTGAGGACTGGCTATATAAACATCCTCTCTGCTTCACCATGCGGGCAATAGGAAACGCTCAAGGAGGGAGAAAAAGTAGCAGACCAGAGACCCACAATCAGGGGACGATAATAGCTGGAGCTCAGAATAGCTCATCTTGGTTTAAAGCCCCAGCTGTCAGCGGGCTGTGCAATTACCTTCTTCTTAGCGGTCAGGCGAGCAAGCAGTCCAGTCTGTTCCCAGTGTGCATACACCTGCTTCTCATATTCATAGGAGGGGAAGAAGCACACCACACCCCCGGGGACAACGTTGCAGAGGTTACGGAGAATTCGCCCCGTCTCATCCATCTGAAAGAGAGAGGCGGCCACCTCAGTCTCTGGGGCTCCTTGCTTGATTGCCAAAGCCTCGCCTCGAAGTTGCACGCACGGTCAGCCGCCAGGCCCCAGCAGATGCTGCAGTAACAGATGAAGCTTTCTCTACTTTCAGGGGATAGGAGGCACCAAACCGCGCATTTCAGCAGCTGGCTTATATAGAGGGGACTGTCCAACCAGGGCAGGAATCATGCAAAACTCAAAGATCAGAGGTGATCAAGCAGCAGAAGTGACCGCCAGGTGTTCATTTCACCCCGCTCTCTCCCTGCTGGCCATACATATATCCACCTACTTGTATTGCAAGGGATTGTGACAGACTTTATTATAGAAAGGAATCTAGATGAAAAAGCAGAATATAAACACAGAGACTGCGTGCCTCCTAATATATTCCTACAAAAGGGGTTCCTACGTCTTGGAAGGTTATGGTGGTGGGGGTCAAAACTGGGCCTTTCTCCACGGCAGCCTCGAAAATTTGTGTTGTTTGGATTTCTCAACCTTGGTAAACTGCTTGGTGAGAGAGAGGGTTTCCTGAACTTTCTCTGAGAGTCAGCGTGGTACAGTGGTTAAGGTATTAGACTAGGACAGTGATGGCGAACCTTTTCGAGACTGAGTGCCCAAATTGCAACCCAAAACCCACTTAATTATCGCAAAGTGTCCACACGGCAATTTAACCAGAATACTGAGGTTTTAGTTTAGAAAAAGCAGTTGGCTCAGAGGCATGCGTTACTCGGGAGTAAGCTTGGTGGTAGTCGGTGGCTCTGTTTTGAAGCAACCGTGCATCTCTTCGAACAGGTGAATCACAACCCTAGGAGGGTTTACTCAGAAGCAAGCCCCATTGCCAGCAACCAAGCTTACTCCCAGGTAAAGGATCACACTTTAGTTCTTCGCATGAAAATCAGTGGGGTTTGTATGAAAATCGCATGAAAATCACTGTTTCCCCAAAACTAGGTCTTAGGTTTAATGCTAATAATCGATCCCAGTGGCCCAGGCCAACCTAGGGGTGGGTGGGAGTGTAGCGATTCCCCGCCCCCCCATGACGAACTCTGTGTGCGCGTTTCCCACAGAGAGGGCTCTGAGTGCTACCTCTGGCACCCGTGCCATAGGTTTGCCACCACTGGACTAGGATCTGGTAAAGCCAGGTTTGAGCCTCCCCTCTGCAGTGGAGACTTGCTGGGTGACCTTGGGCCAGTCACACTTCTCAGCCTCAACCCTGAGAAGTATTTAGATGGGAGACCTCCAAGGAATATTAGGGTCGTGGCACACAGGCAGGCAGCGGCCAGCCACCTTTGAACATCTCTTGCCTTGAAAACCCATCAGGGCTGTCGTAAGTTAGCTGTGACTTGGTGGCATAAAAAACCCCCCACCGTCTCTAGTTAGCAGACTGCTGCATTCATCAAGTCCCTTTGAGCAAGTCCTCTTATGCTCAGCACACTGAGCATGCGCGTATCTGTACCAAAGCCAGAATGGCACAGGTATGGTCCATGCGCTCACCTGATCAGCGCATTCCCTTTGTGTGGTGGACGAAAGACTAGGCCTACTTAGGGTTAGCCCTACACAGGGAGGTCTTGTGTCAGAAGCTACAGAGGGGAAGAAGGACATGCGTGCAGCTCTGCCTCTACCTTGCAAACAGGATCAACAGCCTAAATATCTGTGCCGTTGCAATTTGACAGGGGTAGTAGGACGGTCAGAACCAGAAGGGTCCAGATCCAGCCCAGCGCACAGGGGGATGTGTTAAGCTCTCTGAAAGTGCCTACTGCCTGGGGTCAGAATCCAGAGAGATATCTGGCCTTTCAGATGAAGGATTACCATTCACCCAGTGGTTTTTTTTTACCTTGGGGCAGCTGACACCTGGCTGTGCTTTGACACTGTCCCGTGGGTCAGTAAAGACCCAGCACTTGCACAGGGGACACCTTTAACTTTTTGACACCTCCCCTCTGCTGAGCAGCCAAAGGTAACAGGAGGAGGGCAAATACAGACCATCTGAGGCAGGTTTCTCTTCTCATAGGTGAACTCCAGCTGTTGACCGGATGGGCCACTGCAGAGGACGACGGGTAAAATGTTGTCTGGGGGAATCACGTGACCTGATGATACGACAGGCAGGAAGAGTTAGAGGAAGGGAAGCTGAACTGGGGGTCCTCTTTCGTGCTGCTGATAAGCAGGGCTGGCCATGAGAAGATGCTGCCCAGCACACTCTCCCTGGCAGGTAGCACACAGCCAGCACAGTGTGGCGATTAAGAGCAGGTGCACTCTAATCTTGAGAACCGGTTTTGATTCCCTGCTCTGCCACTTGAGCTGTGGAGGCTTATCCGGTGAACTAGATTAGCGTGTGCACTCCAACACATGCCAGCTGGGTGACCTTGGGCTACGTCACAGTTCTTTGGAGCTCTCTCAGCCCCACCCACCTCACAGGATGTTTTTTGGGGGGTGGGGAGGAGGAGATTGTAAACCCCTTTGGATCTCCTTTAGTAGAGAAAAGGGGGCTATAAATCCAAACTCTTCTTCTCGACCCCTGTGGTGCAGACATGAGACCCACCAAACCCTGCCCAAACCCACCCAGCAGAGAGAGGCAGAGAGCAGGCTCTCCACAGCTGGCCCTCTGGTAGGGCCAAGCACACCTTTCTCATGCCATGCATCTACGCTGCTGGCTCTCTGGGCAACTGACTAAGGCTTCCTAATAGATGGATCACCCCTGCTTGCCAGCAAAGTCAAGTCCTGCGTGATGAGACTCGTGGATCCCCACACGCACCGTTCCTAAAAGAAACAAGTTCCACCTCTCTTAAGAGGCACGTTCATTTCCCGTGGGTCACCACACAATGCGCAAGAACTGCCTTCCTCATCAGGACCGAGGGTGGATAATCACAGTCACTGAAGCAGACAACAGGATACCACAATGACAGGCAGGGCCCCCCAGCTGCCCGTGGGCACTCTTGGAGGTCATAACTCACACGGGCCTTGGGAGACAGCTCTGAGCGACGCAAGAAGCAGGTTGCAACCCTGTCGACGGTTGCATGCAATTCCACTTTGGGATGGGCACAGCCTACACCGCCTGCTAAATCTGCGTCATTCTTTGCACTGAACATTTAGTAAGAAAAATGAGAAATGTGCATACTGGGTGGGGGATACACTTCTCGATAGCACTACACAGGAGCAGGATCTAGGGATACAGGTGAGCTGCGTGCAGTTCTGGAGGTCTCACTTCAAAAAGGATGTGGACAGACTGGAGTAGGTGCACAGGAGAGCAGAGAGGACGCTCAGGGGCCTGGAGACCAAGTCCTGCGAGGAAAGGCTGAGAACTGGGGGATGCTCAATCTGGAGAAGAGGAGGGTTGGATGGGGGGGGACATAATTGCTTTCTTCAAATACTTGAATGGTTGTCACATAGAGGAGGGCGGGGAGTTATTGCTCTTGGCAGCAGAGTATAGGACTCACAATAATGGGTATAAATTATGGAGAGAAAGGCACTGGCTGGATACTAGGAAGAAATTTTGTTACAGTAAGAGTAGTTCAGTAGTGGAACCGGCTGCCTAGGGCGGTGGGGAGCTCCCCCTCACTGGCAGTCTTGAAGCAGTGGCTGGACAAACACTTGTCAGGGATGCTCTTGGACCAGGGGTGGCCAACCTATGGCACCCCAGATGTTCATGGACTACAACTCCCATCAGCCCCTGCCAGCATGGCCAGCACAGTCCATGAACGTCTGGAGTGCCATAAGTTGGCCACCCCTGCTCTAGGCTGATCCTGCAGGGAGCCGGGGGTTGGATAATTAGATGGCCCAAGAGTCTATGGTTTAATGTATTGTCGAAGGTTTTCACGGCCAGAATCACTGGGGTGCTGTGTATGGTTTCCAGGCTGTATGGCCGTGTTCTAGCAGCATTCTCTCCTGACGTTTCGCCTGCATCTGTGGCTGGCATCTTCAGAGGATCTGATGATCCATCAGATCCTCTGAAGATGCCAGCCACAGATGCAGGCGAAACGTCAGGAGAGAACGCTGCTAGAACACGGCCATACAGCCTGGAAACCACACAGCACCCCAGTCTATGATTTAAATCAAACTTCTGTAACAACTTCTGAAATCACCATTTTTCTCCCAGAAATAAATTACCTGGATTCCCCCTGCTTTGGAAGAGAGGAGAGAAAATTTTCCTAAAGTCTAGATTGTGGTGGTCATTATACAAACGCACATTCCTGTGGAAACGCAGACCTGCTGAACTCAACAGGACTTACTCCCCAGCAAGAGAGCAGAGTCCTGCAGCCACAACTGCATCTCCCAGCTTGGACTTTCATGCCAAAGACAAACGGTTCCTCTTTTCCATCAAAACATCCATTCCCCAGCTCTTGCCAGCTAACGTTGGCTGGGATTCCCCATGCAAAGCGCAGGCTGAGGTGAAAAGCAACTGGATTCCCTTTTGGCTGCAGTGTTTTGTAGAAAAGCAGGCGCTGGCATTGCTCTTTACAGCACCACAGGAACCGTCAGGCAGGAGTGCTGCACAAAAAGCACCAAGACTCACCGCAGGAAAACTCCTCGATCCTACCAGCGCCCACGCCCACGCTGGTGAACAGCTGCTCCCGGAAATCAGCTACCTGCAAAAAGATGCTCTTAGCAAGACTCAAGCAATGTCACCGGCACTCTGTCTTGGGGGGAGCGGGGTTTAGAGTTAAACACATTGCCAAGTAACCCAAGTTTTGCATTAAAAGGACAGAATCTTGCTCTTTTTTTCCCCATTAAGCCAATAAAGGACGTTTGACTAATCCTACATTTTGCATAATTTACTCTTCTAGTCGCAGGAAAGAGCAACAGACAGCACAGAAGCACCACCTGCTGACCGCTGGAGATTCTGACCAAGTGCTGCTCACTTGCATTCAAGCATTTTAAGACTAGAAACCGCAAGTTGGGATTCCCAGACTGCCAGATTCTGCAGCTGATGCATCCCATCGTGTGCCATTCCTACAGAATCGTGGCAAATGAGTGATGTGGCCATTGGGGGTGGGGGGTGAGGGAATGACCATTTTGTGAGCTTGCACAAGTCTCTGCCTTGTTTTCCCACTGGTAAAGTGGGACCAAGGGTAAATGAACCATATTGCAGGCTTAAAACCAGGCGAAGATGTCACCCATCTCGTGAGACTTAAGAGGAACGGAACAGCCAGCTGTAGAGCCAGCGTGGTGCAGTGGTTAAGAGCAGATGCACTCTAATCTGGAGAACTGGCTTTGATTCCCTGCTCTGCCACTTGAACTGTGGAGGCTCATCTGGTGAACTAGATTAGCTTGTGCATTCTAACACATGCCGGCTGGGTGACCTTGGGCTAGTCACAGTTCTTCAGCGCTCTCTCAGCCCCACCCACCTCACAGGGTGTTTGGTGGGGGGGAGGGAAGAGAAGGGAAAGGAGTTTGTAAGCCCCTTTGAGTTTCCTTACAGGAGAGAAAGGGGCTATACAAATCCAAGTCTTCTTCTTCTGTAAAGTCAACACAGGAGGAAGGGAAAGGAGAGGCAAGCCTACAAAGAGCTGCCATTCAAAAGTAAGGTAGGCATGTTTACTGAAAGCATCACGACATCAAGCTTCTTCTATGAACTTTGGTTTGGTTTCCAAAGGGCTTCCCCCCTCCCTACCCCTAAACAGAACTGCTTAGAAATCATCCACAGTCTTCGCACTCAGTTCCATGTTCCTTTTTCTCTCTTGACTGTGCCCCAGTGGAAAGGCATCTCTTCCCAGGGAGAAAAAAGCATTTGTTTACTTTATTGCCGCCCTGCCTTCCTCCCTATCATGGACCTCAAGGTGGCTTAACACTGGACTCCCAGTCTCCCCCTCCCATCCAGGCACTGCTCAAACTCCGCCCTGCTTAGTTCCAGTGAGGATGCTGCATCACGCACCTTCACGTCTCAGCAGATCCACACCTGTGCAGGGACACCCTCCTGAAAGACATTCAACCTGGCCATCTTCAGACACGCACAGAGAAGCTCTGAATGCCGGCTTCTCACCCAGGCTCAATAACCACAGGTGGACTGAACCACGCCACTGGCCAATCATATTCCACGTGCAAGGGCTGAGCCACAGCATCTGCACTGATTGGTACAAGGGCTAAGACGGCAACACAGAGGAGCCGGGGCTCGGTTGAAGAGCCTCCGCCTGGCGTGCAGAATGTCCCGGGCTGAATTGGTGGCATCTCTAGTCAAAAGGATCTGTTCACAGGCGACGTGAAAGACCTGCTGACAGTGAGCAGACAATGCTGACTTTGACGGACAGCTCCACGGGTGAGTTTGTGTGAGTGACAGAAGGAACACTGGCCCACCGCGAGCAACGATGGGCACCTCGGCTATTCCTCCCGCTTCTTTTTTCTCCCTGAGCTCCGGCTCCGGATGCTGCAATGCATCCCGAATCCCACCAGCCACAGGACCACAGCAAAGAGTGGCAGCGCCCCCAAGTGGCCTAGCACCATCAGACGCTACCGGGAGCCCTCTGCTGCAGGATTCCAAGTTCTCGTTTCATGACGCTTCAGTTACCGAGGGGGGTTGTCTCCTCTTTGCTTTTAGACAGCCAGAGCCGTGCGAAAGCTCCAAACATCACACTTACATAAATAATTCCCCTATTTCAGAGGCCTCTTCCTTGTTATTTTCTTAATAGAAACAGCACTAACAGAGTAACTGCTGTGCTCTCTTGCTGTACAGTCAGTCTTCTGTTGTGAAAGGAGAGAGAAGACAAGAGACAGGGTGCTCATTTCTCTCTTTCCTTCTCCCTCCCTCTCTCTCGACTGAGAGCGTTTGTTCTGTTCCCCAAGCAAAACTGTTTCTGGCACCCTGTGCCCAGCCAAAACAGAGTGGGAGAGTCACAAGCAAGGTTCAACAGTTCAAACAAAAGGTTTAATATTTAGAAGAATGGAGACCCTAACTCCTCCCAGGGTCTGCCTAAAATAAAGGACTTGCTTGACTGGACCGTAGAAGCTGTAGACTTTTGTTCTTTCTTTGACTGCTTCCAAGAAAGTCCACTTCATTAAGTTCCTGGCTACTATTCTCTGTAAACCTCAACTTTGTGCTCTCTGTACACCTTTGACGTGACAAAATACTGCTGCCTCCTTAGGCACCTGTATTGAACTGACTGAACAGGGGGATTACTGGGTGATAACAGAAGACCGCTTCTTGGGAAAAATTTTAAAGGGACAGGGGCTAACTAAAATTCCCTCCCTTAGAAGACTACACAGAGGACTAAACCCATGCTAGATATGGGGTAACTGAAAATAATAAAGGCTTCTGTGGGGGCATGACAGCGTTCATATCATTGGTGTGCTATCCCAAAAGCTCATGGTAGATTACAATATTAAAAAAGCAGTCAATACTTTTTTGCCATTGAGTCACAGCTAACTTGTAGCAACCCTGTAGGGTTTTTAGTGCAAGAGATTTTCGGAGGTGGTTTGCCATTGCCCGAGTTTGGAGAGAACTGTGACTGGCCTAAGGTCACCAGGCGGACTTCCATGGCGAGAGTGAGGATTTTGAACCCAAGTCCAAGTTTCTCACAGATCCTGGGTCTGGACACCACTCAATGAATTCAATCACACCTTTGGTTGGCTCTTTCACCATTCAATACCGAACCCTTTAAGCAGAGAGAAACAGTAGTGTGTTGTGGGTTTTCCAGGTTGTATGGCCGTGGTCTAGTAGCATTTTCTGGTGGGTTTTCCGGGCTGTGTGGCCGTGGTCTGGTGGATCTTGTTCCTAACGTTTCGCCTGCATCTGTGGCTGGCATCTTCAGAGGTGTATCACAGAGGGAAGTCTGTTACACACTGTGGAACTTGTTATGCAAAGATGTGGTTGAAAGTATTGTATTGCAGGTGGGGCTTATCAGTCCAGGGAGTGATTCACATTTTTATGCCCTGCAGTATCAGTAGTATTGGTGAATGCAAATCCTGTGGCCACTGAAATTCACAAGCACCAAGACAATTTAAACAGGAAAGAAGAGACTTTGAAAATTAGCAAAGCTTGGCTACCAATACTTAAAAACACCAAAAGCAAACCCCAAGGGCATGCTAAGTTCATGAACAATGGACTCACCCAAACACATCTTTGTATAACAAGTTCCACCCAAACATTTACTGATTGGTTCCCCACCCTGGGACATGGACAATATATACCCCAAACATTTCCTTCTCTCTGGACACAGTGTGTAACAGACTTCCCTCTGTGATACACCTCTGAAGATGCCAGCCACAGATGCAGGCGAAACATTAAGAACAAGATCCACCAGACCACGGCCACACAGCCCACCAGAACCAGTTGAATCCGGCCGTGAAAGCCTTAGACTCAAAGGAGTTTACAATCTCCTTTCCCTTCCCCTCCGCCCCTCACAACAAACACCCTGTGAGGTGCGTGGGGCTGAAAGAGCTTCTATGAGCTGTGGCTAGCCCAAGGTAATCCAGCTGACGTGTGTTGGAGTGCTCAAGCTAATCTTGTTCACCAGATAAGCCTCCACAGCTCAAGTGGCAGAGCAGGGAATCAAACCTGGTTGTCCAGATTAAAGTGCACCTGCTCTTAACCACTACACCACGCTGGCTCTTTAAATAACCTAAGTAACCTCAAAATAAACAGGGATCTCACAGCCCAAAGAGTAATGATTTTATTTCAGTATAAGCTTAGCGCTGATGAAGCTGGCTCTAGTCTGTGAAAGTTCATACTGGAACTTGTCAATCTGTAAAAAGGTGGCCCAAGCCTCCTGTTTATTTATTTTTTTCGCTAACAGGGCCGCTTCTGTGGAATTAAGAAATCCAAATTAACCCTGACTGATGTCATTACAAAAACCCAAGGAAGCCAACATGACATGTCAAGGGGCGTCCTACGTCCCGGGTTTGTTCCGTCTCTTCTTGCCACGTTTTCTGAACAGCAGATCTTTATTGAAAGGAGCAAACCTCCACCCCGTGGAAAGAGGCCTTTTAACAAAAATATTGAACATCACTGCATTCTGTCAAAGCTGGCTACACTCTCAAAGATCTGCTCATTCCGCCCTGCCTGATCTGGAGCCTCACTTGTGTATCACTAGCAGACATGGCCCAGATTTAAGGCAGGCGGGGAGGAACGGGGCCAGCCGTTGTGCCGTTACTGAAATTCCGACGTTTCTTAAAAGCACAGACTGTGCCGCTTTCAAGAGCGGTGGGGTCTAGGGATCGTCGAAAGCTGCAGGCAGCCTGAGGAAATAGGGCAAGCTCTACACACTTTAGTGCCAACCAGATTTTACATATTAAAGGCTGGCGCAGCAAATCAAAGGGAACATCTTACTAATAAGAGAATCTCAGGTCTTCCTTGGTGCCTCCACAGTCCACAAAAAGAGCGACTGCTTAAGGCAAAAAAAAGACCCTGTGAACCACTCATGATAATAAATGGAGGTAACGTAATGAAGCATGATACTGCAGGGAAATTACCGCAGCTGATCAGAGATGAGGGGGTGTGGCACAGTAATGTCGGACAAGGGTTGCCATCCGACACACGCCTGGTTCTAATCCTACCCAAACAACTCCATCTCTCTCTGTGTTACTAATTATCACATCCTTTTAACCTCGAGGGCTCAATAGAACCCCCATGTTCACAGACAGGAGACCACTAAATGCCAGTTGTGGGACGGGGGGGTGGGGGGGAGACAAAAGGAAAGGCTTTGGTCTCTGTACGCCTTTGTTGTGGCTGAAGGCCTTCTGAGGGCATCTTCATTGGCCACTGTGGGAGGCTGGAATAGATGGAAGAAGAAGAGTTTGGATTTATACCGCACCTTTATTTCCTGTAAGGAGACTCAAGTTGGCTTACAAGCTCCCTTCCCTTCCTCTCCCCACAACAGACACCTTGTCAGGTAGGTGGGGCTGAGAGAGTTCCCAAGAACTGTGACTAGCTCAAAGTCACCCAGCAGGAATGTAGGAGTGCAGAAACGCATCTGGTTCACCAGATAAGCCTCTGCCACTCAGGTGGAGGTATGAGAAATCAAACCCGGTTCTTTAGATTAGAATCCACCTGCTCTTAACCACTACACCACGCTGGACTCTTAGTGTGATTCAGCAGGGCTCTTCTGAAGGATCCTGAGTTACTTTGGCACATTATTTTGCCGATTCAGACACCAGAAAATATCTTCTCCCATACTGGATGCTTTAGTAAATCTTTGGCTTTACCACAGAGGACTGTTATGAAAACCAAATGGGACATGGTGGAGAAGTATCATTCACAGCTTAGGGTCTCAGCTCTTAGTCCCCTCATTCAATTTTTCTTCACTTTGTAAAATCACTTTGTGGCCTCAGGCAAGCCCAGTCTCAGAACCCCATGTGAAATGCTACGAGCCTTCTTTACAGGGCTGTTGAACAAATACTAGGATGAAACAGCAAGACAAGAAACACTTCAGGAGGGGCGGCAATGATCTTTTCAAGGTTCCTTCCCATTTTGTTGTACTATTGAAGGCTTTCACAGCCAGAATCAACTGGTTGTTGTGCCAGGAGTTCCTGGCTTAGAGGTGGGTTTTATAGCTTTAGCTTCCTATCAGTTTCACTCTCAAGATCTATGGTATTGGCATCTTCAGAGGCATGCCGTGGTAAGACATTTAACTGTGACACCCCTCTGAAGATGCCACTCATAGATGCAGGTGAAACATTAAGAGCTAAGGCTACCAAACCACAGCCACAAAGCCAGGAAAACCTCCCCATTAAAAAAAAAACACCAATTCATTTTAATACAATAACCCAAGGAGGTAGGTTAGAGAGGAAGAAAGTCTGGCCCTAAGTCACCCAGTAACGCTTCATGGTCGGGTATGGATTTGAACCCAGCTCTATTGACACCAGAGCTCCTACATCACCCTGACTCCTAAAGCTGGGTGAATCTGGTTCTAAATTCTACGCCCAGAACAAACTAATGCAAATTACCTGTCTCAATTTTACTCTGAATTGGTTAAAAATCCCATGCCCTTCGATATGCCTGACTGCTTCCCAATGACTTCAAGGACCCAAACTGTTCCCTGCACAGGCACTCACTGAGAAGCAACGGCCAACCAGGCCCAGCTGAAGAGCCAAGATCCCCCACTCACCGGCTGCATGGTGCCCCCCGCAATGATGACAGCCCGGCATTCCTTCAGCACCTTGGCAAAATGGACCGCTGGATTCAGCAGCAGGAACTTGAGGCTGCTCTGAGCTAAAGTGCCTGAAAAAGAGAGGCCAACGTATTTGGGGAGTGGGTGGCTTGCCATTTTAAGAGCACTGGGGACAGTTTCACGGTGCCGCGGCTGCCTGACATTAACTTTTTGTGTGTGTGCGGCCTGCTGTCCCCCACAAAACTGTTCTTGTCGGGTTGCAGCTTACTTTGGGCCCCACAGTGCAAAAACCCTTCCAAGAAGTGAAACAGTCTAGTAGTTGATGGTAGCGTACACAGCTCTTAAGAGCTCTCACTCCGCAGCACCTGTGGTTTCATCTCATTACCTCTAATGAGAGATGTCAAGGGAAAGCTTGCCAGCTGCCTGGAAAAAAAATGTCCTGTCCCTTAATCAGATATTGTTGGCCTCCATCCCATGAAAAGTTTCAACTGCCCACTTTCACACATTATAGCCTCTCTGCGCTGGATCCAACCCTGTTACATCACAGGGCCAAACTATTGGCTTCCAGCCCCCAATCATCACGGTTTTTAATGAGTGCTCCAAGGTGAGCTAGAAGCTAAGCGGCTGCAGGGGGCAGCGGTTATGAGAGCCAGCCCTTTGAAAGAGAGGGGAGCCCATTCATTCCCACCCCCAATTGTAGAAAAAAGGAGGGGGCTCCATTGTTATGTTAGATGGAGAGCACAAGGACTCACCCTCTATTTTGACAAAGGACTTGCAGATATCCCAACATATATTCCTAGACCCCAGCAATCTCCATATCCCGGTCTGAGAACATGGTTGCATTTGTCTAATTAACTGGCACCTAATTAACATCAAGTGGCAACCATGGGGTTCTCAAGGCAAGAGATAAGCAGTGTCTTCCTTGGTGATCTCCCATCTGAGTACTCACCATGACTGACCCTGCTTAGCTTCCATGTGAGCTCAGGCTTGTCAGGCTGACACCTACATACAAATGTATTCATATATTTGCAATACAAAACCATTCACAGGAACCATACCCAGCAGAGCCGCCCCTAGAAATGTTCAGTGTTGAGGGAGCATCTAACAATGTTGTTAGATAAACGCTTCCAGAGACACCAACCTTCTGAACAGAAACAGCGCAACTCACTCTTGGTTCTTAAACAAGCATCGCACCTCAGTTTAAGTAACCCATAATAGTAATTATTCAGGAAATACCCTCAGCGCATAGAGTACCTTGCTTGGTGAGAATGACCCTTCCGTCTTGGTTGGCTGTGGTGAGTGCAGCCAGGAAGCCCTCAATGTGCATCAGAGGAGACGCCATCTTGGGTGGGCCGTCTTCAGCCTCTTCAGGAAGGCTCTGTGGAATGCCTGTCAATCAAAAGACCCATCCTGATGGACAACCTGGTCCCAGATGGCTGGATAGGTCTAGCTGCTAAGTGGGAACTGAAGTTGCAAGACCGTTTGCAGCCACAGAAGCAGAAAGTACATTCTATGGGCTTCATCTCAGCCTTCCTCAGGAGAGAAAGGACACAGAAAGGAAAAAATTAAAGCTGCATTGTGCCCATGTGTGCTTTTTGTTTGCATTGCATAGCAGCTTAAACACCTACATCAGGGCTCCCAACCTTTCTCAGTCTGCAAGTGCTTTTGGAATTCTGATATAGCATGGCGAGGGCAGCTAAGAAATGGCTGGTATAAAATAGCTACCGTGGAAGGCACAGCCAGCTAAAAAATGGCTGCCCTAAACACTCGGTGAAGATCCTTGTGTTGTGGTGGTAGATGCTGCCAAAGCAATGTTTTAAAAATAGGCAGAGCCAGTCAAATCTTTAATGGCCAATCAGAACTGTTGTTGGGCAAAAGCCCCACATGGCCCCACCCACTTCCTAAAAACACTCGGCAGGCAGCCTAGTGCCAGTGGGCGCCATGATGGAGACCCCTCCCCTGCATGGATCTTCTCTTCCACTGAAACAAAGAGGCCAGTTCTCACACACACCCTTGAAGAAGTCTGAAGAAATTCCAGGTCAAGGCTCTACCTCAGTGGTTCTCAACCTTCCTAATGCTGTGATCCTTTAATACAGTTCCTCATGTTGTGGTGACCCCCAACCCTAACATTTATCCATTGCACAGATGGAGAACACTGGTGCAGAGTCTTAGGCGACCCCTGTGAAAGGGTCGTTCGACCCCCAGGTTGAGAACCACTGCTCTACGGTCTAGCTCACCTGGCTTCCTTGGCTGCTCCTTCAAGTTCTGCAGGAAGTTCTGCAAGCCAGCCATTTTTCGTTCCTCTGGCCTACTTTTCAAAGCTCCAGACACTTTGTGTCTTTCCGCAAACCCAAACAGCTGTCAAAAGCAAAAGGACCAGAAGCCGTCAAGAGCAAACTTTCTCTCATCCCCCTGAGCACAAATTAAGCATTGCCCTACTGCTTCTTAGCTTGTCAGTCTTGTGCACAAAGTCCATGGGGCTGACCCCCATGGGAGACGCCCTTCTCAGCAACAGCAGAGAGCTCTTGGGGAAGGTGACGTGCCATTGAATCAACTGGGCACAGACCTGTTAAGCGGAGCGATATAAGCAGGCCTAAACTGAATCAGGAGGGAAATTTTCATGAATGATTAAGTCAGTGTCAGCAATTTGTAAGAAATGGGACTAAAGTATTCACCTATTCTGGAAGCATTGCCCTAAGTAAGGCCTGACTGCCTAGTATCACATACACTACATGATCCCTGATTGGCTAGGACCATCTTTGTAACCAATTCGACTTGTAATGTGCTTTGTGTAGCGTCACCTTTGAAAGTAGTTCAGAAATTTCGTTTTGGAAACAGTTTGAAATGCAGCAGCTAGACTATTGTCAAGGGCAGAATACACAGATCGTATCACCTCTGTACTGAAAGGTCTACATCGGCTGCCTGTTTATTTCCAGGCGCAATTCAGAGCATGAGTTCTAACATTTAAAGCTCTAGATGCTGTGTTGTTTTCAGTCTTCAAAATTGCTGAGGCAAGGTTTGAAAGCACTGCAGCAGCATCTACTGACACCTTCAGAGGGGGCGGGGCAACCAAGCAAGACTCCCAGTAGACATGAGGCAGAGCTTCACACCCCATGAGACGGTTCTTTGCCCACCCCCCTGACAGCAAGACCCTCCTAGGTGGGGCATAAGGCAGTAGGACTGGAGCCATACCTTCCTGCTGATGAGGCTCCTCTCACAGTATCGCTGGACCTGTCCAAAGGAGAGAGAACACACAGGAAAGGCTCTTTGCTGAACTCCTTGTCCTTCTCAGCTGGACTGCCCCATTCGCCTGACCTCCACTAACTTGCTACTCGCTTATTAGCCTACGAACGGGACTGAGCTGCCCCTCGCCCATGGTCTGGGGTTAGAGTCAAAGCTGGAGTTCTGAGAGACAGAAGCCAGAAATCCCTCCAGAGGCTACAAGGACATGCCAAGCATGCTGGGAGAAATATCTTTCTGCCACTGCTGAGCACATGTTCAACTACAGCCACCCTTAGATGAAAAAGCTCTTCTCTCCTTTGCTCCAAAATGGCCACCACAAACACTCCTGACTTCTACAGTGCTGGAGGGTGCACTGCTCCTACCTCCCATTTGCTCCAGGGATGAATGAGAGCTCATGCTACCCTCCTAACCTACCTCACAAGATTGTTGTGAGAATAACATGGGGGAGAGGAGAATGATGTCAGCCGATTTGGGTCCCCATTGGGGAGAGAGGCAGAGCATTTTTATTGGGTGTGGGGTTTAAGTCCAGAGAAGAGTTGAGCACAAATCTCACAAAATAATTTCTAACAAAAGGACACAATTCAGGGTCCAGACATGAAGTCTCTGCCCCGCCACTAATTCTATGAGGGAAACTCTAGACCCCAGCGCACGCCACAAACATCCTTACCTTGAAGAGGTTAATATTGTCGATCTCACACTGGAAGAGAAAGTCGTTGATAGATTTCAGTTGAGCCCCTGAAAGATAAGAAAGGCCAGATATAAAACACCAAGTAGAGATGTCTATGTGCGTGCGTGTGTGGGCATATTTTTATGTGATAAAGTTCCCCAGCCAAACGGTACCACTTTATACACACCCAAGGCGATCACCCAGACACAACCTACCTGTCTGAGGAATGCTCTGAGTGTTTGGGTTTTGCTTCACATTTCCTGTCGGATACAGAAGAGCAAAGAAAAGATTGATTGTTCTAATCCAGATTAAGGCTCCATTGTCTGAACAAATGTAAAGGAAGAATTCAGTCCCAAGAGAAAGTTCAAAGGGGGACATTTAAATATAGACAAATATAGACAAAAGTATAGACAAATATAGGCAATATTACAAGCTTCGCTAGGTTTCCATAAGTACAAGTTTAGTGGGAATTCAAAGTAATCTTATTTAGGATTATTCTGGTGGTGTCCAACCAGAGATAACATAGCTGTCTGTTGGCATTTATTTAATCTGTGAGCCTGTTTCCCACCTATACCAAAGTCCTAGGTGGGATACACTTATAAAATACATAAAACAATCTTAAAATCTACTTTAAAAACTATCCCCAACCCCCACTCTACTAAAAATACATTATCATCCCTCCCTCATAATGCCAAGAGCAATAGATATTTCTATGGTCCAAATAATGGTAGAAGTTGAGGGGAAACAATAAGAAGAACTTACTCGGATTGCCTTGCCATCTGGTTCTATTTTGCCATCTGTTTTATCCTATTTTATTTATAGAATTTATATTCTGTTTTAAGTGTCAAGATTTTGTATGTTTTTTAGGGCGTAACCTGCCCTGAGCCCTTCATGGATAGGGCGGAATAGAAATATGATATAAATAAATACATAAACCAAATCACAGTCTTTCCTACTTTGAGGCAAACCCTCTACATCTCAAAATGCGATCTGACTGAAGGCCAAAATGTATGGAGCATCTCTGGAAAAAAATAGTGACTCCAGAAACAGCAGAGACCATCCAGGTGGGATTTAGCAGACCTCAACTCACCCTTACCTCCAAGAACAGTGACAAACCTCTCCAGCAAGAAGAGAATCTGTTTAATGTACATCAGGTTCTTCGCTTTCAGGCGTTTCCTGTAAAAGAGAGGGCCAAGACTAAACAGTGCCCAGAATGGAACGCATCCCTAATTGTAGGATGGGTGGAAGAGCTGGTAAGACACATTATGAGAGTGCTGTAAGGTAAAAGGTACAGTTTCCCCTTCAGTCGTACCTGACCCTGGGGTACCACTACAAGCAGTGATTTCATAGGCAAGCCATTTTTGTGGGGTAGTTTGCCATTGCTTTCCCCAGCTATTCTTTACCCCCTAGCTATGTGCTAGGTACTCATTTACCGACCAAGGAATGGATGGATGGCTGAGTTGACCATGAGCCAGCTGCCAGGCTATCTGACCCACAGGGGGCTCGAACTCCTGACCGTGTGAGTGACACTTAACCACTATGCCACGCGGCTCCTCATGCTGTACCACTAAGTAAATAATGCCACATGCAACCAAGTAATACTGGTGTAATACCATTTTTACTGTGTTCCAACTTCTGATTGGAATCTACTGTTAAAAGAGTCAAGGGACTCGCAAAGGGTATGAGATAAACCGCAATTCAAATCCTTCCCCACTAGAAGGCCTGAATCAAGTACCCCACTCTAGAAATACGAAAACCACTTTTTGATGGTTTCTCAGTTAGACAGCTGTAGCAGAAGCTGGGCGACACTTTGTTCAAACCTCTGTTCAGCAACAAAGTGAACTCAGTGAGACTGGGCCAGACTCTCTTTGTCACACACAAAACCTGACCTATCTCTCAGGGCAGTTGTGGGGCCAAAATGTGCAGGAGCCATGTACAGAGCCCTTAGCTCCTTAAAGGAATGGGTGGGATTAGGATAGACGTACGACCCTGCTGTAAAACATTTAACAGCCCAGCACCCTGCAGGTAAGTCTGAGGGGGAAGAATACACATAGATGGCCCAGCCCAGATGCTGATACGCTTTTAAATCTTATCACTGGATGAAGTCACAGAAAAATGGCCACCATACCTCTGCAACATCGCCCATAGGTTAACTATCTCATCATTATCTGCAGTAATACAGACCCACCTTGCAGAGTGTTGTATGGAATACCTTTATGTGGTATTTCCAATTTGGTGCAAAAAAAAAATTCAAGTGTTTTTAATCAGACAAGCAAGAACACCCAACTTATTCCTCTCGGAGAGTCCATTTGATTAATGAAAACTAAACCCCACTTGTACTAGACGTTTTTGTTTTGTATATGAGAATTAAAAACCAATATTCAGTATAAAGACTAGTTTAATGAAAGCAAACATGAAAGTCTACACGCTGTAACCTCATAAAACCGAAGAAAGGCATTGCAACAAACAGCATCAAGAGCTGTTTTTTTTTTCTTAAAGAGGTAGGGAGAAATGAACTTCTGAGGTTAAGCATGATCAAAGACCCAATCCAGAGCCCACAGCAGCTATAAACAGCGCCAATGCAGCATCGCCAGGCCACCTCCATAGGGCTTTCCAGCAGCACAGGGAGAAAGAAAATGCCACAAACGCACACACTGCTACCAAAAAGTCCTCCGTAGGACTTATGCCACTCAAAAGTCTAGGATCTGGGCTGCAGGAAACTAGCCACAAACCCGGGGAGAAAGTCAACTGATGTAGGCTCTGCCTCCGGGAACACCCCGCCCCCATGCTGGTATCCGATTGGGATGCCAGTGCAGATTCATGGCAGCCCAGACTTCCAGGGTTTGCCACCATGGAGCTGAGGGGCAGCTGGCTACCAACACCTCTGCCTCCTCCAACAGTGGGGGTGTCACTTGCAACAGTGGGGGAGAGTCAAACATGCTGGCGTGACCCTTTGCCAGTTCCATAGCCCAATGCTCTCCCTCATCCAGATTGGGCTGCAAGTCTTCGGTTTTATTACTTTGCCCTACTGCCTCTCTCCTCTGCAGGAAGATGAAAGATGCACAGCACCACTAGGATACCTTTTCACCTCCAATGTGCATTACTGGTAGCATGGGAAAGGCTCTTCTGGAAGCATAAATTAGCTGGGAATATCCTCACCTGTACCGCTCCATGTACTGTAAGAGCTGGGAATGGGCACAGAACAGCTACAACCAAAACAAAAAAATAGAAATTAGGCAGTTTGCCAAAAAAGGCGTGGCCAATCTGAAGGTTCTCTGGTAGAACGTCACACAGCAGAGGCCATCAGGACCAACTCACCTGAGAACCGCTAACCTCAGCGCTGTAGATGCAGGTGATAGTATCTATCAGGTTGTGGGCTTCGTCAATGATCACCACTTGATCCTTTAGTTTGATCCCAGATGCGTTTCTGGTGGCTTCGTGCAGAAGCATTTGATAGGGCAACACAACCAGCTGAAGGAGAGAAACAGACTCTATGGGTGTCCCGAGGCCTTTGCGCTCGCAGCATTTCTCCCCGTTTGGGTGTTATTGAGTTAAGCTCCCAGAGGCTCTTGAGCATCCTGCCAGCCTCTTTGTTTCAGAAACCCACCCATGGATGAGTAGCAGTTTTGAAGGTTAGTGGATTGTTAAAACAAGATCCAATAGAGAAAAGTGTGATTTTTATTCAGTAGTAACTATAAAGGTCCAATTTTACGTAGGTTATCAAAAAGCAAGTGGTAATATCTTTTAGGGGTAATATTCAGTGCAGATCAAATTGTGAGTCCTTACAATAAATGTACTTCATTTTTCCTCTTGTAATTTTTCGTCATTCTTTTTGAGTCATCAAGCTGTTTTAAGTACCAATAAAAACTGCAACTTAAAAAAAAGGAAACTCACCTCCACCTGCTTAACAGAGAAGGATGCTGCCTTGTCTCAGGAAAGTGGTAAATTCCCCAATTTTCTACCTCAGGGCAGAATTAACTGGCCCCTTTCCAGTCTGAGGCGGAAATACCAACTACCTGTCAAGGTAACATCCACCTCACAAAGGGGTGGGTGCAGCAACAATGCTGTAAATCTAAGGAATGAGAAAGTACCATCCGCATGGGAGAAGGGGGAGTTACGCAGGAGCATCAGAGGATACCTGTGCAGGAACCCATGGATGACTGAATGGTCAGGATCAGTTGAAATGGAAGAGTATAGTGAGTCATGTCCAGAGGGCAACCAAAATGGTAAAAGATCTGGAATCCAGGTCCTATGAGGAAAGACGTAGGGAGCTGGGGGTGTTACCAACAGATTTGTTCTGGAGCTGATTACAGCAATCACAGTCCAATCAGATTTAACTAGTTAAAGCAGATGATTAAGTTGATGTATCTTCAGAAAGCCTCAATGGGGTGCCTGAACTACTGAGGACATGGGACATAATTACAAAGGGTTGGATCTTGAGAATCTATTCAGGTAGCAGAGGTGCTTGATTTTGGCACAAGAAATCTCTTCCATTGTGGAGGCTGCTGCTGGAGCAAAGGGCCTCCGCTAGCGGAGCAGATCCGCAGGTATCCACTTGTTATTATAAGAAAGGACATCATTAATACTATTTCATTTCCTATTACAATAACATCAGAACCCAAACAGATGAGTTCAAATTCACTCCACTGAAGCGTGTCCTTGGAACTATTCAAATTCAAACTTGCAGTCCGGGTTTGCCTATTATGAGTTTCGAGCTCCCTCGTAACAGTGATGGGGATTTTAAGTGTTACTTGGGAGATGATTTCAAGACCACCTTTTTCAAGTGCTAGAGACCGATTTACTTCCAGGTCTACCTGAGCAGCAGGAACGGCAAAGCGGCTTCCGTAGTACGGACAGGCTTTGGCTTCCTTCCCCAGGGCCACCAGCTCCTCGATATCTTTCACCTCTACCAAAACCTCGTCTCGAAGAAACTGCATGTTCTCATATGAGTAAAACGGACAAGCTGCTCGGCTCAGGCGTCTCTTCTTCCTCTCTGCCCCTTCTTCCGCGCTCTTCTTCTCTGAAGGCAAAGAAGTCAGAAGGAAGAAGGTATGGGAGCCGGAGTCCAACCCCCCCCCCAATTATTCACACAGCAACATCAAATATATATACCTGGACTGGGAGATGGGCCCTGTCTTTCACTTATTTGAAAGTGCCATGTGTGTGCACCTAGCACAGGGGTGTCCAGCTCTGGTGCCCCAGATGTTCATGGACTACAATTCCCATCAGCCCCTGCCAGCATGCCCTGCTGGCAGGGGCTGATGGGAATTGTAGTCCATGAACATCTGGGGCACCAGAGTTGGACACACCTGATCTTGCATTTCAAAAAATCAGGAGCTTACCCCAACCCATAATTGGAGCTCATGACCTGAACTCAGATATGCAAAGTGAGAGGGAGGATTTGGAGAAGAGAGGAATGTGAGCAAATACATCTCCAAGGTCTTGGGGACGTGGATAGAACATTTGTTTTGCGTGTGGAAGGTCCCAAGTTCAGTTCCCAGCATCTCCAGTTAAAAAAGGATGAGGTAATAGGTGCCAGCCCAAGCAGGAAATACTGCCTTGGAAGACCAATCGTCTGATTCAGTAAAGGCAGCTTCACATAGGGGAGGGTGTGGCTCGGTGGTAGTGGTGGTAGTAGTAGAAGAAGAGGAGGAGGAGGAGTTTGGATTTATATACCCCCTTTCTCTCCTGTAGGAGACTCAAAGGGGCTGACAATCACCTTGCCCTTCCCCCCTCACAACAAACACCCTGTGAGGTAGGTGCGGCTGAAAGAGCTCCGAGAAGCTGTGACTAGCCCAAGGTCACCCAGCTGGCGTGTGTGGGAGTGCACAGGCTAATCTGAATTCCCCAGATAAACCTCCACAGCTCAGGCGGCCAAGCGGGGAATCAAACCCAGTTCCTCCAGATTAGAATGCACCTGCTCTTAACCACTATGCCACTGCTGCTCCCATAGAGCATATATTATGCATGCAGAAGATCCCCAGTTCAAACCCTGGCATATATATGTGATCTAAAAGTCCTCTCCCAGAGATCCTGAAAAAAATGCAACCAGTCAGAGTAGAAAGCATTGACTTGGATAGACCAAAGGTTTGACTCCCTCAATCTCCTTGCCCCTCACCCACCCACACCACATCATACCATGTTTATTCTTCTGCATCTCCATGCAACGATCATTGATAAGCTGAACAGCTCCCAGCCGTCGCACCTCCTCATTCACACACAGGTTCTGGGACAGATGCACAAAAGCAGAAACCAGTTGACTATGGCACATGTAAGTGCGTTCCCTCCCTCATGGACTCAGAATGGGCCCAAACGGAACACAATCTGGAGTCATCCTGCATTCTGAAGTTTCATCTGGGTTCATAGATGCACAAAACCAAGACAACAGATGTGGCACCGCAGAGACTGAATCATAGACTCATAGAGTTGGAAGAGACCCCACGGGCCATCAAGTCCAACTCCTTGCAATGCAAGAACACACAATCAAAACACTCCTAACGGAAGGCCATCCAGCCTCTCTTTAAAAACCTCCAAAGGAGGAGACTCCACCACATTCTGAGGTAGTGCACTCTCCTTTTTCGGAGCCTCCTTCTTCTGAGGTTTTTGGAGAGGCTCGATGGCCATCTGTCAGGAGTGCTTTGATTGTGTGTCAGCATAACATTGTCCAGGGAGGCTGATTTCTGGCACACAATTTGGATTTCCAGAGATACCTTTTCAACAGAATTCCAATTTGCACCCTAGATTTATAAGACCAAACAAACAACAGCAACAAAATGGGAGTTTTACATAATCCTTTGCTGGTATTTCACTATCAAAACAGTTGCTTAAACTCTCTTTAAGTTTCATGGCAACTT
This sequence comes from Sphaerodactylus townsendi, assembly GCF_021028975.2. Classification (NCBI taxonomy): domain Eukaryota; kingdom Metazoa; phylum Chordata; class Lepidosauria; order Squamata; family Sphaerodactylidae; genus Sphaerodactylus; species Sphaerodactylus townsendi. The sequence goes on from NC_059430.1 coordinate 26,076,864, forward strand.
ATGCCATTCATGTGCATTTTCTGTGGTGTGGAATGGCCTGCCCAGAGAGGCCAGGAAGGTTCCTGTGATTCTATCATTCCACAGAATGTGCAAGAGATGTTTAGCATGACCTTTTTATAAAGTGATTAGAGCTGTAGAATAATGGAACAGGCCAGAAGGGTACTTCTGTAAAGGAACAGGATCGTAGTCTATTACAATGTTTATTCTATATACCGTCTTGAATTGAATGCACTGTCTTTTACATTTGTAATTCCCACTCTAGGTTGTTTACAGTGTGTCATGCTTTGGACAGTTCTCTGTTTGCACTGTTTCCTAATTCTGTAATCCTAGAACTATTCCACTGTTTATTAGGTGTTTAATCTGTTTGATCAAAGTTGTTATCTAGGTTTTGGAATTTGTCTTGAGTGTCAAAGAGAACAGTGGATGATAAATGAAGTCAACAAATTTCTACACTAGGAGTTCTGAGGATTGACTCAAGATGGATTCACATCAGCATTTGTTACCCCAGTTCTGCACCATACTATTGGCTGCTGGCATGAGTGTTTGTACATGACATCACAACACATCTCCCTAATATTACAGAAAGAGGAAGACAAACTAGGTGCCCAGATGATGTTTTGGGTGCAGTATCTCCCTCAGGGTCCCATTTATCACCCTAAGCCGCAGCTGAGCCCTCTTCTGGAATGTCACGCATACCTGCCTGGATCCCAAGGATACCACCCGGGTCTTCTTGCCAAAGGGGCTCTTCTGAACCTCGTGCACAAACTGGGCCAGCTGAGAATGAGTTCGGCTGCAGTAATAGATCTGGGAAGCAGAGACAGAAAGGAAATGCAACGGGAGACCAAACGCTGTTCTCAGCCATTTATTCTGGGACAGACAGGCTGTGAAAGGAATGCGGGAATTAAATGTCTGAAGCAACATGAACAATGAGGACAGAAAGGCCTTTGCAGCACCTGCCTAACAAACACAGCCTCCTAGAAGCTTTCTAAACCCTGCTCCCGAACAGCCTTCAAAACCTAAGTGACAATTTTTCAGCTGTACTTGAGCAAGATTCCATTCCAGTAGCAGCTTAGAGACCAAGAGCAAGCTTGACAGCCCAATCCACATTGGAGGGGGAGTTCCACAGTGGCTGGGGGTGGCAACTGGGAGGTGGTTCCACGCCACCTCCAATGGAGGGCCAGGCAGCACACCAAGCAACAAATCTGCTTCCACCTAAAAAACTCCATTGAAAAAGGTGACTTAAGCCACATGTTTTCGTGCCAGCAGCATTCCTGGGCCAAAAGCCCAGTGGAAGCTCACTACTATAAGCCCCACCCACAAGAACACACCTAGCACACCCCCAGCCATGCCAGTGACCTCCTTTACGCTGATGTAGCTCTAGGGGCAGAAGCCTCTTCCAGGTTGGGCATCACAGAACTCCACAGTGCCCGCCCACCACCCTGTTTGCTCTCCCTGCTTGCATAAGTACCACTTATGCTTATGGGGTAGGCAAATGCGTTGGCGCAGGCCCACGCCACTCCCACAGTCCACTCTCTGCCCCTCCCCCCATATAGATTAGGCTGTAAGAATCTTGAAAGGTTATACCTGAAAATGGTACTGTTCTCTAAGGTGCTAATGGGCTTGAATCTTGCTCTTCTACTATGAACTGACAAGGCTGCCTACGTGAAAACTATCACAGAAAGTTCAGGCTGGGTTGAAGAATTACTGATTTTTCTAGATTTCAACTGAAAGAAAATACATAAAGATTGTACACACTCCAAGTGTAGGGCGTTACAAAGTTATAACAATACATAGATGCGGCCAAAGTTAAAAAATAAGGAATTCCCACACACACACCCCATGGTGTTTCCCTGCAAACGATTTTGCACTGGTGCTATTAGACAACCCTAACCCCACATTTGTGCAGGCTGGAGCTGTATGGAGATGTTCCTTGAGACTTTACCTTAGTTACATGCTCTTCCTCAAGATCATCTTCTTCTTCTTCTTCTTTGCTCAGTCTAAGACAGAAAGCAGGAATACAGCTGTTATTCTGACCCACCCTAGGCAAACCAATACCCGAAGAAATAAATATCCTACATCAAGAAAGGTGCTGCTTCCACATTTTAAAAAGAAACTTCTAAGGGAAGGCACGCCTCGTCGGTCAATCTTGCGGCTCTTGTTCTTACCTGTTGCTCACTTTCTTCTCCTCGTCACTCTCGTACTCTGCAAGGATCAGATCTTCTTCATTCTGATCCAGCGGCTCCAAACCACCCAACTCGCCCTGGTTCGACAAGACGTCCTTGCTGAGTTGGAGCAGATGCTCCACCTCTTCTTCCTCCAGCTTCTGCAACCAGCACAATGCAACCATTATTCACCCTAAGCCAATCAGCTCACCATCCTACAAGACACAGAAACCTTGTGAACATTCCACCCTGTGGTTTGCCAATGCCTGCCTCTGGAGTTCCTTGGTGGTCTCGCATTCAAATATTCACTAGGGCCAACCCTGCTCAGAGATCTGATGAGATCAGGCTACCCTGGGCCATCCAGGTCAGGGTGTTCAAGGACTAGATTTCAGAAAACCACAGCGATGAGCAGCAGGAAACTTCTCTGATATGCTTACATACTTGCATACTTACAAGGAATGCAGCTATTTTTCATGCTATCCTGTGAAGACCCAGAAACACAACCACAACCTTGCAAATACATCACCTGTCACTGCTTTCAGTCCTCTGCACATGATCCCAGAGATCTTATGTCCACATAGTTCATCTACTAGCTCACAAGACACAGACCACTGTGGATCCATCACAGAGTGCAGGTAGAAAAAAGCGCTAAGCTAGATCAGCTCTCAGTTTCAGAGCAAGCATGGCCATTCTTCGGCAGCAGGCCTACATTTGATTGACTCCAGATTTAGTCCTGGGTTGGATAACACTGGGTTTGAGATGGCCAGTTTTGTTTTGTTTTTACTCCATCTCTGCTAATACCCCTACTTACTACAGTCACTATCTCAACTGGACTTCTGTCTAAGATCCCCTTTTCTCCAGCATAGTATTTTTGTAGTCAAAGGGGAAGAAAAAGCTAATTGGCTGCAACTTATGACCTATTTGCAGTCTTCACTGTGGTTTTATCATATGCCCCACAATAAAATGTGTGTAAAGTGCCATCTTAGGCAACCCAGTAGGTTTTTCAGGGCAAGAGACACTCAGGATGGTTACCTGCCTCTGTACAGCAACCTTGGTATTACTTGGTGGTCTCCCACCCTAGTACTACCCACAGCTGACCCTGCCTAGCCTCTGAGATTGAACGATATCAGGCTAGAGACCAGGACAAGAAGTGATGGATTCAAGGTGAAGGAAAAGAGATTCCACCTAAACATTAAGAAGAACTTCCTGACAGTAAGGGCTGTTCGACAATGGAATACGTTGCCTAAGAGTGTGGTGGAGTCTCCTTCTTTGGCAGTTTTTAAACAGAGGTTGGATGGCCATCTCTTGGGAGTGCTTTGATTGTGTGTTGTTGTTGTTATTGTTGTTGTTATTATTATTATTAATTTATTTTATATACTGCCCACCCCGAAGGGCTCTGGGCGGTGTACAACATAAAAAAAAACACAACATCACAGAACAGCACAATCGTAATTACAAATATAAAAATAAATATGGCTCTATAACATTAAAATAACTAAAACCATTTAAATACAGCATACAATATATAATATACAGCATCCAACAATTTAATCCCCCCAAGAGGGGAACAGAAGGCCCCATAGATGTAACAGGGACCACATAAGTTAAAGGAGGGAGGGGGGTGCCATCAGCGGCCAGCCTCCCCAAAAGCCCGGTGGAACAGCTCAGTCTTACAGGCCCTACGGAACTCACATGGGTTGGGCAGGGGGTTGGACTGGATGGCTCTTGTGGTCTCTCCCAACTGTATGATTCGAGGCCAGCCTGGGCCATCAAAGTCAGGGCCCACAATTAGATTGGGTATGTAAATGATGAGTCAGGAATTTGATTTCTTAATTCCAGGCAAATGTGGCCACTGTAACATTGCAGGAACTACTTTTAGACATTTACAGATTTTCAAAAATTGTCTCCAAGGACTCGGGCAGCTCACCTTCCTCTTAGATGCATATTTCAACTGCACATTGTGGCGAATTTGCTCCAGCCGCTCTTCTCGCTTCTTCCTCCTGGCTTGTTCTTCCTACAGTAAAAGAACAGTCGCTAAAGATCAACCAAGTCTTGGAACCTGAACTGGAGCAGTAGGGCAGCCTCTGTTCCCACCACAAATTCAGGCACGTTAGAACCACCCCACCTGAATACCAGTTTAAGCCTTTCCTAAATGCTTAGGAAGTCTGTGTCCAGTGGAAACAGCGTGTAACAGACTTCTATCTGTGATACACCTCTGAAGATGCCAGCCACAGGAGAAACGTTAGGAATAAGATCTACCAGACCACGGCCACACAGCCCGGAAAACCCACAACAACCAGTTGAATCTGGCCATGAAAGCCTTCGACAATATATTGAAACAATATCCCTCATCTCCTTGCATCTCAAGAATGACCCTTCTATACGCAACAAGCAATATTTTTTCACCTTCAGTCTATGGGTCGCTTCCCGCTCTTCCTTCTTCTGCACAAACTGGGTGATCCATTCTGGCTCTGCTGACGACACCTGCTCATCTATAGACTCTGGTCTGCCCTTCTCAGACTGCTCTGTTGTATCTTCTCCTCCAAGTTCAGCTGTAAGCAGCCGAGCCTCTTCCTGCCTCTTTTTTTCTTCAAAATCATGGAGCCATGTGAGGGCACCACAAATAAGGCTCAAAGATTTGCCCTAGAAATAACGATTATTTATTGAAAGGGAAATAGCTTGGGAATGGAGAGAAAGATAAAACCTTTTCTATAAAGCAAAAGTTCCCAATAATTTTAATAAGGTATCGGCCAGCTAGCTATATAGCTGGGCCTCAGCAACTTCTTCCAGAAATATAACCAAATGACCAACCCAGCACCATTATATCCACCCTATATCCACTCCTCTTTGGCTGTAACTGATTCCGGCTACCACATCCAGAAGAATGAGGCTGTAAAACAAGCTGAAACACTTCAGATTGCCGACAGAAGATCACCCATCCCATGTTGAGATTGTATCACATGTGGAATTCTTCCCTCTGTTAAAAATTTCCTACGAACAGATAACCAGCCTGGCAAGCAAAGAGAGGGGGGCACAACATCATGATGTGCTACGTTAGTTTTGCAAGGGGTTTCCAATGCAAAGGAACATTCAAAACTGGAATCCACCCATTCAGGTGGATTCAACCAGATGTAAGCCCCTTTGAGTCTCCTACAGGAGAGACAGGGGGGATATAAATCCATTCAGTTACCTCTAGGCCAGTGGTGGCAAACCTATGGCACGGATGCCAGAGGTGGCACTCAGAGCCATCTCTGTGGGCACACGCAAACAGAGTATGTCCCCACCTCCCCCACATCTAGGCTGGCCTGGGCCACTGGGCTCATTAGCATTAAACCTAAGACCTAGTTTTGGGGAAGCAGTGTAGGCAACCCTGTTAAGTGCTGTTAAACCCCACTGATTTTCATGCAAAGAACTAAAGTGCAATCCTTTACCTGGGAGTAAGCTCGGTTGCTGGCAATGGGGCTTGCTTCTGAGTAAACCTCCTACGGTTGTGATTCACCCATTGGAAGAGTTGCTCGGTTGCTTCAAAGCCAAGCCACTGACTACCATGAAGCTTACTCCTGAGTAACACACGCCTTGGAACCAACAGTTTTTTCTAAACTAAAACCTCAGAATTCAGGTTAAATTGCCGTGTTGGCACTTTGCGATAAATAAGCGGGTTTGGGGTTGCTATTTGGACACGGTCTCGAAAAGGTTCGCCATCACTGCTCTAGGCTCTACCACCTCACTCTCCTGCATATGTCAACCAGGTCTCAAAGTGCTCCTTCTTTCTGCCATATGGAACTTATATACTTACTGTCCCAGTTGGGCTCTCAAATATACCAATCTTTCCAGCTTCCAAGACCTGATAAAGTTTATTCATAAATTCTTCTTGAATGGGATATGGTGTATAAGGAAATGGAAACGTCATCGTGGCCGTTCCTTGGGTTTCCTCTGCTACCTCCTGAAATGGGAAAAGACACCCATATACACATTATTGTGACTTATCTTATTGAATGCATATTTATCATTTTTACAAAGGCAAGCTAATAAGGAAATGTTACAGTGAGCATAAGAAATTATCTCATGGCAAGGCTGGCATTCTCATAATATCCACAACTGAAGCTGTTCAGATAAAATTCAACCAACTATATTGAATGGCAGCTGTGCAGAATGCCTGCAGGACCTCATTCCATTACGCCAATTCATAGTCATTCTACTGGGTCGAATTTATACATGCCAGCAGTGGGGTAGCAGAGCACCGCTGTGTCAGGCTCCATGAGGTCAGCTTCATGTTGAAACTGGCCCCAGGTCAAGCAAACTGAACTGGTCAAGTGAGGTGAGAGCGTTGTTGGCAGTTCTGGATCAGTCTCCAGCACCCTGCTTCCTACAGTTTCAAACCAGATGTGCCCAGAGGGCCTTTAAACCAGCCAGGAAGCGAAATCTAACCCAAACCCCTGCTCTCCCTGAGGAACCGTTCTTTAGAGGAACACTGCCTCTGAACATGGATGCTCCATTTCTCTGGATGTCCCTACTATCAGTCTTTCAGCTTCCATCCTTGGGTTCGGGAGCCACTTCAAGGCAGTCAAATCCCTGCTGTTTCCTGGAGAAACAACTTTTCAAATAAAGCTAAAGGTAACGTTGCTTGGTCACACACCTTCCCTTCCCACCCGCTATTTCACTTACCACACCTTCTTGTCCCTTCCCAGCCGCCATCCCGCTCCGGTTCCGCCCGTGAAGAGCCCTTGACGTTACCAAACACGACCAAGCAGCTCTTCGAAACCGGCGCCAAAGTGAGAGCAGCTCGCCCCGCCTCCAGAGCTGACGTCAGCTGAGGGCGGGAGGCGGGGCCAAAATCCCGCCCGCCGACAGAGAGTGTTTTAGAACTTTCCGCTGAACGCGCGCGCGCCAGCCTTCTATTGGTCGGCAGAGCGTCCCCAAGGCTCACACGATCCAATCAGGACGCAGTAGCAAACTGACGTCTATTCATTCATTCGTTCGTTGGTTCATTGCCTTTCCGGAATCAAATCCCTCAGGCGGGAGGGTGCGTTGTAGTTATTAGACTTTTGGGATGTGCTCTCTGAAGGATCGTGTTATGCTTACTGCCTCTTTGGTAATGCGTTTTTATTTTCCTCTTAAGAGGAGGAAAATAAAATCTAACCCAAACCCCTGCTCTCCCTCAGCAACTGTTATTTAGAGGTACACTGCCTCTGAACATGGATGCTCCACTTAAAAGTCCACTGATGTCACTGATCAGTTGGAAGTGGATTCCAGGTTGTGCAGAGTTTTGCAATGGAAAAAGATACAAGGCGGATCTAAACAGATCCCTATGAATTCATATGATTTTTCGATTGGAATGAAATGAAACCACCATGAAACTATATAGAGCATGTCTCAGTCTAACGGCAGCACCAAAACCATCACGCATCCCACGCTCCATGGTGCTGCAGTGGCACAAAAACCTGCTTGAGCAGCAGTGGCGTAGGAGGTTAAGAGTTCATGTATCTAATCTGGGGAAAACAGGTTTGATTCTCCGCTCTGCCCCCTGAGCTGTGGAGGCTTATCTGGGGAATTCAGATTAGCCTGTGCACTCCCACACACGCCAGCTGGGCGACTTTGGGCTAGTCACAGCTTCTCGGAGCTCTCTCAGCCCCACCTACCTCACAGGGTGTTTGTTGTGAGGGAGGAAGGGCAAGGAGATTGTCAGCCCCTTTGAGTCTCCTACAGGAGAGACAGGGGGGATATAAATCCAAACTCTTCTTCTTCTTGAAAAACATGGATCCTCGTGGATCCTCATGATGTCTGCACTAAGTCACCCCAAAATCACTAGCACATCACAGCTCATGCCCCGGCCACATGTCTGATCATTGATCCACATGATCATTGTGTTCAGACATGTGGCTAAAGGCTTGAGCTGTGATGTGATGGTGATTTTTGTGGTGACCAAGTGGAAAAATCATGAGGATTCATGAGGATCTGTGCTTTTTAACCACATTTTTGCCCCACTGTGACGCCACAGAGCATGGGATGCGTGATTGTTGTGTTCAGACATTTGGCTAAAGCTTGAGCTGTGATTTGGTGGTGACTTAGTGCAGAAATCAAGAGGATCCACGATCAAGGTTTTTGTGCCACTACGAAGCCACGGAGTGTGGGACATGTGACCGTTGTGTTCAGACATGTGCCCAAGGGCATGAGTGATAATGTTCTGTGATTTTGGGGAGATTTAGTGCAAAAATCATGAGGATCCGTGTTTTTCAAGCAGGTTTTTGTGCCACTGTGGCGCCACGGAGCGTGGGATGCGTGATTGTTTTGATGCTGCCCTTATAAGGAACAGTTCCTTAAACACAGCCTTAGGCTGCTGGAGTTTTAACTCAGTGCTGTAGTACCGTGTTTCCCCGAAAATAAGACAGGGTCTTATATTATTTTTTGCTCCAAAAGATGCGCTAGGGCTTATTTTCAGGGGATGCCTTATTTTTTTCCCCATGATTTTGCACCCCCACCCCACCCCCCCTCATGACCAGATCAGCTGCGCTGGGGAATCTGTAACTAGGGCTTATTTTTGGAGTAGGGCTTATATTGCAAGCACTTTCCAAAAATCCCAAAAAATCATGCTAGGGCTTATTTTCAGAAGAGGGGTTATTTTCAGGGAAACAGGGTATGTGCTAGTCTGTACTAACCACATAGCATGATCATGCAACTGGAGAACTACGAACGGCAGAAAGAAAGAACAGCCCTCCCCTTGCATTTCCCACATTCCCAATTTTGTTCTAAACCAAAAACACGTGAATGCTTTTATTCATTTATATTTTAAATTTTATTTATATTTTACAGCCTCTAAGATCTCTAATCTTATCTGGGGCAGCCTCCCTCCAGAGGCAGGAGATCTCCAACCCCAACTCCCCTCAGACCCAGATAAGACAGGCTGTGGCCGTGCTCCGCAATGGTGATGGGACCCTTGGAACAGTCCCAGTGGATGGAGCCAGAAGCTTCCTCACAATTCTCCTGGCCAGAACTATTTTCACTGTGTTGGCGATGCCAAGCCAGAATGTTTATTTAGACATTTACGGCCCACTGTTCTTCTACAACAGCATCCACATTTGTTTGTTTAACTCAGGAGCAACAGCGGCGTAGGAGGTTAAGAGCTTGTGTATCTAATCTGGAGGAACCGGGTTTGATTCCCCGCTCTGCTGCCTGAGCTGTGGAGGCTTATCTGGGGAATTCAGATTAGCCTGTGCACTCCCACACACACCAGCTGGGTGACCTTGGGCTAGTCACAGCTTCTCGGAGCTCTCTCAGCCCCACCTATCTCCCAGGGTGTTTGTTGTGAGGGGGGAAGGGCAAGGAGATTGTAAGCCCCTTTGAGTCTCCTGCAGGAGAGAAAGGGGGGATATAAATCCAAACTCTTCTTCTTCTTCATTTATACCAGGCCTAAAGTGGCTTACCTCATTCTCCTCTCGCCCATTTTAACCTCACAACAATCCTGTGAAGAAGATTCGGTGGACAAAATATGACTGGCCCAAGGTCACCCGGTGAGCTTCTAGGGCACAAGTAGGGATCCAACCTAATTCTTCCATATACTAGTTCAACCCTCTTAATCACTATATCAGATCGGATTCCATTTCGACAACAAACATGTGAGGTTAGGCTAGTCTGAAAGAGAATGACAGGCCCAAAGTCACTTATCGAGCTTCCACAGCAGAGAGAGAATTCAAACCTGTCTCTCCCAGATCCTGCTCTGATACTCTCATTATTTCTACAGTTGCTTCCAATCAGAAGGTTTTTTTCCTCAGGTATTGTTATTCATCTTTATGCTATGAAAAATTTGAGCTGCCCATTCTATACATAAAGTCGCTATTAAGGAACAGAACATATTTCTCTAGAACTGTTGTTAAGCTCAACAACTACACCATTCTGGCACCCAAACTGTTCACCAAAGGGGGTGGCTCCATTTGTTTGTGTTGGGAGTAAGGTGATTCAGCATGCCTGGGCACTGGGGGTAGCGCTACATGTGTGATCTTAATGAACAAGGTGCCTCTCTTGGCCTAAGCTGGGAGCTTCTCTCTGAATCCTCCCCTTCTTCCCATGCCTTCTGTGTTCTTTCTCTCCTTGTGGACTTGCCATCTAGTTCTCCTGGAAATACCATGCCTTCTTACTTATGCACGTATGATACTGGATTCACTGGTCCCTTGTGATAGGGAATAATATTCTTTAGATTAGGCTTCTCTCTCGTTTTGACTATAACGTGGACGTGAATTGAATTTGACTGAAACGTGGTTGTGAATGAGAGCCAGTGTAGTATAGTGGTTAGGAGCGAGTGGACTTTAAATTGGAGAACCAGGTTTGATTCCCCGCTCCTCCACATGAGCAGCAGACTCTTATCAAGTGAACCTGGTTTGTTTCCCTGCTCCTCCACACAAAGTCTGCTTGGACCAGTCACAGTTCTCTCAGAGCTCTCTCAGCCCCACCTACCTCACAAGGTGCCTGTTGTAGCGAGAGGAAGGGAAGGAGTTTGGAAGCTGCTTTGAGACTCCTTACAAGGGAGAAAAGCAGGGTAAAACTCCAAACTTCTGCTTTTTCATCTACCTCAATAAATGTTTTTATCTTTTTGCAATATACTTGCTTAGAGTTTACCACGCCTCCACAACTGTGCAATTTGTATTAGTTATTAAACTAATACAAATGCCCAATAATTTGCTCACCAGACGGAAGACTAACTGCCCAGAAACAATACTGGAAATGTCTACGAAGACAAATGATGACAGGACACCATTTAGGAGAGAAAAGGAACGTTTTATTTATAAATGTGTAACTATATTGCCTACAACAGCAATGAACAAGAAGTCCAAAACTCAAGACCTAACATCAGACCAGAACCCAACAGTAGATGCATTAAGACCCATCAACTGGGACAGAAGCAAAATATTTTAGGGAGCATGATATAACCAATAACTTCCTTAATTCTTACAGTAACAGCACTATGCCTATTGAAGCCTGATTCTGTGCATAAAGTTACTCCACAGTAAAGACTTGCTGCAAGATACACAGGTAAGTGTGCCCAAAATGTCAGTCTGAGCAGAAAACAAGATATTTTCTGAAAGGATATGTAACTCCAAATGGCTGCATGAACAAACAAACCTAATCAACTCACATTTAAACGACATAAAGCTATTCTGGATAAATAAGGCTAAATTCAGGCTTAGGAGCTCTTCCAAAATATTAAACATTATGCAAAGAATGAAGCCAAACACTCCAATATTTTCAAGCAGGTGGAAAAGAGAAAAGCCTAACATTTGAACGTCCATTTCACTCAGTAGGTAGCATTTCTAATTCACTAAAGATGTACCCTACAAACTTTATGCAGATTCTGCACCCATTTACCTCTCATGGCTGCACCAAAGAACTGTGAGATTTGTAACTGAGTAAGGATGCTAAGAATCCTCTGTTAGAGATTCTTATTCCCCAGTACTACAGTTTCAAGATTTCCTGGAGGAAATGAAATGACCATTAAACCATTTAAAGTTGTGGATATGCCAAAGTGCTTGTGTTCCACAAAGACTTTGCTCAAAAAATAGAAGAGGAACTTTGCTCGGAAATCCAGATTTAGATGCTGAGTTACCTGCTCTAGCCAATCCCTGTATCCAAATGTTAGCTTACTCAACCGTCAAGCCCTCACTACTGGTTCCAACTAAGTCCTACCTACAACAATGACATCATTGATGAAACTCATATACAAATGAAAGTTACCCCGCCATTCACATTTTGATTATTTGTGTTGCTTTCAAATACTCTTTTCATAAATATCCTTTCATAAAGATTCTCATCTGCCCTTTGTAGATTACCTAAATGCTTTGATGGCAAAACCCTATCCATTCTCTGTAGGCTCGTGTAGGTTTTTTCCCCTGGATTCTCAACCAAAAAGCACAGTGGAATCAGCATTCAGTGCTTAAGTGCTTTTCTCATGTATTTTCCTGTGAATAGGAATATAGGAACTCTGACTGAAGCATTTACCACATTCTGGACATTTATGAGGTTTTTCTCCAGTGTGCATTCTGCAGTGAGCAGTAAGTGCTGATTTATGGGTAAAGTTCTTTCCACATTCATGACACCTATAAGGCTTTTCTCCAGTGTGGATTCTCCTGTGACTAATGAAGGTAGACAGAAGGCGGAAATTTTTCCCACACTCTAAGCACTTGTGGGGCTTCTCTCCCGTGTGGATTCTCTGGTGAAGACGTAGAGATGCATTTTCACTGAATCTTTTCTCACATATAACACACAAGTAGGGTTTCTCTCCACTGTGACTTCTTTGATGGGAAATGAGGTTTGAATGCTGGCTAAAGCTTTTCGTACACTCTGTGCATTTGTAAGGCTTCTCTCCTGAATGAGTTCGAAGGTGCCTAATGACATTCGACGACTGAGAGAAACCTCTTCCACACTGAGGACACGGATACGGCTTCTCTCCTGTGTGGGTTCTCTGATGTTTGACAAGATCTGCATTCCGAGACATAGTTTTTCCACATTCAGCACACACCACGAGATTCTTTGCTGTGTGGCATCGTTGATGTTGCCTCAGGTATTGTTTTTGATTGAAACGCTTCCCACATCTCTTACATTTATAAGGTTTTTTGTCTGTGCAGCTTTTCTGATGTTGGTCAGTCAGTTTGTTCTGTCGACTGGTTTTACCAGATAGGTGCAACACGATGTCTTCACATTTCTCCAAAAGTGTTTGGTGAGTCAAGTATTTTACTTGTAGCCGTGTGACATATCTTTTGGCTTGCTTTACAGAGTTGCCCCTGGTCTTAAAAGTGTCACACGTATCCGAAACGGGAAGAAGATTCCCTCCAGGCCTTGCTTCAGTATCATTTGCAGACACAACTTTTTTCACTGTGGCAAAAAGGAGCAGGCAGACACAATTAATATCACATAACTGCCTCACTAAATCCAAATCACAAAGGCTATTTCACTCATGCCTGTACCCGGCTTTGTGGCATTGTGTCTGATTACTGAACTACTTTGATTAGAATTGGAGCCTATGAACCAACTCCACTAAAAAGGACTGTGTCTGGGGTGACCCCAAATGTTATGAAACATCTGTCTGTAGCTCTACAGCTATAATGGTTCATTCAGTCAAATAAACCTTCATTTAATGTTACAATAAAAGATGAGTAAATGTTCTCTATTTTGTTTCTTTTTCTATTTTTAAACCATTGATTTTCTATTTTCCACTGTCAGTTTTGTACAGAATTGTTTCTATGTCACATGCACTGTGTACAGCTTTCCATACGTCATTAATACTATGCCAAGGTGGAACTTGAGCCCATGACAAAGAAAGATAAGGTTTGGGGTGCTGTGTGGTTTCCAGGCTGTATGGGTGAAGCTTAGTAGCATTCGGGCCATCTGCATCTGTGGCTGGCATTCCTTCAGAGTGAGATGCCATCACAGCATGCAGGCTAAAACGTCAGGATGAATGCAATGCTGCTAGAACATGGTTAATACAGTGCCCAGAAACCACGACAGCACCCCCCCAGGAAGTGTGATTCTGGCCATGAAAGCCTTCGACAATACAAAGGTAAGGTTTCTTTACTACTGTAGATATCTCCTCAGTGGGCCTGAAATGTTAAGAAATGACTCTATTCAAGCAACTATCTGCAGGTAGCCTCTGATATCTGATGAAAATGGGGCATGGGAGAAAGCAGATGTGCACCTAAATATTGGGGGGGGGGGGGGGAAGCATAAAGAATCTGTATAAATCAAAGACAGATCCAGACTGTACTTTAAGCACTTTAAAAAGCCATAAGAGAAATGCATGGCATAGTTGTTCTTTCAACAGGACATGTAACAAAAATTGAGCTTTAGAAACATAAACTTGGCATTAAACTTTTAGGTATAACTATTTAAGTTTGATCCCCACCTCCTTTAGTATCCTTTGGCTTATCCATTTCATCAGCAGCTTGGCAGCTCTGGGTACAAGCCCGTAATCTTTGTTTCATCCAGAAGAGCATGGCAATGTAAGGAACTGCAAAGAAAAGAGATCTTAGACATCCTGGTGGCTAAAATCCTACACAGGTAAGGAAAATGGTCAGGCAACCAACTCCACTACACAAACAGTAAGGCTTGCCAGAATTGTTCTGAGCTGCACTAACCAAAAGTTGCCAATATATACAACAAGGGTGCAATCTAACACATATTTACTTGGAAGTAAGCCACACTATGAAGCCCCTTCTGCACATGAAGAATAATGCACTTTCAATCCACTTTCACAATTGTTTGCAAGTGGATTTTGCAGTTCCACACAGTAAAATCCAGGGGCAAAGTGCATTGAAAGTGCATTATTCTGCATGTGTGGGAGGGGCCTGAGATTAAACAAATTCAGCATTATGCTGAAAAGTCCAAAAGACGTAATTTTATAGGGCCTCATCTGCCTTCCAATGGATTCTCTTTCGTTGCCAGGAGCAAGAGGCTCTATGAGGACCCAGGAGGAAGAAGCTGCCACAGAAGGCAGATTTTCAGGACACAGTTTTACCACCAATGCAGAATGTCTAATGACTGCATATGAACAGGTCAATTATTAAGAGTTTAAATGACCCACTGTACAATTCCCATATCCAGACAGGGCTGGAAAAGTTTCCCACCTCTGCTGAGGCATCCTGCGTAAGCACCTGAAACACAAAGAAGAGTGCTAGACCCACTAACAGCCATTGGTGGCCCGTCTTCTATGAAGACGATCCTCCCTTTTAAAAGGAAAATTTCAAAGTACATCATGCAGTGTTGGGTATACTGGAATCCCCACTCCTCACCTAAAGCTATCTATCCATTTATTGACTTAAATTGCCCATTTCTCTGTTATCATCAAGAGATAAAAGGTAAGTATTCAATTCCCTATTCATTTTGTCTGTAATCCACTGTTGAATATATTACAAATATTCTCCTCCTTCCCTGTTACTCTTATTACTCTTAGTCATTTATGCATCATTTGGATTTTTCAAAGCCCTTTCCAAGCCCAGTCAAGTTTGCCACACGAAAATCTAAGAAGTACTAGGCCTCCAATTTGATTAACAGACAAGATCTGCTCATGGGGTCCCAATGACCCCTTAGCTAAGAACGACCTGCGGTTTCAGTACAACTGACCGCATACTGTGTTACTATTACTATTTTGCTATATACATATACTTTTCTCTATATATAAATACATAGTTAGGTCTTAAAATACTCTTAATAGTCTTAAAATAGTAAGAGTAACATAACACTACTACTAGTAGTAATATATATACACACACCCCTATTTTACTACTACTTTTAAGTTACTTTTGCTATTTTAAGGCTATTAAGAGTATTTTAAGACCTCAATTATTTAAAAAACAAACCTAGGAAACACATTCTCACCCAACAAAATCTTTTTCCACTGCAACCAAGTTCTTCACATGTACTTGGCAGACTGAAGAGCCACTGAATAAGATGACAAAAAAAGTCCACAAGCCAAACTCTTGTTACAGGAAGGAGACCTTTAAGTATTCTCTACAGTGATGCTAATCCAGCTCCGCTTGGTTTCACCTTCACTCTGCTTGGAGGCTGTGACCAGCTATGGGAAAACAAAGGCCACACCCAGTTGCCATCTGAACTGAACTATTAAGCACACTGCCTTTTCTTCAGGTAGATTCTAGAAGGAATGACTTGGACTCCACTTAGACTTTATCAGAAAACACCTTTGTTTCTCTGAGTTGCATTCACTTTGCTCCTCAGACTGCAGAAAGAATAAACAGTACTACCATATTGCCAGTGGGGAGAAACCGCTATAGTTTCCACAAATTAATGAATAAACTCATTGAGAAAAAACACTAGCACCACAAAGAGAATAAGATTATAGTCCAGCTCATTTGATATTGTAACGATCTTTTTTTTCCTGGAAGGGAATGGCTTTAACATGGGGGAGAATTCCCCCTGCAATGGTATAGTCCCCTTTGGCATTTGTTGCTGGTACAGTCTACTGTGGAGCCTAAAACCAATTATGTTTAAATACAGATGCATATGACCATAAACACCATGTAAAAACCTGACAGCCATCCAAATTTGTACTTAGGCTGTCTTGTTTATAGCTCATTTTCAAATGTCACAGCAGACAAAAGTGGGGGTGTTATTCTTCAGTTGAAGTGCAAAGTGGTACAATAGAGATTGGGGTCTAAGAGAGAGTTAAGGATCAAAAATGTGTAAGAATAAGCAACTTGACTAGCAACTTGCTTACTCTTTTCTTCTTTTTTTTAAAAAAATTGCTCTTGCTATCATACCACCCCAGAACCAAAGTAGCTGCAAAAATAAATATTTTCTCAGCCTAACTGGCTAAAATTGGTCTCTCCCACATTTAAAGCTGAACCCTGACAATCAACAAACGCTTTAGGTCACTCAACCGAATAAAGAAGAAGAAGAAGAAGAAGAAGAAGAAGAAGAAGAAGAAGAAGAGGAGGAGGAGGAGTTTGGATTTATATCCCCCCTTTCTCTCCTGTAGGAGACTCAAAGGGGCTTACAATCTCCTTGCCCTTCCCCCCTCACAACAAACATCCTGTGAGGTGGGTGGGCTGAGATAGCTCCGAGAAGCTGTGACTAGCCCAAGGTCACCCTGCTGGCATGTGTGGGAGGGCACAGGCTAATCTGAATTCCCCAGATAAGCCTCCACAGCTCAGGCAGCAGAGCGGGGAATCAAACCCGGTTCCTCCAGATTAGATACATGAGCTCTTAACCTCCTACGCCTTACTTAAAATATGGCAGATGGACATTCAGTTGCGTTGACTTCCTGATGCAGAGATTCAGACCCATTTCATATGCAACTCTCTGTCTTCCACAGCGCATACATCACATTCCATAAGACCAGAAATGTTGTCACACATTAGTGCTTCACTGACTATGTTTAGAAGTTGAAACAGGAGGGTCTAAAACTACAAAGTTGATGGAAACTGTTAGTACCAGATGACAGCCGCTACAATGGGCTAGGTCACAAGAGGTGCTTTGTGTGACATCACTGTCAAGAAAGATTCTGTCATTTGATACTCAGTGCTGTTTTCCTTTGATCCCCAAGAGGACTGAGTGGTAGCAGTTGGCAAACAGAATAAAGTGAGGATATAATGAACCCAAGAACCTCATTTGTTCTAATGGTTCCTTTTTTTATAATACCTCTGTGTTCTGCAGTCCCAGTCATGAAGATGGGATGGCCCACAGAAACAAAGGCTCTCCTGATTGTTCTTGGTAAGTTGGAACATTTGTACACTCCATGCTTCTTCTACGGGCTGTGGAGTTAGAGCACAGCTAAGTCATCCAATCCCCATCTTGCCTACTTGGAAAATCCGGTGACTGGTATTATATTTAAGAATAGGGAAAGATAGAGCTGCCCCTTTAGCACACTATAAACACCACCAGGATGCAAGTATTAAGGAAAGTTATCCATCCTTTTACTCATCTCAGATTTTGGGGCTTTTTAATGCTGTTAATCCTAAGAACAAATCTACCATCTGAGATATTGAAGATATTTTTGTTTTGGTTGGCATTCCCTCACTGACCCCTGCTTCCTAACCAATGTTTTAGTTGCTGTTTTTATGACTTAATACATGTTTTAATTCTATTTAATTGTTTGAAGATGTATGTTTTGGGTTAATGTTAATGCTTTTCCAATGTGATTTATCATGTCTGTTTTGAATTGTTAAGCTACCTTGGTGGGCAGAAATGGGATAAAAAATGTAAATAATGATAAAATAATATGCAGGCATTTGAGGAGCTTAGTGCCACTGTAGAGTAATGTACAGTTCAGTTCAGGAATGTGAAACTTCCCTTAACACTTCAGCACTTACACAATCCAACAAGACAATTTCTAGCTGGAAAATTGCTGCCCAACAGTGACAATAAAATAACATTAATAAACAGAACTTCCAAATGGAAGAATAAAACCAGAGCAACAAGAGCCTAGTAAACTTAATTTACTTGGTTGTGGTGGGTTGTCCGGGCTGTGTGGCCGTTGTTACGCTAGCTCAACAGTAAGAACGTCCTAAAATAGTGGTGGGGAATGACTCGGCTTGGCAGCGAGAGGTAGGCTAGCGAGGGGATCTTTAACAACAACTCTACCAGAAATTGGCTTTGAAACGTTCTACAGAGAATACAAGGAAACCAAAGTAAAATTAAATATTTTTATAGGTTTGGTAGAAACATTCATACAGCAAGACGTAAAGAGGCTTACACAGCAGTTCCTAAGAGATATAGGCAGGGGAGAAATAATAGGTTTGGATGAAAGATTAGGAGGGAAGTAGCAGGGACTTATACATTACCTAGTTCCAGATGAGAGATTCCTGAAGGAGGCAAGGATTCAGACGGCCAGCATGTGAATCCAAAAGAAGGACGCTATACTGTGACTCCAAACTATCTGGACGCAAGGGAGGTTCAGACTAGTAAGAAGAGCCCTGAGCTTGGGGTGAACTGTACTTTTATACCCCAGAACATAGTCTAGGGCGTGAGCAGGGAGCTCCCTTCCTCAGTTTCTTGGACTTCTATGCTGGAATAGCTGGGTTGAACTGATAAAAGTTTATCTATTGATTTCTAAGTACCAGGACATTAGAACCAATTGTCTATGATAAAATCAGGGCTTGGGCAGAGTTTCTTTTAAGAGTCTCTGTCCAGGTGTGGTATGCAGATTTGGATTTGGGGGGGGGGGGGTTTTCAAGGAAAAAACAGTTATCTCAAAGGAGGTGATAGATTTGTAGGAAAGGAAAGGAAATGCAGAGCTGTGGCAGGGTGTTTCCCAGATCCTTTGTGCTGCATCACCTTTGGCAGGGTGTGGTGCTCACAGACATGTCCATGGGGCTTCCAGGTGTCCTGCTGACTGGATTAACCCTTTCAGAGGTTTGACCTTGCTGACAGGCCTTTCTGCTTGCTTGGCCTGTCTTTGGTCTGGACACACTGCTGTAGACACACACACACACGGCTGCTGGCATCTGCCAATACATATTTCATAAAAACTACTTTGAATTCGTTGTCCAATAAAGCGGGGTAGAAAGGTAGGGCAACACTGTGGTCTGGTGGATCTTGTTCCTAACATTAAGTTACTTGCCCTAACAGTAAGTCACTCCTTTGCCTTTTTTGTTTTACGCAGTATTCTCAAAATGGCCCCTCACTACTTATGCGCTGCTTCAGGAGTCCTCACTGGCTGGAACACCGCTCTCAGATGATGAGTACAAGTACTTTTTCCAGGATCTGACCGCTCCTCGAGTCATCCATACTGTTTGCTTCAGAAGAGCAGTGTTTGGCTGCCATCATCCTGCCATCGAAGCTCTGGATCGGTATGAGAACCACGGCATCATCCCTGAGGGTAAAGCCAACCATACCAGTCAGACTGGCAAGTGTGTGATGGGGGAGGAAGGAGGGAGAATTGTCTGGCATCTGGGACCGATTTAGAAAACTGCTAGACCTCTTCACCATATGAGCAGCAGCCATTGCCCCCAGATTCGGTCTGAGGCAAAATCTTTGAGGGAAACTTAGAAGTACTGGGATTTTTTTCACCAAAAGCATGAAGCATTTTGGTAAGACTGGCAAAATTTCCTCACATCCTTAGCAGTCAAGGCTTTTCCGCAGAAATGAGGCCTATCTTAATAATGGCTCCAAGACACTGATAAGCCTTGCAAAACCTGAATGATTTTGCAACACTTTAGCCCTTCCACAAATTAATCAAAATGCACTTTACCATGCCTACCTGGTCACAGATATTTTTGCTAGCAGCCTAAGCCATGTATGTTTACATGTAAACTTATACACAGAGTGGAACTATAAACTACCCCCCAATTAAACTGTATGACATGTCTGTGTTTGCTTTAGAACACATTCTGAGAATATGAGCTAAAACCAACATTTTGTAAAACAGTGGCCCCTTCCCCACATGCAGAATAATGCATTTTCAAACCACTTTCACAACTGTCTGCAAGTAGATTTTGCTATTCCGCACAGCTTCAAAGAGCACTGAAAGCAGTTTGAAAGTGCATTATTCTGCATGTGCAGAATAATGCGTTTTCAAACCACTTTCACAACTGTCTGCAAGTAGATTTTGCTATTCCGCACAGCTTCAAAGAGCACTGAAAGCAGTTTGAAAGTGCATTATTCTGCATGTGCATGTACTGCAGCATTTCTGGCTAGGGCAGCCCCATTACAAACCAGAGACTTGTGTCTTAAAATTATGTTATACTGCTGCAGCTTCTTTGACTGTTTCTTTCTCATGGCTTGTCTTCTTTCCCATCTGGAATTTGCTCATAGTGGTGAAGGGTGAGAGACACTGGATCATGAGAAGAAAAGATGGGACAGGCAAAGTTGCCTCATCTGCTAGTGCACTGTGGGGTTTAATAGTACAGTATTGATTTCCAGGTTGCAAACTGGAAGTCCTACTTGACATTACATTAATCTTTGCTGCAGTAGAAGAAAGGGATGGCAGAACCTCTTCTGGATTCTTGGTGATCATAGGGAAGAGTGGGTCAGTCAAAGCTAATCAATGCATTCGGTAGGCATTTACCAAGTGCCCTGTATCTAAACTCAAACTCTCTCTTAGGGTGGATCTGTACCGACTTCCCAGACAACACCTCCTTTCCAAGTTTTTGTGATTTCGCTTTATATCGCTGCATCGTGAAGAAATATTTTGCCAAGGTGAGGAAAATGGCAGTAAGACAAGTACTGGAAAGTGTAAATGTCGGAAAGAGTTAGCCTAAAGAAAGAAATGAGGAGAGAAGTGGGATTTGGTTAAGGGAACTCAGGTGCAGAGGGTGTAAACATAAGTGTTACAAATCTTATCTACAAAAGGAAACTCTCTTCACCTTCCTGCTTATTTCTATCCACCCCCAGAGTAAGTGCTTTTTTGACAAATGGGTCACTGTAGCATCAAGTGGGAGATACCAGTCCCAATGGTTTTGTCTCTTTCACCTAGAGCAGTGGTTCTCAACCTTCCTAATGCCACGACCCTTTAATACAGTTCCTCATGTTGTGGTGACCCCCAACCCTAACATTTATCCATTTTACAAATGGAGAACACTGATGCAGAGAGTCTTAGGCGACCCCTGTGAAAGGGTCATTCAACCCCCAAAGGGGTCCCGACCCCCAGGTTGAGAACCACTGGCCTAGAACCATTAAAACAGCCCAAAGATGGCAACCATAATGCTTACAGAGCCCTCAGATGCTCTCCAGCATTCCTGTAATCCTCCCCTTTTATAACTGCCAATGCCACTAAAGGTTCTACAAACACCCCAAAGGGAACCTCTATATAAGACTCAACTCCAGGAGGGGTAACCAGACAGCAGGGTTTAAAATTTCCTAATGATAGAAGAGATTCAACATCTGACTTCTCTTGCTCAGTCCCCGCTTGTCCTTCCATGTGTCTCCTCAAACTGCACAGTAGTATAACTAGAGCACACATTGTCGAAGGCTTTCACGGCCGGAAGATGCCAGCCACAGACGCAGATCTAAATTCATTGTGAGAGAATGTTAGCCACAGAACACGGCCCATACAGCCCTAGGAAACCACACAGCACCTGAAGTGATTCCTGACTGCGGAAGTTCTTCTGACAATACATTGAACATCTCTACGGGAATAAAATTAAGAAATTGTTCCAAGATCACACGGAAATTGGAAAACTACTGCCCAGGAGTTACACTTCTACTGTGTTCTCTAACCTTTCTTCTACGCTGCAGAGACACAGGTACTATCCCATTATTTCTTGCAGCCAAAAGGACTTTCAAAACACCACAGGCTTCCACCGCATCTATAACCTTCTAGAACGCTTTTACGCGGAGAGAGAATTCATTAATCTAAGAAAGAACTTGCAAACTTAGGACAGGGAGTTAGTCCTTCATATCACTGCAATTATCCCATTATTTTGCAGCCAAAAGATGAGTGCACACCACAGTAAAGTTCAATCGCGATCTAAATCAGCTTGTGAACGCATTTTACGCGGAGAGTAATTCACACCACCCGCTAAAAGAAATCTTGTAAACTTCCAGATACAGGGAGTTATTAGTCCTTCATATCAATATCAATACCAGCCGCGAGCAGAGTAATAAGACTGGCGATAAAATTCCCTCGACAACTTCACTCTGCCAGCAAATGGTAACGGAGAAAGACATGGCTTACCACACTAAAAGCGCAGAAAACTAAAATTCGAGCATTGCCAAAAAAAAAAAAAAAATGCCAAAAAACATCAGGTGAAACCCCGTACCGGACACATCACTTTATCCATCATCAATCTGACTTGCAGGCGTAACTCTCTGAGGCTGAAGTATCCATCTTAGCAAAGGAGGCAATTTTGTTGTTACCACTACCAGAATTCCAGTAGTGAAAAACATCATCGCTAATTTCCGTGCGTTGTTACCACTACCAGAATTCCAGTAGAAAACATCATCATCGCTAATGTGGAATCAGCGATTTATCATCTCCCTGAGGAAGAAGCGGAGGAAGTAAGAGGGGAAACAGCAAGGATTCTGAGAAAGGCAAAACTTCCCTCCAGTAACATAACAAGGAAAGATCCTCTGAAGATGCCAGCCACAGACGCAGGCGAACCGTCAGGAGAGAATGCTGCTAGAACACGGCCATACAGCCCGGAAACCACACAGCACCCAAGAGCACACATTGGCTACAGCAGGGCCCCTTCCGCACATGCAGAATAATGCCCTTTCAATTCACTTTCAATGCACTTTGAATGGATTTCACTGTGCGGAATAGCAAAATCCACTTTCAGAAAGTTGTGAAAATGGATTGAACGTGCATTATTCTGCATGTGCAGAAGGGGCCAAAGTGATAAGGAGAGATAATCCTTCAGAGAAGGACTGCAGGTTGATGTTGGCAAAGGAACTACTGGGATTATATCTGTTTGCAGAGATCCAGAATTCTCTGAAACCCTAAGTCTTGTGTCCTGTGTGTGCACACAATTTTGCCCACAGGTAGGCTTCTTTTGATCTTAAAACTCTTGGGGCAAGGGAGGGGGGCATTTGCAGGTGACAGTCAGTGGGCAGGAAAAATTCCCACTTGCCCCTCACATTAGGGTTAAAAGAGATTAGTGTTTATGTTTCCCTGGCAAGATATAGTTCTGCTATTTGGGCTGCTTTTGGCTTTAGAATTTGTACTCATGTATGGACAATGAGGTGCAAAATACATAGATGTTGCATTGCTTGGGTATGGTATATAGTCCTGTTGATCTCTGCTCTTTTCAGGAGAATACAAAGAAGGGAGGACAAGTTCTTTCCCAGATGACCCTTGCATTGTTCTACTGACAAAAATAACATTCACTGCACGTACACATAATTCTCAGTTTACACGGAAAGCATTAATTTTGTTGTTAGGATTCTGAAGCTGTCACAATTGCAAATTTATGCAACTGTCTAATGTGAACACTACCTAATATTAAGCAGCCAGAAGGCTAGCCAGAAAGGCTAGCCCGAAAACCGTGCTCTGCACTGGCTAAGAGGGTTTCAGGAATGGACCACACATTTTACCCACTGAAAATATCTTCTAGCCGAGGAACAGACTGTACAACAGAACACATCATCTAAACCAGCATTTTTCGAACGTATGACATTCACAAGACCTTTATGGAAAATGAGGCCAACCCAATCTGAATGGGGCCAGTGGTGTCCTCATTTTTCTAGGAATGAGGTCCAGGATTAGAATTTACAACCTCAACGCAGGGCATGAAAATCTCAGAGAATTATAATTGATGTTCACATTACAGAAATTAGTTCCTTTGGAGGAAGTGGCAGATTTGGACTCTGTGGTGTACTACTGAGTCTAGGGAAAAATTGAAGTCCTAGAGTGACATCCTATCTCCACTGAACTCTATACCCTTCATAGGCACTTCCTCTCCTCATTTTGAGAATTTCCCAACCTGGAATTAGCAGCCCCATCAAAAGATGAAACCAGCTTGCCCCCTCCTTTGTGTTTAAAATTTATTTACTTGTACCTAGAAACACTTTGACAACAATAGAAAGTTACAAAGATTACAAATACAGATGAGTACATTTATTTAAGGGAATTCCAACTTTGTCAACATTGAGTATTAGTTGTAAATAAGTATATCATGTGGCCCTTAGAAATGTAAACAGAGTTATATCTTTACAAACATTACTTATAAATTGATATAACACTTTTCTCTATTATTTCTTAACTCTAAAAGTAAATTAGCCTGCAAACCCACAAGTCAGTTCATTTTTATGTATATAATTCTCTCATAGGTTTCCAATTCTCCAAAAATGTATTGAAATTCCTTTCTTTAAGCAATGATGTAAGCTTGGCCATTTCTGCTGATTCTGATACCTTCATCCACTACTCTTCAATTGTTAGAATAGATGGAGTTTTCCATTTTTGCACATACAGTATTCTTACTGCTGTTGTCATATATAAAAACAAAGATCCATGTTTTTTTTTCCACAGTCCCATCCAAAAGTCTCAACAAAATAGTCTCTGGTCTTAATAGTACGTTCATTTTGTAAGATCTTTTTGACTGCTGAATGTATTCATAGAATCATAGAGTTGGAAGAGACCACAAGGGCCATCAAGTCAAGCCACCTTCCATGCAGGAACACACAATCAAAGCACTCCCGACCTATGCTGATCCAGCCTTTGTTTAAAAACCTCCAAAGAAGGAGACTCAACCACTCCCTGAGGCGGTGAATTCCACTGTCGAACAGCCCTGATGATCAGGAAGTTCTTCCTAATGTCTAGGTGGAATCTCTTTTCCTTCACCTTGAATCCATTATTCAAGTGTCCTAGTTCTTCTGAGGCAAGCAGGAAAACAAGCTTGCTCCCTCTTTGACATGACATCCCTTCAAATATTTAAACATGGTTATCATGTGACCCCTTAACCTGCGCTTCTCCAGACTAAACATCCCCAGCTCCCTAAGCCTCTCTTCATAGGGCATGGACTCCAGACCCTTTACCATTTTGGTTGCCCTCCTCTGGACCTGCTCCAGCTGGTCAATATCCTCCTGAACTGCAGTGCCCAGAACTGTACACAATATTTCAGGTGAGGTCTAACCAATTCAGAATAGAGAGGTACAATTGCATCCCTCGATCGTGACACTATATTTCTATTGATACAACCCAGATCTGGCTTTCTTATCCGCCGCATCACACTGCTGACTCATATTTTGTGTATGGTCTACTAAGACTCCCAGATCTCTTTCACATGTAGTGTCGTCAAGCCAGGTGTTACCCATCCTATATCTGTGCATTTCATTTTTTTCTGCCTATGTGTAGTATCTTACATTTATCTCTGTTGAAACTCATTTTGTTTGTTTTGGTCCAGCTGTCTAATCTGTCCAGGTCATTTTGAATTCTGACTCTGTCCTCTGGTTGCCCTCCAGCATTCTCTAGCCTTCTCACAAGCCTTATTCACCTCCAGCATTCTCTAGCCTTATCACAAGTCCACCATAGATGATAGCTTGCCCCCTCTTTTAAAAGGTCAGGAGTTCATTGAGCAACCTGAGTGGCCTAGCTTCCAGATCATCTCAGAGATTTTAGATAAGAAATTTGCAGGGATCCAATAGCTCAGTCCTAAAGACAAATTGGCTGAGTGGTACGGAGGTAAAATTCTAATGCGCTCAGCACAATTAAGATTGAACTGGTTTTCTTTTTTATCTAATGCAGAAGATCGAGGCTGCCTAACACTTCAAAATATAAATTGCATTATGTGTTAAGGAATTATGTTTCTTGTTTCCAAGAAATGTGCCCAGTTGGAGAAATCAACAGGGAATCAAGCATTTCTTACCTCCAGCGCTAGAACCACCAGATTTGCACCTCAGCTTGAGAACCCCAGGAAGAAGTTCATTTGAACCCAAAGCTCCGCCCCTGCAGTAATGAAGGGAAAGTGTCTGGCACATGATCTGGGGCCCTCATATTTTTGTGCCCATTTTGCATGAGCCCTCCCCCCAAAAAGATTCCAGGTCTGGATAGTCCTGCATGCAATTAAAGCCCTGTGCTTTGCACATGTTCAGAGGCCCTCTGTTATTCCAGTTCACAAGTGCCACGGCTGAGCTTTGGCACTGAACTGAAGACGATTTGACTAAGCCCTGGAGAGAAGTGGTGTCTCAAGTTCCTTATTGCCATCTGACCCCACAGCAGGTTTATCAATCAAAGTGGTGCAAAACCGAATGAAACTTGTCTTTTCAGAATGATGATCCCTTCAGGCTCAAATGCCTGAGGCCATTCATGCAGTCCTTTACAGATGAACACACACAGTAAAGACAGTGATTGAGAGAAGTTAGGAATACAAAAGCTACACAGCAGTGCAGAACGCTTCAAAATATAAATTGCGTGATGTGTTAAGGAATTATGTTTGTTTCCAAGAAATGTGCAAAGGAAGAAGAGAAGGGAGAGGGCTTTTGCAGTGTGTATTTGGGGGAGGGGGAGGGGGTCTAATCTCTGCCCCATATAGAATTGCCAGTGGCTGTTGCTAAGTAGCCACAATAGTACTGCCAGTTTTCAAGGCTTGGTTTCTGTCAGTAAAAAGGAGGGGGAAAGGGCAGAGCCAGTGGTGGGATCCAAAAATTTTAGTAACAGGTTCCCATGGTGGTGGGATTCAAACTGTGGCATAGCGCCAATGGGGCTGGGAGGGGCACGATGGGGGGCACAGGCATTCTGGGCGGGCATTCCTGGGCGTAAGCCGGTAAGGATCGCGCAGCCATTGCCAGTCCTTGGCAGGAAAACTTAATGCACGCAAGCGCAGGCTGCCACGGATGCCGGTGCACATCCTCTAGACTGCTTCAAGTTCTGCACGCTACTGCTGAGAGGAGGGGCGTAACTAAGGCAAAATCACACGGCAAAATCACCAATCAGTAACCCCGCACAATACTTCAGTCAATTAGTAACCTACTCTCGGGAACCTGTGAGAACCTGCTGGATCCCACCTCTGGGCAGAGCCCTTTACAGGTCGGTTGCTTTGACCTTTGAGAGAGAACTTTTGGGGGCCAGGCCTGGCAGCAACCCCAGGAAACTTGCATGAGCCTCTTGCATCAGAAACTTGCACCAGGCTGCATGCGACTGTTCAACATTGCCCACCCCAAGAAAGCCTGTGGGGGGTAGGTAGTGGTCAGAGTTTTAGAATAAGATTTGGGAGAGCCAGGTTGCAATTCCCACTCATAGGCTGACTTTGGGCCAGTTAACACGTTTTCAGCATCACCCACCCAACAACAGGGTTGTTGTGAAAATTAAATGGCGGAGAACAGATGATGTCAGCTGCTTGGGATCCCCATTGTGGGGTATCAACAAAGTAAATAAATATCAATATAGCGGGGTCGGGGGGAGAGAAAATGGTAAGTTGGTTGGCAGATGGAAAGGAGAGAAAGAAGTAGGGAAGGTGAGAATATGAGGATTTCCAGGTGGAGGGAAATAGCATGGAAAGAAGGCACAGGGGAAAGTGAGGTACCGTTCATTAGTTCTTGTGGGTCCCCCCACCCCAGGCCTTGTGACCGCCACGGCACAAGTGATCCATGGATTCCCAGGTAGAAGCTTTAACAGGGAGGGGAGGAGGTAAAGGTGAAGACAGGGCCAGATAAGGGTAGGTAGGTTGGTGGGTAGGAAGAAGAAAAGGAAGTAGGAAAAAAATGAGAGGCTATGGGGATGCCAGAGGGAAGGGAAAGAGGAAGTAGTGAAGGAGGGCCCTTGTGGGATTCCAGCGTGTAATGCCCTGTTCTTTACACACAGTTCTCACAACTGTTCCGTTTTCCCCACTTCTGCCACAAATATGTTTCATGTTAATAGGCTGATACTGAATAGATAAACCATGTGAGCCTTGCCGTCTTTCATAACCCTAACCAATTGCTACATGCCTCATGAAATGAATAAAATAGAAAGTAAGAGGAAGATGAGAAAATAGGATCAAGGATAACAGTAATTTGCCAGTTGTAATGTGATGCTTTTATGGTAGTGGCCTAGAAAAGTAAGGAAGGATGGTCCAAAGAAAATTTGAGATCTGGTAGCTTTGACAAGTTTTAGCATCCTACATGTGAGCTCCCAAAGGCACCTGGTGGGCCACTGCGAGTAGCAGAGAGCTGGACTAGATGGACTTTGGTCTGATCCAGCTGGCTTGTTCTTATGTTCTTATGTTCTTATATCTGTGAAAAAAGGTTTTCAACATAGTCTATTACATTTTTCCATTTAGAGGGTTCCGTGTCCAGATGAGACAGCACAGAAGTCTACAATTATACAGGCCGATGAAGAAGATGCTGTACTAGCTACACTAGAAACTTCCTTTGAGCTACCTGACACCACCCCTACAACCAGCACTCAACCATCTCCTGAACTTCTCGCTACCACTGAAACTGCTGACCTAGAGATCTCTCCCGTGCCTCTCCCCACCACAACAACCAAAGAGTCACTTCTTGAACTTGAACTAGAAACTTCCTTTGAGCTACCTGACACCACCCCTACAACCAGCACACAACCAGCTCCTGAACTTCTCACTACCACTGAAACTGCTGACCTAGAGATATCTCCTGTGCCTCTCCCCACCACAACAACCAAAGCATCGCTTCTTGAACTTGAACTAGAAACTTCCTTTGAGCTACCTGACACCACCCCTACAATCAGCACACAACCAGCTCCTGAACTTCTCACTACCACTGAAACTGCTGACTTAGAGATCTCTCCCATGCCTCTACCCACCACAACCAAAGCGTCGCTTCTTGAACTTGAACTAGAAACTTCCTTTGAGCTACCTGACACCACCTTTACAACCAGCACACAACCAGCTCCTGAACTTCTCACTACCACTGAAACTGCTGACCTAGAGATATCTCCCGTGCCTCTCCCCACTACAACAACCAAAGCGTCGCTTCTTGAACTTCTCTCTCACAGTGCCATTGAAACAGTCGCCAAACTCATTTCTCGAATTCTTGCTGGTTTCACAGCCACTACAGAGCCTTCTTCTGAACCCGCCACCTCTGGAATTACTACTGAACCTTTCACAGAGCTCACAGCCATCTCAGAAACATCTTCTGAGCTTGCCACCACCAGTACCACGACCGCTGATTTCTTAATTGAACTCACCAGTACAGCTGCTATCATCACGGAGCCTGAGCTCAATTCAGCCACCGCCGCCACAGAATCGTCTTCCGAACACACGGCCACCATTGCAGCCCCTACCAAACCTTCCCCTGAGCTTGCTGAAGCTTTGGAGCTTTTTCCAGAGTCTACTTCTGACACCATTGAGAGTTTTTTTAACTTCACCAACCATACCACTACATCCACAACCACGTCTGACATGGAGCCCTGTGATGTGGATTACCCTGAGTCTCTCAGTACTTCCACAACTCTCACTGCATCCACATCTGCCACACACACCAGTTCTGCTTCCATCTTGCCCACCCACACGGCCACCACACCCACAAAGGCTACCACTGGCTTTGATGTTTCCCCGCCATTTTCTCCTTTCCAGTCCAACAGTACCATGCGCATTCTCATCCTCTCTTTTATCAGAGATAGAAAAGTTAAGGATGGGGATATGGCAGGAATCAGTGCTTTGCCACAGACTGGATTAGGGTTTGGCAACATTCTGCAACAGCAAGAGATTCAGAAGCTTTTGCCCACCAGTCGCTTAAAGGACCTCATCCTCCGGCTACGTAGTAAGAATATTCATCAGCTGATACACAACATACAGGATGGGATGTCTGGAAAAGAACAGACACCACATTTACTCTCTAGTTCTCTGCAGTTGTTGAATGCACTGAACCCAAGATCAAATTTCAAGAGCAGGCTTCAAAGATAGTGCCATGACGGCCCACGCGGTCTCATTTTTAGTGCAAAAATCAGGCTCTGGTCAGGCATTTCATTCTGGACGTTGCATGGCCAGCTACAGCTCATCGAAGTGACAGAGTCTCATCCCAATGAGGCAAGTGAGACCGAACTGAGGTTTGGCTTTGGAGGCATGAAGGAGGATAGACATCCGTGGACCTTTACTGGGCATACAGTTCCAAATTCCAGCAAAAACATGAGCTAAATGAAGAATCTCAGCCTTAACTCACCTTCTTTAAATTAGGAGCCCTCTGGTCCTGAATAAAAAAATAACTTTCTTCATCCGGGGATCGGACAGGACCCTAAGGAAATGCTGTGTTTTGCAGAAATTATTAGAACTTGGTTCCTGAGATGTGGAGAAAGCCACCTGCAAAGGACGTTGCAGCATTTGCTTGCAGAGATTTTAACAGATGGTGGAGACCATATACCAGCCACTCACTGATCTAACTGCTGGACCTATTGTCTACTTGATGCATGGGATTTCCTAAGCTAAAGACTTAATATTTACACTTATCTATAGTAGAGACAGGAAGACAAACCCACTACTGTTATTTTTTTTATTGCTGATACAGCTGTTAATTAATTAATTAAATAAACACGGTTTAAAAATATTTTGGGTGCTGTGTGGTTTCCGGGCTGTATGGCCGTGTTCTAGTATCATTTTCTCCTGACGTTTCGCCTGCATCTGTGGCTGGCATCTTCAGAGGATCTAGAGGTTTAAAATGGTTTCCGGGCTGTATGGCCGTGTTCTAGTATCATTTTCTCCTGACGTTTCGCCTGCATCTGTGGCTGGCATCTTCAGAGGATCTAGAGGTTTAAAAATAAGTCACCAAATGTCGAGGGTATGTTGGATATCAGTCAGTCTTAAGAACGCCCCAGAATAGTATGAACCGGGGAACACCCACAGCACTTGTGCTGCTATCTTCCATACTGCAATCATTATAGCACTATATGGGATGGTCTAAGGCAGGGGTCTGCAACCTGCAGCTCTCCAGATGTTCATAAACTACAATTCCCATCAGCCCCTGCCACCATGGCCAATTGGGGCTGATGGGAATTGTACTCCATGAACATCTGGAGAGCCACAGGTTGCAGATCCCTGGTCTAAGGTAAGTGTTACTACATTTCCCCAGGTAAAAAACCTAGCAAAGTTCCATTGGTACACATGCATGGGATAAGCTTGTATATTGCAAGGACATTGGAGTGCGATTGTGGCTCAATGGAAGAGCCACTGGTTTGCATGCAGAAAGCCCCAGGTTCAACCCCCAGCATCTCCAGTTAAAAGGACCAGGCAGTAGCTGGAGCCACTGCCCATCTGAGTAGTTACTGGTCTTGATGGGCCAAGGGTCTGGTTCAAGATAAGGCACCTTCAGGTGCAACAGCTGTGGGATCTACATCTGTTATAACTGGGCAGTCCAGCATCACACAGGTAATTATCCAGTGTTCAGAAGTGTAACGTTGATAGAAACATGGATCATGCATAAGAGATTAATAGCACATGCAAGTAGCACACTGATCAGCCAGAATGGCTTTGACCAGGAGTCTGCAACCTGCGGCTCTCCAGATGGAGAGCCATCTGATGGCTTGGCCATGTTGGCAGGGGCTGATGGGATTTGTAGTCCATGAACATCTGGAGAGCCGCAGGTTGCAGACTCCTGACTTTGACAAAGTGGTGCTTGAATGGTTTTCTGTTGAGATCCAGTTGGAAGCTGTTCATTAAGCACTGATGCTGCTCGAGCAGAATCAACCAACTAGTTTGCCTAATGCGTTGTCGTTGGTAGCCGAGGTTTCTCCATCCTCCAGAAGCAGTTTGTTCCAGGCAAGCCTTTCTCCGTCTCACCTCCATGGGCGGGGGCGGGGAGGAGCCCTGGGCAAAGCGCCCGGAAAGTGTCCCATTAATGCAGAAGAGGCAAGCTGTGAGAAAGGCAAAGTTTTTCCTTTGTCGGAGACCTTGGGGGCTTCATGCCAAGTGAGAGCAGTCCTTGTGCTGCAGCCATAACAAGCTGAGGAGTTCTTCCAATCCAAAGAGCCCAGTTTCTGTATGCCTTTGAGTGCAGTCGGAATGCCCTCCCCATGTGAATAACCAAACAGACAATAAGTACGCATACAAAGTACATCAGACTCACATGTTTATTGGAATTTGCTACTGCACAGAAGTCACTGATGAAACTGCTTCCAGAAATATCAGGATAGAAACAAGGTTTCAGTGACCACATGGCTCTCCTGCAGCCAAACAGCGATGAAAACCTCTCTCGATCCAATTCCCTTCAAAAGTACTGGGAGCAAGATAGGAAAATCTCACTGATTTTTTTTTTTTTAACTAGAGATGGCTCCGTACAATAGCAGAAAATTTGGATTTAGAGCAGGGATCTTCAAACTATAGCCCTCCAGATGTTCAAGAACTACAATTCCTATCAGCCCTGCCACTTGGCCATGCAGGCAGGGACTGGTGGGAATTGTAGTCCATGAACGTCTGGAGGGCAATAGTTTGAAGACCCCTGATTTAGAGTTTCAGGGTTAATTAACAATATTCCAGAAACAGAAAATGCATGGGCATCTAATATTTTTTAAGACTGTGGCCTCTCAAACATTTGGCATCCCCTAAGCAGAAAAATACATTATCTCCCCTAGTTATTTTGGTATTTCTGGAAGGGGAGAAAAAGAGAGAATCCCACCAGACTTTTCCATTAGTGACTGCAGAAATCCAGCTTCTGTAAGCAGAAATCCTTGTGTAGACAGTTGGTGACTTCAGATCTTCAGATACCAGGTGGACCTGAAAGAGGAGAGAAGCAACAGCAGCTGTCAGTTCATATTTTTACCCTGTTAGCATCTCAGTTGGTTTTTTGTTTTAAAGATGTTCATAGCTATTCATGTAAGTGGTCAATTTCATTTCATAACCTCCAGGAGGTCATAGGCTGCCCACCACACCTTCTTGTAACTGTCACATTGACCCTTGAGCGCGATCCCACTCTTACTTCTCCGTGCTGGCCCTTGATCCAGCTCTTCAAACACCATCTTGAAGCCTCTTTCTCCAATCGAACCGTCTGCTTCGAAACACACAGTCAAGTAGCTGCCACTTGAAATGAACTGGAGATCCTGTTTATGACCACACAAATGACCTGCAAGTCCCCAAAAGAAAACACTGGTTGTAGGCAGTGAAGTCACAATGGGAAGACACTTCCACTTACTGAAAAAATCAGCTGAACAAAGAAGTCAGGCACATAATCAAGCAAACTGTTTCTTGCCAGCCTCCAGGCAAGACCTGGAGATCTCCCAGAATTATAGCTGATCTCCAGACAACAGAGAAAATGGATGCTTTGGAAGGTGGACTCTGTACCCCACTGAGGCCCCTGTCCTCCCAGGCTCCAACTCCAAACATCCAGGGGTGTCCCAGCCTGGATCTTGATATCCTACCCCCACCTTCAAAGGTCAGGGAGGCCTGGCAACCCTACCAGCCTCCCTAATGTACACTACTATTGGATACCACGAATGAGAAATGCAAACCAAACGCCCAGGCTTTCCAAGGGAGACCCGTACATACCTATGTACCCCTACATGTAGAGAAATGAGTGGCCACTCAGTATAAATGTTTTGGGTGTATGCGATCCCAGGTCTGCCCTGGGATTTTCTCAGAGCTGAGAAAATCCACTTCCGATGGCTCTGGAGAGCTTTTAGAGCTAGAATGCACAGCTGCTGAAATAGAAGACCATTTCAACCCCCCAGGCCAGTACTCCTACAGCTAAACATCAAAGTGATTAAAATCTAGAGCACGCATTAAAACTAGAAAATTAAAAATATGATTTTCTTATATTATTGTGTTTAGAAGGTCTTCAGAAGTCCACAAATCCCATTCTTAATTCCAGCAATCTCTGCTCCCGTCACTCCTTTGATTGTTTCTAAGATTTTTCATTTGCAAGACCAGGGGCTGAGTCAGAGGTATAAGGGGGGGAGGGAAATGGTGCTTGGGGCAACAGCTGCTCTGAGTGCCCCCCTCGCCCCCCAGATCCCACTTACCTTAGCCTGAGAGAGCCTGCCGTGGGCCACCCCTCAGCCTGGCTCCACCAGGCTGCTCCTTCAGCTGGTGGGGGCAATTCTCCGCCCCCCCCCCACGTGACTAGCTGGCACGTGCCTGGGGACATGTGACTCCATATGTCCCTGTGAGCTGGCATGTAATGCTTCTATCAGCCTGGGTAAGGGCTTGGACAGAACAGTATCTGGCCCCCTTTTTATAAGCTGTTCTGAGTTTTCGGTGGAAAAGGGCCAGATAGACATTTTGCCCCAAATTAGGCATTGATGCCTTATTGAAGGGCAATAAGGAGCAAAGGAGATTAAAGCACAGAGAGAAACATGAGGCAGCATTAACATAAGGAATAAAAAACATAGCCTATCACCTGCCTTTGTGACCTTTTTTGCATTTTATATAACCCAGCAAAAGGGCTGCAAGGTGATAAATTTTTTGACACCAGACAAGCTGGTGCAACAGCTCAGAATGTACAGCTACTCAGGGAACTAAAGTGTTTGCAATCCAGCTTCTGTGAAGGAAGGAAAGTTGTCAACGTGGCAGACTTAATAACTTGAGACAGGGTACGTGCAGTGCTGTGGCACTGGCAAGGGATAATCTCATAGGAAATGTATGAGGAATACTATTCCCATGGATATCCCTTATCAAGGGTGCTATCAGGAAATACCAAGGCACATTTAATCCAACAGATGCAGAGAAGAAGAAGAAGAAGAAGAAGAAGAAGAAGAAGAAGAAGAAGAAGAAGAAGAAGGAGGAGGAGGAGGAGGAGGAGGAGGAGGAGGAGGAGGAGGAGGAGGGGGGGGAGGAGGGGGAGGAGGGGGAGGAAGAGGAAGAGGAGGAAGAAGAAGAAGAGGAGGAGGAGGAGGAAGAAGAGGAGGAGGAGGAGGAGGAGTTTAGATTTATACCCCACATTTCTCTCTTGTTAGGAGACTCAAAGAGACTTACAAACTCCTTTCCCTTCCTCTCCCCACAATAGACACCTTGTGGGGCAGGTGGGGCTGAGAGAGTTCTGGAAGAACTGTGACTAGCCCAAGGTCACCCAGCAGGAATGTAGGAGTGCAGAAACACATCTGGCTCACCAGATAAGCCTCTGCCACTCAAGTGGAGGATGTAGCCATCTGACCTATAGCAGTGCGGAGAGTGAAAGAATGGTCTTTCTCCAGGAATGCTGCCTTGTCAGAGCTGGCATAACAGTGCCCTGAAACATAGGAGTCTGTTTCAGAAACTCCATATTAGGACTGTATCTAGCAAGAGTGCCTCAAGGGATTCCCTTTCCCACACCCACACCTTCATGCCTGGCTCATACTCAGAAAACAGCATTTGAATATGAACAACAGCACACCCTGGGCGAAGGGTGTATCTCTTAATCTACTGAAGGGTGTATCTCTTAATCTACTGAATCTTTTGTCTGTATCTCTTAATCTACTGAAGAGTCTTCCTGTGACTCATCTTCTTGTGACCATCTTATATTGTAATGGCCATTAAAGGTTGTTACCTGTATTGTCCCACAGTAAAACCCATTAAAGATAATGGGTCAGCCATCAGCTCAATGGTCTGATACTCAGGACCATCAACTCACCTGGAACAGCAAGAAGAATCCTTTGTTCAAGGATTTCATTTGCCCCAAGACATGCTTTTTCCCTATAAAAGCATGTCTCAGACCCCAGTCAGTTGTTCAATATTATCATGCCACCATGGTGGTCTGTAATATTGTTCCATCCGTGCTGATCATATCAGAACCTAGTGCTGGCCATTAGGTCTCTGCTTCCTGGCCATCCACAAGACTGGGTAATATAAATCTTGGATATCCCATTCCTTCTCTCTATATATCCAAAACCTATCTTTCACCTCTAAATTATATCCTAGGAAACCTTGTATGTGTGTGTTTTTGCCCCAGTAATTGAGTGATTGTGAGTGAAATTTTGTTTTATTACATTTGTTATTTTCCCAATAAAAGCCTTTTAAAAAGAATTTATTTTTCTCTGCTGGTTCCTTATGGTGACCTGAAGCCCGTATACATAGGCCATCCATCCATCCATCCATCCATCCATCCATCCATCCATCCATCCATCCATCCATCCATCCATCCATCCATCCATCCATCCATCCATCCATCCATCCATCCATCCATCCATCCATCCATCCATCCATCCATCCATCCATCCATCCATCCATCCATCCATCCATCCATCCATCCATCATCTCGAACAAGTTACCCAATGCTCCTCAGTAATGCTAAGTGATCTTGTGCTCTGCAGCTAATTTCCCCAACCAAAGAGGGTCCTTGCGTCCCACCATTTTGGGTAACAAGAAGTGGGGAATCAAACCAGTTCTCCAGATTAGAATCCACCTGCTCTTAACCACCACACCATGCTAGCCTTATAAGCGGAAACTTTTTTGCTATACGTAAGATAACAAATTAATATACTCGCCAGCATACCAAGTACTTCTGAATGACTATTAGGTCCATCATAAATGTCTAGAGAGTCCCAGACACAATCCTTGGCATCTTCTATTGCAAGATCCTTTATCACAGCTTTCAGTCTATAACCTAAAGCAGAATAAACTGTCCAAGTGCAGGTCAATAAACTGGGGTATATATGTGGATAATTGGGAGAAGTGAGCTTAGCAATTCCCACTGGGATCAGATCCAGAATGGGACATCCTTAAAAAGAAAGAAAAGAAGAACAGTCCTTAAATTGCAGGGGCTGTGGTTGTGTCTATTGTCAGGCAGAGATATTTGGGGGAATACTTTTCATTTCATAATTGTATGAGTTATCTTCGCGTTCTGCCC
Source organism: Sphaerodactylus townsendi (assembly GCF_021028975.2). Lineage (NCBI taxonomy): Eukaryota > Metazoa > Chordata > Lepidosauria > Squamata > Sphaerodactylidae > Sphaerodactylus > Sphaerodactylus townsendi. The sequence continues at coordinate 26,113,604 of NC_059430.1, forward strand.
TTTCTCAATATGATCTACAGTATTTGGGGCCCAAACTTTTTCACCCGTGTCTTTCAGATATGTAAATGTTAGCAAAGAAATGCATCCACACCATAGACTTACATTCGGCCTATTGACTTCCTAACCTCACATATTGGCCTGTGTCTAATTTTTTGGGACCAGAGGGAATATCTGTAAAGGACCACAAAGGCCATCTAGCCCAACCTCCTGCTCAAAGCAAGATCTGCCTGGAGCTTTGCAAAGGGAAATATAATTCCTGGTACATTCTGCCTCCTCATCCCAATATGTTAGTGGCAGAAACTTAAGCCAGACAATGTTCATTGTATTCCGGAGTGCACTAGGACTGTGTTTAAGAACTGGCTAATTATCTACTCTGAAAGATTCAAGATATGCTTAGCCTCCTTAGAAAGTTATTTCCATTCTCTTAATAACACATGCATACACATACACACACGAGTGTGTACACATGCCACCAAGTTGTAGATGACTTATGACAGTGGTGGCGAACCTATGGCACGGGTGCTAGAGGTGGCACTCAGAGCCCTCTCTGTGGGCACGCGCAAACAGAGTTGCCACCACCACCACCCCCCCCCACACACACACACATCTAGGCTGGTCTGGGTTGCTGGGCTCGATTATTAGCATTAAACCTAAGACCTAGTTTTGGAGAAGCAGTGCAGGTAACCCTGTCAAGCGCTCTTAAACCCCACTGATTTTCATGCGAAGAACTAAAGCGCGATCCTTTACCTGGGATTAAGCTCAGTTGCTGGCAATGGGGCTTGCTTCTGAGTAAACCCTCCTAGGGTTGTGATTCACCCGTTGGAAGAGTTGCACGGTTGATTCAAAGCAAAGCCACCGACTACCACCAAGCTTACTCCCGAGTAATGCACGCCTCAGAGCCAACTGTTTTTTCTAAACTAAAACCTCTGTATTCAGGTTAAATTGCCGTGTGGGCACTTTGCGATAAATAAGTGGGTTTTGGGTTGCAATTTGGGCACTCGGTCTCGAAAAGGTTCGCTATCACTGACTTATGACGACCCCAGGAAGGGGCTTTCAAGGCAAGTGATTAAGAAAATTTGGTTTGCCACTGCATTCCCATCCAAGTACTGCCTCTGTCCTGAGATCTCACATGATCAGGCTACACTATGCCACCATCTCTCCCCATATATCGACACACAAACACACCTACACCAGGAAAGATCTGTTCTTACCTTTACTGGCGTCTCTTGTACTATTTAGTACTGGATCTTTATAGAAGAAGAAAAAAAATAGTCAGGACAAGGAATGAAATTTCTGAATTATGAACATTCAGATGGAGTGATGAGCAAGCATATATATATCATGCTTGAAAAGTTGTATGCAGAAGAAGTTCTCCTCCCACAAACCTACACCAGACCAACAGCCACAACTAATACCATAGACTGACCACAAGATGATCTAGTGCCACTGAAATATAAAGGGATAGAAAGGACAAGACTCCATCTCAAGAATCTGTCAGTTGCACAGCTGAAGTATATGATTTCCAACAAACATATGACTCATCTGTTTAAAAAGAAAAAACAGGGTACGCTGTAACAGTGGTGGGATCCAAAAATTTTAGTAACAGGTTCTCATGGTGGTGGGATTCAAACTGTGGTGTAGTGCCAATGGGGCTGGGCTGGGCACGACGACGGGGGCTTGGCCGGGCATTCCGGGGGCGGGGCATTCCTGGGCGGGGCTGTGGCAAGGACGCAGCCGCCGCACCGGTCCTTGGGTGGGAAACGACTGCATGCAGGCGCAGGCTGCCACGCACGCCAGTGTACCTCCTGTAGACTGCTCCAAGTTCTGCGCGCTACTGCTGAGAAGAGGGTGTAACTAAAGCAAAAATCACATGGTAAAATCACCAATTAGTAACCCCCTCTCGGCACACACAAATAATTAGTAACCTACTCTCAGGAACCCGTGAGAACCTGCTGAATCCCACCTCTGCGCTGTAACAAAGAAAAATGCAGAGGTATATATTTTGCTCCTTGAACATGGTTTGAATCCTTAGTAAATCTAAACAGCAACACTTAATGATGTTTTGTATAAGCTACACTACAAATATTAACTAAGTATCCCCAAAATTTCAGACAGAGGTGGCACAGCTATTTTCTGAATTAATGTTGGAGGCACACTTAATCCAAACACTCCAAAGAAGTTATCTTTTACAATTTTTGAAACAATTATCCTTCCGCAGTCGTCTGCTCTCTTTGCTTCTTCACAATCTTGAGATACCTTCCAGATTGAAAAGAGGTGAGCATAAAAGGTGAGCATAAAACAGGGGTCCATTGCAGAGACAGTAAGCAGCTTCGTCTTTTATTAAGTATTTTAAGTATTTTTGTATTAACCAACTAATATTGGCTGCAGACTGTAAGGGTCTGTTACCCCGGTCATCAACAAGACTCAGGAAGATTTCAAGAGCTTTATTGGAACTGTGTCAGCCCAGGCTGAGATAGCCGAAACTGGGGTTTTGGCTTTCTGACCTCTGGTATATACCTTACAGTTTGATTCAACCAGAGGCGTTCCTCCCATTGGGCAAAGCAAGTAGTTGCCTGTACGCCACCTTTACGTGTATGACAAAATTGCCGGTTCGTCTGCTTGCTATGATTTTGTTTTTTCAGTGTTTTTTTCCGTTTTTGGCCTGCAGGGGGTGCAGATTTTAGGCTAGAACAGGGGTAGGGAACCTGCGGCTCTCCAGATGTTCAGGAACTACAATTCCCATCAGCCCCTGCTGACAGAGGCTGATGGGAATTGTAGTTTCCGAACATCTGGAGAGCCGCAGGTTCCCTACCCCTGGGCTAGCAGCACCAAAATTTCAGGGATTTTTTTTTGAGATTTCTCCTGATGATGCTGAGACTGGTTTGGTGAGAGGTTTATGGAGTCCAAAGTTATGGATTCCCAAAGGAATGCCCTCATCCCCCATTGTTTCCAATGGGAGCTAATAGGAGATGGGGACTACACCTTTGAGGGTCCATAACTTTGTACCCCCTGAGCCAAACTTCACCAAACCTGGGTGGTATCATCAGTAGGGTCTCACGAAGATAGTCTGAAATTTGGTGCTGCTATCTTAATAATTGCACCCCTGACAGCAGGCACCCCCTAAATTTCCTCAGATTCTCTTTTTAAATCCACTCCCTTCCTGTCAATGCTTGTTTTCTTTCTTTCTTTTATTCTCTCAATGCCTAATAAAGGTTATTATTATTATTAAATCCACCCCCTTCAGCATGGATTTAAAGGGAGAATCTGAGGTCCCCAGTTTTAACATTGAAAGGGATGCTGTTTCAGGGTGGGGGAGAATCCACCCTAAAATAGCATCACTTTCAATGTTGTTTAAACTGGGGACCCCAGATTCTCCCTTTAAGGTGGATTTAAAGGGAGAATCTGGGCTCCCTAGTTTAAACACCATTGAAAATTATGCTGTTTGGGGGTGGATTCCAGCATCACTTGTTTAAACACGGGAGTCCAGATTCTCCTTTTAAATCTACCTTAAAGGGAGAATCTGGGGTCCCCAGTTTAAATAACATTGAAAGTGATGCTGTTTCCCCCAATTGGGGGGACTGGATACAACACCATAAAATGTTTTCATAGCAGTAATAAAACATTTTGAAAGCATTTTGAAAATGTTTTCCAAAAATTATTTCTGCTGTGTAGTATGGCCCTTTGCTGTGTTCAGATCTGTGAGTTGGGGGATGTTCTATAATATGATCATGACTTTGAAACGACCTGGTGGAAAAAATCATTGCTTGGTCATGGTGGGGGAGGGCGGCTGCCCATGGGGGGGCATCAAACCCAGGTTTTGCCCAGGGCTCCAGTTTGCCTAGATACGCCTCTGGATTCAACCCATGAATCCCCCCACCCTCACATTCCCATAATATCAGCATGTGAAAGGACAGTGGAAATAGCAGCATTGTTTGGGACAGACAGTTCACTCCTCCGGGAAGGCAGATAAGGATGAACGGCTAAGCTCTACTGAACTAGTTACATGCCAGCAGGGGAGAGGCCTCCGTAGCCTTGAGCGATGATAATGGCTGGGCCATCTGCAGCTGAGGTGTGGACGTGCAAAGTGCCAGGCCTAGAATGGTGCAGGCCTGACACAGACATTACTTCATCCTTTGACCAGGAGAGAAACGCACACCACTCATTTACCATCTAGCATACTTGTGCCTGACCATGGCAGCAAGATGCTAGTGAAGGGACCTCTGATCTAATTTTGAGATTATGAATGTACCATTTCAATATCTAGGGCATTTCTGTGTGATTAATATTATTTGACCAGTGAAGAAGGCCAATGGACTGAATCCTGTTTGGTCAGAGGTGGTCTTGCAGGTATTAGAGGGAGGGGGAAAGGGGGGTGGCATGCAAAGGAAGGGGAGAGAGGGGAGGGAGTGAGGGGTGGCATGCAAGGGAGGAGAGGGAGGGAGAGGGGGCCCGGCATCTGGACATGGCCCACCCACCCTAGCGTAGGGTGGGGGAGGGGAAAGAGGGGTGACATGCAAGGGAAGGAGAGGGAGGGGAGGGAGTGTGGGGTGGCATGCAAGGGGTGGGAGGGAAGGAGAGGGTTAATAATGGCCCTTTGTATTTATGCATATTTGTGATGCTAGTATTTGTTACATACACGCACACTCCGATATTTGTTTAGATTTATGCTTTTAACTTATACATATTGAGTGCACACATTTATATTCCAGATTTCCCTGCCAGTTCAGGGTTCCTTTTTCTGATATCAAGCTAGAATACTTTATCCAAGCATCTGACAGATGTCAGAGCGTCTTTTGGAGTGCACAAATATTGCTGTATCACTGGGGGGCAGTTTGATTCATAAGAGAAAGTTACTATTTTCTCCTACAATTTTTACATTGCTTAATCAGGATGCTTACAAGCTGTCCCATAAAATCCTACTTACTGGGCTGAATTTCCTGGATTCTGTAGGCAAGAACAAATCCTTTTATCTTTGTCTCTGCACCAGCAGTAAAGGTCAGCATCACCACAGGGCCATGAGACTTTAATGGAAAGCGTGGAGCTTCGTCACAGAAATTACCTGTCAGACAGAAGCGTATTGCATAGGAGACAATTTGACACTGCAGTCGCTTGCTCATACAGAATTTCACATACTCAAGAGCTCACGGCACACTGGAATATTCTCTAGCTGTCTCTTAAAAGCATAGGACCCATTATCTTGAATAAATTTACATGGCTGGAGAACCGCAGTGTCTTATTGGGTTGGCTTGGATGAAAATATCAGTGGCTGCCACCATCAGAATATTAATAGACACTCTATTAAGGAAGCTTAAAAGTTAGATACAGGACAAGTCTTGCTAACCCACAAGCCAGCCCACGGTAGCCAGCAGCAACTACATACAGCACACATGGGTACAGGCCGCATCCATGAGATTCCAACGGCACCTGTTGATCACACAGAGGCAAGCAGTTGTGAATCGGCATGGGATCACTTACATGCCAGGGCAGCTGAGTGCAATTATTGTTTCATTTCAGCCAAGAAGTATGTGTGTGTGCGTGCAAAGGGCCACTGAGGCCCCTTCCGCACATGCAGAATAATACACATTCAAACCACTTTCACAATTGTTTGAAAGTGGATTTTGCTACTCCGCACAGCTTCCGAGTGCATTGAAAGTGGACAGAAAGTGCATTATTCTGCCTGTGTGGAAGGGGCCCAAGTCACAGCCGACTTACAGCATCCCCAACAAGTGATTAAGCAAAGGTGATTTCAAGGCAAGTGATGAAGCAGAGGTGGCTTGCCATTGCCTTCCTCTACAGAGTCTTCCTTGGTGGTCTCCTTTCCAAGTATTGACCCTGCTTAGCTTCCAAGATCTGACAAGCAAAGATATATAGCCTCAGTAAAAAAAAAAAAAAACACACACAAAAGGTCAAAGGTGGCACCTCACAATATTTGGCTAACAAATCAGGATAGACCAAAATCAACACTCTGGAATGGAGGAGTTGCATCATCCTCATTCTAATCCAGCACATCTACTTTTTTGCATTAGAGATATTCAATGAAAAGTAATCTTATGACCAATACAGTTTTCAGTCAGCATAATCTTGTGTGTATTAGAGCCTCCTCCTTCAGATACAATAACCAAATTTGTTTTATCATATCTTAGTTTTCCATGGGCTAGAGATTCATGAAATAAGTTCAGCAGATTTATATGCACACATAACATGGGGGGCAGTTGTAAAAAGTGGGGTTAAAGACCATGAAATGTTCATGGTACAGTCTATGCAAACCTCTGCAAAGCCAATCTGATTCCAGCCTTGCTGGGGGAGGACAGGAGATAAATGGAATAAAAGCTGTAGTAGGCAAGGACACAATTCCCTTAAAGCTGTGTTACAGTTGCATAAGCACAAAAGAAATGTTTTGCCTTTATTTAAGTCCCAGTTAGTAAAATTGACTGATCTGTTTTAATTCTGACATTTCATGCTATGCAGTGAAAGACTAAGCAGAATTATCCTCTCCTAAATCTACAGAAGTCAATGAACTTAGAAAAGTACATGCTTGGTGGACTGTGCTGGTAGCCTCCATTTGAAGTTCCTTTATTAGTATTATATTAATTAATTGAAGTATTTATTCCCCCACCTTCATCAAGGAAGCCATTCTTGTTAAAGAATAATGGCTTTCTGGCCATCAATATAGTCACCTAATATACTGAAATGCTACACTGTGAGAAGATAGGAGAAGTCAATATCTGGGGAGGGGGGGCGGTCGGTGATTTGGGAGGGGAGGAATTCAAGGATGGGACGCCAAAATGGCTGCGGTAATGTACTTCCCCAAGGAAAGAGGGAGGGTGAAAAAGCCACCCCAGCCTGCCTGTCTAGCCCTGTCTGAGCCTGGAACCTTCCTTGGGGCACAGCTTGAGGCTTTGGGAGCTGGTGGTGGTCCCTACTTCCCATGGGGTTTGCAAGCAACTCAGCTGGTCAGAAGCTACCTCCTGTCTATGGAGTTCAGGCTGACAGTGAGGGGCTCTCCCCACATCCACCACCCACCGATTCCTTCCAAGTTCCACATTCTTTATAGGAATCACTAGCAGTGTGGCAAATCACTAGCTGCCTACCCCCTGACTCTTCTGTGACCACCACAACTCCACGGTGGTAGGGGCTTCAAGGCAGCTGATTGCTATGTCAAGGGCACAGGGCAGAGGCCCTGTGCTTAAAACTATCCTGCCAGTATCTAGTTAGCTATTTTAGTTTTAATACATTATCTCGACTATCCTTATGAATACCAGTGGGAAAGACAATCCAGCCTTCTGTTTACACTGTTGGAAAAAACAGTTCTCAAGAACACAGTCAACTGCATGGTCTTTTCATTGTATCAGTTCATTAAAGGTCTCACCAAGCACTTCTTTTGCTGATTCAGATCCTTCATAAATGGTAAGTCCACCGTGGCATTTGGAAAGAGATCTTTCAGTTGTGAAGTCTAAGAAATCCAATCGAATGACAGAATTTAAAGGGCCAACAATTCTCCAGTGACAGCTGTGAATTAGATTTTAAAAAAGAAAAATGGAAGATAGAAGCCATGCAGCATATTGCGGTAATGAGGTCACAGATATTCTACCACATGATGGTAAAGTATAGGCTCTCTGGTAAAGGGAATGCAGATGGTGAAGAGAGGACATCATTACTTTGCCCTGGGTATATTTTTTTACTGTTAAGTCAATCAATTATATCACCAGAAAAACAAAAACTGCAAGAAGGTAACAAAGAGGGACCTGAGGACATTCTGAAAGGGCAAAGCTCCATCTCATGTATTAAACATTTCCAAAACAAAGCCAGCTTCTCAATAAACCAAATAAACACTCCAATCCAAAACCTGTTTACTCAGAAGAATGCACTGCTAATATCAATAAGATTTACATCCAACTAAACGGATTCTGGATTGCATCCCCTAATTAAAAGTTTAATTTAAGGCTCTGTTATTTATTATTTGGCAGTGGTCTCTAGGTGCTGCTAAAAAAGCCGGTCTTCCCCCTCCCTGCCCCCCCTCCAACAACAAGAAGCTTATTTCCTCAGTGCAGTGAGGCATGTAAAGATAGATAGAAAGGAAATCCAAGGCACAGCATATCCATCTCAGCTGTGTTGAGGTGAAAAAAAGAAGAAGAATGAAAGTCAAACAAGTACTGTAAAATTGGTGGAAGATACCCAAGATCATGTTTTCTTCTGTATTCAACCCATGGTGGCCATTTATTCTGTCAATGACACACATCAAAGTTTAAAAGACAGGCTACTAAGGCAGTACGTTGTGAGAGGAGAGAATCCTGATCAAAAGTAGAAATACAGCAAAAAGTCCAATAAACTCCGTTTGAGTTTAGCAGCTGAGGCCTCCCCCGCCGCCATTTCTGTTCCCTATTCCTGCAAGCTCATCCTTCTTTTCCCCCAGACAAAACATAATGAGAGGCTTAGGAGGACACAACTTGGACCTTTTCCCAATGTGAAGCAGTGTGGTTACTGATGGACTTAGGCTGTGTGGAATGGAGCTCTTACAAAATGACAACTGATCTTTAGACTACAGACATCAGTTTCCTCTGGAAAATCTCCAGCAATTTCCCAACCCAGAGTTGGCAACTTTAACTAGGACCTTGGAAACTCAGGTCCAAAAATCCACTTAGCCATTGAGATTGCTGGACAATCTTGAATCCATTGCTTTCTCCCAGCCCACCTCCTTCACATAATTTTTGTGAGGCAGAATAGGGAGAATCCAAGGTCTTTGGAAGAGGGTAAGATAAAATCCATTAAAAACTATTATCCAAACACTGATTTACCACTCCAGTGGAGGCCAATATTGACAAAATATTAGAAAATCCATATTTTTACATCCAACATGCACTTTTAAGCTGTTAAATAGCACAGGAGAAAGAGATTAGATCTTCCCTCCCAGCCCATTTTCCATGACCTCATACACATACAGCATCCCAACGGCTGCCACTTCAGGTTGATGGAACCTGAGGAGGACAGGGATTGAGGCAGGGAAGGACCTCAGTAGAGTACAGTGCCATAGAACACACCTCTCCAAAACAGCCATTTTCTCCAGGGGAACTGAATGTTGTAGTCTGAAGATCAGTTGTAATTTCTGGAGATCTTCAGGTCTTAACCTTATTCATGTCCAGGGTGTAATGGCATAGCCCTGATGCAAATTTACCATCTTAGTGAGATAGGGTTACCAGCTCCAGACTGGGAAACACCTGAATATCTTGAGGGTGGAGTCTGAAGAGGGTGGAGTTTGGGGAGGGACTTTTATGGCGTAAAAATGCCATAGAGTTCACCTTCCATAGCGGCCATTTTCTCCCAGTGAACTATTGTAATGCCAATTCTTCAGCCACCACCTGCAGGTTGGCAACACATCCCTGATGCTATTTACTATTCACTGTTTCAACATTGCTTGTATGTTTCCTCCAACAGGGAAAATAATATCAGAGCGGGGGAACAGGTTGAGAAAACAGAAGAGGTGGGCCAGAAATCATCCCCCTTCCCTGTTCATTGTATCCTAAACCTACTGTATAATTTTTTTTTAGAAAACTCAGCGAATATTCTGGTATTCATTTGACCCTGAGAACAAGGCCTTAACTGGCAATAAGTTTCATAAGAGGAACTGAATGAAGAAAACCCAGTGCTTATGAAACTGTATGGCAGGTCACCCATCTGCCAAACTCATCACAATTCACACAAAGGTTTATTTAATAAGATTATGGGCATGCCAGAAATGCCTACTGGAGGAAGTGGTCCAGCCACAGATTTCTGCAACAGATCAAAGCTAAAGCTGCAAACTCACCCAGCCATGTTGGAATAGCCATTTGGAAACCCTGGTGACCAGATTATTCCCTCCTGGGCAGTAAGGACCACATCTTTGCAGCGAGCCAATTGCTGGCTCAGATTGCTAGGGTATTTCACGCTTTTCCCTATCTTTGGCCCTGGTAGGGACGGAAAGAATGAATAATTGGCAAGTGGAGATGATTATTTTTTATTCACTTTCAGCACTTGATTGCTTTTGTGTTGATTGTCAAAGTGGCAGAATTAATAAGATATGAAAGGAGGCAAAGAGTTGAACTGGTCTTGAAGCAGGATGTTGCGCGCGCTGTTTGCCTGAAAGGAAGATTAGTTGTTTTAACTAATGGCATCAGAAGCAAAAATGCTCAGGGTGGGATCCTAACAGTTTTTCTATTTGATCTCTCCCAATTCCCTTCCTCGGTGCATTCCCCATCCCATTTGGCTTGTATGCACACAGGTCTCATGGTCAGAACTCACTGTGGAGGACCAAGTCCAGACTGGGACTATGGGGAGGGATGGTCCTCGGAGGACCACGTAACTCAAGGCAAATGTAGCGTGAACAGTGGAATGAATCTCCACTTTCAAAGCAGGCCCCTGACTCAGGAAGGACACGGGATACTGCTGCAATCCACACAATTTAGCTAAGGAAGAAATGCCCCATCTCAGAAATCCCTGCTTGGCAGTCGATGGAGGACTTTCCTTCTGGGGATGCGTGCCAGTGATGCTGATGCATTTGGCAAAACTCTATGATAAAGTTTACGATAAAGTTTTGCCTCTATGATAAAAACTCTATGATAAAGTTTACGATAAAGTTTTGCCTCTATGATAAAAACTCTATGATAAAGTTTTGCCCAAGTACTAGAATGTACCCAACATTCCCTGGCGCTGCACTGACATCATTTCCAGGAGTGCAGGGAGTGGTGTCAGGGTGTCAGGATATCCGCCCCCCAATTTCCTGCCATTTTTCTCCAGCTGGCCAGCTGCACGGTAGCAGGGAAGTGCCTGCTGGTGGCAGAATATCCCTTATCACTAGCAGGGGCTTGGTAAGCCTGCCACTTCTGCAGCTGTGGATACGAACATAAGAGCAGCTCTGCTGGACCAGATCTACCTTGCCAGCATCCTGTTTTCCACAGCGGCCAACCAGATGCTGCAAAAGGACCATAAGCAGAACACAAAGGCAAAAGCCTGCCTTGTTATTGCTACCCCAACAATAACAGCATTCAGGACTATGCTGGCTCTTAATATGGACATTCCATTTAGCCATCCTGCCTAATAGGAATTGATGAGCCTTTCCCCCCACAAATTGGTTTAATCCTCTTGTCATCTTCGCTAGTGTCTGCCGGTAAATTATGCTTTGTGTGAAAGAGTAGCTCCTTTTGTCTGTTCCAAATTTACTATCCAATCAGTCATTTGGATGTTTCTTAGTTCTAGTATTCTAGGAAAGAACCATGGTCATCATGACCTCAAAAAAGACAGATTATTTGCACAGTATGAGATTTGAGGAGGAGGAGGCTGTTACCTTGTCCGTAAGGAGCTTCTGGCAGATTTATAAATGACTCTTGTTGTTCCGCTAAGGTTTCACGTCCAGTATTATTTATTGGCATATCTGCTGGTCCTTTTCCTGTTACAAAATACACTTCTGAGAACAGAACAAATTATGACATTTTTTAAAAAGATAGCCCCCTCCAGCTGCCGTGAGGTAGGGTCCCTTTATAAATTTCCAAGAAGAGCCAGGCATCGCTAAGATCTTCTGCAAATAATGTGACATCATTTCTGTCAATCTGCAGATTCACTTTGCAAACACAAGATCTGGAGAAGTATTACACCCCAAGAGGCTTCTTAAACTTTACTAAAAGGTTTGGTTGCCATGACCTGGGTGACCCATCCCTACTTCAAATGGTTTTTGTTGGAAGGATAAAATGGGGAAGGGTAAAATGATGCTGTAAGCTACTAAATAAGTAAACGGTTGACACATTTGGGTACCTAGGAAATGTATTGGGGAGGAAAATTAACCTGGTATTTTCCAGAATATTTTCTGTGCACTGAGATGTGTTTCCATAGTACTTGGCTACAGTGATATACTAGGACAATGCTAATGGTCTTAGTGGTAAGACATCCTCTTACATCATAGGACACATCAGCAAGAGATTCCAGTCATTACTGCAGGAGAAAGATATGACCATGTTTACCTTTCATGCTGGAGAGGATCCAGTCCAGAAAGACTCTTACTCTTGTATAAACACCTGGTTTCTTTGACCTGGCACATCCGACACCCCAGCTGCCAATGCCGTAGAGAGTAAATGACGACTCTTCATTTTGACAAACCAGTGGGCCACCTGAATCCTCCTAGATATACACATATGAAATGGTTACTTTCTAGCATTTTCCAAAAACACTGTTTCTATAAGGCAACTACCTTTTTTCTTGGTTGGGTATTCTAGCACCCATCTCTAGCAATGGAAGGAAGCTGGCTGAACATCACCTTGGTTGGTTATCTGATCACACTCATTTCACGCAGCCCATCTACCAAATAAGCACTGGGAAGGCCCTCTCCAAATGGAATTGTGTCTTCATGGAAGACCCAACTTTAGTGTCATACTCTGGCATGGAAGAAAAATCTCTAAATTACTGGTATTATATGACTGATGAAAATCAGCAGCCCACAAGAGACTTGCTGCATCTATTTGATGGGGATTGTAAGATGCACATCCACTGTTTCAGAATTAAGAAGTTTTGATGGCTAACCAAAATGTCAATTTTAATTTTCCAAATTGCATTAATTGAACTGCTGCATCATTTGCACTGTACCTTTCTGCTTCCATTGCTGGTCTACGAACTCTGCTGCATGTGGTGTGTGCCTCCATCTGCTGAACTGATGTGGGGGCACATGAGAGACAGCACCCTATCTCTTGTGGAACCCCGACAGTGGGATTCCTTCCCCATATGAGTTTACTTGGCAATGAGCTAGTTAACTGTTATGTGCCAGACAAAAGCATCCCCCCCTCCTCTGCTACTGAAGGCTTTTCATTAGTTGCCAGTACACTTTGGTTTTCCCCTTTTTAAATACCAGACAAGTGGCGCAGGCCGGGCAGGCGAGCAGGGTGGGCCAGCTCAGGCAAGTGGCAGGAAGAAGAAGAGAAGAAGAAGAGTTTGGATTTATATCCCCCCTTTCTCTCCTGCAGGAGACTCAAAGGGGCTTACAATCTCCTTGCCCTTCCCCCCTCACAACAAACACCCTGTGAGGTAGGTGGGGCTGAGAGAGCTCCGAGAAGCTGTGACTAGCCCAAGGTCACCCAGCTGGTGTGTGTGGGAGTGTTCAGGCTAATCTGAATTCCCCAGATAAGCCTCCACAGCTCAGGCGGCAGAGCTGGGAATCAAACCCGGTTCCTCCAAATTAGATACACGAGCTCTTAACCTCCTACACCACTGCTGCTCCAGGAGAGTTCTGCTGGTGGAAGTGGGGGCAAAATAACCCCTCACGTGACCCAGGAGAGTGGCACCTGGGTTGCCTGCCACCTCTTGTCCCCCACTGAGAAAGGGACTCTCCCCTCCCCTTCCCTCTACACTCTCTCTGTCTCTGTCTCTCTGTCTCTGTCTCTGTCTCTGTCTCTGTCTCTGTCTCTGTCTCTCTCTCTCTCTCTGCCCCCACAGGAGAAGAGAAAGGCTCCTTTTAATATAAAGATGTGTTTGAAATACTGTTTTTAAAAGCCCTCCAGGTCACTGGGGGAGGCATAAGTCGAGTGGGGCAAAGCTGTGCTCACTGGCCAATGAGCCTGCTCTTGCAATGAAGCAAATTAAAAGTCGGCTAGAAGTGGTCTTGCTTGCCCCAGAGAGAATGGAAGTGAAAGTGGAGCTTGAGAAAATATGTCCAAACAAGAAATCCTGCTGCGACGGACATTTGCCTCCATCACACACTAGACACCTTGTGCATAATCAGTCATAGTTGGCATTTCTTGGTGAATGGATGCCTTCCAAAGTGAAACCTCTTGTCTTTTCTGATGGCACCAGACAGCCAGAGTGATGTAGTGCTTAACATGACAGACTAAGATCCTGGAGACCAAAGTTCACACCCCCATTCTGCTATGGAAGCCCATTGAGTGACCTTGGGCATGACATCCTCTCTCAGCTTAGCCTGTGTGACAGGATGGTCGATGTGAGGACAAAATGGAGGAAGACAGAACAAAGTTGTAAGCTGCTTCTGGTCTCCCATTGGGAATAAAAGCAGGGTATAAATATCTAAATCAGCCAATACTTTTGCTACAGCTCACCTGGCAGGTGTCTTGGCCTCCAGAGGATGCAAAACCTGCACAGAGCATCCTAGATGTGATCCCACCAGGGTGGTCGAAATAGTAATTTTGCTCACAGATATTGTTATTAAGTATGGGCACCTGGGTCTGCTGCAAGCGGCTGGCAAGGTCTCCAGCTGTAAGAGAGGCAATGAACTAGAAGGACACTCAAAATAAATACATTTTTGCCTCAGGCTAAAAAAGAGAAAGCTTGATAATAATGCATAACCGTGGACTTCATATAAATCTGTCAGACTGGGAGGCAAGCAAGTGGTTTAGTCTATGCAGAGCACAGGTTGTTATCTGCGTTAGGGTTGCCAACTCCAGGTAGGGAATTCCTGGAGATTCAGGGGTAGAGCCTAAGGAAGGTGGGATTTGAAGAACAGAGGGACCTCAACAGGGCACAGTGTCCCAAAGCCCACCCTCCAAAGCAGGGGGTGAATCCACCATCTCAAGCAACAATTGAGGTGTCTGTGTATTAGTGACTTGCAGCTTGAATAGCTGACTCTTATACAAACACCTTTTAGGAATAAGTGTGCCAAAGTATACAAAAGAATACAGAGTCAAAATACCACAACAGATTCACTGGGGTCTTACATTGTTTTACAATCCATTCAAATGAATACACTTCGAGCAAAGTGGTTAAATTCGTGTGTGTTTTTTGTTCACTCAGTGGCTTCAGATTGAAAAACCAACAAGCATCATTGACTTATTAGGGCTGGGCCTGAAGCAGGTATTGTAGTTCTTGTCAAAACATCAGCAGAGTCTTCTTCAAGGGAATAAAACAGTTTAACTACAAAACTGATAAAGCCGGTCTAAATTAATCCCTGGCATTTACCACAGCTGATCTTTTAAAACAGAGGAAGAACATTAGTTAGTCACATCGGCATGCAATAAAAGGAGAATACACTGACCTTCTTGGGTGTTCCCCCAGTCAGTCACCACACAAAGCAGAGAATCAAATAACGGTTCAGTATAGTTGGGCAAACATATTGGCCGCACTTCAGCATTGTAAAAGAGGGGGGCTTCCAGCTGGACTAAGGCAATATCAGAATCGTAACTCATGACATCGAAGTCTTGATGGATTAAAATGGCCTTTACTCTTCTTATCTGTGGAAAAAGAGAAAGTCAACAGGGACTGGCACACAAGAAAAATAAACCTGATATCCAACCATTATCTTTCCATAGCTGTTGTTTGAAAAAAGCGAAACCCCTGAAACCAAAGAAACCAACAAATGGAAGAGCTGACAGTCTTCTGAAAGATAGCCTAAGTGGCAGGGTACCCATCTCTGAGATGCTAACAATGCTGAGAACAGCAGAATAATAAGTATGTATTATTCTAGCAAAGAAGGTATCCTGACAGGAAGTACATTTCAACCTGGACTCTGAAATGTGTAGGGAAGCAGCAAGAATAGTCCAGCAAGAAGCCAAGGATAATGTATTGTCGAAGGCTTTCACGGCCAGAATCACTGGGGTGCTGTGTGGTTTCCGGGCTGTATGGCCGTGTTCTAGCGGCATTCTCTCCTTACATTTCGCCTGCATCTGTGGCTGGCATCTTCAGAGGATCTGAAGATGCCATCATCATCAGATCCTCTGAAGATGCCAGCCACAGATGCAGGTGAAACGTCAGGAGAGAATGCTGCTAGAAAAGGGCCATACAGCCCCGAAACCACACAGCACCCCAAGCCAAGGATATTCCATGGGAAACTTGTACTTTCTTTGGACTCCAGGATGGGAGGAGGCAAATGAAATCCCAGCCCAATGGTAAAAAATAAAGGGAGTGCAGAATTTCAAGAAAGGGACAGGGTCAGTGTAGGCTGATAAGCCATTGCCTGAAATGACACCAGAGAATAATTATAATGTTTCCTTTCTTGTCTGCCTATTGAGATACCGTGTCAGGCCTGCCTCAGTAATTACTAACAGGTAGCATACTTTAATAAAGGGTTGTTTTGACAGCTTACTGCCATTCTTGTAACAGGTCTCCAATCACCTTTACATTTCTCCTTCCTGCAAGATTTGAGCCCAGTCGCACCTTAGAAGTCAACAAGATTTTCAAATTATAAGCTTTTGAGACTCAAAGTTCCCTTTCTCAGATCTGCTGAAGGGAGTTTTGGCTCTCAAAAGCTTACACCCATGAAAGCTTATACCCAGTTTGCCTCCTGCCCCACTTCTGATCTGAAATCTCTGCTCTCCCAGATCACATCTGAACCTGTCTACTTAGGATCAAATGTTCAGATTTTCCAAGGCAGCATGCACCTTTAGACACACAGTCGACATCTGCAGCAAAGAGGATTGGCAGATAGGTCCAAAAATGGGAATGGGCTGCACCAATTCAGAGTGCTTCTGGGTGATCATACACTGAAGTGTTCCCTGAGTTAAAAATTACCAGCAAAGTGAATCACAGTATAGCAAGCAAAGGGTTAAGAAAGAACTTTTCCTTCATGTGCCAGAATTTAGGGTTGCCAACCTTCAGGAGGCACCTGAAGAACTCCTGCTATTACAGCTGATCTCTGGAAGACCAAGATTCATTCCCCCTAGAGAAAATGGCTGCACTGGAACATGGGCTCTATGGTATTATTATTATTATTATTATTATTATTATTATTATTATTATTATTATTATTATTATTATTATTATTATTATTATTATTATTATTATTATTATTATTATTATTATTATTATTATTATTATTATTATTATTATCATCATCATCATCATTATTATTATCATTATTATTATTATTATTATTATTACTACTACTACTACTACTATTATTATTATTATTATTAACCACCCTCCCCCGGAGGGCTCAGGGCGGTGAACAAAACATATAGATAGAGCACAATAAAATCGATAATATCAAAATTAAGTAAATAAATCATTAATAGTGGCTCTATACATGTTAAAAACCAACTCCATTAAAATGCAGCGTCCTATATCTTGCTGGGGCCCCTCCCCTCTCCAAACCCACCCTCCTCTAGCCTCCACCCCAATCTAGAGTTGGCAACCCTATCAGGATCCCATTTGCAAGGGGTTGGTTTAGGTTTTTTGTAATGGTAGTAACCACAATCTGCAATCTTGGGATTCACAATGCAGAGAGATGCTGAGGTAGTTTGGGTGCCCTGAAGGATAAGATGCAAAATGGGCCCAAGACTTGCAAAACCCAACAGGAGGCAAACCTGACAGAATGAAAAGAACACTCCAAAGTGACCTGTATGTAATCTCCTCAAGGTAATAGACAGCTGCCTCCAAATTATTGCATGCATTTTTAAAAGTGATTTTAAAAGATGATACCAAGGTATAGCAGGCAGAGAATCCATCACAAAGGAAAGAAATTTGTTAATTTTTTTAGTCTCCTTCCCAAACCTGTTCAGCTGGTTCCTTCAACGTTCTGTCATGATCTCCAGCAACAACTGTCCAATATAGTATGCTGTTTGTTCTTCTACGCAAATGAACAACAAAAAGAAAACCCATTACACAATTAATCTTACACCATTGCCTTTCAACCGTCACACGCAGAGCATTAACTAAAAAAACTAGTCATGGGCCCATTATGCATAGAATGCTTTTCATGGGCACTTCAGTGCTCAGTGGGCTTGCAGAAGGGTTGCCTCACGCTTTTCTGTTTACATGCAAGGAAGCACTCCTTTGTAGGTACGCAGCTTTTCGGCAGAGAAATCTCCAAGTCTGGTTCACTTAATACAACCCATCAAGTGATTCTTAAAGGCATAGATCTTAAAGGCACTTATTCTTGAAGGCACAGATCTCAGCACACCTGGTAGTCAAAATTCTTGGCTTAGCCTTTAAATGACATTTTTATCCATATCACCCTGCTAACAACATTCTACTGGTGGTCCTTTACCCACAAAGTGTACAGTTGTCAACTAGAATCAGAGCCTTTTCAGCTCTGACCCCAGCCTGGTGAACACTTTATCCAGGACCCTGTGGGATCTGTCTCAGCTCTGCAGGACCTGCAAAAACAGAGCTGTTCTACCAGTCCTATAATTAAAGGCAGCAACGGAGTGTGATCTGTCTTGACTGCCCTCCCTTCCCCTTCCCTTTCGTACTGGTAAGATTGTGTGTTATGGGACCGGAGGTAATGTTCTCGTTTAAACTGTTCCATCCTTGGTTGGAATGTTTAACTCTGTCATGTTTTGTATATGTATTTGCGTGATGCCATCTTTGTTAATTTTACCACTGTGTTTTAATTTTAATGGGATTTTGTTTGTATGTGCTGCAAGAGGAAACTATGTTGTGCACCTCCCAGAGCCCTTCGGGGGTAGGGTGGTATACAAAACCAATAAATGAATGAATGAATGAATGAATGAATGAATGAATGAATGAATGAATGAATGAATGAATGAATGAATGAATGAATGAATGAATGAATGAATGAAAATTTGTTGGTAATTGTTAGAAGCTGCTCTGAGCCTGCTTCAGCAGGGAGAGCAGGATATCAATCCAATAAATCAATAAAACTCCTTGAGTGAAAAACCTGCCTGTCAAATTGGTGTAATTAGTCATATCTTTGGGCCAAATTATACATTTGGGTTTTTTTTTTAACAAGTTGAGTCTTGGTTTCCCTAACCTAACCTGGGTCCCCAGCAGCCGCACAGCAGCTGTGGGGGACAGCTTTAAAAACCAGAGAGCCTGAAGAGGCTTATAATGCAGACACAGTGGGAGCAGCAGCATTGGCCTTATGGGAAGTTATGTCCCCTTTTTGCTGCTCCACATGGAATATTCTGTGCACACAAACATCAAAATTGGGGAAATAACTCCCTCTCACTGCTCTTTCAGTGTGACTAGTTTTCCCTCTTCCTGGATCCAAATGCGACACTACTTCCCGCCCTTACTCCCCGAGCCTATAGAACTTAAGGGAGCATCAGTCTACTTACAGCTGCATGCAGTGGGCTGCAGTGACCACCCATTCTGGACCAACGACAACACCACTGCACTGGTAATCCCCCAGAAAGTGCAAACCTACATGCCACGGCCAGCAGTGGGGACAACTTTCTTCTCTCCCACCAACACGTCTGGACTGCCACTGAGGGCCAAAGGGAGGAGAGCCACACACATCTGGAAGGCAAAAGAGACCCTGGAAACTGGAGGAATCTTCCTGGCAACATGTTTACAAAACAACTGCAAATAAACAGAGACAAGGACTTAAAGCAACAACAGCCTACTCAATGACAAGATTGAAAGTTCCCAGCTACCGGAGAACTTGGAAAGTCACAAAAACATTTATTGCCCCAGCACTCTTCCAATGAAGAAACAAAACAGCAGCTTGGGGGTTAACTAGTTTATATATTAACTGATCTGTGTCATATTAAATATGCTAACTTATTGAAATGGGAAGGCCATGTGGAAACAGTGTGGGGAAGTTATTCCCTTGTCTTGCTGCTCTGTGTGGAGTATTCTGTGCTGTGCAGCTGTGGGGAACCTGAGCTGGGTCCAACTTGTTAGAAACCCAAAGTGTAGCTTGGCTCCAAGATCCCAGCAGAACTTGGAAAAGTGTAAGAAGTTTCTTTGATCATTGATCGATTGTCCAGATTGATTTGGGACATAGCACACTCCTGAGTGCTGGCGGGTTGAAATTGAACACAGTCTGCTGACTCAGAGGATACTGCAAAGCCACCAGATAGTAACTGCTCAATTGCATAAAGACGCTGTGCCAGGAATCCAGAAGAATGCGATAAGGGATGCTTTGCTCCATTTTGGCTTCCTTACAGCAGTGCTCTTTTGGACGGCACTCAAATGAAGTTGCCCTCCATTTGACATGTTTGTGTGCCCGGCTTCTTTGCTGGGGTCTCTCCCACATCTGGTTTAGCATGATCTTCCTGGAAAGACCTTTGCATGCCACATAGACACAAAAGTGCATGTTCACAGGTCCCACTCACTTATGTGCCATTTTTCTTGAATAAGATATCAGCAGGAGCCATTTTCCTGCCCCCTTCCACTACCACAGGGCTTTTCAAAAGAAAAAATCAGTAACTGACCTGTTGCTATTGGGGTTTAATCATGTTTCATCCATTGTCTTCTAAGGAAGGAAGGAAGGAAGGAAGGAAGGAAGGAAGGAAGGAAGGAAGGAAGGAAGGAAGGAAGGAAGGAAGGAAGGAAGGAAGGAAGGAAGGAAGGAAGGAAGGAAGGAAGGAAGGACGGAAGGACGGAAGGAAGGAAGGACGGAAGGACGGAAGGACGGAAGGACGGAAGGACGGAAGGACGGAAGGACGGAAGGACAGACCCCCAGGATTACCTACAAGGTCTTAACTTGCAGTTTAATAATGTCCACCTCAAATTTGAATTTTCAAACATAAGGGTCGGGTTTCCAAAAAAACCCTCACCATGATTTGCTAGTGCAGAAGAGAAGTTTCTGTAATGGGAACTGCTCAGAATGACAGCCAAGGCATGCTTGCCCACTCATATTACAAATAGATTCAAGAAAGACCCTTCTCAGCCTCACACATGAGGAAAAACACCTGGGAGTAGGTCACTGCACCTATTCATGCTCAGTTAAATAGACAGCCTTCTCTTTGTTCACAGCAGCCCTTTCGTCTCAGGATATTCATGAAGGGGAATTCAGATTCTTGCTTACCAATAGGTATGTGCTTGGGCCTGGATGCTTGTAGAACCACCAGGTCTCCCAATTCAGCTTTTGGGTCTTCTGCAGAAAAGGAATAAGGGCTGTATTCAGTTCTCAACAAGAAGCAGCGACTCTCTTCCTTGCTTCCCTTCTCTTCCCCTTTATTATCACCCTGCTCCTTGCCTCTTCCTCACTCCCAATGACAGAGGGGACAGGAATGTCAGGCGCTCCCCAAGTTGCTCAGCTCAGGTCCAAACTACTCATGACATTTACCACAAGATCTCCAAGGGACTTGCAGCCAAGCAGCAGCTGACACTCCCCTGCAGGGACTAAATTCTGAAGTACCCTGGGGGCCGGATTCAATTCAAGACCCTGACATGGGAGGAAGAGAGCTTCAGCCTTACCTCTGTGCCATTTTCCCTAACTTGAAAAAGCGCAGGGGTCTGATTGTACAAAGGGGCTGAAGCCCATTTTCTCCTTGTAGTCCCAATCCAAACTGGGCCTCTGAGACCCTTCAGAAGTCCCCGTGGCAATCATGCAACAAGTAGGTAGAGCCTCAGAAACATTCCAAGATTTTCTGCCACTCAGAGGCAGCCATGCTACACGAATCAAAAGAGGCATCCCAGGATCCTCTGCAAAAGCTTCAGGGACTCGCCTCTTAGGTCATGTACCCCAAAATGTTCCTGGTCCAATAGACCATCAGGGAAGGCTGGCAGTTTAGGGAATGGACTAAGAGTCACAGTGTATGGGCAGCACTGCCCTGACAACCTGAGGGGGAAAAGGTAAATCTGGCCTTGAATCCTCTGAAGTTGTTCTCTCCGTCACTCTTAAAGTGTATCAACAGGATGTTTCTAGAGCTCCAGACTGGAGAAGGAATTGAGAAGCCACAAAGAAGAGCTGCAGGGAGACAGCAGTTGCCACCATTTAAAAAAAAAAACAGCATTCCTTTGATTTTCTTCCAAATGAAGTCCTTCCACAAGACCTTATCACATTCCTTCCCATATCTTCACCAAGCAGACTCTCCTTTCCATCGTCTATCTTACAAGCCAGCATTACCACCAACCACAGAATCCAATGAAGGCTTGGAAGAACCAGGCTCAAATCTCATCTCAGCTAACAAGTTTACAAAGGTGCCCTTGGGCAAATCACCACCTCGCAGACTAATTTATCCCTTGGATTGTTGTGAGACTAAAATGTCACACAATACTTAGAGAGGAAGAATGGAAGCACTAATCTAATGTCTTCTGCAGGAATGTAGTGGAGACACAGTGAGCCCTAGTTGTCTACAAAATCAGGCTTTGAAGGCTTTCACAGCCAGAATCAACTGGGTGTTGCAGGTTTTCTGGGCTGTGTGGCTTTGGTCTGGTAGCTTTTGCTCCTACTGTTTCACCCGCATCTATGGCTGGCATCTTCAGAGGCATGTTACAATAAATAAGATATGTTTCTCTTGGTGTGGCACAGGAGGCAAAATGTTAGGAACAAAAACTACCAGACCATGGCCACACAGCCCACAAAACCTAGTCAGTGCAAATCCTTTGACCGTTTGGCCATGGGCAAATGTCTCTACAGTTGAGGGCAAAAGACATTGTGGGATATTTGCATAAATGCCGCTGGTTAATTATTGCTCCCCCCCCCCCCCCCCCGCTTCTCTCTTTTGCATATGCCTGTTAGGTTGTGACCTCTTCTTCTTTTGCTTTCCTGCAACATCACATCCTTATCATTTATGCACATAAAATTTTAATAGCTTTTTATGAATTGGCCATATAAGTCTACCAATGCCAGCAGGAAACTGAGGTCCTATGTATTGATAAACAGGTGCTGAAGATGGCCAAGACTGAAATGCAGCAGGAATTTTAGTGGGCCCAAAGATATCCACATTGTTCTCAGGAAGTTTTGATTTGTAACTGCTGCTTAGCATTTCTCAGCGGCACTAGTAGATTCTAGCCTGATCTTTTCAGATGTTCAATCTATAAGCTTGTCACTGGCAACTTTTTTAGTGGAGATTTCGGGTATACCTGAAATTGTTCAGTACTTCTAAACTGGTTTTCAGCTAAACACTGTATTACTCAAATATTAGGTAAGAGTTACTTCTTCACTTTCTGTCACCTTTTGTTTTGGCATTGTATCGTGTCAATATTTGAATAATAAAGTTATTACAAACTGTAAATAACCTTGAATGCTGTGGCAGAAAGGTCATATGAAAAGGCATGAAAGAAATACATAAGCAAAATATTCTGTATGACAGTAACAAGATTTGATTTAATTTGATCAACCTCCCTTTGTCCTTAGTTGTTGTTTTTTTTAAAATTGGCTATATGTTTTTGCTCCTTGACCTGGATAGCAACAGGCTAGCCTGATGTTATCAGAACTCCGTAGATAAGCACGGTTGGCTCTGGTTAGTATTTGGATGGATAACCTCCAAGGGATACCAGGGTCAGGAGGCAGACAAACCACCTCTGAACATATCTTGCCTTGAAAATCCTACAGGGTCACAAGTCAGCCATGACGACAACAGAAAAATATATACGTTTTGCTATGCTAGGTAGCATCAGTCTAGCATCAGTGTTTGGAAATGCCAGGGCCATCAAGTTGATATTGCATCAAGTTGAATGAGTTACTACCAAGTTGGTGTTCCTCTTCTGTGTCATCAAACACAACAACGGCATCGTAAATACAATCCTGGCTGATTTCAATAGCAAAATCTTCAAATTCCAACTGCAAGGGAAGAATGGCATTTTTACCACCAAAGGTCACTTTCCATTTATACAGCATCAAAGGCACAGCAAAGGGAGAATTTGGCATCAGGGCTGATAATTTTTGTTACATTTGGTGGCGGAATCACACTGAGGTTTCTGGACATTTTACTGCATTCCTCTCCCACACTAGGTACCAACCACTTGGTTACTCTACCTCATTACCTTTACAACAGGACAAAAAGAAGACTTCTGCCACTCCGGGCAGATTTACTATCATATCCGACAAAGCACACTCCAGTCTACAAAAGTTTATGATTCAATAAATCCATGTAAGATATTACAAGATTTTTATTTTTGTGGCAATGGACCAACATGGTTATCACTACCTTTATGACATGATCCACAGGGGCCTCAATGATCCAGTGGCATTTTGTGTGGCTGGGATATAAGCCAGGGTAATTAGCTGTGTCAATCTTGCCTTCTTCCACCAGCACGGCAACACTGCCGCATCCGGAACCTACCAAGCAGGATAAGCAAGTTAGAAGCACTCACTTTAGGCACCTCTCCCTTTTACAGGCTCTAGTCCATGTAATATTATTCATTCAGCACTGGCCTCACCATGGTGGCAGAGCAAAAATGGCAACAAATCAGTTGCGGTTTCATTAAAAGGTGGCAAATTGCCTCTTACTTAGTGTAACTCTAACAAACACCAGGCAGCCCTGGGCTTGTTCTACTTGCATTACATTTCTTAATATAGACACGTAAAAACCAAGCCAGACTTGCAGTAGAGTTTATTCCTGGAACATATGCAATACTCACAACATGCCTAGCTTAAAGAGAAATGTATGGGGGTGGTGTGTGTGTGTGTGTGTATTATTTCTAAGCAAGCCTGAACTTCAGTAGCTCCAGTGTCTGAAAGGAAGGACCACTGAAAGTTCAGATGTTCCACCAACTGCACCAGAAACCGACTGACAAATTAAAGCACCTCCAATCCTGGCTTAATATTCCAGCCCTGCAACATAACTGGCTGCATATTCTGTTGGAATAAGCAACTTCTGCATGCCTGGACACTGGGGGGTGCTAAGTATCTCACTCTAACTGTGATGTTGCCTCTCTTGTTTGCCCTCCTTGTCTGGGCCAGGAGACCGCCCACTAACTTCCTTTCTTCCCCATGCTGGCTTCACTTCTGCTCTAGCCTTTGACCCGAGCGCATGGTCAATGGCAGCCTGCTCAGTGGGGCCTTTGCCACTGCAGCATCCTCTCACCTCCACACACGTGATGGCGCGTTAGTTGTGCCCCCTTGTCGTAGGGAACGTAATCTCTTTAGACTAGGGTTCTTTCTATCTACCTTTTTCCTGGAACAAAGCTGTGAACTGAAGATGCTTGAATAAATGTAAGTTTTACCTTTTACATTTATGTCTCTGGAGAAGTTTCTATAAACTGCATTCACACACACTACTGGGCATATCCATGACTCTAAACGAAATCTAACATATTCATACCCATGCAGTGGCATTTCCTGCTTCTGGTAGCCACCATTTTTTCCTAGGCATTGTTATGCTAGGATACAGAAGGACTGGGAAGGTGATTGGAAGAGAGGCAGGACCCCTCCAGCAGCAGCAAAACTGGCAGACAGTGACAGTTTCCTTCCCAGGTTCTCCTCCATGTCTTATGAATTAGACATTATTCATTTATTTAGAACATTTATATGCCTCCTTTCCACCCAAAGGCAGCAAAACATTTAAAATATTAAAGCAGCGTTTGAAATGCATGCATAAATATTTAACAAGAGGATCAAAACAGATAGATATAAAACCAAACACACAGATGCACACCCAGGGAGAAAGGCGGGGGGCGGGGGGGGGAGGAAATAGAGGACTATGAGTGCTTGAGGGAAGTTACCTGCTTCAGAAGCCTTAGGTACAGCAGTGAAGAGGAATTCTAAGCCTCCCCCAGTTTGGCTACCATCAGACACAAAAGTGACTGCTGCTTGGGAAGAGTCTATCAGCAGAGGTGAGGGCAACACCTGACCACAAACTTTATCTAAATAAATAAAAAAGGCATGGGGTTCACAAAGCTGCAGATTTACACACAGAGAGCTAAATTCAGGCCACCAGTGACATCTAAGAATGCCTGGTGAGATCACACATACAACCATCCACAAATGAAACCATCCTGGCTGCACAATGACTGCAAACTCTAGATTGGTCCACTGGGTAAGATCCCCATGCTCAGTGGATAACTTTGGACCAATAGTGGTTTTTCAGAATAACAAGGTTGTGCGCAGATGTATGAGGGGCGTGGGTGGGGAATCACACTGCCTTCAGCTTTTGGGAAGTAGGGCAAGATCAAAACTTTGTTTCAGAAGCCACTTCATTCCCACATCTGTCCTCTGCTGTCCCCATTAGCTTTTGCGAAGGAAGAACTTGTGTATATTCATTGCAATAGTTTTTGCCGCATAATAGTATTGCAAGGGGTCTTCAACCTTGTTGAAGCCATGGGCACCATTGGAATTTTGGTAAAGGGCAGCAGGCACCACCACAAAATGGTTTCCATGGGAATTGGGATCAGTCATGAAATGGTTGCTGAGGGGGCCAATTAAAAATACTGGAAATTTTTCAGGACAAGTGCCCTCCTTTGATGAGGGCAACTATTTCTGAATGAATGCTCCCTAAAGGCACAAAATGATTTTTTGGAAGTGTCTCCTGCTCCAAGGGGGTGGACAGTAGCTAGGTTCTTTCCTTTCAGGAAAAGATGAAGAAGCAAATGGTGTCAAAACAAATTAGTGGACTCCAAGTTGGGGATCTCTCTCTGATAGCAAAACACAACATTGCTGAGCTTTGTGTGGGAGATAGGGATCTATCTCTATAAAAATTACAGGATGAGAAATCTTTCCAATCTGAGGATACAGCAAGGTCCTCCATTAACAATATATCTAGGCAGATGGAAGCCATTTTCCTATGGAGCTATCCCACATGGATGGAGAGTGCGAATCATGCAACTACATAAGCGGGGCTGATCTTCTGCATCTTTTACATCCAGCCACATCCAGGAGAGAGGGTAAGTGGTCCACGGGTAGGCGTTCTATTTCGCTGCTTCCAACAGAAAGCCTGCAAGAGGCAACTAACATCACAAAGAACATTACAAGAATGTTACTCTAATAAAGTATCAATTTTTCCATAACAAAATCTGGAAGTGAAACCCAGATCACTGCACTAGCTGTTCCTAGGTCTACTGAAGGGAGTGGGGATAGATGGTACGGGCATGACCCCCCCCCCCATATAGATGTCCATTCAGACATTAATAGAATCTAATTAAATGATAACTACTCCAATGTTGCTGTGTAGCCATTAGAACATTTCAGCAGAGTCTGCCTCAAATACCCTTTTGTTACCCAAGTGCACTATATAATTTATGCAATTATATAACCAAGAATCTGTCTATTGCTGTGGACTAATTGTGGAAGGTAAGAAAATAAATGTTTTACGTACCAATTAATTTCCCCTCATTTGAATGAAAAGTCACATAGTCATGGTCACATCCAAGCTGATCCTCTATGTCTATTTTGATAAACCGAATTAATATGAATTTATCTTCCGGAACGGTTATATTCCAGATGCACAGGCTGCAAGAGGACATGCCAAGGAACATCAGGCGTCAGCACCATGGACAGAGACCAAGCCTTTGTTGCCTTGGCATATAATGGAAGGAGTACTTTTGCCAGGAGCAACTGCTTTGCAATCACTGTTTGGCCAAGCCTTCCCTTGTATTTTTAATCAGGAAGCTGGCTGGTTTTTAAGTTCCTGTGGCTTTAGGACTAATTCACAACATTTTCTGCATAGTAAGTCAACATGCAGGAATTTGTATGTTGAACTGGAAGAAAGTGGCCACAAGGTAGAATATTTTTACACATAAACACAAAACGCAGTTTGTTCCTTTTCTTTGTGTAAAGTCTTAGATCATATATCTTTTCCATCACAGGTGTGTTCAGAAAAGTGGGGGGGGGGGGAGGACAAATAGACAAAAAACAGACAAAGTAAATGCGTGCTCCCGCTTCTCGGGCTATGAAGTTTGCTCTGCACCAGGTGGCTGAAAATGTACCTAAGAGTTTGTGTGTGTTTAAATCAATGATGGACAGCTGCTAGCCACAGACAGGTCTTCTGATGGACAGCTGCTAGCCACAGACGGGTGACACAGACAGGATCCAAAAAGGATTTACTGTGTTTTAAGGAAAGAACTAAATTACTTCTGTAAACATGTGGTTCCTAAACCAGTGTTCAGCAGATTTATGCTAACTCAAAGGAGCATTTGAAGGGATAATTTGACAGGAGGGAATGCAAAATGCATAATCCTCCCTCCCTGCTTATCTCTGCAAACTCTCTCCAACTCTTCCTCTATATATGCCTTTTCCAGAGCAAAGGTAAGATTGGTTTGAGGAGGCAGCCTACAGAGAAGGGGGTGTTGAGTGTCCCTTGCAAATGCCCCCCATTCCTGAATTAGCATTTTTCAGCCCACATATTTGGGAGGCCATGTTTGCACAGGTAAGCAGTGGTTTAATGGCTAACACAGGATATGAGATCTTCCCAAATATCCACTTTTCATTTCAGGAGACACTGATGATACAAGGTGGTCAGCATATTTGGCAGCCTTATTTACACACTCATCCTATGCAACATAGATGGCTTGAAGTTCAACAGATACCTGTTATCAAGGTAATAATCCCTCAGTCGAGGAGGGTGCTGAATATGGCCACTTTCTCCAAATATCATCCTTCCATGGGAGCTGCAGTCTTCCAGGCTGATAGGCAGCAGGTGGGTTGGGTCAGGTGCTACACAAGAAAAAAGGAACATTATTTTAAAGTACTCTCACAAAACAGTCCTAAGCAGAAACACACCCTTCTAAGCCTATTGACTTCAAGACTTAGAAAAGTATAACTGTGCTTAAGATTGTGATGTTAAGATGGATGAAAGAAATGCATCTGTGTGTAACTCAAAGTTTAATATTCTACATAGTTGGCAACTTGGGACGGACTGATCATCTTCTGAATGGCCAGGTAGCATGCAACATGAGGGCCAATGAAAAGGGGTTTTTTTTACTGCTGTGAGTTGCTCGCTAGAGAAAGGAATTGGCCAGATCAGGGCTGCTTATTTGCCATTAGAAAAATCACAAGAAGCGGAGCTGTCTCTGCTGCATGCCCCCCTCCTCCCTCACTGCCCTGCTAACATGAGTTAAACCCTCTCAGTTTACAGAGAGAATCTAGCTGCAGTGAAGCCTGCACTGTGATGTAATAAATACCGTAGCAGCAGCACTGCAGTGGAAGCAATGTCAGGGTTACTGCATTCATTTAGACAGGAATTCAGTGTCATGGTTTAAAAAACAAAACAAAATCATGAGCTGTTAATCAGGAGAGCCCTGGTGCAAATCTCAGGTCTGAGGGCCAAAATATGCAATACCCACGATATGAGTTGAGACTTTGGTTCCTAGCTTGTTGCCACTTTCTGTAATTCACCTTCGCAGCATTGTGTTGCTCCACATGGTATGCAAGGACAGGGGAAGCTTCAGGCTTCCCTCCTGCACTGTTTTTAGTAGTGAAACAGGGCCCAAGGAAGGGGCAAACAGGTCCTGCTGCAGCCATTTCCACTGGCAGAAATGGCCGGGAAGGGAAACCTGAAGCCTTTCTGCCCCATCACAGCCACAAAGAACAATGCAACATTTTCAAGGTGAGTTAAATCAATCCCACAAGTTTCTGGCAACACTACAGAAGGAAAGGAACAAAACCATGGAACTGCTGTTTATCTAGGCCAGGGGTAGGGAACCTGTGGCTCGAGAGCCGCATGTGGCTCTTCTGCCCTTGCACTGCAGCTCCACGAGCCGAGCCGCTGGCCCCATCCTTGCCCACCCTGCAGGCAGCAGAGCGGGCGCACCAACTGCCTGAGGCCGGCTGGGCCACTCCGTGGGCTTCCCCTCTCGCCTGCCCCATTGGAGCCGGGCGGGTGCTTTCCTGGCGGCTGGCGAGGCCGAGCCGCTGGCCGCATCCTTGCCCGCCCTGCAGGCAGCAGGGCGGATGCATCCATGCGTTTCTCAGAATGAGCAGAGTAAAAGGTAAAAAACCCCAATATATACAGTGTATTCTTTATTTTAAATGTCAAAAATTATTTGCGGCTCCAACTGTTTTCTTTTCCCATGGAAAACGGGTTCAAATGGCTCTTTGAGTGTTAAAGGTTCCCTACCCCTGATCTAGGCAACTGTCAAGGAAAACGTAAAAGATCTGTGACTTGTTTTTAGAGAAAGGATTTTCTGTAACCCCACAGCACTGGGGAAAATTAAAAATGCAAACAAGAGAATATATATTTGCTGGTTTAAAAAAAGAAAGAAGAAAGGTACCCACCAGTGACCATATTCTGAGCGACAAAGTCCCACAGCCCAGCAACATTAGCAAAGATGCCTGGGGATCCTCTACCCCCATGGTTTCTCTTGTCATCCAGCCAACCTTTAGCGCATCCAATTCCCCAAGACGTGATACCGGCCAGAGTCCAGATGCCGCTGGCTCTTCTGCATGCTAACGGGCCTCCAGAATCACCCTGCACCAAGAAAAAGACAGGAAATGACAAGCAGTTTATCAGGTTCAGAACACTGTCTGAGAATTCAGGGTTGCAATTTTACAACTTATTAAGGGAAAAAACAATTTTTAAAAAGAGCGTAACAAACTGGAAAGGGTATTTATTTGGAAAATAACGATGCCACCTCTCCAGACCCACTTGAAGAGACTACATAACATCACATTCTAGGGGGCACAGTGCCCCCAATTGCCCTCTATGAACCAAGTGTGGAACCCAACGCTCTCTATGGTGGCTTTATGTGGC
Source organism: Sphaerodactylus townsendi (assembly GCF_021028975.2). NCBI lineage: Eukaryota > Metazoa > Chordata > Lepidosauria > Squamata > Sphaerodactylidae > Sphaerodactylus > Sphaerodactylus townsendi. Next base: position 26,143,828 of record NC_059430.1, read on the forward strand.
AGAGAAAGGTCAGCAGTGGTGGAAAAGCTTCCTTTCCAAGGACCGTGTCTTCTATTCGGCATCTTTCCACTAAGGTAGTTTCCAGGGAACCTCCATGGATCTCTGGAACAATTTGAAAACATTAATCCACAAAAAAAAATTCAATGTCAGGTCAGGGGAGGACAAAAGTGTCTGAAAATAGTGATGGACTGTAAGAGTGATAGGCTCAAATGCCTGCCAAATGCCCACAACTTGAAAGAGAGGAGAATCCTGTGAATTGTTTTGGTTCCTGTTGGGGAGAGGCAAATAGGCTATGAGAGCCCCTCCCATGAAGTTGCCTTCCCCGCCTTCTGCCATCATGCCTTCCATGTTGGAGCTCCTTAAGCCTCTGAATTGGAGAAGGTAGGATGCCAGCTGAACACCCAGGTCTCTCTTTCCTCCCCTCAAGCAACTCTCTGCTTCCTTCTCTGGTGTTATGCTACTTCCTTCCTCCATCCTTGTCTTGACCCTCTTTAGTCATCTACTGGCTGACTCCAGCAGCTTCTCTTGGGTGTGGTGGACTTATGTCCTAACATAAATAAATAGATGCTGCACCCCATCCTACAACTATAGAAGTGAAGATCAAGAATGGGGTCATGTATTAATTTAACTGGGGGAAAGAAAGCAGAGCTGAGGAGTGGCAGATGGTCAGATGGCTCTCTTCAGTTCTCAAATTGAACCTATCTAACCTGGATAGCTCAGGTTAGCCCGATATCATCAGGTCTCAGAAGCTAAGCAGGTCAACACTGCCTAGCATTGGGATGGGAAATCACCAAGGAATACCTGGAATGTGACACGGAGGCAGGCACTGGCAAAACACCTCCAAACAATCTTGCCTTAAAATCGCTACAGAGGTTGCCATAAGTCGGATATGACTTGATGGCAAAACCCCTGAAAACAAAATAGAACTCAACCCTGATGTCCAGACCTGCAGATCACTTCAATCAACACTTGTCTCCATCCAGTCCGCATGGCCAATAGGGACAGTCCAGGACCAATATGGTAGACTTCACAGTCCACATAGCTAACTTCCAGAAGTGAGTGCTCTTCCAGTGGGATCAATCAGGATCACTATCTTTCAGATATGTACTTAACAATTTTCTGTTCTGGTCTTACATGACCCCATTTGATACCTATATACTCATTCCATACCTGGCATGCATCCTTTCCACCATCAGGAAAGCCAGCACACAGCATGGAGCTCCCCACTGGAGGTAAATGCAAAGCTTCCAACATCTCACTGCAACTTCTGCTATCAATTATGGGCAGATCCACTTCCTGTAGTATATTGGACAGGGCACCAGCTGCAAAGGGAATAAATCAAGTAACATCTGAAGGGTGGTTTTCAAATAGCCTTAAGATGGTACAGCCTGGATGTGCCTTCACTGTAGCTTAACATGAGAATCACCCTGTTGGGTCAAACCAAGATTCCATCCTGTCTTAACATCCTTGATCACTCTGCAAACCAGAAGCTCCAGAAAGCCCACAAGCAGAACATAAAGTTAATGGCCTTCCACTGGTACTGCTATCCAACAAAGGAGGCACAATGTCCAATGGAGTTTTTTTTTTATCATCCTGGCCACTCACCCTGTTCTCCATGGATTTATCTAATCCCCTTTTAAAACCATCCAAGATAGCAATGAATCCCAAAAGCTGCTGTTGGAAATTTGTTTTAATGGGGTTAAGTTTTATTTATGTATTTTATGTGCTGTTATTGGAAACAGTTGTACTGTGAGCCACCTCGAGCCCTTTGGGAGTGAGGCGGCCTATAAATCAAATCAAATCAATCAATCAATCAATCAATCAATCAATCAATCAATCAATCAATCAATCAATTTCCCATTGTTTGCAGAAATACTTCCTTTTGTCTGTCCTTAACTGCATTAGAAGACTCTGAGTTTTAGAGTTATTGGAGATGGGAAGAAAACAGGTGGCTCAGCAAGTAAGTGATGAACCAGGATTCCACTTCATGTACCAGATATCACATGTAACCAAGGTTAAGGACAAACATGCAAACCTCCAGCTTGTTGGGAGGCTTTACACACACCTCACTCCTCACCCTTCTCTTGTCTTGTTGAAAATTGTAGCCAGACACCAATTCCAGTTACAAATTCAGAAGCATGACTTAACCAGAGCTAGTTCTTGGGACACCGGCCGATTCCCCACGGTCAATTAATCGCGTGATACTCATGCGAAATATCAAGGATTCAGGAAGAACTCCCCACTACCTGATCGACAAACAAGGATTCATCCCAGTTCTCGCACTCATTCTCCCCCTTATCCTGCGTCTTTGCCGAACCTGCTTGAAACAACTACTTTTTTAAAAAAAACGTCTTCGATCCAGTTTGGAGGGGAGGATCAGGGGTCTAATCTTGGTTCAAATTTCCTGCCATGGAGCGTGATGCAAATGCCTTACAACCAATCAGTGCACGCGGTGCTGTTCTCGCAATAGCATGAGAGTACGCTAACCAACCAGAAACTTGAGCAAGGGAGATGTGCTGATGTCATAATGTGAGCACGTTTTTGAGGGAGAAAAAAAGGTCCCGCCCCAACATGGCATGACAGCCAATCAGGAGAGACCCGTCAAGCCGATTGCATGGTAGTGGGGATTGTTACATTTCTTGAATCTGAGATAGGCCTAGATGTCTTCACTGGAAACATGCTGCGGTGGGGAGGTTGAAACCTTGATGAAAAGGTGCAGTTTATTTTCAAACTTGGTTTGATCTAGACTGAATTTCCCAGTGGGGATTCAACCACCAAGTCTGGATTAAACCAAGCACAAGAAGGGGAAGAGAAGAACAAGATATACAATCGGGGCCAGGAAAAAGCCAGGTTTGTGCACATTATTTCTTAACCATGGTCATATGCAACATCAGTATGAGGCACATATTGCTTGGAACTCAAGCAACCCTAGATGGTTCAGGCTTGCCTAATCTCATCAGATACTGGAAACGAAGCACCGTCAGCCTTGGTTAGTACTTGGATAGGTGCTAAGAACCAAGGAAGTCCAGGGTTGTTGTGCAGAGACAGGCAACGGCAAACTACCTCTGCTAATCTTTTGTTTTGAAAACAATATGAGGTCACCATAAGTCAGTTGTGACTTGCAAGTACTTTCCCAAAAGTACAGATCTGTGTTATACTGGTGCTCTTTTATAGATACCTCTCAATTGCTGTCCTGTCACCCTGGTACCTGAAAGCAGAAGCTAGCCATGGGCTTACCTTCAGAGATCTTGCCCCACCCACTCACAACACAGAGCATTCCCTCTTCAAATGTCTCTTCTTTGTGGGGAAGACAGATTGGCTGAACTTCATGCCCTAAAAAGAAGCGAAGCCCATTAAACAAATCTTTAATGACTTTTTAAAGGTATTTTTTAAAATAATTCCTAAACAGCGATGTGTATATTTTTTCCATAAAGAATCGAGCGAAATAAAATCTGCCTGTTCTCTATGGTACAATTTCAGGTTTACATTCTTAAGATGTATATCAAGAGTTCATCTTAAGTTGGTCCTTTACAAAGTCCTGCATCTTGTTAGACCCACCTGCCTTATTTCAGAGCAATGTCTACTTGGGAACAGACTGATTTGCTGTCTCAGCCTTTGGGCATCAACATAGAAAGAAGGACCTACAAACAGGAAGTGTGACATTGCTCTTGGTCTCTTGGGAAATATTAATTAATGTAAGGCATATTGGTGCTACAGACCTAAAAGGGATTTAATACTCACTCTTCCCAAGAAACCTGGGAACTATAATTATGTGAACTGGACCAGGTATCTTCTAAGGCAGTGGTGGCGAACCTATGGCACGGGTGCCAGAGGTGGCACTCAGAGCCCTTTCTGTGGGCACGCATGCACAGAGTTCATCATGTGGGGGGGGGCGGAAAATCTCACACACACCCACACACACACACACCTAGGCTGGCCTGGGCATGATCCTTTACCTGGGAGTAAGCTCAGTTGCTGGCGATGGGGCTTGCTTCTGAGTACACCCTCCTAGGGTGGTGATTCACCCATTCGAAGCGTTGCACGATTGCTTCACCAAGCTTACTCCTGAGTAACATGCATCTCTGAGCCAGCTGTTTTTTCTAAACTAAAACCTCAGCATTCAGGTTAAATTGCCGTGTTGGCACTTTGCGATAAATAAGTGGGGTTTGGGTTGCAATTTGGGCACTCGGTCTCAAAAAGGTTCGCCATCACTGTTCTAAGGAATTTTAAGGACCATTGCCAAGCTACAAAAACACTGAAACCAAATTAAGCAAATAAATCTGAACTGAGTACGGTATGAGGACACACGAGCTTTACAAATACAACAGAGAAAAGTAGCAAGCAAGGGTGTGCCAGGGCTGACAGGAATTCTGTACCTGAAAGGGTGACACAGAAGGAAATTTTTTAAATAGATACAGGTCACAATACTAGGTAGGAGAAGCCGCACCTGACAGACTTCTCTCTTCTATGTGACTCCTTCAGAAAACAATACAGGAATCCTCTCAGCCAGTGTAGTGGAATCACAGGAGGCCAGAGACACCCCACAAACTGACCCGAGTCTGAGAAGAAACGCAGGATATAAACATTTTCATAGTCCTCTTCCCATAAGCATTAATCAAGTCCTCTTACCATATTTTACTCTGAATTTCAGATACAGAAGCGCAATATCTAAATCCATATATCCAAATCTGTTGAACGCAGGGTGGAGAATGATTTTTGAGACAGGGATGTTCTGTTCTCCTCTGTCCCTCCTTCTGAGGTCATATTCTCCAACAGTCACTATCAGATTCTTCACAAGTTCCCTGCCAGACAAAGTACAAAGTCAACATGAGAGGGAAAAGAATTGTTGCTCAGCCGGCCCGGCAGGGCTGTGGAAGAGCACAGTTAGTGGCTTAATCTCCTACATCACCTGTTAAAATCATCCTAGACAGCTGGCTCAGGAAAAAGCCTTTCCTAAGAATGGGACTACACATTACTTGCAATTCCCTGATTATTTTCCTCAACTTTTTTTAAAATAGAGAACTGCAATTTAAAGGACAGAGATCCAGCTCTTTTTCTCTGAGGGGGTTTCCCCACTTACCTTTGCTGCCCTTTGCTGCGCGCTACTCTCAGCGCGCGGCATCTCTGGCGCATGGCCGGGTGTCCCCACGATCCCAAAAGGCGCCAGGGATGCCGTGAGCTGAGGGGGCACGAGAACGGCAGCCTCAGGGCGGCTGCGTTGTCGCCACCCCTGTAGTGGGGAGTTCCGGGGGACCCCGCGCTACTTTGAGGAGAGTAGCGCAAGGCTTAAGGTAAGTGGGGAAAGGGCCTCAGACCATTTCCCCATCAAAAACTTGACAACCACCAAGTTGTTTTTTACCTCTGTTAGGAAATCTTAAAGGTACTTTCATTCCCCTTCCCCCCAGCAGCTCAGGGGTGATTTTTTAAAAGAAAAATGGCAGGAAGAAAAGGAGTCCGATCCCTCTCTTAGCCTGGTTACTCCCTTTCAAGTGCAGTTCCCGTGGCTGCGTTCTGTTTAAGAAAATACGTTGAGACAAAATAATCATAAAGTACTCATACTGAGCCGTTCTTTCCTAAGATGGGGCAGTGTGCGACCAGTCAAATTTAAAAAGGCAGTTCACGTAGCTTAAACCTAGGCAAGTCTACTCAAAATTAATCCCGACCAGAGGTAATTGTGTTACTTACAGGTAAGTGTGCATAGGACTGTGTTCTTAACAGATCAAATTTCTAGAGACTATAGGATGAATTAAACAACCTGTCTGATGCATTAAGCACGCAAAGCTAAGCTAGATGATCGCACAGATTCCGTGTGTTGCTGGTTCTTTAAAGCCTCAGGATAATTATTGATATATTTCAAATTTATCCCGAGCCTACTTCCTGTATTGGAACCCTCAAGGCAGTCTTTGGGAGGGCTGAATTTCCTTCATTAATTCCACGAACTGACATGTTTCTGATGATTTCTCACTTTACAAACTTTTCCTGGTAGTGTACTGTTGAAGGCTTTCAACAACAGAATCAATTGGTTGTTATGGGTTTTCTGGGCTGTGTGGTAGTTTTGCTCCTAATGTTTCACCAGCATCTATGGCTGGCATCTTTGGAGGCATGTCATGGTAAGGTGTGTTTCGCAGTGTGTAAGTGATTGTATGATGGGGTACTCTCACCCATAGTAGTTAGAACTGGGGCACAGTGGGACTGGTATATGGGTAAGCTGTTGGTTAACCACCATCTGTAGAATCATGTACTTTTATATATTGGAGGATTTTAATTATATTTCCCTGTACTTGCATTGATATATTTTGTTGAGACTGTTTTTAAACATGTATGTTTAGCTGCCCTGAGCCCAGCCCTGGTTGGGGAGGGTGGGATATTAAATCTAAATAAATAAATAAAAATGAATGAATGAATGAATGAATGAATGAATGAATGAATGAATGAATGAATGAATGAATGAATGAATGAATTCTGGCTATTTCATAACCACCAGTGACAACAAACGGCATCTTACTGGATTGCGGGGGGAGCTGCCAGACCTTTCTTTTATTTGAAATCTTTTGAAAGTGTTTATCTACTTTACTTCTAATATCAGTGGGCCTACTGAAGGAAATGGAATTAGAAATACACAGAGAGAAGAATTCATAAACTTACGGGTCAAGATTTACGACACAGTGAGCTGCAGTAACCACCACAGTGTCATGGATCAAACTGCCACCACAGAAGTGGGAAAGACCCAACTTGATGGATACCTACTCAGAAGGAAAAAAGAAAACCATGCAAACGCTATGCATCACAAGGACAATTCCTTGCAACTGCACGTTTGGCCATTTGAAGCCCTGTTTGTTTGTGTTGCCTTTCAACAGGCACAGAAGAGGGTCATCAAGGGAAAATGTTTGTCCTGGGACTGTTACCTACACACAAACAAAGCAACAGGCTGAGATGAAGGGGACCCGGTTAGTTCAGCCCCTATTGCCAGACTACATCCCCAAAACATCATTTCTCTGGGCCCAACAACATCTTGTAACCACCACCACCCCACCATTAAAATTCCGTTCTGAGAAGCACCGTCTCCTAATAAAGAAAAATACAACTGTTTCTTTTGTCTTAGTTAACACAAATGGCTCACAAATCATAAAGGGCTCGCCAGCAATTACAGCCCTGTTATGCTCCCCTCACGAAGATTAGGTACCCTTCTAGATGTAGAAGTGCATCTTGAATTTAAGAGCTGTGCATATTTATAGCATGTCCTCCTTGCTTGAAAAGTATTTCACTTGTTCTAAAAGAGAAAATATTTCATAGGAGTTTTTTTTCCAGTACTCCCCAAATTTCCATTGGAAAAACTGAAAAAAGCCTTTGACACCCACCCACCCTCATTTTCCCCATTTTTTGTTCTGGTCTTTTGCATATCTATTCCCAGCACAGACCTGCCACGGTTGTCTGCCAGGTGCTGAATCTCTCCCACCAATAATTCTCGAAAAGAATTCAGCCTCCAGAAAATCTTCCTCACTCTCCTGTTCTGAAGAACGGACTCCACATTTCAGTCCTGGATAAAGCAGAAGAATACACCCCATACAGAGTTACTGAACGTATTAAGCAAAATGAATCCTTTCCTATTTCAAGGTCTCACACCAAGAAACAGGGCAAGAAAAATGCATTTCCCTCCTATGGAAGACTGGGTGCTCGGTCTTTCCACACTAGAGTCCTTGTAAGCATCAGGGGCTTCTGGTTCTTCTGCTTTCATCAACAAGCATGAATAAAACTGCACTTCCACAAGATGATACTATAGTTCTCATGACAATTCAACAATGCCAGCTCCTACAGGCAAGTCCTGTTATGCTCCAGAAAATGCACTACGGGTTGTAGACTTCAATCAGCCATCTCCCTATGCCATGTGGTTTAAAGTTTAGTTAAGGAATAAACCACTTCCTCTACTTGTGAATAGGTAGGCCTAAATAGTTCTTCTGTGATAGACATTCTGCTCCTTGCTACTCTGATATCCATTCCATACAGACATAATCTGGTCTCGTGCAGTGGTGGGATCCAAAAATTTTAGTAACAGGTTCCCATGGTGGTGGGATTCAAACTGTGGCGTAGCGCCAATGGGGCTGGGCGGGGCACGATGAGGGCGTGGCCAGGCATTCCAGGGGCGGGGCATTCCTAGGCAGGGCTGTGGCAAGGACGCAGCCGCTGTGCTGGTCCTTGGGCAGGAAACGAATGCACACAGGTGCAGGCTGCCATGCATGCCGGTGCACCTCCTGCTAGACTGCTTCAAGTTCTGCGCGCTACTGCTGAGAGGAGGGGCGTAACTAAGGCAAAAAATCACATGGCAAAATCACCAATTAGTAACCCCCTCTCTGCACACACAAATAATTAGTAACCTACTCTCGGGAACCTGTGAGAACCTGCTGGATCCCACTTCTGGTCTCGTGTGATTCCTTGCTTAATTTAGGTTTGCTCCAAGTGCCACCTGGAGATCCCTTGCTATATCAATTGGTCTCCAGATGACCAAGATCAGTCCACCTAGAGAAAATGGCTGCTTTGGAGGGTGGCCTTTATGGCATTGTAGTCTATTGAAGTCCCTCTCATCGCCGAACCCCACCCTCCCCAGGCTCCACCTCCAAAATCCCCAGGAATTTCTCCACCCAGAGGTGGCAACTCTAGGAGCCCAAGAACATGCAAGCACAAGCGTTCTTTTGGATTCTCACATTGCCCTGGGTAAAAGGAAATGTTTGAAGCAGCAGCTGTGGCTCTTTGGATGTGCCAAGAGGCATGTGACCAAAGACCGGGGTTGTGGGGGAGGAAAGGGAGAAGACAAGCACCATCTAGCCAAAGAGAGATCCTACCTGGGTCTTAGCATTGGTGGATCTCGATAAACAAGGCAATGTAGAGCTGTAGTTGCTCTCCTTTACTAGGCATAGCATGGAGACATGGTAGAGAGTTCTGGGAGGGGGCATGAACAGAAGCAAGAGAGGCAAAACATGCTTCCCTGGAACCTTCTAGAACAGTAGCTAAGAAATCCATTGCAAGTGGAAGGGTCAGGGCTCCCTGTCCCCTGTCATTCAAGTACTGCATGGGTCCCAAATCTGAAGTTTAAAGTATGCCTGTGCTTTCGGATTCCACTAAGACAAAGTGATGGTCCTTTGAAGCACAAATGATACTGGAAATGCTGGCTGTTATATTAAAATGGGTTCCTTCGTCCTAAATTATGGGGAAATGCATCCCACGGAAACCATGCCCACCACTTCGGAAGCAGAAAAAAAGTTGTACAGAACACAAGTTCCTCCAATCACAGTCATTTCTGAAGATGAGGCAGAAGGAAGAACACAAAGTATACAAGTCAGCCATTGAGCTTAGGTTTAAGACCAGGAAGGAGGGAAGGACAGCATTACCTGAAGGCCGCTCCTCAGAGTTCTGCATCTGAGAAAGATCAACATCTTCAGGCATCTGTCTCCTATGTTGCCATAAATCAGTTTCATTCACAGTGGCTATTTCTGAACCCCAGGTGGCTGTAAAACATAGTAACCCTGTGTGGGAAAGCCAGGGACAAGCAGGGGAATTTAGCTGACCCATATCCTAAAGACTAAAGACATTGCCCGGTTAAAATCCAAAAATCTGAATACCTTTCTTTGAACCCAATAGCGATTTAGAGCAACAATTTCTTCTATAAGACCAAAACAACTTTTTTTCTAGTAGAATACAAAATAACAAAGCTTTCTAGTAAATCACTAGAAGAAAAAAGTGCAAATCCAGAGGCAAAATCCAGAGCCCTTCGGGGATTGGGCGGTATAAAAGTTCAAGAAAATAAATAAATAAATAAATAAAATAAAATGCATATTGATTTTTAAAAAATGTTTATTCTGAGGAAAACAGATCGCCATAAAAATAAGGTTTTCCTAACAAGCACTTTAGACAAGAGAGATGAAAGCTGTCTCCAAGAGAGTTTATAGAGCAGATGACCAGCCTCCATTGCCAATAAATAACAAATCAAACCTAGAAACAGCAAATAAATTTCCACAAAAAGCTCCAAGTAATTTCCACCCCACCCTTGGTTAAACCTTCACAACTGGGACAAAACAGATTACCTAGTTATGTGGGAAAATCAATATTTGGCAAGTTATACAACAGATAATGGTTACATTCTGCTATAGAGTTTTGAGAAAGCTGCTTTATTTTTCTGCACGTTGTGTGAGTTTGCAATTCTTTATGAAATGCAGTTTTTATGTAATTCTGAGTACTTGCTATCACCAAAGACATTTAGCTCTGTAGTCTGGGCACGAGCTGGGGAATCCTGAGGTCTCACCTTTAGGCTGGCATGCCTAGTCTTTGGAAATTGTGCTGATAAAAAAACAAAATTACAGAAATATGTAAGTGTTCTCTCCATAAATCGAGTCCCTTGTTAAGTGTTGGTGAACAGGATAATTAAGCCTTTGACCAACCATCTTGGCCTTTAAGAGAAGCTCAGACCAAAAATTCACCTTGTCAAGTTTTCTTTGCAGGGGGAGCACTCCATTTCTACATTCCAAGCCATTGTTAAAGGCACAGGAGCAGATTATTAAAAAGTTGGCAACTCCTAAGTGAATTTGCAACACAAACTCAGCAGCAGCTCTGAAGAACTAGGCTTCCCTCCCCTCCCTTGCATGCCACCCCTCCCTCCCCTCCCCCTCCCCCTCCCCCCTGCTAGGTGGGCCATGGGGTCCCCTCCCCTCCCCTCCCTTGCATGCCACTGAACATGAACATTTAGGAAGCCTTCCACATTGATAAAGGTCACAGCACTTTTTTTGAGAGTCATTCATCTGATAACCACTACCATTTTCCTTGAAGACTTTTTAAAAGCCAGATATATTTTCCAGCTGCAGACGGCAGACTACAACAATACCAAAGGTTTGGGGGGAAATAATGACAATTTGGAGTTAATTCTAGCTTTAGCAATTCTGGCTTGGGAAATTCCTGAAGATTCAGGGGCTGTGCTGTAGGGTAACCAGGATGAGAAATTCCTGGATATTTGGAGGGCAGAGGCTGGAAAGGGAAAGGTTAGAGGAGCAGAGACAGCTCAGCAGGTATGTAATGTCATGTAGGTATGCTCAGAAGGTATGTAATGTATCTGCCCTTCAAATCAGTCATTTTCTCCAGGGGGTCTTGTAGTCTGGAGTTTAGTCCTAGTTCTAGGACCATGGTGGCGAACCTTTGGCACTCCAGATGTTATGGACTACAATTCCCATCAGCCCCTTCCAGCATGGTCAATTTGCCATCCTGGCAGGGGCTGATGGGAATTGTAGTCCATAACATTTGGAGTGCCAAAGGTTCACCACCACTGTTCTAGGAGAACTCCAGTCCCCACCTGGATGTTGACAATGCTAATTTTCTAGCACACCTTCACCTGTAACCAACCACAAGAAGGGCAAGTCATCAAGTCTGTAAGAATACTTACCATATTGACTGATGAAATACACAAACCAGGTGCACGTGAATCTCCTCATGGCCCCTATAGAATGGACACCAGCTCACTCCTCCAGTTGGAAAAAGATAAGAAACACATGGCCCGAATATTTAAATCTAGGCTATCAAATTGCTTCAGCCTAGACCTAAAGGGAAGACGGGTGAGGAGACAGAAATACTCACTAACAGCTCCTTTTCACTGCCTCCTTACTGAAAACGGATTAGCTCAAGGTTGGTCCACAAAACAGGTTTAAACTCATTCAAGAGCCATTTTAACTTCCTGGGGAACTCTGGGAACTGTAGCATTTTGGGGTAGGGAGCAGCACTCGCTTATTAAGATTCCTAAGTACCTCAGCAAACTATGAATTCCTAACGTCCTTTGAGAGAAGCTTAATGATGCATAAAGCCAATTTACACCTATAGCACAACTCTGCTCTCCACAGAAATACTTTTAGGCAGTTCAATCAGGGCTCCACCCACCACTGCCAGGATTCTGTCTTTCTCCCTTTGCAGATAATTAGGTTTTTACAGAAGAATGCAGTGGGCTACTGCAGCCTGAAGACGTTATTGAAAACTGGCAAATCTTCCTACCAAAGAAGCATTATGTGTATCAACAAAGACTCCAGATTTTGTGTGGGTGTGATTTGCTCAGAATTCATGAGGTGTGTTAAGGTGACCATTTGCAAAGGCATAGAGGATGCCTGTACCTTTAAACAATTATGCAGCAGAAGGAAATTCACCAGGAGCGTTTCCCTTCGTCCTTCTACAGCACAAAATTCCCTCAGCAAGATACTATTCAACATACTGAAGACAGTGGTGGGATTCAAACTGTGGCGTAGCGCCAATGGGGCTGGGCGGGGCACGACAGGGGCATGGCCGGGCATTCTGGGGGCGGGGCATTCCTGGGCGGGGCTGAGGCAAGGACGCAGCCGCTGCGCCGGTCCTTGGGCGGGAAACGAATGCACGCAGGTGCAGGCTGCCACGCACGCCGGTGCACCTCCTGCTAGACTGCTTCAAGTTCTGCGCGCTACTGCTGAGAGGAGGGGTGCAACTAAGGCAAAAATCACGTGGCAAAATCACCAATTAGTAACCTCCTCTTGGCACACACAAATAATTAGTAACCTGCTCTCAGGAACCTGTGAGAAACTGCTGGATCCCACCTCTGACTGAAGACCTTTTCTCTTTTACAGTATCCTAAAACACCTAGATGACGTAGCTTTGGATCCAACCAGCTTTTCCACTCAGTGTCCTTCCTTACAGACGTCATTCGACATGGCTTTTGTCTATGCAAGTCCCTGATTTTCAGCATATTCTTTGGATGGACAAAACCCACCCTCCTTTTCACCAGCAGAAAATCTGGCTGGATCCTAACCATCAGTGGTGTATCTGCCTAGGGACAAGGGGTACCCCTTGTCCCCGGGCGCCACTCTTCTGGTCACGTGGGGGGCGCAAAATCGGCCCCCCACGTGACCAGGAAGTCCTGCTGTCTTGTTGAGCTTCAAGTGCTCCCACTCCCATCTGAGCGCCCTCAACCCCACCCTGGACTCCCCCCTCTCTTCAGAAGAGACTGCAGGCTGCCGGCTGGGAACCCAGCCAGCAGAGGGAGTCTGGGGGGGGAGGTGGGCACCCTAGACCTTGCCCATGTCCATGGTGACATGGGCAGGGTTGAGGTCAGTGGGGGTGGAGCCTGGGGGCTTCAGGGGTGGAGCTAGGGTTGTGGGGGCAGAGCCTGGGGGGCGTCCTGGAGACAATTTGTCTCCAGGCGCCATTTGCCCCTGGTACGCTTCTGCTAACCATATTATTGTCAACACCGCACATTAGATGTATAACTTCTGTTTTTATAGGCTTTCCCGTTTCTGATGTTTTCTGACAGGGATCGTGTCGCTTTAACAGTTGTATGAAAAACAGTCACTCTGAGCTGGGGGATGTGGGAAAGTTGGTCCCAGTGGAAACTTGGCCCCATGCCTGGTATTTAGTAAGGGAGGTACCTACAGGTACCTACCATGCAACTGTTAGAGTCACAGGCAACACTGTTCTGTTATATGCTGGCTCTTTTCACTAATGCCATCTGCAATTACTGCATAAGGCAAGTGTTTCCATATACAGATGTGAAGCCCCCCCCCGAAAAAAGATTTTTTTCCCTGAGAATGTTTTTCCTCCAGTTTTTTTTTAAATGGAAAAATTGGAAATTCTTGAGAATACTGAAAAAAACTGCTCTGAAATATGTTTTTCTTTTAGAATGAATTAAATATTTTCAAATCGGGGGGGGGGGCATGCTGCCGACCAGGGCCCCCCACTGTGGTGCCTGTGGACTTTATGGGCCTATGAATATCTTTTTTGGAGTCCAATAAGTGGATAGGACTAGGTAAGGCATCTATCCAGAAAGGCTTCTGATCGACTATTGGAGATTTGATTGGCTGTGCAGATTTTTCAAAATGTTGCTTCAACAGCATGCCGCCAGAGCACGAGGATTTTCACTGTGTTACTGAAGTTAAGCTGTGGTAATCGTTTTGCGCCTGGCTCCACCTCCTGCGGCAGCCATTTTGTGGCTGCACCCACTGTATCGGGTCAGAATGCCAAATGTGCCTGCAGGCCCAAAAAGGTGGAGTCCCGTCTGCAGACATATGCAGCTCTTAAATCCAAGATGCATTTCTGCACCTAGAGGGATACCTAGTCTTCATTACGGGCTTTTCATAGCTTCTCACTTTTGATCCGGCTCGTCTCTTGAGGCTGACCTTTTCCCCACACTCTCAAACCACTGTGATGCATGTACTCACAGACTGGGTGAAAAGTAATTTCTTGACCTGCTTTGCTGGACTGGAAAAAAACGATCAGAAGCACGGGGATAAGACCAAACCTGTGGCAGTATTGTGTAGTGGTTGCAGTATCAGACTAGAACCGAAGAGATCCAGGTTCGTTCCCACTCTCCCATAGAAGCTCATTGGATGACCTTCAGCCAGTCACACACACGCAACGTAAGCTAACTGACAGGGTTGTTGTGAGGATAAAATGGAGGAGAGGGGAAACAGTGCCAGGCACTTTGGGTGCCCGCTGGGGGAAAAGCTGGAGTATAAATGAATACACGAAGCCAGCATAGCCTGGTCCACTGCCTTGTACTGCACCTTTTGCTGCCCAGTGGTTAGCAAACCCGCATGCATCGACCGTGTCGCTAAGTCTGAGCCGAGTGCTCCCTTTGGATGTTCTGATCCCCACTTGAAGTGAGAGTAAACCAGGAGAGGTTTTATTGTCCAATCACAGCACAAGATTTGGTTCCATAAAGACATGAAGGCATTCTAGACACACATCACTCTTGTTTTTGAAGGCTATGATCATTTCCATCATTGCTGTTGCCCGTAAAGCCTCTCCCAATATGCTATTTAAATAGCACATTTCAGTCAGTTATTTTCGCTGTTCTCAGACTTGTATTGACGAAACCAAGCTCTCATCAATGTAAAGCAGCAGTGGCATAGTGGCTAAGAGCAGGTGCATTCTAATCTGGAGGAACCAGGTTTGATTCCCCGCTCTGCCACTTGAACCGTGGAGGTTTATCTGGGGAATTCAAATTAGCCTGTGCACTCCCACACACGCCAGCTGGGTGACCTTGGGCTAGTCACAGCTTCTCAGAGCTCCCTCAGCCCCACCCACCTCACAGGGTGTTTGTTGTGAGGGGGGAAGGGCAAGGAGATTGTAAGCCCCTTTGAGTCTCCTACAGGAGAGAAAGGGGGATATAAATCCAAACTCTTTCTTCTTCTAAAATATTGAATGTGCACTGCTCGCTATGGAGTGAAATCTATGGAGTGAAATGGAGTGTGTGAGGACTCTGACCTTTGACATTACAGGGATTCTCTCAGCAGTTTCCTTTAAAACCAGCTGCATAGTTCACAGCATCCTGATCCCCTTGATTTGGGCACCTGTTCCACAAAAAGAACTGCTAACATCTGTGCGTTTCCCGATGTGAATGGAAATAGCATCATGAAGACCACCCTCAAGTTCCACTACCATATGAGTAGTGATTTGTAGTTATGTTGATCCATATTAAGAAAGAGGATCTTCAGATATGGCACAATGGCCAGACCTGCTCCAATGGCTATGAAAACTCTGGCTTTTAAAGAACGGCCATAAAAAACATTCTGTTTCATGCTGGGCCGTGGGTTGCTGGGAGTTAACATTATTTTAGATGTTTCTTCCTGCTGTGTTATGTCATTTGTTCATATTGTTTTGCTGGAATGTTAATGTTTTGTAAACGAATTTCATTACTTCCAGCGTACATTAAAGTTGCTTTTTGTACTGTAAGAGCAGGAAATTCATTTTAGAAATAAATTGAATATCCTGCAAACTCAAAAACAAACATGGAACAATCTTGCACTGAATGATTCAATTGCACAGGCTAATACAAGAGCCAAGAGACAAAATAAACTTAGACATGTTTATCATTTTTATATAAAATAGACATTACATATACATTTCTTTTGTTGAAATACTTCTTTCATTATAACTTCTGTAAGCAAAACTCATCGGTACATCTGGCCGTGAAAACAAAGGACGTTTCAAAATCCTGTTATCACAGAAATACATTCCACCACTATATTCGGCATTTGTTTAAGAAAAATAACCAGTATTTGAACATTAAAAAGACAAACAGATGAAGACAAAGGTAGAGAAACACTATACAGTTTACTTCTGCTTGGTGAAATAGATAAATGGCCTCCAGTTTTGGCAAAGAGATTTCTATATATTCATAGAAACCACATGTGGTGACCCCAACAGTTATCCCCCCACCACCACAACAAGCCTTTACATAGTCAATAAATCCATAAAAACATCACAAGGAAGATCAAAACATTTTTTCAGAGATGACAGTTAGCAACTTCAACACTTTTCGAACACCACTCATAGCCAAAGCAAATGTTCATACTGCTGTTTGTATTAAGTGTACATGGAAGCAGGTTGCTAACGTTTCAAACTATTGCACAAACCCCCTAAGGCAAGAACCCCTTTAAATGGGCAATAAGCCAAAATGTACAGTGCATTTGCAAACAAGGGCCAGGGCACACAAGTCGCTTTGGCAGGTTTGCAAATGCTGTGCAGAGTCATAGAATGTGTATAAACCATGGTTTTCCGAGAGTGGGGCTGGCAAGTTCTCACTGCTTGCAACTGCTAGCAAATGGGGAAAAGGGAGCTCGCCTAGACATGTTTGTGTCTGCATGGTTCTTACGATGGAGAAAGGAAGTACACTGTCTTGCAGCATGGTCCTCCCCTTCATATTTTAAAGTTTGTTTTTTTTTAAAGAAAAACATCTTTGGTAGTTGTGGGTTTTGTGGGCTGTGTGGCTGCGGTCTGGTAGATCTTGTTCCAGACCACGGCCACACAGATCTACCAGACCACAGCCACACAGTCCGGAAAACCCACAACAACCAGTTGAATACAGCCGTGAAAGCCTTTGACAAAAACATCTTTCTTTGGACAATGCATGTTCTTCCTCACCACTTGCTGGGACAGCTCACAATTTAGTTTATTCATCTATAACATACTGCTGACTTATATGGGGTTAGGGAAAGAGGGATGTAATTAGAAACTTAGGCTTCCCACCTGCCCCCAGCTGCCAATATATCTGCTTGGAATAGGGTTGGTGTTTTGCCAGAACTATTGGACCGAGAGTGAGCAGAAAGGGGGGATTTAGACAGGGGTCTGCAACCTGTGGCTCTCCAGATGTTTATGGACTACAATTCCCATCAGCCCCTGCCAGCATGGCCAATTGGCCCCTGACAGGGACTGATGGGATTTGTAGTCCACGAACATCTGGAGAGCAGCAGGTTGCAGACCTTTGGAAGATTTCTTACACTCTTGCCACCTTCTACGCGGTAATTGAAAACTTATAAGTTAATTAATAAGGGGAGGAATTACATTGAGTATAATGTTTACAGTGCTGACCTGGATGGCCCACGAAAGTCTGATCTCATCAGATCTCAGAAGCTAAGCAGGGTCAGCCCTGGTTAGCGCTTGAACAGGAAACCACCAAGGAAGTCCAGGGCTGCTACGCGTAAGCTGGCTGTGACTTGATGGCACTTTGCACACATAATCGTTGCTGTGACAAAGCTATGCCTTTCAAGCTGCAGACTACAGCTTGGTTACTGCATTTTCAGATCTGTTGGAACTGAATTCCTTTTGCAAAAGCACTTGGAAGAAATCCAGCATCTTCGTGGACTGCAGAAGCAAGCCGTGGTCACTACGACATCTCCCAAACAAGAACCAGTTGAACTTGGAAGAAACCGTCAAGTTGCTATACTCCAGTGGTTCTCAACCTTCCTTTAATACAGTTCCTCATGTTGTGGTGACCCCTAACCATAAAATTATTTGTGTCTTGGTTCCTAAGACCATCGGAAATATGTGTTTTCCGATGGTCTTAGGCAACCCCCAAAGGGGTCGCGACCCACAGGTTGAGAACCACTGCTATACTCAGATGCTTGAGAACCTTTCTTCTATTATTCAATACACAGAGGTCACAGAAACATTGTTCTTATTTGTTGCTCCTAATTTAGGCCCACAGATGCAGAGATTATCCCAACATCATCCCAGAGATTATCCCAACATTATCAGTTACCAAACCACTAATGCTTGATCAGGCTAGTGCTAGGAAAAATCATGGCTTAAATATTTGTATCAAGTTACTTTCAAAGATGCTCTGGAGTGGCTGATTCCTATTGGTTGCATATTGCAGGGGGTTCTGGAGTGAATTCTCTGGTTTGCTCTCCATCAGCTGTGCTAGAGTTTGCTTCAGCCTGTTATGAGAATGCCAGAAAAGTCCACAGTGGTTGCATATTATAGGCCAAGCCTAAGGCTGATTGCCGATCTTTCTTTCAAAGACTATTCTGCCCCATCTCACCTTTTCTCACCAAGGAACCAGCAATAAATAACCCTCTGAGAAATCTCAGCTAAGCTTACTACGTGGTCCTGACGTCAAGGACTTGTTCCTTAATTATTTCAGCGTGTTTCTTATTTTGTAGCTCTTCAGACGGCAATCCTACTCCTAAGATTGCCAAGAGCACAGGCTGCAAACAGCTGTTTTACATGTAGCCGCAGATGCCCAGCACAACAATTCAAAATGGCATTAACAGGCCTAGGTAAAAGTAGGGATTTGAGAACCACATCAAAGGGAGTCCGCAGTTAGTAACTCAATACAAGTCTTTGCTTTGAATGAACCATCTAAGAAACAGCTTAGTTTTGCTTGCATGTGTGACAACAATCAGGCGCTGCCTGGCACCAGTATCAAAATAAGATTGCTTTTCCCATTGGCAATGCACTCCTATCATTAGCATATACTCCCTGGTGCAAAAGCCTGTAGTCCAGGTAGGCTTCCGCAGCCCATATAATGGGTAACTCTGAACACACATCTCTTTGTGTATGTGAAGCTGCCCATTCCAATTATCGAATAGATAATTCTTTGCAAGGATGCACAGAGGTGGATTTGATGGAATGGGGCAACCGTTTGTGGGGGTTTTTTTTTAAAAAAAATAACACTGTCTGAACACTTAAAATGAAAATGTAACCTTAGGTTGCAAAGTGAAACAAGAGAACTGAGATCGCTTTTTGTCAGTTTTGGACTGCCATTTGAGATTGCCATTTATAATCCGCATTCCCTGAAGACTTGCCTGCTCAGCATCCGTTCTTCCTTTGAGATTTGGCTCATGTCTACCTGTACAGGTACGCCTGGAAAACAACAGAGTTCTTCATTCCAAAGCTTTATCGATTTTATGAGTTTTTTTAGTCTGGCTCATGGCAATTATTGATCTACATATAATGCCTCTAGCACTGTCATCCCTAAACTTGGTGAAGACCGTGCTCAATGTGCACATTTTGGCATATTGCTTTGATGAATGTGGATGATAAGATATTAACTGCTGTTCTTACTGACAGACTGCAAAATGTTCTTACTACTTTGGCAGAAGGTTGGTCTTATAAAATGCAGGCAAGGCTCTGACAATCTTAGGCAGGTCGATCTGATTGCTTTTCACACTGGAACTGATCAAATTACCATTCTTTCAGTTGATGGTGAATTTTTTTTTTACAAAATGTACCAGAAATGTATCTTTGCTACACTGACAACATCAGATTTTCCTCACAAATGTTTGAAGTGGGTTAGAGTTCTTCATTCATCTGCCAGTTCCAGAATGCTAATGGTATATTTTCCATGCCATTCTCCCTTTAGAGGGGTGCTAGACATGGTTGCCTCTTTCTCTTCTTATTTGGACCCTCTAGCTTGTGCCATTAGACATCATAATAACATTCCTTTACACATAACCTTGGAATTTAAAATTATTTTTATGCAGATTATTATTATCATCATCATCATCATCATCTATTTTGGAACTCCTGTCTTCCGTTCCTGCACCAATGAATATATTCAGTCCCTTTGAAAACCTGTCTGGATATTCAATTAATTGAGCAAAATCTGAGTTGAAGCCACTGAGAGACAATATATCAACAGAATGTATTTACCTACGGACATTTTTAGTGGTGCCCAGAAGTCATTACTTATCTTGGATACTGATTCCTAGCGATATTATGGACAATTGTGCTAAATTATAAGCTTTTTGCTGATATATCTTTTGTTACCTTTAAACTTGTCTCTATGGGGTGGAGTAAATTAATTCAAAATGAATAGTATGCCTAGGATTATTTAAATGTTATGTGCAATCCTTTTCTATATAGTATGCAGATAGGATTGCAAATTTCTTTACAGAGAATGCAACTTCCATGTAATGAAGGAAGATCTTGTTTTCCTGATCAGACACTCTGGTTAACCTCTACTGATTATAGAGATCAATCCCTGCAGTTGGGACTATCTGTCTTGGGACTCTTTTGGAGACTTCTTGTCTGCTGCCCGTTTCTAAGTGGAACGCATTAGGTCTACTTATGCTGGATTGGATTGCAGTAAAATGTCTAATTGTTAGTATTGCAGCTCATTGACTGTGTCTCTTAAACATATGCTTGGATCATGTCCAGTTATTTAGTTTTTCCGGGAAGATCAATTTTGTCTTAGAATCTTCACTGATTTTTGAGGATGTTAATGTATTTTTAATCTATTTGCCTATCGCTTGAAGGCTAATTGATTGTCAACAAAAATGGACTCTCCATGTCCTTATTACAGCTAAAAGACTCATATTGTAATACTGGAAAAAGTCCACTTCCAGCAAATCAGCAGATTGAGGGCCTTAAAACTCTTATCAATATTTGAATACATGGCATACAGACGACAACTGTGCACTGACTTATTTTTAGATATTTGGAAACCATTCATAAAAACTAAAGTGTAGATCTGCCACCACTGTTGTTCTATTGTTGTCTTTTTGTATATCTTTTTTTAAAAATTCTGGTTTTTTGAAGGAATTTTTAAAAAGCTTTTAAAATGATTATGGCTTAATAATAGATGCAAAAAAAAGTTTGTTTTGGATTGGGGAGTGAGAAGAAAACACCCACTTCTGTCTCCTCTCAATAGCAATCTTAAAGTGCAATTAAGGGTGCTGTACATTTGGGAACCATACATGTTTTGGGGTACTGTGTGGTTTCTGGGCTGTATGGCCATGTTCTAGCAGCATTCTCTCCTGATGTTTCACCTGCATTTGAAGATGCCAGCCACAGATGCAGGCGAAACGTCAGGAGAGAATGCTGCTAGAACACAGCCATACAGCCCAGAAACCACACAGCACCCCAGTGATTCCGGCCGTGAAAGCCTTTGACAATACATACATGTTTTGAAAACAGGCTCATTTTAAACTTATTCGGGGGGCAGTTTTAATCATGTGAAGAACAACAGTAGATGGCTGACATGGAATGCCCACAAATGCCTCTTACTCAAACGCTGTGAGCATTGGGTTTCTGAGTTTAATGCCACTTCAGTGGATCATAAGGGGAACAATACTGAGCAGGTCTACTAGGGAGCAAGTCTTACTTTATTCATTGGGGCTTACTCTCAGGAAAGTGCTCTTTAGATGGTAGCCAAAATTTATTTCCCAGTAGTGCATAGGGGTTGATTGGTTCTTCAGCTGATCACAGAAGTTCCTGGCAGGCTGCTGAACGGAATGGTCATGGGGGGCCATTCAGCTTAGCATGTTCCATGTCTGTTTTAATGCCCTACCTACCCCTTCGCAGTTTCTAGTACAGCAATGTCAGTGGTTTTCGAGCTAGCCTAATTTATTATGCTCCTTCGGGAATTCCAGTTCCCACAGCACCTTTCCTCTGGACTCAATGCTAAGGCAAAGGCAAATCTCCATTTATTTCTACATTAAATTAACATGCAAAATTATTAATACCACTGCTTCATGTTCGGAAAAATGGTAGCCACACCAAGTCAAGATGGTTTTGATCAACTCTTATTGTCATCACCAACAGAAAATTTTTCTCAGTTCAAACAGATAGATTTTATGAAAATGATTCTTTTCAGAAAATAACAGTTCTTCTCTTAACTTATACAATTTAAACACAAATTCAACTTCCACATTCTGGATACATGCATCAGGGATACAGAATTGCAATTACAATTAACTAGATTTACAAATCTAGTTTCTGATATGTTCCTCTCCAGGGGCAGAGCAAGGGGGAACTGTGCCTAGGGCACGAGTGCACCCTGCGCCCCCGCCACGCCCCCCTCTGCCCCTACCATGCCCCCACAGGGATGCATGCCTGGTGGGGCGCACCCCCCGTTCCCTTGGTGCTACGCCACTGTTCCTCTCACCTCCTGGCAATATCTTCAACCTTCTATTCTCCAATATAGCGTATTTAGGTTTCAAAGTGATAGCAAGGAACAACATCTCTTTGGAGGAAGAGCCATAGTGGTACTGTTTGTTGTCTTCATTAACATTATAATGCTCGATAATGAAAGATTCTCTGTTTGAGGCACTCCAGTGGTCAAAGGATGCAGCTGAAGATAAGCGCTAGTGGCGTCATCCTAAGTAGAATCACATCCTTCTAAGCTCATTGTTGTCAACGGACTAAGAAGAATGCAACTCTGCACTGCAAGTCCCACTGAAAACAATTGAAAAACAAGCCACAGCTAGGATGTTGTGGGGTTTCCGGGCTATAGGATGAAGATGCCAGCCACAGATGTAGGTGAAACATCAGGAGACAGTGCTACTGGAACACAGCCATACAGCCCGGAAACCCCACAACACCCCAGTGATTCCGGCCGTGAAAGCCTTGACAATACAAAGTCACAGCTATTTTATCGTATTGTCTTCAGTGGGACTTAGTCTACAACTAAGGGTGATATCAGGTGTATTTTAAAGTGCTTTAATTATCAGTCAGGAATTTATCATTATTATCCTAACTCTGAGTTCACATCATGCATTGCCATTTTAAATTCCCACCCTTCCTCCTAAAACAAGGGCAGGAGAATACCCCCTCCCCACAGCATGACAATCTATATTGCCCAGCAACTGGTCTAAGAGGTAATCTGACTGATATCGGTTCTGGCAAATCTCTCCAACCATTACCTGCTCTGCTTCTCCTGTCTCTAGTGAAACCGCTGAAGTGGCTGGGAGAAGAGCACAGGCACAGAGATGCTCAATGCACTTTAAATGGCACAGGTAAAATCTGTCTCTTTTATGTGCAGAAATCACCAGGAAGTGTTCACTGAACTACACAAGACTTCCCACTTTGGACTAAGCCCTAAGTTTGCCACAGGTATTTTACCAGGAAGAATTACAATCAGGTCGTTTCTGCATGGTCAAAATATCCTGGGTTGAGCAAGAAAAATATCCCTGTGCAGCCAAGAATTCTGCATGGTTCCCTGTCCTAAAGTGGGTTTGCCCCACAATATTTCCCTCATCCCAGTATTCAAAACCCACCAAATAGGAGGTTCTAAAAAAAAAAATCCTGGGGTGAGCCTGCTATAGCGCAAAAACCAATCGGGAGCAGGACCGGTTTATTTTTCCCACCCAGCCGCCTGATCTCCCCACCTGAGTCAAGCTGCCACTCAAAAACAACAGCCAATCAGAATATGGGACACTGGGCATGCTCAGATATGCTTTTGAAGTAAGTACAGTACATGTGGGTTTGTGCGAAACAAGCTGGAGTATTTCCTCCCAGTTTTCACTGCATTCCTTCAAAAAACGGGCAGCCATGCAGATGGACACTCCGGGATAAAATAGACCCAGGTTAAAAAAAACTGGTGGTACACAGGTATAATTTTACCGTGCAGGAAAGACCTCAGAGTGTATATACTTTGCAAAAGAACTGCTTAACATTTTTAAAGAAATACAGATGAGACCTTAGCCACAAGCTCATTAACTTTATGCTGGAGCAAGACTAACGATTGCTGATAAATGCCTTGACTTAGATTTCTGCACTCATTCAAAATGTATCGAAGGGTGGGTCATATCTAAGGAGTTAGCATGTCCATAGGTAGTAGCTAAGGAAGGCATAGGTAAATATTAATATCTGTTTTGCTTTCATTGGTGCTTGATCAATGTTCATTTCATCTAATATTTTAGATTTGTGAAGCGGACAATCTTACTGTATTTACTGTAACAAACGCTATGAAACAAGCAACCACAATAGCATTTCACAGATGTATCTGAGAACAGATTTCCCAGCACTAAATCCACTGGGTTACACTAAGAGAAATACTAAACAGGCCTATAGAGGTCCAATTTCATTCAGTGAGGCTTACTCCCAGGAAAATGGTATTACAATTGCAGCTATCGGCTCCCAACTGTTAAGGCCACTGAAGGTAATGTTACCTTTCTCAAAGATCTTAAGGCCCCCATTTTTACTACTTTAAAAAATGGTCTGGCATTTTTCAATTCCAATTTCCCAAAACTGCTGTTTTTTTAAGGTAAAGTGCACAATACCGAGAACTAATTACCAAACTGGGGTATGTATTATTCTGTCAAGTGCTAGGAAGGATTTCCTGCTCCCTGGCTTTCCCAAACGACTGATTAAGTATGGAATTGCGGCAAAAATTTCTTGGCTGCCCACAAGATCAGCATGACAGGCTTACCACCAAAGTGGGCATACATGTTGCGTTTTTACGTTTTATGAGTTTCATCTGCTTTATTAACTGCTTTTAATGGTTCCAAGATATGCATATTTAGGGTGCTGGTATCAGTACGGCTTTCTCTTACGGTTATATATCATTTCACCTGGATGTTATGATCCGCTTCAAAAATACTTTATTGAGAGTATGAGACAAGTGTTTTTAAAGGGGTAACTGAAAAATGGTAAGCTACCAATTAGTAAACGGTCATCTATTATTCACCCATTTGACAGGGACTGTAAATAGCGTAAGGAAGAAGTCTTCTGCGGGACCAATTTTTGGTAAGAAGGGAGGGATGAATTAGATTATAGAGCAGTGGTGGCGAACCTATGGCACGGGTGCCAGAGGTGGCACTCAGAGCCATCTCTGTGGGCACGCACGCACAGAGTTTGTCATGTGGGGGGAAATCACCCACACAAACACACATATGTAGGCTGGCCTGGGCTGCTGGACTTGATGTGCGTGCACCTTAGCGAGCAGGGAGGCTGGCGGGCCTGGTGCCTGTGTTCCAGGTGGCTGCTGCCTGGGGGGAGGGGGCAGAGGCGGCAAAGATGCTAGAGAGGCACAGAGCGGTGCATGTGGGACTTGCTGGAGGCTACAGCAGGCTGGCCCCTGCTCGAGGGGGTTATTCAGGTTAAATTGCCGCGTTGGCACTTTGCGATAAATAGGTGGGTTTTGGGTTGCAATTTGGGCCCTCGGTCTCGAAAAGGCTCGCCATCACTGTTATAGAGCATCACTGCCTGTTTCCTTAGTATGCTTAGTGCAGCCCTGGCTGAGCATTTCCTGGATCAACTTGGCAGTCTCATTCACATCACCCAAGGCGCAATGGCTTTGAGACCGCATGGCCTCTTTTATCTTCATATCATGAGCCCCATCCACACACTTGACAGCTAAGCTTCTAAATGGGCATGTGGAATCCTCATCTGAACAAGAAAATCAATAGAACAGGTGCCCAGCGTCATGGACGGGGGTGGTGGGGAGGAGAATCGATCCACTTCAAGCTCAAGGGCATTCAATAGCTCTAGAAATACAAACAGCATCATTCACATGCATCCCACTCTCCTGAGGTTGCCACCTTTCTTTAGCCTCACAAAAACAAGAGCAGCAGCCACAAGTTACGTTACATTTCTGGTTGTGAAAGCTGCCGCCTCAAGTTCTTACATAACACAGAGAACAACATGATATATGTAATGTTTTATTATGTTAAATAAATAACTCACACACAAAAAAATAAAAGCCCAACCCTGTCTGCTGTGAACTCTTCTCGGTCACATATATGTTCTGATATTTTTTTAATCAAATGAGAGATGTGGAATTGTCCACATTAAAAAAAATAGCTTTTTAAAAATCTCTGTCTCCTCTCCCCACCCCACGTCTCACAAACAAGCCAATCCGAAACCTCTGCAGCCAGTTAAAACTTCTCTGAAACCTCTGCCAAGGTTCAAAAGCTCAGCCAGAGAGCTTCTGTGTGCACAGCGGGCATTTTGAGGTTCTCTTCCCCTCAGCAGGCCAACTGTCAAACTGCCCTCAGGCCTCAGGATCAGACTCTGAAGCAAGACAAGGCTCTACACTTAGAAAAAGAAGTGTGTGCTTGCACATGAAAGAGCTTGAATATTTGTGGGTGGATGGAAAGGGTCATCTTTGGATCCCAGCTGTTATGTTTTCACCAACTTTGTTTTCCCGGAGCAGCTGCAACCTTTAATATCACAAATACACGGCGAGCTGTTTTGTGCTGTTTTTAGAACTGCCTCCCCCACCCTGCCCTACCTGGCTTACTTAACCGTCTACAGAAACCAACTGTTTAGATCAGGGGTCTGCAACGGCCAAATTGGCCGTGCTGGCAGGGGCTGATGGCATTTGTAGTCCATGAACATCAGGAGAGCCGCAGGTTGCAGACCCCTGGTTTAGATGGAGAAAAGCAAGCCCAACTAACTTCTCTTGCGAGATCTTGAATGTAAACTGCCACAATAAAAATAATGCTTTCTTATGAGAAACGCCTCTTCTGAGATCTCTCTTTAAGGACTGAGCTAAAATGCAGCTGCACCAGATTCATCCTTCAGTGACAACTGATTATGCCCAAGGAATTACAATCGGAATCCCAGAGAGGGCCTTCAAAATGGCTGCTCTTCTCCCTCGCTGTAGCCACCACACAGTTCCCTCCCACCTTTCCTTAGCTGACTGCTGCTATTATCTTCTGGAGAGATGGGCTGGTTTTCACTATGCCACAAGCAAAGGAGTCCTTTCAGCAAGCCTGTATAATGGACTCCACACACCTTGTCCCTGGACGGTGCTGTACTTCCCACCACAATCTCGACATTTTCAGTGAGTCTGATCGTTACCGATACATCTCCCATGCTGAGCATTTAATGGAAGTAGAATGAAGCATACCCAAACACAGATGGGGATGATGAACATGAGGTTGTCACCCATTCTACAGCACATTCAAAGAGAAACAGCGGTTCTCGCATAGCACTGGGGACGCGAGGGTGGTTTCCGACCCGTTTATGGTCTGGATCACCACCACACATCTTGGCGAGTGCTTCTGTCTTGCGGGAAAAGACGGGGCTTCCCACGGCATTCTCTCATCTCCGGGAGGAATACATTCATCTTGCCCCGGTTATCCTCTCTCTTTAGCTTCCTGCAGCCGTTTTTCTAAGCGGTCCAGTTTAGCTAAATTCTCTTTCAGCAGCTTACTACTTGGAACCAGCTGCAACGCTTTCTCATAATAGCCCCGGGCTGTGATGTAGTTACCCTGCAAAAGAAAAAGAAAGACGTTATGGGGATAAATCAAAGATTTGGTGGCACTGCCTATTTTCCGGAAGCATACTACCTGTTTTATAAATCTCTGTTAGGTGAAACTGTGCCAGAACCCTTAGTGCCAATATGGCAGGTTGATTGCACACATTCTAAAGGTTGTTCTGTGGCCAAGTGTATTCTTTGTATGATGATGGTCCCTGGTCTAATCCTTCTGCTTAAAAGAACTTGGGTACCAGGCACTGGGAAACACCGTCTGAGACCTTGGAAATCCACTGTCTGTGATGGTCTGGCTATAAGGTAGCTGCTTGTATTTAAGTTCATATGAACCTTCTTTCTCATGAACCTTCTTTCTCATGAAATTGTGCTCTGATGAGGTAGAATACTGAAGTTGCTAAGAAACTGAACTCTGAATTAGGAAATCCCTCAATTATCCCTAAACCAAAGTATATTCATCTAAATGCACTGTATGCAGTCGGCTTAGAAGGCTGTGACTCTGTTTCGGAATAGACTATTTTGTTGCCACGGGCTCACAACCAGTGCCATCCTAAGCACAATTATACCTATTAAGAATTACACATATTGACCATTAAGGTCAATGACTTCAGAAGGTTATAACTATGCGTAGAACTGCACAGAAGAAGAGTTTGGATTTACATCCCCCCTTTCTCTCCTATAGAAGACTCAAAGGGGCTTACAATCTCTTTTCCCTTCCCCCCTCACAACAAACACCCTGTGAGGTGGGTGGGGCTGAGAGAGCTCTGAAAAGCTGTGACTAGCCCAAGGTCACCCAGCGGGTGTGTGTTGGAGTGCAGAGGCTAACCTGAATTCCCCAGATAAGCCTCCACAGCTCAAGCGGCAGAGTGGGGAATCATACCCAGTTCCTCCAGATTAGAATGCACCTGGTCTTAATCACTACGCCACTGCAATCTCCATGTGGAATATGGGGGCAATAGAGATAATACAGACCTACCATACAGGTCTGTAGTAATACAATATAATGCTCACAGAGCACTTTGAATATTGAACAGCAGGGGGTAAAAACATGCAGTCTGAGGGGGGGAGCAAATCCGGTCCCTTGAGGGGGGTTATCAGGCCTGCAAGCCAGCTGAGGCACCCCTTGCCATTCCCGATCTGGCCTCGGGAGGCTTGCTGTGGGCTCACCAGTCCTGGCACACACCACGAGGGCCATTCTAGGGCCAGTTGAAGCAGCCCCCCATTCATGTCATATCTGGCCCTTGCAACAAATGAATTCGACACCCCTGCTCTACAGGCCAGAGCTTGGTCTAAGAAAAGTGTAATGGGTTCCCAGATCTAAGCAGGTCTGTGTCTGGTCAGTGCAAGATACAAGTAAGCAAAGTGGTAATGAAATGCTAAAAGTGATCATTTTTTAGCTCATCAGTGTTTGTGGACTTCTCACAATACTTCCATTCCCTTTCATTTTGACTAAGTAATCTTCCATACACAGCATGTAAGTTTGGGAGTTCGCAGAAATTTCTCTCAGGTGGATGTCTTGTTATTCAGAATGGTGGGACTTTGTCCCGTTTAGAGTAGGGAAGCAGTGAAAGTGGAATCTTGGCTTAGCAAAAGGTTGGGCAAGTTAGGGGTCTTTGTTGTCTATGTATACAAAAGTCAGCTTTTCCAAGAAAATCTGCAGGAGAGCAAATAAAGTTTAACAGTTTTATTGAGGTACACAAGCACTTCTAGGATATAACCAGGGTTGAATTGATAGGATTGGAATAGATGAAGGGAACTGGGGAGTAAGAGTTATAGTCACCTGATCTTGGAGTGAAATGGTTCAATGAACTGAGCTGAGCGACCTGTGCTTAGCTCTGGTAGAAGAAAGAACAATGCATTGTGGGACAATATCAACAGACAGAGAGGTGCCCAGAGATATTGAACAATGGCTATTGGGAGAGGGACTTCTTACAGAGAAAAAGGGACCCTCGGGGTTATGCAAAGTGGCCCTTAATCTCCCAGGACAAAGAGGAGTCCTGCCTTTCTGGGGAAAGACAAGAGTCAGACATCAACCTTAATTATTTAAGTAATTAATCTAATGGTTGAGGCATTAGCTTGATGGGCCAAGCTTGGAAATGCCTGAAGGTGGGAGGGAATTGATGAAATTACAGTTTCTATAACAATGACAATGTAAATGAGGTGGTCATTAGAGTAGTCACAGGAAGAAGTACTGGGTTATTAACCCAATAACAACAATGGCAGGAACATTTGGGACAAATACATTAGCAAGTCCTTTGTCTTTGTAGGGCTGGAGATGGGAAGTGATACTTTCCAAGGCAGAGGCATTATGTCTTCTTAATTCCTTTAGGAAGGGGGCAACGGCTATTTATAAGGCAGATGTGGGCAAGGACAAGTCCAGACAGGATTTTACTGTGCTTGTGAGTACACTAGTCAATGCAGAGACAGGGCCACTACACTGCTAGGCACCTCAAGGGTTGGCAGGATGAGTAGAGACACTGCTGTTTTAAAAACAGGGTTCCCCCAATCCACCATGGGTCGGTCTAGCAACAGGCTGAGACAAAAAAGGATGCAAAAAGAAGTGAAAATGTTTGTGTCAGAACAAGTTGCTGTCCTGACAAACTAGCCAACTGTCTACAGACTTTTTTCCACAAACCAAGCTGGAACCAAAATGGCCAGAAAGCTTTTGTCTTCAGCCTTCCAGAAGCAGCCAACTTTCTCCCAATTGTTGCTACTGTGGTTTTTGCCTGCAATCTCTTCCCCTTCTCCCCTAATGAAGCAGGCAGAAGTAGCACAGGTCCATCTTCTTACCTTGATATGTTCAATCCCCCCCATGTTCATCCAGGCTTGCGCTTGCTCGGGGTTGAAGTCCACGGCTGCTTTATAGCTCTAAATTAATAAAGATTTTAGAAGTTAGAGCGCCTGCGTCTAGAGTAGAAACCTTAACGAGGAGGTAATGTTATCGATGTGTCTCTGAAATCTCCTTAGAAACGTTAGTGTTTTCCAGCAGAACATAATTTTTACAGGATCATAATGGAAGGATTCTGCTTTGCAGGGGGTCTGAATGGCTGCTTCCCTGCAAAAGGTGGGGGAGAGTAAACCATGTGGAAGGAACCAACTGATGGGGAATATATTTATTTTTAGGGGGCCAAAGGGCAAACTAAACTTTTGGAGAAACCCTATAGCAAAATACACTGTTGCAGCTAAAATAAAAAAAAATGTGTCTAAGCCACTACTATCTCTCAGTCACATCTGCTATGACTTTCCCCATATCCTGACATCAGCAGGAAGAGGAAGAGGAAGAGGAAGAAGAAGAAGAAGAAGAGGAGGAGGAGGAGGAGGAGTTTGGATTTATATCCCCCCTTTCTCTCCTGCAGGAGACTCAGGCTTACAATCTCCTTGCCCTTCCCCCCTCACAACAAACACCTTGTGAGGTAGGTGGGGCTGAGAGAGTTCCCAAGAACTGGACTAGCCCAAGGTCACCCAGCAGGAATGTAAGAGTGTGGAAATACATATGGTTCACCAGATAAGCCTCCGCCACTCAGGTGGAGGAAAGTGAATCAAAGGTCACCCAGCAGGAATGTAAGAGTGTGGAAATACATGTGGTTCACCAGATAAGCCTCCGCCACTCAGGTGGAGGAAAGTGAATCCAGATTAGAATCCCCCTGTGTTAACCACTACACCATGCACTGGTTTTGTTCAGTGGAATCACAGCCAGATAACAGGTCCACAGCCTCCCATCAGCCCCTACCAGCATGGCCAATTGGCCATGCTGACAGAGGCTGATGGGAATTGTAGTTCCTGAACATCTGGAGAGCCGCAGGTTCCCTACCCCTGCTCTAGTTAATGCATCAGGGTAGAGGGGCAGCCAGGGTTATTCCTATCAGTTCAGCTTACTTGCATGCTTCCAGTAAGGCCAGTTTACAAGTCTAAATGAATGAGCTGTCATTCCACAGTTGTTGTTTTCTCCGACAGCCATCTCTGTCATAGGCTACCCATTCCGCTGAGGGTTGCTAACTTCTTTTTCACACAGTAAGCCTCTATTAAAGGATAGCAATTTTTCCTCTGGATTTGTTAGCAACATTCCCCCTGCCCCTTACTTATGACTCTTTGTGGTATAATATAGATATTTATGTCCCAGCTTTACTGCCCAAAGCAGCTTACAACATTGTTTTTTCCTGCTCCATTTTTCATCCTCACAACAACCACCTTTTGAGGTAAATAAGGCTAACAGACAATGATTGGGCCCTAGGTCACAGGGTGAGCTTCTATGGTAGAGCGGAGACTTTAAAAACTGAGTCATTCATATCCTGGCCCAACACTAACCATCACACCCTGCTGTGTCTCTGTCCTATGATTCTGACATAGGCTAAACAACTGTAAAGAGCCCTGCTTCAGTATAGGAGATAGGACTGCATGACATTTGGGTCTTCTACAACTGGCATGGCTAAGCCCAATATAATCCAATGAAACTGTGTCTGTTAGAACTCCTGAAACCACTTTGATATGAAACATCTGAGTGGCATACCCACACTTGAGGTCTTAGAGCTTTAGTGGGGCTATCATGGAATCAGCGGTACACAGGCGTAGATAACCTACGAATTCTATCTACCTCTCTAATATTCCAGATGCAATTGGAAAAGACTGGATATATCACCCTCTCTCTTGAGGGTACCCCACTGCTATGCAATTCCTCAGTTGTTACCTTGCATTAATGTACATATACATAAAGCTAATTGTAATGTGCCTAATTAAAAAAGTAGTCTATATGTTAGCAAGTAGAAATAAGATTTGTTATTCTTCTTTTTTACCTCAAAAGCCTTGTCCAGGTGATTTTGTTCTCTTAGCTGGTTTCCTTTTGTGAAGAAGAGCTCAGATATGACCTTGGGGTCCTTTGGTTTCAGCTGTAGAGCTTTATCTATGGCTTCAAGTGCCTAAAAGCAGACAAACATCACAAAAAGACAGGGATAAAAGTGGCTCGCCTGAAACTCTCAAAAACATTTTGGATGGCATTACTTGATTTCACCCCTTTTTTTTTTAGATGGACACTTTACATTTTTATATGCACATACCTGGCTAGTGGGAGAATGAGACACAGGGATAAAGGCAACATGTTTTTTATGTCTACCAAAGTAACTTTACTGAAAGACGATACAGTTATTAACAGCTTTGTTCAATCTTGATAGAAATCAGAACTATATTGCTGTCACCCTTTTCTCAACATAGTCCAATGTTCACTATAAAAGAACATAAACCACAGGCTTGTGCATCTTTCTCCTCACAAATATGTTTACAAAACAGCCAGGATCGTATTCAGTCAATCCTGTAGCATCAGGTAAGAAAACACCCCTACACTACATGGTTAACATATTTTTTAATTATTATTATTATTATTATTTGTTATCATTTATTTAATTTAATATACCGCCCTATCCCCGAGGGGCTCAGGGCGGTGAACAATATAAAACTTCATACAAATCATATACATACAGTTTAAAACAACAATTAAATCCTAAAACAGCGTCCCACAAAACCCTTACCTAACCCTCCCAGAACAGAATAATGGGTCCCGATGGCATTAGGGACCCATATGGAACCAGTGGGGAGGGGGGGTTGGGGCACCCTCAGCAGTTGATCTCTCCAAAGGCCCGGTGGAACAGCTCGGTCTTACAGGTCCTGCGGAATTCTACAAGGTCCCGGAGGGCCCGGACAGTAGGTGGTAGAGTGTTCCACCAGGTGGGTGCCAGAGCCATGAAGGCCCTGGCCCGAGTGGAGGCCAGCTGCGTCATCGAGGGGCCAGGGACCTCCAGTAAATTGGCCTCTGCTGAGCGCAGAGGTCGAGCTGGGACATATGGGGTACGCGGGTCCCCGGCGTAATGTACGAGGGTCCCAGGCCGCTGTGAAGGCCTTTGAAGGTCAACACCCACACCTTTGAAGATGAGATTCGAATTCAACCGGCAACCAATGCAGGCGGCGCAACACAGGTTGGATATGTTCTCAAAAAGCACCTCCTGTGAGCAGGCGAGCCGCCGCATATTGGACCAGTTTTAATTTCCTGATCAAACGCAAGGGGGAAGTGTCTCGCTGAGAGCGAAGCTACAATTAGTCTAGCCTGGAGGTAACTGTTGCATGGATCACAGTGGCTAGGTCAGCGTTGGAGAGGAAGGGAGCCAGCCGTCGGGCCTGTCGAAGATGGAAAAATGCAACCCGGGTTATATCAGCCACCTGGGTCTCCATTGAAAGAGACGAATCCAGGTGGACCCCCAGGCTGCGGACGGAGGAGGCCGGCGCCAATATGGCCCCCTCCCACACCGGTGGTTGGAAATTCCCAGCCTCTCCCCCTCGACCAAGCCAAAGGATCTCCGTCTTCGATGGATTAAGTTTTAACCTGCTCTGTTGCAACCATCCAGCGACCGCCTCCAAACATTGCTGTAGAGCTGCAGGGGTGGCGACAGCTCCCCCCTCCATCAACAGAATGAGCTGAGTGTCATCAGCTGCATTGGATGACAGATCAGCCCAAAGCTCCGTACCAACTGAGCAAGGGGTCGCATGTAGATGTTAAATAACAATGGGGACAGCAATGCCCCCTGAGGTACTCCACAATGAAGCGGGCACCTCTGGGAGGCCTGGTCCCCGCACCACACTTGCTGACTCCGCCCCCGAAGGAACGAGACAATCCATAAAGGAAAAGGTTGCAACATAAAGGAAAATGTTGACAGGAGAACCAGAATACAATATTTTCCCACATCAATTATATATTAAGGCTGCCATAATTGAAAATAATAATATAATTAGAAACAAAGATCTGAAGCAAATAGGGCCCAAAGGAACAATTCAGAAAAGATGGCACACAGAGAGACAGAGATAGTTCTGAGTTGGTTGTTGTGGGTTTTCCGGGCTGTGTCTGGTAGATCTTGTTCCTAACATTTCGCCTGCATCAGTGGCTGGCATTTTCAGAGCTGTATCACAGAGAGCTGTATCAAAGTGTGTAACAGACTTCTCTCCGTGATACACCTCTGAAGATGCCAGCCATAGATGCAGGCGAAATGTTAGGAACAAGGTCTACCAGACCACGGCCACACAGCCCGGAAAACCCACCAGAACCAGTTGAATCCGGCCGTGAAAGCCTTCGACAATACATAGTTCTGAGTGTTCGTTTTTGGTTACCACTGTCTCACCAGACACATAAAAATGTCAGATAATAGTTGCATACACACAAAATCCTAACAACATGGTTCTTTACATCAACCAACACCATCCTAAGAAGAGAATGATACAAATGTGAAGAAGGAAGTGCCCCTGAGACTCATGCTTTGAGATGTATATGCTTTGACATGTGTTGTATGGAGCAGTGATGCTTTTCGCAGTAAGAATATGAATATGGATACTTTGGGCCATATCCTCACCTCAGTTCACTGAGCTGTACTATACCTTGTACCCTTCAGAACTTTCTTCTGAGATCAACTCAATTACAGACTCTCTGGTCTGAATGGATTATGGAGCTATACCTGAAGGCACCTTATTTTAACACATCTGTCTCAGTATGCTGGTTTCAGTGAAGGCTGAACCATAACAAGCTTAAATCTGGAGCCTCTGCTTTTAGGCATTCCTGCAGGTATGTCTGACAAAAACATCTTACTGAGCTCTCCTGCCAAAGACCTGTTTTGCTCTTGCCTGCTAGCTATTACAGAGGGAAGAAAAACCCTTCCCATTCTAATTATTATAAATTATATTATTTAAAATGCCAGGATTTGGTGATCAACCACTCCCACAAAAAACTGCAATTAGAACAGTAAATAATAAACAGAAAAACGGCGCAGAGTTGCACCCTTCTTATAACATCAGGATTGTAATGTCTGTTGCATAATTATTTCACTTATTCGTTCACTGGTTGCAAATGTTACAGTTTAGCAGTATCTTTAATGATCTGTCAAATATGCATGGAGCATACTTATGTGAGTACATTCTTATACAAGTGAAAGACAGGGAACAAGAGGAACAAAAGGCAAAGAACTAGGATTGAACGGATAGAGAACAGTGGGTGTTCTAAGTTGGCGGGGAAATTTTCTGGTTAATACTGATAACAACTGAGATTCTGGGATGCTAACTAGTTATTTGATCCTTGAAATCAGCTGTTTAATCAGACTGCCCTATTTTATCCCATGGTTCTTTTCATAATTTCTTTCTAGCATTTTGTTACCTGTTTTAGTATTTCCTTGAAGTCTGTATCCAAGACTGTTTTAAAAGTATTCCCTTCTTCCTCTTTGTTGGTTTTTTGTTCTTTTATCTTGTTGTTATATTTATTTCCAAAATATTCTTATTGCATGCACAAACCACCCAAAACAAATAATTTTTTGGAACCACCTCGGTTGAACAAAGACTGCTCCCCAACTGAGTACTTGAACCTTCCTTCCACGCCAGCATCTGTACCTTGTTGTAGTTCTCCTGCTTGCTGTAGATGGCTGATAAAAGGCGGTAGCACTCCAGACATTCGGCCTCCTCAGTCACGATATGGTTGGTCATTCTTTCTGCATCCTTCGTCTGTCCCATCATTGCCAAAACCTGAGCCTACCAAAAGCAAAAGTAAATTTAAGGTGCTGCTAACCTTCCAGGTGAGTAGCTGGAATACCTGTGAACATTTCATGGCGTCCAACCAGACCGGGATGTCTGAGGTATGCTTAAGTCTGCGGTATAGAAGATGCTGAGCTCACTCAATGCGATTATATTTCAGGAAGCATCCCTGGATGATTTCAGAAATGGAAAAGGGCACTTGGACTGAACATTGTCTGTGTCTGTCCGCCCCCGCCCACTATATAATCTTCATCATATGTCTTTGTCTAATGGATGAAATAACAGGGCACAAAAGAAAGAGGTGGCTTTAAAAGCAGCAGTGGAGCAGCAGTGGCGTAGTGGTTAAGAGCAGGTGCACTCTAATCTGGAGGAACCGGGTTTTATTCCCCGCTCTGCCACTTGAGCTGTGGAGGCTTATCTGGGGAATTCAGATTAGCCTGTGCACTCCCACACACGCCAGCTGGGTGACCTTGGGCTAGTTACAGCTTTTTGGAGCTCTCCCAGCCCCACCCACCTCACAGGGTGTTTGTTGTGAGGGGAGAAGGGAAAGGAGTTTGTTAGCCCCTGTGAGTCTCTTTGTGGGAGAGAAAGGGGGGGATATAAATCCAACTCTTCTTCTAAAACAAGCGAGATGTTTGCTTCTTGCCAGGAGGCCTGACGTGCAGCTTAATTCAGGCATCCTTCCCTCTGAACGAGAGACTAACCTGTGGTCATCTTTTCTGATGTGAGGCGCAAATGTAACCTGATTCAAATCTGAAAAATTCAAGGACAAGCACGAACTGACAGGTGACATCTGCAGCCATTGAGCACGGGCATAACAAGATAACGGCCCTTAACAGGCACTGGCAGGTACGGCATTTCAGAGCCTCTCAGCGACAGCAGCTTTCAAGAAAAAGCCAGAAAGAGATACACGTGGAGTCAGGACAAGCCAAGTCATGCCCATCAAGCCTTTGGAGGCCCTTCTTAAGATTTAAACAGCCTTTATGCTTGTTTCGCTCACATACTCACTAAAGCTAGCCGGGTCTCCCTGTTAGAGGGTTGCAGGGCTGCAGCTTCCCGGTAAACCTTCAGGGCATCTTCGTAGCGCCCTGTGTTGTAATACAGAGCTCCAAGAGGTGACAAGATTTCGACATTCCGTGCCACTTTCAATGCCCTGCAGGATGGCAGCCAAAACAGAAAGAACTGGAGGTGAGAAAGCACATGGCATACATTTAAAGACATCTGCAGAAGGAAAGGAGACTAAAGCATGGCTTTTAGCAGGTGAAAGGCTTTTAGCAGGTGAAAGATCTCCATATACCTAGAGATCTCTGCTCAATTTATTGTCTAAGACTTTCATGGCTGGAATCAACTGTGCAGCTGTGGATTTTCTGGGCTGTGTAGCAGTGGTCTGGTAGTTTGTGCTCCTAAAACTATCAGGCCATGTGACACAGCCCAGAAACCCAAAAATAGTCAGATCTCTGCTCTTTGCACCGCCTTCATCATCCACTGTGCATTCCCTTTCATTGGCACATGCCCGTCATGTTTTTGCTTCCCTCCTTCAATATCCTGAGTGTCAGCACAAGAAACAAGACTTTCCAAAACGCTCTCAATTGCAATAAAAGAATAAAATATGCACAAAGCAGTGATTTGGATAATTTATCGGGAGAATCATAATTTGCATTTTTCCTGGAGTAAAATCAGGACCTGGGGATAGGCTGTTTGACAAAAAAAAAAGACTTGCAGTACTGACTAAAGGATTCTGCAGAAGGGAAGAGCCAGACTTTTCTCTTCCTGCTTTCCTTACCGTTTGTACCAAGTCTCAGCATCCTTGTTTTGTCCCAAGGAGCGGTAGAGCCTCCCCAGGTTCACCATGGCAACGTGATGGTTGGGGCTAAGCTGGATGGCCTTCTGGTAGTGGGAAACAGCAGCCTCTGGGGATCCTGCAAAAGAGGGTTACACCTGTTAATGGCTGCCCTCAACACAGTCAGCAAAGCGATGATGAAACCTGCCCAGGGAAGCAGACCGGAGGATTGTGTATGAAATCTTCCACCTGTTTAAAGGAAACAAATCAGCAAGAGGAGAAGAAGTGCCATAGGGGTTAAAA
Organism: Sphaerodactylus townsendi; assembly: GCF_021028975.2. Lineage (NCBI taxonomy): Eukaryota > Metazoa > Chordata > Lepidosauria > Squamata > Sphaerodactylidae > Sphaerodactylus > Sphaerodactylus townsendi. The sequence continues at coordinate 26,181,675 of NC_059430.1, forward strand.
GCAGGTGCACTCTAATCTGGAGAACTGGGTTTGATTCCCCACTCTGCCACTTGAGCTGTAGGGGCTTATTTGGGGAACTACATTAGCCTGTGCACTCCAACACGTGCCAGCTGGGTGACCTTGGGCTAGTCACAGCTCTTCGGAGCACTCTCAGTCCCACCTACCTCACAGGATGTTTGTTTGGGGTGGGGGAGGGAAAGGAGATTGTAAGCCCCCTTGAGTCTCCTACAGGAGAGAAAGCGGGGTGTGTGTGTGTGTGTGTGTGTGTGTGTGTGTGTGTGTGTGTGTGTGTGTGTGTGTGTGTGTGTGTGTGTGTGTGTGTGTGTGTGTGTGTGTGTGTGTGTGTGTGTGTGTAAATCCAAACTTTCTTCTTCATCCCTTCCACATTGCGGGGATTAGGGGCACAGTGCCCCCTGCAATCTGGAAAGCTGAGTCAAATTTTTTGGCCCTCCTTTTGCACCAGAGTAAAAGTCTGAATTTCTTCTTTTTCTTTTCTTTTAACTTTTAACAGAAATTGTGTATATTTATGGTATTAAAATATAAAATAGATTGATATTTACAATATTATACATATATTTTATGCATTCCTGAGTTTCTAAACTTTTTCTGTGTTGTCTGCTGGCCTGGGGATGAAATAACAGGGCACAAACACCCTGTGAGGTAGGTGGGGCTGAGAGAGCTCCGAGAAGCTGCGACTAGCCCAAGGTCACCCAGCTGGTGTGTGTGGGAGTGTACAGGCTAATCTGAATTCCCCAGATAAGCATCCACAGCTCAGGCAGCAGAGCTGGGAATCAAACCCGGTTCCTCCAGATTAGATACATGAGCTCTTAACCTCCTACGCCACTGCTGCTCTGCCTCCTATTGGATTCTTTCTGCCCAATGACTGACTGAATGTTTATTTATGATTAACAACCAGGAATACAATAATTCATAAAAGATCAAATTCCAAATTGTTAGAAACAAAGAGGAAAAAAGTTAAAATATAAACTAGAACTTATTTTAACGTTCCTCTAAAAGAACTTATGGTCTCCTATCCACCTGTTTTCCTGAACGTATTTACTAAAACACAAAATTGAGCTGTATTACTGGAAATTCTTTGGTCCTTGCCCAACGGACCACACTAGCATGGCCTCAACAGTCCTGTGTTGCAGCTATACTTCCATTCCACCACATGGGGGAGTTACTTGACTGCATTTGCTATGAGAAAGCTGTGATAGATGAGACTTCTGGGGAAATTTATTATAGCAGAGAGACCGAGAGAGTGCTGTGTGTAAACTGATTAAGCAGAATCATTCATAGGTGTCTTTGCATTAAAAACAACGACGACAGATGTGTTGATGCTGATTCCGTACTGCTGGAAAATGACAGATTGCTAGCCTTGAGAAGCAAGCAGCTACTTAAGATAAATTTTGTACATGAATCCATTGCCTGTCACGTGGAAACATCTCCCACAGCAGAATGCATACATAATCTGTGTGTAAAATGCAAATAAGCACATCAAAAAATGTTGCACAGTGTGTGTTTGGGGGCGGGGGGGAGGGAGAGACTCTTAGTGCAGTTATCACCATTTCATTATAAACTTTCAACCATTTCACATTAACATAAAGCAGCAGAGTGGAGCAATCCAGGGGACACAGACTGTATTTTATGACTGCAAACTCCAGGATGGATTACTGCGACATGTTGCACGTGCAGCCTGCCCTTAACGGATGTCCGGAATGGGTAGAGAGCTCTGTAAAAGTACAAGTAATGCATTCAAGTAAAGCATTTGGTTTCCAGGACCAGGAGTAACGGGTTCAAGGTGAAGAAAAGGGGATTCCACCTACACATCAGGAAAAACTTCCTGACAGTCAGGGCTGTTCGACAGTGGAATGCACTACCTCGGGGTGTGGCGGAGTCTCCTTCTTTGGAGGTTTTCAAACAGACTCTGGATGGCCATCTGTCAGGAGTGCTTTGATTGTGTGTTCCTGCATTGTAGGGGGTTGCACTCGAAGGCCCCTGTGGTCTCTTCCAACTCTATGATTCTATGATTTGTTTTGGCTTCCCATAGCTTTTAGACACCCTTCAAAGTTCATTTTCAGAGCCACAAATCCCTAACTGGTTTCGCCCACTGAAACTTAGCAATTTCGCCCACCGAAACTTAGCAATTCACCTTTCCTGTGCCCTTTCACAAGTTCTGACTGCAGAAGAAAGCAAGAGAGTGGACTCTTAATTCTGTACTTCCTAATTCCTATTGTAAGCCATTCCTCCCCCCTACCCACCATATTGTGGCCAGTGGCCTGACTTTCTATGCAGTGTAGTGGTTAGAGCTCTGGACTAGGATTTGAGAGATCCAGGGATTCAGATCCCCACTTGGCCACAGATGCTCACAGGGTAACTTTCAGCTCCCCACACTCCCCCAGCCCAACAAGGTGGCTGTTATGAGGAAAAAATGGAGGAGGGGAGAAAAATGTCATACACAGTTTTGTGTCCCCATCTGGGAAGGGTGGGAAGGGACATAAATATCTAAAAAAAAACCTAAATAAATGGAAGCGTTTTGAGGCAAGGCAAGAGCAGAACTGGCTCTAGGCCAATCAAGAGCACCACCTTTTCGTTGGTGGTGAAAAGTGCCATTGAGTCACAGTTAACGCATGGCGACCCCATAAGGATTTCAAGGCAAGAGACGTCCAGAGGTGACACAGCGACATTGGACTCCCTTGGTTGTCTCCCGTCTAAACACTAACCAGGGCAAGCTCTCTTCCTTGTGAAAAAGGAATATAGAGAACAAGTGGGAGTCTGTGGGTGGGAATCTAATTTCCCCCTCCATTATTTCCTCTTTCCCTTCCCTGATAGCTGCCATCGCCTCTCTCCTTTCCTGCTCCCTTCTATCCTTTCCACTTAACAGGCAACCAACCTTCATCAGCCCCTCTGTTTTCAACTTTCCCTCCCCGTCCCAGCAGCCTCTACCTAAGAAAACTACGGCCCAGTTGTGTCGGGAGCCGTCAAGGACTTGAGGGAGGACACATCACATTCCCTGGTTCCTGCTTCCCACACTATTTCTCCTTTGCCTCCTCCTGGCAACCCCCACATCACCTCAACTTTCCCTGTCTCATTCTCTCATTTACAACAACCTATCTTTTATGTGCCACCCATCATCTATATTTATTATTTATTTACTTCACTTATACACCTCCTTTATCTACCGTGGGGGCCAAAGACGCTTACATCAGTCTCCTCGCTTCCTCTTTATCCTCACAACAACCATGTGAGGTAGATTAGGCTAAAAGTATGTGACTGGCTCACCATCACCTAGTGAATTTCATTGGCAGACCGGTCTCACAGAATCAAGGGGTCTCAGACCCTATTTCGAAGCACTGACATTAACATTACATGGGCTATTATATGGCGGCTACTGTTGAACAGTAGTGAGTAGCCATGCCTACATGAATCATGCGAGTCAGATTGGTATCAAGTCACCCAGTGGTCATTGCCAGGCCAAAACAGCCCGGGAAAGGGCCCTAACTGCCCCCCCCACACACACACCATTTTACTGATGGAAACCAAGCAGAGGCGGGATTCAGCCGGTTGGCACCGGTTCTCCCGAACCACTAGCTAACCAGCTGAATCCCACCATGGCCCCACTTTTTCTTAAAGCTACAGGCACTCCTTTTCAGAGTTTTATGTCATTCTTCTTTTAAGATTTTAGATTTTTCTGCAACCAGGACATTTTTCAGGAAAGAACCATCTTTTCCATCCACAACTCCAGTCACCAGGTTTAAGTATTCTCAGATTTGGCCAACTTCAATATTATACACAAGATACAAGATGTTCAATACTAGTGGGGGGATCCCTCTCCCATGTTCCCTTCCTCACCACTCCTGCTCTCCCCCACTCACCATGGCATATGGAGTTGGCATGCCTGCCACAGACGCCTGCCAATTCAAACCCCTCAAAAGACCTGATAAGGAAATAAGCTTTGCAGTGGCTCTTATAGATCTCCAACAAGGAGGGGTCCCTGCGCCTCTTTCAGCACCCCCTTCACCTCTTCTCATATATGAGAACAATGGCTTAGAGTCTGCTTTAAAAAGAAAGAATCTGGTTCTCTTGATTGTATGGGAAACAATGAAACAGTCCTGAAACTGTGGTAGTGGATAGCTATACTTTGTAAGGACAAAGAAACCTGGATATAAAGCTCAGAATCCAGAGGAGATTAACTTCGGCTAATGCAGGCATCTGCATTTTTGCACTCTGCTGGTCACTGGAGTTTTTGCTCCATGAAAGAAGGGAGGACAGAGCTGTGCGTCTGCACACGGCAACATGCCAAATTTATGCACATCCCGGCTTAATGTCAGCTTAACCTGACATCTGAATGAAACTCAGAAGGCAAATAAACAGAGAAAACTAAGGACCTATTAGATTTTTAAATTACAATATTTTAATTATCTTGTTCTAAAAGCTTAATTGATGGTTTGAAAGGGTTGGGAATGGATAACAACAGGTCTCCCAGTCGTTTCAGCTGGGAAGAGAGAAATCTGTCACAGTTCCCGGCATTTCTGTTGCCGCGCTTTTCACATGGGCTGTCAAAAATGGCTTGGGGAATGTGGGCAGAAGTACAGGACAGAATTAGGGCAAAGCAGAGTGAAAGATGTATCCCTCATATCAAACCCATGTTTCTGACGTCCTAGAATTAGACGTGACACAAAAAAATACTGCACAAATGAAATGAAAACTGCCAACTCCAGTGCTTTACTTAGAGTTTTTTTTGGGGGGGGGGGTGATTGTGCATTAGAGCTGTTTAGAAGGTTACCTGTACTTTAAAATGTAAAGACTGTGTTCTCATCCTTCACCTCCTCCAAGATCTTTGGAGAGGAAAACACAATTGCAAAACAGGAATGATTCAATGGCCCCTTCTGCACATGCAAAATAATGCGTTTTCAAACCACTTTCACAACTGTTTGCAAGTGGATTTTGCCATTCCGCCCAGCTTCAAAGAGCACTGAAAGCAGTTTGAAAGTGCATTATTCTGCATGTGCGGAATGAGCCAATGACAACTCTGTACACACAGGAGAAATGGGGATCACGGAAGCCTGAGAGGATTAGTTTTAGTTCCTGCCATGAACAAACTCCAGTATATTGTCGAAAGCTTTCACAGCCGGAATCACTAGGGTGCTGTGTGGTTTCCGGGCTGTATGGCCGTGTTCTAGCAGCATTCTCTCCTGACGTTTCGCCTGCATCTGTGGCTGGCATCTTCAGAGGATCTGATGATCCAGTATGCTCATGATGCCAAATGCAGCCAAGGCTCCAGTATGCTCACGATGCCAAATGCAGCCAAGGCATCTGCGAAAAGCTTGAATTCTACCAGAGTTAAGATATGTAGCTTTGTAGAAAAAGAAAAAGAATGCTAATCTTCCCACCACCACCACCTACACAGTATCCAAGAGCAACGGATTACACACAGATGGGTGAGACATCCAAAATTCCCTTCTCTCCCATAGCCTCGCTTTGCAAGACTCTCCCCCAAGCGGTCCATGTACTTGTCCCCATTTTAACTTTGAGATACTCCGAGTGCGGCAGCTGAAGACTAAGGCAGCTTCGCTGATAATTGCTTAGCCAAGTGTTTCAGGCGGGTTTTGGGGGGAAGGAAGGCCTTCTCGAGAAGAAAAAGGGCAGCTCATTTTGTTGGCTGACTATTCAAACTCCGCCAATTAAAACATGCCATTTGCAGTGACAATTTCTATTATGCATGTGCCAGGCAGGGAACAGAAGACACAGAAGCTGGAACCGAGTCAGTAGCTTTGGAGTGAAGTGCTCACCAGCGCGGCTGAGAAACACATTCTTCCGCTCCACACACAACTTTCGTGTTTGGCCAAAAAATGCGCCTATTTGCAAAGCTTTATTTATTTTTCGGCAGCTGCGCTCTGCCCTCTCCAAGCTGAAGAGCTGCTCCGCCATCGAGCAGCTGCGGAAAAGTGAGAGGAAAGGGCTGAAGCATTTGTAGCTTCAAGCGGTCGCACCGCATTACTGTCAGGATATCGCATGCAGCCTCTGTGAGGCCCCGAGAGAAAGGAAGGCAGAGCTTTGCTGGGATTAAAAAAGATAAACAAGTGCAGGCTGGATATTGATGCTAATTACAAATCCTTGCAAATGACTGCAGCACGAACAGCCAGTCTAGGAGCGGAGTCGGGATTTATTCATTTAGTTAACTCAAAGGAGTTTTAGGGCTCTCCAGTTTCAATATTAATTTTGGAAACTGGAAATTCCCTGCACAACCGAATTAAGTACCCAATAAAATGCTTTGTGTTGAACTATTAGCAGGGGAGAAAGTGAAGGTGAAAACTATTCTTCTCTTCCCTCCATGCCTGCCGACTCAGCTGGGCCAGTGTGGTGATCCAAGTGATTCTGCTTAAAGAAACACACACACAACAGAATCACACCAGATTGTGACCTGGTTGGCAAAATCAGGTAGGCACCAACCACTGAGTCAATTCAGTGAAGGCAATTCGAGACCAAAAAGAAGAGGGGGAAATGCCTCTAAAAAGCAGCAGTAGAAGAGAGTGTGTGTTGTTGGGGAGGGAGGGGGTGAGCCTCAAATTATTACAAGAATATTCAGAAATGTCACCACACAAAAGGGAAGGCGCTTTACATCATCCATGAACGTTTACTTCTGACTCAGCCTTGATTTCTATATGACTTACAATAAAAAGGCTTCTCAGGTTCCTTGGATGGTTCTTCCAAATAAAGAGCACCAACAAACCACGCAGTCCTAAGCAGCGTTACACCCTTCTAAGCTCACTGGCCTCAATGGACTTGGAAGGCTTTAGCTTTGTTGAGAATTGTCCTACAATAGTTCTTTCCCAGAACAGATCCAACAACCCAGATACAGTATACACATCCCGACTCCTTTTTCACTTACCTGTGTCCACTAAGAAAACCCCATAGTTGTTGTGCAGATCGGAGCTTTCTGGGCAATTCTGTATTCCAGCCTGGTATACTTCCTCTGCATCTTTTAATTGATCCTTAAACACAGAAAGAATTCAGAAATGTGGTTATGGTTAGCCCTGCTATAAATGGTTACCTGCCGATTCCTTTCACAAGAACAGCTGGCGTAAGGGATGGGCACACACGCAGCCCTCCCCAGAAGCCAGGGCTAGCCTTGATAGATGGCCCAATGAATAGAGAGAAAATGTGCAATGCTGGCCTTGCACTGTGAAACTAAGCAGGTCTAATGCTATTCCAAACTCCTTGGCGAAGAACAAGGGTGCCAATAAAATGAACGCAAGTGTATGTTCATATGTATGAACGTACGTCGGGAGTGCTTTGATTGTGTGTTCCTGCATGGCAGGGGATTGGACTTGATGGCCCTTAGGGTCTCTTCCAACTCTATGATTCCCATGAGACTGGGAGATTAACCAATTTGCTGATGGTGAGTGTATACAGAACGATCCCACATAGTGTTGTGAATGGGTGGGAGTCCTCTGCTCCAATGAGAGTGTTGGTTGTCTTTTGAACCATACTGTGCTTTATGGGGATGCTACTGAATGGCCATGGAAGAAAAATATACCACTGATAGCCGAGGAAGTAGACGGGAAGGCGCAAGAGTCAAATCTTCATATGACTCTCTTTGGTACAGTGTCCTTTTCTTACAGTACCTCAACAGAGAAGGATTATGGTCTCTTCCAGGGAGACAAACAATACAGTATTTTTAAGTTGTGTGCTGGCAAGCAAATTAAGTCCATAGGAAAGATTTTCACAGCTCGGATGCACACATCTTGGAGGTAGTAGATGAGCTTAAAATGGTTACTCAAAAGTTTATTACCTACATTTTGAAAATTAAACGTATCTGCATATAGAGTCTTTTTAGTATTTACTATCTTCTGCTAGGCCCTAGGACAGGCAAGATGTTAGATCCTTCTAGCTTTTCCATTATTCTGGAGATCACAGGTCCCACAGAGGAAAAAGTAATGTTGGATGGAGGCTCTGGTGAGGAGAGAAACTGGACAAGACCACCTCTCCAGCCTCTGGCAAAGGTGGTAGGATGCACATTGCTGCCCCACATTGGGGCTGCTGGGAATTCGGCTCAGACTCCTCTGGCTCCCAAAATCTCACCATGCACAGCTCAGCTTTCCAAGCTTCTCTTTGCAGCCACAGAGATTAGAAACCTACCTGGACAAAAATTCTCAAGATGAGGAATTCTGTGTCAGATTGCAACTGCCAGATTTGCAAGGCACTATTACAGAAACCACAGAATCACTGCTATGTGGTTTAGATCCACTATTCTGAACAGGCAAGGGGAAAGTGTCTTTCCTCAGAAGAAAGACTTGGGCTCTTCTTTTCACTTTGCCATCCAATTTTATGAGGGAATGAGGCCACGAGACACTTTACTTATTCTCTTTTTAAAAATCAAGTAACCATGGAAGCTGTGCATGCCGCTTTCCATTTTGGGGTTGAATAGGAGAGAGGAGACTGTCAGAATTGTACAGGGTTCCTGGGTGGTTATACAAGAAACCAGAACAGGTAGGTTTCTGTTTTCCAGTGTGGGTTATCCGTTTATTAAGCAAGAGAGAAATCTGGAGGAAAGTGAAAAGGAAGGGGCAAGGAACCAGGAGCAGGAGATGGAGTAGAGCAGACTGAAGTCCTCTGTTGAGTAGGAAAGGACAGAAGACCAGGCTCTTAGTTATGACGCGTGCCTTGGCCGATCAGACTGCTTGCCAATCACGGGCATCGATTTACACACTCATTGCCCTGGTTGCTTAAAGGTGGCTCTGAGATGTAAGCCGAATTTTGATTAGTGCAATAGTGCAATTAGTGCAACTCCATCCTCCAATAATAATGTTCTCAGTTGCATGTTGTAGAAAACAGATTATTTCTGTAGCCTGAACTAAGAATGCTATTGTTGGAGAATGGAGGTCTTCTAATTCACTAATCAAGATCTCCTCATCTGCTTATTCCGGTGCCTTCTGACTGATCCTGCCATCTTTGTTTTGGTCGTTATAATTTGTGGGAACTTTGCACTGTTCTCCCCTGACTTCCAGCTGTGTTTTCTGAAGAATTTTCTGTAAAAGTCTTACAGCAAAATGAAGTCACCAAATCCTCTTTTGCTGAAAGAGTCTGGAATCAGAACCTTGTGGTTTCTGGTCAGAACCAGCAATGCAGTATTACTGCGATGAAATATTTCAGTTCAGCGGCAGCCTCTCAGATGTCTTTTCCAAAAACAAGAAGCCTTCACAGATCTCCCATAACTGTAGTACCAATCTGGGCAACCTGTCACAAGGCTGATGGGCTTATTTCTCTTGTAGTGAGCTGAATTCCAACCATTGGATATCATAAGCTTTTAAAATAAGTCTGAAGGCTACAATGGCATTTTGCAAGATTGGGGAGCCAAACTTCCAAGCTTTCAAGAAAGGCACAAAGGGTTCCAAAGCAGCGGAATATTGTCTCGGGAAGTTTGCTAGAATACTATTGGGTATAAGCATTCTCTCTTTCCAGGTCTGCTCCAGTTTGGAAAATCACCTTTCAAGAGGAGGACAGGGTAATTACACTGACTTACAGTCTAACTTCGGTGCGCATGAAACATTAATCTTAAGTGCACGTTTTACAACTACTGGAGCAAAAGAACATCAGCACTCATTTTAGATTCCTAGGCTGCCGGGGGAAACGTGCTGTGCAAGACCAACCATGGCAAAACACCCCCCACCCACCCCCCAACTTAATAAAAACATATCCAGAATCTGCAATTCATCAGTTTTGCCGGAAGGCATCTATAAACATAACTTGCAGCACTGTGATGTAGCAATGCGCATTGCTCTGGTAGCACGGGAACTGAGACAGCACCTCTTTTTCTCATTCTGCACCTATCGAAACATGGGCTTCCTTCGCGTGACTTATCATATTTCAGCTGGTAAGAAGGAAAGGCACTGCAGCAATAGAGTCATCAAAATACTGGGTCGTACTTCCTTTCTCTTTGAATACTAAGGTCCACAAGCCCCATCTATGCAGAGTCGCCTCTCCTTGAGTATTTATTCCTGAAACTACCTCCCTTTGAATGGCTTGAAATATCGAAAGAGTCATGAAATATCCTCAAGTATAAGCAACTACATGAACAGGCCGGCTTTAGGTATCCAGGGAGTTACTGCCAAATGATGTTTAGGAAACCAAAGGAGGGAGATGCAGACAGAGATGTCTACGGATAAGCACACCCAACCTGCGGTCCCAGTGTCACGAAAGCTAAAACTCAAAACTGAGCAGAGGCTGAGAAGGGATGCTGAGGACAACAAAAGGGGATTTTTCAGGTATAGTTGGAAGAGGGAAAGGAGGAAAATAAGGTCTGCAGCTTAGTGAAAAAGCTGAAGGTCTGACAGGTAAAAAAGAAAAGGCGAAAAGACTTGACACCTGTTTTGCCTCCTCCTTTTTCCAAAAGGGGGGGGGACTGTGTGTGACCTCACAAAAGTAGTGTTGAACAGTGAGGGCACAGGATGGCAGCCAAGTTTGGTAATGAGTTTATCAAGGAATACCTGGCTACATTAAATGAGTTCAAATCTTAATGGCCAGATGGACGGAATTCTATAGCACTAATGGAACTTGCTGATGCACTATCAGAATATGTATCGCCTTTCATAAATCCTGGAGGACAGGTAGCAAGAGTCACAGAATTAAAAACTTGGAAGGTGCCTCAAAATCCTTCAGTGCAATCCCCTGCACCGTGAAGGATGTCCTAGAGTATTTCTTACCAGTAACTGTCCAATGTCCACTTAAAACACTTCAAATCGATTCCACCACTGAGCTGCCCTTATATAATAAGAGTTTTTCTTATTAGCCTGCCAATATCTTTCCACCCATTATTTCTTTTTTAAATAAGTCTTTATTTAATCTATATGTGAAATACCACCAAAAAGAAAAGGAGAAAAAAAATTAGATACATATTATATTTAACTTAAATTTAACAAAATTTTATAAAGAGCTTCCGATTTTTCTTGGTGAGAACGCAAAGATTTCTCTTGCTGAGAACGCAAAGATAGCCCTCAAACCCTAGCTGCGTCTCTGCTTTCTTCCTCCAAGGTGAAATAAACCTCCATCTAGGAGACAGAAGAAAACCAACCCCCCCTACATATAATAATCATACTTTATATTTAAATCTTATAACCACCCTTTTCATACCGCACACTGTAAAGTCAAACTATTATTTTAACTGGTTGTGGTGGGTTTTCTGGGCTGTGTGGCCGTGGTCTGGTAGATCTTGTTCCTAACATTTCGTCTACATCTGTGGCTGGCATCTCCAAAGGTGTATCACAGAGGGAAGGCTAAATTCCTGTTCAATACATTCAATCCATAACTTCCATTCCATCCACTGGGATTCATGCCTCTATTCCATCTAAAAATCCAAAATCTTCTCTAGTCAATGTTGCCAATCTGGCTAGATCCATAACTTTGCATTGTCGCTGGTAAATTGTGGGTACCTCCTCTGATTTCCATTTCTTAGCCCATATGATTCTTGCAACAACAGAAAAGTATATAAAAAGTTCCCCAAGAGCAAGATTAGATATAATGGGCTCCAGGTATTGTAAGACAGGTTTTAGTTGAATATCAGGAGAAATTTGGTAGTGGTAAAAATAGTTCAGCAATGGAACCAATTACTTAGAGGAAGTTGATTAGTTCTCCATTGCTGAAGGGTCTTTTATAACAGCCTGGACAGTCATCAGTTGGGGATGTATCTCCTGCATTAAGAACATAAGAAAAAGCCTGCTGGATTAGACCAGAATCCATCTAATCCAGCACTCTGCTACTCACAGTGGCCCACCAGATGTCTTTGGGAGCTCACATGCAGGATGTGAAAGCAATGGCCTTCTGCTGCTGCTGCTCCTGAGCCAGAGATCGACTTCTCCTCCATAAATCTGTCCAATCCCCTTTTAAAGCTATCCAGGTTAGTGGCCATCACCACCTCCTGTGGCAACATATTCCAATCACGCGTTGCGTGAAGAAATGTTTCCTTTTATTAGTCCTAATCCTTCCCCCCAGCATTTTCAATGTATGCCCCCCTGGTTTTAGTATTGTGAGAAAGAACAAGGGGTTGCATTAAATGGCCTATGAGGCCCCTTCCAACTCTACAATTCTATTAATTGTACCCTGTTCACATGTTCAGTTAATAGTACATAGGATATGTACCCCTTTTTAATAGAGGCATGAACCCCAGTGGATGCTGTGTAGATTTTATATAGGATAACCCTGACTGCAAGGCTACTTAGGCAGCATTGGGGACCAATAATGGAATTTCTACTATATGCATCAAATCGGCTTTCATTTTTCAAATTTTACAGATCATCAGGAGATGGGGAGATTGAAAGTATTCAGACCATCACAGAATGGCTGCAAGGGGATCAGTGTCTGTCTAGCAAGAATAAGTTCTCAATATGGAAGAAACCACAGTCGCCTCCATCCAGGAACCTGTGAATGCTAAGAATCAGGATGCAAAAAAAAATCTATACTTCCAGACTCGGGGATCTGACTAAAGATAATCTCTGCAAAGTGAGAGCCAGGTATTTTAGTTTTAGTAGTCACCAGTGGCAGTCTCATTTTGCAAAGAAGGAGCAGAATGCACACCTGGATCTTCAAACGGGGCAACCACCCCAACTATGTTCATGGGTAAACCATGGCCCCTTCCGCACACACAAAATAATGCGTTTTCAAACCACTTTCACAACGGTTTGCAAGTGGATTTTGCTATTCCGCACAGCTTCAAAGAGTACTGAAAGCAGTTTGAAAGTGCATTATTCTGCATGTGCGGAAGGAGCCCATGTTCATAGTTAAAAGAACTCCCTTCCACTCTCAGGATCAATGAAACACATGCAGCATCTCCATGCAGCTACAATTATGTCGGGCCCAAGCACAGGTTCTCTTATTGTACTTTTTAGACTTTTTATAGCTGGACTTTAATAAAAGGAAGCATTTGTAAGGAATAAGTGAGCTAACAACCCGATGATCTGCTCAAGTCATCTGAGCGAACAGGATCCAAGACCATAACCTCCACTTATTCACTTTTCTTTTCTTTTTAATTGATTCCATGCATGATATAATATAATGGCTGGACTTGTACAGATCAGCAGTGAGCCTTTCCTATAGGTTTCCTATCACCTCAGCAACCAAGATGGTTACAGATTCTAAGGGGCAACTGCTTTTGACTCATAGCCTCTTTGACTCTATATTAATTATTGCTCTAAATGGCCTTTTGACCAGTGTTCCACACTACTGAAAATCCATACCGTTTAAACCACTTGTCATTGTGAGCAATTAATTTCATTTATTTTCTGGAGCTGGTTCAATGTTGGCACTTATTCATACTTCAACGGCAAGGAAGGGGAAAAAATTAGCATGCAGCGACGGTTCTCTACTCTCGGCCTGCAGATAAAGCAAGCCAGTATCAAAAGGTAAAGTTCTGGTTTCCTTTCTCCCAGCAGCCGCAGCATCTTCTAGCTAGCCTTATTAACCCAGACAGTTTTTTTATAAAACCATTCCTCTAGGGAATAATAAAAAGAAGAAGAAGGCGGAATAGTAGCTTTTTAATAACACAAAGAACAGCACTTCTCATTTCAAAAGTTTCATTTGCCTTGTATAAGCACAAGGAGCAAAATGATTTCATTCAAGCAGATCATTTCGACTCAAGGAGATCATTTCATATCACTTGTTTGCAAAACAGTGCATTTACTTCTCCTGAGGAATCATGAGGGACAAGCAGAGACAGACAGACACACACACACACACACATACACACACAAACTATCCACCCACCCACCTATCTGTCCACCTATCCATCTGTCCATCTATCTGACACACAGATGAGACACCCGATGACATACTGGGAAACCTGCAGTAATCTGGTTTTACTACAGAGTTCCCATCTTAGCCATGGTTTATAACACGATTTGGAATGGGATTGTGGTTAACAATGAATCTTAGTGAAGATCCTCATGACTCTTTCCTCTGTGTTTTTGGGTGGGCAGAATTGTAGGAATCAGAGATGTACTCTCAATCCTGCACACATATCCTACATTATGGTTTATGTACAATAAGAGAACCTATGCTTGGGTGTGACATCCACAGCAAGCGTAAGATGTTTGGCAGACAGCTGTACAAGATAAAATGCTCTAATAGCAGGAAGAGAGGTGAATTCTTAGAAATGTCTCTGTCAGATGCATAACATCTAAGCTGAGCTTTCATTTCCTGTCCTGCAGGTATTTCCTGTCCTGCAGGTATTTAAGCATCAGCGCAGTCAGAAGCACAAGACTTTGGGCATAAACCAAAGGTCCTTTGGCTCTTAGTCCATGACTCACAACCTGTGTCCTTGAGTGAACAGTGCCACGTTTACTGTACTTAGGGGTTTTCTTGTTGTTCATTTAAATTGTTTTGGGGTCCTTAGAGGGCAGAAGAGTGGGATTTTAAAAAACAAATAATAAGACATACATTTTTCTGAGCCTACATTTATACCAATGTAATGGACCAATGTAATTGAAGATGCTATTCATGTTCAGTGGATTTTACTGGAGGGGGATTGTTCAAAATAAAAAAGGTGAATACAGATTTCCAAAATTTTAGGAGGAGGCATTATGATACTGTTTTGGAATTTAAGATTATGATATTCCTTTGGAACTAAAGGCATTGTGTTAACTATGGATTTAGAGTTTGTGTTAAGCTTATTATCTGCTACTAAATTAAACAATCCTTATAGCCAGATAAAAGGTTAATCCAACTGCTTCTGATTGGTTTGGAATGTAACCTTAATGACTAAATTAACTTACACTTATAGCGATCAAAAGAATAGATTTGTCCCTAGGGACATGGAGAAACGTTCCTGGTTTATTGGTTTCTGAAATCCAAAAATAAGCAACGATATAATTTCATATTCATACATCCAACCTTTGTGAATGGCCCATTTCCCCCCTTTCACTTTTTCCTTTGTTATGTGTTGTTATATGGTACTATTACAGTTCTATATGTTATTAAGTTATTACGGCTCCTTTTAAATTATTTTTCCTGTGCAAAACAGACATGGCCCTGATCACAAGTTGTGTTCCTTCTGACAACAAGACAATAAAAGGCAACCCTGGTGTACACAGCACAGACATATTATGAGCCGTGTGAACCGGAAGGGAACAGGTTACCTGTTCAGCCAGTAGTGAAGCGAGGCTAGAATAAGCATCTGCAAACTCTGGTCCATACTGAATGGAATCTCTCAGCAAGACAAGCGCTTCCTCCTCCTTCCCTTGGGACCTGCAAGGCATATGAAGGGAGGTGGAAAAGAGGCAGTTCTTTTAATAACATTCTCAGCTCACCTATTGATTACAGCACTGCTAACAGACTCAAAAGTGCCTGTCTCCTCTTTTTCAGCAAGGACTGAATAATTAAATTTCTTCCATTGGAGCATCTCCTGGGACGGTATCATATTCCACAGCACGTCAACACAGAGGGGAGGGAAGCAGCTATTGGATATATGCTTGGCTTTGTGCCCTGGCACCTGATGGCAACATTTCCCATAACTTGCGGGTGGGGCACGACATTCACCACAAAGCTCCTTCTCTTGCTTTTCAGCCCTCCTGCCCCCACTGTACCAAACAACATAAACTCCCCAGAAAGCCTAGGCAATGTAAATCAGGCAGACCTGATGAAAAACTAGTGGGTGGGGCGAGAATCCATTTAATATTGGCTCTTTTCCTTGTCCTGATCAACCCAAGGCTCTCGTTTTCATGGGGAATTCCCAGTAGTCTCAAATGGAAGGGGGGCATAGCAGGAAGTCTGTCTATTTTCAGAATTGCATGCAACCCAGAGATTCTCAAACAGGCTCATTTCACAACAACTTGTACCCTTTTCATTCTGGAAGTGCCCCAACCTGATAGGAGAGAAAGGAAGGGGCAGGTAGACGAGTGCATACATTATTGAAAAGGGACCAGTAATATAACGCACAGGTGCAGGGTGACTGATTCAGCTGGGGGTAAACAAAAAGGCTTTCTGCTGCAACGCAGCTCCCCAAAAAATGAAAGCAATCAAGAGGCTGAATTCTATCAATCTCTTGTCTGTTCTGCCTGCTCAATGGGGCGCAGAAGCTCCCCGGCCCCCAAATGCCACAATACGGTGCAGGGTGGGACTGGCACTTTAAATGTAGCAGGGCAAGGCCACAGTACGTATGTCAGTGGAGGGATGCTGGGATAAACACAGGATGCTATGCCTACAGCACACTTCAGCAGCTAGGAGGGCGCTGCTATTTCCAAGGCTCATTCCGCACACGCAGAATAATGCACTTTCAAGCTGCTTTCAGGGCTCTTTGAAGCTGTGCGGAATGGCAAAAACAGTTGTGAAAGCAGCTTGAAAGTGCATTATTTTGTGTGTGCGGAATGAGCCCAACAGATTAGTTGTCTGTCATTAACATAATTGCAGGGGATTTGCTTGAACACAGCAGAGTATCCAGCCACATCCAACAATACTTTGACCTTGTTACCAATGTATGAGTGACGACAACCAATACTTGATACAAATGTTAGAAACAAGAACGTGGGCTTTTTTCTTAACTTGTAGAACAGTTTCCAAACCCTCAGTAGTTTCCTAACACATTTAAAAACCTGGTGGCTTGACTGAGGTTCATGACTGATGAACAGCTTTTCAGGGACGGGCAATTTTTCTGTTCCTGGTTTTTCAGGCCCGGATGTCAGTAACTGAAAAGTTATAGCTGGTGTTGTATAGTGGTTAGAATAATGGACTAAGAACTCAGGAGTTCTGAGTTTAATTCCCTGCTGAGCTGCTAGATGAATCTGGGCCAGTAACTCTCCCTCTAGCCTAGGGGTGGCCAACCTATGGTGCTCCAGATGTTCATGGACTCTGGGGCTGATGGGAATTGTAACCCATGAACATCTGGAGCATCTGGTCATGCTGGCAAGGGCTGATGGGAATTGAAGTCCATGAACATCTGGAGAACTCATAGGTTGGCCACCTTTGCTCTAGCCTAACCTCCTTCACAAGGTTGTTGTGAAGTTAAAATGGTGGAAAGGAGAACTGTGTATGCTTCCCAGTACTCTCTGTAGGAAAGACAGATTAAACATGTAAAAGGTAGGTTGAATTGATAAGAGCGCCAAAACCAAAAGTCATATTTAATTCAGCCATTCTTTGTAAGTGGGAGAGAAGCGATGATGTCATCTATTCGCCCAAGATATTTTGGCAGCCAGCAAGAAACAAAACAAACAAACAAAAATCCTATGCCCACAGTTATTGAGGGATTGGTCTGGGATATTTTTCAACAGCTCAGCTCAAAGATAAATTATACTTTGAGAGCATCGTATCCCCAGTCAATGAGAGCTATTGGAAAGTTTGTCCTGCGTTGGCAGCAGAAAGGCACTGTGGAAACTTGACGGCATCTATCACAATGGAGGATGAAGAAGCAGATGAGTTTGAGATGCTGTGGCTGATATTCCTCGGATCTGTTCACAGCATCATCTAAGTGAATACAGACAGCAATTGCAAGGTCCAGCCTCCGGGCCTGTGTCTCTGTTAAGAAGTTAGCCATGTATCTGATAAAGTAAGCTCTAATCCACAAAAGCTTATGCTCGAATAAAAAAATGGTATCATAGTAGGACCCTCCACCAGTGCACAGTGTCTTCTTTCAATGAAGGAAGTTCTTAATGCCCAGAGCAGTCAAGGGAGCAAAACTGGTTGGGGGGGAGGAGAGGGAGGGGGGGAATGCCACTGTGACATCAATTTGGGCCACATATACCAAAGTGACGTGACACGTCACCACAATGCTCTAGTAATCCCCAAATGTCTTGGGGCTTGCTAGAGCACTGCTAGGATGCCATGACATCCGGTGACATGACTGGAGGTGACATAATAGTATCGTGTCATGTCCAGACCTACTGCCCTCCACAATCTCATGGGAGCTGTCACGAAACATTCTAGGGGTTGTGGCATCGCATTACTAGAAAATTTTGGCTTATTTTACACTGGAATTGTAAAATAACTATTACACTGGAATTATAACAACGGAAGCAGCACCTCGGGTGAAAGAAATGTTGATTTCCCCTACCAATAAAGAATAATTACAGAATGTTTATTGCATGAAAAAAAAATCTGGAAGGGCTTTTGTTTGGGAAACTGCATGGAGTTTGAGCATTATGTGGATAAAAACCCAACACCTGTTAGAGGTTGCAAAATACTTGAATTAATGTTTTGAAAATTCCATTCGCACCCTTGGCGAAAACTCAGCAACATATTTTACTTAAAAATCGAAGTCTCTGAGAAGAGCAAAATACAAATTGCTTAGTGAGATCTGTGCCTCCCGTGGATCAGCAGGAGACTGTTGTCTGAACTGAAAGCTTCCCCCGAAACACTGATTAAGGAGCTCGCTTGCCTTCTGGGAACTGTTAGCTTCAATGCCTTGGAAAAAAAAGTCACTTACTGGTAGTTTCTCCACTTGCCTGCTTCCCATATCTATAAACCAGGGCATTGCGAGTTTGAAAGGTCCTTTCTTTCTCTCATATTGAGGTTATTGTGGCGAAAGGCAAAGCTAGAAATGGGAGCTCAACACTGAATAGAGGAAACCGGCAGAGGGAAAGCATGCCCTTTCTGTCACTGCGGGCCCCATCACACAGTTCAGAGGTGATACCTGCAGGGATTTAAATGCCTTACAAAAAAGGAGACAGTTCCAAATTACGAAGTCTAACTTTGCCAACAAAAAAACAACCGATCTGAGTGGCTGGATCCACCAAGCTGTTTATTACAGGTCCAAGGTTGCAAGCTCAAGACCAAGAGCCTCTGGCCCTGTCAAGGTTTAACAGCTGCAGAAAGAAGAGTGGAAAAGTCAGCCACGATGTAACTTAGCTGATGCTAGCCTGCAGCACCAAGCAAGCAGGACCTCCTCATCACCTCCTCTCTGAGACTTCCTGGGACTCTCTAGGACAGGACTCAGGAGTCCTTGCAAAAATTTGCATAGCCCCGCCTGAACTAAGGAGGTGTGACCAAACCAGACTGAATGACTGAAACCCCTCTGAAGGAGAAAGTCAAGGCCCCTGCATGATATCTGGACATCTACACCAGTGGTGGCAAACCTTTGGCACTCCAGATGTTATGGACTTCAATTCCCATCAGCCCCTGCCAGCATGGCCAATTGACTTGGCCAGGAAGAGCAGAGTGACCTGCTGGTGTTCATTTTGGAGGGCTTTTCTCAAAGTCACAGCTTTTAAAACAGTGTATTTTAACAGGGGTTATCTCTTTTTCTCCTTGTAAGGCTCCTGTGAGCTAAGGCTGCTGAATCTGGAAGGTGGGGCTTAACAGGGGTTAACAGAGTTCATCTCTTGTTCCTCTTTGTCCTGGGCTCCTGAAAGGTGGGGCTTTAGTTCAGTCTCTGGAACCCTAACGCCAAGTAATTTTAATTTAATTTTGTTTTTTTTTTAAATTAATAAGGACATATTTGACAGATAGTACATGCAGATAGCCCAGGGGTGCACTGACTAAAGTTTAGCAATATTTTAAATATCTAAACAAATCAGATATGAAGGCAGAAAGCCAGCAGGGGATTAGGGGCTTTCCAGTGTTTTGCACTGGGTGTCACATGTGCTGACTATCTGCCACTAGGACAGAAGTCGGGTGCCCTCGTTGCAATGTAGGAGCTCCCTGGCACTCAAAGGAACGTGTGTGTACCTCTCAGCCAAGGTGGCAGACCTGGAGAAACTGGAAAGAGGCAGAGAGGGTGACAGACGAGGCTTTCAGGGACCTAGCAGCCGGGTCCCACCCCTGGGCAAGGTGACGCCTCTTCAGATGTCATGGAGAATGAAGATCTTGGGGACTGAGGTGCCAGTCTGAGGTGGGGAAGATGCTCCCTTAGATGGGATCCCTTCCTTAACTGGTGATCAGCTATCCTCTCGCGACTGAGGATACCCCTTGGGAGGTGGGGGCCTCTATAGTGGGTGATCCTCGATCATTAGAAATGTAGAGAGTTGGGTTTGTGAGGCGTATGGATGACCGCATGGTGACTGCCTGCCCACTAAGGTTAAGTGGATGTCGCAGCTCGTCTAGATAGGCTTTAGACAGTGCTGGGTGGAGTCAGCAGTTGGTCCATATTGGCACCAACGACTGGGAAATGTAGCAGGGAGGTTCTGGAAGCTAAATTTAGGCTGCTAGGAAACAGGTTGAAGTCCAGGACCCCAAGGTGGCATTCTCCGCAATGCCCGTTCCGCAGCGCCAAAGAGGCTTAGCTAGGGCAAGCTGAGATACAGGGTTCTCAATCGTGGATGAGAAGGTGGTGTAAGGCAGAGGGTTTCAGATTTGTCAGGAACTGGGAACCTTTGGGACAAGGCAGGCCTGTACAAGCGGGATGGGCTTCATCTTAACCAACAAAGAGGAACCAGGCTACTGGCTCAACATTAAAAGGTGGCAGAGACAGCTTTTAAACTGATCACTGGGGAAAGCTCAACAGGAGCTGGAGGTGACTTCGGTTCTGAATACAGTATCTATGGGGATGCAGACAGAGAGGGGGGAGGTTTTCTAAATCAACCACATACAAGCGCAGGGAACATAGCAATGTGCATGTGACAAGGGATAGTGTCTACAAAAGACTTGAGGGTAAAGCACATAAATCCCAGGTTAAGGACAGAGACAGGGTATACAGGTGTCTCTATGCTAATAGTGTAGAAGCATTCAACCTAAAATGTGGGAGCTGGAGTACAGAGTTTTGAAGGAGGACTCTTTGATATAGTGGGCATTACAGAGACATGGTGGAAATGAGGAGAACCAGTGGGATGTTGTTATACCCAGGCTACAGGCTCTATAGGAAGGATAGGACAGGGCGATTGGGGTGGAGCTGCCCCTTTACATCAAAGAGAGCATAGTATCACATAAAATAGACAAATGGTAAGGAGCTGGTTCCCCACAGAATCACTGTGATATCACCAGGTGTGAAGGACAGTTTAATTTTAGGAATATATTATCACCCCTGACCAAAGTGCACAAGAGGGACTGGTATTAAAAGAAATTAGAGAGGCCAACAAAACAAAAAAATGTAGTGGTAATGGGTGATTTTAACTATCCCCATATATAAACTGGAAAAATGCATGTTCAGGTCATAGTAAGGAGAGAGCATTCCTGGATATGCTAAATGACTGTGGTTTAGGAGCAGATGGTCATGTAAAAGGAGACCAACCAGGGAGAGGTGATCCCAGATTCAATTCTATGTGGGACCCAGGACCTGGTGCAGGGAAGTCAGTGTTGCTGAGCCGATAGGGAACAGCGACCACAATGCTGTCAGATTCAGTATCTCAGCATGCGAACAAGTGGCAACTACTAATGTAGTTACATTCACTTCAGAAAGCAAAATTTCAAAGATGAGGGGGGATAGAGCCAGGAAGCTGAAAGGGAAACTAAGAGAGAGTCAAACCGTCCAGGATGCTTGGAGGTTATTTAAAACACAGTAATAAAAGCTCAGCTGGAAATGTTCCACAGTTAGAAAGGCAGCACCGAAATTATCAGAAAAAAGAAAATGTCTTTTAGAAAATGGAAGTCCAGTTTGACTGATGAAGAATATGAGAGGGAACACAAATGGTGGCAAAAAGAGAAGCAAGTTAGCTGTAAGGGAGGATTATGAGAAACTTATGGCTGCGAACATCAAGACCAGCAACAAACAGTTCTTCAAAGTACATCAAAAGCAGGAAGCCAGCAAGGGAAGCGAAGCCCGTTTAGATGATCAAAGGAAACAAGGGTATGCTAAAAGACGGCAGGGGAAAGATTTGCAGAGAAGCTGAATGAATTCTTTGCATCTGTCTTCACCCAAGAGGAGGTGGAGGAACATTCCCGTACCTGAACCAAGCTTTAGAGGTGAATCAGGAAAACTTGTTAAGATAGTGGTAGACAAGGAAGAAGTCTGGCAGCCATTGATAAACTAAATGTTACCAAATCCCCTGGCCCAGATTGCATTCACCTGTTCTAAAAGAGCTCAAGCATGAAATTGCTGATCTTCTCACTTTGTATAGGTAACTTATCCCTGAAATCTCAGCTCCATCCCCTGAAGACTGGAAGATGGGCTACTGTCACACCAATGCTTTAAGAAAGGATCTAGGGGGGACCCGGGGAAATTACAGGCCAGTCAGTTTGACATCTGTTCCTGGGTGGGGAATTAGTAGAATCTATCACTAAAGATAAAATTATAAAACATGCAGAAAAGCACTACCTGCTGAGAAAGAGTCAGCATGGCTTTGCAGAGGCAACTTCTGTCTGCCAAACTTACTAGAGTTCTTTGAGTGTGTAAACAGGCATGTGGACAGGGTGAACCGTGGGCGCTGGTTCTACTCTGGATTTCAAAAGGCTTTTGACAAAGTTCCTCACCAGAGACTGTTGAGAAAAACTCAGCAAATGTGAAGGAATAAGAGGGGAAGTCCTCCTATGGATTAAAACTGGTTGAGAAACAGGAAACAAAAAGTAGTGTAAAATGGAAGTTCTCACAATGGAGAGATGTCGGGAGTGGTCTCCCAAGGATCCGCAAGTATTGGGACCAGTGCTCTTTAACCTATTCATAAATGACCTGGAAGTAGGTGTGGGGTGGCCAAGTTTGCAGATGATACCAAATTATGTAGGTGGTGAGAACCACAAAGAATTTCACAAGAGCCCAAGCGACCTTGATAAAATTAGGTGAGTGGCTCAGGAAATCGGCAATGCAGTTCAATGCAGCAAAATCGTAAAGTGATGCAATATAGGGGCAAAAAAATCCAAACTTCACATACATCGCCAGGGTCAGTGCTATCAGTCACAGACCAGGAAAGGGATTTGGGCGTCTTAGTTGATAGTTCCATGGGAATGTCAACGCAATGCATGGCAGCTGTAAAAAAGACAAACTCTATGCTGGGGATCATTAGAAAAGGAATTGATAATAAAACTGCAAAGATTGTCAGTGCCCTTATATAAAGCAGTGGTGCGACCGCGACTTGGAGTACTGTGTCCAGTTCTAGTCGGCCGCGATCTCAAAAAAAGCGATATTGAGGGAGATAGAAAAGTGCAGAGAAGGGCAACAAGGATGATTGAGGGACTGGAGCACCTTCCTATGAGGAGAGGCTGCAGCGCTTTGGGACTCTTTAGTTTGGAGAGGAGGCGCTGAGGGGGGGGATGAAGGATTGAAGTCTACAAAATTATGCATGGGTAGAAAATGTTGACAGAGGCACTTTCTCCCTTTCTCAATAATACTATGTCCGGGGCAATACATTGAAAATGCTGGGGGGAAGAATTAGAACTAATGTTGAAACACTTCTTCATAGCGCGGTGATTGGTGTTTGGAATATGCTGCCACAGGAGTGCGGCGTCACTAACCTGGATAGCTTTAAAGGGCTTGGACAGATTTATGGAGGAGAAGTCGATTTATGGCTACCAATCTTGATCCTCCTTGATCTGAGATTGCAAATGCCTCAACAGACCAGGTGATCGGGAGCAACAGCCGCAGAAGGCCATTGCGTTCACATCCTACATGTGAGCTCCCCAAGGCACCTGGTGGGCCACTGCGAGTAGCAGAGAGCTGGACTAGATGGACTTTGGTCTGATCCAGCTGGCTTGTTCTTATGTTCTTATGATGGGAATTGTAGTCCATAACATCTGGAGTGCCAAAGGTTCGCCACCACGGCTCTACACAGTACAGCCTAATTATTAGACTAGAAGACAGTATTTGTAGATTCACAAAAATAATCAGTTTTGCAACTGACAGAATATTTCCTCATGTATAAAAGAAAGTGAAAACTTACAGATCAGCTAATTTGTCACTTTACGCAACCTCTGAAGTCCTGCCTGGGAAATCTGGGACACATTTAGAGACCCTGGTAACAGATCACTCGTCGGTCGACAAAAACCAGCATTTGGCAAGGGGACAAGAAATGCCACTTTCAGAGGCAAAACGATTAAAAAACCCACTTGGCGGCAGTAAAATCTTTTTTTATTACCCACAGGCATGGTTCCTGAGCACGAACTCATCCTCTCAATTATCCTCATTTTTCCATTAATGACTTTTTTTGTTTGATCCGAGAACAACGTTCATCTTTAAAGGCGATCATAAAACGATTATAGTATCTCTTATGTGGCAGCAGGAACTGCATATGTTGCTTGGTCCCATGAGAAAAAGACTACCTGGTCCCATTCCAGATACACACAGTCTCAATTTTAGCCGTGTAAGTAGTTTGTAGTGAGTACACAGAGCTGAACTTCCCACTGAAGAGGCTCAGAGTTCTGATGGGGGTTGTGTGATATGTTGGATGGGAAGTGAATTTAGATATGGGAGACTTTAATTCAAGTTTCATCTCTGCCAATGACTTATTGTGTGGTCCTGGGCAAATCACTTGCCCAGTCGTTTGCGACTGCCCTCATGAACTGGTTTCACAGGAGCATGTGGGGGCATGCCATAGTGGTTAGAGTGGTAGACACAATCTTTTAGCCCAGGGTAGAACCGCAATCTCTCAGATTGAACTATTATTCTTAGAGCCCTACCAGCATGGCCAATTGGCCATGCTTCGACAGAGGCTGATAGGGAATTCTGAGGCTGCTCCTGACACATCTGAGAGTCAAAGAGGTTCCACCACCTGTTTCAGAAGCCGTGGTCCTCTTGACTATAGGTAGTCCATGGAAATCTATATCTAGACTACAGGATGGTAAGAGCCCAGCAACAGCCCCTGCCAATTGGCCATGCTGGCAGGGGCTGATGGGAATTGTAGTCCATAACATCTGGAGTGCCAAAGGTTCGCCACCACGGTCATAGAGGATAAGGTGCAGAGGGGAGAACAATGTGATAAGCTACTCTGAGTGCCCCACAACGGAGCAAAGCAGGAAATAAATAAATCACAAAAAGTGTCACAACACAACCAGAGCTGCAACCGCTTTTGCAAACTGGCACTTCTGTGGAAGAGCTGGTACAAGTTGCCACAGTCTGCACAACTACGGACCACCAGTTTGTGTGCATCATGGCATCAATGTAGCTTCTTCCCCATCATACAGCACTGGCAAAAATATATAAGCATCCAGTTGAGGTCCAGATCATCGGAACAAAGATGCAGTCTTTTATCATATGACAATCTGGACCAAGGGACTGCAACTTGCGGCTCTCCAGGTGTTCATGGACTACAATTCCCATTAGTCCCTGCCACCATGGCCAATTGGCTGATGGGAATTTGGGAGGCCAATTGGCCATGCTGGCAGGGGCTGATGGGATTTGTAGTCCATGAACATCTGGAGAGCCGCAGGTTGCAGACGCCTGATCTGGACCATCAATAATGTGATCATATAATCTTACACAGAGCGCCCCAACTGAGCTGGCAATCTCCAAAAGATCAAACTCTACATGATGTTAAGGAACTAGACATGCACTTTAGCTACAAAAAGCTGCTGCGCCCCCCCCCTCCTCCTCACCCCCTATAAGCTAAATTACCCATCTGGGGATCTAACACTGGTCCCCAGTATCCCTGTTCGGTTCACAGCATAAAAGATGTAGTGGACAAGATGGATACAGCTGTCAAACTAGCCTCCTGGGGTATCTTGCCTTTTCTCCAAGTATTGCCCAGACCTCGGCCAAAAGATTTTTATATTCATCAGTATACTGCTGGGTCCCCAGGCACTCGGTGTTTGCTTGCAAGAGCAGGCATGGCATGCTCAACGCTCTCGGGAGGCACAAGTGTCTATTATCTTCTCCGATGCACAGACAGGCACAGCGTAGCAAACAGTGGGCTCTGTTCTGTTCCCCTCCTGCCGCAATAAAACTCCAGTTCAATTTGCATCTCAACAAACCTGGCCTGAATAGTTCCTCCAAAAGTTCAGAAAAATTAACTCCCAGCTTCGTTACTGAGCTTCTTCAGGGCACCCAACAGGGCATGAATGAATCCCCGGGAAAGAACGATCCATCTGTCTTTTCACACTGACTTTCATCAGAGTTTATGCAACATACCGGTAGTCCCTGGGGAGGAGACAAATTGGGACTTTGCGAGTTCCTGCATGGCAGGGGTTGGACTTGATGGCCCTTGTGATCTCTTCCAACTCTGTGATTCTATGAGTGCATAAAAATGTTCAGAATTTTAGCGACAACTGCATTGTGGAGATCGCATTCACTGCATTTTGGGCAGAGGCAGAACATACTCTGCTGGACTTAGATCAGAGGAAACCTGTTTCTTTTGGTTTGCAGCGAAAGGGGCAGGTGTGCAGAACTGATAGGCTGGACCTTGTGCCAAAGCGCATAACCCCTTCCCCTTGATGCAGGAGTTGAAAGTGTAAAATAAAAAAGTATCTTTTAAATCAAAGTAAAATACTGTATAAGCATTGAATAAACCATGTGAAGTAAAGGAGAAAAGACAAAGAATATTCATTTTGGAGTCTGGGTAATTTAAGAAATAAGGGTGAATAGGAGATCACCACCACAGCTGAAAAATCTCCACCTGCTCTTGATGGTAAGTATTTATTACTTCATTTATACCTTGCCTATCTCCCCAATAGGGAACCAAAGCTCCTTATATCATTCTCCTCCCCTCTATTTTATCTCCCCAGCAACCCTGTGAGGTAGGCTAGGCTGAGAGAGTGAGAAGGAGGGGGAAAGGGAGTGCTTGGAAGAGTGGAGATTTGGACCAGGGGATCCCAGATCTCTCAGCCTGATACTCTACCTCAGGGGCGGCCAACTATGGCGATCCAGATGTTCATGGACTACAATTCCCATCAGCCCCTGCCAGCATGGTCTGAAAAACTCCTCTATCACTGGTGCCTCCACTCATAAGGAGCATCCCATCTCATCCAAAGTCCATCAGAAGACATGGAGATTCTAGTTATATGCTGATACCATTTTATACCAGCTCTCTTTCTCCACACTTTATGGACAGGGCAAGAAAATGATGACATATGATTTTGTGGTTTTTTTAAGCCTCCATTACATCATCTAAATGCAGTATCTAGCATTTCCCATGGCTACAACAGAAATTGGAAGTGATTTTTTAGTGTCAAAGGATAAAATGTGACAAGCCTGAAATATCTCATCCTTTGGGCTACAAAACAAATATACTGAATTACAGTAAATAACTCTCTCTGAAAACATCACTCTGTCTAATAGCCCCTTTGTGCCTGATGACAGCGGCAAAACCAGGTCACTTATTGATGATGTAGGAATGTCTATACACCCAGGGCACTCCCCAGGCATGCAGACTAATATAACTGTGCAACCTAACCAAAAGGAAATCGGGGAAACCCCTCAATAACTGGCCTGATGGAGATTGAAAACACCCCAGAAAGGATGGAATGTTGAATGCAGTCTGGAGTCAAAGGGAAAAGGGAGGGATGAGAAATTATTCTGCTCAAGCCCCCGGGAACTCATAGGACAGATTTCAAGGAAGATGATTTTCACTTTGTTCCTTTTCCCCCTGACATTACTGCCTACAGTTGGATCAGATGGGATGGAACAGAATAAAAAATGAATGGCAGAGTCTGTGGACAGCAAAGAAACGTAACAGTGACCCTCCAGTTTCTATTTCTGCAGTCAGTTCCGATGGCTTCTTAGGTAAAAGGTCACATTCTGAGAGGGCAGCCATGTCAGTCTTCTGCAGACAAGACAGCAAGGCTTTTGTTACCTTAAAGGCTAACAAATTAACTGCAGTGTGGCATAAGCTTTCGTGAACCAAGCCCATCCTATCAGATCTAAGTGAATAATATCAACGTGTTAGGACTCACACCCACAGTGGGCCCTGATGCTATGAAATTTCAGGCAGGCTGTTAGACTCAGTCCCAAGCACTGGCTGAAAAGTGAGGGTCCTATATAATGATCAGCCCATTATCACAATCTTAAAGCTGTAAGGAACAGAACAAAACCCAAAACCTACTTGAGCAGATTTCCGAGATTGAAGAGAGCTCGGTTGTGCTGTGGATTTAACTGGAGGGCCCGCCTGTAATACTCTTTTGCTTCCACCAGGTCTTTGGTCAGTGTTCCCAGGTTGTTCAGAGCACTTGCATGACGAGGGTACAATCTATCAGAAGAACAACAACAACAACAAAGGACACTCATCATTCTGCCACAAACAAACTCCAAAACCACTGCAACATACCCTCCTACCTTTAGTCTCGTGCAGGGGTCTGCAACCTGCAGCTCTCCAGATGTTCGTGGACTACGATTCCCATCAGCCCCTGCCAGCATTGCCAATTGGCCGTGCTGGCAGGGGCTGATGGAATTTGAAGTCCACAAACATCTGAAGAGCCACAAGTTAGTGCCACTAGGAGAGAACACGCATGTGACCTGCAATCCTCTAGCACAGCAGTTCTCAATCTGTGGGTCGCGACCCCTTTGGGGGTCGAATGAACCTTTCGCAGGGGTCGCCTAAGACCATCGGAAAACGGTCTTTTTATATTTTATATATAGCAATTTTATGGTTGGGGGTCACCACAACATGAGGAACTGTATTAAAGGGTTGCGGCATTAGGAAGGTTGAGAACCACTGCTCTAGCATTTAAGCTCTAGAAACTCACCGTGGCTTGGCCTGCTCATGTGTGGCCCCAATGTGGGAGTGCACAGAAGACCAAAGATGAACCTCATAACGCTGAACCCACCAGAGGTGAAAATGAATCCTGCTGCTTCAGTAGGCAGAAAACTGTAGGATGGAACTGTAGGATGGAAACAGTAGGCAGAAAACTGTAGGAAATATGCCTGTTCCCTAAGAGCATATTTCAGAGGGTGGCCGTGGTGGTCTACAGCAGAAGAGCTCGATCTGAAGGAAGCTTTGACTCTCGAAAGCTCATAACGTGAACATTTTGTGGGCCTTTAAGATATTGCTAGGCTGTAATCTCACTCCATTAAGAACTACAACATAATACTTAGCCAAAACCGGTGAGGTGCTGGCAGACATCTATTTTCCTAGCACCTTTGAAAGCTAAATTTTAAGTATGTGGGCCTTAACTGGGCATGCATGTGGAAGAGAAGAAGGGGTTAAATGTTTTACCTCTGCACGGTTTAATTCCCCTACACACTTATTAGTGTTGGACCCATCTTTTTTTCCTTCTGCAGCTAGAAGGAGAAGGTCTGTTTTAATCATCAGCATTAAAATTCCCTCCTTCTGGAGGCAGCTTTTCAAGATTTAGCTGTGAGATCCACCATCTCCGTCTCGTCTACTTTGACCCTTTACTGGCACCAACACTCAGAAGGCAGCCACCAGAGATTTGTCTTCTAAACTTTTCCTCTGACCAACAGACAGAACTGGTGCCTTGTTCCTATTACGGTTTACTTATCAAGGGGATCAGATCCTACCTTAAATGATCCAACGCTGAAATTTGGGTTCAGGATTCCATAAACAGCAGCAACACTTGAAAAGAGAGAGCCTTTTGGCCTTGAATCCCATGGGCTTTTTATTATGGAATACAGCTTTCCAATTTGGATCCCCTCTTACTAAGCACATGCGCAGGCATACACCCGAATACGTATAACGGTCTACATGTATCACCGGTAATGGCAACCATCTGCAAGCGATCTCTCTCTCACTGTGTACCTCATTACGCCCCAAGTCCTCTTCACTTCACCTAATCAAACGCCAAGCACTGCATTATTTATGAAAGAAAGCTGCATTTCATTAAAATGCTCACTAGGGTAGCCGGTTAAAAAATCAGTTTTGGAATCCCAGGCATTTTTCTCTCCCCCCCCCCCTTTTTTTAATTTTTTCCCCTCTTCTTCATAATTATAGCAAAAGACCTGAAATAGCACAATTCATTATTCCCTAGGGGGGAAAAAATTTGGAAATACACTTTAAATGAGGTTTGGCTTTGATTTTTGCACAAAAGACAAGCAGGATGTTTTCTTGGGGCAAAATGAATTATTCAGGAGATTCCTTCAATGTTGCCATTACAGTTGTCAGAATAAATTGCCACAGCCCGGCCTTGAACTGTTAAAGGTAAGCACTGCACATAACTTCTGCTACCAATTACTACCCCTTCCCCATTTACCATTGGGCTACCCATATCCTCACTAAGCACACAGTAAAACAGAAATCCCTTTGACTGCCTGCAGACTGGCAAATTCAGTTCACAAGAGGTCAAAGAGAAGGTGCACACAGAGTTCCAATTTTTAAATAATGGAAACCACTCCACTGCTATCTAAGGCACTTACATATTTGCAAGATAAACTCTTGGGTCTTTGCTATTTTGGTGGCAGCATAAATTCCAAAATCAATGGGCGGGGGAGGGGAGAAGAGAGAAGGGAAGGAGGAACAAACATTGTCCTAAATACAATCCGTAATCCAGCAAAAAAATTTAATTCGGTGCTAATCCGAGTGCTGGGGAGTGAATTAGAATGATACTAACAGGATTGTCATCATGTTCAGAGCATTCGAATAGCTTGACGGAAAGAGTTCTGCATGTAGACAAAGACCACAAGACAGAGCAGGGCACTGACCCAGGCTAAAAGGGATGGTTTAAGAAAGGACCAGTAGTCCAGAAGGCCGTCATGTGAGAGAGAAGAATTTCTAGAAAGACAGCAACGAGCGTGGGGCAGACCTAAGACCAAGAGGAACATGAAGCGATGGCATGAAGGATAGGAAGGGATAAGCAGATACAGGAATGTGAAAGAGGAGGTTAGGGACTCTATTGCCCGTCCCTCCCTAAAGTATGATCATGGCTGTTGCTTTTATGAATGTACACATTTCAACATCTGAAGCTGATTTTATATCGTGATAAAAGGAACTACATTGACACGAACTGTGTTCCTAGGGGATGGGTTCTAAGGGGGCAATGTCCCACCTCTCTCAGCCTACGCTAGGCAGGTCAATAATGCCTTCATTACAAACACAACCTTATGTCAATGCCTTTTCATTATCATAACAGTCTTGATATCTATGGGTCCGTCTAACTCAATACTGTCTAATTCAGAATCTCAGATATTAAAGGCCTCTTCCAGTGCCATCTATGTGAGTTCTTCTTCTTTTCCCTGTTTTCTTCCATTGGAGCTAACAGGACCTTCTGGCTATCGAGCAGGTTCTCCAGGACTGAGCGATGACTTCGTCCTCCACATCACTACTCTCCTTCCTTATTTCCTCCAATACTTCAGTACCAGGCAGCCGGTACTATTTACATATTTTTAGCTTCAGTTTACAGGAAACTGCAATGTTACTGCATGTTCTAGAATTTCATAACAGTGAAATGTCAAAGCCTGTCTTCTCTGTTAAGTGTTAAAGCCTCTATTCTATGCAATGGTTATGTTAGAGGGGAACACTGTCTGTTACAGGGAACGCAGCAGCAAGAAAGACCATTATCTTTTCACTGGTAGGGAGCAAAGAGTCTGAACCTTTGGCTAACATCCCACAGGTTCAGCACCCACATTGAAGGCAACAAACAATTCACACATTTCCCCACCACGTACCCCAAAACAGGTTTCACATTAGCTTAGTCCAGTGATGGTGAACCTTTTCAAGACCAAGTGCCCAAACTGCAACACAAAACCCACTTATTTATCGCAAAGTGCCAACACAGCAATTTAACCTGAATACTGAGGTTTTAGTTTAGAAAAAACAGTTGGCTCCAAGGCGTGCATTACTCTGGAGTAAGCTTGGTGATAGTCGGTGACTTTGCTTTGAAGCAACCGTGCAATGCTTCAAATGGGTGAATCACGACCCTAGGAGGGTTTAGAAGCAAGCCCCATTGCCAGCAAATGAGCTTACTCCCAGGTAAAGGATTGCGCTTTAGTTCTTCCCATGAAACCAGTGGGGTTTAACAGCACTTAACAGGGTTACCTACACATCATGCCCAGCAGCCGTCAGCCTAGATGTGTGTGGGGCGATTTTCCAAACCCCCCCCCCCGATGAACTCTGTGCATGCGTGCCCACAGAGAGGGCTCTGAGTGCCACCTCTGGCACTCGTGCCATAGGTTCGCCACCACTGGCTTAGTCCCTAAGGACTTAGAGTGGCACTTTTAAACTTACCCCTCAGCTGGCACCTGTGCTACCAGACCCACGTATACCTGCTGCTATCACGTATACCTGTGCTACCAGACCCACGTATACTAGCTTGGGCTAGTCCACCTGGCTTGAGCTCAGGTTTGACTATTTTCCCAGCTCCAACAGCAGGTGCTGAATGTCACTACAAATCTCTTAATTTTTGGTTGCTATTTAAAATATATAAAAGCTCCCGGATCAGCCCTCCTCAAGGGGATCCAGGTAAAGGCCCAGCAGAGACATCTAGAATTTTAATATTTCTCCTAGGGTGTTTAAATGTCCACTGTGTCAACAAAATCATTTCAGCTGGGTGGCCAAAAGAAACCTCTCTCCAGAAGGATATTAAATCATAGGGCATGATGGGAAAAAAAAGAAAAACGTGCTTCAGCTTTTTATACTTTACGTCTATCAAATTCTAGAATTCTCCCTGGTAAGGGAAGTGGGGGATGGATGAAGATTGTAGCTTTAGCACTGAGAAGATACGAAAGGAATTTCATGTCAGTGGGAACTAAAAATAAAAGACATTCTCGCTCAGCTGATATTTTCCACAAAGCCTAAGTATCAGACATATGCTGCACATACAGAACATTCCCATGTCCTTCCTGCATATGACAAAGACACAAACAATGTTATGCCATTGTGTCAAATACCTTAGGAGGTACACTGCTAATTCATTTTCTGACTGACTCATTTTCTTCTGTAAAGCAATCCATACGCAGGAAAGTTCAGTAATGAGAAACCTATTTACCTGGGATTGTCAATTCTGGGTTAGGAAATTAATGGAGATCTGGAGGTGGAGTCTGGGCAGGTTCCTCAGTAGAGATAATGCTATAGAGGTCACTCACCAAAGCAATAATTTTTCCCAAGGGAACTGTAGTTTGCACATCAGTCGTAATTTCATGAACTGTCCAGGCCTTACCTGGAGGTTGGCAACCCCATTAAAATAATGCACAGTCCTTTCCGCCATTAACAGTTCAAACAGTGATGCCATCTGTTGTAATCTGTTTTTAAAGTTCACAATGTTACATGTTAAACTTATTGTATTGTTTTTATGTGCTCTTATTTGTAAGCCGTCCTTCAGGAGAATTGGCGGGCTATAAATGCAACAAACAAACAAACAAACAAACAAACAAATATGCGAAGAGATCTAAAACGTGTTCCAGAGGCCCGTTACTAGTCTTCTCGTGAATTCCTCCCATGATCCAGTTCACAGTTTACCTTTCACCGCCCAACACAAACTATCAGGCATTATTTAGAAGAGATCTGAAAGAAGTATATGTGCAGCACAACATCCGGCAGTATTTTCAGCTAGGAATCCGGGCCAGTGATGGCAGCCCACATTGTTGGCCTTTACTGATGCCAGAATTGGCACTTCTACATACAAGATGGTACACAGAGCTATTACAATAACTGTGACTGTGGCAACTTTTTCAAATGCCCATGATCATGTTAATTGTAGCAGCCGTATGCATATCACTCTACACAGAAACACTGTGTAGTTTCCGTATGCATATCACCCTACACAGAGTAGGGTGTAGCAGCTGTGTAGCAGCAGTATGCATATCACCCTATACAGAGTACATACACAGGGCCCTTGCGTGAACAATGCCGAGCTGAAAACAGGGTCAAGCTGGTGTACTCCTAAGGTACACAAAGCGTAAAACTTCACTTCGAGTCTTGCTGTTCCCTGCATTCAACTTAAGACTTCCCAGCTCTTTTTAATGTTGTACAAGAGCATGGACCCAAAAATGGTAGAGGTACATACAGAATATTCTCAAGAACTGAACAAAATGAGATAACTCATCCCCACATGGTGTTCAGAAGCTAACCCATGAAAATTAAGTTGATGGCCACAGTTGTTTTGCAGAAAGAGAACAGTTGGATTTTGTACCCCATTTTTCCTTACTGAGAAGAGTCTCAAAGTCACTTACTATCACAGCTCAAGCACCAAAGTGTACATTTGTGAGGAACACTCTGATATGACGGGTTTTTGCAACAAAAGGTTCACAGCCATAACTGTCTTGAGACCAAGTTCTACAAAATTATTCCTAGAATCTACAAGCATACTTTACAAAAGAGGGCAGTTCTTATAACCGTAGCAGCACAGAAAATTCTAACCTTGTAAAAATACAATATGGAACTCTAACAACGACGACGAAAAAGATGGGATAATAGTGTTGGCATTTTAATTCTTCCCAGAAAGAAACCCCAGATGGTGCCCCCAGGACACCTGTGGCCCTTTGCTCAAAGGTATTCAGAACATAAAGTCAGAGGAGGGCAATTTAATGAAGTTTAAATGAACCCAGACATTGCTCGTTTGAAATACAAATAGAAACATTGTCAGGAACCACGTGGGAAAACTTAGCAGGAAACCAGTCTCCTTGGTATTTGCTTGGGTTTCATTTTAAAAGACTGCACCACCTCATATTGGATAGTATTTTCTTTAATAAACCTCTGGCTCCACTCTGCACACCCACATCCCCGCTCCTCAACTGGGCTCACATGGAAGGTCCAAAGCTATCAACATGTACACAGCAAACCTCTTTATTCCTGCTGCATCAACAGCACAGGTTTAGGGGTGACCTGCCAGTTCCCCAGTTCTTGGGAATAGCACTGCAGAAGGTACATTGCTATTTATCGTCAACACTGTAGTCAATGGGAGAGAAACATCTATAATTCAGTCAGAAAGCTCACTAAACATTAGGTACATCATGAGAAATTGAACTTCCCCACATCTAGAAGACAAAGGCTCATTCCGCACATGCAGAATAACGCACTTTCAAACTGCTTTCAGTGCTCTTTGAAGCTGTGCAGAATGGCAAAATCCACTTGTAAACAGTTGTGAAAGTGGTTTGAAAATGCATTATTTTGCGTGTGCGGAAGGGGCCTAAGAAGAGTTAGGATTTATACCCAGCTTTTCTCAGCCATAAGGAGTCTCAAAGCGGCTTACAAATGCCTTCCCTTCCCCTCCCCACAACAGACACTTTGTGAGGCAGGTGGAGTGAGAGAGACCTGAGAAAACAGTGACTACTCCAAGGTCACCCAGCAGGTTTCATGAGTGGGGAAACAAACCCAGTTCTCCAGATCAGAGCCTGCCACTCACATGGAGGAGTAGAGACTCAAACCTGGTTCTCCAGATTACAGTCCACCACTCTTAGCTGGCTAATTTTTTCATGAGTGTATCTAATATGCATGTACAGCAATGACGAGCCATTACTCACTCCCATCAAAGGTGAATATTATTTCACTGTATCATAGCATGGTATCACAGAGAACTGGCGAACAGCAAACTTGCTTAAGCAGCAAGTATTTTAAAAAGTATTTTGGGGTATGAACTTTCACCTCTCAATAGTATACACTGTTTTGTAGCATCTTTCTCCTTTCAAAAACAGTTTGCCAAAATAGTATAGCCTCTTTTTTCCTTTGAAAGCCAACTACAGCAGCGCTGGCAAGCTGCCAAAGAAGTATACTGTGGTGATTTGTCTTTATTGCTTTGCTGCGAGTAAGCTTAAAGGTTTATAACCATTATCACCATTCCAGAACATCAACCACTCGTGAACTCTGGTTCAGTCACAGCTCAGTTTGCATTCCCCAAAAGAATCAGCCTTTCAAGGTATACTTAGTCTCCACATTTGTGCTTGGCACAAGGGGAAAGAGTTTTTCCAGACCAAAACATTTATTCAGAGGGGTTTATTTTGGATTGTTCAAAAACAAGACTGGCTCCTCACTGTGCAATTCCAGATTTGCAACAACCCACACAACTGTTCTGCAATTCTCCATTAGGTTACTCTAACACAACTAATGGTCCTCTATGCTTCACCTCTTTTGTAAAAAGTTATTGTTTACCATATACTGTGATCTGGCAGTGATCTGTAAAGCTCAACATTCAAGAATTCATGCTTCAGATGGTATATCTATATTTAATTCTGAATCTGGCTCAAGAATGAGGATCAAAAAATCTATATAATCCGATCAAGTACAGAACAGAGATATTCCGACAAATCTGGGAAAAAACCCAGGTTTGCAAAAAAAAATCTTATATATTACAAAAAGAATTACGTAAGATGTTTTAAAATGCCAAGATGTTGCAAAATTACCTCATGAGATCTCTTCAGCCATTTTGGATTGCCTAATTGCAAACTACATCATAATGTTATTTGTGGTTGCCTAACAGCCTCATCCAAGGGGCTGGGTGCCCAGCTGCGACGCCGCAGCTGCACGGGCTCGCTTGCCACTCCCATGCAAGCTTCCCAATAGCATGAGGAGGCTTGAAACTTGAAAAAGCCTTCTCACTGCCCAGTGAGCTTAATGGACTTATGCCACTTTTTTGGCGATGTAAGTCCTTGACCTAAACCCAGGCTGCCGGCACAACGGAAGCAATGACCAGGAGGAAACTGACTAGTGTTGATTCCCCTAGCCATGCCCCCAGACCACCCCTGCTAAACCAGTAGTGGCTGCAGGAGCGCAGGAATGCTGGCGCCACATCCCACTGCTAGGGAGGGTTGCGGCAGACACATGCTGGCCAATTCACCCCTTCCCCTTTGGATGGGGTTGTGAATAACCCAAAAATGGGTCCTGCAGTTTATTTTAGATGCTTCAGGTCAGTGGGAAGGCAATGAGGAGTAGGCATGAAGGAAGGACCGGAAGGAAGACTGAGGAGGAAGGAAGAAAAATGAAGATGAATGTAGGGATTAGAGAAAGACTAGGAAGCAGGGGAGAAGCTGAAACAGGGAAGGAAGCATAAGCATAAGCATTTATTGTCATTGTGCACGCACAACGAAATTTACAGCAGCATTCCTCGATGCACACAATTTCAGACTCATACCACATCCTCACTTTCCCCTTCTTCCTCCCCTTCATCAACACGAAGCCGCGGAGTTTAGCATAGCCACAGCTCTAGAGTAGAAGCTGTCTCTAAGCCTCTTTGTCCTAGTTTTGATAGATCTGTATCGTCTGCCGGATGGTAACAGTTCAAAAAGAGAGTGTGCTGGATGAGACGGGTCTCTCAGAATATTTTGGGCTTTCTTTAGGCTTCGGGAATAGCAGAATAGCAGATGAGAAAGAAACTGTGAAAGATAGGGGAGAGGGAAAGAAGGAAGCCAGAAAGGGGAGAAGCAAAAGGGGACTTGCAAACATTTCGACTTGTACAAGTAAGAAAAAATCAAAGGAAGAAAACAGGAAGGTTTGGGATTGTTGCATTTTGTTAAAGGACAAGAGTTTCAGGAGAAACTGTGGAGAAAAATAAGAGTATTATATACTTTCCCGCATTGAAATTAAGTGAGCAGCATTATTAGGAGCGGGGTGTATAATACGTGAAGCTAAGCA
This sequence comes from Sphaerodactylus townsendi, assembly GCF_021028975.2. Lineage (NCBI taxonomy): Eukaryota > Metazoa > Chordata > Lepidosauria > Squamata > Sphaerodactylidae > Sphaerodactylus > Sphaerodactylus townsendi. The sequence continues at coordinate 26,218,901 of NC_059430.1, forward strand.
TGACATCGATTGCCAGGAATGTTTCACAATTTCCTCCAAGACACAAACAAAAACTTTGTCTAATATGAAAATACAGCTCTGCAGGGAAATGCATTCGAGGAAGAGGTTTACCTACCTAAACACTAATGCATGAGGAACTACACACATTGTTCTAATAAAATATAAACACTGTTCTCTATTAACTTTTTATTGGAGGATTTACAAATAATAACAATTGCATTTACAGCAGGTTCCACATCCAAATTATCATGGGTTGGAGTCTGTATGTCAAGTCTTCATTCAAGGGAGGCAAAATTAGTGGAGGAGAATTAGTGGATCTTGCACCCACGTGACCAGGCTAAACAACTAAGAAAGTTCTCTTCTTTGATTCTTGGGTTACTTGACAACGCTCTTTGAGGGAAGGTTTTTTTTAAAAAAGTTTGTGATTTAGAACAGAGGTTCTGTTGGAACACAGGGAGCAAGACCTTAAAATTCCACAGTATGAACCTGACGTAGTTCAGCCCACAATGTACTACAGACTATGGTGTTAAAGACCAAGAAAAAGCAGTATCTCATTGCCCCTGGAAGAGCTCCAACTTAATCAGTACTATCACAAGCAACTTCACTCACCATTTTCACTTGGAAACACTGCTTGACAGTCACTATCAAGATGGTGAGAAGAGATTTTTGAACTAGAATGACCATAATTCCTTGTTTCTACCCACAGGAAATTGGAAGTTACTTAGGGGATTAGACAACTGGTAGACTTCCATTGATACAGGCGAAATCATGCTATGTTTTCTCTAAATACTTTTTGTTTCTTTTCCCTTTGAGCACAGCTCTCATTAAATCCCAAACTAGATCTTGATGCTTAAATACATCATCCCCCCCCCCTACAGAATAAGAAGTAGGCATGGGTCAGAAAGTAGTAATAAATACCATAAATCATACCAGCCGACTCTAATTAGTATTACAAATCACGAGCAATGAATGAGTTTGATTGAAAAAATGGAAGGTTGTCCAGCACAGTTTTTGCACAGTGATTCTTATTCTGCCAAAACAAAACTGAAGTCCAGTGGCACCTTAGAGACTAACAACATTTATTGCTGTATGAGCTTTCACTAAAAAGAGTTCTCTTCTCCAGCTGCAATGGAGTCTGTATCTGAACGCTTGTGCTAGGATACATGTTGTTGATCTTTAACATGCCACTGTGCTACAACAGATTAAGACAGCCACCCTTATCTTGCCTCAGTTCTTATCTCTCTGTTTCAAACCATGGCTCTCTAGGATTCATGACAGAATACTCCTGTGTTCTCTCTTATTCTGAGCTAACATCATAATTCAGACTTCAAGAGTAGGTTCAGTTTCCTGAAATTGAGGGTTATTACATTGACTCCTACTGCTGCAACCTGGCCTTTGCTCATTTACAATTTGGCAAGGGCCACTTGCATTCCAGCCAGCTGCAAACAATCTTCCAGCATCCCAGAAATCAACAGATTTGCATGCTTATTTTTACCCACGTAACTTAGCTGCAAAGGTTGGAAAAAGTAACAGATCAAATCAGGCGACTACAGCTTAATTCCAAGTTGCCAGGCAACCGTACAGCCCCTGCTAGAGAACTCGCAGCCACCAACAACTTTGGGAGACGTGCTGCCGATCCTTCACAAAAGACCATAAAGTGCCAAACGAGATCATGTTCACAATGCTCTTCAAACCGTGAGAATGATGTGCTATATACCTAATTATGCTTAATTAACACTCCTGGCAATCAATCTTCAGCCTCCTGCATGATTAAAGCTTCGCCAAGTTGGAGGCAGCACCATAGCTATGGCAACTCGGTTCTTGCTGAGTTTGAGCGGGGAGTATTATGGTAAAAAATCTCTGGCAGCAATTAATTTGTGCTTAGGCTAACTCACAAGCAGATGGCTGCACTTTAAGGTCCAGTGAAGAATGTATACATGGTACTGTCAGCAGAATGAATAGAGAGACTGTGTCCTGCCGCAGCTAGACTTCAATCATGCTATACTTTTTATTGGTGGAGAGTGCTATCAAGTCACAACTGACATATGGTGCACCCCGCCCCCATAAGGATTCTAAGGCAAGGAATGTTCGGAGGTGGTTTGCCATTGCCTTCCTCCATGTGAGCTGAAAAGAGTTCTGAGAGAACTGTGATTGGCCCAAGGTTACCCAGCGGGCTTCGTGTGGAGCAGTGAGGAAGCAAACCTGGTTCTCCAGAATACAGTCCACCGCTCTTAACCACTATACCACACTGGCTCTCACCTTTTCTAAGGGCCAATTTAAATGACCAAAAAAGTTGTGCAAGTTTTTGGGTTCATAAGAACTCTTCATCAGACTAAATGTATAATGAAGGAAGGGGGGAAAGCATATTTTCCAGAGGAAACTCTTAAGACCCTGGGTGTTGTTATTAGCCTTTATATTACATGGTTTTTGTTTCTTGTTCTAGGTTTTGTGGGAGGCAATACGGTTGTTCACAACTTTTTTTTCTATTTCACAGATACCTACCTAATTTCAGCTAAGAGATGGCTTTGTCAACAGGATGGGAATAGCCTGGGGGGAAAATGCTGACAGGCAGTACTAACAATCCAGTTTGATATACCTTGTGGACAACTGTAAATTCATCTCAACCATAGTTAAAATACAGACCACAAGACATTTTTACCTACTCACAGCCTGCAAAAATGACTATACTTCTCACAAAGATTTCTGTGACATCTGGACCTTGATGCATTCTGAGCTCCACACCCCACACCCCTGCTACTTCTTCCCAGAACATAAGTGCTATAATCTAGCCCTCCAGCAAAAAAGCTAGAGTTTTGAGCTTGTCAGCAACTAATACCAAAGGCTGGCAAGACAGGGTCTCAAGATATTGAAAAATCTGCTCTTCCCCCCCACCCTTCAATTCTGTCACATCTAGTCTGAGGAAAACACCTGAGGAGATCAAAAGCTTGCACAATGCTTTGTGCGATCTTGGTCAGCCCTACTAAAAAGTTACTATGTGGATTTTGTTTCTTGTTCTTGATTTCACAAGGGCCAACACAGCTCTTTACAACATTTTGACTGGGCAGGCCTGTGTCAAAATCTATAACGGGCTGCAATTAGCCATTTCAGGAGTCATCATACACACAGAGAGTCAAGAGGATGAAGCTGACACACAAATCAGCAGACCTTCTTCCGCACAGTAAGGTTCAGTAACTGAAATCAAGGTCTGAACTATACAATCACACACTCACACACACACCCATAGCAGACAGTACTTCAACACAAGTGATAAGATGTTATTGTACTCAGAGTTTCTCTGGCCCTTTCCTCCGCTTACGCTTAAACTGCGCTACTCTCACTCAAGAGTAGCGCCCGAAGGGTCCAGCTCTCCCCTCCTTCAGGGGGGTGGCGAGAGCGCGATAGCCGCCCCGATGGCCTTTCGCCTCTCATCAGCCCTCAGCGCGGCGTAATTTCACCTAGAAGCCTTTTCAAATGAAGCACTTTGGTGACCCGCACAGAGCGCCCAGGGTCGTGCATTAGAGGGAAGCTAGGATGCAGAATTGCGCGCACTGGGAATTGCGCAAAGCAATCCTCCGACAAGGGTAAGTGGGGAAAGGGCCTCTATCCCACAAAGAGCAATAAATGAAGTGGTTTGGGGTCAGCAAACCGAGATCATAGCAAGTCACAGATTTGGGATTTCTTGTTGCTATGGCAGAGAGAAGAGGAGGCGACATAGAGCTGCTGCTTCCAAAAGCTTCCATTAAACTCTCAGCTCAGACAGCTCACAACCGATCTGAGCAACTGTAATCAAAAAGATAATCATGTCACATATTATTGAGTGTATTCCGACATCACAGCAAACAGAGGTTTGCCCAGCCCGGATTGGAACAAATGCTATTTTTTGCTCCTTCCCTTCCTTTGTCTTGCAAGGAGTGAGAGAAGGTTTCTAGGGCCCCTTCCGCACATGCAGAATAATGCACTTTCAATCCACTTTCAATGCACTTTGCAGCTAGATTTTACCGTGCAGAATAGCAAAATCCACTTTCAAACAATTTTGAAAGTGGATTGAAAGTGCATTATTTTGCATGTGCAGAAGGGGCTCGAGGTCTGGAAAGCCTAGACCCAAACTCAAATTAGTCATGATGAGAAAATTAGCCACCTAAGATGGCCTTCCCCCACTCCACTCAACAGAGGATTTGAACTCTCAGTTTCATCCAATCTACAATCCCAGTTTGTGGTGTCGGAAGGGTTAGCTACGGTATTCGCATCCAAAGTTTCCTTCTTGAACACTGAAACTATTGCCTTAAGAGATACAGGTCAGAGATATGCTAGGATCAACTCCTTTATGAAAATTCTGACTTCACTCATTCTTATACAGGGATCATTAAGGCCGCCTTCGTCATTTAGAAAAATGCAAAAAAAATTAGTTTGGTGTTGTTGCTTTTTAATCTACTAGGAAAAGCAATTAGATTTGTCTTGGCTTCACATTCCAAACTTAAAAGCGAAAATGGAAACCGCTGAATGGGAAATAATGCAAAACAAAATGGAATTTTTCAAAGCCTTTTACTATGAAAAGTGCTTTCTATGTGACCTTAAAGACATCTGGCTCTGGCCCAAATTGTATGTCACATGGGAGATATTGCAACAGTTTTCCTTTTTTTATTTTTTAAATGAAAAGCAGCCATGGAAAGTTGCCAGAAAGCCTGCAGAGCCGCTGCTATCTCCTGCCTGGGAACTAATTAACCAACAGATTAATTTTGTATGAGAAATGTTAATCCACACCAGCCAATTGTCTATGCAAATATAAATTCCTGCCTATCTTTTGTACTAGTGGAGCTAAACCTTTTAGGGAAGCAGACTTTGGCTGCTGTTCCCCCAAGGCCTCCTGTTCAAGGCAAGTTACTCTTCCTGCATACTTCACATTTCAAATACAGAAGAGAGGCACAAGAAGGAGAAAGGGTATGAGCAGTCTCAGGGCCAACCCACACTTTGCTGGTACACTGCAAAAGTGTCTTGAGGAACTGCAATGTCTTCTGTGAACCCAAGACACACTTACAGGGGTTCTCTGGGACTTTCCTCTTCAAATTTCACCACTGGGTCCATTGGAGCACCTTGCTGTTTGTTATTAGCAAGTCCTGTTGTTAGAACTGCACTTCTATAGCAGTCATCAGATTTTTTTTTTACTTCACTATCTATATATATAAAAATGTAACCATGTGTTTGTTCTTCACACTCTAATGCTGAAACGGCTGGACTGATTGCTCCCAAATTTTGATACGACATGGCTTCCTATTTTGCGACCTTCACCGGGCTCGCAGGTCACACCAAAGCCCGGTAAAACACATGTTTCCCCAAACTTGCGGCGGACCAATGAGGGGCCGCCATACCGGGGGAGGGGTTTGGCTTGCCCGCGATCACCGCAGAGTGCACGCTCATGCCACGCAAACCCGCCTGCTGCTGGAAGTGCCTGCAACACACAAGGACAGGAAGGAGGAGCGCTCCAAGCCACGCCGTGGGAACAAGCCGGTACGCCTCTCCCCTTCCTCCTCCCTTCCGTACGTGGAAATACAGTGAAGCCCGCATTTGGAAGAAGCGTGGCAGATCCGCTGGTGGTCATAGTGATCCTGCCTCGGTGATTTGTATAGAAATTCCATGTGCACCACAAAACTAACCTCACAGATGCGAATCCAAAGCCTATACACTCAGTACCCTAACTGAGGGGAAGGTTTATAATTCAAAACAAACCCAGATTCCAAAAAGGCTGTATGTGCCCCCTCAGTAGGGAAAAAAGGTTTGATATACTTGTCTTGGACAGAATGCCCTGGGGAGACAAGCAGTGAACATCTGTAAATGGTTTATTTGCACGAGTACAAAGGGGCTGTTTAAAGTTTTCTTCCTTCCAATGTACTGCTGAATCTAAGTATTATTTATATTAACAGATACCTTTCTTTCCAAAAACTTGGACTGGAGGATCAGTGAGGCTCAGAACATTTGAGGAATCAAGTAAAAGCCGCCTGCTTCTCTAACAGCGTTCTCACGAGTGAACAGGCACCTAAGACCAGAGAGGATGCTCCGCGCATGTGAAGGTAGTGATGCGCCGATCTGACCTCCAAGTTAACCTCTGGCTGAACTAGTACCACTCAAAAGGCTTGCCCTACATCACTAGAGAACAGCAAATGATTTGACAAAGTATACTGTAGCAGTACTTCTGTCAACAGACTCTTCGTGGGCCCTCTGTAAAATACTAATTAAATATTAAATATTATCAATTCAGTTCTGAATCTGGTAAAATAAGAAGAATCCACCAAGAAACGTGAGACGCCTTTTAGTGACAACTTCTTCCTACTCGTCAGCCCACGCTTACACAAATAAAAGAAGCAGGTGTCAGGAAGATTTCTGGAAAACTTACTTGAGTGCTGTTTTGTAGTGATAAATGGCTTCGCTGTTGCGACCTTGGTCTTTCAAAAAATTGGCATAGTTATAGTGCACCTTGGCATTGTGGGGCAGAGTTTGCACACCAGACCTAGGGATGAGAAACCACACGAGAAAAACAACATAAATTCATGAGTTTGCAGCTCATCAGCTCACCCCAACCACCACCAAGTAACAGCAAAGCACGATGGAAAACAAGCACTCAAAAACAACCCTGGAGAATCCCTTAACGCACAACAAGACATACTGTCCTAATCCCAGCCTCCCCAATCCTGCCGTGTACTATGGATACGGTAAACAAATAAAACTACATTATACCAGGTCAGGCCATTAATCTACCTAGCTCAGCACTGTTTATTCTGAATCGAATCGTTCAAGTTCCAGACAGAGAAAGGCCTTTACTAACTTCGGCTGCCTGGGATCTTTTCAGTGAAGAATGCAGAGACAGAATTTAGGTTGTTTGTTGTGCAAATGTTGTGCTCTCCTATTGCTCTACTTTTATGAGGGGGATTTTTTTTGTAGAATTTCTCAGGTGGAAACACAATCCCGGGCTGGTGGCATCCTCTGACATTCATTACATATGCCTCCTTTATCCTGGGAGCCCAGCAGTGACACGGGTGGTCGAACTATGTGGTCACAGAGCAGGGAACAGCCTATGCAGCTGACTTGGTTTCCAGCAGTCATGGAGCTACAAGGGGGCAGGGGGTGCGCCGTGAACCAGGCACACGCCTGGGGGCCACCGAAAATTGCCCCCAGGCCCCTCCCCCTTTCCCCACCCCCGCACGACGCCCCCCCTTACCACACTTACTTTAGTTCCTTTCCTTTTTCTTGAACTTTTTCAGGCTGCAAAAGGCCTGTTCGTAGTAAAAATGGCCTGAGGAACTACAGTTTCCAGGAGACCTTGGGGCTCACAAGGTCTCCTGGGAAGTATAGTTCCCATCAGGCTGTTTTTACTGTGAACAGGCCTTTTGCAACCTGCTTCAAGGTCCTGAAAAAAGAAAAGGAACATAAAATGAAAAGATGTCAGAAAAGGAGAAGGGAAATACCACGGGCAGGGGGGGGTGTGGAGAAAATATAGGAGAATATGCACCTAGAGGCAGTTTGAATTACAGCTACACCTCTGGTTTCCAGCAGCTTCAGTCAGAACCTAGCAGGAAGTCTTGGCTCTAATGCCAAGCCGCGTAGATGGGGATGGAACAAGAGGGTGTCTGGGGTAGCAAAGAACTGCTGGTTCTGCTTGAAGAAGGCAAGGAGTCAGGACCATGGGAGAGAGAACAGCAGCGTGAAAATCCTACATAATCAGGGAGGATGCTCAGAAGGCAACAAAATCCTTGCGTTCTCAAAGGAAGAATGAAATGTCTTCCACATGGGAACAGGTACGTTTAGTTTCTCTGCTGTGGCTGTGGCTGTTGACACAGAGTGACAGTAATGGGGCTTCTGTATGGCAGGTTTCCCCACACTTTCTCACTCCTCCAGAAGAAGCCATTCTGCCTCCAACCACATCAGCAGGGCTTCTTTTAAAAATCAGCAATTGAATCGCATTTCATTACAACAATATACTAACATTATACCCGACAGCTTTCTTTTAAAAACTCAAGAACTAGAAAAACGTTAAAAATTGAAATCTGAGGATTCAGTGATCCTGACATACACATTGTTAGAGCTGTCAGTGAAAATGGCTCAGCTAATTCTTGCCTCATCCTTTCCCCTGCAAACCCCTCCTTCTGGTGACATCTGAAAAAGTAACAGTGGATGTTGAAGGACCTGTACAAAACAAAAACAGGCAGCTGCAGTGAGCTGATCAAAACTGCCCCAGAAGTGCTTCTTGCACTAAAGGAAGTTCCACAGGCTGAAAAAGAAAATGCAGTCAACGTCACTTAATTCACCCTCCTTACCATAACCACATGGAATTTTATCCTAAGGATTCCAGAATCTGCAGGATTGTTGGAGGAAGGAAAAGGACAGGAAAGATCCACATTCAAGAGTACACTTGGCCTTTACACTGCACTGGATCCAACTTACTGATTACCACATACAGTTCTACCTACACTTTGCCTAGTGCTGTAACACCCATTTGCTCTCTATGCCAAAGGGACCACATGAAATGAATGGCAACGTTTAAGCTGTAACTTTTACTGAAATGAAAGAGAAGACCATATGTAGGGAACTGTCATGTGCATCTCACATCACACATAGGACTTGGGGGTAGGGAGTGGGAAACAGATCTGCAGACACAAACTTTTTTCCAAAAGTTATTGCTAGAGACTATCAAAGGGCCAACTGTGGTGTTTAACTTTCACACAATGAAGAAATTATTGCTAAATGTTTTCTGCAAAACAGCCCCATGAGTGAGATCCTATAGTCTGACACTCAGAGGGGCTTCCTTCACCTTCGGGAGAAGTCACGGCTCAGTGGTAGTAAATCTGCTTGGAAAGGAGAAAGAGGAGGAGGAGGAGGAAAAGAGGAAGATGGGGAGGAACAGGAGTTTGAATCTATACCCTGCTTTTCTCTACTTTTAAGGAGACACAAAGCAGTTTACAATCACCTTCCCTTCCCCTCCCCACAACAGGCACCTTGCGAGATAGGCGAGGCTGAGTCCTGAGAGAACTGTGAGTCTTGAGAGAACTGTGAGAACTGTGACTAGCCCAAGGTCACCCAGCAGGCTTTATGTGGAGAAGTGAGGAATCAAACCCAGTTCTCCAGATTAAGAGCCCACCACACTTAACCACAGCACCAGGCTGGTTCAATCCCCAGAATCTCCAGTTTAAAAGATCAGGTAGCAGGTGATGTGAAAGACCTAAGCCTGAGGCCCTGGAGAGCAGCTGTCAGCCTGAGTAGACGATACTGATTCTGACGGCCCAGCAATCTGATCCAGCATAAGGCAGCTCCGTATGTTTGTGTGAAATCATCTTCTGAGGATTGGTCCCACACGTTTGTGAAGTCAGAGTAAAAGTGACAGACATTTATTAACCCTGGCTCTTCATCCACTCGGGAGATTAATTTCTAATTAAAACAGGAAACAGTAGAAGCGCCCATTTTTCCAGCAAGTTGTGGAAAATCTAGAAGAAGCATAATTAGTCAGCATGCAACAAAATTTTCCATGCCTGTTTCCGTCATCCTCTCAACTGGCGCTTTCCACATACATTTTTTTCCAATATAAATTCCTAAACACTGATATTTTTCCTTCAGAAAAAAAATGCAGCAAATGAGCTGGCTGGCAGAGGGGGGATGGGGGGGGACGGGGAGAAACGCTCAGTTTGAGAACAATGTCTCTGCATGATTTCCTTCCTAATTGACTGTTACTGTGCTTCTGACAGACTAACCCCTAACACAATGTGCTGGCACTAAGTCTGGTGATGTAAACTGATTTGTAAAGCTTTTACCAGTGCCAGGTTAAAGCAGAAAACAGTAATCCAAATTTGCTTCTTTTCTTTTTTTGCACAAACGTGCTCAGCTCCCTTGCTGAAACCGAGACTTTTTTCAGACAAGTTGTTTAGTAGTTGGCAAACGTTATGCTTTTAACATGGACTTCTGCACGTTTTTCCCCCCGTTTGGTTTTGGAAAGGTTAACTTTTTCTTCATTGTTTTCATGGACGCTTTTACAGCAATGTTTTGCCTGCTTCCAAGCTAGCTTCCCTTAAGCGTGTGATTATAATGATTCATTGTTTATTTCTCCATCCCACCAAACCCCCAGCTCCTATCCATACCCCATGTAGTTGTGCAACCTCCCCTTCAGCCATTTTCTCCCCACCCCCCTTCTCCATTTTCAGGTAGACTCAGCTTTGTCAATTTCATCTAGAACTCCTGAAATTAACATCCAGGCAGAGTTACAAGAAGGCTGGGTGGATTGGATCAATTTCATATAGAACATTTCCTCCTCCTTATGGCATCCCATCTCTCCTTTCAGCCATTTCCCCTTTCTCATGGTTAGCCATTCCCCCCTTGCATTTTTTTAATTTTCTAAGTTAGATTATAGACAGGGCGTAGTTGCAAATGGACAAGTGAGTACTAAACTATTATTTCTCCTCCTCCTCCATTTTGAGATCAAAGCAGCTAGAACTCTCAAAGGTTAAAGTTAAGGCAGAGATACAATGAGTCTGGGTGCATTGGAGCAGCTTTGTCAATTTTACCTAGAGGTCCTGAAGTTAACATTCAGGCAGAGAAGCAGAGGCTTGTTGGATCAGAGCAGTTTGTCAATTTCACATAAAACACTCCCTTCTGCCTGTTGAAGTCCATCTTCCCTTTCAGTCATTTTCTCTTTCCCCTTTCTCCTCCGCAAAGGTGTAGCTCCAAGGGAACGGGGGGCACGATGCACTGGGTGCACCCCCCCTGTGGGGGTGTGGCGAGGGCTTTCCAGGGGTATTCTGGGGCAGGGGCATTCTGGGGTGGGACAGGGGCAGAGGATGCACCAGTGCACCAGCTGCTTTTCCCCCTTGCTACGCCTCTGCTCCCCCACCTCCCTTTTCCCTCTGACGTTAAATTATCAATGGGAGCTGATGTGAATGAAGAACTGAGTGGCAAGAATGTTGCTGAAATAAAAGGCTAGGATCTTTACAAAGATTGGGTCCTTTTCTTAAGGATGGGGTCTCAATGGGGGTGGGTCATACAGATGTGCATAATGCTTCAAGTTTATGAGGACTGCACCATTTTGTGTGCAAACATTTTCAAAGGGCCTGAAGGGAATGCACTGAATGTACTTGGATTGGAGAGATTCTCCAAGATGTAATAAAAGTGGTGACGGGCTAGATGTGCAGATCAGAGAGATTCCTCAGATTAGCTGCATACTCTTCTGTGGTCTACTGTGGCAAAAGTAATGTACAAGCTAGCAGTGACACTCCTTTATTTTATTTGCTACAATTATAGCCCAGCTTTCTCAATGAGACTTATTTATTTTATTTATTTTATTTTATTCGATTTTTATACCGCCCCATCCCCGGGGGGCTCTGGGCGGTGTACAGCATTTAAAAACAGTACAATTGAATAACATTTAAAAGCAGCGGTAAAAACTCCCAGTACATTCACAGATTAAACCCAGATCAAATTTAGGTTAAGATTCAAGATATAAAAATATAAAGTCATAAATAATAAAGTTATAAAATCCCTTGGAATGACTTTATAATAAAGTGGCGTCCAGTGTTTCAATAACGTAAAAACCCTCCCACCCCAGGGTGGAGGGGGGGCATAGCGAGTCTCGATGTTGTAATTGTGGCCCAGATGTTGAGGGCCAAGGTGGGGCACTATTGGCGGCTGGAACCTCCAAAGGCCCGGCGGAACAGCTCCGTCTTGCAGGCCCCTTGGAACTCTAAGAGTCCCATGGGGCCGGACAACGCTGGAGAGCGTTCCCTGAGGCGGAGGCCAGGGCAGTAAGGTCCTGGCAGCGTGGAAAACCAGCCACATTACCCGAGGGGCCAGGGACCACTGAGCCGTTGGCCTCCCACTTAGATCGAAGGGGCCAGCCTAGGGACATATGGGGTGATCACGATTCCCGAAGATACGATGGTCCCCAGGCAGTGAATGGCCTTGAAGGTCCAACACAACACCGCGAAGATGATCCGAACTCTACTGGAGACAATGCAGCTGCCGCGGCTGGGCTGAATGTGTTCCCGAAAAGTGCTGCCGTAAGCAGGCGATGCTGCTGCATGGTGAACCAGTTTTGTCGCTGGATCAAGCGCAAGGGAGGCCAGCGTAGAAGCGAGAGTTACAATAGACCAAGTCTGGAATGACCGTTGCATGGATCACTGAGGCTAGATCCCGGCTCTAGAGAGGAAGGGGCCAGTCGCCCGAGACTGTGAGATGAGAAAAAAGGCAACCGGGTTGTATGAACCACCCTGGATCTCCGGTGAAAAGATAAGTCAGGTGGACCCCAGGCTGCGAAGCGGAGGGTCGGTGCCAATGTGGCCCCCCTCCCATACCGGCTGACTGGAAAGTCCCCTCCCCTTCCGCAGCCAAACCAAAGGATCTCCGTCTTCAAAGGGAGTTCAGTTTCAACCTGCTCTATGGCAACCAACCAGCTACCGCCTCAAACAGTGCTGTAGAGGCACTTGGAGGCGTGACTGCTCCCCACCACCTCCATCAACAGGGTAGAGCTGAAGTGTCATCCAGCATGCTGATGACAGATCAGCCCAAAACTCGCACCAGCTGAGCAAGGGGTGCGCTGTAGATGTTAAATAACAGCGGGGACAGTAGGTGCCCCCTGAGGGCACACCGCATTGTAGCGAGGGCACCTCGGGAGCCTGGTCCCGCTTTACCTCACTACTGGTTCCGACCCCGGAGAAGCGGGGGTCATCCACTGAAGGACAGAACCCGCCTCCGGGGAGGCGGCCAGGCGGTGGGTCAGAAGATCGTGGTCGACCACATCAAACGCTGCGGTGAGATCTAACAACACCAACAGCCGATCCATAGCAATTAAACATGCGGAGTGTGTCCTAATAACCGTGACAGGAACGGTCTCGTCCCATGCCCAGCACGGAAGCCGGACTGGAAGGGGTCAAAAGCCGATGTGTCATCCAGAAAGCCTTGAGGCAGATTACACATTGTAAATCAATGAAATCAATAAACTGAATAATAAGCAACACAATACAACTAGGATTACAGAAATCTGACACAGAGCATATAATTAAACCCTGCAGAAAACAGTATTACATAAGTAGAACACAATGCAATGGGTGCAGATAATACATACTCTGTACGGTGGGTATAGTACAAAGACCTGTTCCATTATCATCCTCCTGAATCATTATGTTGTATTATTGCCCCATTACCCTTATAAAAATTTCCTCCTCATTAATTCTTGTTTTACATAGTTTGCAGAATGCCAGAAGAGTCAGAGCCTTCTGACCTCATCCAGGAGGCCATTCCACAAGGTTGGAGACCACAACAGAGAATGAACGTGTACAGGCAGTTGTGGATTGTGCCCATTTCCAATGTAGAACCCTCAGAATTTAAGATGCTAAACACAGAATGCCCAGCACCCTCACTAAACTACAATTCCCAGGATGCCTTGAGTGAAGCCATAACAATTATGACTGTTGAAATTATACAGTGCTAGAGAGATATGCTGAGAGAGTCAAGTTATTCTTTTTTTAAAAAAAAACAGTTCCATGAATCATCAGAAGAGGTAATAACATTTCCCCTCATGATGAGCTGTTTGCTGCGCAATCTCCTATTAAATTGCCTTCCACTGATCTTTCGTGAGTGCTCATGGTTGGAACTTATTAAATAATCCTGTTTGCAATGCACAAAACAAGGAGGAATCATACACCCAGCACTGCCAGCTTCGCAGAGTTAACATGCATAAATGAAAAGCAGTAAACACATCCTTCTGTGCGGGGAGAACCATTCCTAGTCAGCACATTTGGCTCAGGGGAAAAGATTTGCTGAACAAGGGGAATCCATTTATAGACAGGATATGGATGCATTTTAAAGGTCTGATCCCCAAGAGAAGGAGACACATTGGCTGGGGATGCGTTACCGCTCTGTCACCCCTTAGCAATGGGCTACATGGCATTTAAAAATGCTGATTTTACAGCAGATGCTCTAAAAATGGTATATCTTTCTCAGTAAAGTACGACATAATCAGTAAAGCACATAATTATCAATGCGTACATTACACAAGCCAGTGTTGGACTAGGATTTCAGAGATCTGAGTGTAATAATAATAGCTACAACAACAAATACAGTATTGCTTACCTGTAACTGTTTGTTCATGTAGTGATCCTCTGTGCAGGAACACATGGAATTGCACTTGCATAGGCCAATTGCAGAGCTGTTTCAGAACGGACAATATATGTCCCTAATGTGCTTTTCAAACAGCAAGGCAGGATTCATGGGCACCCCCAAACTCTTAACCAGCTCTGAAATTTTAGGTCAAGTGGATTCAGTCCCTCTGGACTATCAGCCTTTCAGACAAGAATTACCTCTGTCTTGTGTGGATTCAGCTTCAGTTTGTTTTGTCTTAGCCATCTGTTCACAGCCTCAGAATACAGAACTAACATGGACTCTCAGCTGGAGGATTGGACAATGAAATACAGAGCTGGGTGTCATCTGTATATTGGAGACACCCAATCCCAAAGATCTGGACAATTTCACTCAGTGGTCTCACATATATATTAAAGAACATGAGTGAGAGAACAGAACCCTGAGACACCCACAAGAATCCCACCCCACAAGAATCCCACCCAGTTGAGTCTGCGTCTCTGGTGGAGACTCAGGAATCCATCAGACAGAAAAGAGTGAATCATCAAGCGGTTTCAACCTTAATACCAACTCCCCCCTTCCCCCTTCCCACACTTACCTTAGTTCCTTTTTCAGAACTTTTTCAGGCTTCAAAAGGCCTTGTTCCCAGTAAAAAAAAGTCTGATGGGAACTATACTTCCCAGAAGACCTTGTGAGCCCCAAGTTCTCCTGGGAACTGTAGTTCCTCAGGCCGTTTTTACTGAGAACAAGGCCTTTTGAAGCCTGAAAAAGTTCTGAAAAAGGAACTAAGGTAAGTGTAGGAAAGGGGGGCAGGGGGTGCCGCGAGGGGCGAGGGGAGGGGCCTGGGGGTGATTTTTGCCCCCCCAGGCGTGCGCCTGGTGCACGACGCCCCGCCCCCTTGTGGTTTTGCCACTGGCAGACAAAAATGGAGTGGCCAACTGTATCAAAAGCCACAAGAGGTCCAACCACATCAACAAGGAAGACGGTTTGTTCCCTGTCCAACTCTAGATGAAGATCATCTACAAGTGTAACTAAAGGTACCCTGGCATCAAACCCAGGCCTGAAAACAGACTGAAACAAGTCAAGGGCAGATACACCATCCAGAAAACCTTAGAGCTGCCCTACCACCATGCAGAAAAGGTAAGTTGGAGACTGGCCTATAATTACCAACTTCATTCCTAGCCAGTGAAGGTTATTTGAGCAGAGGTCTAATAACTGCCACTTCAAAGGACTAATGACAGCCATCTCAGTCAGGGAGCAGCTGATGACTTCCGCTAATGACCCCGATTTATTTTTATGGCAAGATTTTAAAAGCCATGATGGGCACGGGTCCAGAGCTGACTCAGCGCACAGCCTTCCATAGGAGCAAACAGGGTCCCAAATTAGGCCCCTCAAGATCTTTCCAGCACTGACCTCTCTTTGCTGACCCAGTGCAGCAGATAGCAACAAGAGCTGCGGGGGCTTTATTGACATTCTTTTTTCCCCCCAAACTGCCAGGAGAGCAGCAGGCATAGGGCGTAACCTACACTCTTGGACTCACCTACCCACAGGGCTGTTGTGTCTCTCCTTGAGCTCACTGGAGGAGGGCAGGAGAAAAATGCCCTAGACCAGTGGTGGCAAACCTTTGGCACTCCAGATGTTATGGACTACAATTCCCACCAGCCCCTGCCAGCGTGGTCAATTGGTAGATTTTGAGCCTTGTGAGGTAGATTTTGAGCCTTGTGACACCAAATGAATCTTTGCCACTTTTTATTCATCTTCATGCCATAATATCACAAATGTCAGAGTTGCAAAAGACCTTGCAGACCATATTGTCCAACCCTGGACTATGAAAGAGGCCCAGAAATAGACCTTTCATGTACAAAACCTCTACCTGCAACCCAACCTCTACTTGAAGACCTCCACCCAAGGACAGCCCATCTGTCCATCTGGGTAAATGTCTCCAAATATTTACAACCGCTAAGCACCAAATCTTCCAGAAGACACAGGTGCAAAGTCTTACCTGAAAAGAGACTCCCGTGACAACCAGATTTCATTCTGCTTGATGGTCTTCCAGGAGAACAGCAACAGAAGCAAAGCTGACATGGTCATCGCAGTGGCTCTCCATTTATTCAGCCATCTACAAAGCTTGTTTAATCCGTGAACCAAAAGGATGCAGTACCCCATGCTGAAAAGGCAAATGTGAAAGAAGGGGGAAAAATCAGAGTCACAGCATTAGATTTTGGTTCCATGCCATGATTTATTTTAACTACAGTTAACCTGTAAAGTCAGGATTCAGCTTACAGGCAATCATTTGCCAACCTTTTCAAGCCTGCAGGCTCCTTTGGAATTCTGATACACGGTGGTGGGGACAACTACAAAATGACTGCTGTAGGAGGTAGAGCCACATACACAGAGAGGAAGCTAAGTGCAGGGGAGAAGGGGGGTATTTTTTTTAAAAAAAACAACTCCTGAAAAGAGTGAGAGTGGTGTGGTGGCAGCTGCCACTGAAACAATGGTATTTTAATTTGCACAGCCAATCAGATCTCCAGTGGTCAATCAGAAGTCCTTCTGGAGGAAGAGCTTCACATGGCCACACCCACTTTCTAAAAACACCCAGTAGGTACCAGGAAAAATGATGGTGGACACCATGTTGAAGACCTGTGCTCTAGAAGGTTAAATATTTTTGTACATAAAAGAGCAACAAACTTTTATTTGGGAGCCCAATACGGTAAAAAGAACATTTTCCGTGGAATTGAAACACTTGTGAAATTGATCCAGTCCTGCTTCCACAGGGCAGACTGGGAGGGACACCACTGCCAGCTGAGTGATGCTCTGTAGAGTGCCGTCAAGTCGCAACCCTTGTGGGGTTTTAAGGCAAGAGATTAAGCAGAGCTTGAAGCTGTTGCCTTCCTCTGAAGAGTTGTTCTTGGAGGTCTCCCTTCCAAATAGAGACCCAGCTCAGCTTCTGAGATATGTGGCTGTACTATACCATTCCACATCCCTCAACCATAACATTGAGGGATGCTGTGATTACACCAGAAACACCAATCCAAAACCACACTGGCAGCTCCATGGATTGTAGACTGAACTTCAACAGGGTGTTTTCTGTGAGGAAAAGCCATGTGTGTGTTGGAGGGGGTTCTATTATAATTCCTCTGGAATTCTTTCTGTCTTAAGTTCCAGAGATGCCCATTCTTTACTCAAAGGCATAGGTGTCAAACTCGTCGCCCAGATGTTATGGCATCATGCTGGCAGGGGATGATGGGAACTGTAGTCCATAACATCTGGAGGGCCGCAAGTTTGACATCTGTGCTCAAAGACCTTCTCACATGCTCCACTGAGCAACTTCTCACATAACATTAACAGGCTTTGTTTTCTCTTTCGCCTCACTGCCAACATAATGGCTTATTAGGGTTTTTTTTTTTTTGCAATGTTTTAATTTGCACAGCCAATTAAAGTAGAGTATTTTGCTTGGAGATTTTAGTTTAGTGTAAATTGTGTTGAGTTTATTAAGAAAAGTGCTATTCAAGCATATTTTAAAAACTGTCCAAAATTAACTAAGTCAGTATAACTTCATAAACCATTTCCTTAACCTGAAGGTACATTATCTAAATATGTGCTATATCACTACAAAAATGTCATTTCCCTCAAAAAACCAACCTTCAAGAGGTGCCCCCCCGCTCCAAAAATACCATTTAGATTGAACCTCTGGCTCACTTTTCTAATTACAAAGAAATGGATCTTTTAAAAGTTTACGGTTCCTTAAATTATTTCATGTTTGCTTAAAATGCAAACCAATGCCAGTATGCGATGATACGATCACCATAAATCCATCCAAATACCAACCCATCTTGCATACGGCCAAAACGCATTTGTCCCTCCAAAGAACCCGTTTGCTGTTTTGTTAAAACAGCTAAATCTACAGTCTAGACGTAAAGCGCCATGAGCTAATTTGTTTTTGTTCTCTGAAAAGCTTTGGCTTTTATTCCAGTGTGTTCGTTGGTCTTTGCCAAACTATACGGCAACAACATCTCCTTGTTTGTTCTTATGATCTTGAGTCCTTATGAAACCCAACCACTTTAAAAAATCAGCCTGATTAATGGGCATAGATCCAAATGTCAGATGTTCAAATAAGGGTAAGAATCGTTTTAAAAGCACTGTTGTAATAGTTAGTAACCTACAGTGCAGAGACAGAGTACCGAAATGGTTTTTGCTTCCTCTGTTTTAAAATGTACCAGGAATGACTCCAGGGCAACCATATTTTCTTCATGCAATTGCTCCCTGTACATGTTTGTGGACATGATCAATTCAGGAAAATGCAACATGTCGCAGGACAAGGTGAAATAAATACACGTGACGTCTACAATTGCAGCTGCTCCAACAGATGATAGACAATGTTTCTTCAAGCAATCACAAGTGTAGAGACAATCAATTTTCATTACTTTGCTGAATGAAATACTGATCATGGGGATTTGAATCCTTCAGGTCCCTTCAGCGGCTGAAGGAAGCTGGAACCTTCCAGACAAGTGGTCCATCTATTCAGTCTCTAACATTTCTTGTTAAAAGACTTCATGCAGCAAGTTGCACAAATGGATAAGAGGACCACTTCAGGCCAATACGGCTGGAATAGATGCTTTGGACTGTGAGGTCTAAACTAAGGTGATCAGATGGTCACCTTTGTGATCCGGGACAGGGTGGCAAACGGCAAGCCCCAGAAGGCAGTGCGCTCCTGCGGCCGGGCGCATGGGAGGCTGCCGCACTGCCTTGCGCCCCAGAAGGCAGTGCGGCAGCCTCCCAAAAATCGGGACAATTTGAGGAACCCGTGGGACGCGGGACGAATTGTTTAAAGGCGGGATGGTCCCGCCAAAAGCGGGACGTCTGGGCAGCCTAGTCTAAACACACTGTGTTAGGCTGAACACAATGTTTCTGCATGTGCAAGCTGTTTCCCCCACCCCACCCCACCCCCCGAGCACAACTTTTCTTTACTCTACCCACGACAACCAGAAATTTCCCAAGAAATCCTGCTTCTGGAAGAGCAATATTCTGAGGGAAGCATTTTGGGTGGTTCCATGAGGTGGGAACTGAGAATACTGCATCCATGGATGGAAGTCCTTGTATCTGCAAAAATCCTGAACTCAAACCAAACCACTCTCCCTAAAACCCCTAAAGAATTAAGGAATTACAGGATTATTTTCCTACAAGGAATAGCAAAAATACTTCTTAGTTTATCAAAGAAATTACTAGGAAGGAAGTCTGAAAGGTCTGTAAATGCTATAAAGGTATATAAAATATTTAAAAATTACTGGCATAGAAAAAACGGGTAGAGAAAATAAAATATTTTTTTCCATTCTCATAATTTATGGTCTCCTTATTAAGTTGACTTGCAATAGCTTCAGGTCTGAAAAAAGAAAACCAGACCGTCCCACACCACACACAAAATAGATTTATCAAGCCTGGGATGCTGAGGTAGCACGGAAATTGAAGTGTTATTATACTGACCAAATCACCCAATAAACACTCTGTGGCCGACCACTAGGAAATCACGATTATAATAAATCAGCAGTGGAAAGTTAGCTAATTGCAAATAAGCCTCATTGCAATTAGTGTTAGCACAGTCCAGCCAACATTAGATACTTTAGAACCATCTGATTTCTATAGGAATGACCATTAAATAGGTACTTAAGTCCCAAGGAAATCTATGGGACTTAAAATCACCTGCTCCGGGCGCCCCCACCCCTATGGCCCACTTACTTTTGCAAGCCTGCAGGGAGGTCGGGAGGTGGGGGGCTCGGGAGGTGGCAAGAGGCTCAGCGGGCGCCTGACGCTGGCTCCTGCACTCCCTGGCTTCCCTGCTGACAGGGCAGCCTCCAATAGAGGTGGGGAGGCCGGCAGAAGCCAGAACCGGGTTGACAGCCTGCTGCAAGCCCACCAAAGTGCCCCTCGAGTCGATGGGTGTCTGGTGGACCTGCAGCAAGCTTCGGTGTCTGAGGGGTGATTTTGGTGTCCCCCCATGTGACCTGATGGGCAACACCTCTGGCAAGTATGCCCCTGCTTGTAGTAGATGATGTATAAGACTTCTGTCTGAGACCTTGGAGAGCACCTGCCAGTCAGAATTTACTAATTGGACCAATTCAGAATAGGAAAGCCTCATGAGTTCATCAGTTCATGTAAACAGTTCATTTATGTTCAATGGAAGAGTATAATTTACTCCTAGTTAGAGAAACACTGGAATTAGTCAATTGCAGTTACCCTGAACTTCTTATAAAAGTTTGTACTGTGTAAGTAGTACGAATTACATTGTACTTCAACTGCAGAAGAAAATACTTAGTGACTGGCATTTTTATAGTGCTTGCAGTGTTCAAAGGGCTTCATACTCATCTTGTCATAATCCTCAGAACAGCCCTATAAAGCAGGCCAATATTATATCCACCATATTGAACAAGGGTGCTAAATAGTTTCATGATAGAGGTAAGGTCTAAATGGGGGAATCTTCTGTTTCAGAGTTTATTCCTGAGCCAATGCATTAACAGAGATAAGCTTGAAAGGAAAATTAAAAGAAACAACCGATAGACTATCCCACAGGTAGATTTTAGATTCTGTTCATTGTATTACCAATAGCTTTGCTATAAACAAGCAGAAATTGGTATTTTTGAGACTACTGTGGCGCATTTAATCAAGCAGAAGAAGAGAGGGCAAATGGCACAGGAAAATCAGCATTCGAATCAGGAAGAAAGAACGAAAAAGGTACAGCATGGAAGCAAGTGAATAACAACAGAATCCTTGACTCTCTATTTTCATGATTTTAAGAGGTCACCCACCTCATGAAAATTTCAACTCCATTCTTGCATCCCCAATCACTTGATGAATTTTAATCACTACAGAACAAAATGCTATTAACAGAGGTCGAGTAAAAATAACTGCAAAAGTCACTTCACATCTTTCATTTAAAAACATAATTTAAAAAGGCATCGGAGGTTCTTTCGGCCCATTACATATTACACAATTTCCTGTTTTAAAGGGGGGGGGGGAGATGAACATAAAGACTGGAACTTTTGAGAAACATAGATTAAGTAGACCTGGGTGGAAACAAGCAATGGCAAAACAAAATGCAAATTTTAAGTCACAAAAAGGCTACCCCTTATATGCCCAGTTTCCCTGAAAATAAGAACTACCCAGAAAATAAGCCCTAGCATGATTTTTCGGGATTTTTGGAGGATGCTTGAAATATAAGCCCTACTCCAAAAATAAGCCCTAGTTACAGATTCCCCTGCACAGCTGATCTGGTCACGTAGGGGGTGCAAAATCATGGAAAAAAATAAGACATCCCCTGAAAATAAGCCCTAATGCATCTTTTGGAGCAAAAATTAATATAAGACCCTGTCTTATTTTTGGGGAAACAGGGTACCAGGAGACTCTGCCAAAGGACCTGAAAATATTTGGCATGCATCTATTGATGGTGCTCCTGGATCATCCTTCAATAATTTCTTTTAACTACCTATTCATTTATACTCACCATTCTCTACCAATGGGTAGCCAATGTGGTTTTTATTGTTCTCTCATTCATTTTATGTACACCCCTAAGTGCAACTAATCTGCAGGCAGTACCCTACTCCCAGTCAAATCTTGCTCCTCTCTCCATGGCAAAAGCAGTGAGAAACTGTACACATGTGAAAACCAGCACTACAAACTGTACTCAGAAACCAAAAAGGAACCAATGCGGCCCTCTCAGACTCAGAACAGCAACCCCCTCACTCCCATCATTAATCAAAAGAACTAAAATATCTAGTGCAGCCTCAAGATTACTAACCAAGCATTTCAATTATATTCTTTAGGAGTAGCTGTAGCCAACACATTGGTTACTGGAAGAGACGGTGGCTCAGAAGTACAATATCCAGTTTGACTGCAGAAAAGTCCCAGTTTCAACGCACAGCTTCTCCAGTTAAAAGGATCAGGTAGTAGTAGATGGTCTACCACGGAACCACAGCCTCCCCAATAGAATCTAGTCCCCAAGGAGCTCACACCAGATAAATGTGGGCCTCATTATACTATTGTAACAGCCATGGATCCTGCCAAAAACGAAGGTTCCCAGGCCCAACAAAAATAGAAAAGTGACTTTAGTATGTAAACCAGGAAAGAATAATGGTTTCTGTAATTTGACCATTGTATGATGTAGGGAGTGGAAAGGGAAATAACTAAGAGCACATCAGAAATTCCAGAGAAATTGATATTGTTCTCAGAAGGGAGGTTCTGAGATAGTCAAGATTTTTAAAAAAATCTAGGAACCAAAAGTAATTAAAAGGGGAAGAGAAGAAAAGCCTTGAATATCACACCAATGCAGGCTGCTTCAAACATTCTACACAGCCACAAATATCTGATTTTGAGCATTTTTAAAATGTTAATGTTATTCATGTACGATTTTAGTAGCTGTAAGGAAGATGTATATGGGACCTTTTTCCATTCCTGTACATCTGCAACATAGTACAGTTGTGTTTAGTCAAAAATAAATCCAACTGAAATATATAATGGATGAAAAAGTGCTGACTGCTGTTATATGATCAGGTGATAAGATGTACTGGAAAGATTTGCTGAGAAATCAAATTGAATAACAAACTGGTGACAGGAACATGAAGATACATGTATCTATGAGTGTCAAATAAAGTCACTGATTTGACTTGATAATATTCCTTCCAGCCTTTGCTGGATTATCCTGTTTTACCTCAACAAATTAAGCCTGCATGTTAGACTCGGGCCCTTTCTGCACATGCAGAATAATGCACTTTCAATCCACTTTCACAACTGTTTGCAAGTGGATTTTGCTATTCCTCACAGTAAAATCCAGCTGCAAAGTGCATTGAAAGTGCATTATTCTGCATGTGCGGAAGGGACAGCAACTAGGACAAATTATTTAATGAACTGTATTGTCAAAGGCTTTCATGGCTGGAATCATTGGGGTGTTGTGGGGTTTCCGGGCTGTATGGCCATGTTCCAGTAGCATTTTTTCCTATCGTTTTCCCTGCACCTGGCATCTTCAGAGGATCTGATGGTAGTAAAGCAAGTGGAGTATAACCTGTGGAATGTCCACAGTGGGAGAAAGAACCATTTGCACTGGTTAACAAGTGTAAAGAGGGAAATTACCAAGTGTGATTTGCATGTGTTGAGTGGAATCCACCCATTTTAGCATAGGCAAATATCCTATTCCCCCGAAAATAAGACCTATCCCAAAAATAAGCCCTAGCATGATTTTTCTGGATTTTTGGAGGATGCTTGAAACATAAGTCCCACTTCACATGGGGGGTGCAAAATCATGGGAAAAAAATAAGTCATCCCCTGAAAATAAGCTCTAACGCATCTTTTGGGGAAACACGGTATTTAATGAACCTCATGACTGATCTATTCTGTTCTTCTTCTGAGGAATGCAAGGCAATGGTATATGGTACTCCCCACCATCACAACTCTGTAGTTTGGGCTGAGAAATAGTGTTTGATGGTTGAGCAGCAATTTGAACCAAGATCTCTCAAGAGCTAGCCAGACCACACTACATCAAACTGGCTCTCCAGAAATTTTAACTAGGATCTCTGATGTCTTGGGCCTAGTCCACCCAGATAGCAGAATGTGCAAGAATTCTGAGGTCATAGAATGGATTGTACCGTATCAGATTGAAAGCTTCTCTGTGTCACATTATATGACAGAACAGACCTTGTTTCACCACAATGACTTCAAACTAGCATTTGACAATTGGACATCCCCCCCTCCAAATCCAATGGAAGTTGTCACACAGTCATCTCCATGTATGCAGTCACAAATATTTATTTTTACATAACCTCGCTTTTAGAAAAGCTCAAAGAGGTTCTTTAAATCACCTCCATGTACACACATCCAGTGTACTGTCAATCCATCCTTATATAGACATTCTCGCTGTATTCTAAATTAAATAGCTGAGAGTAGAAATAAAATTCATAGAAGACTTATTACATTTGGCATCAAAGCAAGAGATGAAACCACTTATAAATAGCATTTGCATTAACAGTTTTTAAAACAGACAGTCCCTGCGCTCTTTGTTCAATCGTTTTATTGCCAAACTCCCCCCTTGGAGCAAAGGAGGAGGATTATTCTTACTCTTCTGAGGTTATCAGCTATTTTTAAGGAGAACCAAATGAGAGACATAATTCATCCCTGCTCAGTATCTGTGCAAGAAGTCGAGTTTAGCCTTCTCCAAACCCTTCTCCTTTTCTCCCCTCAGGAAAACTTGAAACAACAAGCAAAGTCTATCCTAACATAAGAATTAGCTGCCACGTACATTTTTCATTCTGAAGATTTAAGTTCCAGCTCTCTGTCAAGTTGAGGCATGAACAATGTTTAAACAAGGAAATTCAGGATCAAGTAATCAGAGTTGGAAAATAAGCATTCCTTCCTCCTAGTGGCATAAGGAGGATTGGGGAGGTGATTTATTTATTTATTTTTATTTATTTATTGAATTTAATGCTCAACTCCTCTCCTTCCAGCCTTGGGGTAGCTCACATCATATACATAAAACATTTAAAAACATTTACTAACCATAATAACATATTAAATAAATCCAAGTAGCAATTACACATCCAATATATTGTAATTTAAATAAGCAATAACCATGCTGAGGGCTCCCGATGGACTAATAATAGAGTTGGAATCAAAAACTGAGAGTGGGATTGGATTGAATTGGGAGGCCTAGATGGTTAACCATAGTTGCCTCAAGCTCTATGCCTGGTGGAACAACTCTGTTGTTACCTAGCTTAACAGTTATGAATATATTTTTCAAAGTAGCAATGGGGAAAATAACTCAGCAGTGCGAGAGGCAGGCTAGGTGGGATCTTTTAGACAACTATACCAGAATTGGCTTTTGAACAGTTCTACAGAGAATGAAAAAGAGACCAAATTGTAGTTTAAATATTTTTATGTAAATTTTGGTTGCAAACAATCACACAGTAAGATATGGAGAAGCATACATACAGTTCCTAAGTGATATAAAAAGGGAGGAGAGGGATAGGTTTGGATGATAGAATTAGGAGAGGGAGCAGGGGACTTATATGTTACCTAAATTCAGCTGAAGAAGTTCTTGGAGAAGGCAAGGATTCCTATGCCAGCATAGGGATCCAACGCGAAGGAGGATATTGTGTCTCCAACCAACTAGACCAAGAGAGGTTTAGCCAGTAAAGAGCACTGAGGCTACAGTGCACAGTACTTTTATACCCTTTTGCGCAGGTAGAGGCAGGAACAAGTAAGTTTCAGTTTCGTTTTCCTGAATCTGTTGGGATTTCTCATGCTAGGATTGCTGGTTTGAGCTAATCAAGGCTCATCTACTGTTGCTAAGTGTTGGGATAATAGAGTCAATTGTTCCTTGATTACATCGGGAGCTCTGAAAGGTTTTATGGAGAGTAACTCCTTGGAGTTCCTGCTCAGGTATTCAATTTCGCTGAGGCTTTGATTGGATCAGGAAGGGATTGATTGTTAGGGAGATCGTATCTAGAGATAGTGGAAATGCAGGTAAGGAGCAATTGTTGAGGAAATGGTTTCTCAAAGGTAGATTAAATATAATGTCCAGTATCAGGGAGTTTTCCAGGATTCACTGCATCAGAACAGCTTTAGCGGGGTGTGGTAATCAAGATATGTCCATGGTCCATGAGGCTTCCAGCTCCTATTGCCTGGAGTAACTCATTCACTGATTTAATCTTGCATACAGACCTTTTGCCTTAGGTCTGTTTTTAGGGTGGACACTCTGCTACCTACACACACAAATGAGAATTGGTTTTGCCAATACAGTTGTACAGAAAAATGATATGAGATCCATATTTCAACAATGTGAGAAATGTGAGAAACTGCATAAGGTCCCGCAGAGCCCTGGCTTCCTCACACTTCCTCACACAGAGCATTCCATCAGGCTGGGGCCAGGGTTGAAAAAGCACTGGCCCCGGTAGAGGCCAGCCAGACTTCCTTTAGGCCAAGGATCATCCGTAACTTGGTATTGGCTGAACAGAGCAATCTTTAAGGGACTAGCAGGAGAGACGGCCCTATAAGTACACTGGTCCCAGACCCTTTAGGGCTTTGTATGTTAGAACCTTGAATCTGATTCCGTGCTCTACCAGAAGCCAGTGCAGTTGGTAGAGCATAGGCTGAATATGCATCCGCCACAAAGGATCCTGTAAGGACTCTTGCTGCCACATTCTGGACTACTTGGAGCCTCCAGAGCAGACCTAAGGGTAGCCCTGTGTAGAGCATATTGCAGTAATCTAGCCTAGAGGTGACTGCTGCATGAATCACAGTGACTAGGTCAGCCTGGAAAGACAGGGCACCAGCTGGTGGAGATGGAAAAACACCCCCCTAGTGGTATGCGCTACCTCGTCTTCCATATCAGGGAGGCATCCAACATCCAGTCACATGATCTCTGTCTTTCCTGGATTCAGCTTCAAACAACTCTTTCATCCCTTCCATCACAGCCCCCAAACAACTGGCCAGAACTTCTGGTGCAGCTTCCTGATGGCCGTCCATCAACAGTTACAAACTAGGTGTCATCAGCATACTGATAACAGCCAAGTCTAAACCTCTGGATTAACCCAGTGAAGGGCTGCATGTAGATGTTAAACAGTATCAGAGCATCACCCTTTGAGGGACGCCACACACCAGAGAATGGTGGGCGGACATTCTCTCGCCAAATGCTACCTTGGAGAAAGGAGCACAGTCCTTGCAAGGTAGTCCCCTATATTCCCATGCTGCCAAGGCAGTTGGCAGAGATGTCATAATTGGCCATGTGAAATGATGCTGACAGATTCGGGAGTATCAGCAGCACTGATCCGCCTTGGTCCAGATGTCTCCAGAGGTCATCCATGAGTAGGGCCAGAGTCGATTCCACCCCATGGTCAGTGCAGAAGTCAGATTGGAATAGACCCAGGGCTAATGTCTCATCCAGAAAAGTCTGGAGCTGCTCCTCAACCACTCTCTCAATAACTTTGCACAGGAATGAAAGGTTCAACCAAGAGGTAATTGGACAGAGGATCTAAATATGGTTTCTAAGCAAATGTTGATGTACAATCATGCTTAATTCACCCTTTATTACTGTCAAAGAAAATACAAAATTCTTCATATGCTGTACGTTTTCTTTTACAGGATCATTCTTTTGACGTTACTTGTACAGTTGCTTCTTTTTTGGTTATCGTTTTAAAACGATAGTTACTGTTTTACTTGACTGTTGCTGTTGGTTGATTTATATTTATTTTACATTATGTTGTTGTTTTATGCTAATAAAAGGCACTGACTGACTGACTGGTTTCTAAGCAATCTCACCACAGCCTGTTTCAATCCCTCAGGGAAAGTCCCTGAACTTTGGGATAAGTTAATAATATTCCCTAAGGGAGGCCACACTGCATCCCACTGGCCTTTACCAACCAGGATGGGCACCGATCAAAGAGGCACAGGATAGGCTTTGTAGCCCCCAAGTATTCTGTCCACATCACCTTAGGAAAGTAAGTTGAAATGGTCAAAACAGGACCAACAGACAGGCAAGCGGCCACCAGATCAGACCTACTGGCTCATCACAAGTCAACCACAACCTGACGTTCCTTTACACCCACGCACAAAGGCTCATTCCGCACATGCAGAACAATGCACTTTCAAACTGCTTTCAGTGCTCTTTGAAGCTGTGCGGAATAGCAAAATCCACTTGCAAACAGTTGTGAAAGTGGTTTGAAAACGCATTATTTTGCGTGTGCGGAAAGGGCCAAAGAGTCTCAAAGACAGCTGGAGAGTCCCATTGGAAAGTTAAGAAAGAAGATGTCTTGTATCGATTTTTTAAAATCATACATACACACAAAAAAATTTAAGTCTTTCAGAGGTACCTGGTGGGACCTCACTTCGCCCATGCAGATGCTCATATTTACAGCAGTTCCCATGCAGGGACTCTGTCTACATCTCTCGCAATTGCTGCTGTTGCCCCATGATGGTACCCAAAAGAAAACACAGTTCTCACTGTGCAAACAATGGTAACTCCATGTAAGAAATCCCCATGGAGTCACCAGTGGCGACAAACAGTGCTGCTTCCTAAGAGCAGCCAAGAAACAAGCCTGACAGCAGCCCCATGCCCTCTGGAGACACTCATGTACATGCTGGCCATTGTGTGAATTGAGGAAGCCCCCAATTGCCACCAATTGTAGGAT
This sequence comes from Sphaerodactylus townsendi, assembly GCF_021028975.2. Lineage (NCBI taxonomy): Eukaryota > Metazoa > Chordata > Lepidosauria > Squamata > Sphaerodactylidae > Sphaerodactylus > Sphaerodactylus townsendi. The sequence continues at coordinate 26,247,172 of NC_059430.1, forward strand.
CATTCTCTCGGGGAAAGCTCTGCAGCTACGATTTATTCCATCAAGCAGCTGGATTCTGTCAATGTGCAACCGAGATATTTGAACATTACTGTTACCATAGCACCTAATTCAATGAAGCCCTTCAGTAGAAATAAGTATTTAACCCCAGAATTCCATGTATAGAGATTCATGTAGGGCTGGCTGAACAGCTATCCACAAATATTAATGAACAGGTAATGTTTAACATAAAAGGCACAGCCCTGAATCACTGCACGGCTCATAACTAATTAAACTGTTTCGTTTGCCACCAACCAGATGTTGCTTGAGAGATCTTGGAGAACACAGCAGTAATTTAATACCTGTGGTATTCACAGATGTTTTGAAGGCGGGGTAACAAATCTATATGCATATCTAAACTATGAGAGGTAAAATGAAGAGCCAGTTCAAAAGGAAGTATAAAAAATTACCTTGGCATATAAAGGACACGCTCTGCCACAACAAACCCCACCCTGAAGAAAAGGTTGCTAGCTGGTATGAAGGGGAAAACCAGGAACAAGAGGCCAACCAGGACTTCTCTGTGTTCCAGCTTCTGAAAGAGAGCAAGAATTACAGCAACATGAGCGAAAGAGAACACGAAGTGGAGGCCAGATAACAGACTCATTTCTCATATAACACTATATTTAGTAGATACCTGGACTATCTGGATGTTTATTGAAAGAACATAACAAGAGTCCCACGGGATCAGACCAGTGGTCTCTCTAGTCCAGCAGCTTGTCTCACGCAGCAGCCAACCAGTTACTACAGAGGGCCAGAAACAAGACACAAATAGAGGCTGAGGCGTTTCCCTAATGTTGGCTCCTGGCACTGGTATTCAGAGGATTACTGTAAATGTGGAGGTTCCCTTTGTCACTATGACTAGCAGCCGCTGATATACTTCTCTTCCATAAATCTGTCTAATCCACTTTTAAAATCATTTATACCTATGGCTACCACTACATCATTGAGCAGTGAATTCCACATTTTAATCAGTCACTGTGGTATTTCGGTCACCCAAGCCAGGTGATTTTAACACCACCACTTAGGACTGATATACTGCTTCACCATTTCCAAGAACTTCAAATGTATCATCTGAGTAATTCCAAACACTTCAAATGTATCACCTGAGTAATTCTTACTAACAAACCCTCAGAAGAAAGGCGAGTCAAAGATGGTGCAGATGATGGATGGTGAGAGGGGCCATTCAGTGAATTTGTGTCACAGGTAAGACTTGATTTTGGGACTTCCAATTTCACAAGCCAGCCTCTTAGGCTCAAATCAAACACTGGGTTATCACTGCATTGGCAATTCCATGCATATCCCTTGCAAATGGAAGCTGATGTAGCAGTGAAGGGAAGAGCTAACATGATAAATGTTACAAACAGCCACAACTTGGAAGTTGGCTACACATTTCCCACTCGACACTGCTAGGGTCTTAGCCATTATACACTCGCCATATCATTGTATTTTATCCTAAGCACGGCCATGCCCAGCCTGTGAAATGGGTCACTGTTGTTTCAGTTATATAAGTGGAAACATGAGGAAAAGATATAATGACCTGCCCACAGCACCTCAAAAGGTTACTGGCGGACTTGTGTTCCAATTCCAGCTGTCCAGTTTTATTTAAAATGCATCCATTTTAACAACAAAAAGTTCTAGACACCACAGAGTGATGTCTTTAAAGTGGTACTGGATTCCAGTCTTACTCTTCTACTGCAGACCAACATGGCTACCCATCTAAAACTATAAACCACTCTGAGCCCTTCGGGATAGAGCGGTCTATCAAATCGAATTATTATTTATTATTATTATTATTATTATTGTTGTTGTTGTTGTTGTTGTTATAATTATAATACACATAACAACACAGCACAAGTGTCTGGAATTCATCTCTGAATATCGAGTCCTTCCCAAGGACCTAGGATATTAGAGGTACTTGCATAGAATGCGTGCAGTTCCTAGAAGTGCTGCTTTCTGCAGCATGTGGACTGATGTTCTGTCCAAGTTTAGGCTTTCCAGATTTTTTCAAGATTTCTTGGGATTCCTCCTAGAGCACCGACTACTAGTGGGATTACTGTTGTTCTTTTTTGCCACAATCGTTCAACTTCAATTTGTAGGTCCTTGTATTTTGTGATCTTTTCCAGCTCTTTGTCCTCTACCCTGCTGTCAACTGGCAGTGTATATAATAATAATAATAATAATAATAATAATAATAATAATAATAATAATATTCTACGCAAATACCTCTAATATCCTAGGTCCTTGGGAAGGACTCGATATTCAGAGATGAATTCCAGACACTTGTGCTGTGTTGTTATGTGTAGTATAATAATAATAATAATAATAATAATAATAATAATAATAATAATAATAATAATAATAATAATAAACATCAGAAAGCTCTGCTGCACAATACAGAGAGGGAGATGTAACATTTACATGGATATATGGATGTCAAATCCAACATGTACAGACTACCAGTTCTCTCAGAGACTGGAGTTTATACATGCATACTTTATTCAAATATCACCAACTCATAGTTGTTCAGGATTTAGGAGACAGAACAAGCATGACCCAACTTCCTCAGTGCATTCAGGAAGAAGATGAGTAGAGTGTCATCCAAACCTGTTTCACATTGCCCATAATAGCTCAAGGAAAGACTAAAGACCTCCTTCCCTGGAGGAGACAGATTTGTCAAATCTCTTGTCACAGACGTACTGGCTGAACAAACAACATCTGACAATTATTTTAGTTTTCAGATTTACAAAGCATGTACAAAATTCTGCTTTCTCAGCTATGTTCTCAGCTCCATCCTTGGAAAAGAGAAAACTTTGAACAGATGGGTGGGTGCCCAGAAAAATCTCTGAACAAGTTGATTTAACAGTTCACAGTTTTGATGCATACAGTTCTATGGGAAATATCTTCCGAACTCAGAGAAGGGCTCACCTTATACCATCAGAATGGACCAACTGGGAGAATTTGGAATGGTCTTGTGGGTTTTCAGATAACTGAGCCTAGCTGCTTCTGATTTCATTTACACATACAAGCACATTTTGCAGCATAGCGATTCTTTCATATTTACTCTTTTCAAGAATAATTATTTCATTGTCTTGCATTTATTAATTAGGAAATAATTGTTATGATGTATTTATTCAGCTTTTACCCTGCCTTTTCCTGACAAGTCGGGCTCAGGAGAGTTTCCAATAAAAGTAATAGCAATGAAGATGTATTAATAACATTAAAACCTCAATTAAACAAAACTTGATGGTGCTTTAACATAACAGGGGACCAATCAGAAGGGAAAGGGCAGGCAAATTAAAATCCTAACAGGAAAAGAAAAAGAAAATGTAACAGTAGATAATAAAAAGGAAAGCTGAGGGGAAAGGGGAAGGAGGGAATTTATTCGAAATAAAAAATCTGTCTGATGGAACATAAGGTTTTTACACCTGGAATAAATTAACTTCTGGTTTCTCTTCAGAGTGTTAGAACCTATAGAGACTGGGTACTGAACAGAGTAGCCATCTCCATTTAGCCCTGTGATTCATTGGTAAATGTGTTACTTTGGAACAGGCATAGAATCATAGAGTTGGAAGAGGCCACAAGGGCCATCTAGTCCAACCCACCGCCATGCAGGAACACACAATCAAAACACTCCCAACAGATGGCCATCCAACCTCAGTTTAAAAAGCTCCAAAGAAGGAGATTCCACTACACTCTGAGGCAGAGTATTCCCCTGTCAAACACCCCTTATTGTCAGGAAGTGTTTTCCTAATGTTTAGGTGGAATATCTTTTCTTGTAGTTGGAATCCATTACTCCATGAACTAGCCTCTGGAGCAGCAAAGAACAAGTTTGCTCCCTCCTCAACATGACATCCCTTCAAATATTTAAACATTGTTAGCGTCTCACCCCTTAGCCTTCTCTTCTCCAGACTGAACATACCCAGCTCCTTAAGCCTCTCCTCATTGGCAAAGAGATCCTTTGCTCCCATATATCGGTTTCAATAGGAGTGTTTGCCTTATGGGGGATAACAGTTCAGCCGTTACAGATTTGCTTGAATAAGATTACCATAATATTCGACGGCAGTGGGAAACAGGAGACATTGAAAGAAGAAATTTAATTATCCTAGCTAGAACTGGGCTAGAACATTTCCTTGTAAAAGGCTGTTCTCTTAAGCACTATCAGATGCTTAATGATCACAGCTAATTGTTTAATATTTGCCAAGGGTGACCACCTAGACACTAATCTAGAAGGCATCATCCAGCAACAAACTTCTGCAGGGGTTTTAAAACCAGCTGTAATTGGTCATTTGTTCAGTGATTTGCTACAAAACCAGCACTTCTTGCAACTTTAGTATTTCCTTTGACACGGCAGCAAACTTACATATCTAATGCCCACTAAAACTAAGCAAATGTAACAAGGAATCACCAAGAGGGCAGAAACATGAAACTTCATGGTATTATTTTTATGGCCATGTTTCACTCTATGGAGCACTGGAGCATTTGCGAAGTTCAACTGTTAAGAAATATTGCCTCTCCTTGTACCTTGCCATCATATACACAGAGAAGCATTCAAATACAGAAAACAGAGCCTCAGTTTAGATGTAACATCAACTCTGTGTCCAAATACCAAATCATACACATTGCATTAAGGCTTCATCTACCCTAGAAATTTAAGTTTGTTTTCATATGGCTAAACCAATCCCCCAAAGTCCTTCAGATTGCAGTCTTGCAATAGCATGAAGAATAAATTAAAACTGAACCCAGGTGAGAACTGAAAAGGGGAGATGCCCATGTTCTGGCGAGGATTTATTTGCATGAGTTAGATGGCTAACAGCCCAATCTGGGCGGGGGAGGGATCCCCTTCTGGAGCCTGCATGCCCCTGCACTGGCATGGGTGCCCATTTCACCAGTGTAAGGATCAAATGTGCCAGCGGAGGGGCAATATGCCCGGGCAGCACGTGGTTCTGTGGAGCCTGACCTGGAAGCCCTTGAAATCATCCAGGCTCGCTGGTGCAAAACACTGCACTGCTGTGGCAAGGGCAGGGTGGGGGTGTGGCCAACTTTAGTCTACCTCCACTGCCCAGCTAGGCCCCGTACACAGGCAGAGAAGCTGGCAGAGATATGTCACAATTTTCATGGTGTGTCTCTACTCTCATATATTGGGGAGGGGGGGGTTGCCTTAAAAATTAGGCTTCCCACACTGAGGAAAAGCCCTTTGGAAGAGACAGGGGAGTGCTGGAGCAGTATTGTCTTTGCCTGTCAGGCCCCTCTGGTTGAGGCTGTTACTGTTTATGTTATCTGTTCTGGTGGAGAACCCATGGATGTTCTGAAGCTTAAATATGGAGCGGAAGCTAGACATGTCTTGTGTCTGGAGCAGGATTCTGTAACTTCCAGTCTTGACTACTGTAACGTCTTTGCATGGGGCAGCACTTGAAAGAGCACTCGAATTTTTCAGCTGGTACAGAAGGCAGAAGCCCATTTTGTTTGGAAGTGTACCTTTGTACAGTCTATTCAGCTCCAATTATACTGACTGCTAATGTGCTTCTAGCTTCAATTGAGGGTAGCTTTACAATCTTTCATGGTCTTAGATGACAGATCTGAAGAACTGCCTCCCTTCATAAGTGTCCACATGCTAATATCTGTCTTTGCTCAGCCAGGTATAGACAGTGTTGATAAGAGATCAGGGCTTTTTTTCCTGCAGGACCTCCTACACTACATAATTACCATATATACTCGCGTACAAGTCTACTTTTTCAGCACATTTTTTTTTGCTGAAAAAAGCCCCCCTCGACTTATACGCGAGTTAACGGATGGCGAGTGGGTGGGGGGAATGGATGGCGAGCGAAAAAAGGCTGAGGGTGTTTTTCTGCACCTGCTCCCTGCTGATGCAAAGGCAGCTCCCAGGTAAGCCTTGGGCTGTTGCTTCACTGCACTACAGGTGGCCAGCAGCTTCATTCACAGTGAATATTCAGTGAATATTAAATATTAAATTTATAGGTGGGGTGCTGTGTGGTTTCCGGGCTGTATGGCCGTGTTCTAGCAGCATTCTCTTCCTGAGAGGAAGATGCCAGCCACAGATGCAGGCGAAACGTCAGGAGAGAATGCTGCTAGAACACAGCCATACAGCCCGGAAACCACACAGCACCCCAGTGATTCCGGCCGTGAAAGCCTTCGACAATACATTAAATGTATATGTTACAGAATTTTTGTTCAGGCCAGGAATGCTAGGGAGCCATACTCATTGGGAAATCCGCACCATTGGAGCCCATGGTGGCAGGAATCCCCCTTTCCCTTCTGTAAGGAACACCTGGCTATTGGTTAATTTTTATGGCTGTCCATCTGAAGCCAATATTTTATACTTCTATTAATATGGTATTGCATTGCCTTTAATTTTATATTTTACAGGCATTTTTATAGATTCTTGTAAAACTGCTTTGAGAAAAACAGCATCTGCATTTTCAAATAATTTAAACATGGCGTTAGTGGATAGCATGAACTTACCCAATACAAGCATCCCAGCATCTCAATTAAACTAGGCTGAATATTCATGAAATACACATCTTGGCTACAGCTCAACGGCATGCGAACACTGAATTAAGCATGGTGTAGTGGTTAAGAGCAAGTGGATTCTAATCTGGAGAACCAGATTTGATTCTCCACTCATCCACCTGAGTGGCAGAGGCTTATCTGGTGAGCCGGATGTGTTTCCGCACTCCTGCTGGGTGACCTTGGGCTAGTCACATTTCTCGGGAACTCTCTCAGCCCCACTTACCTCTGTTGTGGAGAGAGGAAGGGAAAGGAGTTTGTAAGCCACCTTGAATATCCTTACAGGAGAGAAAGGTGAGATATAAATCCAAATTATTCTTTTTCTAATAATAATAATTGCTGTGTCCAATTCAAGTAAAAGGCTAAGCATATGCAGTGTTGCACTGCTAAGTTCTTATCTGGGTTTTAATTGGGTTTAAAAATGAGGCTAGAACTTAACATGAAGGGTGCTGCATGCAGAATAAAAGCGCACACCCAGACAATGGCTCACTGGCACAGTAACACAGGCAAACTGATCCCATTTAAATGAGATGTGCCAAGTGCAGGCAACACTGCAAATTTCTTCCTGCATGCTTTAAATGGAATCTCCAATATTCTTCGCCTTCTCATGGCTAGAGTTTCATGGGCTTGGTAAAGACAATTAAGTGATGCTGAAATAGTCTTAGATGCATTTACTTTTTTATTTTGAATTCTTTAAGAAGTATTGGTTTTTGGTTATCCAGAAGAGTTAGGGTCAGTTTTGATAACCTATGGAAGATGCTAAAAGACAATAACCCCCAAAACCTGAAGGTATTCATGTAACTGGTTAGATGCAGATAGTAACTGGAATGCTTAACTTGTAAAACAAACCAGAGCCTGTAAATGGTGAGCCAATTTCAGCTCTGATACTAGAAAGCCCACATTCTCTGTCCAGAGGAATTATTTATTGGATTTAGACCAGGGCAGATTAACAAAATAGAAAAAGTCAGTGTTTCATATTAAAGAAAAGAGAATAACTACATTGGTATGTTATTATAGACTGGTTTGCTGGATCAAACCATGGGCCCTCTAGTTCATTATTCTGTTCCTAACAGCAGCTAGCAAGGTCCACGCAGATGCTCTCATACAGGGCTCAAAGGCAACGGGCATCTTCCGCTGTTCCCTCTGGTACTCAAGAGATACACTGCCCTTGAACACGCACATATTATTCAGATGCCACAGCCGATCATCACTGATACATCTATCTTTCATTAATTTGCACATTCTTTTTAAAATCTCCACACTACATATTGTGAAAGCAACACATCAAGCAAATTCCCTAAGTTATATGTAATTCATGAAGTATTTCTGATGATCCTCCCTGTTCCTTCTGCTGGGGGTTTGAAGTCTGTGCTTCAAGAGCTCCTGGGGAATCCAAGCGCTCTGACCATACGGTCTTGCTGAAGTACAAAAGGGAATACAGAGAACAACATCAGTCCCTGTAATCAGCAGGCAGCATGAAGGCTCAGAACTAGCCAGGTGTGACAGTACAGCTGTCTGCTTTTGCCCAGTCAACAGGGGAGTGCCTGCCAGAATCCAGTTGAATCTCTCCCTCCAACAACAAAGATCAATCAACTTCCTCTGCTCACCACTGCTCTTTGCAACTTGGGCAGAGAACATGCTTTCCACACACCATGTGAGAGGAGAAGAAGAAGAAGGAGGAGGAGGAGGAGGAGGAGGAGGAGGAGGAGGAGGAAGAGGAGGAAGAGGAGGAGGAGGAGTTTGGATTTATATCCCCCTTTCTCTCCTGTAGGAGACTCAAAGGGGCTTACAATCTCCTTGCCCTTCCCCCCTCACAACAAACACCCTGTGAGGTGGGTGGGGTTGAGAGAGCTCCGAAAAGCTGTAACTAGCCCAAGGTCACCCAGCTGGCATGTGTGGGAGTGAATTCCCCAGATAAGCCTCCACAGCTCGGGTGGCAGAGTGGGGAATCAAACCCAGGTTTCCTCCAGATTAGAATGCACCTGTTCTTAACCACTTCGCCACTGCTGCTCCAAGTATGAAGAGCTACATACTATGAAAATGATGTATTGCGTATATCCAGTAGTTTATCACAGTACACCATTCTTGCAATGCATTAAACCAAAGTCGCTTTTTGTAACTACAGTGCATCCCTTCTTTCCATGAGTTCTTTTGAAGCAATATCTTTAAAAGGCTCCTTGAAGAGAGGAGCAGGGAACAAGCGGAATTCAGGAACAGACAAGGACCCAATATTTTCACCTAGTCAGTTCTGTTTTGAGTCCAGTGCTGTTTAACATCTTTAGAAATGACTTAAATGAGGGAGTTCAGAATGCGCTCATCAGGTCTGTAGATGATACTAACCCCGCTGAGACAGTTAATATCTTGGAGAATAGTAACAAGCAGCTGGACTTGGAGGGGTTGGAGAGCCCAGGCAAGTAAAATGAAGTTTAAAAGGGAGAATTATAAAGTTCTGAACTTGAGCAATAAAAATCAGTTTCACCCAAATCTATGGCTGGTGAGATGAGAGATGGTCACCTTCTAATACCTAAAGGGATGCTACGCAGAGGCTAGGGCACAGATGTTTTGAGCTGTGTTGGATGACAGTACTAGGACAAATGGAAATAGACTACAGCAAAGGTGTGTTTGACAATGGAATAGCCTCCCTCGTGAGGCAGTAGATTATTTGGTGCTGGAGGTTTAATTTATCAATTAGAAACCTACTTGTCAGGGATATTACAGGAATATTTCCTGCATTGGTAGGGGGTTGGACTAGATGACCCTGGCAGTCCCTTTGAGATTAAACAAGTAACTTTCATTGGGTTATCCTGAGTATCAGGAAAAGAAGATCATGTTTTATATTTTTTTTCCCCTTCATGCCACATGGAGGTATAGCAGAATCAGCCACAGAGAAATATTTGGCACACACAAAAGATCCCAGCTCTTGCCTTTAGATTTCCATTCAAAAGGATCTTAGCATGCAAAGCCAGGAAATAAGTCTGTGACTTTGGAAAACTACTTCCAGTCAGGAACAGCAAGGTCTTCAGTCTTTTGCAGTACAAGTTCAACTGTGAGTGAAACATTAACACTTAGGAACATTTTCTGCCTCTGTCTTTCATCAGCTTTTTATCAACTTCAAGACACACTATGTGAGTGAGAAGTTATTAATCAGAGCTTAATCTTCTTAGGGGGGTTTTCCCCTCCTCGCAGCTTTATGAAGAATCAGATTGATTTTCTCCACCTTAATCCCTACAAGCACTGACTTTTTTTCTGAATAGAACGCATAGAAGAAATAACAGGCTTATTCAGACAAAAGACTGAAAAGACAAATTGGCCCAAGGTTTTTTTTTTTAAGTATTTGACCTTTATAGAGTTAGGGTTTTTTTAGTTACAAAAAAGATTCCAAATTGTTTCAGGATGCCAAGGAAGCACAGCAAAGGAAATAGATGCTCAAACAAGTTGAGCGCGTGCATAGATAAAAGGGCATTCAAATTATTTTTCAAAGCACAAGGAGAGTATTTAAAAAGAAGCTTTTCAGATTTAGGGTGAAAGCTCTGCTCCATATGCCAACACCTGGGAAGTCAATATGGTGTAGTGGACAGCACATCAAACTACAACAGTGGTTCTCAACCTGGAGGTCGCAACCCCTTTGGGGGTCGAACGACTCTTTCACAGGGATCGCCTAAGACTCTCTGCATCAGTGTTCTCCATCTATAAAATGGATAAATGTTAGGGTTGGGGGTCACCACAACATGAAAAACTGTATTAGTCGCAGCATTAGGAAGGTTGAGAACCACTGAACTACATAGGACACCCAAGTCTGAACCCCACTCTTTGTTAAAGTGACACACTTCATTAAATATTCATAATACAGCACCTTACCACATTAAGTGTCCTAAAAGGATCCGATGACGATTTTAACTATGAAATTTCTAAAATAGCTGCAGTTGGGGGACACTGTGCAAGTTTCCATTTGTGCCCATCTTGGTGAAGCATGAGAATCAGTGGCTTTAAGTCTAAGGTATGGGGTGGTTGAACATGCACCAGCATAAGGCTCTACAGTTTTTAGTCCAACCCTGTGGGTCAGTTATCTGAAACCTTAAAAGGCACAGCCATGTAGGAGCCCCACACCACTAACTATTTGTGGCTCCTTAAGGAATCACGGCTCTGAATTGGATGGTCTAAGACAGCCTGATCTCATCAGATCTCAGAAGCTAAGCAGGGTTCGCCCTGGTTAGTAGATGGGAGACCACAAAGTCCAGGTTTACACTACAGAGCCAGGCAATGGCAACTCACCTTTGAAATCTCATGTCTTGAAAACCCCATGACAGGTTACAGCAAGTCAGTAGCAACTTGACTGCATTTTATTTATTTATGTATTACATTTGATGTCCTGCTCTTCCCGACCTAACAGCCATGTTGGAATCTGGACTGGAATGAGTCCAAGACCGAGGTATCATCCAAAATACCTAGAGCTGCTCTGCTACAGCTCTCTCAACTACCTTGCCCAGGACTGACAATTCTATACTGGGTGGTAGTTGGCTGGACCAAGCGGATCCAGAGATGTTTTTTTTTTACCACCATCTCTTTTAGCCTCCCTGGGAAAGCCCCCAATTTGCAGACATAGAAGGAAGCACTTTGTCACAATTTTAAAGGCTTGGGGACAGAAATTACGTTGGAAGTTCAAGGGCACTTCACAACAAAGGAAAGTGGGGTTAAAGCTTTCCACCTGGCATTTTCTTGAGCCAAAATGACCGTGTAAGCTGCCATTTGCCCCTGTGGCAGAAAGCTAAAGGAGCTGGACAAACAGGAGCTCCACGGGGCCATTTCAGTTCAAGGACGTAGCACACAGGGCCATTAATCCCTCCTTTTCCCCCATGCCAAAGCTCCGATCTGAATCAAGCCCCTGCATATCTCACATTCAAAGGAAGTGAAAAGCCGGGAACTCCATTCACAGAATTCAGAGCTGTGGCTGGTTCGGCCCTTAGCTAATCCGACTGGCAATTCCTGGGCTCACTTAAATCCATCAACAAGGCAGGCTGAAGTGGAGAGGGGTCTTTTTGCCAGCCTGAACCCTTTGACTTATTGCTCCCTCTTTACCAAATGAACGCTAATGCAAAGAGAAAGACCCCTTCCGGCAGCATTAAGAACATCAATACTGACCTTCGCTGAGGTGTCGGATGGGAAATCGAGTAGGCCCTCAGGAAAATCAAGAAAAGATTTCTTTGAAATTGCTTTGCTATGAAGATGAGGGCAGTTTCCAGAGAGCGAAACGTAAGCAGTCAATAAACAGCCGGGCTCACCTTGTAGGGTCTGTGAAGCGTGAAGGCAAGAATTTTTTGGAAAGGCACAAGGTGTGTGTGTTGGGGGGGGGGGGGGAAGCTTGATGAGCTTCCAAAAATCTCACTCACTTGGCCTCTACAGGATTAATAAAAGCGTAACCGCTTTCAAGGAAGTTTAGTGAGTGATTGGTGAGCTGGATGTGAACTTTGGAAAGCTTTGTTAAGGTCTGGTATAGGGCAGGCTACATTTAACAAGTGCTAAAGAAAGCCATGGGGGAGATCCTCAAATGGAAAGCAGGTTTCTTAACTCTGATGTGTTTAGAATATGGAAATAAACCGTCGGGGAGTGTACAGGGTGTGCTATGAGGTTAACTGTGAGTTTATGGACAATCTAACGGATTCTATTTGCTCTTTTTCCCAATTTTGTAAAACTGACCCAGAGGGAACCCTTAATGTTCAAGACAGAGCAGGTACAAACCTCCTTTCTCCTGGGGAGACCTATTCAGGCTTCAGTGAGAACCAAGGCGGAATTGGCATTTACATTCTCTCTCTCTCCTTCCCACATTTCTAGGTGCTCAGCATTAATGCCGAGTACCTAGCAAACCAGGAGACTGAAATGTGCAACCTGAAAATAATTGCAACACGCCCATGGACAAGAACCTATTCAGCAAACTTGAAAGGAAATTGTTTTAAATGCCACACTGCACAGCACTTTTAGGTCACTACTTAATTAGAGATGTAATTAAATTGCAACTTGTCGTCTCCTTGCTGAGCCTTGAGGGTGTGTGACAGAACTGATCCTCAGCTTCATACAGGGGGAGAGCTGCAAGGGAGCTTTGCTGGCAGCTACAGCGTGAAGTCTGTTGCAACATGAAGGATGCACATGAGGACAGCACACCATTCACAGGTAGCAGCGGCAAAGGTAGTATTTTTAGCCCAGGAAACATGTCCAAGAAATTTCTGCTGCTCCAGAGACTAGGACAAGAAATAATGGATTGAAGGTGCAGGAAAAGAGATTCCATCTCAACTTCCTGGTGGGAAAGGCAATTCCACAGTGGAATGTGCTGCTTTTGGAGTCTCCTTCTTTAGAGATTTTAAACAGAGTCTGGGTGGTCAGGAGTGCTTTGAATGTGTATTCCCGTTACTCCTTGTCCTAGTTTCTGGAGCAGCAGCAAACAAGCTTGCTCCCTCTTCGACATGTCAGCCCTTCAAATATTTAAACATGGCCATCATGTCACCCCTTGACCTTCTCTTCTCCAGAATCACAGAATCATGGGCAGGGGGTGATGGCCCTTGTGGCCTCTTCCAACTTTATGATTCTTTGATTCAAGTACTAACTAGGGCTGACCCTGCTTAGTTTCTGGGAGCTGACAAGGTCAGGCCAGCCCAGGGGTCTGCAACCTGTGGCTCTCCAGATGTTCAAGGACTACAATTCCCATCAGCCCCTACCAGCTGTATTCCATGAACTTCTGGAGAGCCCCAGGTTGCAGACCCCTGGGCTAGCCTAAACCATCTGTTTCAGGGAAATGCAATGTTGCTGTTTGGAAAAAAACAAATGCCACTCTAGGCATCTCTTGGCTCCTTGCAGACTGGAAAGGAACACGTTCTCTGGCAAGGGCTATGACCTACAAGCAGGAAATAAAAACTATTCTGGGAACAGGTTTAATTAAACCTGACTTATAGTGAATATGGGGAAATGAATTCTGCAGAACCTCTTCTTTCCTTGTTAGGAGAAAGAACGCATCAGAAAAGGTCAGGGAAGGCTAAGGAAAAAAAGAAACAAGCTAAAATGTCCCCTAACAAGCAAACAAAAGTATAAAGCTATACTTTTATGTTCCATAAAACATATAGGAAGAAGAGGAGGAGTTTGGATTTATACCCCAATGCATAAGGAGTCTTCAAGTGGCTCCCAAACTCCTTCCCTTCCTCCTCCCACAACAGACATCTTGTGAGGTAGGTGGGGCTGAGAGAGTTCTGAGAGGCCTGCAACTAGCCCAAGGACACCTAGCCAGGCTTCATGTGTAGGAGCAGGGAAACAAGTCCAGTTCACCAGATTAGAGTCCGCTGCTCATGTGGAGGTGTGGGGAATCAAATGTGGTTCTCCAGATTAGAGTCCACCACTCTTAACCACTATACCATGCTGGTTGTCTCCACTATGCAATGCTCTCTCCTGTTAAATCAGTGACCCCTTTCTAATGGCAGTTGTCAGGTTCTGTGACTGAAGTCAACACGAGACTCTGGATTCTTGATCTTTATTGATAACAACAGCACGTAATTGGCTTTGCAAAAGCCAGTTCTGACCACGCTTGCAATTGCCTCCCCTTTTTTTCCACCAAGCAGAACCATAAATCCCCCCTTCCCTTTTCTCATGGAATGTGAGAAAGACACAGCAAAAAGAGAGAACGGTTGGGGAGGTGAGAAGCCACCACACCCTTCAGAGTTGGCGCCGGAGTCATTCCTTATAATCTACAGTTACAAGCATCAAAGGAAATGAAAGGAAGAGGACATTAACATAGGAGAGGACAGCCCCTTCCCCCTGTAGGTGTGAATGCCTGTACCTGCGGGCATTCCTTTGATGGAGGGAGAAAACACATCCTGACAGCAGTACAAGCAAAATGACATGAGGCAAAGCCTGCAAGCCACCCAGCTGGGAACCTTCTGGGTTATGAACATAAAAAGCATCCAGAAATTGAAAACAAAACTATCAACCTCCATAGCTTAAATGCCCGTTATCAGCATTGTTCATGCATTCCAACAAGGCAATTGCCCAGACCACAAGCATCACCAGCAAATTAGTCTCATTTAGAAAATCACTGGTAATGAAAGCATAAATTCAGAAGATGTACTCTGTAATTATATTCCATCCAACACCCCTTCTAGCTCTTGCACGCAGCAGCGTATTCATGCACCAACACGGCACCTCCAAACCACCCTCCCCTCAATAGCAACACTAAGCTCTTTCCTTTTCCAGATATTTTTTGCTTTACTTTTTATCCATATTCGTTTAGACAGACAGCACTCCTTCTCCCGTTTTGTAGAAGACATGCATAGATGAAGCAGGCCCACGTGCTAAAAACAAATCAGAACGTCCAAGTCAACAACAAATTTGGTAGACCAAAAAAAGTTACAATTTGGGTGCTGTGTGGTTTCCGGGCTGTTACAATTGTTTATTAAAATGCAGCACAAGGCCCCTTCATACAATTAACATGAAAATGCTGGTTGAAAGATCCATGAAGAATCAGGCGTGAGCCCGAACAGCCACACATTTGCTCTGATCTTTTCTCAAATCCACCCAGTGCACATTTTCAGCTTGTCAATATATCCTCCAAGATTTGGTCCTCTTTATCGCTTCTTCATCAAATTCAGTCAGTTTCGGGTTGCCAACACAAGGCAGACTCAGCCTTCCATCCTTCTGAGATGAGTAAAGTGAGTACTCAAGCTTGCTGGGGGTAAAATATAGATGACCGGAGAAGGCAATGGCGAACCACCCCATAAAAAAACACAGTCTGCCCAGTAAACATCATCATGTGACATTACCAGTGGTGGGATCCAAACTGTGGCGTAGCGCCAATGGGGCTGGGCATTCCAGGGGTGGGGCATTCCTGGGCGGGGCTGTGGCAAGGACGCAGCCGCTGCACCGGTCCTTGGGCGGGAAACGAATGCACGCAGGCGCAGGCTGCCATGCACGCCGGTGCACCTTCTGCTAGACTGATTCAAGTTCTGCGCGCTACTGCTGAGAGGAGGGCGTAACTAAGGCAAAAATCACGTGGCAAAATCACCAATTAGTAACCCCCTCTCGGCACACACAAATAATTAGTAACCTACTCTCGGAACCTGTGAGAACCTCCTGGATCCCACCTCTGGACATTACCCCATGGGTCAGTAATGACCCGGTGCTTGCACAGGGCACTACCTTCCCATTTCCTTGCAATTCTTTTCCTTGCACATGTTAGAGCAGGTGCACAATCCCTACCCACCTGCTCTGTAGCCGGCAAAGCAGGTGCAGGATGCCACAAGTTTTGGCAGGATTCAGAGATCTGCACTGCTTCTGCCTGCTTGTAAAGCTCAGTGCAGCTTGAGAACGCGCCCTCAAGTTCTTTGCAATTTGCAGGGAAGAGAGCATCTGTGTTGTGTGCTACCTTGACAACCAGCTTTGAGGAACTCTGGTGCTAGATGCAGAAGGGACCACAATCAGTTCTAACTCCCTACTACTTATATACTCGTGGAAATAAATACATTACACTCTTTGCACATTACAAAGGAGATCACAGACATACATTTGCTACCAATAAGTAAAGAAGAGATATTTGTGGGAATGGGTTTCTATCTGCCCAGCAGGTGAAAAGTTTGTTTTGTTTTAAATAATTTTGCACAGTGTCTAGTGGTTATTGTCAAGGGAGGAACTAACTTAAATGAATTTTCCAGCTTAGTTCATTGCTCTGCAGGCATTAGATATTACCATGTTGGAGGGTACTTGTCAAAGACATCTTCTTAGGCCTGTTAATTAGCTCACACCATTCAGTTGTGAATTTGGCATGGGAGGGGGAACTCACTATCACCTTGGGAAGTTCCATGGATACTGCCCAATGATTGGTTGAGGAGGCCAAGAGGGTATGGTGAGCAATTTTCTATAAGTGTAGCTAGAGAGAAGAATTCCTTATCCTTTTATCTTTTTCTTCCTACTCCTCCTTACTGCCAAGAAGGTATTTATAATATGCTCTAGAAACTTTTCCTTAAGAACCCAACTGTGCTGTGTTAAGACTCCACTAAGTGAGATAGCTAGCCAACTTCGTTATGCTTTGTGCATTTACTGCTGCTGGATTATACGCCTTTGTCTTAATATATTTTATTAAATTTCTTTAATAAAGCCTTCTTTTGCTTGACAGTATGTGCTACCTCGGGAAGTTACTGGAACCAAACCCAGGTAAACTTGGTTACATTACTATATCAAGGCAGCGTCACCATTGACAGCTACCTATTTATTAACTGGCCACCTTTTTATCTAACCCTTCAACCAAGAAGCTCAGAGTGGTGTGTAAAGTTCTCCCCTCCCTCATTTTAACCCCAAAAGGCAGAGAGACTGATCTCTCCTGGGAACTTCAGGGCACCACAGGGATAAGAACCTTAATCTGCCTGGTCTCTTAGGGTCTAATCAGACATGATATTTTTTACTTGCATACAGATAAGAGGGTAAGATGCCATCCCACACAACTTGTTGCACGTCACCAGTGCTGGTTCTGAATCATGGCATACACAACACAGAGCCCCTAAATCAGGGGTGACCAACCTATGTACCCCCAGATGTTCATGGACTACAATTCCCATAAGTCCTTGCCAGCTGGCCATGCTGGCAAGGGCTGATGGGAATTGAAGTCCATGAACATCTGGGGCACCAGAGGTTGGTCACCCTTGCCCTCAATCATGCAGAGCAGCAGGGTGCTTTGATGTCTCCCCCGTTTATCTGATTAAATTGCTGTCTTTCATCTTCTCAAAAGGTAGAATTCCCCACTTTTAAACTTCTCCGTCCCAGTGGCTTTTGGAGCATTCTGAAACATGCTCCGCATCACACACCATCTGCAATCCATTTCAAGGCTCTTCAAACGGCACACTGCAAGCTTTCCCGCCATGCTCTGAGACATCCCTGCCCCCACCGGCACAGCCCTTTCGGCCTTTGTAGTTAACATCGAGCCTGACTAAGATTTCAGGGGAATGCAAAAGCTTGCCGTTTTATTACATGTCAGCTGGTCCTAATGAAAAAGTATTACATGACTACTATTTTGGGAATTTTCCTTGGGCATACAGTCTAGGTAGGATAGGTGCTCAGGAAAAGAACAGAGCTGTCTTACATTTCCAGGCTTCCAGCTGCTTCTGGGTATTTTGTTTTAAGAGCAAAAAAAAAAAAAAGCAGTTCAAAGTACAAACACCTCCTTTGTTCACAAAACAGAAGCTTGCAACATTTCTGCTGGCATCTCGGTATCATGTCACCCATCCTGTTCCTGTCAAGTGTTGCAAAACACTTGTGATTAAATTCACCCATGGCTCCTGTTTCTCTCTGTTTCATTACCAATCCCAGGCAAGCAGCATGTTTGTGAAAAGGTAGCTAACCTCGGCTAAATTGCCAACTCTGCGCCAACAACATGTACTGCTCGAGACTTCTGTTTTAAAAGCTGGCGAAAAGAGACAGAAAGATCCTCCACGGCATTTTTTTAATTTGTTTCTTTGGCCATGAGGCCTCCAAGCATAAGGACAAACCAGCCGGATGCCTCCAGCTCAAAATGAGCAGTCAACAAAGTGATGGGAAATCTGATTAGGACCAGGAAAAAAAAAAGACAGAAGCAGAAAAAATACGAGGAGGAAATGGGGAGCAAATGGAATCACAAATCAATTATAAGATGAAGTTCAACCACAGCTCTCTTCCTAGTATAACGGGGAGGCTTATGAACAGGCTAGCCTTTGGTCCTTCCCTCCTCTTTTCAGCTACACCTAGCAGGAACAAGGAGATTGCAGGAACCTGACGCTCCATCCATTCTTGCATTATCTTTTTACCCAGGGTGGAGGAAATGGTGGAGAAGGTACGCATGCACAAAGCCCAAGAGTGAATGTTGCAGAAGTGATTGTATCAGATAGAACAAGGGAGAAATATATTGTCAAAGGCTTTCACGGCCGGAATCACTGGGGTGCTGTGTGATTTCTGGGCTGTATGGCCGTGTTCTAGCAGCATTCTCTCCTGACGTTTCACCTGCATCTGTGGCTGGCATCTTCAGAGGATCAGATCCTCTGAAGATGCCAGCCACAGATGCAGGTGAAACGACAGGAGAGAATGCTGCTAGAACACGGCCATACAGCCTGGAAACCACACAGCACCCCAAGGGAGAAATAGTTCCTTCCCAACAGGCAGACTTTTAGCAGCACAGTTCTATACTGAATTAATCCAGCCTATAGCCACTGATTCAGCATAGTGTGACGGTTAAGCCGGGTGTCAGACTAGGATCTGGGAAACTTATACTTGAATCCCCAATCTGCCATGGGAACTTGCTGGGTTACCCTGGGCCAGTCACACACTCTCAGCTTTGACCTTGGCAAGTATTTGGATGGAAGACCTCCAAGGAATACCAGGGTTGTGAGCAGATGCAGGCAATGGCAAACCACCTCTGAATGTCTCTTGCCTTGAAAACACTATGGAGTCACTATAAGTGACTTGACAGCAAAATAAATTGCCATTGAATTCAAGGGATGCAGACTGGAGTAGCTCTGCATAAGATGCCATTAAAGAAGAGTTGTCCAACTCTGGCCCTCCAGATGTTCATGGACAACAATTCCTATCAGCTCCTGCCAGCATGGCCAATTGGCCAGTTAGTTCAGACTCTCTAACACTTTTTATTCAACATAAAATTATAGCAAATGGCTTACACAACTGCTTAGAGCAAATGGGCTGGAACTTTAGGAGTTTAATCAAGTCACATTTTTGTGTCTAAGCAATTTGCTATAATTTTGTGTTGAATATCAAGTTGAAAGTTGATATATATATGAATGAGTGTTAATGAGAGAATCTGAACTACTGAATGTTGCAAATTGAAAATCTATACTATAGAATTTTGTTGGAGCATTTGATTATTAGTGAACATTTTGAAAGATTGGAGAAACAAACCTTGTATTTTTACATTGGAATCAAGTGCTGTCAAAATGTGAGGGGTTATCGGATGATCAAAACATTTACTTTCTTTTAAACAATGTAAATGAAGTTTTCTGTGAATTGGTAGCCAAATTCCTCTTAGATGTAATTAATGCTTAGGTATAAAATACGGGTAAGTAACCACTGAGAATTAGGAGAGTTTGGTTGTTTTTATATATAACTATATGTAATGATATAAGTTTTTTAAGTTAACTTTGTAATTTTATATGCCAATAAAAGCTTGCATTGCATTTGCAAGTGTGTTAGCCTTGGCTGTAGAGTGGATTGGTTGACTAACCTTCCTCCTAACAGCAAACCAACCTTTTATTCAATTCAATTTATGAGGTTTCATAGGCCTCCCCTCCCCTTCTCGGCTCGAAGCAACGAACATCATAGCAATAAAATACATATAAATAATAAACATTAAAAATCTAAAAACATCCCAGCAGTCAATCAGTCCAATTTATCCGAGAGTCAGTATAACAATCCTATGGAGCTGATGCAACGCTGGATTCTCGTTCACTGCAGTTAGCAACGAGCAACACAGGAACTGCTCTGAAACACCAGTAGTATAAATGCTGCTCCCATTTGGAAGTTATCACTTTGACAAAGGCTTCCTGTAGAGCTCTGGCAATCTGCACTGCGCTCTTGCAAATTGTGAAAGACAAGAGGGCCCGCCGGAACCTACTTCAGATAACACCTTGCATTGCTGAGCAGTCTCCATCTGGTTGCATTTTCAAGCATCTACCAAATCATTTCCTGCATGCATAAATTGGACGTTTAAGAGAAAGAAGGACTGGTTCACATCTTACTCCTCATCCATTCCCAGAAAGAATTAAGAACATAAGAACATAAGAACAAGCCAGCTGGATCAGACCAGAGTCCATCTAGACCAGCTCTCTGCTACTCGCAGTGGCCCACCAGGTGCCTTTGGGAGCTCACATGCAGGATGTGAATGCAATGGCCTTCTGCGGCTGTTGCTCCCGAGCACTTGGTCTGTTAAGGCATTTGCAATCTCAGATCAAAGAGGATCAAGATTGGTAGCCATAGATCGACTATGGTAGCCATAGATCGAATTGATTAGGGATGGCTGTGCAGTTTCAGCCACTGCATCACTGTGATGCCATATTCAACTCAACAACCCTAATGAAAGATGTCTTTTATCCTGGGCTGAGATTGTTTTCTAGCAAACAATGCCCAGACGGACGTAGAATGGATAATGCTGAGAAACAACACTCCCCCATTACTTTTCCATTTGTCCTCTCTCTCTCTCTCTCTCTCTCTCTCATCCATCCATCCATCCATCCATCCATCCATCCATCCATCCATCCATCCATCCATCCATCCATCCATCCATCCATCCATCTCTTTGCTTCAACAAACACAGTGAAGTGGAGCAAAATTGGTTCACCTTGAAGATTATCACGCAGTGTAGCCCAAGCAGAAGCATCACCACCGCCATGAGAAGGCTGGCGAAATTCCTCACGTCCCAGATGGACTCCACTAAAGGGATGCTCCCAACCTGCCAATCATAGCACAGAGTGACAGGAGCCAGTAGAAGCCAAGCATTGAAGGCCAGGAGGTAGGAATAAGTCAAAAACCTGCAAAAGGAAAAACAACCTATAACAGCCAGAATGCTAGGCAGGGTTGAGATTTCCTGATTCAGACAGTCAACTGTCGCCAGTGCTTGGAAACCAAGGCCAAGTCAGATTCATTGGCCGAGAGAACACAAGAAAAAACTCAACAACAGAGAGAAAACCTCAGAATGTCACACACATTTCTGCACTTGCATCATATTGTTACCTGTTAGAAACCGTTCCTATACAGATATTGTCATGTGTTAGACCAGGAGTCCCCAGTGTGGTGCTTATGGCTACTGTGGTGCCCACTGACACCTTTTCTGGCACCCACCAAGTGTTTTTAGGAAGTTGGCAAGGCCACGTAGGGCCACTTTGTATTAGCCACTGCTGTGTCAGAATTCCAAATTTGCCCACCGGTTCAAAAAGGTTGGGGACTCCTGCACTAGACAGGTCTCTTGCTCATATACACACAAATCTCCTCTGAGGGGTCAACGCCTCTCCAGGTAGGAAGGAGGAGAGCCTGGTTCTTTATTTAGTTTAGAAAATGTGTATATCACATTTCCAGGAAAACTGTTCAAGGTGGCTTACACGAAGTTAATAACCAGTGGCATACCTGCACTAGTTAAAATATCTAAGTAAATTTGGGTAGATAGTGCAGAAGGTTTCAGCTCAATTGACAAAGTATACCAATCTCTAAAGAATTGTATGTGTCTTTGCTAAGTCCCCTCTCATACCCTTTTTATTGAAGTTAAAGCCAGATAAATGTTTTAGGTCATAGAAACTGTTTATCTTTTTCTGTTCACTGTACAGTGTTTGTATGAACGGGAATGTTAGTATTAGTGGCTGTAGTAGATTCTTTGGTTGGACTTTTATTCAACGCAGCTGTACCAACTTTGCTGGACCTTGCATTAATTTCTTAATAAATATTTTCTATATTTAAAAAGTGGCTTACAAGTAAAGTCTGTCAAGCCAAAATAAAATAAAAGTTACTTTAACATTAACAAAATATTAACACTGCATTTACAAAAAAAAGCATAAAAACAAAACCAGAGGATAAGTACACAGTAAAACATCTAACTGCTTTGAAAGTGTCTCATAAAACATGTTAAAGCAGACTGTAAACCATATTGGAAAGATAAATCCCTAGTTAAAAGCATGGGTAACAAGGAATGTTTCAGCTTGGAGCCTAAAAGAGAGTTCAGTTGGCACCAGGAAAGCCGTGAAGGGAAGGGCATTTCTGGGTGACCTTGGGCTAATCACAGGTGTCACCACTAAAAAAGCCCCACCACTGGTCATGAGGCATGTCAGTGCTGAAGATGAGGTAACAGAAAGCAGGGCTGGGTCCTCTCCGGTGAGTAATTTGGGCTAGGGTATTTGACCAAGGCAAAATCACAACTGGAGAGGCAAGCAGGAGTTTAGTTCCAAAAACGCTGCCCTCTTTACATCCACCGGCAATCAATTTACACCTAACAGGAAGCCATTTCCTAAAATGTAATCCAGGCAGGTCCAGAAAAGACAAACAGCAAGGCTGGGGCTGCAAAGCCTGGAAAACACTTTAACAATTCTGAAAACGAAGCCATTACCAAGCAAGGGACAGAACTTACGGATGGTGAGCTACACATGAAAGTACTTTGCTTTACTGTCAACTATCAGTTTTGTAGAGACGAGAAAGACCAGAGACCAATCATGGTGCAGCTAGGTGTCAAACTCGCAGCCCTCCAGATGTTATGAACTACAGTTCCCATCATCTCCTGCCAGCATCATGGAGAAATGGAATGGCCGAGTCTCCCTCCCCATATGTGAACTGGTCCGAGGACAAATAACACACAGATTGTGAAGCAGTCTACATAGCCAACATTTCTGAAGAAACGACATGTAGTCCATAACATCTGGAGGGCCGCAAGTTTGACACCTATGAGCTAGGCCTGTGGTGGCGAACCTATGGCACTCCAGATGTTCATGGACTACAATTCCCATCAGGGGCTCGAGTGGTTGGCCGTGGAGAGAGTGGCCGTCCTCCTGGTGTACCGGTCGCCTAGTGCACCTGGTGTACCGGTCGCCTAGCGCACCGGGAGACGGCCTGCCGCGGCTGCTGGAGGTGAGACGCCGGTTTGGGCGCTGCGGTTCCCTGAGCTTGTTGTCTTGCAGGGGACTTCCAGCGTCCCATGTTGACACCGCCTCATGTCGCGGTGGCTGCGAATTCAAAATTAATGTCATCCTTGAGGACGCTGGAGCCTCTCCTTAATAAATTCTGGCCCCGCACTCGCTGAGGCTTCGGGGCATACGCCTGGATCTGGTCGCCCGATTGAGGGGTAAACCTGGTGCGATATCCTCTGTTAGCAGAGTGCCGTGGGTCGACCATTATGCCCTGAAAGGAAGTCCGGGTGGACTACGCCGCATAACACCCCTGTCACAGGCTGACGGGCTGGTTTATGCCCGCCCGCCCGAGGAGACTTATGGATCCACTTGGTTTCCTGGATGCTCTGCGGGACCCTGAACCGCCCGGCACACTCCCGATGAGCAGGTGGAGGGACTGGAATTCCCGGCTCTCCGATGCCATCGAGGTTGTTGCCCCCCCACGGCGTCCTCTACGCCCCAGATTCCCGGCTCGCTCCCTGGTAGCTGAGGAGTTGCGCCCTTATGAAACGGGTGCTTAGGCGTCTAGAGCGAGTGTGGAGGAAATCTGGTGGCGAGGGCCCGCAGCGAACACCTTATAGGGCGTTTATGAAAGCCTATGAGGTGGCGGCGGAGGAGGGGAAGAGGGCTTATACTCCTCCTCTCTCGCATCCGCCAGCTCTGCGCCCGGCACAATTGGCTACGTATAATTGGGTCACGACCTCCCTATAGGAGAGGTCTTCAAATTCACAGTTGAAAGGCATTAGCTGGGGAAGCTTTTATAGGCTTTTTTGCGGATAAGGTCGTGTCCATCCGCCAGGATCTTCCCCGCACGTTGGATACAATCGAGTGAACTGGAGGCTCCCTTGCCGTCTTCAGGTATGTTTGTGGATTTTCCCTTGCTTTCTCTGAAGCCGCTGTTGACAGATCCTTAGCTGCTGGTAGACCTACTACTTGTCCTCTGGATCCGTGCCCATCCTGGCTTGTAAAAACTTGCGGGGTGGAGCTACGACCCCATCTGTTGAGTATCATCAATGGCTCCCTCGGTAAAGGAGTCTTCCCGGATGGGTTGGAAGGGAGCGGTGGTCCGCCCACTCTTAAAAAGACCACCCGTTGAATCCGAGGGATCTGGCCAATTACCGCCCCGTTTGCCAGATCTTTGGTTTCTGCGGGAAGGTAGTTGAGAGAGTAGTGTTGGAGCAACTTCAAGGTTTTCTGGATGACACATGCGGCTTTTCGACCCCTTCCAGTCCGGCTTCCGTGCTGGGCATGGGGCCGGAGACTGTTCTCGTCGCCCGTCCACAGACTAGCAGCCTCCATTATTCAGCTTCGACCGAGGCGGATCGGCGCTGCTGGTATTGTTAGATCTTACATGCAGCGTTTGATGTAATTAAACACGACCTTTTGACCCACCGCCTGGCCGCCTCACAGAGTGCGGGGCACTGTCCTTCAATGGATTGCCCTCGTTTCTCCGGGGTCGAAGTCAGCAAGTGAGGAATGCGGGGATCAGGCCTCCCGGAAGTGCCAGCTTGATTGCGGTGTACCCCAGGAGACTTTACTGTCCCAGCTGCTATTTAATATCTATATGCGACCCCTTGCACCGACTGGTGCGGAGCTTTGGGGCTGACCTGTCACCAATGCAGCTGACGACACGCATATCATTCTGTTGATGGAGGGGGGAGCAGTCCACTACCTGCGGCTCTCCAGCTTACTGTTTGGAAATGCGGTTGCTGGTTGGTTCGCGGCAAGAACAGGTTAAAACTGAATATCGAAGACGGAGATCCCTCTGGCAGCGGCGAGGGAGGGGACGGGATTTTCAAGCCACCCGGTGTGGGAGGGGGTCACGGTAGCGCCGACCCCCTCCGTCGCGCAGCCTGAAGGTCCACCTGGATTTGTCTCTTTCAATGGAGACCCAGAACATTGCCCATACAACCAGACTGCCTTCTTCCTGCTTCGCCAGGCCCGGAGGCTGGCTCCTTTCCTCTCCCAAGCAGACCTAGCCACTGTGATCCATGCAGCGGTCACCTCCAGATTGGACTATTGTAACTTCGCTCTACGCGGGTCTTCCCTTGCGTTTGATCCGAGGAGACTAAAGCTGGTTCAATATGCAGCCCGGTAGCGTTTACTTACGGGCAAGCCATCTGTAATCACATCCAGCCTGTACTGCGTGGCTACACTGGCTTCCGGTGGAGAGTTCCGGATCATCTTCAAGGTGTTGGTATTGACCTTCAAAGACCTTACGACCTGGAGACCCTCGTATCGCCGAGACCGCATCACCCCGTATGTCCCCTGCACGGCCTCTACGCTCAATGGAGGCTAATCTATTGAAGTGGTCCCTAGCCCCTCAATGATGCGGCTGGCAGCCTCCCGCAGCGGGCCAGAACCTTCTGACTCTGGCTGACGCAATGGTGGAACCGCCTCCCTCCGGCTGTTAGGACCCCTGCCGGATATGCCGAGTTCCTTGGAGACCTGTAAAGCGGAGCTGTTCCGCCGGGCCTTCCCGGAGGGACCAACCCGTGAAATCTTGCCCCAACCGACCTGTCACCTCAGATACCATCCTAATGTGGCTCGACACCCTACCCCCCCCTTCTTTTCTCTGGGAGAATTTTAACGAAAAATGGGGTTGGTCGGACGCCTTCCCATTATTATTATTATTAGTATTGTGTAACCGCTGTTTTAAAGATTTTAATAACTTATTTATTATGTTTTATGTTGTACACCGCCCAGAGCCCCCAGGGGATGGGGCGGTATAAAAGTTTAAAAAATAAATAAATAAAAAATAAATAAATCTCAGTTCATCACAACAGAAAATCTCCTGGCCTTTTTTGCTTGTTGTCAAAAATGCCGAAAGCTCTCATTAAATTTGCACGGTTTAGAAAGCATTCGGCAAACATCATGGTAGGGCCGGAAGACAGCACTGGCCGGTTCGCCGCAAGCCTCTTTTGAAATGCAAGGATTCCATCTGTGACAGCTTTTTGAACAGTAACAATTTGGATAGCCTTTCTGTCTTAATAGCCTTGAATAATGGTTTGTCATTTGTACACACCACAAAGCTAGAGTGGGGATACCAGCAGGCACTAAACGCAGGGCCAAGGAATGAATGGCTGGGTGGTTGTGTGTTTTTTCCAAAAGCCATAAAAGCCATCATGTAAGGCCTTTCACTGCTAGTTCTCAAAATACTTGTGAAAGGTACTGACATCCTGTAATGACCCTTTGAAGCCAACACCATTAACTTCCTTGAATAGAAGAAGTAAACTACACTGGTTATTTCCGCAAAGCAGCAATTCAACAGCAGCTTTTAATGTCTAATATTTTGCTGTTTGCAATGCATTTTTCCTCAAAAAAGCCAAGTTATGAAAATTAGGCAAAAAGTCAGGAGAGGGTGAACCCTGCAGTTAAGCAGTGGTCTACAACTTCTTATTTCTTCTTCATGTTACTGCCACGGGACACAAGTTTAGTTCAGATTTGCCGGCTGCCACTGAACTGTGGAATTCCCTCCCTCTGGAGAATTGCCAGAGTTTGAGTCTGCATGTCTTCTGGAAATAATGTAAACAGTTTCACTTCAAACAGCTGCTGGTGGTAAAATGAGTGCTTAACAATTAATATATATGTGGAAAAAATAACTTGGTTAGTATCTGACACTGGTTCTTTCTTCACAATAAAATTAAAATGTCTTGAGAAGTTTTAAAAAACCCCAAAATGGTTCTTTTTAAAACGTCTGCAAGACATTTTAATTTTATTGTGAAGAAAGGACCAGTGTCAGATACTAACCAAGAACCATTTTGGTTCTTTTTACTGTTTGGGCTTTTTATGTCATGTAGCATGGAGAAATAAAGCGCTGGCAGGGAAAGCGGTTCTTTTTCCAACCTCTCCCCCAGTTCTTACTTTCAGTTTCCACTGAGTAGATCACACACCCGCCATTTTCTTCCCTCCTCAAGAGGCGGAAAAAATAAAAGTCTCCTGCTCTCTGCACAGCAAGCAGGAGACGTTTTCAAAGCGACTTCAGGAGAAATGTTGCTAGTTTGGTGTTTTCACTAAAAACCAGGTTGAGCTGAAATAAAACATCCTGAGGAGATTGGGGGGGGGGGGGGGCTGTGCAGAGTTCTTCTCCCAAAACATCTCAGCTCAACCATAACATCACTCTCTCGCAGCCTCATCTACCTCACAGGGCTGTTGTGCAGCTAGAATTGGTGTGCCATATATACTCGCGTATAAGTTGACCCGCATATAAGTCGAGGCACCCAATTTTACCTCAAAAAACTGGGAAATTTTATTGACTCGCGTATAAGTCGAGGGTGGGAAAGGTCCATCTGAGGCAGGGTGCTGAGCTAGCAAAGGAGCCACAGCTGGAGGAAAGGAGCGCCCCAGAAGCCTTTGGGAGGCTTTTTAAGGAGGGGTGAGGTGGGCGCATACAGGTCTGGGGAGAGGAAAAGTGGCTGAAGGCAGGAGAAAGTGAAGAAGAGAATGCCTCGTCCCCCTCCTGCTGGAGCATTGCCCTTTTAAGAACACCATAGAGACAGGCTGCCTCGAGCGGCAGCTTCCCTGAAGCCACGCTTTAGACTTAGAGCCTGCAAGAAAGAAAGCCTGAGTTAGTGAGGGGGACGAGGCTTCGCGACTTGCGAGTAAGCGCTGTGGCTCCGGGGGGGGGGCACGTATAA
Organism: Sphaerodactylus townsendi; assembly: GCF_021028975.2. Classification (NCBI taxonomy): domain Eukaryota; kingdom Metazoa; phylum Chordata; class Lepidosauria; order Squamata; family Sphaerodactylidae; genus Sphaerodactylus; species Sphaerodactylus townsendi. The sequence continues at coordinate 26,275,016 of NC_059430.1, forward strand.
GTCGAGGGGGAAAAAGGCTGAAAAACTTCACTTATACGAGAGTATATACGGTATATGATACCTTAAGATTCCATATTATACAGAATAAACAGATCTCATCTTCATCATGACTTCTTAAAATAGATATCTGAAATAAGTAAACAAGCTTTTATATTTTAGCACTTATTTAAAGCAACAGAAGTGACATTGCTTTACCTTCACAGCAGCACACAGTGTTTAGTATTCACCTGCAATGAATCTTTAAAATTCTCCATTTAGTATTTAAGGGATGAACAAGGCAATTACAGGCTTCTTCCCTATATCTTGCTGGACGGAGGCTAATTACTAACCCAAGTTTGTCCGAACCAGTAATATGAGACTAGACGATTATTGCCACTAAGACTAATGAAAATCTGTAGTCACTTAAAATTAGTGCTTCAGAGCTAATTATAAATACAATGCACAACCAGATATTTCACAAAAACATAACCAACCTCCAAAAACACAGCTCTGAGTAAAACAGCTCATTGAACACTAAGGATCTGTCTTCTAGATGAGCATAAGCACTATCTATGTTTGTGAATCCATATCTTAAAAGAAGAAGAAGAAGAGGAGTTTGGATTTATATCCCCCCTTTCTCTCCTATAGGAGACTCAAAGGGGCTTACAATCTCCTTGCCCTTGCTCCCTCACAACAAACACCCTGTGAGGTAGGTGGGGCTGAGAGAGCTCCGAGAAGCTGTGACTAGCCCAAGGTCACCCAGCTGGTGTGTGTGGGAGTGGCGTAGTATGCTTTGTTTTAAGTAGGATGGTGGTAGCAAAACTCAGTCCTGCTCTTCTTCTACACACAGTACCAGTACATGTCACATATGCAGGGTTTATGTTATGCATGCTTGATACACACTGGCTAGACTAACTCCTATAACCTATCCAGGCCAAGGGCCCAAGTATTATTCAACGTGGGAACCTCTTTTAATTTATCATACATTAAATTTTGGGCTGTCTAGTTTTATTCCATTTCATCTTTTTGCTTTCCTGTCCTTTTTCCTTTTGCCAGCCAGATTTCCCCCCCCCCCCCCAAAAAAAAAAAATGATGCCAGACGTTAGAATAACCAATTTGGGAGCAGGAGAGAATCACCACTCGTTTTTGAGTTGCAACCCACTCACAGAACTTGGTCTCCAGCGAGTCCTGGTTGTGAAAAATGGTGGACGGGGCTTTACCACCACTAGGTTCTGGCAAAAGAACAAATGTGCATGGAGATCTGCCAAACACCCAATGAAGTCACATATCAGCAGTGGCGTATCTGCCCGGGCCATGGGGTAACCCATGTCTCCAGGCGCACGCCATCTGGTCATGGGGGGGGGGCGCAAAATCACCCCCCGACGTTACCAGACAGAGCCTCCCAGAGCCAAATTTAGCAAAGGCTCATTTGCATATTGATCAAAGGCTTATGGGAATGTTGTTCAAATGATCACCATAACTTGAAAACACAGTCCAAGGCTCTGACCTTGGATATCAGGAACGTGGCCCCATCCCCTTTTCAAGTTATTGTTGAAATGCTCACCATAACTTGAAAAGATAATTCAAGGCAGGACTGGGCCTGCTAAAAGCAGAAGGATGGGCCATGTCCCTGATCTACAGGAAAGCCAGGGGGCAGGACGGAGGGAGGCCCAATTCCACATGCTCTGTGGATGAAGGGGGGCTGGGGTGTTCCACACACACACACACACCCCGGGTTCCCTGGGGTGGGGCTCTTGGGGGGTGCCTGGAGGAGACTTTATCTCCAAGCGCTGTTTGGACCCCATAAGACTCTGCATATCAGGAAAATACTAGAATGATGTAATCCATCATTCAGCACCTGGCCACTACAAAAACTTCCAAGTTAGGATTGAGCAGTGATGGGATTCTGCTCCTTTGGTACATTCCCAGTTATTTATGCATTGATATACTACCTTCCACATTTTCCACCACATGTCACAAAATTAATCTGGAAGCTACTCAGCTACTGGACGCTTAGTGACAAACTACTGGCACCCATCTTGGGTTCCTTGCAGCCACACAGCAGCCAGGATGGGAGAGAGAGAGAGAAAGACAAAAAGACAGACAAAAAATGTGTTGTCAAAGGCTTTCACAGCTGGAATTGCTAGGGTGTTGTGGGTTTTCTGGGTTGTCTGGCCGTGTTCCGGTAGCATTTTCTCCTGAAGTTTCGCCTGATCCTCTGAAGATGCCAGCCACAGATGAAGGCGAAACGTCAGGAGAAAATGCTACCGGAGCACAGCCATACAACCTGGAAAACCCACAACACCCTAGACAAAAAATGGATTTGGAATACTGCCATTGGAAGAGGAAAGGCTCCTGCCTCCCACTACCCCCAGTCATCTTCCCACATGGAGACAGTGCTGGGGGAGTTATTTTTGAATTGTTGATGTCCAGAAGCAAAAACGGGGAAATAACTCTCCCGCAGTGTCGTTTCCACTCCAGAAAACAGCTTGGAGGGAAGGCAGGAGCTCTTCTTCGTTGGCAGTGGCATTCTAAGCCTGCTTGTGGCCCAGTGTTCCCCAACCTTTTCGAGGTCAGGGTACCCTTGACCTCACTCTTCATATCTCACGGTACCCCTGTCGCCACCCTCCACCTTCCCCTTCCATTGCCCCTGCTTGCCACACACCCTACCTTCCCCTCCCAGGGTGAAGGGTAGCACTGGGGGTGGTGGTGGCTGCTGACCTTGTGGCAGGCCCTGCCCCGTGGGCCAGCTCCATGTCCTTGCTGGCGCCGGTGGGAGACACCACAAAAATGAGAGGGTGGTGGTGGTAGTGTTGCCGTGGTACCTCTGGGACATGCTCACGGCACCCCAGGGTACCAGGGAACCCTGGTTGAGAATGGCTGTTGTGGCCTCTCTGTTTAAAGAAGCCACTGCCTTCAGCTAATGTGGGGAACCCAGATTCAGACATGTAGTTTGGCCCTCCCAAAATAGGGCCCCCGATCTTCCAGCATGATTACCTTGCACCACAAGCGCACATACCCCCAAGCTGTCTTGAGAAGAACTGGCGCTGGCATTCACGAACTGAAAGCTAATGAGATTCATACATACATACACCCAAAAGAAGTTGCTGTGGCTATCTTTCCCAAATGACCCAGCTGACAGAAAGAGACAAGTGGGCCAAGCTATACAGAGACTGAGACAGGATTATTGCATCGATGGTATTCCTGATAGGATACCTTGCCTCAGAGTAAAAAAAAAAAAAAAAAGCCAACCCTACAGATATATGGCACTCATAAATAACAGCACCTGGTTATAATTGCAGCCACATATGTTTTACAACATTATTATGAAGTGCCTTGTCAGGCGCATTTGATTTAGAGTGCCACAAAAGATGGAAAGAGCTCCGCAGCTGAAACAGCTTCGGCTGTAAATACCGAAGTGAAAAATTGTTACTCCTAATGAAGGGCATTAATAACATCCCCAAAGCATCAGGAAGAGTTAAAGTCCTGTTGATTATCCAGGGGAAACACACACGGGCTTAAAAAGAAAAGTTAATGGGCTACAAAACCAGCCCCTTACTGTTGTTTCCTACTCCACCCTCTTGCACCACCCCAAGGATGCTTTCTCCCCTCCCCCACCCCAGACTTCCAATTTAATCTGCAGAGATGCAAAGAGCCATCCATCCATCTTCCAGACAGCTCTCTCTTCTGGAGGCCTCTATTAAGACAGCTTCTCTCCCCCCCCCCTTCTCTTTTTTTTACAACAACCTTAGGGATGAACCAACACTTTGGTTTCTAGGCATTAGGACTCCCGAGCTCTAAAGGCAAAGCGGCATCCCCGAATTTAAGGGGCACGCATTCTGTTCGACGGGTTGGTGCAAGTAACATTCAGGAAAGAGAACATCCCTTAAAGGACACTAAGAGAAAGCAAATGGAAAGTGTGGGGCTGGCTGCATCATTCACTGCAGGACTGGCTGATTTCCCCTGTCACTGGGGGACCCCGGATCAAATCTATGACATGTAATTTACTTGAAAAATACAACCGTAGAGAGTTTTTATGTACTTCAGGAGCACCGCACCAGGGAACAGGTCATTTAATTCTACCCCACTTTTCCTTACTAGAAATGGTTCCCTTGGGTCATTGTTGGGGAGGGGAGGGGGCGGGGAGAGGCAGGAAACCATATTATGACCATCTTTTTTCCTCTATCAGTGCTTAAAAGATGTGGGGGGGGGGTAATAAGAGATCGGGAAAACACCATCCCTTCTCCAGCGCTGCAGACCTAATTCACACCAGTGGCTGAATATATATATATATCTGGTTCTGATGGCAGCTTCGGGTTCATATATATATATATATATCTGGTTCTGATATATATATATATATAGGATGTGAGGGCGATCTGGCTGCGACATCTGTCACCCCATTGATCGCCAGGGTTGATTCGGCTGATCTGGCTGGCTAGGCGGGTGTCCCCTACCTCCCTCACCGCTCCATGTGCGTCCCTCCCGAAGCTGCGCGCTCGGTGGAAGAGGACGACCATCCCAGATAGAAGGAGTGTACCGTTCTTCGGTCAAGGGTATATATATATCTGGTTCTGGTTCTGATATATATATATATCTGGTTCTGATGGCAGCTTCTTCAATGTCACATGAAATTTGGCCCCCAGAAAAAAAAAAAACTGCCTACTTTCATGTAGAATTCCATAGCAAGAGCCTTCTTTGTAACATACCTCCTTTGGAAAAGTATTTTGAGAGTGGCTAACAGGCTCAGCCTGTTACTCAACCTGCAAATGTAGTGATGATTGTTTTCCAACGCCGGCTGCCTTTCAGAAGTTGTGAGGGCAATACAATCAACGGTTTGGTTTAGTTTTTTAGATCTATAACCCGCCCTCTGCTTGCAGAGCCAGGGTGGAATACTGAATTGACAATGCAATACGATTTAACTGGAAGAAATCTGGAACCAACCACAGGTGAAGGAAAGCCCAAAGTCTTAATAGTGCAGGCCTGTTTCCCGTGCAAAAGGCCCTTGAATAATTCAGTTTTGTATAGTTTACAGAAAGGCAGGAAGGTGTTCGGAAAGGCAGCGGCCTGGTGCGTAAGCCACTGAAGTCTGCAATACATAAATTCCTGCTAAAGGGCAAGGTAACATTGGTTCAAATCTATCAATACCGTGTAAGCTGAAGAAGGTTTAGGTACCTACCTTGTAAGGAGATATGGCGAGAACGAAGCTGGATTGTCCTGTTCTGAAAACGCTGGCATGGAACCTCCCATTATCCAGAGACGAAAATACAAAAGAAAGATCACCTTTGGATAACAAAAAGAGATGCTGGCGTCAACACAGAGGGGTGTGTAACTTTTTGTGGCCAGCAAACAGGACAATACCTCATTTCTCAGAACATACTGGAGACTTGACGTGTGAGTATCCCTCCTAACTGCACATTCCTTTCTCCAGAGTTGCTCACCTTTGGTAGCATTTATGCATTATCGTGGGGCAGTCTCATACAGAATAAGTAATGCTGTGAGACACTTTATAGCGTAGTTTGGGGGGCAGGGGGAGGGAGCATATCCTGGAAACAGCATGGCCCATGTTAACGTGTTTCCCAACCCTGCCGGCATAAGCGGCAACTATGCTGGCAGGGATAGCAAACAGGGAAGCAGGCAGTGACCTCGGGCTACTCTCAGCCCTGACCCTGGCTAGTATTATGATGGAAAATCTCCAAGGAACACCATCAAGCTTTCTTCATAATTAGAAACTTGAGGTTTTTAAGAAAAGATCATTCGGGTAGCCCAGATATTTAATTCTGTCCTCAGTTTTAAATTCTGCACAACAGAAAAACTCTGTCTGAAGTGCAGCCTCACTTGATCACATCTGGCAACGACAGTTGGATCAGGAAAATTGAACAAAAAAGGAATTATAGTGTTGCACACCAAAGCTGCATGAATATCATTCAAATATATATTTTTTTAAACTGACTAACAGTAATCATGCAACGACATGTGCAACGCTATAATTCCTTTTTCAATCATTTTTCCTGATCTTTCCCGCTGGCACACTGATACAATATATTTGTTCTGAACGACAGTTGGATGACAGGCGCTTACAGTAGTATCTTGAAACTTCCACTTTTAGAGATGGGATTCCTCCAATTACCAGAAGCTGACAGCTAACTAAAAGAGAGTGTCCGTGCCATCAACACATTGTTTGCAACTCCTCTTGAGACGTCACTGCAGATGACCGATGAGCCATTCTTCTGGGCCTAGCCAATCAATTCTATGTTCATTTTTTTGCATTCACCGAGTAAGATAATAGCTATATCAGCTTACGCTTATCTTATGAGGAGACTGCTAGTGAAATAAAATGCATCTGGGGGGTGGTGAATAAAAGCATTTCAAAAGCCAATAGAAGAATTTCAGAAATTAATAATTACATAGGAAAGTACCAAGGTAGCCCTCTTCAAAAACGGTCTGGTGGTATACAAGAACTTCTGTTTGTTACTTGCAGTCAGGTACCTGAAATGTTAAAAAGATATCTATTAAAATAGTAACATTAGATAGTAGTTTATCAGCACTGGAGAAAAAGGAGCTGAAAATCCTATTTCAAACAATAAGCTTGATAGATCAGCCAGCACTTGGAAACAGGAAGAACTCCGACAAGCAAGAATGGAACAAGCTAAATGTCTGCCACACTGAGGACTGGAACTTCTCTGCACCTCCTATCATTTTCACTTCCTGGTTTCAACTTCTATGTTACAAATCTTATTGCAATAAATTGCCTGAATTACAATTACCTGAAAATTACAATGACTATGTAACATGAAAGTTTCATTCACAAAGTTAACCTCCTTCGAATTGGACGTTTCAAGAGACCCAAAACAATATCTGTAAAAGCATATCTTTTTTTAAAAAAAACACCTTTTTTAATACTGTTTTGCTTAGTTTCACTCTAGTTTGCTGTCCAGTTTAGCACCCGTTTTGGCTCTATTCAAATCAAAAGTTTTCTTGCTGGCTATGCAGTTCTTCCAATCATGCATCCCGATGATGTCATGGCACAATACAATCAGATGTGGCTATGGGATAACACCATTCAAACCAAATTACGGTGAAAACAAGACTTGCTCTGTTTATTCTGACCAAGAGAATGCTTCCTTCTCCTGCAACAGGTTCACTGAAGTATTAACAAAACAGTGGGCGAAGGAGGGAAGAAAAGGCCAAACAGAGGGGAGACATGCAGAACCTGAATGGGGTGGAGTGGGGGTTAGTCTTTGCAGAAGTCTCCTCTCTTATGTAACCTATAACTCATACCAGGAAGAAATCTTTCTGCAAACTGAAGCTTCGGCATAGTTTTTGAAAGGTAGCTACACATACTACTGCAGTAATCAAACCCAAATGCGTTCCAAGCAATGTTGTGCTACTGCTGTCCAAACATGAACAACAGGCTCACATTTCTTTGGATTTGGGTTACCATTCCCTTTGGAAGGACAGACAAAGAAGTATAAAGGATTCTTCTGCCTGCTTATATGGTGATTTTCTGGCTAGGAAATTGACATTTTGGGACATGACTGTCACATATGCTTCCCAGTTTGCTTATGGGCCCAATTCAAGGTGTTGTTTTTTTAATTGTGCTTTTGTTGCTACTTAGAAAAGAGAAAAAAGCCTTCTGTGGTGATAAAGAAACAGGGGAAAATGCCCATATGCAGTTGTGTAGTGGTTAAGAGCAGGTGTACTCTAATCTGGAGGAACCGGGTTTGATTCCCCACTCTGCTGCTTGAGCTGTGGAGGCTTATCTGGGGAATTCAGATTAGCCTGTCCACTCCAACACATGCCAGCTGGGTGACCTTGGGCTAGTCACAGTTCTTCTGAGCTCTCTTAGCACCATCTATCTCACAGGGCGTTGGTTGTGAGGGGGGAAGGGAAAGGAGTTTGTAAGCCCCTTTGAGTCTCCTACAGGAGAGAAAGGGAAGATATAAATCCAACTCTTCTTCTTCATATCAGTTGGAACTCAAATTCAGCAGCATAAATGGGAATTTCATCCACTGAACTGCAGATGTAAAGAGGCAGTCAGACTGTGCTATTCTGAGGCAAAAGGTAAAGCTGTGATTTGCACATTTCACACCCAGCTGACTGACCTGGTAACTCAGTTCAAACTTTTCACTTATGTCTTCTGATTTTTTTAAAGAGAGAGGTTACTCTCTTTTCCAGGTTGAAAAGGAAGAAAAAGTCAAAAGCAGTTTTTTCCCCACACTTTTGCTGCAGACAAAAAAACTACCTAGCAAGCCTTATAATGTGAAGGAAAGTCCGCTACCCTAACAAAGGAACAAAGGCAAAACCTGCCTGAGGTTGGATTAAAATTTAACCATCAAACAGAACATGGAAGCATTCCAGGATGCATTCCAGAAAGTGTGCTGTCTAATTAAAACATTCTTACAAACATCATGTTAAGAAACGTTATAACAAAATAAGACTCATACAACATAGAAAGCTGAATTACCTCAAGCCCTTTACATCTATTTATTCCTAAATGTCAGTAGATGATCCCGGTGTCCAACTCAAATGCCGAGCAAGTCTAAAAAGGGGCTAAATGCAGCACAAAGTCCCCCCCGCCCAGCCCCTACTGATATTGGTCTGACTACAATTCTCTTCTTTAAAAAGCCAACTCCAAAGGGGCTTCAGTATTTCACCTTGACTGTGATGTGAAGTCCCTGGAGGGAAAGTACAGCTGATTTAATTAATCTGAGTGCAGGTCCCTGACCGCCACGCCTTGTTTGTCTGCTCATCTAATGTGCCAGTAGAAAGAGCAGTCTCAAAAAACCCCTTTTTAATCAACAAAACCCATTAAAAGTTAGAGTGAAGCCAACTTTCCAGAACAAAGCCAACTTTTTTAGAGCCAGCGTGATGGAGTGGTTAAGAGCAGGTGGATTCTAATCTGGAGAACAGGGGTTGATTCCCCACTCTTCCACCTGAGTGGCAGAGGCTTATCCAGTGAATGTGTTTCCACACTCCTACATTCCTGCTGGGTGACCTTGGGCCAATCACAGTTCTTGGGAGCTCTCTCAGCCCCACCTACCTCACAAGGTGTCTGTTGTGGGGAGAGGAAGGGAAAGGAGCTTGTAAGCCACCTTGAGTCTCCATACAGGAGAGAAAGGTAGGGTATAAATCCAAACTCAAGTACCACCAAACACCTGATTACAAGCAATATGGAGGTTGCATTTACATGGCGAGAATTTGCTGCTTCCCCTCCACTATGAATTCTAAGAAATTTGCACTGGCAACAGAGCATCCACGTAGGAGGCTTCTGTGCAACTGTCTACATTACTGCTTGTCCTTCGTTTTTCCTTCCTTGTGTCAGGTGCATTTTTTTAAAAAACAACTACTGTTGTGCTATAACACAACAATGTTACATTGCTCTATTGCCAGGGACTCTAATAGTCCCTCAATTCCAAGCTTCCAATTGTTTTCAAATTAAATTTCCAGGTCATTTCATTGCGGTGACACAAAAGAAAAGACAATCTGGGAATTTCTCTTATATCTCTGCAACAGTAAGGGCTAGAGACTTGCTTCTTTCCCTTTTAATGAAAGCTGGAAATTCAGAACATCATTGGAGCATATTATTATAATGTTATAGCACTACAGTCAGCAATGAAGGAATAATTTCAGCAATGAAGGAATAAGAGGGGAAGTCCTCCTATGGATTAAAAACTGATTGAGAAACAGGAAACAAAGAGTGGGTGTAAATGGGAAGTTCTCACAATGGAGAGATGTCGGGAGTGGTGTCCCCCAAGGATCCGTTTTGGGACCAGTGCTCTTTAACCTATTCATAAATGACCTGGAAGTAGGGGTGGGTAGTGTGGTGGCCAAGTTTGCAGATGATACCAAATTATGTAGGATGGTGAGAACCACAGAGGATTGCGAAGAGCTCCAAGCGGACCTTGATAAATTAGGTGAGTGGGCTCAGAAATGGCAAATGCAGTTCAATGTAGCAAAATGTAAAGTGATGCACACAGGGGCAAAAAATCCAAACTTCACATACACGCTACAGGGGTCAGTGCTATCAGTCACAGACCAGGAAAGGGATTTAGGCGTCTTAGTTGATAGTTCCATGGGAATGTCAACTCAATGCATGGCAGCTGTAAAAAAGGCAAACTCTATGCTGGGGATCATTAGAAAAAGAATTGATAATAAAACTGCAAAGATTGTCATGCCCTTATATAAAGCAGTGGTGCGACCGGAATTGGAGTACTGTGTCCAGTTCTGGTCGCCGCATCTCAAAAAGGATATTGAGGAGATGGAAAAAGTGCAGAGAAGGGCAACGAGGATGATTGAGGGACTGGATACCAAATTATGATTAAGGCCCTATGCAGAATGACCTTCCTACTTACATATATGGGAATCTCTTTATGTCCCTCTTCATGTCCTCTCATGGTGGGACACCCTTTCAACCATACTAATAATATATCCTGTGAATCAGGTCTTCCATGCAAAACCACTGTTTGTGAGATTACTCTCAATCAAAAGATGGAGGAGAGATCATACTGGGCTTTCATGAGATATCGACAGAGAAACCCCTAAGCCTTGGGGTTGGTGGTATTCTTGCCTTAGAATTTTCTCCTGGCAGAAGGAAATATGGGAATGGAACTTTGGCATCAACGATTGATAACCTTTATGGAGCTTCTGTACTGGGAAGGCCAAGTATAAATATTTGGGTCATACGTCTGCCTCTACATCCAATCAACATGTCAATACTTCTGCCTTCTGAAGTTCGGACCCGCAGCCCCAATTCTTCAGCAATGGAGGCTGAAATTCACTACTCATACCACAGATCTACATCTGGGTATAGCTGTTCCTGCCTAGTCCCAATGCTCTGCCACCTCAAGGATCAATGTTGAAAAATGTTTAGCTGCTCACCATAACAACATGATAAACATTTTCCAAAATATTGTCGAAGGCTTTCACGGCCGGAATCACTTGGGTGCTGTGTGGTTTCCGGGCTGTATGGCCGTGTTCTAGCAGCATTCTCTCCTGACGTTTCGCCTGCATCTGTGGCTGGCATCCTCTGAAGATGCCAGCCACAGATGCAGGCGAAACGTCAGGAGAGAATGCTGCTAGAACACGGCCATACAGCCCGGAAACCACACAGCACCCATTTTCCAAAATGCATCTTTCACTGACAACACGTAATTTTAAAGGAAAATGGGAAAGGCAGCCACTGCTACTCAAATTAGCGCATGGAAAAACAAAACAAAACAAAAAATTTATACTAGAGATTTTCAGCTCACGCCCATGCCAATTTCCCCACCTGCCAATGTTTTCATAACTTAGTCACTTCCTTTTCTTAAAGGAAGGGGGTGGAGGAAGCCATTATCACAACAATCAATGAATGCAGAAAATGCTTAATAAAGCAAATATTTCTCTCACATAGTTCAAACAGGGGCCAAGACAGATATCTGGCAGCTCTGATTTCCTGAAAAGGAGAGTTCATTACAAAAAGAATATGACATCAGTGCTGCACCAAGGCCCTTTTATAGCTGAAGACAGCAGGGTAGGTGGTCCAATAAAATTCAAGACTGTGCAAGTTTACACGAGTGTTAAAAGTTGCTGGTACCAGATGGAGTTGCGCAAATCAAAACAAACTCCTCAGAAGACCAGACAGCTTGTCTTTGTTGAAAGGAAAAACCAAGACGCCCAACTCATATAAACAGAGAGGCTTGACAGACACTTGGAAGTTCAATCAGACAACAGTTTACTCCACATGGTCCATCTCTCAGTTAAGATTTCTGGATCAGGGTGGCAGACGCTGCTCTCCCCTCTTTCATTTTACCCCCACAACAGTTATGATAAAGAGATGCAAGATCCCTGGATAAACAGCTGATCCACAGACTATATAGATTATTTATTATTTTAAAGCATTCATTCCACTAATCCTGGAAAATAGGGCTGCTTTGGAAAGTGGATTTTATGGCATTATTCCCCTCCCTAAATCCCACCCTCTCAGTCTCTACCCTCAAATCTCTAGGAATGTCTGTAGTCAGAGTTGGCAGTACTATAGCCAGGTTCCCCCAGCAACCAGTGGGACACCCACCCTGCTGGAGGGGCCCTCACTGGAAATATAATTATGCCACCAGCAACAATAAAATACCCTGGGTGCCCAGAAGTGATGCGAGGGACAAGTAGGAATTTGGGGCAAAACACTGTGGTCTAACCACAGAGTTCTGTACAAGTGCCAGAGTGTCCCCTGGCAACATGACATCAATTCCAGGTGCATGGGGAGTGATGTCATCATTTCCCACCATTTCTACTCTCACTTGCCAATTGAGTGGCAGCAAGAAGTGACTGCTTGTGGTGGGGAATCCTCTGCCTCTGGCAGAATCTTGGAAACCTAACTCAGGGCCAAACTAAATGTGATGCTGTTCTCTGTTCCACCACAGGGATGCGGCCACCATTTGAAAATGAAAATTATTTTTAAATGCCATGAGTCCCGTATGTAGACATCAGACCAAATTTAAACTTCCCAGATCTAACCTTTACACAGCCTCCTGAACCTACAGAGATATAATGTCATATTAGTTCAGGAATTGTCGAAGGTTTTCACGGATGGATTCAACTGGTTGTGGTGGGTTTTCCGGGTTGTGTGGCCATGGTCTGGTGGATCTTGTTCCTAACGTTTCGCCTGCATCTGTGGCTGGCATCTTCAGAGATGTATCACAGAGGGAAATCTGTTACACTAACAGACTTCCCTCTGTGATACACCTTTGAAGATGGCAGCCACAGATGCAGGCGAAACGTTAGGAACAAGATCCACAGCCCGGAAAACCCACCACAACTAGTTCAGGAAGTTTGTTCTGTATCCTTGGGCATGCTGTGGAAAAGACCTATTCCTTTCTCCTAGTGACTCAGTATCACTACTCAGAGAAGAGCCCTAAGAGGTAGTGGTCAGTTATCGGATTAAGATTTGGCAGACCCTTATTCTGTCATGACTTTGGGTCAGACATGCACACATTAACCAACAATGTGTCTGTTGGGCACACTCTTTCAGCCTAACATGAGCTGGTTTTGAAAGAACAGCACGGGATCAGTTCTTTTAACTAACTTCTTTTAAAGCTCACTTCTTTTAAAGCTCACTTGAGGAGCAAGAAATAACTACCTATTTGTGAAAGAACCAAAATACAAACTGAAGTTAGACTGAACCAGAAACAGCTTGGCAGGGAAGGCATGGGATGCTCACGCAAGGCATTCTTTCTCTAGGCAGAAAGCCGACATGCCTTACAAGATACAAATCAAACAGAGAACACCATCCATGTGTGACAATCTACTACTCAGAAGCTGTTGTATTCAATGGGACTAATTCCCAAGTATGTGAGAAAAGGATGGAACTTTATCACTCACTGTGTTGGTATTTAGGCCCACTGCACAGCATCTTTAAAAACAGCTATTCCCAGCTTCTTTCTATCAGGGAATGTGGTTAACATTTCAGTAAATCCAGTATTTCATTCCATTTGAGGTCTTACTTTCAAAGCTGTTTAAGTTCTCACTAATTTCACAGGGACTTCAGCCAAGAGTCAAAATTTCTGAATAAATTCCCTATAGACAGCAAAGCTATCCGATAGTGATCCTTTCACAGGAACTGCAACTTATTAAGAATTCTCTTTTCCTTCTAGTCCCTGCAAAATGTACATTAAAGCCAGAGATTCTTCACAGCAAACAGTACACAGAGATAACAAGACAGCCAAAAAAAAGACCTTTTCACACAAGGTCAGAAAATATGCGACACAAAGAGCAAACTGTGTGTTTTCCCCCTGCTGTTCCATTCATCAACAAGATGCACAAATCCTTTTCTCTTGCAAATGCCTTGAGGGTGCAGAACTAGATGAAGCACAGGCGAAAAGCTTGCTCTTTAAGCTTATATGGCAGAACTTGCACAGAAAGATGCCTGTGTGGAACAGGGGAAGAAAAGATTTCCTCCTCATGCCAAGCATCCCACCAACTGTCTACCAGCTGGTCAAACAAGGCTGAGTAGGATTAGAAGCCCCTCGCCATTTGCACAGAGCCGGGGGGACCAACTGCAAATTATGACTTTGGGGGTTTCAATCTGCTCTCTTCCTTTCCTAAAAAACATAATCATGTGTTCCAGAGAGAAGACTTTATGGGTCACCCCACAACACACAAGCTGAAGCTAGCCTGATCTGGGCAGATCTCAGGGTCAACCCCTGGCCCCTTCCGCACACGCAAAATAATGCGTTTTCAAACCACTTTCACAACTGTTTGCAAGTGGATTTTGCTATTCCGCACAGCTTCAAAGAGCACTGAAAGCAGTTTGAAAGTGCATTATTCTGCATGTGCGGAATGAGCCCCTGGTAACTATTTGGTTGTGACATGGAAACAGGCAACGGCAAACACCTCTGAACCATCTCATCTCTTGCCCCTTCAAAACCCCACCAGAGCTTCATGAATCAGATGTGACTCAACGGCAAACGCACTCAGAGATTGCATGGTACCCTGTGCCAGCCAAAATTCTCTCTCCCTCACAAATGTTATTCTGCAATCTTTACGCTTTCTAGCATTTAAAATCAGTTTGAAGAATTCCTCTGAGTCAGGTGTTCTGAAATGAGCCCAGGTTGTGCCTGGGTGGCCAGCATTTTAGGGAATGGTGATGCTATTTTTAGTGCTTCGGATTACTACAATCCAGATGTGTGGCCGTTTCAGACCCGGGTTAGCTATGCAGCCTAGATTGCAGCCTTCTTGAAATGTGCCAAGGTATGTACCTATGGAGGGAGGGTAATTAGTTTCCCCTGGTTCTTCATGTTTCCAATTGAATACTACAGTTTCCAACAGCTAAGACAAGGGGGCAGGACTCAACAGCTCTGCATTATCTGTTCCAGGGAAAATCCTCAAATATTTAATCCTCCTTAAAACCTTCCTCAGTTAATGGCAACCAGCCATCCCAAAGGCACCTGCAGCACATTAGGAAACCAGTCTTAGAGTAAATATAAAGGGAAGAACAACAAGTTGTGTTTCCAAACCCACCAGTTTTCCATTACAAGGTTTGTCCTTCCTCCTGGATCCCAGGTTCCAATCCAGAAATCTGGCATTATGCACAGTCCTAGATCCCGGCTATCACTGTGTGCCAGACTCTACTATCTGTAGCCCAACCACCAAACCCATATATTGCCAGGACTTTAAGTAAGCCTACAGCCCTGTATTGGACAAAGGCTCCTCTGCAGAATGAATGAACAATGTACTAGAACTAGGATTACTGAAATCTGAATAGACGTAGCATATTAGGCGTGATATATAGTATGAATGGAATGGAGAAAAATGCAATTACACAATAAAAACAATAAAACAACAATAGGGTAACACATGCAGCAAACTGATAATGCATCCTTATGCAGACGGTATAATCCACAGTTCCTTTCCCTGTGAATAACTACATATCTAAACAGCTGACTTTAATTAACAGACTCCAAAATGCTAAAATCAAATCATTTCTGCAACTCCGAATTCACAAATCAGCTCTTTCCAAAAAGACTGGGAGGGATAAGCTGGGAGTTGGGTGGGAGTCTGGAAATCTTGTTCAGCTGCCGGAACAGTTGGCAAAGTACTCCGAACTAGCTCTCCAGACCCCAAAGCATCTCTTTACTTCCCACACACTCTCAACACCAAGGAAAATAGGCTTCATTTGCAAAACAGAAATTATGTGGATTCAGGTTAGAAAGAAACGATGTTATTAAATATTTACTGACAAGATAAGCAGGGCTGAAGATGTCTAGGCTAGCGGCAGCCTTCTGCTACGGCTCTAAAACGAAATGAATTCTACACTAAATTGTACACAGCCGTCACCCCACGCCATCTGCTTTTCTCCACTAAGACACAATCATATGAGCAGTTTATTTAAGCCTGGAGTGGGCACTGAGACCACACACAGAAACAAGAATAGACTCCTGTCTAAAAATTGGGATTCTTAATAAAGACAGTAGGTGAAAATGTTTTGTCCTCCATCTTTGGTTGCCACCTTTCTGTACAGTAAGAAGTGTCAAAGTGGCTTACAACTGCCTTCCCTCTCCCACTCCCACAACAGACACCCTGTGAGGTAGGTGGGGCTGAGAGAGTTCTGAGAAAACTGTGACTAGCCCAAAGGCGCCCAGCAGACTTCACATTCAAGCCGACAGCCAATTTTGAAACAGGAGCCTGTTTGCTGTCATCAAGATTCAGCCAAAGCAGAGAACTGCTGCAAAGAAAATGAAAAACCTTTTAAAATTTTAAAAACCTCCCCTCAAGATGTTTTAGCAAACAGCGACCCGCATGCATAGTTTTCTACAAGACCCCAGTGCCTCAAAATCAGTGACTTGTGTGACATTTATTCTTTTTCAGTCTCTTGAACATAACAAGAGGAAATAGAGATTCATACAGACCAGAAACAATATACCTAAAATTATCAGTGCTACACTATTCAAGGTTCAAATGTTATGCCAAAGTGATTTTTTTGGGGGAGGGGGGGCACACAAGCATCCTTCAAGAGCCTAATGGCCTCTTTTAATTTATACACAAAGATGCAGGTAGGAAGGACTGCTATTTGATCAACTGCCAAAATCACAATGAACACTCATCAGATGTTCCAATACTAGCATGCAAGGTCAGTAGGAGAAACAGGAAGTTGGAAATTTAAGTGGATCTCCTGACTAAATGCAAAACTCACATGTCAATTTTGCTCAGAAATCAGATTCTTGCCTCTTCCTCCAGGAAGTCTCATGGTCAACTGGCATAAATTACCAAAGTTTACAGCATTGCCTGACTGGACCTGGGTACAGTTATAGGGGTGCCATCTACCCAACTTGCAGCCCAGCTAAACTGCAGTTTGAACACATCTCGGTGCAGTTTTTCTGAGCTCAGCCATTTCAAATAAAGGGGAAGAAATTCTACGGCAAGATTACTACAGCATTTCTGGTGACTGCCACTGACAGGTGGCTCCAGGAATTGTGACGAACTCTATGGTAAGAATCTGCTATAAGTACTTGAGGCCTTATTTATGTTTTAGAATTTTCTCCCTGGGATGATAGTGCCCCTCCTTTGCCCCCAGTTTCCACCCAATGATCAGCTGAGCATTGGCAAGCAACAGCTATAATTGATCTGGAGGTTTCCCACCATAAGCAGGTAAATTGGAAACCTATGAGCAGGTGTAACATCCAGGTCTGTTGGCACAACAGGTGATTTAATGTTGGAACAGCAGGCAATACAAGCATGTTTAATTCCAAATGAAGAAAAGGGGACCATAGCCCAGCAGTGGGGTACATGCTTCGCACAGATGAGGCCCTAGAGTTCATCTCTGGCATCTCCAGGTAAAAGGAACTCAAGCAGCAGTGTCATGCCCCCACAAAGGCTTTTATTTCCCCATTAAGCTTCAGTTTCCCCATAGTTAACCAGGGTTTAGTTCATTGTTAAGTCTTCTAAGTCTTCTGTTTTAGTTAACCCCTGTCCCTTTAAGATATTTCCCAAGAGGCAGTCTTCCTTCTTTACCCAGCAATCCCCTGTTTTAGCTCTAGCCAGTCAGAGCGAAGTGCCAAGGGTAGCTGGAGACTGGAATATTCGTGACGTATATGGTGGTCCATAGAGCACAAGTTAAGGTTAACAGCAATTAGAACCAGTCAAGGACTGAAAGAACTGAAAGGAAGCAAGACACAGTGGACTTTCTTGAAAGCAGCCAAGAGAAGACACAGTCTACAGCTTCAGATCTGCTCAAGACAAGCAAGTACTCTGATTTAGACAGACCCAAGGGAGGAGTTAGGGTCTTGATTCTCTTAAGTAATAAACCTATTGTTGAACTGTTGAACCTGGCTTGTGTCTCCCCCACTCTGTCCTAGCCAAGTACAGGGCACCAAAAACAGATTCACCGGGGGGGGGGGGGGCAGAACAAGCAGGTCTTGGGGAAACCCTCTAGTTTATATTCTCTTCTGTGGTTGCAGAGTTTTAGAATTAGGCCGTGTTTGGAAAAACTACACGTCTCATCAAATAGCTTTCGACAATGAACCGCAATTGTTTGGCTCTTGGCTTCCAAACAGGGCTGATGCAAAACCTGAAAGCTATTTCCACAGATATTGTTTAAAATGAAAGTCCTCCCTATTTTCCACAAACCATTATCCACTCCAGGAGCAGCTAAATGGAAGGCAGTGCCAAAGTCGTTAGGAAAACAGACTCTTCCTGTCCAGAAAGAAAGCTCTAATCTGACATTCTGATCTATCAAACTCACTTACTCAAGTCAGATGAAATGCCCGGGCTTCTCAAGAGATGCCTGAAGGGTACTCCAGAACAGCAAGAGATCCCCCTCCCTTCTTTTCATTTGGAAAAACTCTGCTGTCTTTATAAACAGTTTTGAGAAAGATTTCCTTCCTTTTAAAAAAATTACAGATACAATTCCATTCATGACCTTGGAAGAGATAAAAGTGATTCATTCGTGGGATGGGAGATTTAGCTTCTCGAAACTTTCTGGTTTTGCAGTAAAATAAAAGATCCATCAAGTTAGCAATAACCTGGTAAAGTTTGGAAAGAAAGCGACCCAAACTCTAGAAACTTAATGCTGCCTTTGGTCTTACTACCACTGTCAAGATTATCAGCTTATGCCAGGACTTTTGACATGAAGAACTAACAGTTCACTCCCAGCAATAATCAGTTATATTTGCTCCTCCTCCTTCCCATTTATTCAGGCCCTTTGGATTTAGAGGTTTAAAACTTGGGGGGTTAAAGTGGACTACATAACTTCAAATGGAGCAGGAGGAAGCACATTTCTGAATGTTCCCTTATGCAACAACAAGAACACCTTGAACGCCTGTACAAAATTTAGCACAACCATGTACAAGTTCAGCTCAAACTTTTCTGCCTGATAGACTCCCTGGTTTACTTGCTGGAATTTTTCTTTCTTTTTTATCAAAGGACAATCCCTGGATACCTTCACTTGAAGCATGATGCTGAAGCTCTCAGTCCAATTCTACTATTTTTTTAGTAGAACAGGAAGGCTGACTTTCCCCCATTGCTTATCCAAGTATATATTACTGGCTGAGTTATACTCAGTGGGCCCAGTTAATTAATTTATTTTTAAAACATGCAGGGGGCATCTTATTTTTCTATTCCCCCACTATTTCCTCTTTTCTTTCCCTGAAAGACCCCACAGCCTTCCCAAATTCCCCGATTTCTTCTGTCTCGATACATTATTTACTTCATTTATACTTGCCTTTCTCCACAATGGGGACCCAAGATATTTCTCCACGATGGGGACCCATTGGTTACTGGTCGAGTTCCGAATCATTTTCAAGGTGCTGGTGTTAACCTTTAAGGCCTTACGCGGCTTGGGACCCTCGGACCTGCGGGACCGTCTTGCCCCTTATGTCCCGAGTCGGCCACTGCGCTCGGCAGAGGCCAATCTGCTGGTGGTCCCTGGCCCCTCAATGATGCGGCTGGCCTCCACTTGGGCCAGGGCCTTTACAGCCCTGGCCCCTGCCTGGTGGAACGCTCTTCCTCCAGCTGTCCGGGCCCTGCGGGACCTCAGTGAGTTCCGCAGGGCCTGTAAGACCGAGCTGTTCTACCAGGCCTTTGGGGAGGCCAGCCGCTGATTGCCCCCCTTTTTTATAACATCAGTGGACCCTGCCGTCCCCCCTCTTCAGCCACGAGACGCCATCTATTGTATTGTGTTTTTGTAATTAGAACGCTGTGTTTTAATGGGGTTTAGTTTTAATATGTACAGAGCCATAATTTAATTATTCCTGGTTGTTTGTTGATTTTATTTTGTGCTCTGCTTGTATATTCTGTGTTCACCGCCCTGAGCCCTTCGGGGGAGGGTGGTATACAAACGTAATAAAAAATAATAATATAATAATCTTCTCAGACATTTTCTGTTCACAACCACCCAGTGAGGTATTTTGCATTGACACTGTGTGACTGGCCCAAAGTCACTCAATGAACCTCCATGGCAGAGTAGGGATTCAAACCTGAATCTCCTAGATCCTAGTATCAAACTTTAACTCCTTCAGCACATTGAAAAACAGCCAGGTGTCAGGCCAGTCATGTGATATCAATTTTCTGGTGGCTGGTATCAGACCTGGTACCAATGGGTCCCTCAAAGGTCAAAACAGCCTTGGCAAGGGCCTGTCCCACCCCCTGCTAAGAGTTGAAATCCTGTCAAAAACCAATACTGTTCTGGTTGCCTCACAACAACTACTGAGGGCATCTGCTTCTTAAAGCTACAGGTGCTGCTTTTATTAAGTGTGGTGGTGGTTACCTCCCTCATTTATTATTTTAAGATCTCAATTTTTTCTGTAAGCCTTGGGTTATTCCTCAGACTTATAGAAATATCTGCCCTGTCTGATTATTATTATTATTATTATTATTATTATTATTATTATTATTATTATTATTATTATTATTATTATTATTATTATTATTATTATTATTATTTGTTTGTTTGTTTGTTTGTTTGTTTGTTTGTTTATTATACCGCCCTATCCCCGAAGGGCTCAGGGCGGTGAACAATATAATGGCTTCAGTCTCTGCATTTAAGTATCCACATATTTTGCCATACTGAGAATCAAATATATTGATGATGGAAGACTTGCCACTACTTGCAGGGGCCATCTTGTCTCCCCTCCCCCACTAATTCCTCTTTCCTTTTGCTGCGAGTCTCCAACCAACCAACCAACCAACCAACCAACCAACCAACCAACCAACCAACCAACCAACCAACCAACCAACCAACCAACCAACCAACCAACCAACCAACCAACCAACCAACCAACCAACCTTTTATTTGCACCCCATCTTCAGCCATATTTATTTACTTCATATATACTCTGCCTTTTAGCTTTAAAAAGGGCTTGGACAGATTTATGGAGGAGAAGTCGATCTATGGCTACCAATCTTGATCCTCCTTGATCTCAGAGTACAAATGCCTTAGCAGACCAGGTGCTCAGGAGCAGCAGCAGCAGAAGGCCATTGCTTTCACATCCTGCATGTGAGCTCCCAAAGGCACCTGGTGGGCCACTGCGAGTAGCAGAGTGCTGGACTAGATGGACTCTGGTCTGATCCAGCAGGCTAGTTCTTATGTTCTTTCTCCACACAAAGCAGCTGATGTCCTTCATGACTACACTGCAAGAATCATGATATTAACTGGGAAGCACTCTTCACAAACCCTCCGAAAAAGCAGATTGCTACAACTGCTCATTCTTCTTCTCACCATCATCACTCACTTGCTGGAAGATCAAGAAGGCATCAATTGCATGGAAGACAGCTGGCCTAGGGAGCATCTATCCAACCAGACACACATGCACTCTTTCCTATTCATGTGATACACCTTAATCAATGTCTACCAAATTTATTGTGGCAGGAACTTTCAGAGACAAGATACTACTCAGATGGGGCTGAAGCCCAGTGGAAGAATACCTGCTTGGCATGCAGAAGTTCCCAAGTCCAGTTCCTGACATCTCCAGTTAAAAGATAGCAGCAGGTGATGTTAAAGGCCACTGTCCAAAACCCTGGGGAGTCATTGCCTATCAGAGTAGACCAGGGGTCTGCAACCTGCGGCTCTCCAATTGGCCATGCTGGAAGGGCTGATGGGATTTGTAGTCCATGAACATCTGGAGAGCCACAGGTTGCAGACCTCTGGAGTAGACAATACAGATCTAGATAAAGCAATAGTCCAGCTCAGTAAAAGATAGCTTTATGAGTTCATGAATGTAACACACACACATGCAAAGAGTTGCTGGAAGACCAACGAAGCATAAAAACATTTTTGCATCTGCAAAAACTATACAAACCATGAAAACATTCCAATGGCAGAAAAGGATTCCTCTCTAAACCAGAAACTCTGTGAAGTTCAAGCCCAGGGCAAAAGCTTCACGCTAAACGTTCTGCATCTTTTTAGAAATTTTCCTGTTGTAACACACTGATAATGCTGCGCCTGATAGATATGTTTCGCTTCATTAACAAAAGAATCTACAGCAAGCCACACAGGTGCTAAAGCCATGCGGCAAGTTACAGGAATTGAATGGAACCATCACAACATCCTCGTTCCAGTTCTTAATGACAGAACATCAATAAAGTTCCCAGGTTTAATGCAAGCACACACACACACAAAAATGTTGGCACGCAGATTGCCGCCTACTGTTTCTGGTATTCACTGGGAGGAATACAGAAAGTACAAGATATTCTGCTATCCAATCCAACAACAATTGTGCCTTTCGGCAGAAAATTGGTTGATTCTGGCATTGATTGAAAGGGATACTAGACAAGCTCAGACAAGCAAGTCTTTAATAAATGTACAAACAGCTCTTAGATTGAACAGATGCAGTAGCTTTTCTGTAATAGGAGGGAAAATGAGAAGCAAAGAAAAGAAGTCACAACTTCTTAGGGCTTGGTGGCTGGCATCTGGCTAATCAGCTGTTACAAGGTAGCTACATGCCAGTTTCATACATTAATGGTCTTCAGTCACCCAAATAATCAGGAGATTCAAATAAATTGGGTGCAAAGAATATGTTCGACAAACCTGTCTTCTAAGCTGCTGCACTATTGATTCATACGTAGAATCCACAGCACCAGTATACCAAGACTACTTCCCAGCCTCTGGCACAACTACCATGTTTCCCCAAAATTAAGACAGGGTCTTATATTAATTTTTGCACCAAAAAAATGCATTAGGGTTTATTTACGGGGTAGGACTTATATTCGGGGAAATACGGTACCTTCACAATTAATCAAGGCGGACTCTCAGCAACCTGTTACTTCCCCTGTCAGGTGTGACACAAGCTGCATCCTCATTGGCAGGGAGCACAGGGCATTGTCTGCTATTGTGATCTGTAACTACCGGTAGGGCTTATTTTTGGAGGAGGGCTTATATTTTTTAACATCCTCCAAAAATCATGAAAAATCATGATAGGGCTTATTTTTGGGGTAGGGCTTATTTTCGGGGAAACGCGGTATGCCGTACAAAGAGAGTTGTGTCACTCTTGGATAGAACAGGTTATTTTCCATCTCACATGCATGATACCAACTCAATCTCTTTGGTTTTCTACCAAAGTCAATAATGCAGTTGTACTTGTTTATAGCCAATACTCCAGACAGGGGATAAGTGGTTTTTAACTACTTTCTATTTCCAAGGCGCTAGATACATTACAGCCCAGCACAGATGCACCCAATGCTCTATGCAGCTGTGCATTTCCAGAAAAATCAGCAAAGGCCAGATGTTTTCAAGGAATCTGTGAGAACACCCTTCAGCCCTACCCTTCCGATAAGCATCCAAGAAAATCCAGGGTTCCACAGAGACTGAAAAACATTACTCTGGATAAAGGTCAACCCAATACCTAGTATAATTTTAACCTGTAGAGCCCAATTTTAACCAAAGGGATGTGTAATGGTATGGTATAGCCCAGTGATGGCGAACCTTTTCAAGACTGAGTGCCCACATTGCAATCCAAAACCCACATATTTATCGCAAAGTGCCAACACAGCAATTTAACCTGAATACTGAGGTTTAAGTTTAGAAAAAACGGCTGGCTCTGAGGCGTGCGTTACTCGGGAGTAAGCTTGGTGGTAGTCGGTGGCTTTGCTTTGAAGCAACTGTGCAATCTTCCAACTGGTGAATCCGACCCTAGGAGGGTTTACTCAGAAGCAAGCCCCATTACCAGCAACTGAGCTTACTCCCAGGTAAAGGATCGCGCCTTAGTTCTTCGCATGAAAATCAGTGTGGTTTAACAGCGCTTAACAGGGTTACCTACACTGCTTCCCCAAAACTAGGTCTTAAGTTTAATGCTAATAATCGAGCCCAGTGGCCCAGGCCAGCCTAGATGTGTGTGTGTGGGGGGGGGGGGGGGGGGGGGGACTCTGTTTGCACGTGCCCAGTTCATTGTGAAAGGGCTGTGAGTGCCACCTCTGGCACCCGTGCCATAGGTTCACCACCACTGGTATAGCCCAATCTCAGAAACTACATAGGGTCAGAACTTGAATGGGGGACTGCCAAGGAAGACTCTTCAGTGGAGGGCAAACCACCTCTACTTCCCACTTGCCTTGAAAACTCATTGCTGAGGGCCAACGTAACTCAGTTGCCACTTGATGGCACATAAATACATAATCTTAACCAAGTTACTTACAGCATGCTCAGGAAGGCAGTTTCAGAGGACAACTTGAGCTTAAAACCCATAACTTTTAATGCCCACACCTCCTGTTCCCTTCCCAATATTTTCTATAGCAGTGCATGAAAGAAATTCTAAAGCACAGAACCAGCATGTCACTAAAACGAAGCGATTACTAATTGCTGTATCTCATTATCAGGATGTTCCAACTGCGTGGCTTTGATTTATCCAACAGTAATCATTTCTGCCTGCAGCATTATCTCCCATTAAAGTGAGAGCAAAGGATGAGTTTATGCAGCACTTTGCATACTATTTGCAATATGGTCTTTCTGCATGTCAATATTGTTCAGTCACTTGGGAATTTAATTTTTCTTTTGCACCCCCTCCGCCCCAAACTTTGAGCCAATCGTCTCCACACACCAGCTACTATGTTCCATGAGATTGGAAACAATTTACTGAGGCATTCAACTTTCTGCTGAACAACAACAAACAGGTTACACTTTTCAGCAAGAGGGCTAGAACAGCAGCAATATGTGGGCAGACAAATCAGATAAGATAAATATATGAAATTCAAGGCTGCTCCCCAGAACTCTTGAGAGACGGACCGGTTTATTTTCCTGCCTCACCGCCTGCTCTCCCCACCCCACAGCTGCAGCCAACCAGAACGCACGGAAACGTTGCCATGGAAAATGAAACTAAACCAGGGGCCGTGTGTAATCACCTGGAGTTCTTCCTCCCGGTCTGAATGCAATAACGGGCAGTCGGCGAAGGGAGAAACTGAGGCCCCTTCCGCACACGCAAAATAATGCGTTTTCAAACCACTTTCACAACTGTTTGCAAGTGGATTTTGCTATTCCGCACAGCTTCAAAGAGCACTGAAAGCAGTTTGAAAGTGCATTATTCTGCATGTGCGGAATGAGCCTGAGATAGAAACTTCTCAGTATGTATGATCCCGGTTTTCCCCCGGGATATTATGTCCATCCGGAAAATGCCTACAGTGACCTTTTGCCAGATTCAAGATTATTTCCATCAGCAACAAAAAGGACTAGAAATCTGGCCATCCTAGATGGGTGGATGGATAAAGACTACTTCTTGCAGGATTCCAAACAGCCAAGTACAACTCTCCTACAAGTACCAAACCTGTTTTCAGCTATGATAAAAGCAACCACCTTTGTATTCTGGCTTCACCTTGGCAAAAGTAAAAGGATTATTACGGTATTTACCATGCAAATGAATATCACCATGAAAGAGGGGGAGCATTAAAAGACTGCTGTAGAATCATCTTATTTACGGATCAGAGAGCTTACAACTATCACCCAGGCACTAAGAAATTCTGTCATCTCATTCACACTTCATAATTAACTGGCCTACCCAAAGGAGCTGATATGCTGTAGCGCTGAACTTTCCTTTCAATATTAGGAATGTCAACCAGGCTTCTCATTAGATCCTGACATTTCCAATCTCCAATCATGTAACACTTCACAGGCATTAAAATGATAATTGCCTTGATTTCTCCGCAGGAAAAAAAAAGTGAGAATAATAGAATCATAGAGTTGGAAGAGACCACAAGGGCCATCAACTCCAACCCACTGCTATGCAGGAACAGACAATTAAAGCACCCCTAACATATGATCATCCAGCCTCTGTTTAAAAACCTCCAAAGAAGGAGACTCCACCACTCTCCGAGGCAGTGAATTCCACTGTCGAACAGCCCTGACAGTCAAAAAGTTCTTCCTAATGTTTAGGTGGAATCTCTTTTCCTGCACCTTGGTGATTTCCTCACTGGCGATTAATCCTGGGATAGTCACCCAAAATATCCAGGTTCCCTTGAGATCTCCCCACTGCCGAACCACGGAACACAGATCAGTCCAGTTTCTGGCACTCCTCCCCCCGCCCCCCCTCTTTATCATGGGATTTTCCTGGACCTGCTTGTATATGCGCCTTTTTGAAAAAACACTCCAATGGGAGCTAATAGGAGATGGGGCTGCACATTTGAGGGTCCATAACTTTGGCCCCCATGAACCAAACTTTACCAAACCTGGATGGTATCATCAGAAGGGTCTCCTAAAGATACATATTTCTGTCAGGAGTTCTGGGTAGACAATATAATTGCACCCCTGACAGCAGGAACCCACCCACCCCCCAGGGGCAGGCCTAGATGTCTTCACTAGAAACATGCTGCAGTGAGGATGTTGGAACCTGGATGAAAAGGTGCCGATTCTTTTGAAACTTGGTTGTATCTAGATCAGGGGTAGGGAACCTGCGGCTCTCCAGATGTTCAGGAACTACAATTCCCATCAGCCCCTACCAGCATGGCCAATTGGCCATGCCGACAGAGGCTGATGGGAATTGTAGTTCCTGAACATCTGGAGAGCCGCAGGTTCCCTACCCCTGATCTAGATTAAATTTTCAGTGGGAATTTGGCCCAAGAATCCATTACTCCATGTCCTAGTCTCTGAGGCAGCAGAAAACACGCTTCCTCCTTCTTTGACATGACATCCTTTCAAATATTTAAACATAGCTATCATGCAGTGGTGGGATTCAAATAATTTAACAACCGGTTCTGGTGCTGGGATTCAAATAATTTAATAACTGGTTGTTTATGTTGCACCATTTTTAACTCAACCTCAAGCCCTGCCAAAGTGGTATGAACCTGCTGAATCCCACCACTGCTATTATGTCCCCCCCCCCTTCTGAGCAAGTCAAAGAGAGTGTGGCAGTGAGAGCACATCATATTCCAAAGACTCTCTGAACATCTTAGTCCAAAGGTTCTCTGAACTGAAGAATTTCAGTAGCAATCCAGCAACAATTTAGTCTCTGCTGATTTCAACTGCATTTGACGGCAACTAATTTGCATAGAGCAGTGATGGTGAAACCTTTTGAGACCAAGTGCCCAAATTGCAACCCAAAACCCACTTATTTATCTCAAAGTGCCAACCCCAGCAAAATTTTAAGCCTGAATGCTGAGGTTTTAGCTTAGAAAAACCCGGTTGGCTCCTCTTCCTCTGCTCACTGCTCGAAAGCAGAGGCCAGCCTGCCTCTAGCTCTCCAGCCAGAGTCCAGTCGCAAGACTTTTCTCTGTGCCTCTCTAGCATCTCTGCTCTCCTCTGTGCCCTCCTCAAGCAGCAGCCACCGAGACATTGGTGTCTCCAGGCCCATATCGAATCCGAGTGGCCCAGGCCAGCCCTAGATGTGTATTATTAGTAGGGGTTGATTTTCTCCAGCATCTCAAACATCTAATCCTGTGTAAGGCTCATTAGAGGCTCAGGTGCCACCTCTGGCACTCCGCAAGCTTACAGGTTACGCTACCACTGGAGTAGAGGGAGGGAAGGTTCCATAGTATGGTCCAATCTCATCAGAGCTTAGAAGCTAAGCAGTACTAGGGTGGGACTATACCAAGACAGGTTCTGCAGAAAAAGGCAACAGCAAACTATCTCTGCTTCCCACTTGCCTAGAAAGCCCTTGCTGGGGGCATCATAAGTTGTTTGTGATTTGATGGGACTTTATACACACATTTGAATCCGGATGACCACATGAAGGGAGGGGAGGCTCTCCTTCCCGGTGCCATTTTCCTGATCTGAACTGACATGCTGGGGGATGTATTTATTTAACAACATTTATATCCTGCTTTTCTACCCTCCTAGAGGGTGCCCTTTATGTGCCCAGAAACCAATTCCCAGTATTTACAAACGTAAGAATGCTTTTTGGGAAAGCTTAAAAAAATACCACCAGGCAACTTGCTACCACATGACCTGCAAAACTTACCCCAAGCCTGGCTGTTTGCTTCTGTTGAACAGCAGCCATGCCCACAAGAGTCAGTATCAGAGGTGGGATCCAGCAGGTTCTCACAGGTTCCCGAGAGTAGGTTACTAATTATTTGTGTGTGCCGAGAGGGGTCATTTAATTGCGATTTTAAGCACATGATTTTTGGCCTTAGTGCTGCCTCCCTTCCCAGCAGTAGTGCACAGAACTTAAGAAGCAGTCTAGCAGGAGGTGCACTACTGGCATGCGTGGCAGCTCAAGGCTCTCAAGTGCACTCGCGTGGTTCCTGCCCAAGGGAGACTTCGGCATGCAGCGGCTGCATCCTTTGCCACAGCCCCTTCCCAGGAATGCTCCGTCCCTGGAATGCCCGGTCACGCTGGTCACGCCTGGCCATGCCCCACCCAGCCCCATTGGCGCTACGCCACAGTTTGAATCCCACCACCATGGGAACCTGTTACTAAAATTTTTGGATCCCACCACTGGCCAGTATGATATAGTGGTTACTATTTCGGAAAGAGGAAATAGTGGGGAAGGGGACATGAGACGCCTCCCACTTGTAAAAAAAAATACTCCGATGAAACTACAAGTATGTGGGGAACCATTATCAGTAAACCAGAAATGAAAGTGTGCTCCAAGAATGAAAATGGTGCTAGAGAAGGTGCCCATTATTGTTCTTCACAAATAGGTCAACAGAAACAAAGCATTTCATGCAGCCCTGAAGCAAGAACTTAGTGGAAACAAACCAAGAAGACTCCTCAACAGAACCACGGATGCAGCTATGACTTTAAAGGACATGTATCTGAATAGCAACACCACTCTAAGTATGGGTTGAGAACTGGATGCCCACTGGGAGTCTGCCTACTGCAGAAAATACAGCACCCCATTGAATTTCATCATCATCCAGTTACGCATCAATTAATTTAATGTTATTAATTCCTCATTTTAAATGAAGTCTCCAATTTTTTTTGCTTCTGCATTTGACTTACCGTTACATTGCATCTTAAGTTTTGTAGCTTTCAAGCTGTTTAACACTATATGTTCTTGCGTTTTTTTAATGCCCAAAAGTTGTAAGAATACAACTTAATACACCGTAAGAATGCAAGCGAACTGGTTCAAAAATGTTAATACAAGAGTGGAAGCATTATGACTCACTACTAGATTTATTGAAAGCACAGCACATTTTAGAATGCTTAGCACAGTTTTTAGACATGACAACTATGCAGCATTCAAACCAAATTCAGGAAAGGGCCACTGAAGTTTGGCAGCAAGGCACACACCCTTCCTCAAAACCAATGGCATACTGAATTTCTAATCCAAAAATAAGTGTGAAATAACCAATAAAAGACAATTTTGGAAAACATTCACAAAACAGTACATTTTTGTGACATTAAGTAATATGTCACATTTGTTCTATAGCAAATCCCAAAGTCTTCCACATCATACAATTCGAACCATCTGCCCGAATGTCACAGTTGACAAGATCAGCATCCTTATGCTTTCTGCAAGATTGATCATTTCAGAAATCGAAATCATGGAAATCTAAAAACACACAGCTTAAATCCCAAAAGCCATCAGCCTCCACCTTCCAGCATCTGGTAGATGGTCTGATATAACTGAAAGTGAAGTACAGAAATAAAATCCATGAAGTGAAACAAGATACATCTCATGGCACACTCTTACGTGTTGAGAAGAAAACAGGCAAAGTTCTGTGTGAGATATCAGTTGAACCACAAATTCCTTTATACTGAGATGAGCAAAGAATCGAAACATTTCAGATCATGGGGAAGAGAGTAAAATCAGCATCCAGATCAGCGTTTCCCAACCTTTTCGAGGTCAGGGTACCCTTGACCTCACTAATCATCATCTCATCACTGCACTCCTTGTGCGCCATACCTCCACCTTTCCCCTCCCATTGCCCCTCAAGCTTGCCACACACCCCACCTTCCCTCCCAGGGTGAAAAGGGTAGCACTGGGGTGAAGGGTGGCTCTGACTTCTGTGGCAGGCCTTCTGCCTCTATAATGGGCCAGCTCCATATGTTCTTTGGCGCTGGCCACTGGGTGGGAGACATACCACAAAAATGAGGGGGGGGGGCGGCTAGACAAGCCGCAGTGCAATTCTGGGAGTGCTCACGGCACCCCAGGGTACCAGGGAACCCTGGCTGAGAATGGCTGATCCAGATGTTATGCCTGGCCATCAGTCACAATGCCTGCCAAATTTCAACCTGTGGTCAATGGAGAATTTCTTCTGGTCCAGCACCCATTAATTTCCTCTGTAACACACCCACTTCCTTGGTGCTCTGGATCCAGGCTAGGTCTGCTCACATAATACACCATAGGTGTATGCACCTTACATCTAGAAAACAACTTCCACTTCCTAAAGGATATCTGATTCAAAGGCTCAATCATGCCTAAAAGCAGCATCACCTTAACAGATTGTGGGGTTTCCTTTACTGGAGATCCTACTACTTTAGTATGTAGCCTGTCAACTGGAATGCTCCCATTTTTCTTACATCAACACCTTTAACACTACAACTCTTTGCTGCTTGCCCCATTCTCAGTCAGAACAAAAAAGTATTTTCTCCAGACATCATTTGATATTTTGTGCATGGTTGCAATGTCACCCTCTCATCTATGATTCTAGGCAGAACCAACTAAGTTCTGTCAGTCTCACAAGTTCCTCCAAATGAAAATCCCTACCTTGTTGTTGTGCTTAAGTTATGACTGCCAAGAGGTCCAACTAAAAGTCTTGCAGGTTTATTTATTTACTTCATTTATCCTCTTCCTTTCTCCCCAATGGAGATCCTGAACAGTTTACAGAATTCTAATCTCTTCCACGTTATCCTCACAACAACCCTATGAGATAAGTTAGGCCAAGAGTGTGATTAGCCCAAGGTCACCCAGCAAACTGGCAAGAGTGGAGAGATGAATTGAGGGAGGGGAGGCCTTTCAAGATGGGCTGTAAAGCATCAGTGTGAATTAACGGCGTAAATTCCTACACACAACTGCCACACCGCCAGGCTTGCTTCAGGCTCATGTGGAAATCCGCCTGAATCTCCCAAATCCTGGTCCAACACTCTTCTTCCTAATTGCCACCAGGGTGGCAGGCCTAGGGAGCTCCAGGATGCCATGGATGGAGTACAATTCCCATCAGCCAACTGGCCATGCTGGCAGAGGCTGACGGGAATTGTAGTCCATGAACATCTGGAGCACCATAGGTTGGCCACCCCTACACTACACCTTGTTGGCTCTACAGTCTGTCCATCCAATGTCATTGAAGCATATACATAGTGAAAAACATTTCTTCAGAATTGGGTTACGTGTGAGGATTTTTCAAGCAACAGTCTGGATGCATAAGCTGAATGAAAATCATTACATGGAATTATTTTAAAAAGTGAAAAACAGCAAACAGAACAACACCAAATACACAAAATGGCTCTTCACAAATTTTTTATGCATCAGTTCTCAGACATCTGGTACGTGAAAAACTTATGTCAAACCCACTGAACCCTTCAAACTTGTTCAGAATGCTATATTTCACCTGAAATTAAAAACATGCTTCTTCTAGGAAGGTGATGAAATTCTTTAAAGAAAAGGTCTTTTATATACTGTCGTTTGCTGCTATTTGTTACTTTTCAATTTTTATTGTATTATTTTTACCTAGGCTTAGCGATGGTGGGATTATGATTATTTTTTTCATTTATAGCCTCCTTTTCTTCCATCATTAAATTCCACAGGTCTGAACAAGTTCCAAACCTATCCTCCATGCACTCATTCTGCAGCTGCTAAGTCCAATGTTTGTGTTGTCTGTGCTTATGGATTTCAGTTGCACGTTTCTTTCAACACAAATACAGAGGGGGAAATCCAACTTACGTTAAGCATTTGTAAATCTAACTGATTCGATGGGAGAAGTAAGTGTGCACTTAGCTCTCTGACCAAAATCAATACTAATTACCAAGACTTCACTCTGGCTGGATTACACCTTGTTGGGATAACTTCTACGCATTCATTCTCCACAGGACAACACCTCTATAATGTCCTTTCTCAGGGCTCAGCATCGCATTCCCACTTCTTCCATGGGGCTTTTAAATGTTTTTCTTTTGTACATGTAGCTGGCACGATTGCTTTACCAAAGAGAACCATATGGGGGTAAAGAAAAGCTTTAACATCTTCGGCCTCCTCCAGTTTGCTGGCTGGAAAAGCCACCCCTAAACTGCATGTTCCCACACTGGGGGAAAACACCCAATATACTCACATGTTTTCCAACTAGAAAACAGCAGAGAAGGAAAGGATTAAAATGTCCTTCTCATCCTACCCATTTTTCCTTCTTGGATGTCCACATTCATTCTTGCTCCTTTGGGTGGGGAAAGGTTGTTCAAAATAAACATAAACGAAATCATGATGCATATCTGAGTCCTCATGCTGAAACATTCCTTAATAATTTAGATGCTGTTTGCCCTGAATAATTTTTAGCTACTCTTTCTCCCTGACAGGCCTGGCTAGGCCATCAAGTTGGGAACTCCACGATAGTTTAGATGTGGGCGGGCAACAGATTTATGCAACAGCTTTGCAATACTTGCTAAACGCTAATCACTCCCCGCCAGTTACCTTCCTAGTCGGTCTTTCCCATGATGCTACGAGTCACTCCCTGTCCCACAAACACCAAAATTAGTTTCTACATAGAGCGTTTGAAGACTGGCAGATCGGTAATACCCAGAGTGAACAGCAATAGGAAAGAAAGAGCTGGGGAGGAGATTGAAGCAAGAAGGCGTCAAGCAAGATCAAGAGGAACCAAAAAGGGGGAGGGGGGGGTTAAGGAAGATTGCAAAGAGCAAGGATGAGGGGCAGGGACATTGCCTTTTTCACACACGAGTGACACGACTAACATTCTCTTTATTCCTCAGATTCATGCATGCCTTTTTCTCCATACAACCACTAGTGGCTGCAGGCTATCCCTTTGTATTTAAAATCTGGCCCTCCAGAGGTTAATGGACTACAATTCCCATCAGCCACTGCCAGTTTTCTGGGTCTGTGTTTGTGCATATACTGAGTTTCAAAATCAACCAACAGCTAAACATAAAAACTAGTTTAAGGTGCAATCGTGAAGTGCAATCCAGTCTAAGCCCATTGATTTCAGTGGGTTCAGACTGCAATATCTTTGCTGAGGATTGCATTGTTGGTATCACATTTCAGCCTTTACAGCCGTGTCACGTGAAATGTTACCCTTAAATTCTCTGTTCTTCTATGCTCCTGAGAACACCTTGTTAGCTTCTCTCTACAAGTTCTGAGCAGCAGTACTGAACATAAGAATGAATGGATCTTGAAGCTTTACCGTATATACTCACGTATAAGCTGAGTTTTTCAGCCCTGTTTAAAGGCTGAGAAAAGCCCCCTCGGCTTATAAGCCAGTCACCATTTCTATATATCATCACAAGGAGGTTGGGACAGTCCTCCCCTGCTGCTGGGAAGCTGCTTGTTGAGGGGGGTGAAGTGGAACCTCTGGCAGCCTTGAGTTGGCTGGCTTCAAAACCTCGGTGGTAGGCTCCTAAGGTACCCTGGCTGGCTGGGCTTCTCAAATTGTGGAGTTTTGGGCAGTGACATCAGGGGGAGTCACTGCCCAAATAAGGAACTCCCTCTGCCTGCAGGCTGGGTTTGAGAAAGCCCAGCTAGTGGGCAGGCAGAGGGAGCTCCTTATTTGGGCAGTGACTCCCCCTGATGTCACTGCCCAAATAAGGAGCTCCCTCTGCCTCCCAGCTTCCCACCCTTGGCTTATACCCGAGTCAATAAGTTTCCCCAGGTTTAGACAGTAAAATTAGGTGCCTCGGCTTATACACGGGTCGGCTTATACACGAGTTTATACAGTAATTACCAAAAAAGTTTGACACTGGCATGCTTCCTCCAGCATGCTCATTTGTGGGTCTTTTGTTGTTTTGCTGGTACTGGAAAAACTAGCTGGGAAGCTGGGATCTGACTGCCTGGAGTGTGTGTGTGTTGGCCCTTGCACAAAAACTCCAGCACAAACAATCTGATCCTACTGACCTCGGCAACGCACTCCCAATTACAAATGCACAGGGTAACTATAAAATAGAGGCAGCCTGCCAATGTTTACCTTCCTGGCCAAGGCGTACAAAACTTTTTTCCTCCCAGATCAGCACGTCCTATTATGCATCAGATTGGTTATGTTAAAGCACAATAGCTGCACCACTCCCTGCTATAAATCTGTCCGATCGTAAGGAAAGAATTAAAATATTGTTAAAGAACACCAGCAGTTTGCAAGGGAGATTTTCTTTTCCTAGGGCTTGAGGGGATGATTATTCTGACCAAACCAAATAAAAATTTAGAAAATGCTGAAACACAGCCTGCCTCAAGTGGAACAGCGATCCCTTAGCAGGAAAGAGACAGCTATTAAATGATTCCTTAAGAGAAGAAACACAGCATGCAGCCCGATAATTCAGGATGTGTGTGTGTGTTTATGTGTGTACACATGCACAACCTCTCCAGAGGAAGGGATTCCTTAAGTGA
Source organism: Sphaerodactylus townsendi (assembly GCF_021028975.2). Lineage (NCBI taxonomy): Eukaryota > Metazoa > Chordata > Lepidosauria > Squamata > Sphaerodactylidae > Sphaerodactylus > Sphaerodactylus townsendi. The sequence goes on from NC_059430.1 coordinate 26,309,356, forward strand.
AACAGCAGTCCCTTAGCATCAAGGAGACAGCTATTAAATGATTCCTTAAGAGAAGAAAAACACCCCGCAGCTGTATTAGTCTGGAGATATACCCACACAAACTCTCCAGAGACCTGCTTAAAGAAGTTCAAAAAAATAAAGACAACAAAATCACAAAAAAAACTACTATGTAAGAAATATAAACACTAAAACAGAACAGAAAAATCAACATTCAAACAAAATCTGAGGCTAAAGAGACCATGAAAACAACTAAATGAGACAGAACCCCTTCGTTAAAAACCTGGCTCTGCTTAATGCATAAACGACAGTAAGGTGAACCTTTCAAGGGAAGGTATTGCAATTGTTATGTGCCACCACTGAAAAGGCCCCATCATTGCCATCATCTGCCTCACCTCTACAGGCAGGGCCACAGAGAGACGGGCATGAGAAAAGGATCTTAACTTGTAGGCAGAACATCTAGACCAAACAAACAAATCTCCCTCAAATCAGACACTGCCAGTTCTCAGTACTTTTCTACAGTGTACACATGGGAGACTGAAGACTCCATTCCTTGGTGTATAGATAAATACACTGCAAGTGACACAACTGTGCCTAAAGATCCATATCTGTGTGGAAGGGGATGGGTGAAGAGCAACTACTGGTGCTCAAATGTTATTTATACTCCAGCTTTCTCCACAGTGGGAACCCAAAGAACCTTATACTGTTCTCCTCTGCTCCATCTCATTCGCACCTAGCAAGCTCCATGCCAGAGAGGAGTCTGAAACCTGGGCCTCCCAGATCCTAGTCTGACATTCTAGTCACTACACTACACCCTTGGTTCTAAGCTCTGCTTACATGGGAGGAACTACAGGACTCGGAAGTAAAAAGAAGTACAGTATAATCCTCTCAAACCACTTCCTGTTAATCATAATTAGAGGCAGAGTCCAGTTCAGTAGCCCCTTAGAGTCATAATTAGATGACTTATGCCCCCAAAATCATGTAGGTCTTCAAGGCACTGTGCGTGTGTTAAGTGTTGTTCCAACTTCTGGCAACTTCATGAATTAATGACCTCCCAAACGTCCTATTGTTAACAGGCTAGCTCAGGTTTTGCAAACTTGGGCCATTGCTTCCTTCATAGAGCCAATCTGTTTCAAGTTGCCTTCCTGCTGCCTTCAACTTTTCCTGCTGTTATTGTTTTTTCCAGTGATTCTTATTTTCCCATAATGTGACCAAAGTCGGAGAGTCACAGTTTAATCATTTTAACTTCTAAGGAGAGTTCAGGCTTGATTTGCCCACTTATTTGTCTTTTTGGAGCTCCATGGTATCCATAAAACTCTCCTCTAACACCACATTAAGGTGCTACTAGATTTAGAATCTGGCTCTTCTAGTGCAGGCTAACATGGCAGCTCTATGAAACTATTGTTAGAGATAGTAATTCTTCTTGTCCACAATGTTCAGGCACCCTATATGCTAGTACAAAAACAGGATATATTCATTCATGTTCAGAGGTGTAGCTATGGAAAATGAAGCCCGGTGCAAAATCTGTGTTTTGCTCTCCCCCCCCCCAAATGTTTGTGTGTGTGTGTGTGTGTGTGTTGTATTTTTTAACATTTTTCAGTTTTCGGCCTGCAGGGGGCGCAGTTTTTAGGCTAACAGCATCAAAATTTCAGGGTATTTTTAGGAGACTTATCCTGATGATGCCAGACAGGTTTGGTGAAGTTTGGCTCATGGGGTCCAAAGTTTTGGACTCTCAAAAGTGTAGCCCCCATCTCCTATTAGCTCCCATTGAAAACAATGGGGGCACCCCCTTTGGGAGTCCATAACTGTGGACCCCCTGAACCAAACCTCACCTAACTTGGGTGGCATCATCAGGAGAGTCCTCTGAAAACTCCCTGAAATTTTGGTGCTGCTAGCCTAAAAACTGCACCCCCTGCAGGCCACAAACTGAAAAACACTAAAAATACAAAGAACTGACCTGAAATTTTTGCTGCCCCCCTCCCAGGTGTGCGCCCGGTGCAACGCACACCCCCAATCCCCTTTGTATCTCCGCCTCTGTTCATGTTAAATTGCAGATTCAAATATTACCAAGTACACAGGCAGGGGTTTCCATCCTGACTAACAGTGAGACATAAGTTATCAGTTCCTCTCAGTTCCTGCACCTGTGGTGCCCTGTTCAGACTGAACCAACTGCATATGGTCTTCCCAGACTGAAAAGGTCCAAGGAAGGCTCTATTAAGCCCACTGGGGAAACCCACAAGTGTACATATTTCCCCAATGGGCCAAACAGCTCCCCCATCATTTCAAGTTATGAAAATGCCAGGGGCTAACACTATTTAACTTTCCTTATCCCTAAGGTAAACACTCTACCGTGAAGCAATAAGACATAAACAACCACCTTGTTTCTAACCAGAGGGGAAAGAAATCAAACAATCCTGAACCCTATGTGTTCCTATTTATAAACATGGGGAAATGTCAAGCTTGGGCCCTTTCCAAACAGGCGCGAGTGGGGGTGCGTCGACATAAACAATGCCAATGCACCCCCCCCCCCCCGGACCATTTGCACGGCTTACTTGCTCCTGCTGGCTCCCGTCGCGTTGTGGAGGCCAGAGAATATGTCCCCCTGGCCAGAGCGATGGCGCTGGAGAGGAGGCCAGGGGGGCGTGTCCCTTGGCCTCCACAATGCGACAGGAGCCAGCAGGAGCAGGTATGTTGGCTGGGGAAGGCGGGAGGAAAACGCCGCCTTCCAGCCGCTGCGTGCGAACGGCAGCGGCTGGAAGGCGCCCCTTTTGAAAAACCTCACTCATGGAGCGAGGTTCAAAAGGGGCATTTCCGTTCTGCTTGGGCGCCGCGAGCAGGGCGCTGCTGCCTGCTATGCAAACGCCTCCCCAGGGACAGCGTTTTTGCTGTCCCTGGGACGCTCTATTCCACTCGTGCGGAAAGAGCCTTGGTAAAGGTGAGATTTAAAAAGAAAGTTTTAAAGAATAAATGTAAGGAAACTTTTCTGCTAGACTGAAAATGGAGGAAGGCATTTCTAGCATCATGTTAAATTAAATGTCAAGGAGGAGACGGCAGTGAGTTCACCAGGCTGTGTAGCACTTAACTACAAAATGATAATTGGTGGGTTGTAAAAAAAGGAGAGATTTGTAAAGGCACAAAATGGTAGTTAAACTACCTGGTGCTCCCTTTTAATTCCCATTAGAAAATTATGCTTCCATACACCATTTAACTGCAGAGAAGTTCTCCTATAAAGCTGTCAGTCTTCTCAATTACCTCCTTTTATTTTTTAGAAAGTAAAGCATTTCAAAAGGTGGTTAACCAAGTTAAAAAACCAAACTCCCTCCTCAAAATGCCTCAAGAGCAGGACTAACAACCTAATAATCTGCTCCATCACTCAGCAGAGCACAGGATCTGATGCTGGGAGATCCTTGGGGTCTCTGAAGTGCTGGCTTTTCACATGAAAGGATATTTATAAATGTGAGAGAACATTTGCATATTCAATTCCTCCACCTGCACCTGTACAGTCTTCACCTGCTTTGTCTGAATTGTTTGAACAAATGCCAAGAGGCCCGTTGTGGTTGCAAACACCTCCAGGATTGTTCCCGTACAATCTCAATATATAACTTCTGCCCTAAGGGAGCCGGTAGAGAAGTTATATAAACACTCAAAGCCTAAGCAAACTGGAACCATATGACCTTTCGAAGCCAGGGAATCCAGCCCAAGAGATGGAAGCCTTGAGTGATTTTGGGACTACCATATAGCAAAGTTAGTCTTTGAAAGCTGAAAACTGGCAATGAAAAGAGACAGCTCTCATTCCTTGTGTGTGCAGGGAATATTTTGCAGTTGTTGTGGAACACAGCTCACTTATATTCACACACATACACCGCAGCAACCTGAAGCCTTATACATTACATAAAGCCATATCATTTGACTCTGTCGACTGAATAAACAAAACATTGGTGGAGTAATCACAGAGGAACCGTCCTGCTCCAGGTAACTGAGGCAGTCACTGACAGTAGATTCTGGGCTGGATCCTAACCCCATCCTATACCAATCCCCTAAGCAAAGTTTATTTATTAAAGCGTTTATACACTCCCTTTCGTTTCGGCTGAAGCTTGAAATCTCCTCCCTTCGCTAAAAGGAACCTCCCTTCAACTTAAGTGGCTCTTATGTGGGAGATTGTTCCTTGGAAGATGGTTGTTTCAACGAGCTGCCGTGTTCATCTGCAGTAGAGGAGCTGGACTCGAGTTCCGCAGCAGCACTTTAGAGACCAACAAAATTTTAGAGACCAACAAAAGGGTATAATCTCTGAGACTCAAAGCTCCGTTCATCTGTCTTATGAATGGAACTTTGATTCTCAAAAGCTTATACCCCCAAAATTGTCTTTGAGCATGGCTGGGTGCCCCTCTCTGGTTCCAATCCAAAGCATGTGATTGATGGTAACATATTCCACATCACTGCCGCGACATTTGTCACACTACAAAGTAATCAGTGCTGAATATATAAAGGGTCTTTCCTCAGAGGTGGTGTCACGTCTTTCCAGGTCCAAGGCTTAAATATAGGCTACGCAAATACAACTATGTCAAATTATATAGCCATACCAAGAAGGCAGCAAATCCCTTTTGGGAACAAATGAAGACAAACGATACTACTGACAGTCAAACACTACGACTAGATTAGTAACACATGTGGTATGAGACTAATGTGACACTGCTTCTGTTGTTTCATCTTGTGCAGATGAACAGCACAGAAAAAGTTGTATTTGGCACTGATGTATTTGTAGATTTGTATCTGGGCATCGACATGGGATTGTTTCCCTTTCAATTTTCTGTTCTGACTGTTGCATTAGCTTAGGATACCTCCAGTATGACCACATCTGATTGAAAATGTCTCCTTTTCCTGGAATAAGAGTTTCATTTTTGAAAATAGATTGCATAAATGATTAAAAAGAGATGGGGTCAACAATTTGAATATTGCAATATGTAGGTACTTAGAGGTTATAACTGATATATATATAAAGCTTAGAGGTTATAACTGAAGACATGGACTGCAGAACATAAGAACATAAGAACATAAGAACAAGCCAGCTGGATCAGACCAAAGTCCATCTAGTCCAGCTCTCTGCTACTCGCAGTGGCCCACCAGGTGCCTTTGGGAGCTCACCTGCAGGATGTGAAAGCAATGGCCTTCTGTGGCTGTTGCTCCCGAGCACCTGGACTGTTAAGGCATTTGCAATCTCAGATCAAAGAGGATCAAGATTGGTAGCCATAAATCGACTTCTCCTCCATAAATCTGTCCAAGCCCCTTTTAAAGTTATCCAAGTTAGTTGCCATCACCACCTCCTGTGGCAGCATATTCCAAACACCAATCACACGTTGCGTGAAGAAGTGTTTCCTTTTATTAGTCCTAATTCTTCCCCCCAGCATTTTCAATGGATGCCCCCTGGTTCTAGTATTGTGAGAAAGAGAGAAAAATTTCTCCCTGTCAACATTTTCTACCCCATGCATAATTTTGTAGACTTCAATCATATCCCCCCTCAGACGTCTCCTCTCCAAACTAAAGAGTCCCAAACGCTGCAGCCTCTCCTCATAAGGAAGGCGCTCTAGTCCCTCAATCATCCTCGTTGCCCTTCTCTGCACTTTTTCCATCTCTTCGATATCCTTTTTGAGGTGTGGCGACCAGAACTGAACACAGTACTCCAAGTGCGGTCGCACCACGGCTTTATATAAGGGCATGACAATCTTTGCAGTTTTATTCTCAATTCCTTTCCTAATTGTCCCCAGCATAGAGTTTGCCTTTTTCACAGCTGCCATGCATTGAGTTGACATTCCCATGGAACTATCAACTAAGACGCCCAAATCCCTTTCCTGGTCTGTGACTGATAGTACTGACCCCTGTAGCGTGTATGTGAAGTTTGGATTTTTTGCCCCTGTGTGCACCACTTTACATTTTGCTACATTGAACTGCATTTGCCATTTCCTAGCCCACTCACCTAATTTATCAAGGTCCGCTTGGAGCTCTTTGCAATCCTTTGCGGTTCTCACCACCCTACATAATTTGGTATCATCTGCAAACTTGGCCACCACGCTACCCACCCCTACTTCCAGGTCAACAATTGTAGAAAACTACAATTAATACAACTGTGGATTTGTTTACACCATTTTTTCCTGAAATTCCTTTACTATGAAATGGCTCTGAAAAGAAACTGTCTACTTACTGCAGCCATACATGCCTTGCTCTTGAAGAAAATTTACTCTGTCTCTTTAATCCATGCTGAATCAACAGACACGGTCCCATTCCCCTTTAAGGAGTCACTAAACTCATCATTAAATGCATCAAGAAAAAGATCAGTCAATGACTGAAACATAATGTCAGGAAACAAGCATATCCAATTAGCAGGCCTGAGCTATTAAGGATGGATTAAAAAGGGATAGCTACTAATATGACTTATTTACAACTCAATCATCAGTTGAGGGCTAGGAAATTGAGCAGAGTACAGCATCTTTTTCATCCTGTATCATGCTCCATCCCATTGAGCTCAGAAAATAGTCGGGGAACATACAGCGCTCAGTTCCCAATGCCGGATTAACCTAGTAGTAAAACTAGCATATGTTATGGGGCCCACATTTTTGAGAGCCCCACACTAAACGTTTGCAAGCTGTTTGGTGAAATCAGCACCTCACTGTATTCTAACGATCTAGCAGCGCTGTTGTTTACATGCCAGGGAACCTGCATGCTGCATGGTATGATTTGTGGGTTCTGCGTGTTTGCAGGAATGTGGGGTACCTTGTTGTGTCATAAGCACAGGCATGGTGTCTTTTGTGCCATCTCCCACACTCTCAACCTCATACTGAGCACTAAACATGAACTTCTGCATGAAACAGACACTTCCAGAAATAACAAATTTGTTCATTCTAAGTCTAGAAAATGTCACTTTTACACTGTAGCTTTCTTTTGATATTTGAAATTGATATCTATGTGTAGGTAGAAGAAGAGTTTGGATTTATATCCCCCCTTTCTCTCCTGCAGGAGACTCAGAGGGGCTTACAATCTCCTTGCCCTTCCCCGCTCACAACAAACACCCTGTGAGGTGGGTGGAGCTGAGAGAGCTCCGAGAAGCTGTGACTAGCCCAAGGTCACCCAGCTGGCGTGTGTGGGAGTGTACAGGCTAATCTGAATTCCCCAGATAAGCCTCCACAGCTCAGGCGGCAGAGCGGAGAATCAAACCCGGTTCCTCCAGATTAGATACACGAGCTCTTAACCTCCTACGCCACTGCTGCTCCTTGTTAGCAATATTATTGAAGTGAACAACATTTGTTGTATTAACTGGCTGTATAGCAAATGAAAAAATTACTTTACTATGCAAAATTAAATTACTTTACTATGCAAGAAAATAATTTATGTTTTAATATTTATGTGCATTTTTAAAAAAAATTAGGGTCTCTTTAGAGTATATGATGCAGGCCCCACAGTAGCTTAACTTGGCCCCATCAGTTCCTGTTCCCATTTGAAAGTGTCCATTCTGGCGACAAAACCCTATAGGGAGTTAGTTTCTGCTCCTCATACACTCACCTGCTTAACAAACAAAATAATCTGGCATGGATCACTATCCAAACTCCAAAATTCAACTGGAAACCAAATGCATCAATGACATGTCACCGGAACATGGCAGAAAAACCAATCTTAGCAGCCCAGGATCCCAACCTTGTTGAACCTGTAGGCACGTTTGAAGTTTTGGGAACAGGGAATAGACTCCAAAGTACAAGAAGAATTTGGACCAGAAGAAGTCTCAAAGCAGCTTATAAAGTCCTTCCCTTCCTCTCCTTACATCAGACACCTTATGAGGTAGGTGGAGCTGAGAGAGTTCAGAAAGCCCAAGGTCACTCAGCAGGCATCATGTGGAGGAGTAGGAAACAAACTTGGTTCACCAGATTAGAGTTCACAGCTCAAGTGGAGGAGTGGGGAATCAAACCCAGTTCTCCAGATTAGAGTCCACAATCTTAACTTCTGCATCATGCTGCCATGGGTAGGATACAGTCACAGAATGGTCAGGTCCAATCACAAAACACTGAGAGGATTAACAAGGTAATAAGAGGTTCCAGGCCAAGCCTCTTGCTATGATTAAGGCAGCTGGTGTGCCCAGTGAACATAAAGATGAGGCATACTAGGAGTGACGAAGGGAGGGAGAACTGTGCCCGGGGTATGAACTGCCCATACACGCCCTTCCCACCCCCACCCCCCACCCCCCAAACACCTGACATGCCCCCGGCCCCACCTCCCCACATGACTGCAATGGCGGCACCTGGGACAAGCAGCCCCTGGATGTCCCCACTGCAGCTATGCCCCTGCATACTAGGCTGTTCTGAAGCACAGCCTGTGCCATCAACACAGAGAAAAGCCAGGATTGACTCCTTGCTTTGAAGAAGAAGCCAAGTGGGTACCAGGAAACACATCACAGGTGCCACTGTGCCCACAATCATCACATCAGGGGGTCAATGCACTGAGAACTGACCTATGCAAACTTCACTGCGGCCCATGCCAACCCCACCACATCAAGCAGAACTGCAGCAGTGTTTCGTGGATTGCATCCTTCAGTTACCATCACAAAGCCCCTTCCTTTCCCACATTTCTTCCTTGAACTAAATCAGCACATTACAAAAACAGGACAAGGGACAGAGACCGAGCACTCCTTTTCCAGCCACCGCCATAAAAGCAACTGTATGTGTGTTGCAAACACCGAGCAATTATTTGAATGCCATACCTGAATACTGCCCCTGCAGCTTTGCGCAGGACAGAAAGGCTGCTGTGCCGCTGTTCCTCTGGAGATGCAGGGTGGCAGGAGTTCCACGTCCCCTTGTGAGCCACACGGTGCTTTCTGTTCTCCTTGCTAGATGAAGAAAGCTGCAAGGAAGCAGCATGGAGGGAAACCACGGACTGCCGAGCCAACCTTTGGCACACCACTCCATTTTTGCTAATTAAGCATTGAGAGAGAAATCAAAATCTTATATGAGAAGAAGGCTTGCCATTTCCTATTCATTCACACAGAATGAACTACCATTTAGGATAGCTCATTCAGCCTGCCTCCAAATGTCTTGTTAATCCATAGAGATTAGCACATTTTTTATCCCTTATTTCCAAGGGATTCAGAGTAGCATACATTTTCTCTCCTCCATTTTGCCTATGAGTTAAGTCAAAAAGAGAGAGAGTGGGGAAGGGGGACAGAGAGTGGGGAGAAAGGGGGGAGAGAGAGAGGGAGGGAGGGTGGGTGGGTGAGAGTCAGAGAATGTATAGTATTTGGCTCCAAATGAGTTTCAGGCCTCAGTGAGGATATGACATATAGCCTGACATATAACCACTACAATCACACTGGTTTTCTGCAAACAGAGACTAACAAATATAATTCAAGGGAAACATCCCTGTTTGGACACATGATTTGAAGGCAATCGATGCTCGTAGTGCAAAGAGAGTAAAGTCATTATAACTTTCTGGAAATGCAAATCTCTGTTTTGGAGGTTCCATGAACATCAGGGTCCATGAACATCTGAAGTGCCAGAGTTGGACACCTCTGCATTAAAGGCTCCACAGGCTGCAGAAAGGGTCGCCAGCTCAGAACTGGCAAATTCCTGAAGACTTTGGGGGTGCAGGGTGTGATTTGGGGAGGGTGGGATCTCAGCGTAGTATGATGCCATGATGAAATCCACCCTCCAAAGCAGGCATTTTCTCCACAGGCCATCTGAAAATCAACGGTTAATAGTGGGAGATCTCCAGGCGATACTAGAGGTTGGCAACTCTACTTCAGGCACTGAGAAGTAGTAAAATACAAGCCACAATGCTGTTTGTTTGGTTAAGATTCATCAGTAGAGGCTCTGGAGGTCTAAAGCTAATTAGATTGTTCACCAATCACCTTTTCCCCTCCCATCTGCTATTCTTTTAGATGAGCTCCTCCCGTATCAGCGGCTAACTATTGTGCTTTACAGCTTCAATAACTTTATACAGCTGCCCCATCTGGACAGTAGAGCTTCCAGAAATAAGGCTGCCTGGTCCATGTGCCCTGCTGTCATGATGCTGCCATGGGGGGGGGGGGTCCCCTTCGCTTTTGCAGGTGCTGCGTTATCACTCCTGGCTGTGGCCTTGGAGTTCTGCGGCTGGAAGGAGGCTCCAGGCTGGACAATATGAACTGTCTGCTTCTCATATTGGGTGGGGGGGGGGGGCGGGGAATCTCACACTCATATTATCAAGAGTTTGGCGCACTTCCTGACATGTCTTCAGCAAAAGCCTTGAACCCATCAATGATTTACTGTCTGAATGGGGAATCTGACACATGCATCTTTATATCTATACCACAGGCGTCAAACTCATGGCCCTCCAGATGTTATGGACTACAGTTCCCATAATCCCCTGCCAGTTGATGAGAATTGTAGTCCATAACATCTGGAGGGCCGCGAGTTTGACACCTATGATCTATACTAACTTGTTATTAAGCAAGAGTGTAGCAGTTCATGGGGCTCCGTATTTTACATCTGTACAACTTCATTTTTCTTCTAAAAGGGAGATGCCGGATAACGACAACAGGACCGGAAGAACTTTGCAATTTGCGTCACTTGCCCAAGTTTGTTTATTTTTTTAATCTTTAGGGGCTTCTTCCTTCCCATGTTACCAAATATCTTACAATATTACTATTAAAAGCATCTTACATGGTATGAGTGGGTATCATGTATTCAAAGGAAATTAAATGTGGGGGGGGGGGGATTGCTAGTTAAATGCAAGTTAAATGCAAAATGCATCACCTCCCATTTATGCCCCCAAGGGCCTAAAGTATTAAGATGAGAGGGGGGTGATTTTGCCACCTTATTCCTGATCTTCTTCTTGGCCTCTTTCCCACAAGCCTGTAGAGAGAGCCAACACCACTTACTTCACTGGGCTGTAGTTTGGCTCATTATGGCCAGTATAGGCAGCCATGAAGGTCCAGTCGAGAGAGGAAGACATCTTGAAAAAGGGCAAGAACGACACAGGCAACTCAGCAGACCTTCCTCCAGCACCATTCCCTCTTCTCTAGCATCAAGCCAATGGTAGCCACTTGTGACAGTAGTAGCAGTGCCTTAACGGGACCTAAGAGTGGCAGACTCTAATCTGGAGAACAGGGTTTGATTCCACACTCCTCCACATGAGCGGCAGACTCTAACCTGATGAACTGGATTTCCTTCCCCATTCCCACACATGAAGCCTGCTGGGTGACCTTGGTGCTTGCTGAGGGAGAGGAAGGGAAGGCGTTTGTAAGCACCTTTGAAACTCCTTACAGTTGAGAAAGCCAGGGTATAAATCCAAACTCTTCTTCTTCTAACTGCAGCACATTCATTGGGGTACGTACAGCCTTCTACTGATCCAGGAAGCACCAATGGGGTATATTGGGGGGGGGGGGGGCGCGTAGCTAGGCACTAAGGGAGACCCCAATCCAAGAAATTAAAAATATTTCAGCAGGGAGTTCCAAGTCTTCAAGCTCACCTAAATAGATTCAGGATGGGTAGCTAGACTCAGGCCCACCTAAAGTTGAGTGCGGTATCTCAGTGTACATATCTAGCTCATCCTTTTTCTACAGCTTGAGGGCAAAATGTCCAGCCATTCTGTTTCAGACAGGCATCAACTATCCATCAGTGGCACCCTAAACAGTGTTACAGTTTTCTAAATCCATTGAAGGGAATATCCTAGAAGGGTGCGACCCTGCTTAGGAAGGTATCACTTACCACTGCCTTATAAATTTGAAGGGATGTCATGTTGGTGAGGGAGCAAACTTGTTTTCTGCTACTCCAGAGACCAGGACCAGGAGTAATGGGTTCAAGGTGAAGGAAAAGACATTCCACCTAAACATCAGGAAAAACTTCCTGACAGTCAGGGCTGTTCAATAGTGGAATGAACTACCTCGGAGTGTGGGGGAGTCCCCTTCTTTGGAGGTTTTTAAAGAGAGGCTAGACAGCCATCTGTCAGGAGTGCTTTGATTGTATGTTTCTGCATGGCAGGGGGTTGGACTTGGTGGTCCTTGGGGTCTTTTCCAACTCTATGATTCTATGAAATAAGTCCACAAATATAACTCAGCCCATCTGCCCTCATGTCCGGTGTACTAACACAAGACAGCCTCTGCCGTTTGTAGCTTCCTTGCCTGGCGTTAATTATTACTCACCCCAGGTGACTACATGGCTGGTTCTCCCACCCCCACCCCCACCCCCTCTTTTTAAGGAAATCAATACATCACAACGTAAATAACACATATACATGTAGGAAGGTGACTTAGCAACTACAGTGATGGCTTTGACAATTTTGTGATTTTGCTTGCTAGATCAATGACACCAAAACTGGTAAAAAAAAATGTTGCTCACTCACAAGCTGAGTCTGTTTTGGGAAAGCAGGAAACCGTCATATACCAAGCAGACGCCAAACACTGTGATCCCCGTTTCCTTTACGAGCATTGCACAAGTCCCAAGAAATAAACTAAGCAGCAAGGAGAAGAATGAAGAAGTCGGAGGGAAATGTTCCCCAACGTAAAGCTGATCCACGCTCCTGCAAAGAAAACCAAAGGAATAACTAAAAATAAACCGTAGTTGTTGGTCTAGTAATCAGATTTCCTTTAATTAGAAACGAAATCTTCAGTATAATGGCAGTTAGCAAGACAGCCTACAGCGTAAATGCAAACTAAAAGGCTTTTGCTAGCGAAAAATAGCAAGGGAGACAAATACAAGGGCAAAAAAGATTTAAAAACCACAATGGCTGGGAAGAGACAGAAGAGGAACCAGTAAAAACAGAAGGGAAAGAATCAAAGGCAGGAATTACCTCAGCAAACCTGAAGGGACAACATGGAGGGTGGGGTCACTACCCTCAGGCAACATGTCAAGGTGCCACAAAGTGATCACTGCTGAAATGTGATTGACCCCCATGCCTCCAAGTTGCCACGACAACCAAGCAATGCTTCCCCCCTTCCTACCCTACAAGCCTGTTTGTCATTATCTACCCCACAGGGTGGTATGTGTGGTTCTGTCACCCCCCCCCCCCCCCGCACTAACCAGACTCTGGGGTGCAGAACACAGTTTATTGAACAGGATCAAGAGCTTACAGCAACCAACAATTCATTGCTGGAACTAAAGTTCAAAACAGCAGTTCAGGGTTAAAAACTCTTTAACTCTCTCCCTTGGAATCCTAGTGGGGTGAAGTAATTACCAACGGCCTAAGCAAAGCAGGGTATTCAAGGTTGACCCACAGATAAGACAGGTGCTACCTGCTGAAGGGTGAGAAAGCAATTTCGTGCCCAAAGCTGGAAGGAAAACATGCCAGGGGTTTCCCACACCACATTCTCCCAGTCCTTACCAAAAATCCATGGCAAAAGCAAGGAGGAAAGCTACCATCCCAATAGATTCTCACCAGATCCCAATAGATTCTCACCCAATAGATTCTCACCAGATACAGCAAGTTGGGGCACTTTACATGGTTGACTCAGCAACATGTGACTGTCACTTACTTTAACACACTAGTAGGACAACCAATGAAACCAACCTCACAGCCCACAACGGGATACAGGGAAAGTCAACAGAGATGTCCCCTACTTGCCTTCATTCAGAGGAAAATCAAGGCAAAACAGGAGGAATCACTGGTAAGGACACGGTAGCACACTCCTTCACTGCCCCCCAGATAATACCTGTACCCTTTCAAGCAACTCTTCCCCTTTAACCCAGCTGTCAAAAATGGGGACGTACTTTGGAGAGGAGCAAAAATGTTCACAAAATTTGGTTCCGCTCTATAAGCAGTGAACAAACACAGTTTTGGTCAGCCCCTCACACTGGAATCCTGAAATATTTTCAACAGATTTTACACAATCCATCAAGCCACATTAAAGAATTTCCCCTTATACACTGAGTAACCTTGAACATGACTATGTTTGATGTAAAAAGGAAACGCTTTCAAAGAGAAATAAGCACTCTGCAAGCTATTAATCTTCATTGTAGAGTTGCAAGAAACCAAACATTTTTAAAGCATGCGAACTGCCATTCTTTACTTTCACAGCCCAGAGACTATGACAGGAATTCCCCATAAGCAGAAGATTTAATTATTTATTTATCCATGTAATAACCCCTACTTCAACAGGATAAGACTTTTAAGTATGCAGGCAATTTAACCACATATAAATCATATTCCCCGATGCAAAATTCTTTACTGGCCTAGAAGTTCCAGCACATTTTATTTCTTCAATTGCTGATCGCACACGACCTTTTGCTAAACTTGTCATTTTTTTACTGCCTTGTATAATAAATCTTGTTTAATTATGTTTTTTTGTTACTTGAATCTTGGATACTTCCTGCCAGTTTTTCCCTGCTGGTTTTTATCACTTGGGGTTTAGTGGAAGACAGCTTTCTTCCTTTATTTATGATTTTGTGCTGTGTCCCCTCCCCCTTGTTTTTTCCCCCCTAATGCTTATTTCATTTTTATCTGGCCTTTCTTCCTAAAGGGAGTCAAGGAGGCATACTCCTGGGCAGGATCCTATTCAGGGACTATCCAAACCCAGACCTGCTGAGATTTCGTATCCTATATCGTTCAATGTCGTAAGCCTCACTGGGGACATAATAAAGGTCTTCATAAACAAACAAAAATGGAAATTCCATTGACTCACAGGTCTTCCCAAGGAGATTAAACAGAGATGAAAGCCCAGTGATGAACATGTCTTATGAGGCTGCCCCACCACCACCACACTCACAAGCATGACAGAGTCCACGCACAAAAGCTTGGATAGCAGGCTCTAACTATACAGAGGTGAACAGGGTAAATCACTGCACACCTAGATTGCGTGGTATGGCACCAATCAGGACCGTCCTGACACAAAGCCAATACTCCCAGTCTCAAAAACAAATTCCCACTCCCAGGAACCATCATTCTTGAGGCTCACCTAAATATTATGAAAATAGATGTGAGAGGGATGTATCAGAGGGCAGAGGTTACAAAAGTTTCCCCATCTACTGCTCCTCCACTTAAAAATCATACCTACACGTGCTCTTCTCTCCACCTCCCGTACAATTCTGAACACACTTTCCTTTGTGTAAATGCATTTGAAAACCTACAGTGGGAAACATTTGAAGCAGAGAAGCATAGGCGGGGGAAGAATTGGACCCCTTCCCCTCCTGTTCCTCCACTCTGTAGCAGTCGCAAAGCTACAAGGGGACAGGGGGGTGCGCCGTGCACCGGGCGCATGCCTGGGGGGTTCGGAAAATCTCCCCCAGGCCCCTCCCCTTTCCCCGCCCCCACAGCGCCCCTTGTGGCGCCCACCCCACCCCCCTTCCCACACTTATCTTAGTTCCTTTCCTTTTTCAGAACTTTTTCAGGCTGCAAAAGGCCTGTTTGCAGTAAAAACGGCCTGAGGAACTACAGTTCCCAGGAGACCTTGGGGCTCACAAGGTCTCCTGGGAAGTATAGTTCCCATCAGGCTGTTTTTACAGCAAACATGCCTTTTGCAGCCTGAAAAAGTTCTGAAAAAGGAAAGGAACTAAAGTAAGTGTGGAAAGGGGGGGGGCCGCGGGGGGGTGTGTGGCACGGGGGGCAGAAAATTAGAATGTGCACCAGGTGCAGTTTGGCCCAGCTACGCCTCTGCTCTGTAGGATTCCCTTCAGAAATATCTTTTTTTTTTTTAGAAGGCCACCCTGTTGGGTGTATACATATATCAGCAGAGTAGAACAGAGGAGACAGATTCTCAGTTGCTTTTTATAAATGAGTTCACTAACTATAAGGGAGATTACATGGAGATAAAATAAGAAAGCCTTTCTTCCCTGTAACACATCTACATTACTGTACGATTGGTTACACCTTGCTACCTATATGCTGTCTCACATGATGCCGTCTACCTCGTGTCTCCTCTCTGGTGTCGTGTCTGATCAAACAAAGAAACAAGAGTTAACTTTATAACTTCAGATGTACCTGCTCACTGACATGTAAGCAATGGCTGTCTGGCTGACCAATAGCTAATCAACAGATCAGGGGATAAACAGTGACTTCAGCAACTTGTTTACATACAAACAGTTAACCCTTTTATAACTGAGTTGTGACAGACACTTGCGAAATCCCAATACTCCCAAGGTTCAAAAGTCTGCAATACCAGTAATGAAAAACGCCACTGCCTGTAGGAGGTGTGCACCACAAACACTGCTACGGTATTGATGTAGGAGGCAACACAACAGGAATGCTGGTCCCCTGCCGCTCAATGTGCTATAACAGCATCCAGTTCCCTTAATTTAATGCACATAGTTGAGCTGCTGCTGCTGCTAGCTACCATTCCCCACCCACTGCACAGAAAGAAGAGACAAGAAAAGAAATAAGGTTACAGAGGGTGTTGTATGTAGGGATTGGCAGGATAAAGCAAATCCCCCTCGCTGTGACGTCTTATTTATTTGTTCTCCCCTTTGAAAATAAGTATCCCAGCCAATTTTTTTTTTAGTTTAAAAAGCCATACCTATTATAGGAGAGAAACGCCAACAGAAACAGAAGACAGGCCAAGACATCTGCTCTGCCTACTATACCCGTTACCTAAAAAGAAATGAAAAATGTGTTGCATTAATAATTGAACAACAACGCTATATTAAAATGCTTCGAACAATTATCAACATTTGTCTTTTGTTTCCGTGCAGCAATGTTGTTCCTGACATTTGTCTCTCTTTAATATTTGCCAGAAGATATTTAAGGATATTACTATTTCAGCAGGGAGCAAAAATTAATGGTGCTGTGTTTCACATTTCATTAACACCAATGATTCATCTAGTTCAGGGCTCTGACTGTTCTTTGTCCAAATGAACAGCGTTTGATATTTCGTTCAGGCTTGCAATATTTCTTCTTCCTCCATCCAAGTTTTCAACATTCCACCCAATTTTCCCAGAATTCCCTCACAGTCCTTAGAATGACTGAGAAACAGAACCAGTAGATTGGGCTGCAGGGGACAGATGAATCCCCTGATGTTGCCACCTAGTGCAGATATTCAGACATTTACTGCTCTTGGATTGGAGGTTCCCTTGATGAGCAGCCACTGGTGGACCTCTCCTCCATGAACCTGTCTAATATCCTTTTAGAGCTATCCATGCCAGAGGTCATTACTACATCTACAGCCAGTGAAATGCACAATTTAAATGCTCATTGGCTGAAGAAGTGGTTCTGTTTCCACACTGCATACAGCAATCTCACTAATGCACAGTAAAATAAAGGAACTTCTTAAAATGGCACGAAACAAATTAATTAGTCCAGGTGAGATTTTTTGACAGAGGGAAGGTGATCAAGTTAGGAGACATGTTAGACTTATATTAAAAGCAGAGAGTCAAACACCAAGTAGGCCTCAAAAGGTCATTGACACAATCCTCTTCACATGGTCGGACCTGCGTGGCGTAGTGGTTAAGTGCTTGCATTGCCGCTCACATGGTCAGGAGTTTGAGCCCCCTGTGGGTCAGATATCCTGGCAGCTGGCTCATGGTCAACTCAGCCATCCATCCATTCTTGGTCAGTAAATGAGTGCCTAGCTCATAGGTAGGGGGTAAAGAATAGCTGGGGAAAGCAATGGCAAACTACCCCACAACAGAGGCTTGCCTATAAAATCACTGCTCGCAGTGGTACCCCAGGGTCAGACACGAAGGGGAAACTTTACCTTTTTTCTTCACATGGTAGGTTAGAACACAAAAACTGTATTTCTTGATTAAAGATCCATTTGCTACACACTTTCTATCATTTTGGAAGCAATAGCTACCTCTTCTAATTTTCCCCAAACATTAGGTCATCGGAGGCACAATGTCTCTGAAGCTGGTGTTTCCACAGCTGCCATGGCTAACATCCTGTTTTCTGATTGTATAGTAAAATCACAATCCAAGCTGAAACCAAAAGTGGCTGTGTGAACTAAAGAGAAGCACACACTATGTGGAAAATATATTCCATGTACCTTTCTTTCTTTCTTTCTTTCTTTCTTTCTTTCTTTCTTTCTTTCTTTCTTTCTTTCTTTCTTTCTTTCTTTCTTTCTTTCTTTCTTTCTTTCTTTCTTTCTTTCTTTCTTTCTTTCTTTCTTTCTTTCTTTCTTTCTTTCTTTCTTTCATTTTATTTATATACCGGCCTCCCCGAAGGCTTTCTCCACAATGAGTACCCAAAGCAGCTTACATTACACTTTTCTCCCCCATTTTATCCTCACAGCAAATCTATGAGGTTGGTTAGGCTGATGAGCCCAACATCACGCAGCCAGCTTCCATGGCACAGTGGGGATTTGAACCTGGGTGTGTCAGATCTTAGTCCAACACTCTTCACCACTATGTCACACCATTGCATGTAACCACTACAGTTCTTGTTAAGAAAGGCCCTTTTTTCTTCACATGGTAGGTTAGAACACAAAAATTGTATTTCTCGATTAAAGATCCATTTGCTACACACTTTCTATCATATCCTGCTGCCACAGGAAGTGGTGATGGCCACTAACCTGGATAGCTTTAAAAGGGGCTTGGACAGATTTATGGAGGAGAAGTCGATTTATGGCTACTAATCTTGATCCTCCTTGATCTCAGATTGCAAATGCCTTAACAGACCAGGTGATCGGGAGCAACAGCCGCAGAAGGCCATTGCTTTCACATCCTGCATGTGAGCTCCCAAAGGCACCTGGTGGGCCACTGCGAGTAGCAGAGAGCTGGACTAGATGGACTCTGGTCTGATCCAGCTGGCTTGTTCTTATGTTCTTTGGAAGATGGCACAATTGTGGGCAGAGAAGCAGAGTAGGGATTCTTAACACTTTTCCTCACACCAAGGGTTTCTCTTAGCTTCTTTTTCCATGTAATTTTACATGCGGAGAAATGTGCATTTAAAATTCCATTGAGAAGGAACAGCTGAAGAGAGAAGTTTGGAATAAGGAAATGAAGGGAAGGAAAACAGTCAATATCCTCTTCTCTATTCCCAATTGCCCCCACTGAAAGCAACTTTTCCTCATTATATAATGAGGCCTTCAGGATACTGCAAAACTTCCAAAACAAGAAAAAAGAAGAGCTAGCAGCAAGATCTTGTTTGTAGCACTTATAAGTTTTCCCTCCTTTTCTAAGACCTTCCTAACTCTGCAAGTCTTGAAGATTAAAATAATGGCTTTTTAAAAGCATAATGCTGCAACAGTGAGATACGGACTTAAAGACAAACCCTCTCCCCAGGTCAAAACAGCCATTCCTAACTATGGTAAACTTAGCAAATGAAAGGTGAAGCAATTCCCCATCTGTCCGTAAATTCTAATCATCGAACACAGCTCAGTCAAAGACACCATTCTTAGTCTCTAAACTGGTGAGTTTTAGTAATTTATTTGTGCTAGCTCAACATTTTACCTCCTCTTAAATAACAAGAGATTAAAAAGTCTGTCTTGAAACGTGGTTCATAAATTAACTTGTCTTCTGAGTTCTGGTGTTTGCTTCCTATGCTCTTGGTCCTTTCTTTGGTAACTCTTACCTTGAATTAACAAACATATATTCAATGTATGAATAAAAGCCTCCAACCAACCCACTCCTTTTCAAACCAATGGTTCTCCCCCCTCCAAAAAAAGGTGCTTTATTCTGGCTGATTAACTCATGAAACAGCCTGGGAGGAATCTGGAAAGCTCAAGCCTCCTTTGTTATTAAAAAGATAATCTTTCCTGAAAGGATCTCAGCAAGGCAAGCTTTGTTCATGCCTGCCTAAGTCTCAACCATTCGCAACCCCCTTAAGAACTGGTCTGAAGACAGAAATGGAAAGATCTAAGCTGGGATTTACAATACTTCATGAATACCACCAGCCAGGCCTTTGCAGACCACAATTTCAATTGACAAGGATTCTCCTTAATTGACAAGTTGGATGCTAAGACAAGAATGGAGAGATCTGAGAGCCACTGAAAAGCACACCTCTATTTATTTATTTAACCACATTTACACCCTGCATTTCTTCCCATTGGGAACCCAAAGTAAATCATACCGGTCTCCTCTCCTCCATTCTGTCCTCATCACAAGCCTGTGAGGTAGGTTAAAAGCTGAGAGTGTGTGTCTTGCCCAAGGTGACCCATGGCAGAGTGGGGATTTGAACCTGGATCTCCCAGATCCCAGTCCAAAACTTTAACCACTACACCAAGCTGGTTCTATCTGAGTGGCCACTGATTCAGTTTTTTGATGGTGAGGGAATTCTGGGGAAACCGGGTAGAATGTCGGGAACTGGAATAGATGGACCGACTGAGGAAGAAGAAGAACCGTTTGGTTTTTAAAAATGTAAACACTCCTTAAGAGTCTAACTAAAGTACTGAACATTATTCATGCAAACAGAGAAGAGTCAGAGTACATTTAGGATTGAATAAAGTACAGGAATCCTGGGAACATGGCTATAGTTATACTTGGGAAGGTTCAAGAGGTTGCTGTCTTGATTTTGGAAGGAAAGCCTTGATACGAATGTGGGTGGAAATGATGCGTTTATCAGGCTAAGAAAAATTAGACCTTCAGGAAATTCTCCCACAAGATTCTCACTATAATTAACCGGAACTTCAGCAGAGGGTTTCAGAGAGTAGCCATGTTGGTCTGTAGTAGACTAGCCACTCCTAACCTCTTTCTTTGCAACAACCCTATCTTCAGACTGGGACAAGGACTCAAGAATCTCCATTCCTACTTCTCTCTGACCAAGCCAGCCTTGACTCTCAAAAGTGCATACTCAAAATCTTGTTTGTCTCTAAAATACTACTGGACTCACATTGAACAACAGAGATCCAACACAACACTCCTTCACTTGGAAGGGCCTTGATTTCTTTCCAAAGAATTATGTCCCCAAAACAGAAAAATCCCAGTACCCAAGATCAGAAACTTAAGCTTTCTCCTTAGCTCTTTAAAAGGCCAGATCCTTAAAAAGTTAGAATCACTTTCTGAAAATGAGTTTGATTTTGCTTGAAATTTGAATTTTTTTGTGTCTTCCATGGATAAAGACATTAACAGTCATGGCAAACGTCCTATAGACAGTACTTTGTTTCTTGATGTAGTGGCACCAGTTCAGGGTTGTTGTTTTTTAAAAATCAGCGTTTAATTCAAAAGTGAATTAACTGTAATTAACTGAACAATGTCCACAGCTCTGCTCAGAGTTTCTAAATTAGACCTATATGCATGATCCTAAGCTATGCCACCTTCCAATATCTACTACACTCTCAGACACAATGTAATTTGGAGAGTTTCTAGAATGGCAAAAGTGTGAAAGAAAATTCTGAAAGAAGGCAGAACAATCTCTTAGCACAGCAGACATCTTAGAGTTCTTTCAGCTTCATGTAGCAGCCGAGGATCTTATTATCCTTCAAGGAAACTACTTGATGTTTATCTGAGTAATGCTGATAATTTCTTTTTTCATTCCTTCCTCCTTTACCTAGTTTCCTTAGGAATTTCCTTCTGGCCCTACCTTAAGTTGTTCCCCCTTCTGACTGGCTATTAATTGGTTTTAAGTTGCTAGAAAATGGAAGATTTAAAACAAATTGTATAGCGGATGTTTCGTTTTAATTTTATTATTGTAAACTGATGTTATGACCTGCTAAGCCCATCACGATGGGAACGGGAAGTCTATAAATCTAATAAAGGTTGTATCCAACCGGTTTTTCTCACAGTAAAAAAAAGGAAGAAGAGATTCTCTTTGACCACCAAAAAAATCTACTTCAGGAATCATGGTATCTTAATATACAAAAGCCATGTAGAATGGGAGCCATAGTAAGGAAGGGAATTGCATAAAACCGAGTACAAAAGCCAGCTGCAGCCAAACTATAATCCCCATAACCTCTTCAACTTCAGAAAAGATTATGGGGCTCTACATTTTGGTTGGAGCATTGGTACGGCATTGTTTCACCAATCTTAATGATACTGCAGAATTTCCCCCATCCCCAAGGCAAATTCCAGATAAGGGAATTATTTAGATCAAGACAAAGGCATCAGGAAAGAATTAAATACCCTCTTCCTTGGAAAGGCTGCCCTGATCAGATCCTTGTGCCTGTTTTAGACGCCTTAAAAAAGAAAAATTGGAAGATTCTCCCATGTCATCTGTGGCTCGGATCTTAAAATTACAGCAAAATCATTATGCGCGGATGTTGGAAGAAAGTTTGGCTAAATTAAACAGGCACTCGTTCAAATAAGCTCGCTCAGCTCTGAAGACTTAAGATTCTAACATGAACTGAAAGCTTAAATAAAGCAGATTCTGAATCTTTCTTGTCATGCTGATTATTTTCTTTAAGCACAGCCATATTTGTTGCTGGACTTCCAAAGCAAGACAGCATTTCACATTTTATTCTGGCACAAGAAGTACATTCCCAGCTACTGGGAAGATACTGTGTTTTTCCACGGAATTAGAAAAGTAACTCTCGGTCGCTCACATACTTACAGCCTCAGTGTGAATGGGATGGACAGCAAAGAACAGGGCCGTGACAAAAGCCAGCCGGCTGTCCTTGAAAACGGCTTTGTCACAAGTGTGCATCAGCAGCAGTGTCACTAGGCAGTGCAGGACTACATTCACGGCATGGAAACAGAAGGGGTTCATGCCAGCCAGCAAGATATTCAGCCTGCAAGAAAGAAAACATAGGACAAGTTGCAGGAATTGACCTGGAAGCAAAGGTTTAGGAAAAGATGCACGCATTGACAAGTGTTGCAAATAAAATTCACAACAGGTTTTTACTAGTTCACAACTATGTTACGTACATGCCTACGAACATATGAAGTTGTTTCCTAGGGAGTCAGATCATCAGACCTTGTTGGTTCTGACCGGCAGCAACTCTTTCCCAGCCCAGATTCCCAGAGATTATCACTATTTAGTAAATGTATTGCACTGCTTTCCTTCCCAACGGAGGCTCACACACACCTAAGCATAACTGAAATGAACCCTTTAAACAAATAAAGTGCAAAGACATTAATTCTGTTAAAGATACATGCAGGAATGTTCCACTTTGACAGTACACTCTTCCATATGAGAATATGCGACAAAAACAGGATTAACATATTTTCAATAAAAACAGAGTAAAATATTGTGTCAGCATGGTTTAATTTTTAAAATTCAGCATAGGTGGCAGGAAATGCATACTTCTCTTTGGGTTTCAGCTGGCCAGGCAGGTAGTCAGAACAGTTGCTTATTTCTTCTGGCAGGTTATCCAGAAACATTCAACCTTTTATAGTTATGAAGACATAATTTGGCAACCAAGTTTGGCAACTAAGTCTGGGATCTTCACTGTGTAAAGCATGTGCTCTTCTACAAGTTTCTCATTGGTGCACGCCAGCAGCCTGAGAGTTGTACCCAGGTTCCAGTTTATCTGACACTGCATCTTAAAGCCTCAGGCTCATTCCGCACACGCAGAATAATGCACCTTCAAGCTGCTTTCACAACTGTTTTTGCCATTCCACACAGCTTCAAAGAGCCCTGAAAGCAGCTTGAAAGCAGCATTACTCTGCGTGTGCGGAATGAGCCTCAGTCAAGAGGCCACGATCCCTGAGCACCACAGAGAAAACCAGCACTGGAAAATAACTAACAGGGAAACGAGTTATGTAGCCACTGGGCATGATCAACTCCCACATAAGGATAGTTTTCTAGTTTGAAGGTCCAAAACAGTATAGCAGGATTCCATAACAGCTCACGTCTAGACTACCCATTTAGGCTTTTAATAAGCTGGATTCGGGTTCTCCGCAGCCATACAGCAACTGTGGGAAATGGCTTTTTAAAAAATAAAAACAGAGGGTTTGGAATGCCACCGTGTGAGGAGGAAGGGTTCTTGCTCCCCCAGGCTGTTTTCCTGTGCAAAAAACCAGCACTGGGGTGTTATTTTCCCATTTTGGCTGTTCTAGAATAACTTCCCTTCCCAGAACTGTTTCTGTATGGAGGAATAGCTGGGATGGAGGCAGGAGCCCTTTCTCTCCCCATGGCGTCATTCTGAGCCATTTGGTCTCTCTGTTTTGTAAAAGCCGTTCCCCGCAACTGCTGCATGGCTGTGGGGAACCCAACTGAGTCCAAGGAACCTGAACGTGTACTTTGGCCCTTTTGACGCACAGCCCACAGAAGGTGGAGAAACTAACACAAACTATCACCCCAGGTTTTGAAATCTACTGCTGATGACAGGTCTGTAATAAAATTCTCCAAAAGAGGTGTTTTATTTCAGCAAAGCATCATTGTTATTTTGGTAGCTTGCTCATAGCACTAGTGCAATCAGAAAACATTATCAGGAACTTTCGGAAACAGGTAAATTCCCTCATCTGATGGGAGGCAAGTGATGAAGAGGGGGGAAACATGCGCACAGCAGAGAATCAAACCCGATGGGAAAGCGAAGGAGACCACATGCGCATAAATGGGCCACAGAGTTAGCAAGTTAACACAAGGCTGTGCACATGCAGTCCTTGATTAAAAGCACTTGAATGACAATTAAACTTCCTAAAACATCTGGCACTGCGGGATGGAAGCACTTCCCCACTTCTATCCCTCACAAGAACCTTTTAGATGATTATACACAACAGCAGGATCCTTTTAAGAGACGTTCTCTTAAAATTTCAACACTGATGGGACTGCCATTTTTGGGATAGGATGGTAAGCATCCACAATTTTCCCTGAGCAAAAGTAAAAACTCTTCAGTTTCAAAGCAAAACCAGATAAAAGAGAACTAAATTTGGAAGAGAGAAAAAGAGATGTTTTTCAGACATTTTCATTACTTATGTCAATTCTTCTGAGAACAGAGGGCAAAAGACAAGCAGACACCCTGCCTGCAGAAACAAGTCAGAAAAACAGAATAAGCAATTCAAGCTATTAAGATGCCTAATGGGCAAATTACAGATTATCCCATGTACTTCAAAGCATACTCCTCCCAAAGTGCATACAGTTCCTGCTCTTTAGTGTCTGTAAGACAATCATAGTGCTTGTGTTACAGACGCCCGCCATGACATACTGAAGGGGCACTCGTGTCTATTGAGAAAATACGCCAAATGGCAGGCAGGTCAGGTGAAAGCCAATAAAAGACAATTTTGAAAATTTAACTAGAAATACACTAAAGGAAAAATGCCGCCCCAAAGGGCAGAAGTGAACAGCCCCAAGTTAGTGATTAATAACAATCTTCTATGCATTTTTAATAGACTGACAAATGGTTGTAACTTACAAGAGGTGTCTCATAAACATATGCCTTGGGCTTGTTCAAAGCCAGTGTGGTGCAGAGCAGTAGGCACTAATCGAGAGAACCAGGTTTGATTCCCCACTCCTACACATAAAGCCTGCTGGGTGATCGTGGGCTAGTCACAGTTCTCTCAGAACTCTCTCAGTCCACGTACCTCACAAGGTGTCTGCTGTTGGAAAAGAAAGAGTTTGTAAACTGCTTTGAGACTCCTTACGGTTGAGAAAAGTGGGGTCTAAATCCAAACTCTTCTGCTTCCACCAGTTAATCCATCTTTTAGGAAGTCATTATTCATATCAATTTTGTATTAGAATACACATTGATCTTTGAGGATACTTGTGCACTTTTAAAGTAATTGCCTTGTCCTGGGGGCTAATTGATGGTCAACAAAAATGGACCCTCCTTATCTTTAGTGTTACTAAAACACAACAGAACAGATAAATGCCCACATTACATTATATTTACTTATTTATAAATCTGATTTTTTAACATCTCTGCTCTTTCCTGACTAGGTCAGGCTCACAACAAAATAAAGCAATTTAAAATTATATATAATACAATTAATAACTCAGTAAACCCTCATGAATAACTCAATGGCACCCTCATATATACAAAAAAGGGAGGGGGGATGAGAGAGGGGAAAAACCTGCAACTAAATAATTAACAGGGACAACAGGAAATAAGAGAATAAGATTTAAACAATAATATGAGAAAGAAAAGGGAAGGGAAGGGAAGGGGAAGAGAGAGGGGAAAGGAAAGGATAAAGATGGAAGGGAGGAGGGGGAAAGGCAAGGGAAAAGGAAAGCCATTGCTGTCCTCAAACATAGGCCTGCCAGGCAGACCATCTGTGGCCCCTTCCAAACATGCAGAATAATACACATTCAATCTTGCACAATTTTTTGAAAGTGGATTTTGCTATTCCGCACAGGAAAATCCAGCTTCAAAGTTCATTGAAAGTGGTTTGAAGGGACATTATTCTGCATGTGCGGAAGAAGCCTGCTTGCTGGACTGCATCAAACCCTCCATGGCCATGATAAAGGGACCCTTTCAGCCTCTGTATCTACAGGCAGCTGGGATACATGGCCCCGAACTGCCCTGAGCCATTCACACAGCCCAGGGCAGAGGCCCACGGGACCACGGTGGGTTGCTGCCATGGCTCTGCACAGAGCCACGGCTGCTTCCCGTACCCCAACTCCCTGGAGCCCAGGGACCCTCCCCCCAGCCTGGTCAGAATCGTTGCTGTGACCAGCTGGCCTGCGTGACCACGCAGGTGGGGGGGCAAAGGG
Organism: Sphaerodactylus townsendi; assembly: GCF_021028975.2. Lineage (NCBI taxonomy): Eukaryota > Metazoa > Chordata > Lepidosauria > Squamata > Sphaerodactylidae > Sphaerodactylus > Sphaerodactylus townsendi. The sequence goes on from NC_059430.1 coordinate 26,335,753, forward strand.
GGCTGCACAGCCGCCATTAACCAGGTTCTCCACCAGGCCCGCTTCCATGCTGGGTTTTACAAAAAGAATCGCGGATAGTGCAATTCATGTAAAACCCAGCAATGGGGGGGGGGGTCCCCAGGATTCACCCGGTTTAGGGGCAGGAACTGTGCGAAGTTCCCGCTCAAACCGGGTTACATCCCACTACCACCACGGCATATTTGGTCCATGCGGAAGGGGCCAGAGTTCCACCAAGGCCTGGGCCAGTGCCGAAGAAGCCCTGGCTCTGGTTGAGGACAACCAGAAGGTCTTTGAATCAGCAGTAGGTTGATCCCAGCTGAATGGACCTGCGCTGCAGGCAGGTGTCAGCTATGGCATGTCAGACAGACTAAGGTCAAGGCAGGTGGCAGGCAAAGGAATGGTTGGACAGCCCCAGGTCAAGGCAGGCGGAAAACAAGCAAGCAAGTCCAGGAGTCAAGCAGGCAGACAGGCTAGGCAAGAAGGTACAAGATCTGGAACAGGAAACCTGGTGCGTGGAGCTTTCCAGTGAACACATTCTTTGCACTGAGGCAGAGCCAAGCCCACAACAGGGTTTATATGGGAGATCCTGGCTAATGAGGCTACAGTCCTGCAAGAACTCAGTCCTTCTCAGATGCAGATGTCTCCATTTGCGCTGAGTCTTCTGCCATACATAGCAGCAACGTGAGCACTTCTCCTTTTACCATTTAGCTGCTGCCTCTGTCTTTGCCTTCTTCGTGCAGCTGGCTCATTACTTAGCTCCTATAAGATGACTGATGGCTCTCCCTAGCTCAGTGATGGCGAACCTTTTCGAGATCGAGTGCCCAAACTGCAACTCAAAACCCACTTATTTATCGCGAAGTGCCAATACGGCAATTTAACCTGAATACTGAGGTTTTAAAGGTTCTGGTGGGTTTTCCTAACATTTCACCTGCATCTGTGTCTGGCACCTTCAGAAGTGTATCACAGAGGGAAGTCTGTTACACACTGTGATACACTCTGTGACTTCCCTCTGTGATATACCTCTGAAGGTGCCAGACACAGATGCAGGCCATGGACGCTGTGGTCCATGAAAGCTTGATGGGGATTGGGGGGTGGTGATGGTGGTGGAGGATGGGAAAGCTGTCACTGCCCATGGACCCTGTGATCCATGGGCAGAGAAAGCTTGATGGGGGTGTGGGGTGGATGGATCAAATGAGTCTGGAGCGCCACTCTCTCTCTCTGAGAGGTAGCCTCTCAGAGAAAAGTGGGCTCCAGCTTTTCCTCTCAGAGAGAGAGGGGAACTCCAGCCTCTGCATTTGTTTGGGGTTTTTTTATGCGGAGAAAGGGTCCCTTTCTTGGCTTAAAAAATTACCCAGGCTGGAGTTTTGGAGGCCACCGAACAGGTTGCTGCCGCCGCCTCCCCCTCTGCCCGAAGAAGAAGGCAGCCACCTTCTCCCTCGGGCAAAGAGGGGTTCCCTGCTCAGCGCCGCCTGCCCCTGCGCCGTGACAGCAGGCGGACCTGAGCAGGTCGCTGCTGCCATTCCTCCTCTACCCAAGAAAGAAGGCAGCCACCTTCTCCCTCGGGCAGAGGGGGGTTCCCTGCTCGAGGCCGCCTGCTCCCGCAACACGAGAGCCGGTGGCCCCAAGCAGGGCAACGCTGCTGCCATTTTCCCTCTGCCCGAGGGAGAAAGCAGCCACCTTCTCCCTCGGGCAGAGGTGAGTCCCTGCTCGACGACGCCTGCTCCCACAACGGGAGAGAAGGCGGCCCCGAGCAGGGAAACGCTGCTGCCATTCCCCCTCTGCCTGAGGGAGAAGGCAAGCACCTTCTCCCTCGGGCAGAGGGGAGTCCCTGCTCGAGGCCGCCTGCTCCCGCAACGGGAGAGCAGGCGGCCCCGAGCAGGGAAACGCTGCTGCCATTCCCTCTCTGCCCGAGGGAGAAGGCAAGCACCTTCTCCCTCGGGCAGAGGGGAGTCCCTGCTCGAGGCCGCCTGCTCCCGCAACGGGAGAGAAGGCGGCCCCGAGCAGGGAAACGCTGCTGCCATTCCCTCTCTGCCCGAGGGAGAAGGCAAGCACCTTCTCCCTCGGGCAGAGGGGAGTCCCTGCTCGAGGCCGCCTGCTCCCGCAACGGGAGAGCAGGCGGCCCCGAGCAGGGAAACGCTGCTGCCATTCCCTCTCTGCCCAAGGGAGAAGGCAAGCACCTTCTCCCTCGGGCAGAGGGGGAATGGCGGCAGCGCCCTGCTTGGGGGAGGGGGAGATCCGGGCACTCGTGTGCCCGGCGAGAGGCCTCCGCGTGCCATGTGTGGCACGCGTGCCATAGGTTCGCCATCACGGCCCTAGCTACACGATATCAGGCTCTACTTGAGCTGGAAGCTGGCTCTGTTGCCTGCAGTTCCTGGTCCACAGTGCCTTCAGGTTCTACATCAGATTCCTCGTATCCCAGGGACTGGCTCATGACAGGACCGCTGTTTGGTGGGGTAGATCGGGAGAGGCAGTTAAGGGCTTTAAGGGAAAGAAACAAAACCTTGAACTTGATTCAGATCTCCACCTGGAGCCAGTGCAGCTGATGGAGCACCAGTTGAATATACGCTCTCCACAAGGTCCTTGCATAGACCCCCACCACTGCATTCTGGGCCAACTGGAGTTTCTGGAGCAGTCTCAAAGGTAGCCCTGTGTAACCCTGTGTACAGTGAATTACAGTAATCTAGTCTGCAGGTAACCATTGCATGGATCACAGATCAGAATGAGATAGGTAGGAAGTCAGTTACCAGATCTAGATTGAGGAAAATACCATCTTATCAACATTTGAACATATGGCATACAGCCAACAATTGCATATGGGCCTATCTTTAGACATATGGAAACATCTTATAGATGCTTATGTGCAGACTTGCCATCATTGACATTTTTTAATTTCTTTTCCGTTTGAAATTTATAATTATTTTTTAAAATCCACCCGAAAACTGAGCAGAAATGCACCCACCCACGCATTTCGTTATAAAACTACAGCATTAAAAAAAATTGTAGAAGACTAATATGGTACAAATCACGATGCTGATGTAGATTAAGTTAATCTGGCTTGCAAGAGCTTTTCCAGAGATCGGAAATGAAGAAAGAAACCTCTTCTATGGGCACATTATGTACTTTTTAACAACCGTCATGTTTTTTTTCAAGGTTAAGTGATCTGATGGGATTCCAAGAATAGAGAACCGATGGGTTTTTTTAAAAAAATTGTTTAAAGTAAAACAGCATGACACGGCACAAGAAAATATACACTCTCTTCCTCTCCGTTTCTGCCAACGAAACAAATGAGCAGCCAATTCCACAGACACAGAGAAGTACAAGATAAAGGGGAGGAAAGTCTCAACACAAGTGCACGCATACAAAACCGTCCGTCCCTCTTTCTGCACTTGGCACTGCTGCCAACTATTGGCAAGTCCCTGCTATTTTCAGCAGAAGAATTCCAATAACAGGTCAGCTTAAGGGAAGAACTACAGGCCGCATTCAGTCCAAGGAGGAGCCTTGTGAGTCCTTGGACTCACACCCTCCCTCCACTTCTCACACAAATCACAAACTACAGGCTACAGATTGTAGTGATTCAAGTGTTAGGTCTCAAAATCTAAGTTCAGATCCCTGAACTGCCATGGAAGCTGGCTGGGGGACTTGGGCCAATTGCGTACTCTCAACCTAGCCTACCTCACTTGGCTGTTGTGAGGATAAATCAGAAGAGAGGAGAAGTGCCTTAAGTTCCCATTAGGAAGGAGCTGGCAAGTATGTGAAGAAGTAAAGTAGTAAATAAAATAGGTTTATTGGTTTCTATTTGAAGGGTTGGGGGGAGGGGGAGTTAAGCACAGGAAAGCATTCAGAAGTGCCTGAACTGGTACTGTCCAAATGACTTCCTTCTATCACCACAACTGCCTACTTGTTACACTGCATGCAGGAAACTATGGCAAACAAATGGGGGATACCAGCACTAGGCATACAGCAAGGAGAAGCAGTGGCCCTCTCTCTAATATGGGGATTCCATGTTAAATCCTGCTCCTATCCTGCCTCATGGAACTGCATACTGCAACAGAGAACTGCTTACAAGCACACCCAAGAAACATTCAAGCAGCTGTGCCACAACCAAGCAATGGCACAGGTACGCACAAAAACACTGTATCGTTGCAAAGGCAGACACACAGCTAAGAGAAGGATGCACAAATGGCCGTGGTGGCTCCCTATCAATTATTAGGAATTGCTCCTAGCATTGACCAAGAGCCAGAATGTGTGAACAAACACCAATCAATACACAATGGCATGTATGCTCCAACAACATGTATGCTCCACTGCTACACCTATGCCAGTCAATAGCAGTCACCTGACATGGAATATCTCTACCCAAGCCAGAGGAGTACACACCCTGCAGGTATGATGGGTTCAGTCAAGAGAACTGGATATGCACATATAGGATCACAACCCAGGCAACTGTGGGGTGTCCAAAGCAAACGCATGGATCTCACATCCCAGAGTGGTACATTGACCCTATGTGCTAAATGAATGATAGGATGGCAGCAAAAAAGATAATCAAGTGGAGATTCTTAAATGTAGGAAGGGACACCAGAATAGCCAGTGAACGGTCTCAGACTCCCCTACTGTAATAGCTTTCCCCCCACTCAACAGGTCATAGGGGCAAGCCATCAGCGCCAACATGGCTGTACACCAATGAAGGAAGGGTACGAACACAATGCACTAAACCTGGTGAAGTTGCAAAGGTAAGCATGAGGCATGGGTGATGGACTGATGGTCTGATTCCGTATATGGCAACTTCAGGTGTATCACAAGTACACAAAAACAGTGGCGTAGCACTAATGGGGGGGCAACACCCTGGGTGGAGCAGCAGGAGATGCATGGCCGGACCATGGGGGGTGGGGGTGTTCCGGGGGGTGCTGCAGCAGGGGCGCAGGGCACAGTTTCCCCTCGCTCCATCTCTACACAAAACAAACAAAAAACACTGCAGAGTCCTTCAAGGTGCCCAAGCTACACAAACCTCAGGCAAGGTCTAACCATCGCTGAAGGTCTTTTGCCTTGAAAGCCGCCAAGATAGGAAGAACTACAGCCTCCAGATGTTATGGACTACAGTTCCCATCATCCCAGGGTCACCTTAAGTCAGCTGTGACTTAACAGGACTTTCCACCATCATTTGCATTAAGCGTGCATTCACAGAGTCATGTTACAAATTATGTGAAACAGAATTGCTCAGCGGGGCATTTTGATAAAAGTAATAGAGCTATAATATAGTGGAACGGTTAAGGAAGGTGCTTTCTTAACAAGAACAGGACTGTAGTCTATGCCACACATATAATATATATTATATCTGTTCTATATATCATCCTGCTCTTGCTACAGTGTTTTCTACTTTTGTAACTCCATTTTGTGTAACACTTTACATATCATGTCTGATACTTTTTTGCACTGTTTCTCATTCATGCAATCCTAGTGCTATTGCATTGCTTAATAAAATTGTCGTGCTGTTTGATTACATTCCAGCATATAATCCCCCTGGAACCCCAGTGAAAAAAGAAAACTACAGAGTAAATACATAAAAAAAATTTTATTCATTTATATTTTTATTCATTTTATTCATTTATTTTTATTCATTTTATTCATTTATTCATCCCACCTTTCACCTCAATGAGGACCCAAAGTAGCTAACATCATTCTCTCCTCCTCCTCTCCCTGTGCAAGACGGTTTACAGAGCAACACCACCACACATTTATCAATTCCTTTTCCAAAGTACAATGCCCGTCTATTTAATTTTTTATTTTACTGTATTTATAAGATGACCTACCATGAAAATCAGAATCTTCCAACCTAAAAGCCAGAAGAGGGACAGTTCCCTTTAAAGCCCACACTGCACACTCAGTAGCTGAGAGTCTAAATCAGGCACTTGCTGGGTCGCAAAAGAAGAGCAGGCAGACATCAAAAGCCCGCTAGAGAATAATAACTACCCTCAAAGCACGGGAAGAGCAAAATATTACAGACGTGATGGTGATATACTGGAATTGCTTGATGAAGAGGGAAGGGAGCAAGATTAAGGAGGACGCTGCCTCCTATTATGCATTTATATCCCATTTTTCTCTACAGTGGGACCCCAAAGAAGGTTATAACTGTGTTCTCCCCTGCAACGCTGGTTCTCTTCATAGGCTGACTGAGCCCAGCATTACAGTGAGACACAAGACAGCTTCTGCCAGTCAGATGCTGGATTCCCCCTTTCCGCCTCTTCCAGCATGACTATCTGCAACACACACACACCCTCACAGCTCGAGATACAAACCTAGAGATTTCAGCATGCACAGCCAGTGTTCTCCTGCTGAGCTAATGGCCACTGCGCATGAGGGAGGAGAGTTCCCACACTACAGCCAGATGTCAACCCATGAACAAACATTAGGGCGGGCAACAGGATGACACAGGTCAAGTTTACTGTGATATCGCTGTAACTGCACAACAGTCACCGAAAGCTGTATTCAGTAGAGAGGAGTGGGGGGGAACTGGTTCTGAATTTAGTGCCTACTCAACTAATTCACAAACGCAGTTGATATGGTCACAGTATAAGAGGGGGGAAAATAGTTTCCATCTCAACTGCAGACAGGGAAATATTATTTTGTCCTAGGTTGCTGGAACACAAGGACAAATCAGAGGGCTTGGAACAGTTTTTATCCCGAGCATTCGATGGAAAAGGGCAGGGATAGAACTTCCTATGCTCCCAGTTTAAAAGTTCCCTACGAAAGTCAATTTCCTGTTCCAAATTTTCCCTACAAAAAGGCAGGGAATATGTCTATCACTGGTTCTCGACACCATAAACAGTTAGTGGTCAGCACCAATTGGGACACACGCTTCTTGGCTCAAGCAGGCAAAGGTGGGGTGGATTTTTTTTTACTGTGCACAAATAGCCAGAAAGTGCATCCCCCCTCCGCCGCCCCATTCCTCACACGGGGGATTGCACCACGCCCAGAGGGGATCATGATTCTAGAAGGAGAAGAAGAGTTTGGATTTATACCCCCTTTCTCTCCTGTAAGGAGACTGAAGGTGGCTCACAAACTGCTTTCCCTTCCTTTCCCCAAAACAGACACCTTGTGAGGTAGGTGGGTCTGAGAGAGTTCAGAGAGAACTGTGACTAGTCCAAGGTCCCCAACAGGAATGTAGGAGTGGGAGAACAAATCCAGTCCATCAGATAAGACTCCACGACTCATGTGTGAAGGAGTGGGGACTGAAACCCTTTCCTCCAGATTAGACTCCACCACACTTAACCACTACAACAGGCTGCCTCTCAAGCCCGGTGCTGCGAGTGAGCACAGAATACCAGTCCCACCACTGTGCCAAGGAGTAGCAGCGGAGAGCCTGGACGGGACAAGAGAGTCGACTTTCCAACAGGCGACACAACCCAGAACGCAGCGGGGGAAAGTTGCCAGCCCCGCCCGAAGGAAGGAACTGGGAGCCAGCCAGCAAGGGTTCAATACCGTCCAAAGGACAAGGGAAATGTCTCCGAACAGGCGCAAGGTCCTGCCCTTCCTTGGGTTTCCTCCTCACCACCCCCGTGAACATCTGCACCAGGAAGACGGATGCCCCTTCTTACCTGCCCCGGCAAAGTTCTCCATTAAATGCCAAGACACGCGAATAGCACCGGTAAGAGTCGCAACCTTTCCCACGGTACGGAACACCCGCAACAGAATCAGGACCGCCCCCCCCCCCCCCCACACACACACACTACATCCAGCCAAAACCCGGTCGACCTGATCTGCCCCCAACCTCCCCCCCCCTCTTTTTTAAAACAGCGGCAGGTTAATTTTTTCTCCCCAACTCGGAGCTCAGCATTCCCACGACCCCCACCTGCGCCTCCAGCCTGTGCGTAATCGTCACCAGGGCGCAAGGAAACCTCCGGCACTCGCCGGGCTGTCTGGCCAGCCGGTCCCCGGGGCGCGTGCAGAGTGCCTTCACACACACGCGCGCACCACCACCACCCCCCCCCCCCGATCCAGCCTCCCGAGCGCCCCGCCAGTCCTGCCCCGGGACGCTTGGCAGGGGACGAGCAGCAGCAGCAGCAGCGCGGCGGGGACTCACTTGAAGGTGAGGATGCAGAGCGGCCGGTAGGACTTGTGGCTGGTGTTGTCGGCCATGCCCTTGCCCCAGAAGTCGTTGCGGAAGGCGGCCGCCAAGGGGGCTCCCGGGCGCACGTCGGGGTTGTTGAGGATGGCCCACACGTCGTCGTGCACGAACTCCCCGCGCAGCGAGTTCCAGTAGCACAGCGCGGCCAGCAGCGCCGCAAGAGCCCCGGACCCCCAGCGCCCCCCGGCCCGGGCGCCCCACGGCGGGGCCCCCCGCTGCTGCTGCGGCTGCTGCTGGGCAGGCGCTCGAGGCTCCCTGCCGCTCGCCATGCCGCCCCCCGCTGGGCATCCCCCTGCTGCGCCTCCCCCTGCCCGCCAGCCCGGGGCTCCCCGCTCGCCTTCTGCCGCCGCGCCGCAAATAAACAGCGGCCGCCTCCCCGCGCCATCCCCCCCTCCCCGGCACGCATGCTCCTTGCGGCTTTGCCCTCCCCCTGCCTGGAAGCCGGCTTCTCCCGGAGGGAGGGGGCGCCAGGTTGGGGAAGGCGCTTCTTTAGCAGCCCCAAAGCAACCTTCTCCCCCCACCCCTTCCCCTCCAGCAATGGGAACTCGAACGCACCGGGGCCAGCAAAGCGAATTTGTACGAAGTATTTCTGCGCTAAAAAACGTGACAATCCAGAAAGCCAGTTCCTCAAAGCCAACTTTGTCCTCGTGAAAGAGGCCGAGTGGCATTCTCACGTGTCGCCCCTTGCAAGACCCGCTCCCTGCAACGCGTGTCTCCACTTATTTTATTATGATGCCCGTCCCCAGCATTCCCTCCCCCCAACATCCCCCCCCCCACACACACACCTCTTTTTCTTGCACTTTCCCCGCGATTCTCTGCATGGCTGCCAACCCCAGATGGATGGAAATTCCTGTAGATTTGGGGGCAGAGCCTGGGGAGGGGGTGGGTTTGGGGAAGGATCTGTTCTTCTCCAGGTGAGTTGATCTTGGTCGCCTAGGAATTAGGGGTCGCAGCTGGAGATTACATCCCTTCTTAACCCCGGAATGCCTTCGCTGTCTCTGCAAAGTATGTTTTTGAGACAGACATGATGGTCACCTCCTCCATCACATGCACACAACAATCCTGGGAGGTGAGGTAGGCTGAGAAAGTGACCGATCCAAAATCACCCCAAAATACCGCTGTTTGCGGCCAACGGGGGTTTTGGATCCAGATCTCACAGTCCTTAGACCAGCACTTGTAGCCCCTATGCTAAGAATGGGATGACCCAGAAAGGGGTAGAATCTGAAAAGAAGCAGAAGGCTGCAGAACTCATGAGGTTGGAGGCTGGGACCTTGCTTGATTTTTATAAGCCCTTAACACCTTGTTTCAGGGGTTTTTGTGTATGTAAATGGTGAGAGTTTTTCTGGGGACCTTCATCATCTTGAATCCAGTTCACCAAGCCTCTGGACTCTCCATGAGCCAACCACCAGCAGGAAGAATGGACTTGGCATTATCAGACTGTAATGAGAAGGACTTGGAATGAAACTTGAACAGGACCTTGGAGTGTTAAGTTAAATGTTAATGTTTGATAATTGTCATGTGTAAAAGAAAGTAAACCCATTTTGTTTAAAATTTAGTTGTTGCAAACTCCTTCCAAGTTCTGCCCCACAGAACCCACAAACTGAGGTTACACACTCATCCCACTACAGACTCTGGCTCCCCCACCCTTCCACTGACTCACATATTTCTTACTGCTGCAACTCATCTGAGATTCCTGGGCAGGCCTGATGCCAGGAGGGTTCCCCATCTTCAAGTGGGGTGTGGAGATTTCCCAAAATTACAACTGATCTCCAGATGCCCGAGAGAGATCCATTCCCCTGGATAAAATGGCTAGTATGGAAGATAGACTCCATGGCTTTATTATACCCCACTGAGGACCGTCTCCTCGCTGCTCAGGGGCCTTCCCTCCACACTTCTCAGGCTTCACCGGCTTCCTTATCTGGAAATGTCCTAATCTGGAAATGGCTGTCAGAAAGAATGAGAAATTAAAATACATGGCAGCTTCTTAAAACACAATGGTGAAGAACTGCAAATGCCTAAGCAGGCAAAAGAAACAAGAGTTGTCTGATTCAAGTGCAGTAATGCCTCACAGACCAGCAAGATTATTAGGGTATAAACTTTCGAGAGTCAAACTCCCTTTCTCGGGATGGAAGGTAGCTCTGAATTGCAAAAGCTTAACCCCCCCCCCCCAAAATCTTGACTACTTTAATTGGCACAGGCTAAGGGGAAAAAACCCCTAGGAATTTTCAGAGACTGAACCAGTTGCCAACTTCGGTCTGGAAAATTCATGGAAGATTTGGGAGTAGTGTCTTTGGCAGGGAACGTTTGGAGAGGGCTTCCACCTAGAATCTATGGTACATCATAGAGTTTGCCCTCTGATGCTACTATTTTCTCCTGGGAAAATGATCTCTGTAATATGGAGATCAATTGTAATTCTGGGGTAACCCCAGGGCTATCTGGAAGTTGGCAACCCTGTTCCACAAACAAATTATCTGCACTACCACGCAGCAACAGTCCCTTCGGAATAATTGAAGCTCAAAATTGCCGAGCATGTTAATTTGAGTTGATTTCAATCTGGGAAGTCAATCACACAGGCCCCTTCCGCACATGCAGAATAATGCGTTTTCAAACCACTTTTACAACTGTTTGCAAGTGGATTTTGCTATTCCGCATAGCTTCAAAGAGCACTGAAAGCAGTTTGAAAGTGCATTATTCTGCATGTGCGGAATGAGCCACAAACTGCCCTTTGCTTCCAATGTATGGTAGTGGAAAACCTCCTTAATGACATATTCTGCCTTGAGTCCTATTTGCATACTATGTGTATGCAATTGCAGTTGCAAAAATCAAGATTCCCCGAACATAGTGCATATCCACAAACCCTTTAAAAAAAGATCCTCAAAATACTCAGGACAGTATTTTATGCAATATAGGAGCTCATTTCATGCAAAAGTGCTATAGCCATTTCAGCCAATGATGTGCTACCAACATTGAAGGGGTGAGATTTTCCCCAGCAACACTAACTGGCAAAGAAAAAAATCAATTAAATGCACATATGGACTGACTTATGTTTTTCTTCCTTTAAAAAAAATATAGCGTGTCTCATTTATGCTACTTGAGAGTGGGTGAAAAGAGAACAGCGTGCGGAAAATGAGCTCCTGGCGTGTCCTTTAGGGTTTTTTTCGTTTGCAAACACCTGGTACATGGTGCAGTCAAACTGGGCCCCGAATGTCAAATAACAAGCAAGAAAAATCATCATCATTATCCGGTTTCCGAAGTCAACAAAAGGAAAAAAAGCTAAAAGCCCCTGATAGGCCAAAAATCCACCCTTATGTTTATATTTATGATTGTGGCCCAATTATATGTATTATTCTTTACAGGACTTTACAATATTAAAAATTACAGGAAAACAAACATATTTATGCATTGTGGGTTGCACTCAGTTCTTGTGCATGCTGTTCCTGGTTTAGATTGCCACAGCAGTTTGCATGGAGAAGGGGCTTTGGCCATCTCCTATGCTGGTTTCCATACCCAAAACTGGCCAAAGGGTCAAAATTTGGGTTGTTTCCTGAACAGATAGTCCCCATTCTGACTTCTGGTCAGGAAAATGAAAAGGGTTGAAGTCCTCCACATTTGTCACTCACAGTTGAAGTCCAAACTGGGCAGCCCACAAACAGGTACTGAGGAACTTGCATTGGACTGATACATATGACACTGGATCTCTAACTCAGCCTGTGTCCTCTCTGTGAACAAGTAGCCCCCAGCGGAAAAGTTTTACTCACCATGACATGTCACTATAGAAGACAAGACTTATTGTGCATTAGCATTAGCATTGCTCAGCTAGTTCTATTTGCTTTTTTTTAGAAAAAAAGATATTGTCACTAAGTCAGTGTTAAGAAATCACCTGGGCCTAACATTTCTTAACTTGGGCTGCCTTGGTTTAATCTGTCACATTTTTACTCTTCCTCTAATCAAGGCAAGATACATGGTTCTCTCCTGTTCCATTTTATTTCACATAAACCTCATGTGGTACAGTCATCTGAGAGACAGCATTTGCCCTAAGGTCACCAGTGGTTATATGAGAATTTGAGCCCGGGTCTCTCAAGTCCTAATGTAACCCACAGCATTTTAATATAATTTGTTTATTTGGAATGTTTGGACTTTACACAGCCTCAGGAACAAGAGTTTATTGAGCATACGCAGTTGGTAAGTTTGCTCACATATTACCGACTGCAGGAGCCCCACCTCCTCAGGCGATCTGGCCTGCAACAGGAGAGGGAAGGCCCAGAGTTTGACTGAGGGAATTGATTTTTTTCCCTTACAGGCCCAACCTGGAGAAATACCTGCAGCAGCTACAGCTGCCACACAAGAGCAGATGGGGAAGAAGCAGCCCTGCCCTTCCTAATAATATTTTGGACTCCCCTCCCTTCTTTTATTACTGGGGACTATTTGTTATTGTTCACAGCGCCTTTCCTGAAGGGCACTTTGGTTTAGTTTTAATTGTTGTACAGTTGTTGTGTTCATATTAAATGTTTGTTACTCTGTTGAAGCAATTTCACATTTATTTAGCAAGCCACAAGGTGCTGTCGTTTTATTGATTTTAAATTTTCCCCCAAGTCTCCAATAGAGATTTATGTTTCCAGGGATCTGCTACATTACATTAGAAGAAACCAAGACACCACAGTGGTTCTTGTAGTAATTACTGTTTTTAGAGCTGTGCTTTTTCTGTCTGGAAAATCTTCACTTACCTTACATTTTTGGGATTGTTTCAACAGAGAAAAGGAAGCCGATTTGCAAGAGCTGAACAGGGCTATTAACGACTGACATTTTGGAGGACGTTAATTCAGTGGTGGGATCCAAAAATTTTAGTACCAGGTTCCCATGGTGGTGGGATTCAAACAGTGGCATAGTGCCAATGGGACTAGGCGGGGCACAACAGGGATGTGGCGGGCCTTCCGGGGGCGGGGCATTAATAATTTCTCTGTTACTGTAAAAAACTCTTACTGTCAAAAAAAAAGTTCCTAATTTCCAGCTGGTATCTTTCTGTCCATAATTTAAACTCATTATAGCAAGTCCTATCGTCTACTGCCAACAGAAACAACTACTTCTCCTCTAATTGACTGCCTGTCAAATACTTAATACTTTCAAATACTTAATTTTGTTTCTAGAAATCAAAAGACGGATACTTTCCTTAAACAAGGAACTTTACCATATTTCTAAAACATGTTTTTAAAACAGCCCAGCAGGGAGAATTATCCCGTTTTCTACCTTTGCTAACCAAGCCACATAGGAAACAACAGGACTTTATGATTTTTGGACGTAATGGAATTTCTAATGGAAAAGCAGACCCAATTAGTAACCCCCTCTCGGCACACACAAATAATTAGTAACCCACTCTCGGGAACTGGTGAGAACCTGCTGGATCCCAACTCTGTGTTGATTCATAGGAACGCCATGAGTTGGAGGTGTTTTAATGACATTTAATGCATACATACCTCACATTATTGATTTAAGAATAAATAGGAATTTTAAAATTTGGACTCTGGAAAAAAAAGAATTGTCAACAACAATGTTACACTTCGAAATCAGTATTTGGTCACCCATTCTGACTTATAGAACCAACATAATACAGTATCCTACCACATCATAGATCTTTTTGGGGATGAGATGTTCACATTGGCCGAATTCCCACTGAAAATTTAATCTAGATACAACCAAGTTTCAAAAGAATCGGTACCTTTTCTTCCAGGTTCCAAAATCCTCACTGCAGCATGTTTCTAGTGAAGACATCTTCCCTGCCCCTTGGGGGGGGGGGGGTGCCTGCTGTCATGGGTGTAATTGTTAAGCTAGTGTAACCTCAGCTTGTGGGTTCTGTGGGGCAGTACTTGGAATGAGTTGCAACAACAATTTTTAAACAACAAAATGGTTTACTTTTCTTTACAATTAACACTTTTAAAACATCAACATTTAACGTTACAATTCAAGGTCCTGTTCAGGTTGCATTTCAAGTCCTTCTATTTACAGTCTACTGATATTGCCAAGTCCAACTTCTTCTTTGCAAGTTGGCTGGCTCCTGAAGACTCCAAGGGCTTGATGAACAGGTTGCAACATGATGAAGGTCTCCAGGAGAACTCTCACCCATTACAACCACAAAAGAAAACCCTGAAACAATAAACTCCAACATTTACAACATAGCAAAAACAACAACTACCTTCCCAGTAGTTCCCAACAATATTGAAATTACCTTAACAAGGTGTTAAGGGCTTATAGAAATCAAGGTCCGAATCTGGTAGCCTTGTTCTTCTGCAAAAGAGCTCTTTCAGCCTCTCTGCTGCTCCGAGTCTCCACCCCTTACTGGGTCAACCCATTCTGGGCATGGGGGTTACACTAGCAGCACCAAAATTTCCGAGTATAGGAGACCCTCCTGATGATACCACCCAGGTTTGGTGAAGTTTGGTTCATGGGGGCCAAAGCTATGGACACTCAAATGTGTAGCCCCATCTTCTATTAGCTCCCATTGGAGTGTTGTTTTTTTCTCAAAAAGATGCATATGCAAGCAGGTCCAGGAAAATCCCGTGATAAGGTTGGGGGGGGGGGGAGCGCCAGAAACAGGACTGACCTGTGTTCCACGGTTCGGCTGTGAGGAGATCTCAAGGGAACCTGGATATTTTGGGTGACTATCCCAGGATTAATCGCCAGTGAGGAAATCACCATTGTTTCTGCATGCTAACCACAGCACAGACTGAGTTATCAGTGGAGCATCATTTTCTTTCTTTTCCTCTTCTATTCAAATTTGTGCAAGTCTCCCTCCCCCCGCAAAAAAAACCCCAATTAGTGTTCAATAGATTCCATCCTGACTGTGATGAAATGTTCATGTTATTCCCCCTCCTCCCTGGCCACTATATTCAGAGAACAGTGAAGCAAGGGGGGGATCCAAAAGTCTCGCAACGTCACTAAATTGTCTCCGGAGAATATTGCAGAGAGGGATGACTAAGCATGTTCAAGGATTTAACCTTATATGCCTTCATGCTGCCGAGTTTTAAAATGGCAAATCATGTACTTTCAGTTTAGCTAATGACAGGATGGCAAACTTTTTAAATGGTTCTTTTAGCTGACCCTTCAATATCAGCCTGATTTGCCGCAAACACCCCACTATTTGTCTCAATGCCATGAACAGCTTCAATTGCCCCTTGCCACACTTTAAGCCTCTATTAAAGAGACAAGACATTGGTTTCCAGGCAAGTTGGTAACCCCTGTCAATGAAAATGCTAATAAGCATGTTGATAGAGCTCGACCATAAACAGGGTTGTTCTCTATTAAATTACTCTGCTCCTGTATGTTGAATACCAAAAATGTGGCAGGTGAAAGTTCTCTCTTTATGCTTCTCTGTGCTGGTAGATGCTTCTCACTATTTACTATCAGTTGGCCAGTATATAGGAGCCAGGCCAGTAAAAGAGATACCAACTCTAGACATAGGCCCCTTCCGCACATGCAGAATAATGCGCTTTCAATCCACTTTCAATCCACTTTGAAGCTGGAATAGCAAAATCCACTTTCAAACAGTTGTGAAAGTGGATTGAATGTGCATTATTCTGCCATGTGTGTAAGAGGCCATAGGCAGGATCAGGCAAAGAAGTAGCTGCATTTTCTTTAGCATTGCATCAGACCCTTTCAAGGTACAGGTATGATTAGGAGTACTGGTTAAGAGCCAGACTGGTGTAATGGGAGACCAGAGTGTAGGTGTACCAATATCCACATAAGGCCTTGAATTCTCCCAGAGTTATAATTTATCTCCAGGAGAAGCCATAGCATATCTAGGAGATATAGAGTTCCCCAGTTCAGAAAAAAAGATGACGAAGTGCAATACTAGGCAGAGTTACTTCAGTCTAAGTCAAGTATTTTCAGTGGGCTTATACTGGAGTGACTCCCTTTAGGATTGCACTGTAAGGGGGGACATATTGGAGATTTACAAAATTATGGACGGGCTAGAGATAGAGAAAACTTTTTCTGGCTGTTGTGAATTTTCCAGGTAGCTTTTGCTCCTGTTTCACATGCATCTATGACTGGCATCTTCAGAGGTACATCACAGTAAGGTTCTTACCACAACCTGCCTCTGAAGATGTGAGCCATAGATGTGGGCAAAACATTAGGAGCAAAAGCTATCCAACCATGGCCACACAGCCCGGAAAACCCACAACAGCCAGTTGATTCCAGCCACGACAGCCTTTGACAACACATAAAACTTTTCTCCCTCTCCCAAAACACTAGAACTCATTGTAACAACTTAAAATGTACGTGTGTGTGTTTTTGTATGACAGGTAAGTTGTAGAAGGAAGGATAAGTTGTAGAAGGAAGGAAGGAAGATGAGAGAGTGGGACGATTGGTTGTCACTGGAGAGTGACTGTGAAGAGTCTTTGCTGAACTGAGAGGCTGTCTGTGCTAAACTTATATTGAGTTAACAGCCTGGTGTTATACAAAGTGTAGAACTGCCCAAAGGAATAAGTAAAAGAGACTAGAAATGGTAGCCAAATTCTAATATGGTCTCAGAGATGTAAAGGAGGGAGAGAGTAGATTGGGGTGAAATGAAAGTCACCTCAGCAAATGCTGTTGCCTCAGATTGTTTTATTGTAAATTATTTCTTGAAACCTTTAAGCTAAAGAACATATATAAATAAACTTTTAACTTGTTAGTTTTAACCTGGAATCCCATGCTGGTATTTCTTTAAGAACACATAGCCCTTCGAAACTTCTTTAAAGCTCAGACACACTACATTAGGAGGAAATTTAAAAAGGGGTTGGAATTAAATCCCTGGTGGCAGCGATATATAGATATGGAAAGAAAGGAATAAATAAACTTTACTTTGTATCTTTCATATTTATTTACCGGGAAATAAGAGAGACTTTGCAGACACCCAATATAGTTGATGGGCAGTGGGTTCAGGATGGATAAAAGGAAATACTTCTTTACATAATTAGTGATTTAAATGTGGAATTCCCTACCAGAGTATGTAGCGATGAACATAGATATAGACAGCTTTGAAAGAAGATTAGGCAAATTCATGGAGAATAGGTAGCTACTAGCCATGTTGACTAAAAGGAATCTCCACATTCAGAGGCATTAAATCCCTGAATACCAGTGCCAGGAGGTAACATTGGGGAAGATCTTGTTGTTGGATCTTCAGAGGAATTGGTAGGCCATTGTATGAGACAGGATGCTAGATTTGATGGACCACCGGTCTGATCCAGCAGGGCTCTTCCTACATTCTTAAAAAGAGTAGCGTGAAATGTAGAACCGTAAAGAAAAAACTGTGCTATAAAGCCAGATACATCTCCTCCAAAAGAGATGCCAAAGGACATGTCATCACTGCCCGGTTTTTAAAAAAGTGAGATCCTCCTTAAGCATGTGAGCCAAGAAACTGTTCTCCTAACTCACCCCCCTTTCCCCTCCCACACACAGTTTTTACAGAATAATTCACTCAAGGGCAATGAAGAATGAAGTTACCACTGGAAACAGATGGTAGAGAGAGCACATCTGCACACCCGGTTTGCTGTATCATTCTTATGCCATTCATTCCTCATAAATTAGACCCGTTTAAAAACCACACCACTATTTCTCATCACATAGGAACGCCAGCAGGAGAAAAGGTGCAGTTTATGAGCCCAGAGAAACGGTCCAGTGCAGAGGTCCTTCACATCTGGCTCGGCAAGGGGCTTAAGCGACTGAGAACACACATCGCTTTGTTCATCTCTCACTGCCTGCAGAGCAACGCAAAGTAGATTCAGGGCCTTTTAAATGTATCCTCTGACACCTGCGTCAAACAATTGGAAGGGAAAGAGAATGCATGATTTCAGTCTCAGAAAAGATTAGCCCAGCTGCTACTGGATTAGCCACAGGGAATCTCCCTTTAAGCTCAGATGAGAAATAAAATGGCAACCGTTTAGTCCAAGAGATGCCTGCCCTGATCTACATCTTTGAGGAGGTTGATTAGCAGGGCTAAATTACAGCAACCACGTCATGCTGTAGGAGGCCTCGCTTTGGGGCATACTACTGCATGATGAAAACAACTGGCATGCTGCAACCAAGAAGAAGAGGAGGAGGAGGAGGAGGAGGAGGAGGAGGAGGAGTTTGGATTTATACCCTGATTTTCTCAACCACAAGGAGTCTCAAAGTGGCTTACAAACTCTTTCCCCACAACAGACACTTTGTTAGGTAGGTGGGTCTGAGGCCCCTTCCGCACATGCAAAATAATGCACTTTCAATCCACTTTCCATGCACTTTGAAGCTGTGCAGAATAGCCAAATCCACTTGCAAACAACTGTGAAAGTGGACTGAAAGTGCATTATTCTGCATGTGCGGAAGGGGCCTAAGAGAATTCTAAGAGACAACTATGACTAGCCCAAGATCACCCAGCCGGCTTCATGTGCAGGAGTGGAGAAACAAATCCAATTCACCAGATAAGAGTCCATTGCTCACGTGGAGGAGTGGAGAATCAAACCTGGTCCTCCAGATTAGAGTCCACCGCTCTTAACCATCATACCACGCTGAGTCTGACAAATTGATGAAATCTTGACAAACTCTTGTGATTTCCATCAATACTCCGTCTCACTTGCTGATTTTGTATAACCTTTGGCTCCTGCTTCCTTGAGCTATTCCATTCTCCGAAGCTGCATCTGTCAGGCATGGAAGCAAACATTTTGCTTGCAATAGCTGGACAACAGGCACTGCAAAGGTCGGGGGAGCGATGGGAAACTAGAAGTAAATATTATACTTTCTTCTTCCTGGCAATAGACCACAAGCAGCATCACATTATCAGAGCACAGCGACGACATATGTTTATGTTTAGTTCTATTATTATCTTTCCTGATCTTTTTTCCCCCTTACATGGGAGCTACAATTTCAAGGGGAAAACGAGGCATAAAGCAAGATGGCCTGTTTAGTTCTTTCTCCTCATGTCATTTGTTATCCTGTCAAAAGTCTTCACCTTCAAGCTGCTCTAACCATGCTGTGGAAAAGATTTGGGTAGCCATACGTTGTCCACTGCAGGAGTAAAAAAAACTTCAAATTACCAATTTTTGGCAGGAAAACAGTGCAAGGGGAAAGTTAAATGCTTGTTCTCCGGCTATATTAATCTTCCTCTTCAATCACAAATGCATTCCAATTTTTCAGAAGTTACCAGAAAAAAAGCCTAGAAAAACACATAGCATGAAGATTCTACATGTAACACTACATAACATGAAGTTCGGTCCTTAAGCTTCAAAACTGACTTACCATTTCCCTATATAATTTAATGAAAGTCTTTGAAATGTCCTATATTGTACATTGGTACAATTGCATTCTTTGCAATGGGATTGGAGAGAAGAGGAAGAAGAGTTTGGATTTATACCCCACCTTTCTCTCCTGTAAGGTGAGAAACAAAGTGGCTTACAAGCTCCTTTCCCTTCCTCTCCCCACAACAGACACCTCGTGAGGTAGGTGGGGCTAGCCCAAGGGGCTAGCAGAAATGTAGGAGTGTGGAAACACATCTGGTTCACCAGATAAGCCTCTGCCACTCAGGTGTAGGAGTGGGGAATCAAACCTGGTTCTCCAGATTAGAGTCCACCCGCTCTTAGCCACTATACCACACTGGCAATGTGTTATAATTCGATCTTAGAAGCTAAGTAGGGAAGGAGATCACCAAGGAAGACTCTGCAGAGGAAGGCAAAGGCAAACCATCCCTGCTTCTCACTTGCCTTGAAAACCCCTTGCTAAGGTCACCATAAACCAGCTGTGAATTGACTGTACTTTACACACACACAAAAAAAATGGGAATAAAAAAAGAAAATCTGGGGATATGATTGGCTAAATTAGCCCCAAATGCCTTCAGAATTTGATACAATCTTTGTCCTATATATTATTCATTTCTGAAAGGTAGACACGAACTCTGGGGGGGAGGGGGGAACACTGGAGCGCACAAAACAAAATATATCTGGCACAGTTTGGGTTTTTTTTAAATGCCAGATGCACATTTTCATCAAAGATGAACGTAAGAGGAATGTTTTTGATAAAGCAGGTACAGTGTGTTGCTTTCTATATTCTTTCAGCTTTTGGAAGACAACCAATGTTTAAAAACCAGCTCTTCTCCAGTGCCCGCTTTACAGCCCCTTGTGCTGCAGACATTAGCAGTAAACATTTATGTTCATGCAGCAACCATCTTCACAGGATAATTCCTGCAGATCAAACCATTTTTGAAGGAATAGGGGCAGTATAAAAAGCTGACAATCCCATATTGGAGTGATGTGAGCCATATGAATCATAGAATCATAGAGTTGGAAGAGACCCCAAAAGGCCATCAAGTCCAACCCCCTGCCATGCACAATCAAAGCCCTCCTGACAGTCTCTGTTTAAAATCCAGTCATCCAGTCTGTTTAAAAACCACCAAAGAAGACTACTCTACCACCCTCCTAGGCAGTGAACTCCACTGTCGAACCGCCCTCAGTGTCAGGAAGTTCTTCCTAATGTTTAGGTGGAATCTCTTTTCCTGTACTTTGAATCCAAATTAACCTGTTGCTGAATCAGGCAAATGATGGGAGAAAAGGAAAACCCCTTCTATGATGGTTTTTCCCACTCATTTAGGCAATGGTGAGGGGTCCCAAAGAAGTGTATATTTGCAGCTTTATGAAGGCAAGAACCAAGCCAGGTGAAAAGTTACCTTCTGTGCTACTCTAATCGGCATAGGACTCCTCTGTTGACAAAATATATTTTAAAAAGAACATAGAATGACTGGTGCAAATGGCAATCTCATGGCAAATCTTTCCTCATCTTCCATTGTAGTTTGATGACAGCCAGCATGGTGTAGTGGAGAACCGGGTTTGATTCCCCACTCCTTCACATGACTGGCAAACTCTAATCTGGTGAATCAGGTTTATTTCCCCAGTCCTACACATGAAGCCAGCTGGGTGACCTCAGAACTCTCTCAGCCTCACCTCCCTCAGGGAAGGGAAGGCAATTGTAAGCTGCTTTGTGACTCCTTATGGTAGAGAAAAGTGGGGTATAATCTAAACTCTTCTTCATATATCCTGCAGTCATTAGCAACACAAACTTCTCCTCTTACTATTCCAGCTCAATGACTGGGAGGGATGCAGAAACTCCTACATTACTAGCATTAAGCCATGGGCTAAGCCAAACTAGGGTTAGTGTTTCCCAAGGTGGGGCTCAGTAATGGTTTTCCTGGCACCCATTAGCTTTCCCCCCAAAGCAAATGGCCAGTTTCTTCCATAGTTTTCCTCCATCTCATGTTACCGCTCTAGAAAATGGCCAATATATTTTCTTGAGTCAAGTTACACGACTACACTGGCTCTATGTCAAGACGCGGAGACCTGTGTGGTTCAGAAGCCTCCATAAGGCTTGCAAAGGATGTAAACATGTGATTGTGCCAATGTTATATGGTTTCCCTCTTGCCTTTGCCCTTTTAAGATGTAATGAAAGCCCCTTTAGAGTTGAATTTATGATTTTCCCGCTGTTTCGGATTATAGTTTGACTAGGTTCTCCAGTTAGTTTAAGGCTTTGTTATTGTTAATTTAGGAGATTCTTATGTGCTTGTACTGTATTGTTTTCCCTAATGTTTAAGTTTAGAAATGTTATTCTTGATATTTGTGTTTGTTAGTAAAAGCAGTAGCCTGTAAAAGCTGATATTAAGGGACAAGGAAGTTAGCCCTGGAATGCAGCTTAGAGCAACACCCAGCCGACTCCTTAGCAAAGACAAAGACCCCCTTTGGTTTTGCAAATTAAATCTGATAGCAGCACCCAGAGGTTCCAGCCGTTGGAAAACGTGTCGGGACCACCACTGGACAGTTTTGAACTCTCCTTTGTTGCGAAAATGAGGCGCGGGAGCCTCAGGTCATAACCAAAGGAAACAGCCATCTGATAACGTAGATAACTGGGTGCGATAGCGAGCCCACCCAGATTCTCTGAATGGACCTTTTCCGCTCTGCTTTCAGCACCATTGCAAAGTCTCGCGGGAAGACGCTTGACAGCGGGATTTCGGTATCCCATTCACAAAAGTTGTAATTGTATCTTCCTTTTGTATTGATGTTTCTTTATTGGTGTTCAGTAAGGGACTTGTCCCCTTGCCTGCCCCCTTTACCTGCCCCTTTGCCCCTTTGATGTATGTGTATAAAAGTTCTTGTGCTTGGTTACAAGGGCACGATTTTCCTGCCCGAGCTGTGACCATCACCTCTGAATAAAATACCTTGCTTTGAAGAACACCGGCTTCCTGCGCCTCAATATGTTGCTGAGCTGAAATGACTTATTGTTACCCGAGCAGCAGCGGTAACACTCACTGGAGCAAGAAGTTCTACAGAAAAAGGCAGCATTTCAGCTGTATCTGCAGGAGGCCCCTTTTTACAAACAGCTGCCTCCATTACATCAGGATGGTTGCTTACAACATCCTGCATTTTGTGATTAGCCTCAGTGCCTCATGGCAGCTGTTTTGTGATTGGCTGTCTGACTGGACTTTCCCTGATCGATGGATAAACAGGCTAGCGTTTTTGCTGGGAACATCTCCTTTCAATTATGTCTGTTTCATGATTTAGCCCTCTGTCTGCACTGTGAGGACTTAGCCACCATGATCCTGTTATTCTAATATCAGGATTGGACTACTATAATGTGCTCTGTTTGGGGATGTCTTTCAAGATGTCTCTGAAGCTTCAAGTGGGATGCAATTGGGCAACAAGGCTCCTGTCTTGGGTCAGCTGCTTGGAAAATGCCAATACTATGTCAACTGCTTTCGATGCCTCTTTACTTCTGGACCCAATTTAAACCCAGGTCCTTTACAGCCTGGGACTTATATGCCTCTCAAATTGCATCTGGCAGTTTATTGTCATACTCCAGTTGCGATCCTGAGATATCTTTCTCCTGCTGGGATCATCATCGAAGATGGTCTGTTTTGTAATGGCCCAATGAGGTAGTCTGTGGTAGGTCTACTCATCCGAAATGGCCTGCTAGAGTAGTTGTGGCAGGCACCTCGATTCAGGAAGGTGTGCAAGACAGTTCTGTTCCAGAGAACATCTGGCTGAGAGTTAGCTGCTCCAGCTATAGCAACTCTGCACTGTTTTTGACTCTTGGTTTTCATTCTGTATGGCTTTTATGGACACTGGACACTCGTGACATCTGTTTCCTTCAGCTTCTGCTGTTTTGTTAGCTGCCTTGAGTTTGTGGAGATATGGCAGGATAGAAACATTTCAAATAAATCAGTAGCCTCTAATCATAATAGCAGCCATTTTGTGGTGTTGTTTGCTCTTGGTTCTCACAATTCCATAGTTTCAACAGCACTGGAGACCCCTGAATTAGATGTTGTAATGGTGACAGCACCGTGTTTTTCCTATGTATACTGTAGTCGTGTTCTCAGGGTCTGGTCCTGGATACCCCAGTCCTGTTCCCTTCCACATTTTTTAGAGTATTTAGAATAAAAGTGCTTTTCCATGCCTCCAAAAACATTAAGGGATGCAGCTCTAAGGAATAGCAATTACAGGAGGGGCGGGGGGGGGGCTAAATCATTTTCCTCTTTGTTAGAGCCTGCTCGAGCCAATGGATGGTATTTTTGGTCTGTTTTACATCTCCAGCGTTTTCTCTGAGGACTCCTGTTAGAAAAGAACAATGTAAACCTTGTTATTAACTTTTTTGCTTTGAGCTACGATTACTCCAATAGGAAGACAATCTTCAACCCATTTACACCAGAGTAGCCCTACCAAAAACCGTCAGTAGATTCTTTATTTGCTTTCCTTGTTGTTTGCTCTGTACAACACACCCTGCTCTGAGCACACAAAAAAATAAATATTTTTTTCATATGTTCCAACTAAAATTGATCCAGTCTTATGGAAACAATCATTCTGAAACCACAAAGAAACAAAGCTAACGATTGACAGCCTAAATTACTTCAGTTAAGACGGATTTAACTGTCATTGCAAGCATGGATTTGGTATTTTTCCTCACCTATGAGATGGAGTTCATTAAAAAAAAGACAGAGAGTAAGATTAAATCCTCTTGAAATAGAAAAAGGAGGGTAAGATACAGAAGATCTCTGAGAAAATGTTAAATGGATTTGATAACAAACAAATTTCTGTAAATTATTGGAATGCATGCCCGTCTCCGCTTCTTTCTCGCTCTTTCTTATATTCTCAAAAGTATTATTTCTGGGCTCTTTGTTCCAACAGCTGTTGGTATAATTATGAAACTGGTTGTGGTGGGTTTTCCGGGCTGTGTGGCCGTGGTCTGGTGAATCTTGATCCTAACGTTTCGCCTGCATCTGTGTCTGGCATCTTCAGAGGTGTATCACAGAGAGAAGTCTGTTACACACTTTTGCATTACAATGATAGCCATTTGGATATACACAAATAGGTCGATTCCCCACTCACCGTTTGATGCGTTTACAAAGGGAGTGTTGGGAACCCTAGACGTGTGCATTAGGGCAAGCGTCCCTGTAAGTTCTACTTTGGCTCTTAAGGATCCAATGACCAAAAAACAAATTTTGTTCTGAGTTCACTGTGTTTTTACTCACTAGTAACTTAGTGTGACCAGATGTCTCGCTTTTGGCGGGACAGTCCCGCTTTTAACCAATTTGTCCCGCGTCCCATGGGGTTTTTTAAATGTCCTGATTTTTGGAAGGCTGCCGCACTGCCTTCTGGGGCGCTCCCCTTTTCCTGCCCTGTCACAGGGTGGGAAACCCGGGAGCGCCCCAGAAGGCAGTGCACTCCTGCGGCTGCGTGCGAGCGCGTCCCTCTTTAAAAAGGTGAAAATCTGGTCACCTTATAGTAACTCCACAGGACATTGTTAAATCAGTGCCTAATGCCTCACAGCAGAATGCAAAGAAATAATTGCTTACTTGTTGTAAGGTTTAAGGTTATCAGCAATGGAACTACAGAGGGAACGAATGCTGAATTCGTTCTACATTTCTCGCTGTGATCTGATAAGTCAGACAAACACACAAGAGCCCCCACTTACACTTGTCAAGAGCCACGGCTAATAAAGAAGAATCTGATACTCAGTTGTATGTTTGTGATCTATATACCTAAGCCAGCTATTTACTGGAAGATTAATGACTGCTTCAGGTCTGGTTTTCACAGTACATTTCATTCCCAAAACGTACTTTCCGTTAAAGTGTATCATTAGGGCCCTCCTTATTACACTTGCAAAATTGCACCGTCTTGCTTATTAATGCAGACGTGCAGCTGGCTGTAAAACTATGCCTTCTCCTTGGAGTATTAATTTTTACTACTAATAAAAAAGAACATACCCATTGCAGGTTTTATCAGCGAAAGCGGGGGAGGTTTCTAACTTGCTGTCTCACGGGCACTGCCCTTTGCCAGGTGCCAGGAAATGCAATCATCCAGACGGAATATCACATTCCAGAGTGTCATTTGCTTAGCTTTTTAAAGTAAATATAATCAGGCAACTTTATACCAACACAAACTGCAGAGTTAAGTGCTCACGTGAAGGTCTCATGACTGATTCTATTTCTACCTTTAAAGGTGTGAGGCAAGGCTGTGTGTTAGCACCAACCCTTTTCAATTTATTTTTGAGTGACCTTCCATCAGCCTTATTGGAAATTAATAACCATGCCCCTAAATTAGGCTCAAGGCATATTCCAATACTTAGCTTCTATGCTGATGATACCACCCTTCCATCTCGCTCAAAAGATGGATTTAGTCGACTGCTGAATAGATGTGGGCAGTACTGTACAGATAACAGACTAGTCATCAATTATCAAAAGACCAAGATTTTGATCTTTGCCAAACAATACAAAAAACATAACTGGGCGATTAATAAAGTGCCAGTGGAGCAGGTTAACCAATACAAATATCTTGGAATTACATTTTCTTATAACCTCTCCTGGTTACCCCACAAAAAAGCTGCTATTGCAGGTGCTACCATCAGTTATTCTGCCATTGCACGCTTCTTTTTTATGGAAAGAACCACTCCCTTGTCCCAGCAGCACTAAAAATCTTTAACTCTAAGATAGAAGCGCAGTTACTTTATGGAGTACCTATCTGGCTCCAAGCAGTTAGCGACTCCTTGAATGCTGTCCAATCCAAATTTTTCATTAAAATTATGGGCCTGCCAAATTGTGTACCCGTGTCGCGGCCCTCTGTTTAGAACTGGGCCAAAATTCATTAGTTTATAGGGCTTGGATTTAGAGCTTTTAAATTTTGGCTTAGCCTGCATTTCTCGCATGATGAGCACTTTCGGCTGATTCACCTACTTTTGTCTGATACTCAGGCTAATCCATAGTTCTCTCTGATCCGGAAAAAGAAAAGATTGAATCACTTGGTATATCTCTCGACCTTCAAAAGCTTTTCCCGCTATCTAGTTCAGAATCCACCACAACTTGTTAAAACAAAAATTGTTGGAAATGAATGGATTAATTTATTTAGGGCTGCTATGAAAACTTGTTCACCCTTACATCTTTCAATACCCCTATATCAAAACAGGATGGCTCCCTATTTGTATTTTTTGACTAATCCAATGCCCAGAGAAGAGCCCTCACACTTGCTTTCGCTTCAATGTTTTCCCCTCCAGCTTTATTAGAGTGGTAGGATTTAACAACTTGGAAAATGGCCCGAAAGTGGTATGCTCTTTGTGGTGAACAACAAATTGAAATTTTGGCACGGCATCAACTCGCTTTGCTGTCTCTAAATCTCAAGCTAATATCGTAGATCAAAATATTCCTAACATTCTTTCTAGGATACCTAGTGAAATGGAAGAATCAAGTAGACTTCCTTTTCTTCTGGACAATTCTGACAATGAAACTTGTGAATTGGTTGCACAATTTTTACTGGAGGTGATGCACAATCAATAATTTATATTTTATCTTAAACCTTTGTATTTGTATACCTTTTATCTTAAACCTTTGTATTTGTATACCTTTTATCTCAGGTTTTTTATTGTTATGATTATTGTTATGCCAAATAAAGGCTTATTATTATTATAAAGTAAATATAGGCCAAAATGATAGGGTTGCCAGCTACGGATTGAGAAATACCTGGAGATTGGGGTGAGGTGGGGGGCTGTGGCATACTTGGGGAGGACAGAGGGAGCCGAGGTCCCGGGGGCCACTTGGATTCATCATTTGGCCACCACTCCCCCCACATCTGCCTGCCCACCTCCTCAGGCTGCTGCCACTCACCTGTCCGCCTCTTCCCCTGCCGGCATGCTCCCTGGCCACCTGTTGCCTTAGGCTGCTTTCCCCAGCTGGCATGCTCCCGGGCTTCCCGCCCTCCTGCCGCCTCAAGCTACTTGGACACTCAGACCAAGGGGAGAAAAGCTCCACATGGCACCCTCACCACTTTGGGCTGCTGGAGGGTGTGATGCTGGGGGGGGGGGGGATGCCATTTTATAATGGTACACCACTGTGGTGCGCGTGGGATTTGGAGGAGGATATAATGCCATCGATTTCAACAGGATATAATGCCTGTGGAAGGTGATATTTTTCTCCAGGTGGTGATCTCTGTCAACTGGAAATTAGTTGTAATAGCGGGAGATCTCCAGCCACTATCTGGAAGTTGGCACCCCTACAAACAAAAGATCCTGGTCTCTTCACTGCTGTGTATGCAGTTGCCACATGTCATGTAGGAAGCATTGTTCAAACACGACTAAACCCAAAGCCAACAATCTGTGAAGGAATGTGAAAGTGTTCAGTTTGCTTCTACTAATCCTTTGGGATCTGCACATATTATAGAGGGACTTCACCTAAATTCATAGCTGGGCTGGAGCGTAAAAACCAACACTAAGAATTGCTAAAGAGGAATTGCGAAGAAAAACCAGGGTCAGGCTGACATAACCTGATCTGACCATAAAGCTCATCTAAAGGAGATACTTAGTGCTCTCTTTCTGGGCAGGCTTATGGGTTAATCCTTTGAACTATTTTGCTTCTACCTCTCTCAGCACTGGAAACCACTTATAAATCATAAAAATGAAAAGAGAGCAATACCATCTTACACACACAGAGAAAAGAAGAAGAAAAGTTTGGATTTATATCCCACCTTTCTCTCCTGTAAGGAGACTCAGGCTCCTTCCCCCTCCTCTCCCCACAACAGACGCCTTGTGAGGTAGGTGGGGCTGAGAGAGTTCCGAAGAACTGTGACTAGCCCAAGGTCCCCCAGCACTGCAGGAATGTGGGAGTGCAGATACACATCTGGTTCACCAGATAAGCCTCTGCCACTCAGGTGGAGGAGTGAGGAATCAAACCTGGTTCTCCAGATTAGAATCCACCTGCTCTTAACCACTACACCACGCTGGCTCAAAATATTACAAACCGATAACCCTGCAGAGGAAAAAGTGCACCTGAGGAATGAGCCCTTCTGTTTCCAAAGGGGATTTCAGCAGGTCTGCTTTCCTTCCTAACATGACCGGCTGCATCTGCCAAAATTGTATCTTTGCCCCAACTATGAGATTTCCTGTGTTTTGTCTCGATATTTGTGAGACCTTATTGTAACTGTGCATACGTGTGTTAAGTGCTATCAAGTCATTTCTGACCCATGGCAACCCTATGCATTAATGACCTCCAAAACAACCTAATGTTAACAGCCTTGCTGTGGTCTTGCAGACTGCCGACTGTGGCTTCCTTGACTGAGTCAGTTCTTCTCAGGTTGGTTCTTCCTCTTTTCCTGCGGCCTTCAACTTTACTGGGCGTTATTGACTTTTCCAGTGAGTCTTGTCTTCTTAGAATGTGACCAAGCATGACACACTCAGTTTGGTCATTTTATCTTCTAGGGAAAGTTCAGGTTGATTCAGGGTTTTGTTTGTTTTGCTGTTAAGTCACAGCTGACTTATGGCAACCCCATAGTATTTTCAAGGCAACAGATGTTCAGAGGTAGTTTGCCATTGCCTACCTTTGTATAGCAACCCTGGACTTCCTTGATAGTCTCCTATCCAAATAGTAGCCAGGGCTGACTCTACTTAGCTTCTGCAATCTGATGAGATCTGGGTAGCCTGCGCTTTCCAAGTCTGGACTGATTTCATCTAGAACCCACTCATTAGTCGTTTTGGTGGCCCACAGTATTCATGAAACTCTCTTCTAACATCACATTTCCAAAGAATCAACTTTCTTCCTGTCAGCTTTCTGCATTGTCCAACTTTTAGACCTATAAATAGTAATGGGGAATACTATAATATCGATATCTTGGTCCCCAGCAACACATTCCTACTCTTAAGGATCTTTTCTAGCTCCTTCATGGGTTTCTTTCTCAGTGTCAGTCTCCTTCTGATTTCTTGGTTGCATTCTGCCTTTCAATTGATGATGGAGCCAAGGAATAGAAAATCTTGGACAATTTCAATTTCTTCATCAAGTAAAGGGTGCAATTAGCAAGCTAGATTTACATCTGTTGAGTGGTATCCACCCATTAGCATGTGAGTAACAATGAAGATAGGTGGATACCACTCAACACATGTGAATCTAGCTTGCTAATTGCACCCTTTACTTGTTAACAGACAATGGTTCTTTCCCCCACCCTGGACACTCCAACAGGTGTATATACTCCACTTGCTTTCCTACCCTGTTTCCCCTAATATAAGACATGCCCGAAAAATAAGACATAGTAGAGGTTTTGCTGAAGTGCGAAATATAAGGCATCCCCCGAAAGTAAGACATAGCAAAGTTTTTGTTTGGAAGCATGCCCGATGAACAGAGCACAGGAAAAATAAGACATCCCCTGAAAATAAGACATGGCACATCTTTGGGAGCAAAAATTTATATAAGACACTGTCTTATATTCGGGGAAACACGGTACTATCAGATCCTCTGAAGATGCCAGCCACAGATGCAGGCGAAACGTCAGGAGAGAATGCTGCTAGAACATGGCCATACTGCCTGGAAACCAGACAGCACCCCAGTCTTTACTTTTATTACTCACAAATTACCAAAATAATCCTTACAAATAAGTATCTTGGTCTAGCTGTTCTAGATATGGCTGTCAGACATCCTCCCATCATTTCCCCCTTCCCCTGTCCCCCTCCCAACTACAGTTCATTGGAATAGTTTCACTGCTTTTGTAGAAACCAACAAAATGAAGCAACAGTGGAATCTTTAGATTTTGTGCAGCAACGGTAGACCTCCATTGTCCTTAGGACAATGGTACAGGCAGAAACCTGGTTCATAAGCTTGCTGAAAATAAAAATGTGATCATATGTTGTTTCATGCATTTCTTCTAATTTCTGTGATTGCCTGAGGGCTCATAAACTTGTTGAAAATAAAAATGTGATTTCATTTTTTAATCAGCCAGGTGGCAGCCCAGCACTGATGAGTTCAGCAAAAGGAAATTTATTTGTCTGGGGCTAGGCCAAAAACAGGGATAAACCAAATTAATATTGTTCTGTGTATTTCTTCTAATTTCTGTGATTGCCAATAATTTAGTAACATTTTGGATTCCTATCCCTTAGAAGAAAGGAAAAACTTTAATCAGTCCTCCTAAACTCATCCTCCTCTAACAACGGGGTTCTCCGTCTCTATCTTTACCAAATAAAGGACATTCAAGGACTAAGTGAGACAAGGTATCTATCCTCCACATTTTAAAAAAGCACCAATGTTCTGGAATAGGGACTCCTGAAAAGTGACCTTTGGTTTAGAGGGTGGTACACAGTGGAGGGATTCAGCTAGTTCGCACCACTTTGGCAGAACCAGTTGTTAAAATGGTGCTTGTAAACAACCAATTGTTAAATTATTTGAATCCCACCACCAGAAACGGTTGTTAAATTATTTGAATCCCACCCCTGGTGGTACAGCATTTAATCTGACAGCCATCTGGGAATAGTCAGAGATTTTAAGTATGCCAGTAGGGTTACCAGCAGAAGTGGGATCCAGCAGGTTCTCATAGGTTCCCGAGAGTAGGTTACTAATTATTTGTGTGTGCCGAGAGGGGGTTACTAATTGGTGATTTTGCTATGTGATTTTGGCCTTAGTTACGCCCCTCCTCTCAGCAGTAGCGCGCAGAACTTGAAGCAGTCTAGCAGGAGGTGCACTGGCGTGCGTGGCAGCCTGCACCTGCATGCATTCGTTTCCCGCCCAAGGACCGGGGCAGCGGCTGAGTCCTTGCCACAGCCCCGCCCAGGAATGCCACGCCCCGGAATGCCTGGCCACGCCCCCATCGTGCCCAGCCCAGCCCCATTGGCGCTACACCACAGTTTGAATCCCACCACCATGGGAACCTGTTACTAAAATGTTTGGATCCCACCACTGGCTACCAGGTCTTACACATTGCTTTTCTGGCGAGTCTTTCAAAAGAAAAAAAAAATCTTTTTCCCTCCTGGTTAGGCTAGGGAATCTTAGCCACTTGGAGGATTGGTCTACTGCCCACTGAACAGCATTGGGACCCAGGAGGGCTGAGCTACCCAATGCTTCTCAATGGGCAGTAGAGCAGTTTTCTGAGTGACTAAGATTCTTGTATCAGGTCTGCATTGTTTTGCACACACATCATTGATTTTTTTTTAAAGGAAAACAATATATTGCCAGAATTGGCAGGATGAGGTGAGTACAACTATGTATTTTTCAGGCTGAAAAGGCACCCAGGATCAGAGCTGGCAGACCAAACGACCTGGGGCAAGCAAATGGCAGGAGGGAAAACCCCTTCAGCTGCGCACAAACTGTTGAGCGCAAGCTGAGGGTGAAACTCACCAGAGAGCAAAACGGTTGGGCAAAACGGTTGGGCAAAACAGTTGGGCGGGAACGGTTCTCCTCTGACACCTGTGCTGTCCAAACAAAAAAATGAGAGGCTGCTTTTAAAAGATGTTCCCAGGATGTCTTATTTGTCCTGTCCGGTCAAAAAAAAGGCACCCCTTTTTAAAATGTCCCCCAGATGTCTTATTTGTGCTGTGCAGAATGGATCACAGGTACAGCCTGTTGCCCTAGCAATCTGTCCATTCTTGGCTCCCTGGCCCATAGTTGGCAGGCCTCCAACTCTCTTCTATTCTTCCTTCCAACAGTGCACAGCCATTCCCACCCCTGGGCTATATGTGGGGACTTGCCTCACTCCTCCTTACTGCATTCAGTCACTTTTTACATCATAACGCATCTTCTGCATGACTTCAGAGTCTGAGCTTTTGGAACGATGCATTTTGTGGCTGGCTGTGTGTTTTAGAACAGTTTCGCCCTAGCAGAGCATCAGGCTGAAGTCGGGTTCCTTCCAAAAAGTTAGTAATAAGCTGTGTGGGGTTAGTAAAAGTATTAACAGATTTAGCAGCTGGGAACCAACAGTCTGACAAATGTGTGAATTTTGGATTATACAAAAACATTTTTTAAAGGCCACATGGGGAGACTTTGTGAAGGTGCCACAGAATTTAACGAAATTTTTGCTGTCCCATGTGACCTGTGATGTTAACGTTGCGTGCTATGAAAATGAGGCGAAGAAAAGCTGCTGATTAGATTCAGCCATAGCAAAGCCAGGCACTGTGTTTCACACACTAGATTTCCAGCAGAGAGTCTGAGGCAGCAGACAGTGGGCCTTTCCCCGCTTACCTTAAGCCCCGCGCTACTTGAGGAGAGTAGCGCGGGGTCCTGGGGCACTCCCCATGACAGGGGTGGCAACAGCACAGCTGCCCCGACGCTGCCGCTGTCGCGCCCCCTCAGCGCAGCAAAGGCATCCCTGGCGCTCTTGTAAAGGGCGCCTTTTGATGACCCCGCGCAGAGCGCGGGGTCGTGGGGATGCATGGGTGTGCGCCAGGAATGCCGCGCGCTGAGAGCAGCGCGCAGCATAGGGGGGATCGGGGTGAGTGGGGAAACGCCCAGTGAATGGTGAAAGAGAGGAGTAATTATGACCCGTGTGTCCATGACTCTTCCTGAGTGAGTCCAAAGTTTTCAGTGTAAGCCTCTCTTAACAAAGGCCTTTCATTTATATGTGGCCACTGTCAACTTTTCACTGTTCCACAGTTACCGTTCACGCTCTCAGCCACAGTTGTTTGTAAGCAATGTTTCAGGAGCAGAAAAACAGCTATCGAGGGGCGAAAATGGGAATTTAAACAGCAAGCAGCACAGAGCTAAGTCTGAATTAGATCGGGTAAGGGATAAAAATCTAAATGGATCTTCCAGTTAGAAATGTAGCATTTTGTGTGACTAAAAATATGGCAATGATTCTTGCTGAAAGCAGATGCGTCAGAAGGTTTATGATGATAGCTAAATGTATTTAAGGGAAGAATTTCTAATGAGAATGTTTGGGAATGAAGATTTTTTTTCTAATGCATGATGCTATTCCTCTTTTTATCCCTTTTTAAACAAACAAACACACACACACACACATACACACACTAAGTTGAATTAGGCATTAGGTGGTTAGTATTTTTGGCCAGCATAATGGAATTAATGAAATTAAAATGTCAATATTTTTTTTTCTTACTGCCATTGCTCTTCTACCACAAACACTGGAGATGCAGACAGTGAAGATGTTCCTGTGGGGAAAAAGCTTCCTCTGCTATACTTCTGTATGATAAGGCTGCTCAATAAATGCATAATAACACAGTCAAGCAAAAGAGGTTGCAACCCTAGAAATCACCATTGATTATCTGTACCAGCAATCCTAGGTAGAGTGCCTACTTTTTACTGATAAACACAGACATGAGAGCCAGTGTAGTCTAGTGGTTAAGGCATTGGACTAGAATCTGGGAGACTCAGGATATGAATCCCCTCTCTGCTGTGAAAATTTGCTAGGCACTCTTGGGCCAGCCAGACACACAGTCTCAGTCTAGCCTACTCAGAGTAATAGAATCACAGAGTTGGAAGAGACCACAAGGGCCTTCCAGTCCAACCCCTGCCATGCAGGAATACATTATCAAAGCACTCCTGACAGATGGTCACCCAGTCTCTGTTCAAAAACCTCCAAAGAAGGAGACTCCACCACACTGTGAGGTAGCGTATTCCACAGTTGGGCCTTAACATCATGTTTAGGTGGAATATCTTTTCTTGTAGTTTGCTTCTGTTCCCCTCAGCAGGGAGTCCCCTACCACTACCACCAGACATCTTCTCTTGGGTTTTACAGGGGCCATTCCATGGGCTGAACCTTCTGTCACTTGCACATTCACCAAGGACTGTCTCTGTTGCTCATGTGCCTGTTTATTATCCTTACTGACAAGGGAGAGAACTTCAAATCGATTCTGTAGCTTCATACTCCCTGGTCCCTCTTCTACTTCTATGTGTCACATTCCTCCAAATGCCCACTTTCTGGGTTTGAGAGCTGCCCTCCTCCTCAGAGAACTCCCCAGTGTGTTCTCCACCTTGTACCATTTGTTTCACTCTGTCCAGGAAAACCTCATTTTTCTTAATGGACTGAAGAACAGGTTACTTGGACCTCAAGCTGCTGGACCTTCTTTTCCAAGAGCACAACCAACGTGGAGGTACAGCTACCTACATTCTCTAGCAAAAACCCCCCAAACATACAA
Organism: Sphaerodactylus townsendi; assembly: GCF_021028975.2. Lineage (NCBI taxonomy): Eukaryota > Metazoa > Chordata > Lepidosauria > Squamata > Sphaerodactylidae > Sphaerodactylus > Sphaerodactylus townsendi. The sequence goes on from NC_059430.1 coordinate 26,370,245, forward strand.
CAGCTATTGCAGGTGACTGTAGCAACCCCCTGATAATCCATATTTAGTAGTCTTAGTACAAAAACAGATCTCTGGGCCTCCCTTTCAAGAAATCCCCCACCAGATTCCCCCAGAACAATGTTAGTTTTGCCTGTTTAGTCAAGCCTCTGTTCACTGATCTCTAGGGACTGAGACCTAGTGGCTGAAGCCTGTGCCCCCAATCAAGTCTCCAACTAACCTTCTACTCTCCCCCGAAAGACGGGTTCTTACTGACAAAACTGTGCCCTTCCTCTCAGATGTTGCTCAAAAGATCTGGACGGGCAGTTAAATAGAGCTGGTGACTCACTAGAAGCCCTACCTCTCAGAAACCTGAGCCCAACACACGCACAAAAAACAAAGAAAGCCCCCCACACAAACAAAAGACCTCCCAAGCCCTCAAAAAACAAACCCAGAGGCCCTCAAAAACACTACACAGTTAAAGATTTGGTATTAAGGTTAACCCCCCAAAAAACAGAGCTTACCTTTTGCACTCTGTTCAACTGCCTTCTGCTGCCTCTCAGAGATTCAGGAGGCCACTGCCTCTGAGAGGACGGTTGTTCAAAGGGTCATTGTGACAATAAAATGTAGGAGCATAGAATCTGAAAACTACTTTGGATGCCCACTGAGGGAAAAAGGGAGGACATAAATGCAGCAAATAAATAAATAAAAGACCTGTCCCTTTAAGCCCAATAGAAATAAATGGGATAATTTTTTCTCAGTGTGGAAATAGTTATGAGCAAAAGGTTCACTAGTTGCTTTCTGCCTCTTGGGCAACAGTTAAAGGTATAACATATCTCAGTCCCAGGTAAAGATTACCAGAATGAGGAATGGCTTAAAACAATTTTAATATGAAGAGCAACTAAAACAGTTTCTACTGCAGTCTCTAAATAATGTTTTAGAATTAACAAAGGTCCTGCGATCTCAGGACAGATTACCAGCTTCTTAACGCTGTTTAATGTTGTTAAAATCTGTTAAATGTAAGGGAATATCTGTAAATTTTGAATCCTATCATGATAAAAAGCACACAGCCTCTCTCCATTAAAAAGGGATCTGTCATAATGTGGATGAATTAGGAGTTTCACAAAAAGCTAGGATTGTCAACTAGTCTGGAAAATAATGTATTACCCTTTTAATAGAGTTTTTATGAGTGGAAATGGGCAACTGAAGCTTTTACATAGCATGGAGCTTGCTGGGGTAAAGTGTAGATAAAAGGGGAAGGCAAGATCCCATAAACATAGTCTGCCTAGTAACCATCATAATGTGATGTCACCAGTGGTGGGATCCAAAAATTTTAATAACAGGTTCCAATGGTGGTGGGATTCAAACAGTGACGCCGCTGCACACACGCACCTCCAGTCCCTATTGGGCAGGGAGGTTGCTTTAGTAACCCCTTCTTGGCACTCAGAAAAAATTAGTAACCACTTCTAGAGAACTGATTGGATCCCACCTCTGGATGTCACCCTATGGGTCAGTAATGACCCGATTCTGGCAAAGGAGACTACCTTAACTTTTAAGCCTCTAGTTAAGGGGACAGGATGTTTTTCCTCAAGGAAGTTGGCAGTCCTAGCTAGCGTTGTTGGCCTCCACACGGTGGATGGAGATCTCCTGCTATTACAACTGATCTCCAAGTGACAGAGAGCCATTCACTTGGAGAAAATGGCTGCCTTGGAAGGTGGACTCTGTGGCATTATAGCTCATTAAGGCCCCTCCCCTGCCCAAATCCTGCTTCTTCAGGCTCCACCTCCAAACTCTCCAATTATTTCCCAACTCAGAACTGGCAACTGTAGTCCTAGCGAATGTTTGCGTCACAATATGAAAACATAATAAATGTATGGCTGCATGAGTCACAGGTACTTTGTGGAGCAACAAGAGAATTTAAACTAATTCCTATAACAAATTGTTCCATCTTTGACTGGGAATAGCACTTGAGGTGAAAAGCATACCAGGTCTCAACCGCGTAGACACGACCAGATGCCGCATGAAAACTCTTTGCAATCCTGTGAAATTAATATCATAAAGAAAATTTTATGAAGTGCAGCAATTTAGAGGGAGGCAAAAGGCACTCTCCACACACTGGGCAGAGCTGAGATTCTCTGCCCCAGTGCACCCCCACTTCACCACAACAAGAATACACGAGAGCCCTCCCCAGCTGCGCTGAACAAGGGCCAAGGCACCATGAAACCCACCTGGTTTTTACAATGTAGCCTAAACATAAATGAAATCTGTGGAAATGTTTGCAATTCTCCCATGGGATGTTGGGCCAGTCTGCAGCTGATTACATGTCAAAGCAGGAAAAATTTACCACATTAATTCTTATTTAACCTAGAGCCAAAGTAGATGTTTACCGGCTTCTCCCAGCCCCTGTTTCATATCACTGGCAAACGGGTGTGTCACAACATGAGGTAAATTGTACTCATTGTTATGGAGAAGGGGAGGCTGGATGGGTGGGTGCCATTTTCAACAGCAGTTTCACGTCTATAGTTTTAAGTCTAGCTTGACCATAAAATATTTCAGTTCACCTTCTCTTTTTGCAGCAAGGGTGGAAGCCAAATTTCTTCTTGTGATGAGTTCCAAAGACCACCAAGGCACTTGAAAATAAAGATGCTGACTAGGAAAATAAAGAGTACAGTACTCTAAAAACCCATCTGTTCCTCCTCATTTTCTTTATCTGTTTCAGTTTATCTGCAATTACACTTAGGGAATGTATGTGTGTAGACCCCCAAAGAAGTTCCAGTTGACAGCGTGCAGTAGAGGGACTTTTTCAACTTCGTATGTGACAAAGGGAACTTTGACTCTCAAAAACTTACATACTTTAAGGTGCTATTTGACCATGTTCTCTGCATGAATGTTGGAATTAACCACATTAACCATCATTGCTTTTATTCAGCTCACAGATTTTTTAAAAATCACAGAGATGTACTTCCACCAATATAAGGAACTAGGATGAAGTGGATTTGTGATCATAATGAAACCCCATTCTACAGATGCAGAAATCCATGAGGTAAATGTTTTTGAGAGCCAGCGTGGTGTAGTGGTGGACTCTAGTCTGGATAATGGGGTTTGATTCCCTGATCCTCTACATGAAACCTGCTGGGTGACCTTGGGCCAGTCACAGTTCTCTCAGAACTCTCTCAGTTTACATGGAGGCAGGCAATGGCAAACCACCTCTGAACATCTCTTGCTTTGAAAATCCTATGGGGTTGCCAGAAGGAAAAGAAGAAGAAGAAGAAGAAGAAGAGGAGGAGGAGGAGGAGGAGGAGGAGGAGGAGGAGTTTGGATTTATATCCCCCCTTTCTCTCCTGTAGGAGATTCAAAGGGGCTTACAATTTCCTTGCCCTTCCCCGCTCACAACAAACACCCTGTGAGGTAGGTGGGGCTGAGAGAGCTCCAAGAAGCTGTGACTAGCCCAAGGTCACCCAGCTGGCGTGTGTGGTAGTTAGCTTTGACTTGACACACACACACACACACACACACACACACACACACACACACACACACACACACACACGCACGATATTAGAAATGCAGTATCCCATGATGCGTACACCCACATTGTAATTCCACATGCTGCTAATTCTGGAACAGCAGAGGCTTGATTGTGAAAAATGGCCCCAGTATGAAAACACTATGAGGAAAAGCGTACAGTTTGATTCACAACCAAGTCACTGTGACCTCATAAAGTTTCGCCTAATGGGATTTTCAAAACGAGAGATGAGCAGAGGTAGTTTGCCATTGCCGGTAGTCTGCATAGCACACCCTGTCTTCTTTGCAGTTTTCCATCCAACACTGGTCCTGTTTAAATTCTAAGCTCTGACAAGATCAGGCTGATCTGGGCTATCAGGGTTTCCACAGAAACACTCTAGGTTTAATCTAATGTGAAATGTACATTTTATTATGAACATATTGTTCTTAGAGGATAATTGAATAACTTGTATTGACAAAGGCTTTCATGGCTAGAATCAACTGGTGGTTGTGGGTTTTCCGGGCTGCGTGGCCATGGTCTGGTGGTTTTATTTCCCAACATTTTGCCCGCATCAGTGGCTGGCATCTTCAGAGATGTGTCAGCCTCCGAAGATACCAGCCACAGATGTCAGTGAACCATTAGGAACTAAAACTGCCAGACTACAGCCACACAACCTGGGAAACCCACAAAAGCCAATTTAATAATTTGGTTGACATAAGGATGAAATCAGTGTCCCAAGGATAGCAGCAAGACAGGAACCCAGCAGGGAAGACATTACTTTAAAATGCTATCCTTTGGATCACTGTAGAAGGCAAGAGGCCCTCCACAAGCCTGCCAGCATCTCAAGGCAGTAACGAATGGCCATGTGCCATCGGTTGCAGGGAAGACACAGTGGGACTTAAAGCATTATGGTGCCCCCAGTCAGGCTGCTCAAGATGATGCAGGTGGCAGCAGCAAGGAAGGTGTGGTGTGGTGTGGTAGGCATGTGCACGCACACTCTCTGTGCCTCTATAAGAACAAAGGTTTCACCCACACATTGAGCCTTATTGAGTTTTCCCAGCACTGTGATTTATGGTCAGAACGTGTTACGACCCAGCCCAGCATGACTGAGGACTCTTTGGATGAGGAAGCAGATGTGGGAGATTGCGCAGGTCTCAAGCAACGCCTGCAGACCCAGAGCCTGAGCCTCCAGTAGTCCCTGCTGGACCAGAAACTCAGACAGAGCCACTGCCAGGCTCTAGCCCTGAGACTCCCCAGTCTCCTTGCACCAAGTCGGGTACAGGAGGAGATTCAGTGCCAGCTTCCTCACCCCCTCAGTTGCCATGTGAGCAATGGCAGAAGAAGCTAAGTGCCAGTTTACAGGAGAAGCAGGCAGCTCTCAGGAATAGCCAATTACAGCTTTTCGTTGAGGACCTAGAGGAGGTAGGCTTTTAAAAGACAAGCAGGAATAAGATACATGTTTTGTCCATGGTTATAGTGGTATAAACATTGCTCTGGACTTCCTAGATTTTTTGTGTGTGTAAATAAATAGATCTTTGTGATGGGGAGAAGAAGCTCAGATTATGTTCACACCTACCATCACAACAATACAACATCCATTTTCATTCTGAATCTAAAACCCATTGCTGCATTTAATCCAATTGAAACTCTTTCTTTCTTCACTGGAAATATGATGATAATATTTCACAAACTGCTGCTTTCCAGCCCCACCCACGCACCCCCAATTAGGAGTTTTTTTTATTGCATACTTCAACAACAAAAAATTTAAACAGTTTGTAAGGTGCGGCGTTTCTTCTAGTCTGATAGTTGAGCAGCAGTGACTTATAAACAGAAGAAAATAAGTAGACCATTCTCTAAAATCTATTATAGTTTATTAGACCCATATGTGAATCGGTGTAAACTGCATGTAGCAAGATAAAGCAAAGATTTACAATACAACATCTTTGGACACTTAACTTTTTAAGGGTTCTTTATTCTCAGTAGGTTTCAATATCAGAGAAAACTGTTTCAAGATGGCATTTCGTGCCGCAGAAATGGTTTCAGTCTTATAAAACTAATCACAAAGGTGCTGCTGTCGTTCAGGTTTTGAAAGCAATTTTTTTTTTCACGTGTGGTGGTTATGCAGCAGAAGAAAGTATTCTGGAAAATGGCTATTGAGGCCATTCAGGAAAAGGGGAATGAACATTTATCAGTCAACTGTTTTTCTTGTGTACTGAATCACTGTTTCACAAGTACAATTACAAGATCCTTCACTGTGTACTTTGGCAGCCGCAAGATTAACATTTGCTGAGGGAAAGAAAAGTCTGAACAATAAAAAAACTAAAACTAAAAAATTATGGGGGCTGTGATTAGATTGGCCAGGTCTGGCGTGGGAAATTCCTGGAGAGTTCGGTAGGGGTGGGGACTGAGGAAGGCAGCTGCAATGTGATGCCATAGAAGCCACCTTTTGAAGTTGCCATTTTCTCCAGGAGAACTGACTTCTGTAACCTTCAGTTGTTATTCTAAGAAAACTCCACACGCATTGTGGAGGTTGGCAACTGTAGTGGTCAGTGGTGAAACACTCAGATCATCAAATATTTTTGTCACAACACCAAAGAGTTAGGGAATGTTTGGAGTTCAATTGCATTTTATGTAAAAGTAGAATTAGTCATTTTTATGGGAGCCGTAAGTATGTGACCCTGATTACTATGTAGTTTTACTGTAGAGTTTCCAAAGATCTTTATCATCACCTAATGGCAATTTTTAAATGTTTTGTTTTTCTTTTGCACTTCTGCTGCTGTGCAGGTGAGGAGTTCCTCTGCCCTATGTCATGACCCTCTAATGTCTTAGACTGGGTCCTGCCATATTTCTGTCTACTGAATGCTGAGTGCTTAAGCAGGCCTGGGGATGTTTCCCTGTACCAGTCTGTCCTTATCTCTGCAGCTGCAGAGGGGGGTATGGGTGAAAACTGCAATGTTTTCATCCCAGTTCTCACAGTCTGAGGAAAGTCTGTGCGTGTGAATGTGTGAGTGTGAAACAGTACCTTCCCAGTTCAGGAGAGGAAGGGGGTGGGGGGTTGTGGGCCTGACCTATCTGTACTGGGGGATATAATGCTTTGCCTGTTTTAATGTACTCAGTTCTGACAATATAAGTCAACAGCTTTCCTATGCTTGCCATTAATAAATGAGAATTCTGCTTTCAAAGTGCTGATTCCTTAATTGATCAAGTCTGAAGTTGTGCCATCCTATTAATTCTGAGCCCCGGTCAGCCATTCTGGGGTAGCCAATGCCAATATGTCTGCAGTGACTTGGTTACCCCTTTATCCCGTCCATCTCTTTTAATTTCTGCCACAGTAACTTCTACTACTTCTGCGTATAGCACTTTTCCAGAACATTTGCAACATGCTTTCCATACATTAACTAGACAATACCTTGCAATACCTCCTTATAAAATAGACCACTATAAAGTACCTGTTTACTGCAGATAAAGTGATACTGAAGGGGTAGTGGCTAGCCAGCTATTGAGGCAGTACCTGAGGTGAATTTGTGGTCTTATGGGAAGCCTGAGCTACAAACTTAAACTGGATTCACAATCATTCTCTCTTATCCCATGGAACACTGAAACCTGAAGTTGGGAGGCAGTGGAGGACAGATGTTGAAAAGAGATTATTTATTTAAAATATTTCTAGGCTGCACTTCCTATGTAAGCATCTACAAGTTTAGCTTGTGAATGAGTGTTTAAAGGAATAAATATAGAAATATAAATACAGTAAAACAGAAAACACGCTCACCAGGGCCAAACTAGATGTGACGGCATCCTTGTGTGTGCACTGCAGGGCTGTTGCCACCACCATTAAAAAACCTAAAATGGATGATTTTAAAATGTAGCAAGAGGAAGGATGAGGTGCCCATGCTTCTCCTCTCCCTTTTCAAGTGCCCAAATGCCCCCCACAGCTCTTTTGGCACTTGAAAAGGATTGGGGGTGGGGTGGGGGTCACAGACAAGACAACCCCATCCCACTGGGCTGCTGAAAGATTTTTTAAATCACTCAGATTTAAATCACTCAGAACCCCGGTAGCGGACCAAAGAACATCTCGTGTGGTCCTCAGTATTCTCATCAGCTACGATTCCCTGGATTCTTTAGGAGATGCCTCGGTAGTTAAACTAGTATAAAAGAGATTGAAGTTTGCGATGTAAATGAAGGCGGGGGTGACATTTTATTACTTTGGCTTTTTATGGACCGATGCATAATTTTCCGTCTTGTTAGATGTCAGGGTCCATTCATCCTTTCTGTGCAACTTTTTTAATAGTCCTTAACAGGAGGAAATTATTTCATTGACACGGGGCTGTTTCCCATGTACAGTTTAATCTATTTTCTGCAGTTGTTTATTGCTATAATTTATTATGTTTTTAACATAATGTGATGTTTATAAAGCTGCGCTGAAGGCTCTGTTAATGGGGAAAAACAGGATTAATATTTTTTCCTACAAAATATTCATAAATAGCAAGGCTAATCCCTCCCTCCCTCTGCAAAAAAAAAAGATTTCTACATGCGTTGGTGAGGCTTTTACCCGTGACTTCACTCTTTTATCTCTCTAGACATCAACATCTAGTAACCTTCAAGTAACACAGGGCTGGCATTAGGCATGCCAGTGAAAATACAGATTCCCTGCCACAGTCTCAAGGACAATGCTGTGTGTCAAAGAGTGGGTGCCAACATTGGCTCTGACTGGGAGCCATCCAGCCGCCTCTGTTTATTGGAGTACATTCTGACTCCAGCCTTATTATGAATATGGAGGATGTACAGGGACTCCCAAGCAGGGCATTTGCTATGGCAAGGCAAAGTCAGGGGGTGGGGGACGACACTTCACGTCCAGCACATCTGTAAATGGGAAACCAGGATGAGTGGCGAACCAAAGTTAACGCAGTTTTCCTTCTATGCTTGCCAATGCTCAATTTATACACACAGAGAGCACAGCCACCTAGCAGCTTGCCAAGAGACTCTTATCGTGTATCCTCAAATTTCTCTTCCCTAATTAGACAGACAATATGTGAGGCATGTCATTTGTAATAGGAAAGCCTCTCCAAAATGGGATTCTTTCCAAATCTTTTAAGTGAGTCAATTCAGTAATTGTCATCTTTGTCATTAAGTTCAATTACCACAGGCACATTCCGCCAGTGAAGTCTGTCTGGTCCATTTATTAGTCTCTCTGTGTCCCTATTATTTGACTAAAAGGCGCCTCCTGTACCTGACCAGTCTCTCATCTACTCCAGTTCTCACCAGGATCTCTCAAATCTTATCAAAGAGAAGATCAGGAATGGGTAGAAAAGTCAAGCCCAGTCAGTCCTCTCTGGTAAGGCACAGCCACAAGGGAGTGTGTTCTGTTTGCACTCCACACAGAACGACAGCCAGGTCCAAACGGTCTGATCAGGGCCCTACATGAGGCAAGAGTTCACCTCAGAACAGTGATTACAATGTGGGCATGGGCATGCGTTTTTTTAAAATGATGATCCCAGTTCCCCATGGCTGCCATTTTGAGGTGGCACCTACTCTTCCTCCCGAAATTTCAGAAGTACCCACAGACTCAATGGATTGTTGCCTTAGAACATGTTCCACAATCCTCTGTAATATAGAGGGGTTTTGCGGCATGTAAGTCATTGTGGAAACTGTTCAATGAAAGATTAATTTAGTGGGTTGGATCTGGTGATATGTCCATGGAAGCATGGACGTAGGTAAGGGGGGGGTTCTCGGGTTTGAAACACCCCCCCATTCATGTTCGAAGCTCCCCCCCTTCCTTATTCGTTGCTGCATTTCCCCGCCTCCGTGTATTACTTTTAGTTTTAGTCCTCATAAATATTGTACAGCTGCATTCTCAGATGTTCTCTGTATGCGCACTTTGGCACAGCTTGCAGTTCCTTCGTTTCTTTCCCTTGCCCAAACATTACCAGTGTGCACATGCATTGATAAAACATGACAAACACGTGATTGCACAAGTTTGCATCAGGATTTTTTGTGTAGTTTTCTATGAACTCCCAGGAATGTACGTGCACATGAAACTCTTCCACCAATGGAAGTGGAAGAAAACAGAAAAAGTGGAAGAAAACATTTCCCGTCCTTCCTCCTCTCCACCATTGTTTTCCTGTATGGCAGTTATCCTACATGGAGAATAAAATTTCCTGGTATCATTAATGGCTGCTGCAGGGGCCAGGAGGGGAATAGAAAACAGAGAAGATCCACAAATCTGGGGATGGATCCAACCCAGTGTCACTTGACAAAACACACAGATTAAAAATCATGTGTCTAGCTTTCACAAATGCATCTGATGTGGGGGGAAAAACCCTATTGATTAGACAGAACAGTGAAGACAGAATCATTTCAAAATGTAACAGACACCACAGCTGGCAATCCAGTCAGATTTGGCAACTAAACAAGTAGCTAAGTAGCTTGGGTTCATGGTAACCCAAGTCCCGTTTTCCAATCTAATCATAAACATGATCATAACCGACATCTGAATATAATAACAGTAATGCTTGTCCAAGTACCGTTGCCAAGTCCTTGGAACCAGCCGGCTTTCCCATTCTTTTGCTCCAGTTTCATGATAAAAGATGACAAGGAAGCACAAGAGAGAAATCTCTCTGCAAGGTTTGATCGCCTGGAAAATATTACCCACAGAACAAAAGCCATTTCTGATTTTGTGTTCGTGCAGCTTGTTTTTCTTGGTTTACCACAATGTTTTCAAATAGATGCTTTCCAGTGTTTGGCACAGCGTACACAGAGCCCTTGTTTGCATTTGCCTAATGGAATGGGGGCTCTGTCAGCCAGAGTTGGCTTCGTAATACACAAGAGCACATGTTGATGTGTTTAATGGTGTATAGCAGTGGTTTTCAAAGGGAGGCCCTTGGAAAACCACTGATATAAAGGAACCTGCTGGGATTTATCAGGGCTTCTTTGATAAGACCAGCCATAACTTAATGATAATAAGGGCAGAGATGAGAAAAGTCACCCGGTCATTCTAAACACAGAAATGCACCCTTGCAGCTGGGTCTTAGGATTGCAAAATTCCTGGAGATTTGAGGCTGGAGCCTGGAGAGGACAGAGTTTGTAGAGGGGCGGGACCTCAGCAGGATATAACACCATAGAATCCATCCTCCAAAGCAGCCATATCTCTAGGAAAACTGATCTCTGTACTCTGGAGATTTGTTAAAATTCCAAGATACCTCTAGGCCCTACTGGGTCATTGGCAAATCAAACTGCTAATCAAAACAGACAACAATGACCAAGACAGACCAATGTTCTGGGTCCATCGATGACTCTCCCATGCATTCTGAGAGCTGCCACCATGAAGGAACTTTTCCAGGGGCTTCACCATGGTGATCATAAGGTAAGCACCAACCCCTAAGCCATTATATGTCATTTTTTCCTTCCAATAGCTGTGTGTTTTCTGCAAAGACTCCTCGACAGAAACAAAGGCAAGACAATAAGCTCTGGAATGCTGCTTGCCTGTTTCCAAAGTCCCTGTTAGCAAACCAAAGCAATCTCTACTATCCAAGTAGAATTTATGAGCTCTTGATGGCTAAAAGTTGCCTGTTCTGGCTGGAGAGGAGAAAAGGACAATTATGCCACCCACAGTTATTTCTCTGTGTGGATTTGGGCCATGCTGATACGAGGGGAAGTCTGGGCCATCTATAGTGCAGTGTGTAGCTGGGCAAATTACAGAACAGCACGTCTTGGCTGTGGCCAGCTTAGTGTTTAGTGTTGTGCAAACAGATTTAAGAAGACATCAAGGGCCACACATTGAGAGAGTCATGAGAGTTGCTGTCACTCTGTGCTGTTCTTTCACACTTTCTTGTAATGTCTGATATCATTGCATAGTGCGCATCCTTCTGCCCTTGCCCCACACCACTAACTGATCGAGAGGAGGTGGGATGTACAGTGTGATGATCCAGAACAGTGGTGGTGAACCTATGGCACTCCAGATGTTCATAGACTACAATTCCCATCAGCCCCTGCCAGCATGGCCAATTGACCACGCTGGCAGGGGCTGATGGGAATTGTAGTCCATGAACATCTGAAGTGCCATAGGTTCGCCACCACTGATCTAGAATATCCATGATTAATTGGTCTCTGATATTTTCACTTTTGTTAGTCCCAAAATCACAACCATCGGCCTGTTAATGTAACCACCTTATACAAGCGTCTGCAGATTCACCAGGTTTCTGTTTTCTCTTGTAAAAGCAAGCCCTCTCATGGATAAGGTTGCATTTGGGCACAAAATATTCCTCATGTTTTCCCAGGACTAGGTCAAAGCCATTCTTATCTGCTTCTGCTACCAAGACAAGGGAGTTGAAAATCTGCTGTTTGGGGGCCCGTAGCATTCCTGGATCTTTCCTGCCTCCTCATGCAATTTAGTGGCAGCAGTGTACCAGGAGAAGTGCTGTTTCCAGGTAGATCATACAGCAGGCTGATTGACTTCTGGTGAGAAAAACATTGCCATTTTTCACACCTTTAGTTGCCCCTCTCTCTTACACAAGCCTCAAAGGAAAACAACTGCAGACCTTCGCAAACTGCTGGAGGCAACTGGATTCAAACATCTGGCACCATGTTGTGATGGATGGCAGGATGACCCTAGTGGGTTTTAAACAGCTTTATTTATTGCTAACAATGGGAACAATTGAACAGCGAACAGAAGCTCTTGGTCTGAACCCCTTCAGGTCTCAGCTACAACTGCTTTTCCAGGGTCTCTTAACTCTACCCATCAACTCTGGGCAATCCTATGAATCAGTGTCCTCCAAAATGTCCAATCATTAATGGCCTTGCTCAGGTCTTGCATACCTGAGGGCTTCGGCTTCCTTTATAGGGTCAATTCATCTCATGCTGTGACTTCCAAGGGAGATTCTACTCCAGATTCTACTCCAAAATTCCTGCACCTGAACCAAGCTTCTTAGGAGGCGAATCCGAGGAACTAACGAAGATAGTGGTAGACAAGGAAGAAGTTCTGGCAGCCATTGATAAACTAAATGCTACCAAATCCCCTGACCCAGATTGCATTCACCCAAGAGTTCTTAAAGAGCTCAAGCATGAAATTGCTGATGTTCTCACTTTAATATGCAACTTATCCTTGAAATCAGGCTCCATCCCTGAAGACTGGAAGATGGCCAATGTCACACCAATCTTTAAGAAAGGATCTAGGGGGGACCCGGGAAATTACAGGCCAGTCAGTTTGACATCTGTTCCTGGTAAATTAGTAGAATCTGTCATTAAAGATAAAATTATAAAACATGTACAAAAGCAAAACCTGCTGAGAAAGAGTCAGCATGGCTTTTGCAGAGGCAAATCCTGTCTTACAAACTTACTAGAGTTCTTTGAGGATGTAAATAGGCATGTGGATAGAGGGGGAACCAGTGGACATTGTCTACTTGGATTTCCAAAAGGCTTTTGACAAAGTTCCTCACCAGAGACTCATTGAGAGAAAACTCAGCAATGAAGGAATAAGAGGAAGTCCTCCTATGGATTAAAAGCCGGTTTGAGAAACAGGAAGCAAAGAGTGGGGTGTAAATGGGAAATTCTCACAATGGAGAGATGTGGGGAAAGTGGTGTCCCCTAAGGATCCGTATTGTGGGACCAGTATGCTCTTTAATCCTATTCATAAATGACCTGGAAGTAGGGGTGGGTAAGCGTGCGGGTGGCCGATTTGCAGATGATACCAAATTATGTAGGGATTGGTGAGAACCACAAAGGGATTATGCGAGGAGGTCCAAGCGGACCTTGATAAATTAGGTGAGTGGGCTAAGAAATGGCAAATGCAAGTTCAACATAGCAAAATGCAAAGTGATGCAAATAGGGGCAAAAAAATCCAAACTTCACATACACGCTTACAGGGGTCCAGGTGCTATCAGTCACAGACCAGGAAAGCGGGATTTGGGTCTTAACTGATAGTTCCATGGGAATGTCCAACTCAATGTATGGCAGCTGTGAAAAAAAGGCAAACTCTATGCTGGGGATAAATCAGGAAAGGAATTGATAATAAAAGCTGCAAAGATTGTCATGCCCTTTATAAGAAAAAGAAGCGCGGAATGCGACCACATTTGGGAGTACTGTGTTCAGTTCTTGGTCACCACATCTCAAAAAAGGATATTGAAGAGATAGAAAAGAAGTGCAGAGAAGGGCAACGAGGGATGATTGAGGACTGGAGCACCTTCCTTATGAGGAAAGGCTGCAGCCAGTTTGGGACTCTTTAGTTTGGAGAGGAGAGACGTCTGAGGGGGGGGATATGCGATTGAAGTCTATAAAAATTATGCATGGGGTAGAAAATGTTGACAGAGAGAAATTTTTCTCTCTTTCTCACAATACTAGAACCAGGGGGCATTCATTGAAAATGCTGGGGGGAAGAATTAGAACTAATAAAAGGAAACACTTCTTCACGCAACGTGTGATTGGTGTTTGGAATATGCTGCCACAGGAGGTGGTGATGGCCACTAACCTGGATAGCTTTAAAAGGGGCTTGGACAGATTTATGGAGGAGAAGTCGATTTATGGCTACCAATCTTGATCCTCTTTGATCTGAGATTGCAAATGCCTTAACAGTCCAGGTGCTCGGGAGCAACAGCCGCAGAAGGCCATTGCTTTCACATCCTACATGTGAACTCCCAAAGGCACCTGGTGGGCCACTGCGAGTAGCAGAGAGCTGGACTAGATGGACTTTGGTCTGATCCAGCTGGCTTGTTCTTATGTTCTTATGTTCATTATAAACAATTTCTATTACATTTGAATAAATGCGTATAAAACTATTTTAAGTTACTTCCAGCCCTGCAGATCTGAAAAGTAAACTTCCCAAACTTACACTTCGATATTTTTTCTTTAAAAAACATTTGGCACTGATGCATTTCAGCATATGCTGCATCGAACGAGAGAAAAACTATCGAAGGACGTCACCCAACGCAGCCTATTAAGACAAAAAAAGAGATTCTGTTGGCTGACTTTCATATGGGCATTTCTTTCCCACTGTTTTGAACCAGGTGTTTATCATGATTTTATGGGATTTTCTAATGGTGTGGTCAGTGCTTTCTGCTTTTAAATATGGAATATGGAAATGAACGGTATTGAAATAGTGTATTTTTGATCTGGTACTGTGAAACCTTTTCAGTCTTAAGGGAACCAATTTCACATATTCTTATTGGAAGGTGGCATAGCTTAGGACAGTGGTGGCGAACTTATGGCATGGGTGTCAGAGGTGGCACTCAGAGCCCTCTCTGTGGGCACTCACAAACAGAGTCCCCCCCACACACACACACATCTAGGCTGGCCTGGGCTGCTGGGCTTGATTATTAGCATTAAACGTAAGACCTAGTTTTGGGGGAGCAGTGTAGGTAACCCTGTTAAGCGCTGTTAAACCCCACTGATTTTCATGCGAAGAACTAAAGCGCAATCCTTTACTTGGGAGTAAGCTCAGTTGCTGGCAATGGGGCTTGCTTCTGAGTAAACCCTCCTAGGGTTGCGATTCACCCGTTGGAAGAGTTGCATGGTTGCTTCAAAGCAAAACCACCGACTACCACCAAGCTTACTTTTGAGTAAAGCACGCCTACAAACGTTTTTTCTTAACTAAAACCTCAGTATTCAGGTTAAATTGCCGTGTTGGCACTTTGCGATAAATAAGTGGGTTTTGGATTGCAATTTGGGCACTCGGTCTCGAAAAGGTTCGCTACCACTGTAGTAGAGAATTCTGGGGAGTATTCTAAGGTGCATACCCAGTTCAGGCAGGATACAGGCCAAGTCTATTGGGCCTAAAGTTGCCAGCTATGGGTTGGGAAATACCAGACGATTTGGGGAGTGTCGCCTGAAGAGGACCGGGTTTGAGGAGGGATGGGACTTCAATGGGGAATAATGCCATAAAGTCCACCTCCCAAAGTGCCTGTTTTCTCCACAGCTAGTCCGGTCTCATCAGATCTTGGAAGTTAAGTCGGGTTGGCCCTGGTTAGTACTTGGATGGAAGACCAAGGAAACCAGGATCATAATGCAGAAGCAGGCAATGACAAACCACCTCTGAACATCTCTTAAAAATTCTCCACTTACTATAAGTTGGTTGTGATTTGACAGCAAAATCAAAAAGATTGTACAATAACCACAGTAGCAAGATCCTGACCAGCAATGGAACACAGCTGAAGAGTTTAATAGCAGTAGTAATGATGAAATTGGACAAGGTCTCGAGCTGCAGTGTGTGTGCACAGGCTATTTAACGGGAAACATATATGGCATCAAAGAGACAAGTCGTAAATTGTGGGAGTCTCATCCACTATAATTTAATGGTTAGGAAAACACGCAGCTCTGTCCTTGGGAATTATATCTGGCTGGGTTGTCAGGCTCTTGATCTAACCAGTTACCATTGGTATTGCGATAGCAGATGGAGCCATTCTAGGGAGTTCAAGTGCAAGCGACTGCCAGGCCGTATAAAGGAGTGTTCTGTTTTCATAGTCCAAAGCATGGCTAAAATGTGCCTCCTGCTTGTCCACTGAAAGAGCAGGGATGCACATTACATCTGCCACTGGGATGTCTCCCAAAACAGCAGGTTCTGTTATTTTCTTCTTCCTGTCTCATAGGAAGGGCTGTGCTGTATGCCACGAGACTACCAGAGTACTGGAAAGGTGACACTGGGTACAAAATTCAGTTTTCTGATATTGTCAACTTTGATTTTAAAGTACCCCTCTAGCCCTTTTGATTGCACACATATGCCTGGAACAACGATTCTTGCTGCAAAGTCAGAAGCCAAAACAGTGGTCAAATAAGACTTCTGGTAGTTTGGACTGGGGATTTAGTGCTGTGCTCCCCCCACCAGATCACACGTGAAGCTGTCATATGCGGAATCAGAGTATTGGTCCGTCAAGGTTCATATCGTCTACTTACTAGCAGTAGATCTCCAGCGTCTCTGGCAGAGGTCTTGCAAATAATCTACTACCGAATCCTTTCAACTGGAGATGCCGGTGGTTGAACCTGGGACCTTCTGCAGACCAAACGACTGCTCTACCACTGGGCCACAGCCTCTCCATACAAAGCTGTAACTATGCAAAAGTGAATAACTGGAGCTAAAATTACCCTCAAGCGGATATCATCTCTTGAGCAGCCCTTCTAGCAGGTTGAAGACCCAGCACAGATAATCTTATGAGAAGTGATGGGATTATCAGTTTGGTGGCTGCTGCAGAAAGGGCCCTCTCAGTGGTGGCCCCTAACTCACAGAATCAATTGCCTTGTGGGGTCCAACCCACCCGGGAGCAGGAGCTAAGCTTTTGAAGTTAGTTCTTTAATTGCCAGTTTTGTCCCAGCAAGGGTCACATAATTAACATGCTTCTTCATGTCTACTACAGATGGTTTAGCTTTAATTGCAGTTTGGTTCATTCTCCCCTTTATGGACACCCTGATTTTCTTCCAACACGAAACTCAGGGCAGCTTATTTAGTGGGCCCAGGAGTCGCCCAGACCTAGCCCTGCAGTGCTGAGTCCCAGAAAGAGGCTGTATCCTGTTTCCACCAGACACGCCCTATAACTTCAAGAACTACCAAAGCAGAAGACAGGCTATACCAGTGATGGTGAACCTTTTCGAGACCGAGTGCCCAAAACCCACTTATTTATCGGAAAGTGCCAACGCGGCAATTTAACCTGAATAACCCCCTTGAGGGCCAGCCTGCTGTAGCCTCCAGCAAGTCCCACATGCACCGCTCTGCACCTCTTTAGCATCTCTGCTGCCTCTGCCCCTTCCCCCCTCCCAGCAGCAGCCACCTGGAGCACAGGCACCAGGCCCGCCAGCCAAGTCCTCCATGCTCGCTGAGGTGCATGCATGTCAAGTCCAGTGGCCCGGGCCTGCCTCGATGTGTGTGTGTGTGTGGGGGGTGATTTCCCCCCCACATGACAAAATCTGCGCGTGCATGCCCACATACAGGGCTCTCAGTGCCACCTCTGGCACCCGTGCCATAGGTTCGCCACCACTGGGCTATACATTTTCAGAAAAAGAAACCAGGCACATTATGTCTGCTTTACAGTGAAATGCAATATCCAGCCAGTCTTGAATTGCAAAAGCACTTAACAATTGTTTAGGATGCATCATGCCCAGACCTGGCCCCTGGGCATAACTGTGGCACTTGAAAGGGTCTCAACTTGGAAGAATGCCCTTTTCTCTCCGTGCCTCTGCCTTGCCTCTATGTAGCAGGGGCACAAATTTCCATTTCTCCTTTGCTGATATATTAGGCATGCATCCTGCCCCAGAGTGAAAACACTCAGGACAGCTCCTGCTGAGATTCATTATGTCCATGTTCCTGTTGTGCTTTTAATAGCAAGGAAAAGATACCCACCGATGCGTTTATTTCCACCAACTGTCTATACATTTCCATATTTTTAAAGGTACAGTATGCAGAGCAAAAGCGAAGCTGACAAATGATGGCATTTGATCCATTTGTCACTAGATACTTTACTAGTTCTTACGCTGGGAGGGTGACCCAGTTCAAAATGCCAGCCTCGGCAGGCTGCTCGCTAGTAGAAACAGAACACTAGAAAAGATGGGTCTTTAATCGAATGCAAATGTATGGTTGCGCCTCTGGGACTGAGCATCTGCTTTGCATGAAGAAGGTGCCTGCACGGTGTAGTGGTCAGAAGCGGTGGACTCTAATCTGAAGAATCAAATGTGTTTCCTTGTTCCTCCACAAGAAGACTGCTGGGTGACCTGGGGGCTAGTCAGTTTCCTCAGAACTCTTTTCAGCCCCCAGCTACTTGATAAGGTGTCTGTTGTGGGGAGATGAAGGGAAGGAGTTCGTAAGCCACTTTGAGACGTCTTGTGGGAGAGAAAAGTGGGTATAAACTCAACTCTTTGTTGTCTTCTTCAATCGTTGACATCTCCAGTTAAAGGGATTAGGTCCTAGGCAATGCAAATGACCTTTCCCTGAAAGCTGTTGACAGGCAGAGTAGGCAATACAGATGGTGACAGACCTCATACAAGACAGATTCATGTGTCTAGAAAATCAGTCCTAAAGCATGATAGGACTCTCCAACCATTGCCAGGTGGAACGGCTGCTTGGTGGGGGGGAGGCAGCTCCTCCTGCCGACTTGCACACTGCACTTGCTCAAACTGTGATTAAGCGGCCAACTCTTTACTGCTGACAAGCAAGACAAAAGGAAGAACTGTGAACAACTTGCCACCAACCTCAAGATTACCTCAGAACGAGGTCTTCAGAATCTTTAGTTACACCACAAGGCTACAGAACTCTGAGGGGATTTTGCTCCCTTTTGCTGCACATTTTGAGACTTGACGCAACTGGGGAGAAGAAACTATTTTGGTCTGTGGGCTTACATCGCAGAACAGGGTCTTCACTTACTGCTTGGTACTGGTGCTGATTGTTTCTGGCTCTCACATTTTGAAAGCTCACGTAGGCAGAACTCAGTTCCTGATACATACCCTGTTTTCCCGAATATAAGATATCCCCTGAAAATAAGACATAGTAAAGGTTTTGCTGACGAGTGAAATATAAGGCATCCCCCAAAAGTAAGACATAGCAAAGTTTTTGTTTGGAAGCATGCCCGACGAACAGAACACAGAAAAATAAGACATCCCCTGAAAATAAGACATAGCGCATCTTTGGGAGAAAAAATTAATATAAGACACTGTCTTATTTTTGGGGAAACACGGTAGTAGTTATGAGGCTTCCCCTTCTGCTTCGAACAGACAAGGCCATGTCGTAAACCAAGTAACTACCCAAGGGTGAAAATAGTTTAAGAAATGAACTACAGGTCTGGCCACTTTGAAGATTAGGGAGGGGTCACTGAGGGAAAAGGTACAACCCTGTCATACTTTTTATCCAGTTTTAAATCCCCTGTCAGTCACGGTAGGGATATGGAATGGTACAGTATAGCCAGTGGTGCGATTAAAATAATTTAACAACCGGTTCTGGTGGTGGGATTCAAATAATTTAACAACTGGTTGTTTACAAGTGCCATTTTAACAAGTGGTTCTGCTGAAGTGGTGCGTGTCGGGAATAAGAGCTCCTCGTATTTGGAGATTATTCCTATTCATAGTTAGCAGAGTGCACGGGAGGCTTAGAGCACAGCAGAAGCCTTACCCCGTGTGCATTTGTGTGATGGAAGCCTTACCCCGTGTGCATTTGTGTGATGGATGCGGCAAGCTTACACAAAAGAAAGCCGGAGTCAGTTGTAGTTTCTAATCTAATAAAAAGAGTATTTATTAGTGAACTCCATTCTGGATAGAAAGATGGAGAGATAGGTTCACTATGCTATTCTAATCTAGCTGGATGGGGATGGATGCACGTAGCGTCCATCTCTCCTCTAGGCATGGTAGGAATAAGATGGAGAGATGTCGAGAAGGAAGCCGGAAGGAAGGAAGTCCCTGAGAGTATCAGTCTAACATCAAAGGGATAGCGCCAGCATGATAGAGTAAAGGTGTCTAATCCCTAGGTCC
The DNA here is from genome assembly GCF_021028975.2 of Sphaerodactylus townsendi. Lineage (NCBI taxonomy): Eukaryota > Metazoa > Chordata > Lepidosauria > Squamata > Sphaerodactylidae > Sphaerodactylus > Sphaerodactylus townsendi. The sequence goes on from NC_059430.1 coordinate 26,390,154, forward strand.
CTATCTAGCCACTAGCTCTCTAGTAAAACCCCCTCTGTAGGTTGAGGCAGGAAACAGCGTAACACTGTAAAATCCTTCACTTCCAACAGTGTGAACCTGCTGAATCCCACCACTGAGTATAGCTCAGTTTTGCCAGATCTTGGAAGTTAAGCTAGGGTGGTACTTGAAGGGAGACCTCCAAGGAAGTCTCTGCAGAGGAAGGCAATGGCAAACCACCTCTGCTTCTCGCTTGCTTTGAAAGACCCTTGCTGCGGTCACCATATGTTCATCTGCGAGTGAGACTTGATGGCACATACACAAGTCACTGTGATTTAAAGGACCCCCACCCCCGGTATCCAAGGAGCTAACTACAACTGGGAGCTGGATTCTCCCAGCGCCATAGTTTGAATAGAAGTTGCCTCCTCACAGCTGCAAGACCACTCCCTTTCTAGTTTGATTGGCCTGCTTGCAGTGGTAAAGTCCGTACTTCCTTTATCACTGCCCTATGGCCACCCATACCAGTACTGTTATTGACAAAAGTATGTTTGAGGCACACAAAGCAGATCTGGTTTTTGGGACCGTCCTACCAGCTGCATAACACTGAGCTGAGCTTCTGTCTCCTTACTTATTACAGGTATGAAAGTTGGGGTGTAGCTGGATGGCCAAGCCTGTTGAGGGTGAACCACAGAGCAGTGGCGTAGCTACCAGAGGATGTGGTGGGGACAAATGCCCTGAGTGGGCCCCCTTTTGGTCATGTGGGGGTGGAAAATTGCCCCCACACCCCTCCCCCTTCCCCCCTCAGCCAGGCCCGACTCCACCAGTCACTCCTTCAGCCAGCAGGGACTCCACTGGCTAAAGGAGCGGCCTAGTGAGGCTGCCGCAGGGTGCCCCTTGGCCTGACCTAGCCCCACCAGGCTTGGCAGAAGCCATAGCCGAGCACCCCTCAACCCCATCCTGCCAGGCCCGGTGGAGGTCGCAGCCGGACACCCCTCAGCCCTGCCAGGCTGCCCGGGACTGCTATCAGCTCAGGTAAGTGGGGCGTGGTCGGGGGCCATGGGGGAATGCAGGGGGTGGGGGGCACGGTGGGCACCATTTTGCCCCAGGTGCCATTTCCCCCCGCTACGCCTCTGCCACAAATCAACAGTCAAAATTAACAGTCTATGGCCATGGGATTCAGAATCAGTTGGGAATGTAGTCTTGTGCTCCTTTTCCTGTGCTTAAAGTATAGTTACTTGAACTGCCATTTAGGTGCTAACGTGAGCCCCTCTGGGTCTCAATTAAGGAGAAAAAAGCAGTGTAATAAATCACCACAAATCAATTCCTGCCCCCAAAAGGTGCACTGTTACAAGAGATGGAAGGCCCAAGAGGCACGGAAGGGACACGGCGCTAACGCTGCGCTGTTCTTTTCTAGAATTCCTCCCCTGCACCACTGCAAGAAATAAAACCTCTGTTTTAAAACTAGTTGACGCCATTTCAAAATGGAAACATTAGAGTCATTTTGTGAGCCTCGCAGAGGGCTGGCTTGTCACCTGAAAAAAAAAAACCCAGCAGTTAGCAGGATGACATTTGGAAGTTTACACATGGTCTGACCTGCTGGCCGAGAGACACTTGGAAAGTCATTCAGTCAAGGTGAAAATAGGAGTATCCAGAGAGAAAAGAAAGCTGAGTCTACCGCAGAAAAGGAACTTCCATTCAGGCAGCCTCTTTCATAACCTTTAATTATTGCCTTGGTTGCAATGAACGCCCACACAGATACAGCTGGGATTGTTTTGTAAGCTAAAAGCAACATCCCAAAGGTAAAGGGGAATACCACCCCGCTAGGTCCAACCCATTCTTATGTGCAAAGTTCACACAAAAGAAAATGGTTAGATTATTCCAAACGGGCAGCCGTGATTGTCGGTAGCAGCAGAACAAAACGTGTATACGGTCAACTTGATGAATTTACTCTCCAGTGCATCTGATGAAGAAAGGTGTCACTCACAAAAGCTTAGGCTGAAAGAGATGTGATTGGCCCTTTAAGTGCCACAGAAGAACCCTGTGTTATACTAATGATACGAAGACACCCTGGAAACAAGGACATCAGGAGAAGGCTCTTAGGACAGTGATGGCGAACCTTTTCGAGACGGAGTGCCCAAATTGCAACCCAAAACCCACTTATTTATCGCAAAGTGCCCACACGGCAATTTAACCTGAATACTGAGGTTTTAGTTTAGGAAAAACTATTGGCTCCGAGGCGTGCGTTACTCAGGAGTAAGCTTGGTGGTAGTTGGGGACTTTGCTTTGAAGCAACCGTGCAACTCTTCCAACGGGTGAATCATGACCCTAGGAGGGTTTACTCAGAAGCAAGCCCCATTGCCAGCAACAGAGCTTAGTCCCAGGTAAAGGATTACGCTTCAGTTCTTTGCATGAAAATCAGTGGGGTTTAACAGCATTTAACAGAGTTACCCACACTGCTTCCCCAAAACTAGGTCTTAGATTTAATGCTAATAATCGAGCCCAGCAGCCGAGGCCAGCCCAGATGTGTGTGTGTGTGGTGGGGGGGCAATCTGTTTGTGCGTGCTCACAGAGAGGGCTCTGAGTGCCACCTCTGGCACCCATGCCATAGGTTCGCCACCACTGTCTTAGGACAATTCCTTCAACAAACATACATGTGAAATTGTGCGATTAAAATAGACCTGGTGTACAATTTACATGGACGGGCTGAATAGCCAGAGGTGCCTGCATGGTGGCAGATCACAGCCCTGGAGCTGAAGTTGTGGTTGATCCATTGAGATGGTCACCATGAGAACTCAACCATTATTTCATGGCTATAAGATCCAATGTGAGCCTTTGACCAAATTGTCACACAGGGGATTGATGCCCTTGCCAAAGCTATTGCATATTACTAAGGGCTCAACTTCACAAGATGATGTCAGTTTTGTGAAGAAAACTCCTACTGTGCCCCCCTGCCGCCCCGCCCCCCGTTAAATATCAGGTTTCGCAAGTTTTTGATTAGTACTCCCCACCCCACAGCATTTTCCTAAAATGGCCCCAGGAACCTGCTCTTACAGGTCAGGAAAAACAATACATGGGAGAAAGCTTCACCTCCCTCTCTTCCCCTCACACCCAGGTCCTGATTTAGAGTGGCCACCAAGAGCCCACCCACAGAACCCTCATGTATTTGAACTGTAAAAACTGGATAGAAACACCTCACTTCAGCAGCATGTCAATGAGGGTACTACGGCTGGAGAGTTGTGGTTTGAAACCTGAGATGTGGGTCTAAAATTCCAATTTAATGCTCCTTGTTGTCACCTTAAAAAACTCATCTCGGCTCAATTCACAATCTCACAAAGAGCTTTCAAAGATAAAAACTGCACCATGCTCTGCCTGGCTCCTTGTGAGATTAAAGTCTAAATCAAGAATGACTGAAGCAATTCAAGGGAAAGGCCATAGTGTGGCAACTGTTTTTTTGCACAGTTCTTGTGTTAGCTGCATGGCAGGAACTCCTCCCCTGAATGCTTTGGTAATGGCAGATGCTAGATTTGCCAACCTCCATTATTGTAATTGGTATCAAGTTGATCAAGCTCAGCCACAGGTGTCAAACTCATGGCCCTCCAGATGTTATGAACTACAGTTCCCACCATCCCCTGCCAGCATCATGCTGGCAGGGGATGATGGGAACTGTAGTCCATAACATCTGGAGGGCCACGAGTTTGAGACCTGGAGAAAATGGTGAATTCTATGGCATTATGCCCTATTGAGGCCTTTCCCCACCTCCTGAAATCTCCAGGTTTTTCCCCAACTAGAGCTGGAAATCCTACCAGAGGCCTGGATTATGTAGAAAGAACAGAGGTGGTGGCTCCTTCTCATCTGAACATTGGCCCCATCTCTGAAGAAGTGACTCTGCAGTGGGGCAAATTCCAGGCCAAAAGATCTTCCCTTCCTTGACCTGAAGCTTTTAAAGTTGCCCAGCTGTTGGAGGAAGAAAACGCAAAAGAGCAGCTCCCGCACTGCAAACGGCGGCATGAAACGAACTTCATTCTTTAGATTCCATCAACAGAACACTTGCACATAATTTCAGACATTGTGTTGAGAATGCGTTGCTGTGCACTTGTGGGTTTTTGTTCTTTAAATCAAAGCTTGCTCAAGCGTACAGGGCCCATTTAAAGCCTTGCACAAAGTTGCTCTTTTAACGTTTGCTCTTCCCCTTGTAGAAGCTAGCTGTTTTAATGGATAATTTGTTTGGCTGAAATCACCTGATAGCTTTTGGAACCCCCCCCCCCCCCCCCCCCCAAAAAAAAAAAAAAGATAGGTGAGACCTAAAGAACAGAAGGGTTATCTGGTGACTATTTCACTTTAGGACATTTCAAATGTAGTAGCAGGGACTATTTAGGTTACCTGAATGTGTATAGTTCCAATATACACAACAGCAAATGCTCTACTTCATATGCAAGAATGACAAGTGTTTATAGGAGCTGTGTTTAGAAGAAGATGACCCCATTTATCTTGGTCTCCATTAAGGGCTGGTTCACCTCTGCATGATTTCTCTACACTTGTCAACGGTATGATTGATTACCAGTAGCAGACTGGGATGAACTGAGAACACGGAACAGCCTTATATTTGAGGGGATGCGCAGCTATGTACAGGCTCTGTCTGTAATGGCTGTGACCATCTGGGGGAAAATTTCAAATGAGGGTGGCGCCTTATTTTAGTTCTCACGCCCCATCTTAAAAAGCCTCTTCAAAACTCAAAATGTGAGACCACAGAGATTGCAGGTCAACCAAGGAAATGAACTATGAAGTAGTGAGGCATTTAGCGGGAATTTCTGTGGCATACAAGAGGGCAGAATTAGCAAAGCACGGAGGCCCAAATTCATCGTACTACATAAAGAGACTAAAAGCAAATATTCAGATCAAGGCTGAGTAACACATTCTGAGGAACTCAGAATTCAAGGATGCAGTAGCCTTTCATTTGAAAATGTAGGCCTCTTTATAGGAGCCAAACAAGGAAAAGGCCCAGCTGCCTCACAGCTAATTGAGGAACAGGGCAGAATGCCTAGAAGAAGCACGTGCAACCTCACCCAAGTTACAGTACCCCTCCCAGGCTGCCTGCTGCCAACTGGGCTAAGGGTCCTATGCCCCTACAGGGCACGTGCCAGTGATGTTGACAGCCTCCTTCATTCAGCACTCTTGGCCTTGGGTCACAAACATGGTCCTCAGGTGAGTTTGGGACTGTTACTTGCAAATACAGGTATCGTATACAAATTGCTGGGGATCTGGTCCTAGCTGTGATTTTCTATTCAGTGCACATTACGTAGCAACCCAAAATTTGCCTCTCACATGATGTGCAAAATGTCCTTTAGGTTGCAATTATTAAACCATCACAGTATCTCCCTCCTCCCCCTCAACCATGTTTTACTGCAGAATACAAGAGCCGGCTTTGGCAGCAACCCCTACTCTTATTGATCCGAGGTGTTCCGCTCATTTCAGTAAACAGAGCGTTTCAAGGCAGCTCAATGCATTGCGACAAGGGACCCCTTTTCAGCTGCAAAATGTACAGTATTAAATTCACTCCTGTTTGATGGTTTGGGGCAGGCACACAAGTTTCATCTTACAGCTAAATATGGTTGCGGAGAGACTCAAGTGTAGACTAAACTGGGGGGGTGGGGGGGTGAGGAAAGCAAGGACATTTCTGAAGGGAAACTATTAACATAACTACGTTTTTCTACTTAACACGGACAAGGGAACAGCTGTCAGCAATCAAACCTGACTTACATTAAAGGCCTTTACCTTTACCTTACCCGATAAGTATCACCTTCAAGTTGCACTGCCACAGTACTAGTGCCTTCAGGTTTCTTCCTTGAGAAGGAAGGCTTAGTTTCTTTGCTAAGCTGAAACCTTAGCAAAGACAGAGTTAATTACAGGCGACCCAATCCAAAGGAGGGGGAGATCAACAGCAGCTGGAGACATCACTGTCACAGTGCGGCTGTGTTGCCTTCTGAGGGGTCTCAGGCAATGGGGAAGCTTGACAAACAAACCCCCCCCCCCCTCCCTGGCCAATCTGGAAACCCCTATTACTGCCCACTGGGCTATGCCACACTAAAATGTGATGTAAGTTCCATGGTAGTGTAGGTGGCGTTCCTGGGCCAAAGGCTTTGCGGAAGTTGACTAAAATCGGCTCTCTTAGAACACCCCTAGATTGCCACCACCCACACTGATATGGGCTTCCACGGTGAAGAGGCACTGATGTGCATGGCAGCTTCCGGGTTTGGCCGCTGTGCAGTTGTGCTGCACCCCACCATCGACATAACAGCCCTTCCAACAGTGTATTTGCCCCTTGTGCTGGCAGTCTGAGCACCTTCCATTGGTGCAATATTCTTTACCATTTCCAGGGCTCCGTCTGTCCCTTCCCTGCTTTGGATTGCACTCTAAATTATAACAGCCCAGAGAATTAGAGGAATTTTCATTGATGTTTCTCATAGTATCAGACCTGCATCCAAAATGTGATTAGGTCCTTGAGAACTGAGACCAAGAGGCAGGGGAAACCCTTTAAAAAAACCAATATGGAGAGGAGAATTCATTATTCTGAGCACAGCTACCTTCCTTTAAAATACACTGATGCGGGAGTGAGATTCTTAGCTACTTGAACTTCCGTGCATTTTAAAAGGAAAGCCACCCTTGAAATAAACACACTCTTCACAGCCGACACAGTGTTCCTGTATTTTCTATAAGCAGCCATACATGAATACAAAATATCTCATGAAATGCAACCTTCAGAATGTGTCTGGGAAACTGATGAGTCTCAAATCGTATGCTTCATTAAGACGGACTATTGGAGAAACAGAAGAGCATCTGGGATTAGGATGTGTGACAGATAACCGGAGACAGGCGACTGGTGGTCGAGGAACTCCATCAACCGGCATCTTTGACCGCCTCCCCATCATTACAGCCCCACCCCTTAAGCCCTTTTAATCTAGCCCATTTCTAATGTACTGTTATCACTCAGTTGCTGGATGTTGGAGCTAGGTAGAAAGGTAAAGATAGCTCCCTGTGCAAGCACCTGGCCATTAGCATCACAATGTTTTCTAGGCAGACTACATTGATGGAGTAGTTTGCCATTGTCTTCCCCAGTCGTTTCCGCTTTACCCCCAGCAAGCTGGGTACAGTACAGTAAACCTTTATTAGGCATAAATTTGGGTACTCATTTTACCAACCTCAGAAAGATGGAAGGTCGAGTCAACCTTGCTGGCTGTCTGAAACCAGCTTCTGTCAGGATCAAACTCAGTTTTGACTGCAGTACTACAGCTTACCACTCTGCATCGAGGGGTTCCTATCGGAGTTAGTCACCAATGATTTAAAGCCTATGTTTTTCACCATTAAGACGGCAGACAATATGATAGCAGTGCAACACAAATGACAGAGCTTCACAGGATCCTAATGTAGAATGGCTTTCTGTCCAAACATGAGAAAATATGAAGTTGACAATTACTTTAAAAGCCCGTGATTTGATTACTGGCATAGCCAAAAAAACCCAAAAAAACCCTGTATCAGCATTGATAGTATCTGTAGATCTGAATCTGCTTGACCGGAAGCAAAAATTACAACTTCTACAAACCTGTTTTGGAAGCCTCTCAATTGACATTAGCGCAGTGTTTTTTTTTTAAGTTGTCTTCTAAGGAGCCCTCCGAGTTCCTCAAGGAGAAAGTCAGACATACACCAGGCATGGATTCAGCCAGCAGACAGATAACCCACAACTTCTGATCTTCTCGTACAATGTGCAGCCATCAGGGTATAATATTAAAACATACTCTGAGCTTGCAAACATAATGGTGAAACTCAACAGACCCGGCTTCTTTGCATGCACACTCTGGAATCTGCTGCAACACATGACTGGTTCCACGGGAGGCACATGGAAACCCACTGCATTAAAGGACTTTGAAGGCATGGTCAATACTGAGTGGGAAAGATAAGGATTCCTTATTTGTGTGTTCACTGGAAAGAGCAATGAACGCAAGGGCCATGCTTGATAATATGGAAATTACACTCAACACACACATGGAGAGAAGATTTTGTAGTTAACAATGTGATGCTCGCAACTGATGATAGACACCTACACAGTCATCATCAGAGGGAGGTCCTGGAAGAACGTGGAAAGCAAGGTCTGAATTGTGCCTGGAAATGTCCATCCTCTAAAAGAAAGAAGAAATACAACGCACTCCAAAATTCTTTTGTTCAGGCTATCCGTATATAAGAGAAGGCACAGTTAATGCAGAGGACCCCTTCCATTTCACATTCACAGAAACCTGAGAAGCACAACGCTATCCAATTTCACACAACTGATTCCCCATTCCTTTAGTAGGATGAGCGCGGGCAGATACTTCCTTTTCAGCCCAACAACTTATAAAAATACCACAAGAATTTATACATTACAGTAGCTGGTTAAAAAGAGTGTCCTAATGAGGGGGAGGGGGGGGGGGTCAACCACTGCCTTTCCCAAAGGGGAAATTTTCCACAGCATCCAATTACCTTCCCTGCCCATTCATGTCACAAACGCTTTATAACAAAATGCAATATTGAACTATTCTGCAAAGTGTCTTTTCGGCTTTTTCCACCCACTTCAGTTGCTGCCCGGAACAAAGTTAAATGAAGAGACCAGTCCTTTGTTCTCAAATGTGTAGCCCGTCTGCTGTTCTATCCTCTTTGATTCTAAAATTAAACAGAAATGTAGAAGTATGTTAAGCAACAGACACGGAAGGATGTCTTTATGTAGCGCTAATTGACCTTGCTCGCCTACCTTCAAAAATGCACTTTTTACAAAATAGGAAAAAACTGAAATCTTCTTCCGGATTTGTATTCAGTGCTACTGGCTACCCTTTCCCGCTCTCCATGCTAAAACCTGAGAGTGTTGACCCCCTCAAAATGTTCAGGGTTCCAGAATCTTTCCACTGCTCCTTCTAAAAGAATTCTGGCTTGTATGGAAAATGGGCACCATTTAAGTATAGCATAAATGGAAATAATTTTCCAATCAAGGGATATAAGGAGGGCTCCTTCACCACCACCCCCCAATTTCCAAACCACGTGTGACCATTCCTCAGTGGCACCTTTTGTTTTGGCCAACTCACTGATTCTGCATATCAAAATACTATTATTGACACTTAAAGGGGTCAATGACATAGGCATAGCAGAGGCAAAGAGCAAGCGACTTTTTTTTTTTTACTGGTGCTGATAACCTTGCTGTAGTCAGGATCTATTAAAAGATGCAACAAATGCTTTTGTGCAATTTAATCTTGAACACCCACAGAAGCCTTGTCTTCAAAATGTGCTGAAAATCATGTCTTCCTCTTTCTGAAAAGCTCTGAAGGGGGTGGGGGGCATTCAGTTCTGCACAGTTTCCAGTGAACCTTCTCCATTCTTCATGCTTTGCTGTTTACAGTGTTTCCCTGTTCTTAGAGCACCCCTTGACTCCAGTTTCCAATGCAGCGATCCCTCCCTGGTGCACCCCTCTCTACTGACGATGGGCAGGTGATAAATTGGTATGGGGCAGGTAAAGGACAGCGTTTGTTCTCTCTCTGATGGCAGCCTGCCTCTCAAGTCATAAAAGAGATATCCCCCCTCCCGCCAGAAGCTTGTTAACAATGGGCAAAAATCAATACTTGCCGTATTTGCTACAGCTATTTGAGAGTCCCTGTCCTGTACGCAGGTGTGCTTTCTACAAGCATCCTTGCCTCCTGCTCCAGAGAACAGACTGACCTGAGGAAGTCCTCCGGTGTTCGGCTAACGCACAGATTTCCTGCAACTGCGTCTTCTGATCGTTGCTGAGTGGAGCTGTCAGCAAGTGGTACCAGGCTGCGTCTCGGCTCTGTACCGCTGTCAACACAGAACAAACGGTCTTCTTTTAAGAACTTCAGAAGCAAGCTGGATACATCACCAGCCAAAGCCCTTTTATAAAGAGCAGCTAGATTTGAGTCTGGTAGCATCTTAGAGACCGACAAGATTTTCGGGGTGTAAGTTTTTGAGACTCACGGCTCCCTTTGACAGACAGCGTTGACTCTCAAAAGCGTCTCCCTCCAAAATCTGCACTGTGCTACTGAACTTGAACGTAGCTGTTCTACCGGAGACCAACATGGCTACTCTCTGAAATCATCTTTAACAAGAGCAAGGATTATTCAGCTGTCGGGTTAAATGTATCGATTGAGTACGTTACTGTGTGCGCTCCCTAATTTAACATGTTTGACAGTTTACCCAGCAATATTTCTTAAATCCCCACTTTGATAAGCCTGTGCTTATTTTATTCATTTCTATCCCACCCAAAGCCCGGGATAACATGTGCCGTGCCTAAATCCCATGAGGTAGTTTAGACAGAGAAGAACAAAGGTTTGCCTGAAGTGAACAAATGTCTTCATCGCCAAGCAGGGATTTATTTATTTACTATTTAATCACTGGATTCAGACCTGCCTTTCTCCCCCAGTGGGAACCCAAATCTGCTTCCATTGCTCTCTTCTTCTCTAATTTATCCTCACAGCAACCCTGTAAGGTAGGCTAGGTCCAGGCGTCTGACTGGCTCTTGGCCATCCAGAGAGCATCCATGGCAGAGTGGGGTTTTGAACCAAGGTCTCCCAGATCCTAGCCCAACACTCTAAGCTAGGGGTGGCCAACCTATGGTGCTCCAGATGTTCATGGACTACAATTCCCATCAGCCTCTGCCAGCATGGCAAATTGGCCATGCTGGCAGGGGCTGATGGGAATTGTAGTCCATGAACACCTGGAGCACCATAGGTTGGCCACCCCTGCTCTAAGCACATTCACCACAATGGCTTTTTCTTGGATTTAGACTCAAAGCATAATACAGTCTACTCTTAACAGGCAGCAGCCCCCTCAGCTTTCTAACAGAAGTTTCTCCTTGCCCTCAGGTAAGCTGGTCTGCAGTAGAAGAGCAAGATTCGAATCCAGTAGCACCTTAAAGACCGACAAGATTGACAGAGTCCCAGCTTTTGAGATACTATCTGACTAAGGCCCCTTCCGCACACGCAAAATAATGCGTTTTCAAACCACTTTCACAACTGTTTGCAAGTGGATTTTGCTATTCCGCACAGCTTCAAAGAGCACTGAAAGCAGTTTGAAAGGGCATTATTCTGCATGTGCGGAATGAGCCTAAGTGAACCTTGGCCCTTGAAAGCAAGCTCATACCCTGGATAACTGGTTGGTCTTTCAGGGGCTACTGGACTCTAAAATTGCTCTTCTCCTAGCCCTGGTAATCAAAATCTTTTTTTTTTAAAATGGTGGGAAGAAATTGGCATGCAAAGCATGCGCTCTAACATTTACCTGTGGCCCTCTCAACTGTAGCCTCTTTGGAGACTAGAGGAAAGAACAGACTATGCTGTTCGATCACAGACCTGTGGTCTTTTGGTGGGGAGCCAGACTGAAGTATGGGTTTCTTCAACCCTTTTGAAAAAAAACACACACACAGCAAAGAGATTTCCAGCTTTGGGGGTTTCTGTATCTTCACTTCAATCAGAATACCCTCTCTAGATGAAAGCCTTTCTCTTTTTTTAATGGAATGTCTGGGAATTTGTTCCCAAGGCAACATATCAACCTGCATCGAAGCAGCAGCAACCTTGGAGAAGGAAGGAAACGAGGAAGCATTTAAGAGGTTTTCTGCCCTATGCCTTTTAACCATGTGCGTACTTAAGAGCGCTTGTGCGAAGAACTGGTATTCGTCCAAACCCTCTTCCAGATCAATAGGGGTGCTGAAGCCTTCCAAAGCCGTCTCTTCCAGCGCGTCGTCATCCCAGTCGTCGTCTTCATCATCTTCGTCTCCTGCATCGCCGCCGCCGCCAGCGTGGTTCTCCTGCATTTCCTGGCTCACCTCGTTCACCTCCTCTTCATCACTTTGTATCTCTTCTGTAAGTAAGTGGTACAGCCTTCACTTTTAAAGAATCACCCTTCTAACAGTTTTCCAATGTATTCAAGTTAGAAAGAAGTCACTGTTGCTAGGATAAAAATAAATGATAATCTACAGAGTACCAGACTCAGGCTGATCAGAAATCCTGCAAGGTGGCAGGTGCGTGATCTGTCTTCGCATACATCCTTCAAGGCTCCTTGCAATATTTATCCCCCACCTCTCAGTTCAGCTAGCGGCAAGGTAGCTTTCATAATTAAAACAGAACACTGCTCTACAGGTACTAGTCAAAGAGCTGGCAAACTAAACACCTGAAAGTGCCGAAGCCATTTCAAAGTAGCAGTAAAACAGCCACACTTCAGACATGAACAGTACTCTTGGTCATTGTTGGGGGGGGTTGTGTGGGGGATAAAAAATGAAAAGAACAGTAAAACAGAAATGGGTTAACTTGGTATTTAAAGTTCAATAAGTTCGGCAGCTGTGATGTAATATCACCCCATAGGCCAGCAATGACCTGGTGCTGACCTTTACCTTAGGTTTGGTCTCAAGTGGATTTCTGTGGGGAGTTCTATGAATGGCATGCCACACCAAAGAAGACCCTGTCTCTGGAGATCACAGACCTAATTCCAGAAGGCAGAGGCCCAGAGAGCAGGGTGCCAGGCTCACAGAAGGCAGAGGCCCAGAGAGCTGGCTGCCAGACTCACATGAAACATTTGGTCCTTTAAGTATGCAGATCACAATCCCTCTCTCCTTACATGCACTGCATGTCATAATTAAAAGCAGCTTGCTGGCAGTAATTAGCAAAGAAGATGATACAGCAGACCTCTGCCCTCCAACACCTATTTCCTTTCAAGTGTGCAATATAGAATCTTTTGGTGTTTTTTACCGTTATCCTCTGCATCGTTCTTTTCTGACTTAGTGTGCTCTTCATGCTCCGTGTGCTGCCGGGTGGCACAGACTTGCTTGAGGCCCAGAAACAGCAGCAGAACCGACGGGACAATCTGGGCTGCTACTGCATCGACAGCAGGGGGGCGGCTGGGGAGTCCCACCAGGATGCTCAGTCCTATGATGCACATCTTCCTGTCGTGAAGCCTGAACACAAAAAACACAAAGATAGCTGACAAGGCTCAGCAGACCCAACAGATGACAAAAGGGAGAACTGCAGGTGTCATCACCCCTCCCCCCATTCTTAGTAATCAAATGGGGAGACACCACTCTAATTCCATCCACTTTTGGAGCAAGATCCATGAGCCTTCAGAGCAGGACCCTCTCTGTGGTGGCACCGCAGCTAAAGAATAGACTTCTCTAAAGAAACTTGCCAGGCAACCTTGTCATTTAGATGCTTACTCACAGTCAATCCCTTTCTCTGCTTTTTTTTTAAAAAAAATAATGTAATTGTTTTGTTATGCTGAATTATTTCAAATTGGTGTCCATTTTCATTTTCTATTTAATGCCTTGGCCATTTTTTACAAGGGAGGCTGATCATAACATTTCCAAAAAAGTAATAATAAGAAGAGGAAGAAGAGTTTGGATTTATATCCCCCCTTTCTCTCCTATAGGAGACTCAAAGGGGGCTTACAATCTCCTTGCCCTTCCCCTCTCACAACAAACACCCTGTGAGGTGGGTGGGGCTGAGAGAGCTCAGAAGAACTGTGACTAGCCAAGGTCACCCAGCTGGAGTGTGGGAGTGCACAGGCTAATCTGAATTCCCCAGATAAGCCTCCACAGCTCAGGCAGCAGAGCGGGGAACCAAACCCGGTTCCTCCAGATTAGAATGCACCTGCTCTTAATCACTACGCTACTGCTGCTACGCCACTGCTGCTAAAAAAGAAATAGGGTGAGCGTGTAGTACTAAATGCAGAAGGGTTCTCTTGGTTGTGGTGATGGGGAAATCAGGAGCGGAAGAAGGAAAACGTCACCTGGCAGCACACAGTCTGCAGTGAGTGGAACTCATTTCAGACTGTTGTCAGGTTGACAGTGGGTAAATCTTAGTAATTCTGGGGCCTTAGGCAACAGCCCCACTGACCTGGATTGTCCAGGATAGCCTGATCTCATCAGATCTTGGAAGCTAAGCAGGGGCGACTCATCTACTATTTGGATGGAAGACTTCTGAGAAATACCAGTCATGACACAAAGACAGGCAATGGTAAACCATCTCTATAAGTCAGATGTGACTCAATGGCACGTGTGCACACACCCACACACTCTGAGCTACTTTGCTGGTTTGCCATTACCTGCCTCTGTCTGGGCTGAGAGAGTCCTGTGATTGGCCCAAGGTCACCCAGCAGGCATCATGTGGAGGAGTGGGGAATTGAACCCAGTTCTCCAGATTGGAGTCTGCTGCTCTAAATCACTGCACCATGCTGGCTCTCAAAGCAGCAAGCTCTAGTCATTAGCACTTCTTAGTTAGAAATTCTTCCATTTCTTGCAGCTTCCTTTCTCCTTCATCCACATCCTTTCTTGCCAATTCTCAACTGGTTTGCCATTATCTGCCTTCCACTTTGCAAGGGCATCACCGACTCCCACTTTGCAAGGGCAGTGCTCAAAGGCAGTTTGGTGTCTATTGGTTCTTTAGGGAAACCTGGATCATCTTTGGGAGGTACCAACCTATGTCCTGCTGAGCTGCTTTCTACAGCCCACCTGCCCATCTGGACTGAAACCTTCAAAAGTTGCAAAGCACAAAGATCCAAACTATTAGAAGTAACAGGGATATGAAGACGACAGGAATGTGCACATGACCCTTATAGCCTAGAAGAGGACAATGAAAGATGTGGTTGTCAAGGGAACAACTTTTTGGGATGGAGGAGAATATCGAGTTGCCAGTTCTGGGAAATACCTAAAATTTGGGGTGGGTGGGTGGGTGGGTGGGTGGAGACTTTTGAGGGGGGGGGGGGCGGCGGTTGAGAACACAGATGCCTCAGCAAAAGGCAACGTCATAAAGTCCTCCTCCAAAGCAGCCATTTTCTCTAGGGGGGAACTGATTTCTGTTGCCTGGAGATCAATTGTAGTAGCAGGAGATCTCCCGGCTTGTAACTGTAATATCAGGAGATGTTCTGGAGGCTGGCAACCCAAGGAACATAGAAGGGAATAAGAACTGTCATTTGCGCTGTTGACCAACAGTCAGGTAAACTGGGCATCTAATGCTGAATACTAACAAAGAAAGATTGTATTGTCAGAGGCTTTCACGGCTGGATTTAACTGGTTCTGGTGGGTTTTCCGGGCTGTGTGGCCGTGGTCTGGTGGATCTTGTTCCTAACGTTTCACCTGCATCTGTGGCTGGCATCTTCAGAGGTGTATCACAGAGAGAAGTCTGTTTCACACTGTGTCTAGTGAGAAGGGAAAGTTTAGTGGGGTATATATTGTCCATGGCCCAGGGTGGGGAACCAATCAGTTTGGGTGGAACTTGCTATGCAAAGGTATGGTTGACTGCACTGTATTGTGGGTGGGGTTATCAGTCCATTTTTTAAGTACTGGTAGCCAAGACTGGTACCCAAAGATATTATTTGACGTAAAAAGATTTTCAAAGTATCTTTAAGGTTATGTGTGGGAGATCAGTAAGACAAAGCATTTCTAGAATTGCAGGTTCCCTTTTCCGATTCTTCAGTACACCAGTGTTCTACCTCGAGGGTCAAAATGTTGAGTTGTTATCCTATTAACCTACATAGCCAATTATATTCTAAGAGCTGCTTTTAAAAAAAGGGTGCTGTTTTTCAGAGAATAATTTGCCCAAAGTCTACAGCTAAATAAACACATGCCGTTAATTAATGAGGGAGAATTCCTGCCCTCTGCCGAATTATAATGACATGGGAGCAGCTATAAATCTGGTTTAAAAAATTAATTTGAACTGGCTTAAAAAACGGATTGAAATTGGCAGGAGGAACCAGCGAATGGAACAAAAAACAGTGAATTACTGGAGGGTGGGATACGGGCAGTGTTTAAATGAAAGACTCAGGATGCTGTTTTTACTGAACAGGGCTATTAAGGCTCTACAAAGATGCCTCAGTGACGCATTAAATTAATGGCGCAACTAAGATTAAAAAGGAAAGATGCTGCAAACCCTTTTTTTAAAAAAAACACACAGACGTCATTCAGAAGGCCTCTTATGTCGATCACAAAGGGACTCAGAAAAGGGGGAAAATAAGTAACTCAAAAATAGGTTTTTTAATTGAGAGAGATGACAGAACAGCAGCTGAGAGAAGTTCAAGGCCTCACAGTGGGCCGGGGGAAGCAATCATTCACAGCCCTTGAAACAGTGTGCCACAGACTAGCAATGTCTGTCTATATTTTAGGTTGCTTTGCCTGAAGAAAATTAGAGATAACCCAAGGAACAGAAGTGAGGTAAAGTGTGGACAATATTAGGAGCATGCTAGGACTCCCCAATCCCAGAGGTTCATAGGTGGCTGCCTCCACAAACTGCACCGTAACAGTTGGTTTCTATGACACCAAAGTAATGTATGGATGTTCCCTCTCCTGTTGACTACCTTGTTCCATACGGCTCTTTCCATAGTCACGTCACTGTATGAACTGGCTCAAACTGTGGATGCTTTTAGACATACAGCGTGGACAAAACTGACCAACTACATTACCAATCATTTGTCTGAGCATCACGAAAGGGCAGCAGTCCTGTGTTAAAGGGCTACAGCTCATTCTCAGGTGCACACGACTCGAATTGGAGACAGGGACAAGATGCCCTTGGGACCAGAATATTCCAGAGACCTTTTGCACCCAGTCCTTGTCTCTATGTACGTTAAGGCCTGATGGAGAGGCTCTGCTTCATGTAGCAACTTAAGCTCATTCCGCACATGCAGAATAATGCACTTTCAAACTGCTTTCAGTGCTCTTTGAAGCTGTGCGGAATAGCAAAATCCACTTGCAAACAGTTGTGAAAGTGGTTTGAAAACGCATTATTTTGCATGTGCGGAAGGGGCCTTACTCAGAGGTAAGACTGGCCTTGCATACAGAAGAGTCTTCTGGAGGGATGCCACAGAGCTCAGAAACGCTTTTTGTGGGCAGTTCCGTTGATGTCCTCGGCATTTTAGGAAGGGGTAAACAGCTATCCTTACAGAAATCTTTGTGGAATTAGAAAGCTCTGCTTCGTAAACATTACCCTTGCTATTTCATTATCTCCTTGCTTGTTTTGACATTTTAAATTATAATTTCATTGCACTTATTCAGAAATCTTCATCATTTTCGTTGTGGTTGTATGCTGATTTGAACTTTAACTAGAAGCGTGTGAACGAAAGGAATAAGGTGAATGTGGCTTATAATTATTCTGTGAAATTAGGCAGTCTGCTTATGCATGGATTGCCCCAGCCTACTGGCATCATTAATGACTGGGAAATTCTTTTACAGAGAAGCAGAAAAACTGGCCACAGCAATCCATGAAAACGCATGAGTTTGCCCTTTGTGCCTATTCAAAACAAACTATTTATTCTCCACCATCCTAGGATCCAAAGAAACCTTTTGGTTTCAATCAGCAGCACCACTAAGCCATAGGACAAGTTCCTTTGAAAGTTAAAAGAGCTTCAAATGCAGTTTCTAATAAGAAACAGAAATTGGCCACACCAAGTAAAAAAAAAAGACGAAATCTCGCTGGGCACATACAGCCCTCCATCTCTGGCTCCCAGCCTGTTTGTTTCTTTCTACAGCCAATGTTTGTTGACAACTTCAAGAAGCACGACATTCCCAATAGCAATAATGACACATAAAACTATCTACAGCAATTCTGCCCACTCTGCAAAGTCATTATGGCAGAGCAAGAAGATGCTGCTGCTTATAAAACAACTAGCGCTAAAGCCCATTTTAAATTGAAATAAAATGGGTTCAAGAAGGGGGGGAGGGAGGGCAGGGAACAACCTCCTCCTCCACCTCCTCCTCCCCTCCAAGAGAGCACCCCATATCGTTTGGAGTGGGGAAAGCTTCTGGGTTCGGGCAAGGCAGGTGGAGACAGGATGGAATGTCATGAGTCCTGCACACGCATTGGCTGGGGTTTGTCGTCAGACATTCCATCCCTCAGGCAATTATGTATAAGGATGATCGCTTTTCCTTGTGCCTGAGGGTCAGCCCAGATATGCTAAGGCCCTTAGTCCTGACTCTGCTATCCACGCTTTACCCCCTCCCCCCCCCTTATTTTTGCCTGTCAGGTCACAGCTGACTTATGGCAACCTCAAAGTGTTTCCAAGGCAAGACGCCATTCAGAGATGGTTTGCCATCACCTGCCTTCACGTCAAGACCCTGGTATTCCTTGGAGGTCTCCCACTGGATACTAGCCAGGGTCAGGGCTGAGAGTGTGTGACCGGCCCAAGGTCACCCAACAAGCTTCCAGGGTGCAAGTGGGGATTTGAAACTGGGCTTTGAAGGTCCCAGTCCGAGGATTGCGAACCTTTTCGAGACCGAGTGCCCAAACTGCAACCCAAAACCCACTTATTTATCGCAAAGTGCCAACACGGCAATTTAACCTGAATACTGAGGTTTTAGTTTAGAAAAAAATGGTTGGTTCCGAGGCGTGCGTTACTCGGGAGTAAGCTTGGTGGTAGTCGGTGACTTTGCTTTGAAACAACCGTGCAACTCTTTCAACAGGTGAATCACGACCCTAGGAGGGTTTACTCAGAAGCAAGCCCCATTGCCAGCAACTGAGCTTACTCTCCCAGGTAAAGCTGATCATGGCGTTTCTTTAGTTCCTTCACAAGAAAATCAGGTGTGGGGGTTCTAACAGCTTTAACAGGGCCGCTAATCCCACGCTGCTTCCCCAAAACTAGATCTTAGGTTTAATGCTATAATCAAGCCCAGCGGCCCAGGCCAGCCTAGAAGTGGGGGGGGGGGCACGATTTCCCCCCCACATGATGAACTCTGTTTGCATGTGCCCACAGAGAGGGCTCTGAGTGCCACCTCTGGCACCCGTGCCATAGGTTCACCACCACTGTCCTAGTCCAACACCTTAACCACTACGCCAGGCTGGCTAACTGACACACAACCCCTTACTCTCCCCACATCAATTAAGTCATGGTGCCAATGTCCTAAAGGGAAAAGGAAAACTCAGCTCTTCCCTCAACATCCTTAATCTTAAAACCAGCTCAACAACAACAAAAAGCCCTTTCATTCTGAATAAAATACTCAAGATTTGCATTCTGCAGCTGATGCGCTCTGAAAGCTGGGTCTCCCCCCTGCCCCCCCCCCCATCATGCAATGAAGTCGTTTTACTGCACACGTACCAGAGCAGTAAATGTCATGTTAAAACTACATTTACGGCATGCTGTAATGCTTTGCAGTTATGTAACACCAACTCCGAGACAAGAGGAAATATTACCAGCCGTCAAGACCACACGGTAATTAATGGTTCCTACTTCTCATTAAATGCTTCTTCCCAGACAGCAGCCAAGAAAGAGCCCGTTGCCAATGGCTCTTTTACAATAACCATCTTAAAAAAAAATAAAACTCAGCAAGTTACACACGCTATAGCTTCAAACACAGCCACAAATTCCTTATTTGAGATGCCGAAGGCCCTATTTAAATGTTACTGTGCACAGCATGGAGAAAGTTGTCAGTCATACTGCAGCTGCTCATGGGAATACGAGAATCTCCTTACCACACACATAATCTTATTAATTTTGTTTATCTGTGTACTTATTTTCTGCCCATCACTGAAATCCCTGGGCATAGTACAAACATGAAACACCATAAAATAACCTTAAAACTATCACAAAATCTACTTTAAAAATGATCCCCATCCCCCACACTAACCCTCCTAAAAACATGATCATCCATCCCCCCATAATGCCCCCCCCCCCGCAACACATTTCAACAATTGGGCTGAGGTTGAACCAATAGAATGCCAGTATGGCGATAACAGGTAAATAAAAGGGAGTTGGGGGGGGCACCACCCAGGAGGGATCACCCATGTGCCCAGGTACAGAGGGTGGTCTTGGCCAGATGCCTAAACTCTTGCAGAGTCAGTGGACCACTGGGAGCGGGGGCAGTGTTCCAAAGCATATGCATATGTAAACATTTATGTAAACATTTCTCTCCCCCTGACTTATCTCCTTGGACCCAAGGCAGTGAGCAATGCAGCAACCAAGTTGTAAGACCTGAGATTACAACAATCCCAGTATACACAAGTTACAAGTCCATAAGAACTCAAGATTTAAAACACTCAACCAATATGCAAAGGAGCAGAACAGAGGTGTCCAACTCTGGTGCTTCAGATGTTCATGGACTACAATTCCCATCATCCCCTGCTGGCATGGCCAATTGGGAACTGTAGTCCATGAACATCTGAAGCACCAGAGTTGGACACCCCTGGAGTAGAACTAACACAGCCAAGTCTGGTGAAACAATACTCTTTACAAGCTGCTCTCTTATGTGCCTTCCTCTATGCAGCAAGCCAAGGTCCCCTCCTTGCCCATTCTGGCAGGCGATTCCAAAGTCTGGGCCCACCAAGGAAAAGGTCTGCGATCTCACTGTAGCTGCACAGGAAGTCATAATAGAGAGCATCTTAAGAAGGTGACTTTTGAAGAATCTAACTAGCACAGGGAAGTATACTGCGAGATGCAGTCTGATAAGTGTAGAGGTCACGAAGGGCTTGAACAGTAATAATAAGCAGCACTTTGAACTGGGCCCAAAAGCAATTGGCAGTCAGTGCAGTTGGTGCCGTCCTGGCATTGTGTGTTCTGAGCGGATGACCCCAAACAAGAGCCTCAGTGCTGCATTTTCTACAAATTGGAGCTTCTGAAACGTCTTCAAAGGCAGCCGGTCATACAGTGCATTACAATAGCCCTATCTGGAGGTTATAATAGTAGGAAGCCACAGAATATGGATAAGGAGCCTGCTAACAAGCCAGATGTCACTGGAAGATGGCGTGCCAAGAAATAGCATCAACCCGCCTATCCATAAACAAGGCCGGATCCAGGAGCACCTCAAGCTCTTCCTTTGATCTTCTACAGAAAGAAGAGCTGGGTTTTATACCCCGCTTTTCTCAACCGTAAGGAGGCTCAACGTTATTTGCAAACTCCTTCCCTTCTTCTGCCCACAACGGGCACCTTGTGAGGTAGGTGGGGCTGAGAGAATTCTGAGAGAACGGTGACTAGACGAATGTCAAACAGCAGGCTTCAAGTTGTCGGGGTGGCTTGAGAGCTGAGGGATGGGAACTTTGGTCTGTGTGAATCTGCTGTGTGAAACTGTTCTTTTTCTGACTGCTTATCTCTCCTCTGCTCAGCTAGTGAAGGCCACATATTTTGGTCTGCAGTGCAGCTGGGAGATTGTACGGCGGGCGGGGGGAATTGGACTTGCTGGTTACTTCAAAATAAGATACGTCCTGGTTGGGGCAGCCAGAGACGTCTTCGTACTGGACTGGACTAATCTTACCTGCAATAAAGAATTCATTGTTCATTAACCAATGTTTCAATTGTCTGGTTTAAGGAGGTTCTGATACATGTGGAGGAGTAGGGAATCAAACCCAGCTTTCCAGAGCAGAGCCCACTGCTCTTAACCACACTGACTCTCTCCCATCTAAGTCTGGAAAATCAACACCAGCTGAACACCCCTTTGTCTTCTCAGCTAGCTTCAACTTTGTCTTGTCTGGGTTAAGCTTTAATTTGTTTATCCGCAGATACATGACAATACACTCAAGATCCTTACAGCTGCCTTTCGAGACACAAACAAGGAGATATAAAGCTGGGGGTCATCAATGTATGGGTCTCTCCTATGGTCTCGGTGTCTCCTGCCTGCTGTCATGAGCCAGCCCCAGGGAGACGATGAACCAGACACAGAACTTGAAGACACCGTGGATCAGGAGCTGGCTCCTCAAGAGGAGATTCAAGCAAAAGAGCCACCTCCAAGCCCTTCCCTGCCAGCCGAGACCGAGCCAGATGCAGTGCAGCCCCAGCAGAGCTAAGTGATGAACTAGCTGCACGAAGAAGACAAAGGCAAAGACAGCAGCTCGGCAGTAAAAGGACAAGTGCCTGCATCGCAGCTTGTTATGGCAAAAGCTCTGTGAGCTAGAAACAGCAACACCAGAGGACTGAGCCTTTGCAGCCTGGCGTCATTAGCAAGGTTGTCCTGTATAAACCGTGTCTTGGGCTTAGCTCTGCCTGGATGCCATGAGTGTGAATCACAGGGAAGCTCCATGCACCTGTTTTCCTGCCTGGTTTCTACGAACCTTGGTCCCTAGTCTGCCTACCTGCTTGAATCCCTGGATTACTAGCACTTGGGACTGCCTGACCATGCCTGTGCCTGCCTTGTCTTTGTAACTGCCTTGACCTTGGACTGCCTGACCAAAGCTGATGCCTTCCAGCAGCACGCCTACAAGAAATGAGTGAAACAAACCTTGATTTCCCAAATCTTGATTTCAGTCTACCCACCAAAATATCGAAGTACAAAATGCTGCTGATCGCTTGAGAGATATCAATTTGCAATGGTCTGCCCTTATCTGGTGGGAAGCAAAGATCAACTAAAAGGCAGCTGGTTATACTTCAGTCCCAAATCCCAGCCTCTTGAACATTATGCTCTCCATATAGTGTATGAGGGAATCGGATTTTGCCAGCAGCTGCTCACCTGTGGCAAGCTGGAATAATCTCCAGGTGACCGGGCAGATAAATGTTTGTGAATTGAAAGTGTTGGCGCTTTTGCTTTCCAAAAGGCCATTAGCCTTCTTTCAATTGGCCATCACAGGTATGGACTGGGGAATAAGCTAATTTAAAAAAATCTGTCGTCTATGGGTTTATTTTCAAGGCTGCTGGCGTAGACTGTTCTGTTTTTAAACTCTTTCTTTTCAACATTTCATAACATTCCTAGGTATCAATTCAAGATAGATACTGTAGTCACAATACAGGATGTTGCAATATAGCATGTGATTAGAAGCTGCAGCAAGAACTGGCAAGAGAACACAAGGCGTGACTGATATCATACAGTTACTGCACTTTACAAAACTAAAGGGCCATTCATTTATAAGACTTCAGACCTATTTCAGTCTTCCTTATTTGAAAGAACAAACAATGAAAATGGGACCCACGTTTTTCCTACCTAATTATTTATATATGAGGAATTTTGTGTGGCTTTAATTTTGATTACCTTTTTATTTTCATTTATAGCCTGTCTCTCTCAAGGAGAGTAGGCTTAGGGTTAAAATTATTTTGTTGTTGTGAAACAAACACTCCTTAATAGATTTTCTTCACTTGAGGCTGTGGAATAAAAGGAAGAGGGGAAGAATCTTCCCTTCCCCTCCAAGGATTTTACAGGGTCCTCCCTCATTGATGCTTAGGGCAAGGCACTTTCCAAGAAATCATCTGGTTGCCTTAAACCCTTCTCCCGCCCCCACCGAGGCCCACAGGATGCTTACCCAAGAAAACAGTCTGTGTCATTCATCCACTGGTTTATAAACTGTGCAGTGATGGGCTCAGGGTTGTGAGGAAACCGGATGTTCTCTAGAGTGTGCAAAAGGAGTTCAGGGTTGTAGTAAAGGGCAGCTATGGCAACCTGGAGGCACATAGTGCGGAGCTCACTGGTTTTAACCCCTCGTGTTAAGCGCTCCAGGACTGCTTCTACAAAGAGCGGGATACACTGGAGAAACAAAACAAGAGGAAAAGAAGAGGAGAGGGGGAAAAAACACACACACACCGTTTGAAAGAAATATCCTGTCTTTAAAGATTCATTTTCCACAGGCTTCAATTACAATTCTCTTTCCAGCAAGATAGCACCCTTGGATCCTTACATAAGCTTGAAGGGATAACTGTGCCTATACACCTTTCCTTTTCCTCTTCTCAGCAAACTTCCATTTGCAATTCAAAAGAGCTTTATTCTGCTCAAACAGAAGAGGCTCCTACATATTTATTTTATCTTTCCTCTGAGGAACTCAAGACACCAAATAGGATTCTCCCCTTCCCATTTTATCCTCATAATAGGCCTGGAAGGGAGATTTGGCTGTCCCAAGGTCACTGAGCAAGGGCCCAAGGCGGAATGAGAATGGGACCCCTGGGTTCCCAACTCCTCACATGATGCTCTAACCACTGCACAACACTGAACCAGTTCCTTGCACCTCCCCACAACCAGCAGAAACAGGATCAACTGTGGAAAAAGAGGGCACACGCAAACTTCCGTAATTTAATACAGACCACAGAAAGACGACCTTGATACAAAGCAGGAATTATTTTACAGCGCTCATACAGACAAGGGTGTGTTAAGAGCTGTCAGGTTCCTGCCAACCTATGGTGACCCTACAGGGCTTTCAACATCAGAGATGTTCAGATGTGATTAGTCATCGCCTGCTTCTGCATGGGCTTGAGAGAGTTCTTAGAGAACTGTGATTATCACAAGGTCACTCAGAAGGCTTCACGTGGTGGGGTGGGGAATCAAACCTGGTTCTCATATTAGCATCCGCCACTCTTAACCCCTGCACCACACTGGCTCTCCCTCTCATAGATAACGCACACTAACTAATAGGCAGGAAAATGGTTTGGTGGCATCTTCTAAGCCAGTGGTTCTCAACCGTCCTAATGCCGCGGCCCTTTAATACAGTTCTTCATGTTGTGGTGACCCCCAACCCTTACAGTTATCCATTTTCCAGATGGAGAACACTGATGCAGAGAGTCTTAGGCGACCCCTTTGAAAGGGTTGTTCGACCCCCAAAGGGGTCCCGACCCCCAGGTTGAGAACGGCTGTAAGCCCCTAGAACTCACCACATATTGAGATGCTTTCGAACCCCTGAGGGGTAAGGCCCCATCCCAGAATGAGGCAATCAGCAAAACTACTGAGGGAAGAAGAAAGTCAGACTGGCTGAAGGGGAAGAAGGCCAAAGATCAGGGGTCTTCAAACTATGGCCCTCCAGATGTTCATGGACTACAATTCCCATCAGCCCCTGCCAGCATGGCCAAGTGGTATGGCTCATGGGAATTGTAGTCTATGAAAATCTGGAGGGCCATAGTTTGAAGACTCCTGCCCAAGATCAAAGAGACAGGATGGGGCAGTGTGGGAAGTCTGCCCAAGATCAGGGATGGCTGAGAACAGGACTGTGCCTCACTGGCAGGCAACTGCATACTCGGGCTTGCCAAAGGAAATGAACAAACCAGGGAAAACACAGAGGAGAATCAGCACTGACCCCCACCCCATCCCGCATTCAATTCTCCCCAATATACACCCTTCCCAAAGTCATTTTTCTTCTCAGCCAAGCTTACTTCTGGGTATTCCAAGGCAGAGGAATGATTAGGCATACCCAATACAATGCCTATTGAAATCCCCCCCCCCCACCCCATCATGAGGGGGAAACAGGATTGGGAGCCTCGGCTTCCCTAGGTTGTAAAAAGGGAGGGCCCAAGCAGGCTGAAAAATATGAAGCTAAAAGAAAATGGCAGGAAAAGCAGAGGAAACATGGAAAGTTTTTCTCCACCAAAGGGAATCTGAAAGAGGCCCACAACCACCACCATCCCTCCTTCTCCCTCCCAAACAGGGACTTTGTGAGGTAAGTGGGGCTGAGAGAGTTCTGAGAGAACTGCGATCATCACAAGGTCACTCAGAAGGCTCCACGTGGTGGGGTGGGGAATCAAACCTGGTTCTACAAATTAGAGGCTGCCACTCTTAACCACCATGCTTGCTGGGACACATACTTTGCCATGGCCCCTGAAGCTGAAGAGATGTGCAGTTAGCAAGACTGAAGGAACAGAAGAATAGGGGGCTCAGGAGGGAAAGGGGAAATGAGGCTGGTTTCTATTCCAACTCAGAGATCTCGGGCTCAAGATTTCCAGTTTATACTAAAAGGGCATAGACAATATACTAAAAGGACCTGGGGAAGAGCCAAACCTTGACATGAGCAGTGACAGCGTTCCACCACCTTCCCTTTCACCGCTTACACCAGATGATTATACAGGGCTGGCTTGAATGCTAAGATCCGATTCAGCAATCTCCGTTGGGTCACGCTCTCAGCCCCTGCCTACGTTTGCAGAACCAGCTATCACTGCATAAGTCTTCCGGTTGGTTGCTTCCAAGTCTCTGTATCTGTCCTCCCTACCTCTATCCTCACCTCTGAAAAATACATGAGGTCTATTCTTCTAGATGTCACCCTTCAAACGTCTTCCCCACTTAAGATGTTTTTAGTTGACTCTCGAACATCCTTTATGAAATCATTTCGAAGTAAAGAGCCCAGAGTGCCACCTGGTGGATGCATTGGGTAAATAATGTTCTCACCAGCCAAGCGTCATCCGGTTTGACGGATGAAGGAGACTTTGAATGGGGAACGTTCCCATTGGTCCCATGTCAAAAGGAAAAGAAGTTTGACTTTCTAACTCAAGCCCCATGTGGTCCTTCAACGGCCAAGTAGTTTAGCTTTCTGAAACATGCAAAGAAAAATGGCGTTTTCTGGCAGTTTACCTGGTCAATGCCCCTCCCTCTGCACTGCAGAACAATGACCTCCAATAGCTTGGCAGCGTGACACTCCGCGTCTTCGCCAGCATCCCCAGTCAAAACCTGGCAACAAAACCAAGAATAATTTAGAGCAGCAGATTTTTTGCAGCTTGCCAGGAAACGGGCAGCACCTCTTGCGTAGATTTAGACAGAGAGAACCGAACCTGCCCCGACAGACTAGCAAATGAAAACCATTTAATGGAACCTATGTAACATCTGGCAACATTTGAAGATAGATTCCAGCCTGGGTCTCCTAGTCTGGCACTCTACCATTATACTACAAACAGCTTGCCAGTAAAACATCACTCACTGAAATTCTTCATAAAAGGAACAGGATGTGAACTGAATTCTCAACATATTGCCTGACATTATAGTGGTCTATTGAAACCATGTACTGACTCCCAGCTTGCTGTTTCACTCCAGAGTTATAAGGAATGTTTAATTCGAGAGTTATAAGGAAAAACGTGCAGTCACTACTTTTCCTCTTATAACTTTGCAAGGAAAAGGGCTAGAGTTTTTAAATGTTAAAAGCTGTGAAAGTATATTATTGTAACAGATTATTATAATGCTATCCTGGTTTTAAAAAATTCCTGCTTCTTAAAAAAAGTCCTCAATAGGCTGAATCCGGTGCTTGGAAGCACATCCTACTGAACCCCTTGGATCCTTACCCCGAATGCTCATGGATAATCTCTTAAACTGGAATGGATGAGGAACCATGAGTTGGGTGTGGAGAAGAAGGAAAAAGCTGCAACGTTTTCATCCTTTCCACATGACCCTTCCTCCTCTGAGACAGGATACAACCAACATTTAAAGAAAAAAACAAACAGGGGGTATCCAGTTGGTCGGGATAAGAAGAAAAACTAAACACTCACCTTTTTACACATAGCATATATTATCTCTAAATTTTTAGGATTTGACAGTAATGTATCCGTGGCAACAGTGATGTAGTTGTGCAGAAGAGGCATCATATCTACATAAAGACAAGCAACAAGGTCATTTTGGGGGGAAAAGGAAAATTGAACAGGGTAAAGTAGCTTTTCTTCCTTTAAAAAGTGACCTGCCACTTCTGATTCCAGAATCACCCTTTAGCACAGGGGTAGGGAACCTGCGGCTCTCCAGATGTTCAGGAACATCTGACATTTAGCTCTCCAGATGTTCAGGAACTTCAGGAACTACAATTCCCATCAGCCCCTACCAGCATGGCCAATTGGCCATGCTGACAGAGGCTGATGGGAATTGTAGTTCCTGAACATCTGGAGAGCCGCAGGTTCCCTACCCCTGCTTTAGCACAAATCCCTGAGGCCTATAAAGATATTTTTCCCACATTGTTGCAATTTTTCCCAAACTTGGTTTGATATGATATTTTGGGAAAGGTTACAAGCAAGGTGTCTCTTTTGTATAGGCTTTTTTTTTAAGGGATTGCTATCGCATTGTAATGTTCTTTGGAAACAATGTACTGACTCCTACTTGTTTTTTTCAAAGGAACTCTCTACCCCGTTTCACCATAGAGATACAAGAAAAATATGCAGCCAGTACCTTCCCCCTTATAACTTCACAAGGAAAAAAGCAAAAGACTTAACTTTTTAAAAGTTGACAGCTAAGTACTGCAATAGAACATTATAACAGTATAGTGATCTAGCAATCTCTGCGTTTGCAAGAGTAATGTGAGTTACCCAGAGAATAGTTTGTGTGTGGAAGAAACCTGGTCTTCTTTCTGGAACTCAGTGGATATACATGGGGTTGCCCTATTTTATATCCTGACAACAGTCTTGAAAGATAGACTAGGGTTTAATATAGTCACCTGACCTTCTAATAACCTGCAGGCCTAAAAGAGGATTTGAATCTGGGGTCACCTTTGGCCCAATTCCAACACGCAAACGACAGAACTGTATTTCCTCACCTTTGAAAATGAAGCTGAAGAAATGCAGAGACAAAGGCAGTCTTGTTAAATTTAAATTTGAATGTAATTTTATTTTATTCCAGACAAATCCTGGAAATGGCTATTCAGGGTATGCTCAGCCTTAAACTTCTGACAAAGTGAGCTCTGGAAAGCGTACACTCTGAAAACAGTGTTGGTTTTTTAAGGTGCCACTCAACTCAAATGTAGCTGCCCTAAACTTCTGGCAGCAAAGAGTGACTCGAGCTTGTTTTTGCTCAGCTAAAACAGTGGAGACATTATGACGATTGACACGTTCCATCACAGCTTTCCAAACGACTGTGAGCCAACATCAGTCTTTCGCCAAGTTACATGCCTGAATAGGCCTCCGCGGTCTCTGAGGTGGTTATAACATCCATCAATTCCCCCTCAGAACACGCTATATAGCTCATTACCTGCAAAGTACTCAAAGTAATCCTGCTGAAATACTTCATATAAGACACCTAGAAGCTGCCACATTTGAGGCGAAACCGCATGGCAAGTCAGACTGTAAGCCAGAGAGAGGATTTCTTCGTAGAACTCTGAAAGGAAGAAAACAAAAACTGAGGAAGCCGGAAATCCAAGCCCTGCAGATTTCACATAGATCCATATTATCTCAGTTGTTCTATTCTGTGATTTAAGTCCTCCAATGTGCTGGATGATCTTTCCCTTTTAATAGAACAATCAATATAGTAACAGAAAGGCTTGCTAGGTTTGTGTGCATTGAACACATTTGATTCAAGGTTTAAGTGAAAAAAATGCACAGAAAAATTAAGCATTGAGCTAAGAGTCTCCCTCCCAAAAAACCTCCACAGAATGTGAAACTACCATAAGGGCAAGGAGACAGCGTGATGTAGTGGTTAAGAGCAGGTGCACTCTAATCTGGAGAACCAGGTTTGATTCCCCACTCTGCCACTTGAGCTGTAGAGGCTTATGTGGTGAACCAGATTAGCTTGTGCACTCCAACACATGCCAGCTGGGTGACCTTGGGCTAGTCACAGTTCTTCTAAGCTCTCTCAGCCCCACCCACCTCCCAGGGTGTTTGTTGGGGCAGGGGGAAGGGAAAGGAGATTGTCAGCCCCTTTGAGCCTCCCTACAGGAGAGAAACAGGGGATATAAATCCAAACTCTTCTACTTCTTCTTCTTGATGTCCTATGCCCCGGCTCTAAAAGTATCTGTGAATTCTGAGCCAGAGTTTGAACACGAGGGAGGAAGAAACTCAGAACCGCTGGCTTGTGGTCAGAATTCAGTGGGAAGAAAAGCACACAGAAGACTCATGGGTGGGCCAGAAAAAGAGGGAGCCAATATGTTCTGCAAAGCTGATCACTGGGACTCTGAGGACTTTAAACTATTAAAAGCCTGTCCAGATAACGTGAAGCCATTGGGAAGGCACAGGCTCCAGATTACTGCTTTTTTAGGTGCTGGGAAGACCATCTCTCCCTGCAATTTTCCTGTGAGTTACTGTTGGCCTCGGTGCTGAACTACTATGAGTTACTGCTGTTGTTTTTCAAAGTGATGGTAATGTGCCTAAGACCATCAAGGAAGTTTGTGGTAAAGATGCCATCTGAATGTCCACTTTACTGATTCAGATTTTGCCTCCCTTGAGAATGTCAAATTGATGGTTTATGCGAGTAAGTGAAATAGACACTTCCCCCTAAATTGGGCCTGCACTCTGCCCTGCATTCAGCAGAAAGCGGCACTCACACAGCAACGTTACAATAAAAAGACTGATTTTTTTAAAAAAAGTAAATTGATGGCAGTTTTCTTTTCAAGCCCAAATCCGAAGTCAACACAGAGGACAAAAAGTGTGCTCCTCTCTACAGCAGCTATAAAAATACAGTACTTTTCACTCCTTGGCATACCCCAAAAGCAAAACTCAAAACACAACCGAGTTATAAACTCTCAAAGGGCGGCATTATGAAACGATACCTATGACGCGCTTCTGCAAGACAAGGCCGATGATCTGCAAGCAAATGCTCTCCAACTGCTGCGTTATCTGGAAGAAACGAAACAAACGAAAAAGACCGTTGATACGAAATCCACACCCTCGGGATTTTCAAAAAAAGCTTTCTGTAAAGCTTTTCTTACCAGCCGTGAAGGCCGGGCCCAGGCCAGACTGGGCTCTCCCGTGAGGCAAAGAGGGCTTTAGAGCAGCCCGTTGGCCTGCGTGGCTTTAGGACCATGGGGGAAGCTAACCTCTTTGTGGTCCTGCACAACCGTCAGGATGGTGTCGATGGTGTGCAGGATCCCCATGGCCATGACAGTTTTATCCTCCATTTCCTCATATTCTTCACTCTGGAGAACTCTGCCAAATATCTCTGCCTAAAGAGAAGAAAATCAGAGAAGTGAGGCATATCCTGGCCTGTGCCACCTGCAGACCTCTTAAAATGCAGTTCCTGGACCCCATGAAAGTGTTATTTATATGGCACCAGCAGAGAGGGTGCTCCATATACCTCAGCTCGATCCCCATTCCCAAAAGCTTACCATCTGGCACTGACAAGAAGAGGCAGAAAAGAGAGAAGGGAGTGGCCATGTAAAGGGGGGGAGGAATGGATGAGAAGAAGGGCAGTCTCAAGATACTGAGCACACATGAAGCTGCCTTCTACTGACTCAACCATCGGTCCATGAAGGTCTCCTCCAAGTGCAGCAGCTCCAGGATCTCAGGCAGAGATCTTCACCTCATCTGGGCCTTTTGAGGGGAGATGCTGGGAACTGAGCCTGGACCTTTTGCCTGCCAAGAGCTCTCCCACTTAGCTACGGCCCCTCTCTATAAACACTTAGTGGCTTTCTTTTTATACTAGAGCAGGGGTAGGGAACCTGCGGCTCTCCAGATGTTCAGGAACTACAATTCCCATCAGCCCCTACCAGCATGGCCAATTGGCCATGCTGGTAGGGGCTGATGGGAATTGTAGTTCCTGAACATCTGGAGAGCCGTAGGTTCCCTACCCCTGTACTAGAGAATTAAGCAAGGAACTAATGTCCATCAGACTGACCCAACTGAAATGTGTTAGCTGGAGATACCAGAGATTGGACCTGGGAACTTCTGCATGTCCGTGCTTGTTGGAATCACTGTTGACAGTTGTTCCAGGCAGTTTCTGAGAAGATTTAAGGACCAACAGTAATGTATTTAAAAGTATTTTGAAAGTTTATATTAGAAACCTAATACTGTTAGGACTTTTTTCCGCCTCGCATTATGCCACATATGGCTACTTTAAATCAATGGTAGGATCCTATGGGTGGATCAAATCGGTACCGTTCAGAACATGTATGATGGCAAAAGTGTGGTGTTTTGGGTAGATTTTTTAAAAAAATTGCTCCCAAATCACAGCCAACTTATGGTGACCCCATTGGGTTTTCAAGGCAAGAGGTGTTCAAAGGTGGTTTGCCGTTACTTGTCTCTTCATAGTATTCTGTGATGGTCTTTCCTCTACAAACTGACCAAGACAGACCCTGCTTAGCTTCAACATCAGAACCAGGAAAAAAGAATACTATGTTCCAAATAGCTACCTGTCTGTACATGAAAGCCACTCCCAAGACCCCATCATGCTTCAGTGCTACCCTGAATAAAAATCTCACTCAAACCAAACCAGAAATCTTACCAGGTGTTGCGTCATTTCAACAGCAATGGATGCCACTTCCTGGCTGTATTCACAGATTAGCTTCTGGATGACGTTGGTGAGATCATCGTTCTCCGTCTCCCGGATGACGAGCAGCAGCTCCTGCATCACTGGCCGGATGTAGGGCTTGACGTATTCTTTTGCTAAAAGGATGAACGCGCGTATGAGGAAAAGAAACAGGGAGCCCAGAAAGGATGCTTCGGTGTCAGGATGCAGAGATCTCCTGAGGAGAAAAAGTCCCCTTTACAAGCATAGTTGTATGAGGTTGTCCCACACGTTGGCAAATTGGTCAGTTCGTTTCTTCTTCTTGAACCACTTTGCTAGTGAGTGTGGGAGACAAGTTATGTGGAAGATGAGAGTGAGAAGCCATTTGGGGAACGGATCACCTCACACACACAGCTGCAACACCGCCAAGTTCCTTCTCAGTCGGGAGACAGAGGAAAACAGCTCTGTTTTAGCAAGTCTTCAGATCCACAGGTGACATCAGCGGCTAATACACCAATCTATACCAGAGGCGTGCCGAGGAAAAATGGTGCTCGGGGCAACACCAGCCCAAACACCCCTGCACTCCCACCCCCACTTACCTCAGCCGGCTGAGGAGGGCAGTGGCGGTCCTGGGCAGCCTGGAAGGAGATTCCTGGCCTGGCTGATCCTCCTCAGGGGCAGGAGCAGCCAGGCCGGAAGCCTGCCACCCTGGAGGAGCAGCCGAGCCGGGAAGCTCCCACCAGGCTGCTGAGGGGCACCCCACAGAAGTCGCGGAGCTACAAGGGGAAAGTGGGTGCGCCATGCACCGGGCGCACGTCTGGGGGTGCAAAAATCACCCCAGGCCTCTCCCCCTCCCCCCGAGGTGCCCTCAACCCCCCCCCTGCCCCCTCACCCCCTTTCCCACACTTACCTTAGTTCCTTTCCTTTTTCAGAACTTTTTCAGGCTGCAAAAGGCCTCAGTAAAAATGGCCTGAGGAACTACAGTTCCCAGGAGACCTTGGGGCTCACAAGGTCTCCTGGAAAGTATAGTTCCTCAGGCAGTTTTTACTGAGAACAGGCCTTTTGCACCCTGAAAAAGTTCTGAAAAAGGAAAGGAACTAAGGTAAGTGTGGGAAGGGGGGGAGCCACGGGGGGCGGGAAGGGGACGCCGCGAGGGGCATGGGGGAGTGGAAAATGTGGCTCCCCCCCTTCCCACACTGCACCAGGCGCAGTTTGGCCCAGCTACGCCTCTGCCCCACAGGCTCACTGCAAGCTCCTGGCCTGGCTGCTCCTTCAGGTCACATGGGGGGGCGCAATTTGGTGCCCCCCACGTGACATAATGGGCACGTGAGGTCAATTGACCCCCCCCTTGTGGCAGATACACCCCTGATCTATACCATCATCTCATACATACCTGCATGCTTAACCATCACCATACTAATGAAAACTACAGGTTTTGCACTCAAAGGTGAGGTACAAAAAGATGTGATTTTTAAAAACGGGAAGAGACAGGGAAAGCTGATTTCACAGATAGGCAGCAAAGAAAGATGGGATGAAAGGGACAAACAGAACGGCAAGCCTGGTTCAGACAGAGGTCAGGAGAGTGCAGACAAACTGAGGGAGATCAGAACAAAAGACGGTCAGTGGCTTTAAACTGAGTACACAGGGAGAGCCAAGCCAATGCAGAGCAGGGAAACAGGCGAGGAACAGAAACCACAACACCTTGATCCTGATGGCTTATTAACGACTGCAGGGCTATGGCAGCCTCGACTTTGACTGGCATCTCTTTGTCGTCAATCAGGCTCTTCTTCGCCAGCTCAACGGCGTTCCTCAAGTTGAGCTCATTGTGGAATTTCAACGTGCTGAACGAATGAAGGGTCCAGCAAGACTGCAACAGCCCAAGAAGAAAGCAGGTCAGACTCTCAAAAACGGTTTGCTGGAGAGTTCAAATGTATCTTTTTTTGTAGTCTGTTTCTCCCACTGACACTCAAGGATGATCAGAAGACATACAACAGTGCAGAAATTTGTCCTCCCCCTATCCTTGTGCTTGGGATTTGGAGGGGGCGGGGGAGGGGGGGAAGAGCTAAATATCCAACCTGAGGGAGAGCGCTCGTGACCCTGACAACTTGTTTACTACTTTGAGGAGGTTTAATCTGGTTTAATCAAGGCAGGGCCCTGTTGCAGTCACTAGACTTGGTTGATGCGACAGATTTTATTATTCGTTATTGATTCCAGCACTGATGGTTTGGAACAGGGGTTTCCAAACGACAGCTCATAGGCCACAGTCAGCTCTCAACAAGATTTTATCCGGTCCACAGAGGAGCCCAGCATTCAGCTTTGCAAAGCAGCTGTCTTCAAGCTCCATGTGGACCACGGGGACGGAGAGTGCAGAGCTGAACACCTGGGTCCAGCATTCAACTCCCGGCACTGCCTCCAAGCACCACGCAACTGTTTGAAGGCAGTATTCATCTGCAGGCTGCAGTGACGTTGACTCTATGTGCATCAAAACAATGATCCAGTCTTTACATAATAAAAGGAGTGCTTCAGTTCTCAAAGAAGAAGAGGAGGAGGAGGAATTTGGATTTATACCCCACCTTTCTCTTCTGGAAGGAGACTCAAGGTGACTTACAAGTTCCTTTCCTTTCCTCACCTTGGAAAGTAGGTGGGGCTGAGAGAGTTCCAAAGAACTATGACTAGCCACCCAGCAGCAATACAGAAGTGTGGAATACATCTGGTTCACCAGATAAGCCTCTGCCATTCAGGTGAAGGAGTGGGGAATCAAACCCGGTTCTCCAGATTAGAATACACCTGCTCTTAACCACTACACCACGCTGGCTAGGCACCCAAGCTACAAAAACGGAGATGACACATGTACCAAGATGCTGCACAAAAGCTGGGAAATGCTCCCCCATTACTGCTAGACTTGGTTGGGAGTGCCAGCACAGTTACCACAGTGAAAAAAAGATCTCTGCTCTTCTGCTGCCACCAGTCTTGGTTAATACAGGAAATGGCAGCCGGGTTGCCTTGGCATGAGATCTTGCAATTTCTTAACCATATAAGAGGAAGGACTGGCACAGGTGTGGCTGAGGTGAGGACAGCTTCTAGTACAGATTTGTTTTTGCAATAATATGAAATAGATGCTCTCGACTGATTTTCAAAAAAGCCAAACCCCTGCAGAATAAAGCCTGCTCTCTGAGCACTTACCCTGGCTCTTAAATACCCAAGGTTGGACATGAACAACGGGAAGACATGATTTTGTAGCATCAGCTCCATTTGATCCTTGAATATACTCTTCTGGTGGAATCAATAACAACAAACAAAAAGTAAATCTCCATTTCGTTTCTCAGAATGACTGCCGTGGAACTATTCTACCAAGCCAAGCCGAAGCAGCCTCGAATTTAAGTCCATTTCTAGACAATATTCTGGTATCATACAAGGCCAATGAAATGCAGATAGGCCCGAATATTCCACAGGACAACAACCTCACACGCATACTCAAGATATTCTAGATTTATATTAGAACACATTCCCAAGTCACGTAGGAACAGGCGCCCGCATTATTTAAGTAGGTCCTCACAATTGCTAAGAACTTGCAGCCAGAAAGTGCATTTGCTGTGTTCATTCATGAAGGTTTTACAGTTCTAGGCAATCACAAAAAGGACAAAAATCCCTATGGCATACGTATCAGGACTGCCCTGCATGCTACATGTTTAGGGTAAAAATGTACTATATGAAGCAATCACGACCAGGTGTGGCTGTTTGTGTTGATGAAGGTGAGACCACAAAGCAAGCTTCTAGCAACTCAAGGAGAAGGGTCCCTTGGAACATTTAGAAAGGCAGCCTAACCAGAAAACTCGTAGTTGGGCAGAACGTGCTCACTGACCTGGTGTCATTGCTAAAAGGCATCTTTGCCTGGTCCTCCACAGTTCCCTATATTTGTAAGACCTGGGTAACAATGCACAGACAATCCCTGCTGGGCACCCCCACCCCCGACTCGCAAGTCAATGACCAGCTGCAGGCTTAAGTTTCAAGACCAGAATGGATCCATTTCAGAAGCTGCTGAAGGGTTCCCTATCACAATATGTGTTGACAGCAAAAGCGCTCTTTTACATCACACCCACGAACTAAGCTAGCTCAAAAATGGAATGTGAGAATTTGTACTATGGGGATTAAGCCCTTCTGCATTACAGAGCTTTTATGAGAAATACACTAAGTGCATTTTCAGCTCCTGCATTACTTTTAAAATATATTGTCAGCCCCTGCTAACAACAAGCCAAACTGAATCTTTGGAGACTAAGACGGATGCTTCCTATGTAGCTTCATCCTGATACCTTTAGCAGAATGTCTGCTAGAGATCCCATCACGTGCAATGCTCCGTCTTTCTTCCTTGGGTCAGTGCTGGGTTCGGTGAGGATCTGATAGCAAAAGGCCATCATTTTGGGTAACACCTGAAGTGGCGGCAGGAAAACAAAACGTTGGCCAGAATTAAAGCCACCAACAATTATGATCAAGGCTGGTTGAGCAGACAGAGCAAGAAAAAAGCCTACAATTTCACATCAGTCCTCAAGAACTGCCCTAGAAGGACTTTGCCGCATTGTCACAAAGCAATTAGGCAACTTAAGAACTCTCACATGGGCAAGCAACAAACTTGAATGGCTGACTGCAAGGATTGTCAACCCAGTAAGGGACTGGTTGAAGATACGTAGCTAAACATTGAGGAAGAAGAAGAGGAGTTTGGATTTATACCCCACCTTTCTCTCCTGTAAGGAGACTCAGGGTGGCTTACAAACTCCTTTCCCTTCCTCTCCCCACAGCAGGCACCTTGTGAAGTAGGTAGGTAGAAGAAGAGTTAGATTTATATCCCCCCTTTCTCCTCTATAGGAGACTCAAAGGGGCTTACAATCTCCTTTCTCTTTCCCCTCTCACAACAAACATCCTGTGAGGTAGGTGGGGCTGAGAGAGCTCAGAAGAACTGTGACTAGCCCAAGGTCACCCAGCTGGTGTGTGTTGGGAGTGTACAGGCTAATCTGAATTCCCCAGATAAGCCTCCACAGCTCAGGCGACTGAGCGGGGAATCAAACCCAGTTCCTTCAGATTGGAGTAAACCTGCTCTTAACCACTATGTCACTGCTGCTCCTGGTGAGCCTGAGAGAGTTCCCAAGAACTGTGACTAGCCCAAGGTAACCCAGAAGGAATGTAGGAGTGCAGAAACACATCTGGTTCACCAGATAAGCCCCAGCCACTCAGGTGGAGGAGTGGGGAATCAAACCCGGTTCTCCAGATTAGAATCCACCTGCTCTTAACCACTGCACCACGCTGGCAGCACAGGAAATTTCTAAGAATTCTTAAATATACTGTTATTTCCCTGGCTCAATATATGCCGTGTGTTTTGTAAACAGTAGTTTTAAGCCTTAGATGCAGATAGTTCCTTTTGTTGAATATCGTAACCTGCTCAGGATATTCCCCCTTCCGCCCCAGTTAAATATAACTAAGCTTTGAGATTCCAGGGAGCAAGTGAAGAATAGTGGCCAGAGTGCCAGACGACGGAGATCTGGCCTCAAACCCTCACTCAGCCACAAATCTGATTGAATAACCTCAGGCCAGCCAATCTCTCTGCCAGTCCAACTGGATTCTGGACGAGAGAGTTCATGAAAGGGAAGACTAAAATGTGACAGTAAAATAAACATTAAAAATGGAAGGAAACAAATATAAGCAGCACGACTGCCTTTGAGGACCACGGGAGGGGGAAAAGCTACTTGATCGTCAAATCTGGTCATTGTATTTTAAAAGAATGAGAATGAGGTACCTCCTTTCGCTTTTTTGCTGCGGTGTACAGAAGAATCTGAGCCGCTGTTGTAGGGGACGCATAATCCTCAAACACATCTAACAAAGTTTCAGAAGAAATTTGTCACTGGATAAATTAGTAAGAAAATCACCTTGAAATTTTACTGAATAAGGATGACTAAGCAGCAAGTGGGTTTCTAGCCTGTACTACTGTTGCTTTTTAAAAAAAAACCACACCCCATTCTTGCACCACAATTTGAAAATGCCGGGGATTACCTGCATGATTGCCAGTTCAAGTAATTTCTTATCTCTGGTATGGCACACTACATGGGCTGGGTGGGAGTATACTCAATGGTCACAATCTCACATGCATTCAGCACAATTTCTGCAAGAGGTTTTCCCCATGGCCTTTTTACAAGCATTGGGTCTCTAATCCAGAAGCTACCTGATCCGACTGAGTCTAACAGAGTTTCAAAGTCTCAGACAGGTGTTCCGGTCAGCCAGGCTCAAATCTGGTCCAGAATCAAGAGAGGATGCAGATACAATCCAGGCAAAAGACATAAGAACATAAGAACTAGCCAGCTGGATCAGACCAGAGTCCATCTAGTCCAGCACTCTGCTATTTGCAGTGGCCCACCAGGTGCCTTTGGGAGCTCACGTGCAGGATGTGAAAGCAATGGCCTTCTGCTGCTGCTGCTCCTGAGCACCTGGTCTGCTAAGGCATTTGCAATCTGAGATCAAGGAGGATCAAGATTGGTAGCCATAGATCGACTTCTCCTTCATAAATCTGTCCAAGCCCTTTTTAAAGCTATCCAGCTTGGACATAAAGCTGTCCAAGTCCTTTTTAAAGCTATCCAGATTAGTGGCCATCACCACCTCCTGTGGCAGCATATTCCAAACACCAATCACACGTTGTGTGAAGAAGTGTTTCCTTTTATTAGTCCTAATTCTTCCCCCCAGCATTTTCAGTGGATGCCCCCTGGTTCTAGTATTGTGAGAAAGAGACACCAACTAGAATGAAATATCTTTATGCCAAACTGCACTGACATGATTCTAGCTGACCAATCAAATGTGTGGCTAAGCAGCTGATCTTAACCAATCAGGTGCCTTGGTGGCATGAGACCACATCCTCTGCAGATGCACACAGGCCCAATTGAGGAGGCCACCTTCTCCCACCTTGCCCTAATGAGATGGAATGTGCAGGCGAAACTCACAGCTCTCTTGACCTTGAAACCTCCAAGCCCCATCAGACTCCCATCTCCTCTTTAACTTGCTCTCTGAAACAGCAGTCAGCAGGACCTCACAGCCCCAGAGACTCTTGTATGGTTTTGTAGGCCCGGAGCCTGAACTAACATTTCTGAGAAGCCAAGAGACTGCGAGGCAAGCCAGTCTCTTGACACTCTGCAAATGCAGAGGACTAAATATTGCCTCTGTACAAGAAGTCTTGCAGGACTGCATTACCCATCCTTTTTCACTGGTTGATCAAGGTGTCTCTGGATTCTAGGACATGCCCTATTTTCAGGTAACCCACTCTCTTGAATGAGTAAGAGTTGTTTTATGTTTTATGACATGTTTTATGACATGGCAAAGATCTTGGCCTGTATACCTTGTTTCTTGACCCTCCAGGGAAACTGACTGCCCAGTGTGGGAAGCAGGATGCTCAACGAGACGGACCACCAGCCAGGTCCAACAGGGCTCTTCACATGTTACTATCAGTAATGGGAATACTACAGTTGATACCCAACGCTGCCTCCACTGTTCTTTTTAAACATGTAGTTAATGAGGGTTTTCAGAATATTGTAACAGAGGTAATTGTAACAGAGCTTTGCTCCTTGCAGTCTGGGGTGGGTTTTTTCCCCTTTGTCTAAACAACAATATAGTTACAGTGTTGGCTTAAAAATATAAACAATCCACAACCCTCTTAACTGTAGAGATGAACCTCAATAGAGCATTATAACTAATTTTGTTGTTGTTGTTGTTGGGAATTCTAGGAACAGAACAGGAGGATATCAGGAACTTCCACAGATATTTACCAAATTTCATGCGAATGTACTCATAGGGGTCCTCCTGCCAGAGCTCTTCATCCTCATCTTTGTAACACATCAGGGAGAAGATGACGTCTTCACAAAGAGTCTTATAGAACGGAACACGAAACACATTCAGAAAATTACTCCATTGTAAATCATTCAGTATTCCAACAAAAGCATCATAAGGAAATCCTACATCAAAACCATGTTCTACTGTCTAGAAAATATAATTACAGAACAACTGTCTAATAGCTTTTCAGTTTGTTTCTGGATACAATATGCCCAGTGTGGTGTAGTGGTGAAGAGTGTTGGAGTACTGTCTGAGAGATCCAGGTTCAAATCCCCACTCATGCCACAGAAACTCACTGGGTGACCTCGGGCCAATCACTCTCTCTCGGACTAACCTACCTCACAAGGTTGTTGTGAGGATAATACGGTGGAGAGGAGAATGATGTAAAGTGGGTATAAATGAATAATTAAACACCAAATACTATTCAAAGCGCTGTTGTTAACCTGCTGTACAAAATGCTGACGAGTCACAGCTGACTTATTGCAGCCCTGTAGGGTTTTCAAGGAAAGAGACTTCGCCTGCTTCTGTGTGAGCTGAAAGAGTTCTGAGGGAACTGAGATGGGCCCAAAGTCACCCAGCAGGCTTTATGTGGAGGATCAGGGCATCGAACCCAGTTCTTCAGATTAGAGTCTGCTGGTCTTAACCACTACACCATATTGGCTCTCCATTTCTAGCTCTTGAAGTCCTCAATGGCCTGAGCATCTGAAAGACGGTGTCTCACTGCTACTGCTGCCAGGCATTTACGTAGCTGTTAAACGGAGCGCACTTAATGTTGGCGTACATTAAAAATGTTTTTAAAATATAATGGCTGGAATATGAAGATGATGACTCTTGCTCAAATTGCCAAATGCACCCCAAAATATCAACTGAGTGCAGTGTGAACATTGCACAGTAGTACCTTGCGTTCATGGCTAATGTGGGGGACAGGTATAGGGGAATTTTTGCATTTTTCAGAAATTCAGCAGTTCAAAATATCATGGAAACATCGTAATAAAATGAGCCAGGTGACCAAACCTAGAATGTCAATTGACATAACCAGTCTCATTATTGCAACTGGCCAATTGGCCATGCCAGCAGGGGCTGATGGGAATTGTAGACCATGAACACTTGAAGAGCCAGAGTTGGACACCCCTGCATTATTGGATCACCTTGCACACAAGAGATAACAGACATGGAAATTACTAAAAAAAAAATAGCTGCAGATACATTTTAACACAAATAACGACAGCAGAACTGCTATGATGAAACCCCTGTGTGACAAACTTTATTCTCCTGGCAATGGAATGTTTGGGAATTAAAGTCACCAAAATATCAGCCGGGTGGTTATTTACTATTTCTATCACAGTAGATCTGCTCCCATTTTAGCATCCTCAGTAGAAATGTTTGCCTGTCCAAGAAGTTCTAAACACTTGGTATTGCACACAGCAGCTAATTGCTGGTTTGTTGCACTGACCTGCATATGTGGTTTCATCTGCTTCCAGGTTATACAGTGATGGACCCCTTGGTTCAGATAGTTTAATGTCTGCTGCAGGACACGAGGCGCAACATATTCTTTCTGTCTGTACTGGTCCAAGATTTTGAGCAGTACCTAACGGGTGGGGGAGAGAAAACAAATATTAGACTGCGTTAACGAAACCTTGCAATGAGAGCGTTGTGACGATCTCACGGGCCATAAAGCGGAATAACAGCTATTCAATGCTCTGCAATTTTAACATCCGAGTTCTGAACCCAGCATGCTGAAAGTTACTCAGGACCAACTGGCACTTATAACAGGGAAAAAAGCATCCCAGATTCCCTTTCATCCATTGCTCACAAGTT
Organism: Sphaerodactylus townsendi; assembly: GCF_021028975.2. NCBI lineage: Eukaryota > Metazoa > Chordata > Lepidosauria > Squamata > Sphaerodactylidae > Sphaerodactylus > Sphaerodactylus townsendi. Next base: position 26,431,591 of record NC_059430.1, read on the forward strand.
GTTATGGTGAAAGGACAATTGGACAGAAATTGCAGGGTACTGAACAGCCAGAGTTGCTTTAATCGCACTGAAAAGTTTGTAGAAGATATGCAGTTGGATCAATAGCAAATAGTTATAAGGGGGACCTCCTGATTCAAAATTTCCCATCGCCGCTTACCCCAAACATGCAATCCCAGATTACCTATAGGCATTAGTTGTTTAACACATAAATAATCATAATTAAGTGCTATCAAGTCACAACTGATTCATGATGGACCACTCGTGGGGTTTTCAAGGCAAGAGATGAGCCGAGGAGGTAAGCCATTGCCTTCCCCTGCAACCCAAGGTCTTCCTTGGTGGTCCTTTATCCAAGCACTAACAAGGACCAACCCTGCTTAGTTTCTGAGCTCTGACAAACTCAAAAGTCATCGGGGCTATTCGGCTTACAAACAGCTAAACTAGGGAACAGCGACTGGAAGCTTTGGGGCAAAATCCACTTCATGCGCACCCCACCCCCCCTTCCTATACACACACACATCAATTGCCAAGCCAAAGGTATCCAAAGGAATAGTGGGCATGGCAAAAACTTGCTGCCAGTCCACTTTGTAGACGAAGCAAAACTACTCCACACCCTGCTCAAAGTGACCTTTCTATAAGTTAATGACAAGGATCAACATATTACTCATTCAGAATTTTGGCCAAATGAAAAAACCAGTATTGTGTACTCTAATCTGGAGGAACCCGGTTTGATTCCCCGCTCTGCCTCCTGAGCTGTGGAGGCTTATCTGGGGAATTCAGATTAGCCTGTGCACTCCCACACATGCCAGCTGGGTGACCTTGGGCTAGTCACAGTTCTTCTGAGCTCTCTCAGCCCCACCTACCTCACAAGGTGTTGTTGTGAGGGGGAAGGGAAAGGAGTTTGTAAGCCCCTTTGAGTCTCCTTACAGGAGAGAAAGGGGAGATATAAATCCAACTCTTTTTCTTCTGTTCCTTCTCTCCTGCCACAGACAGACCCTCCCATGGCCAAGGAAGAGGAATGACTGATTTTGATTATATCCGCACAAAAGGCATTAGCAAATCCTTACTCAGGCGCCATTATACTCCTTCCCAAAATAAGCTAAAAGATCTTTACCTGTTGGATTCCAACAGCATAGGTTTTCAAGAAGAACTCAGAAAATTCAAAATATTCTTTTGTTACATTCCCCGGACTACCATACCTGTAAGAAAAGAGACATCCAAATCAACGGTGCAAATGGTCAAGCCAAGTAAATCCTTCCGTGATTTACTTCTTTACAGTAAGATTAAGACATACAAAATGCTCCACAGGAGCCACCAAATAATGTCCACCAATTTTTTCTAGATGTAACCCTTCCCCCATACACCATACTGCTTCTTGCTCAAAACTGTCAAGAGGGACTGCCGAATATATGACAAAAGGGATGCTGAACTCCAACGTCAAATGCCTTGTTTTTCTGAATGAAATGGAGCGATAGGTTGGACATTTTAGACAAACACTGCCTCATTAAAACATTTACCTACCTACCTACCTACCTACCTACCTACCTACCTACCTACCTACCTATCTATCTATCTAGGAGGCCAATGATGATCAATTGATCATCTTTGGCCTCCTAGATCCATCCATCCATCCGTCCATCCGTCGGTCGATCCATCGATCCATCCAGGAGGCCAGTGATGATAATGGTCATGCCAGCTGGCTAGATGGAAATGCCTGGCAGAAAGCTCTGTCTTACAGGCCCTGCGGAACCCATTCAAGTCCCGCAGGGCCCTGATCTCACTGGGGAGCTTATTCCACCAGGTAGGGACCAGGGCTGAGAAGGCCCTGGCCCTCGTGGAAACCAGCCGGACATCCTTTGGGCCAGGGATCTCCAGCAGGTTTCCCTCCGAAAGCGGAGGGACCTAATGGGGCAATACGGGGACTGCACAAAGCACAAAAACATGGACTGCCCAGAGCACTGGAGAAAAGGGGAATTCCTGGATCTCCAGGATGCAGCCGTGGAAAGCGTGAATGAGCCTTACCTGTTGAATTGTGCTAATAATATTTTGAGTTGTTACCGAGAGAACAAAGATAGAATTGTATTCCAATTGATTATTGGTTGAAATATTCCTCATTTTGTGAGTAGAAGTACGCACTGGTGTAATTACTTTGATCTTTACCTGCTGTACACCTGCCTGGATTACTATGGTAGACCCAGGAGAGTAGCAAACCAAGAGGCTTACCAAATGTCTGACAGATCACCAGGCAGGGCAATGGTACACAAGTCCAGAGTGTCTGAAGACACCAGCCCCACACGGAGAGACAAGCAAGTAATGAAAGATTCAAACCTGATCAGCTTCCTCAAAAGATACAAACTGAAGCATGACAACGAATCAGATTTTGACATAGACATCAAGCCCCACCTCCCTCCTTTCCTGACCCTGTCTTTCCTTGGTCTTTTTTATCATTTTATTCTCAGTTTAGGGAAGGGATTATGGGTTTCATAGCAAGGTTGTCGGCAGTGAGGAAAAAGAAACTGAGGCCCCTTCCGCACACGCAAAATAATGCATTTTCAAACCACTTTCACAATTGTTTGCAAGTGGATTTTGCCATTCCGCACAGCTTCAAGGAGCACTGAAAGCAGTTTGAAAGTGCATAATTCTGCATGTGCGGAATGAGCCTGAAAGAGGGAGGTTTTTTTGGTTAGATTATATGGAAAAGTATACAGAGAGACAAAACAGAATTTAGAAACCGCTTTTTGTTTTCAGTGCATTACCTTTCAAAAAGGCGAGCGACGATCCGCAAAGCCCACTTCTTACATTTCCACCACACCAACTCTGGCCGGTCATCTTCGTCGATTTGCAGAGTTTCCTGTTCAAATGAAATAATGAGCAGCTGGCCAGCACGCAAACAAACAAGTTAACTTTAAACATGGCATAATAAGAGATTTGCATCTTTGCAATGCAAGTCTGTAACCTAACAACCTAACCTAAACACTCCATTAAAACAAATGTCTAACTCATTTTGTTTATACAAAGATGGAACAACAATCACATAAAACCACACATTGTTCAAGTCAAAGAACATTTACTAATTAATGTTCCTGCAAAACTATAACTTTATCCTTACATGTGACCAGTTTCAATTAATCTTCCTGAAAACCACTAGGACTATTTCAATTCATGCAGCTTTGACTTCAAGAGTCTCTTCACAGTTATAAGCACACCTTGGTGTACTAAGAAATAAAAAAATCATTACTCTGTGCAAGCAAGAACTCTTAGAAGGAAGCCCTCAAAATTTCACTAATGGGTGCATTCAACACTGCTCTTTTTCTGCAGCCAGCCCAGCTGGGCTGGTTTTGCAGTCTGTCTTTGGGAGCCATCAAAGTAAGCACATCTCTGGCCTGTGTGATACTGAGGCCCCTTCCGCACATGCAGAATAATGCACTTTCAATCCACTTTGCAGCTGGATTTTACTATGCGGAATAGCAAAATCTACTTGCAAACAATTGTGAAAGGGGCCTGAAACTTACCTGGTATATCTTCACAGTCCCTGCCTCAGAAATGACAACCAGAGCTTGAACCAGGAACCTTAAAGTGCAAAGCTAATGCCGGAGGAACACCCTCTAAGGCAGAATACTGCCCTCACAACAGATACTCCGATACACTCCTTGCCCTAAACGTCCCCAATCTGCCCAAGACCTTCATGTTGACCAAGAGTAAACCTTACAGCAGGTACGTTTCTGTCAATCACTGTCCGGAAAATCTCCATCCACTGTGTCATGGTTTGGTTATTCACCAGCTGAAGGGGCAGTGCATACTGGGAAAAAGAGGGGGAGGAGAGAAAGATGTTGGTTGGACACAAAAATAACAAAGGCCTTGCAAATTCCAGAAATTACACCTTGCTTTTTTGCTTTAGAAGAAAAAAAGTAGTTTTATCATTAGTGGGGAGATGAAGTGCAACTAGAGCAGTGATGGCGAACCTTTTCGAGACCGAGTGACCAAATTGCAACCCAAAACCCACTTATTTATGGCAAAGTGTCAACACGGCAATTTAACCTGAATGCTGAGGTTTTAGTTTAGAAAAAACGGTTGGCTCCGAGGCATGCGTTGCTTGGGAGTAAGCTTGGTGGTAGTCGGTGGCTTTGCTTTGAAGCAACCGTGCAACTCTTCCAACGGGTGAATCACGACCCTAGGAGGGTTTACTCAGAAGTAAGCCCCATTGCCAGCAACTAAGCTTACTCCCAGGTAAAGGATCACGCTTTAGTTCTTCACATGAAAATCAGTGGGGTTTAACAGCGCTTAACAGGGTTACCTACACTGCTTCCCCAAAACTAGGTCTTAGGTTTAATGCTAATAATCAAGCCCAGCGGCCCAGGCCAGCCTAGATGTGTGTGTGTGTGGGGGGGGCATCTCTGTTTGCACGTGCCCACAGAGAGGGCTCTGAGTGCCATCTCTGGCACCCGTGCCATAGGTTCACCACCACTGATCTAGAGAATCTGTCATACTCCATGGGGCATGCGAGCACCCATAGCACTGCCTTCCTTACAGTCCTAGGAGAATATGTAATGCCATGGCCAGCTGGTGGCCCACAGCCTGCCCTTTAGCCACAATGTTGTGGTTATCCTGTGTTGAAACGTTAAGGGTTTCTTTCTTTACAGAGAAAGACAGAGCAGTTACCCAGAGAAATACAGAGACATTAGACGGGAAAATAGAACAGGAGTTGCGGCAGTGCACAAAAGTAATAGGACGGGAACACAAAAGGCTGATGCTTTTACTAAGCCTTAGCACAGACTACCATTCTTAAGGCTAGCCAATAGAGTACATTTATTTTTTATTCTTCTAGAGGGACTTAGAATGTAAACACTATCTTAATAGTTATGTTTATTAATTATTGTTTACATGTATATTTATTGTTTGCATGTAAACCCAATTATTGTTTACATGTAAACCCAAAAGGGGAAAGGTGGTATATTAAGTCTCATAATTGAATGAATGAATGAATGAATGAATGAATGAATGAATGAATGAATGAATGAATGAATGAATGAATGAATGAATGAATGAATGAATGAATGAATGAATGCTATTATGTCTACGCTTAAGGCTATACACCTTTAGTGTGTTGTTTTTGAAACTAGGTAAGAATGCACTTCAAAGTAAAACAGGTAAGAATGCACTTCAAAGTAGAAACAGATATCTAGGAGTGTTTTCCTTGCTGTTTCCCCATAACGTATGAATTCACAGTGCTTTGAGGGCATAAGGCTTATACCTGGACAAGTGCATAGAAAATTTTTAAGATCTGCTTTTGAAGGAGCACAGAGTAATGGGAGTTGTCCGGAAGGAGCTGGATCATCTGCTGCTGAATCCGAGGCAAGAATATCTGCATAGCGGCAATCAGGGGATCTCGTTCCTCGGCTTTTTTGTACCTGCGGAAGCAGCCAAATTCAGAAACTGTCAGCAACCAAAGCTGAACTCTCACCCTAATGATCCTGTTTGAGAGATAACTTCTGTCACTGTCCTGCCCCACCCCCCACCCCCCATTCTTCATAACAGCCCATAGTACAAAGATCCCTTTATAATAGCATATGCAACATGGTGCTCATCAGCATTTTGGATTGTGATGGAAAAAACACGCTGTGCTTCCATGCATCAGCTTAGAAGCATTAACAGCTTTTCAGCCTCTACAGCTATTTCTTCCTGAGCAAATCGGTGGTTCTCTTTCCCTTCCTGCTTTAAGAACAGGAAAGCGCTGAGGATCAGCAAAATATCACTTAGAGTAGATTTATTTTGTTATAAAAGACAGAAATATTATACCTCTACTTTGTTCTATGCTATAAAATAGACAAACTACATGTTGTAATGTTTTTCTCGTGAAGACTAGGAAATCGAGTTATAACGCAACAAGGCATTATAGAGAACAATACAAGATGCATGAAAAATTCCTTTTTAAATATAATTCTGTTTTTAAGTAGTCATAATTTTTGTTGTACATATTTTTTGTTTTTTTATGCACCTTTCTTCCCCGTTACCCTTTATTTCTTAACCGTTTGTGGTTTAATGGTTTTTGTTGTATTGTTATTAATTTCATCTTTTTAATAAAATTTTAAAAAATCTTGAAAAAGAACAGGAAAGCGATCTGTGCAAAGAATCAGAAGCTCCTCCCCATCTCTCAAACACTCCTGCCTCTATTGGCTGCAAAGGATGTGCCCCCTTGATGGTCTACTTACTCATATGTTTTCACTAGCTGGTACAGGCACAGCAGACTTCCCAGCCAGCTCCCACTGTTGGGAGACTGCAGGTAATAGCCTATCTTGTCTACCACGGCTGTCCAATGACCGGGGAAATCATGCTTGATGATGGCACGGAGGCACATTGTCAGCTGGGCCCTGAAAGAATGAGAAAGAAAAGGAGAGAAAGGGAAGAGTCAACAAAGGCTATGATGTTTCAGTAAGCAGGACTGGTGAGAAACGCTTTAAGCTGGAGTGAAGTTTGTTCCTGAACAAATATTTTTAGCCAACCAAAAGGCACCCTGAGTCCAGCTGTGCCAGCGAGGACAGGTTACAAATAAAATAAATGAGTATCAGAAGTCTTTAACAAGGGAAAAGATCTGGGGCTGCATCCGTAGAGTAATGAAATTGCTATCAGCTGCCACTACAAAATCAAGAGATAAACTTAAGAAGAAAAAGCTCAAACAGAAAAGCCACCAAAGATCCTATGCTTCGGTGAGCTAGCAGTGGAAGGTAGAAATCCACTTTGATCAGACAGACTTCATTTTATAGCTGGAGAGGCAAGGAGAGAATAAAATGACAGCAAAAGTGAAGACTTCCCAGTGGATGGGAAAGAAAGGATTGTGGAAAGGGGCCTTTCAGTTCATCACCCTACGATGGATAAACCTGGGCTGACTTGGACAGTCCTCCCCCAGAGGAGACTGGAAACAGTGCATGGTGAGGAATGAGACAGTACCTTCCCTCACTACTCAGGTGCACAGGTGACATGGGTTTCAGAAGAGAACAACAACAACAACGAGTTTGGATTTATATCCCCCCTTTCTCTCCTGTAGGAGACTCAAAGGGGCTTAGAAACTCCTTTCCCTTCCCCACTCACAACAAACACCCTGTGAGGTGGGTGGGGCTGAGAAATTCCACAGAGCTGTGACTAGCCCAAGGTCACCCAGCTGGTGTGAGTTGGAGTGCACAGGCTAATCTGAATTCCCCAGATAAGCCTCCACAGCTCAGGCGGTAGAGCGGGGAATCAAACCCAGTTCCTCCAGATTAGAATGTACCTGCTCTTCACCACTACACCACTGCTGCACAGATCTGCATGTACACCTACATGTATAAAATGCAGTGCCCCCCATGCGAACAACTCCCTAGGGACGGCGTTTTTGCCATCCCTAGGGCGCTGTTTTTGGCCCATGCGGAAAGGGCCATGGAGTCTCTCTGATCAAGGTGGCCACTGTTACCGCCCTCTTCTCCACTATTTCATCAGTCAAGCATGGGATCCGAGCCTTTGCTATTTACATTAAATGACTCTAGCCCCAGATGGCAGGAAAGCACTGGAAGTGTTGGGTTAATATCTAAATAAGGAATTGGAAATTAAGTGTCCTTTTGCTGTTTTGCTCTTATAGAATGTCACTAATTTAAAGGAGAGACATTCCTTAGTTTTAGTGATCCCTCCAACTAAGCCCAATTTTAGCATCTTCAGTCCTGGTCTGTTGCCATCAAGTTTTTTTTTAAAAAAAAATTATCACATCCTGAACAACCTCAATTTTCAAAAACAAAATTACGCAGAGCAAACTCTACTTAATCTCTGATCCTAACATACCTCACTAAGTCTGGAGAACGAATTATTCCTTCCACAATATTATCCCGAATCTGCTGCCGGTCGTTTTCATGGATGTTGAATGGAAATACCACTTCCCCGGGCGGCGGCTCCCGATCCGGCCAGTACTGCGTGACCATGTTCTTCAGATAAATGGCAGCTGAGTTACAGAATTTTTTTAAAAAATCAGTTCTGACTGAGAAGCACGAGAAAGCCAACAACTTAAGCAGTCTACGTTCTAAAGCAAGTGCCGGAGCAATCTGCAAAGGAAACCCCAATTCTAGAAGTCACCCTTGAAGATCAGAAAAACGATCACATGAAGCTGAGGCTTCCTTTGCCTACACATCTCCACAACTCTACCAATGCACCTTCACATGTGGCTAACAACCCAAAAATAGCCCTAATCATATCACGTAGAAAGCACACTGTGGTAGAATCTCTGCTCACCTGCTTGTCGCACTGGGAACTCCACTTGATCAGAAACTATTATTTGCAGCAGGCTCGGAGCAAAGTTGATGATCTTGTAGGACTGAAAATCATACCAAATGTTAATCAGCAAGGCAGTATATCTTGTAGAAATGTAAGCATCGCTGTGAATACAGGTCATCCCCCTCCTCCCAAATAAGGTGCGTCCTTGCAATGTTAAGCGTTTAGATACCATGTATTTTAAAAGAAAGTTAATGTTTTCTTACTGAAATGAGTGGAAGTTAGCATGCTTCCCTCGGGCTGGGCTAGATGTAATAGGGATTGTTCCATCCTTGAATCCAGGAGGGTTTCGGCCTGTTTTTTTAAAGGCATCGTGAAACAGAATGTGATCCTGTGCAGTGACCCTGATCATCTCAGGAGTCTCTTCCCTCAGGAGTCTCTTCCCTAGGCAGCGGCTGATCTCCCAGCTCTACAGCCATGGACACTTAACAGCAACGGCTCCAGGCCTATGGAATTTGCTATTTCAAAATATAAGGCCTCAACCCTCATGCCCTTCAGGAAACTATGTAAAATTGAGGTATTTAAGATGCTATTTAAGGAGGTTTCAGGGCAGAAAATACTTTGGCGTCCGTTTTATTATTACTGCTTTTTATTGATCATAAGACCCCTGCGGTGCAGAGTGGTAAGCTGCAATATTACAGTCAAAGCTCTGCTCACAATCTGAGTTCGATCCTGACAGAAGTCGGTTTCAGGTAGCCAATTCAGGTTGACTCAGCCTCCCATTCTTTTGAGTCAATAAAATGAGAATCCATTTGGTGGGGGTAAAGTGTAGACAATTGGAGAAGGCAATGGAAAATCATCCCATAAGCATAGTCTGCCATAGTCTGTGATGTGACATCACTACATGGGTCAGTAAGGACCCCATGCTTGCACAGGTGATGATGTTTACCTTTTACAGATATCATTGTTTTCATTTTAACTGCACGACATACTTGGAATCGAGTGTTTTTGTTCACTGCTTTGAGGCAGTGAAGTACAAATGCTTTAACAAATTAAGGCCTCCCACTTGTAATCTATCCCTTAGCAGCAGCAAATCACCTAACTACAAGACACTGCTTTAAGAAAGACCCTTTTCCATTCAGTCCTTATGGGGAAAGCTCAAGCTATTAAAAATGAACAGACTTCATGCCCTTGATGCAAAAAAAAGTATTAGATTGCTAGTCCCAGTAGCCTTTATACATATATTTTATCGTGAATACAGAGGTGACATTATTGCAAATGAGGAAATGCTGTTACTGAATTAAGAAAATTGCATGCCGGCCTTGGAAAATTCTTTTGCCCAGTATTCACTTGATTCTGTATAGTCTGTAAACTTTGATGTGAAGTCTTTTTGCTATAATAATAGCAATTTGCTATAATAATAGCAACTTTTCAATACCTTCATACAATTGGCAAAAAAATCCTTAGCTGGTTCATGTTCATTTTAAACTGGCATCCACTTTATGGAACATATTTTCTGCACTCAAAAAAAATCCAACAAGAGGGATCCACAATATTACTAAGCTTCTACACAAAGAATGCCATATTTGAAACATGGAACATGGTAAAACCAAGAGGCACTCACAATTCAAACATTTTCTTAAATACAAGCTAACAGACATTTGCACTAGATTTGAACCTAATCCATTGTGTCAAGAGATCAACTGGATACAACACCAGTCTTATTTGCCTGAACTCAAATATTAACCTAACTACACCCTCCCCAGCAGGCTAGGCGGCCTTTGGTTTGATGTGGCCGACACAACTGCGTTCAGCACAACCTGAATCAATTATGGCTTTTCACAGATGATAATCAGATGGGCCCTTATTAAAAGCCTCTAATGCCAAATTTTTTTGCCAGGTTTCTTTGTGCCAGTGGCAGCTGTTTCACAATAACAACCGAAACACGACCATGAAGGAAAACCTAAGACTGGGTGCCAATAGATCAGCACCTGCCACTCATGGACAGCGCTCCACAGACTGTAGCTGCCTGGACAGACGCCGCAGGCACTTCTCCAAAGCTCACCCAGTCTTCTTGGCTAGAGAGTTGAAATGAACGCAGATGCCGTCGGGATCTTCCCAAGCGGTTGACACATAGGCAAAAGGGCCTCGTGGATTACCATTTCACAACAATATTTTACTGTCCAAATGAAGTTAAAGCACCAAAGTTAGGGTACACGTGTATCTCACTCCACATTGAATGCTACAGAAATGCATCCTACATTTCCCAACAAGAGCAGCTTCAACATAATGGGAGCATTGACATGGTGTTGATTTATTGAAATCTGCTACGAGGCTACGAAAGCTTCATTCAGGAACGTGACAGTTAAACGTGTCAAGGATAAACACAAAAGCATTCTCAAACTTCAGCATTTTGACTGATTTTTTTTTGATCCACAGATTTTCACCGGTGCCTGCAACATACTAAATTGCCCCAGCTCAAAATGTGGGGCATGAGATGTTTGCCTCTGTGGTCCAGTATCCTCAGAACAATACAGCCACCGCAGCAGCTATCCTTTAAAAACAAGTTTAAGTAAAATGTTTGTATCATCTGTACACAGTCTATAAGATCAAGTTCCAGGGGGTTCTATATATACATGTGGGTATACACACAGAGAGAGAATTCTATAGGGAAATAACTCAAAAGGCCCCGCCCCAAGTTCTATTTAATCTTGCCACTGAACTGGAAAGGACTTTGAGCTAGAGACACTATTTTTTGTATTTTCTTATTTGTATTATAGATAGATAGAAGCTGGCTGGCTCAGAGCGGGAAAGGATCTAGGAAAACATTCAGAGCTGTTCACAGAAAAAGACCAGTGTCATGCTCAACCCTAATCAAAATCCATTGTTAGTGCTCTCTCTGGATGTGGAATGGTACCTCTCTCCCTTGTGAAATCCTACACAATGAAAACGACATCCATTGTACACCTGAAGTAAAGCTGAAGACTGCTTTAAGATTGTACCGCCTTGCCATTCAACCAGTCAAGTGTTTCTAAGCTACTGGATGTCCACGCCCAATCCGTGCATTTACTGACTAGTACCATGGGGTGAGCCCTCACCTGGATAGCCTCAGGCTTGCCTGATTGCATCAGCCTTCCAAAGCTAAGTGGTACACAGAGGCAGACAAAGGCAAATCATCTCAGAATACCTTTTGCCCTGAGACTTATGAGGTGCCCGTGAGTTGGCTGCAATTTGATGGTAAAAAAAAGAGGGGGTGACCTAGAAGCTAGATGACCGTGAATGGTGGCACTGGGTATAAAAGCTCCCACCATTTGAAAGAATGGGACTCCAATCATGTCGCTGAGATGGAGAATCCCTATGTAAGGCAGTTCTGGAGTGACTTTATGGACTATGATGGACTCCAGGTGCCATTTTGAGAAACCGGGGTGTAACTGGTCTGTCCCTCTGAAAGAAAAATCCTTTCCAATTCAGTCAGGATCAACTCGAGCAATCCATTTACTTGGTACTATGTCTGTGGAAACTGCAGCTATCAAACATTCAATCAAGGATGCTTTATGAGCTTGGAGCAGAATCATATTTTTGAGGATTCTTACTGGGTTGGAAACGACAGTCTTCCTGGCTTCTTCTGTCCAAAAGGAGCAGCAATGGCAGGTGCACTGCTTCCTCTGTCCAGGAGCTTGTGCACAGACAGAGAAGAAGGCCAGGAGGAGGTGGTAACAGCACGCACAGCTTTCTTTCTGCCTATAGGCAACTGGTATCATAAGGGAGTAGAACAGCATGTAAGTGCTTGGATCAGATATCAAACATCAGGATTTTGTGCATGTATGAAGGAATGTGGAATTGAGGGCCACTGGTGCCCTAGTTGAGAACCCTGCCAGTCAGGCCCAGGTTTACTGCTCCTTGTGACTGCTATCAAATGGAACTGCAAGCCATTCAAACAAAGACACGGACAATTTAACACAATCCTTCTGATCGTGGGAATCAGATGATACCAGAGGCTTATTCCTACATGACTGCCCAAAATATAGTTCCCAGATTTGCTATGCTCTCAGTCTGGAGAGCTTATTACTGAGGGAGGCAACTAACTATCTACCAACCAACTGCTACCTTCTCTGTTTGCCTGGCATCTGCCAGCCTTATGTACGTACACTCCTTTTCATTTCTGGGCCGCGCACAGCTTATCCTCACAGCTTATCTTTCAGCAAAAAGCGGGGGGGGGGGTATGTAGGGGGGGAGGATAATGGACCAAGAAGACAGATCTGGGTAGCTTTTTAAAGCAATCCATTTTTAAATCACGTTTCATTCGAAATCCTTTGGCAGCCACTCTACCCAAGGCGACATTAAGTAGTGAGATTCCTAGAAGCCACTTAGCATCAGATTTCTAGTAGTAGAGGCACCCAGGGATTTCTTTTCAGCCCCGATAATGCTCTCCAGCATCCAGTTCAGCCTTCATTTATTTACTCTATCAAACGTTGGCAGAGATTTTATCCTCTGTCTGATCTTACGTGAAATTTCTATCAGATCCTAATCTACCATTGCTTGTACTTGAGAGCTGCCTCTTGTAGGGGAATCCACAGTTTTCTAAAGCAAAGCAGGATGGAATTGTCATTGTATTTCCTCAAAGAAGACTGCAAGTGGCAGATACTATTTGAGGCATTATGTTGCATTTTGTTGTTTTTCAAAGCCATATGCTGCCTATCCTGCATCCAAAATAACAGAAAATGATTTTGTCAACAGAACATTCTGAGGATTTTAGTTCATTTTCTCAAACAGATCCAAACGAACACCGGAACCCTTGGAACTGTTTTTAGTATACAACAGCTGATGTCTTTTAATGCTGTTAACAGGACCAAAACAGAATACTTGTATGCAGCTGTCAAACAGAATTTGCCATGAACTGCTCTGTGTTCACATTTTTCCTTCTAAGGAACTCATGAACAACGCTTTATTGGCACAATGGGCTATAGACCAGCTTTTTCTGGAGTTCTTGGGTATTATTGTCATGTAAATACAATTGAAAGCTGGCAGAACAAGGGTTTTTAGAATACTGGGAGTATGGCGATTCCAACCCAGAGTTTATGAAACTTCTATTCGCTGTCTACATCGTATCTTAAATGTTTTTATGACTCCTCGTCCTCAACTCAGCCACTACAGAATCCTGATGTTGACTCACATGTGAATCATGATTTTTGTACCCTCAGGGTTTATCTCCTAATTAAGAAGTCACAGTATCTTGCTTCCTTGATATGCTTATCATGCAACACGCTGTAATTCAATGTAAATATTTTGCATTCAAAATCCCAAAGGAATGGCATGGAAATCAACTATAGGAATTTTCAACCTGAACAGTGCAATTCAGTGTAGTATTGCTGTGGCCTAAGCCCAGGAAAATCAAGGAGCTTATGCTGGAGTAACTACACCTAAAATTGCACCGTAAAGATGCACTCCTATACATATTTAACTTGTTTCATCACTTTCACATAGAGCGTGAGAATGTGAATAACAATCAAGTCAATAAGCAGCCAGATCCCAGAGGTGGTAGGAAAAGAGACAAGGTGGACAATCAACTTGTAGGAACTTCATCACATTATTTTTAAATGATGTTGTAAGATGAGATGCCACAAGAAGCATTATAGGCAACAAGACAGCAGACTGCACAGACTGCAAAAGGAGAACCACAGAACCTTGGAGACTGACATTTATTTAATATTTAAAGTAATGCATATTGGGACAGATTATCCCAACTTCACATGTACACTGAGGGGATCTGAGCTGGTTTAGAAGACCAAGAAAGGGTCCTTGGGGTGATGGTGGGCAGTTCAATGAAAATGTCAACCCAGTGTGCGGCTGAGGCGAAAAAGGGAAATTCCATGCTGGCCGTAATTAGAACAGGAATAGGGAATAAAACTGCTGCTATTGTATCACCCATACACAAATCTATAGAGAGACCACACTTGGAATACTGCATGCTATTCTGGTCACCACATCCAAAAAAGGATATGAAAAGGTGCAGAAAAGAGCAACCAAAAAGACTAGAGGTGCTGCTGTACTAGGATCAATTAAAATGCTCAGGGTTGTTTAGCCTATAAAAAAGGTGCATGAAGGCAGACTTGATAGAGATTTATAAAAGCAGCAGAGATTTATAAAAGCAGGAGCAGCAGTGGCAAATGAGGTTAAGAGCTCGTGTATCTAATCTGGAGGAACCGGATTTGATTCTCCACTCTGCTGCCTGAGCTGTGGAGGCTTATCTGGGGAATTCAGATTAGCCTGTACACTCCCACACATGCCAGCTGGGTGACCTTGGGCTAGTCACAGCTTCTTGGAGCTCTCTCAGCCCCACCCACCTTACAGGGTGTTTGTTGTGAGGGGGGAGGGGCAAGGAGATTGTAAGCTGCTTTGAGTCTCCTGCAGGAGAGAAAGGGGGGATATAAATCCAAACTCTTCTCTTCTTCTTCTAAAATTATGCAAGAAGTGCAAACCCTTTATTAAGCATAAATGCCAAAAAGACAAAATTCACAGCAGGGAAAGATGATCAAAACAAAATAGGTTAAATATCTCTTATCATCAGGACCTACAATCAAAACTGGGCTGTTTTCCCCAGCACTACAGGATCGTTACTATTCAATATTTTTTCCAAAGCTTGCTTTTGGAGAACAGTTATGTATAGTCCGTAATAATAAAGCATCCCTGAGAAGCTTATAGTTTGGGCAGCTGAACAAAATATGTTCGAGTGTTTCAATAAGAGCTGGACAACGTGGATACACTCTATCTGATAATGGGGAATTACCAAACTGGCCCTGTAGTAGAGCTGGGGGAAAACATGACATCGGGCCCTACTAAGGGCCCAACAATGCAGTAAGTACACGGCCATCTTGCCACCCTGTGGAGTGATACCAAAGGATAAGTGGGAACGTGTTCTTGCCTGGCTCAGTAAAAGTTGTTGCTCTTGTTCAAAGAGTCTTGTTCAAAGAGTTTTAATTACCCTTAATATTTCTTGAGGCTCAAGCATAACAAGGGCCTCCAGTGCATGGTGTGGAGAGAGTGGGGAGAGAGGACAGAGGGACAGCTACCCACTGAAGCTGAAGGGTGGAAGACTCAAGACAGACAAAAGGAATATATTTCTTCACACAGAGTACAGTTATTTGTCAAACTAGCTGCCACAGGATGTTGTCATGGCCACCAACTTGGAAGGCTTTAAAGGGGGAGCAGACAAATTAATGGAGGACTAGGCTACCAGTAGCTACTAATTATGATCAATATCTACTCCTTCCAGTATCAGCGATAGTATGCCTTTTTAAAGCAGTTGCCAGGGAGAACAGGCAAGGTAATATTGTTGCAGTCTTCCTGTTTATGGGCTTCCTAGAGGCCAAGGGTCAGCCACTGCATGAACAGAATACTGGACAAGATGGGCCTTTGGTCTGATTCAGCATGGCTCTTCTTACATTCTTATAGCAGCACAACCTTTTAGCGACTAAAACTCCCTTCTTCAGGTGTCTCTTCTCCAGGCTGCTGAGACACAGAGACATAAGGCACAGCAATTAGAGCCCTAGTTTAGAATCCAGAAGTCTGAGGTACAAAATCAGTTATGACACTGATTAAGCAACCAAATACACCCAGCCTGGCATACCTCACAGAGCTGTTGTGACAAAAAAAATCATTTAGTATGTTTAAACACTGCTTCTTCAAAATCTTTCTCAAGGCAGCTGTCACAAGTACGGGCGAAGATAAACTGGCTACACTTCCTTGGAGGAAAAAACGGGATAAATGTGTGAGGTGCATACACACACACTGACGCTTGAGATATACACATTGACGCATGAGATGCACATACCCACACTGACGTGTACGATGCATTTACACACATTGATGCGTGAGATACACATCGACACATGAGATGCATATACCCACACTGGCATGAGATACACACATTGCAATGGTGGCAGAGGAGCGCTGGAAAACAATAGGGCTAAAAGGTCATGAAATGCAAGGAACCAGGGACAAGTGACGTTTCTGCTTTAAAGACTTATTTTTGGCATTGAGTTTTGGTCCTGCTACAAAAACACGTGACACCGAAAAGGAGCCCCTGCCCCCATTTAGGCAAACAAAATAAGCAGTAGGGATTCCTTTGCACAAGCCCCCTTTTTGCCCCACTACGACCAGGAAAAGCAGAAGGTGCATCCTAAGGCTGAACCCCCTGAAGAAGGGGGGGGCACACACAAGGCCCCCTCCCTCCTGAAGAGGCTGAACCCGGAAGTGCCCCCTCCTGGCCCTCCTGGCCAGCGGGCAATCCGCCCAGGGGAGGGTCGGGTGGGCGCTCGCTCACCTGGTTGAGCTCATTCTCGGCCGCCAGGCGCAACTTGGGGTCGATGGTGCCTTTCAGGGCCTGGATGATCCTGTTGGGATCCATGGCCCTCGGCTGGGGAGGGGAGACGCCGCCGCCGCCCGCCCTCTCCGCCCGTTCGGCTCTCCCCCTTCACCACACAGGAGCCATTCACCGGCTTGCGACAGCGTCGTGCGGAGAACAAGCTGCTTTACGGCCCCGACGCCGGTTTTTCCAACGCCAATCGCGGAGTTGTAATGTAGGGCGCCATGTTGTTATACGGAAAGAGGATGAAGCGTTGCATGGAGGGGACCATGATGCGTTACGGAAAGGGGATAAGGCTGCAGGAGGGGGGTCTTTGGGCAACTTTTCATTCAAGCTGGCGCTTTGAGCATGCTTGTTTGGGTGAGTGGGTGACAGGGCGTCAAGTGAAGTTCAGGGTTGCGAAGTGTGAGCTTGGTGCACATTGAGGGGGGTGGGGGAGAAGAATCCCATCTTCAGGTCTATGCAAATAGGGTCTGAACTTAATGAGACTTACAGGGGAAAAGATATTGGAGACGGACGGACCTGATGGCCCAGGCTAGCCTGATCTTGCCAGAGCTCAGGTGCTAAGCAGGGTCCGGCGATGGGTAGGAGTTAGATGGAAAACCTCCAAGGATACAGCAAGGTTACTATACAGAAAAAGACAATGGCAAACCACCTCTGTCATTCTTTTGCCTTGAAACCCCTACTGGGTCGCCAAGTTGGCTGCCAGTTGACTGCTCTTTACACATGCCCACATTTGGGAGCCAGCCCCACACCGAACAATCTGACTTATTTCTAAGTAAATATATTGCAGGAATTTGGTACAATTAACCTGTTACTTTTTAGGGCATCACATGTTTTCATAGTGCAACAGAGTTTTTTCCCTCTGGGGCTCCAATTACACCCTGTGGTCTCTGAAGCCAGAAAGTAACTCAAACTGGAATTCTGACTACCTAATTTTTCCCCTCCTATTATCCACTCTCGCTCACTGATTTTAATACCCTGCTAAAAGGTGACTATTACTTTTGAATTCTGCTATAAGCCAGCATCCCCCCCTCCCCAACTGATTGCATTGTGGCCCCTTGCTTCTGCAGTGATTGGTCACTGTGCTTATATTGCATGCATTTAGAGATGACTAGTTGCACCTCCCCCTGGTTGCATTTTCTGACCTGTGTCTGCACTCTCGCTCTGTGCTCTTCATTCACTATATTCAGAATAAATGACTTTGTAAATTAACCCAAAAGAAAAATAACTCCCACTGAGCCCAACACCAACCCTCCCTCCGCCCACCTACACATAATCCAGGAGGCATAGATAGAAGTCAGTTAAAGGGGAATGGGGATGGAGGAGAAAGAGAAAATGGCCCGCTCAAAACCACAAGTGCTGTATCTCAGAGAGGAAGAATGTGGGGGTAGAGATTTAAAGACAAAACATTTAAAAATAAATGAACCAAGCATTTAAGTTGATAATTCTCCAACTGCAGAAATATTTCACATAACTGTTAAGTGTCTGTGAAAGCAGACACTATGATCAAGTTGTCATGCGTTTTCCTAATTGTTTTAGGGATGTTGAGGTGTGAAGGGGACCGTTTTTACTCTTCACATATAGATGGCTGGGCAACCTTTCTTTGCCAGTCTGATCAGTTTTATCCAAGTTGCCCATTTAAGCAGCCTTAGACCAAGATTGTGCTTTGCTACAGCAAACTCTGTACTGCAATGCAAAACAATGCAAGAACACACAATCAGCCTACCCAACTAGAATATTTGCATATGCCATGGAATTGACACATGTGCAGCTGCTTCATTCATAGTCTTTTCTTCCATTTTCTTCCCTTTTCACAATGGGGAAAACCACCTGGGATCATTTTATTTTAATATGCATACCAAGCCATGGGGGACTTAATTTCCTCTAGGAATCCCTGTAAAATTATTTTACATGAAGCTGCCTTCCTTGGCCCATAAAAGTCAATATTGTCTACTCAGACAAGTAACAGCTCTCCAGTCTCAGGTGGCGGTCTTTCTTACTATCTATTGCTTCAACCTGGGACCCTCTACATGCTAAGCAGATGCTCTAGCACTGACCCACAGTCACTTCCCATAAGCACCATGTGATGAATCACTGATAATGTTATGGATTGACTACAGAATCACTGTTTCAGGTGATACAGAAGTTGTGTGTGATGTTCAAGGACTCACTGATGCCTACAAAGCAGATACCTGCTCCTGTGCTATAAACAAGTGGTGTATGAACTAGTCAAAAAACAAGAAATAAAGAGGCAAACACTCCAGCAAGATTTTATTATCTTTTAATGACCAAGTCACTGTGCAGATGCTTTGCAATCCAACCGAGTTTACGGAAGAACGGTACTCTGAAACACTCAGCAGAACAGCTAGCTGTGTATTCTTCACTGAAGACAAGAAAAGCCCAGGGCTCATGGCTGTATTTTTCAGGTGATGCAGCCAATTAAATTCTGTTGTATGCAACAAAAAGTATGAGGACCTTTTAGATTTTACAAGATGCTTGCAAAAGACATTTTGAACAAGACAAATATTTTGCAAAATTACCGTAACTTGTCCAGCTACAGCATATTATGGTATTTACAGAAATTGAAATAACACTGCTTCTATTCCTCTTGTTGCTGAATGCCAGTTTTATCATCAAGAAAGTCAGATTTCACACACCGCCTTTCCCCCCCTGAAATTTCTCAAGTGGCTATGTATTCTTCTAAGCCAGATGCATAGTAGGCATGAGAAGGACCATGCAAGAGGTAACCAGCCATAAAACATATTGCAAAAGTGATAAAAGATTATGTGAATGTTTAGAACTGGGTGACCAAAAATCTGCAGGAAAAGACAGGCAATGGTGATATATTGGTGTGTATCAAAAATGATGCTGAATGCCTCACAGAACTTCTTAGTATCTCATCCAGTTACACTCTTTCTTGGCAGTGGCCCACAACGAAGGGCCTCTGTCATTCTATCTTCCACTGGTGGATGAGGGATGCTCTTCCCTACCACAGTGGCCAAGTCTGAAGGTTAAATTGACAAAATGTAGATTTTGAAAAGCTTGTCAAGATGGCACTAAGCCCAAAGTTTATGAACGCTGATATGGAAGTTTAGCTTTTAATTGCAGTATGCAACACTGAAAACCAGTCCCTGACACCATTTTTTGGAAGAAGGAAACCAAGAGAATTTGGGAACCTTACTGTTAGGTACAGCTGCAAAACTAGAGTGTTGTAACCTAATGATCTATTACATTTTCTGCATTCCCAGCTTTCATTTTTTGAAAAGAAAGTGTTCTGTCGCACATAAAGATTTTTAAAAATTAAAGCTGGAATTCAGAGGAATTCATAAGTTGGTGTGAGGTTATTTGCCTGCCGCTGCTTTTAAAAATGCTCCCAATGGTGCATGGGAAGGAATGCACTAGGACAAAGTGGGTGGTACCTCTTGGAATGCAGCACAAAAGCATGTGCGCTTTGGCAGCATATAAGCAGGAAACATCTGACAAAAAACAGGCAGCAATGCTGGGTGGAAGCTCAGATATAATCTGTTGCAGTTGGGAGCCCAAATCAGAGCAAACAGTTTATGCAGCAGTCACCCTAAGTAGATTGGTAGACAGTCGTTGGACTAGGAAGGCAAAGGACACATTGGAATGGTTTGTATAAAAGGGCACTTCTGTCTCCAGTGCTGTAGAATTCCTTCAGTATACTGACACTGAGGAGACCCAGTGCTGCACCTACTAGCTATACAGGAATATCAAAATAACAAGCCTTTCTCTTCTCTTGCGGCAGCAGCAGGAACTCTCTCTGTGTGTGGGGCAAAGACATTAGCACCTCTAGGATATGATGGTTCCCTTGCTTTGTCTCTTTCATTGGGGGGGGGATTATTTCTGGAAAGGGGTCACAGTATCAATATAACTGATTTAAAGAGCTTCAACAAAACTAACCATCTTGAAACTACTGGGTGTGATGAGATCTGTGCCTTTAAGGGAGAGTTGGTAGACAGAATTAAGACAAAAACAGGCCTGGGAATGTTCAGCACACTCACTGCAGCAAGGAGTGCCTTCTTACCTGTAAACAGAGAACACGAGCTGACCACTAGAAGCCCACAGTGCAGTGAAGAGACCTGAGGTAAGAGTTTTATGCATAGTGGGCCTCAGTTTCAACTCTGCCATAAAGCTCACTGGGGGACTTTGGGTTAGTTGCTGTCTCGGCCTAATTCTTCACACGTGGTTGTTGTGGGGATACCACAAGGGCAACCATAATCATTAAGCTAACTTCCATGGTTCTAAGCAAAAGCCCAAATGGTATATTAAGAAAAGCTTACAAGCTAAAGACAGATATAACTGAACTGCTTTAAGGATTAAATGCACATATTACCGAATTGGAAGAAGTAGGATTTCTCTCGATCTGTTTACCATGTGCTGCACCTTCTAACTATACAACACATAGCAAAACTCAGGAGTACTGGCTTTTCTAGATGAATTTGCGGGAAACTAAATTAATATCCACAGGGTGTAGACTTTCCCCATTCGTCATTTAGCTGCATGGTGGACAGCTGGCCACAACAGGAAGATAAAGGATTTCGCTAGAAGCACTGTCCCACGAAGTAGTCTGTTTGTATACAAAATCAACAGTGTATCGGTAATCAGAACCTGCTTGTTCAGGGTCTTAAGAGGCAAACTGCAAGGCCCGGGGGAAAAAACTGATCTCCAAGGAAACAGGAACAGGAAAACCAGCTTGTTTAGTGAGTTTTCTAAGTCGCCCAACATCACATTATACAGGGATCTGATTCTTCTACAAACTAGCATCAACAGTATTTTAACTGCATATAATTTGTCAGCGAAACGTGGTGGGAGCAGGAACCCAAACTTCTGCGAAAAGACTGAGGTTCAATAAATCAGATCACTTCAGAACAAATCCCAAAACTAGCTGTGCAATATATATATATAAACAAAATTTAAGTTTAAGATCAGTTATCTAAGGCTGAGACAATCTACTATCTGGGCATCTTTGTTGAACAGCTACTTTAAAAAAATTTATCTCAATCCTTGGCTTGGAAGGTAGAGATGGGACCTTTCAGAAGGGGCAAGCATTATATAAATCACTATCCAACTAGCATAGACACCAATACTAAGGCATAGTCATTGTTTTTATTTAGGCACAAGGCATTGTGAATACTCCACACGAAGCCAATTATGAGTAGTGTAGTAAGCTGATATTACAGTTCAAGGATAAGTGCAAACATACATTCACAGCTTTACTATCAACGCTACATCACAACTGATAAAGTGCCACATTAGTGCTTACCCAACTCCATCTCACATTGCAAGACAGAACACCATATTCCCATATTTCAGAGTTGTGTGTCTTATGTAACCAGTATGAAGTGCAAAAGTTAGTCTCCCACCTGTCATCCGCCACCAAACTGTCTGAAGCAGCTTTATGGTAAACAGTATTCAGTCCTGATACAGGAGGTATCCTGAGAAGGTAGAGTATTTCCAACTACTTCCATAAATGGCTCCTCTGTGAAGGCGCAGCCAAATCTGATCTCCTTGAAACAGCTGGAGGACTGCATGGTTACTAGCAGTCTCGTGATCTGGAGCCCCATCATTGGCATACGCAGATACTAGAACCTCTTCGTTTTTCATGAGGTTCACATACAGGGGAACGTTCACAGCCAATTTCAGCATGTGGAAGATGAAGACATAGGTGCCATTCACTGGACAATTGAATCTACCAAGTTGGAGATCGAAAGTTTCGCCAAGGTTGTTCAACAGCAGGTCAAACACAATGGGCTGATCAAGAGTTCCAGGAGCCAAGTTAGAAGTTCGAGCAGCAGAAAAAGCCACTCGCATCTGCTGCGGAAGGGGATAGACGTGAACAGGTAGTATTGTGGCTGCTTGGCTCGTCACTGGCATATCAACAGGAGTGATGCTGCGGGAGTCACCCTGCCCAGAGTCCCCACTGTTAAAGGTCTCATTGTCACGTTCTGGGCTGCTCACCTGAGAAGAATCGCTCCATCCTGCTGTCAAAGATCATGAGCAATAGTTAATTTAGACAAATACCTTTAAAAAGGAAAAGGGAGAAGAGACCATAGCACATTTTTAGGAATCTTGCTTTTCCAACCTTTTGAGTTTCCAGATATTTTTCTAGAAGTCCTTGCTCTTATCTCTTACATATTCATTGTGCATTTCTTTAAACTGGAAGAACAGCAGAGTTTCAGATGCATTTGCACTGGCTGTTTTTATGTGGTGAAGATTAACACCACACACAGTACTTCTTTACTGTGGATTGGCAGGCCCCTTGAGAGACACTGGTTCCAAAAATCAGCCAGGAATACTGCAGGTCAATATTTAAGGAGGACTGACAATGGCTTGTTCTACCTCTTTAAGTACCATTAACAAACCCATAACTCCCAGGAATGTGTCTGTGAGCCCCTAGCTCACCTTGGCAAAGACAGACCACTCTAAAAATTAGATTAGAAACAAGTCACTGTCCTCCATTGTTTTCTAATATAAGAAATTAAGACATAGGCAATATTCTTACCACTAAGACAACACACATCTTAAAAATATGTCTGTTTATTTAGTGTAGAAAACCAAGTTACCAATATTAACTGCACTATAAGCACTAACTGAACAGATGCATCTTGGCAGCTACAAGATTGTTTTCGGACTCTGATTCTTTGCCATTTCTCTCAGCTTTCCTCATTTCCCTTCTTCTGAAGTATTCTCTATCACGAGTTCTACCTGGAGCTCTACCTGTTGAACAATTCTCTTCCTGTCTGGTTTCGCGCCTGTAACCTAAAAACAGAAGCTTTAAAGATTTTATGAAGTTACAGACAGCAACTATGACATGACTTAGCTGGTATAACGTTCATATTATTAATTGAGAATCATAGCATGGAATGATTTATACCTTGTCTATTCCATGTATGTAGTGGGTGTTATACTTATTAGGTACAGAAACTAAAAAATATTCCCCACAATAAGTGAAATGTGATACCTAACCAAGTTTTTATGGAAGCTAGTCTCCAATCTCCAGACAAGACTTCCTAATTCTCCTGTTCATAATCCACTGGGCTATGGGGAAGACAAAACAGAACACACAGGAAAAGGGGCGTTTACAGTAAGTCCTGTCAAAGTCATCCAGTGATGGGTGACTGAATCTTTCCTTCCCCTTGAAAGGAGAGGACATGCAGAAATTCACATTTTTCAAGAGTCATCTTCTCAGCTTCGGAAGTGTACCATCGATGAAACATACCCCAACCAATGTGAGAATTCTGTGATGCAACAGGAATAGACGGGAAAACTGTTTTTAAAGACAACAGGAAGAGAATCCCCTCAAGGTCTATTTAGAGGAGCTGGGGATGGGGACCATCTTCAGGGGAAAGGCAGGGCATGGCCAAGGTGGGACTTAATGCCCTGAGAGATAACCTCCATCTCTTCCACTATATAATTAGTTGCAATGCCTTTTTCTTGAAAAAAAGAAGCTGTGACAGAGACACTTATTTTATACCTAATAAGACAGAGTTGTTCAAGCACTGATTGACAAAATTAACCAGACGGTGTTTCACTGTTGCACCCTGCCCACCTGAGAGTGTCTTACAATAGTCTTACGAATCCAAATTTGAGGAATGGCAATGGCATTTTTCTCATTATGTTTTCTGTCAGGCTTACTCAAGTCCCTGTAGCCTTTACAAGCACAGGGTTGGCTCCTCATAACTCCAGGTGACGAGAGTGACACGAATTATAGACCAGGAAGGAATTGCAATGGGGGAGGGGTGTTAGGTTCCAACAGGCTCCTACAGCTTCTTAGTAGGTTCTGCCTTTAATCCTCGGATGGAACCACTTGGTGCACCTATGGATCTGCAAGAAACAATCTGCTAGCTCTTGAATTCTCCTCTAAAAAGCTTTTATGCCTACAAATCAAGAAAGATTCAGGCAGCCTCATCTCCTCTCTCAAGGAAGGAAAATCCAAGAGGGAGGCTTCCCCAGTAGAAATTTTTATCAGCTGCAAATTCTATGTCTGTCAGTGAGGAGAGGGAGTTCCCCGTCATTTGATATTCTCCTTCATTTCAGAATCAGAATAACCTACTATTGTAAAAACTGAAAAAGATACCCAATCTGTAACAGCCTCTCTGTCTCGAGCACACAAGTAGCAGGTGTGAATTTCAATGCAAATGCTTTCTTCATCTCAATTCACAGGATATAGTACTGTGCTGTATTTTAAAACATTACCAACGGAGCCTTACCTCTGGAGTTTGCTCGCCCACTGTTAATGCCTCCTCGCTTATAATTCTGTTGGTAATTCATTTCCTAGGAAGAGAAACATTTGTTCCCATTCAGCAAGTACAACTGCCTGCAAATCTTCTTCCACCAAAACAGTAACGTGCTTTAGATTAAGCCCTGGTTCAGATCTTTTGAGAGCGAACAGGTTTTGAAACACAGGTTGACAGACTGCACTGAATGGAAATTGCAAATATGTTGCACTGTAAGACCGACGTAGGCAGCCTCCCAACACTTCCTTCTCCACACTGCACTACTGAGGAAAGAACTGAGAAGCAACATGAACGTTTGCCTATATGGGGTAGGGCAGAAGTGTCCAACTCGGGTGCTTCAGATGTTCATAGACTACAATTCCCATCAGCCCCTGCTGGCATGACCAAATGGCCATGCCAGGAGGGCTGATGGGAATTCATGAACGTCTGAAGCACCAGAGTTGGACACTCCCGGGGTAGGGTAAAATGTCTATAAGGAGCCCTATGGCACAGACTGGTAAGCTGCAGTACTGCAGTCAAAGCTCTGCCCACTATCTTAAGTTCAATCCCAATTGAAGTCATTTTCAGGTAACCAGCTCAAGGTTGACTCAGCCTTCCATCTTTCCCATGTCAGTAAAATGAGTACTCAGCTTGCTGGGGATAAAGTGTAGTTGACTGGGGAAGGCAATGGCAACCAAACCTCTAAACATAGTCTGCCTAATAAAAGTTAATATGTGACATCACCCCATGGGTTACTAAATCAGCCAGTTCTTGCATAGGAGATTACCTTTACCTACAACATCTATTATGTTATGCGTGCCCTCACAGTCACTTACTTGAGCCCCATTTCAGTGGACACTCTTTTATTATGTGGGCTTAGAACTACAATGAACCCTTAGGAACATAGAGCAAGACAGAACACCTCCAAAGCAGTCCAGTTTTGCCACGATCAGATTGGAAGCTTAGTGACAGAAAAATCACACACAAGTGTCAAGTCAATACATTTGAAAGTCCCATCAGTAATGCCGCTGTAACAGGGGTGCACAGGAGATAGGTCACCTATTACAGCACACCACTGTGAAACACTGCTCATCTCCATCTGTTCACAAATCAGCGCTTGCTCCTGCTTCTGATCTGGGATCAAAGATGCCAATAATAAAAGCTGCAAGTCTAAAAAAAGACTTGCAGCCTCCTTACCCTCTGAGGATATTGCACACCAGAATAATCTCTGCCAGGAAGCTGCAACTGGCCATAGCTGCCATTAGACACTGAAGGGGATCCCCTGTAGGCTTCAAAACTTGCTGGAATAAAAGATGCAGCAGTAGGGTCATTTCACTTTACCAGATTAACATATTGCTTTAAGAGCTAAGCTATGGACTTAATATTGACATAATTGGCTCCAGTCGTGTAGGGGCTAAGGTTATTCAGGTGAAGATGAGGGCTTGTCACAAAATTTTGACATCCAGATGAGACTTATCCAGTGCAAATATTTAACAGCCACACAATAAGGAGCCTCTCCCTCACTCCAGGCATCTTTTGTTAACTGCTCTTTTTTAAGCCTAATTTATTGTTTTTCATAAAGCATAACAATGTAACAAAACAACAACAAATAGAACAATAGTATGCAAACAGGTTAAAAAGATGGATCTGCGTTATCATACTTCAGATCCCATGAAACAAGAGAGCAAAGAAAGAGCCCCAAAATAAGCATGCACCCAAAGAAAGGGAAAGTAAAAACTGCAGAAAGGCAGACAAGAGACAAAAAACAACAATGGAGAGGCTGTTTCTAAAAGCCAAATGGCCAGCATGCATGTTACTGATCCTGCGCTGAATCAGAACTAGTGGGTCAAAAAGAGGACCCAATCTAATTCACCTGTCGAACTGAAGGTCTGCAGGGTCCCTGCAGAGGCTGGGGCCAGGCCCTGTTGCCCTAGTTCCGCAAGTGGCCAGCAATTACCCCTTTTGGTAATGTGCGGCAGAGAACCACTGAAGGCTCAATCTGTTCCAAATGCCATTTTTCCAGAAGTCCTGATCGTTTGTACTTGCTCTTCACTGGAAACTAGTCACTCAAAACCCAAAGGGATTCTTGCAACTACTACATCGTCCCCATTTTACAGCATTGTCTTAGTATATGTTTGGTCACTAACATCTACCCATGAATTGAAAGTGCTCTCAGTTGTTGCCAAAACTCAACATTGAGAGCCAGTGCCAGTTGGGAGTTTTTTCAATATCTGTTTCCTTCTGACATACTAAATGACCGTCAGCGCACAAGCAATTCTAAATGCTTCAACGGAAGATTATGGTGCAAAGTTCCAATTCTTCTGAAAGAGAGATTTTTATCAATTGGACATACCTTTATAGCCACCAGGAGAGCGGTAGGTGTTGGTGACTGATCTTGTACCTCTGATGGGGCCTCTGGCTGACCCACGGGTTGAGACAAATGCTGGAGGTGGTCTAGGGAAAGGTGTCGTCTGTGCTGTATGAAAGGTGAGGCTACCGTTGCTTGCAGGAACTGTTCCCTCAGAAAGGTAATTAGCTGCTTAAGGTGAGAAGTTTAGTTTTGAATGTATCTGCTAATGATCTACCACATATGATCAAATTCATAATAAGGCTTTAATTAAGCCTTTGCAAGAAGGGACATGCCAAAATCTTTTAGGACTTCACCCCACCCCGTCTTTATTCCAACACCTGAGGAGAATCTCCACTCCCTCTACTACTTGGATAAGAGAAGCGGGAGGGGAAGGAAAGTGTTTGAACAGTGATTACGTTCAACACAATTATCCTGAATATAGACTTTCACTAAACCAAACACATATTGAAACCAACAGGCACCTGTTACACTATCCACATCAAGAGTAAATAATTATATCCCCCATTTTACTTTGTCAGTTTTAACTACCGGCATTCAGATCATAGAAGAGTTTGGATCAATAACCCACTTTCCTCAACTGTAAGAAGTCTCAAGGCAGCTTCTAAATGCCATCCCTTCCTCTCCCCATAACAGACACCTGGTGAGGTAGGTGAGGCTGAGAGAGTTCTGAGAGAACTGTGACCGGCCCAAGGCTGTGGAGGAGTGGGAAAACAAACCTGGTTCTCCTGATAAGAGTCCATCGCTCTTAATCACCACACCGGCTCATACAGTTGAAAAACATTCCCTTACTTGTACATTAATGACGCTCTGCAGTTCAATGGGTTACTTTACATGTTGCCGCTCCCCACCTATTAATACTAAAACCACATTTTACAATACAGGGAGGAAATAGTACTGGCTTGGCTGTATGTGCAAGCTGCTTGTAAAGGAAACGTCCTGCCAACTGCACTTAAGATACGGTAAGGTGACATGTTTGGGGCAACCAAGGTAGTTTATTCAAGTGCCAGTTTACATAGTGAGCCAGTGCTCGAACTGGCACAAGCACACCCTTGACCTCATTCTTCAAGCCTACAGGAGATCCCTTCAATAGCTGGAGCACTTTTTCTCAGTTCACAGCCTCCATTGGTATTCCCAAGAGGAAAATGCAGAGACCAGCACAGCTTATTTTATATACAACAATGAATGATGCGAGTTGGCACAGAATGCCTTGGGAAACAAGTTGGAAAGCCATCTGAAAAAGGATCATTCCATTCCCTGTCTGCCAATGACCAGCACAGCACTATAATTTGCCCTGGGGAGAAGGGAGGGGGTCAATGATAATGGCTGCCATGTGGGTGAGACAATCCACATTTTCCACCCACACAGCAGCCATCATAGGGGCTATACTGACATCTTTCCCAAAACATATGAGCAAAGCAAGTTTGAAAAGCGCTGGAGAAAAGCCAGGGAAACCCTGAAGAGTGCACCAATGCACTGTGACACTGCAAGAAGGCAAGGAAAAGAAAAAACCCTGCTTCCCAACACCATTAAATCCAGTCTGGAGATAGATTTTCTCTTACATCTCTAATCTGCAAAGGTTCATGCATAATCTCCTTACCATTTGGCCCAGACTCTTGAGAAAAAGTGGTTTGTCCAGCATTTTGAGTAGACTGTAATTTACACTGGAGTGGAGTCTGTGTACTCGCTGTAGAGAAGTTCTGATTATATCCTGCAGAATGCGGGGAGTTCTCTTTCATATCCTGCTCCCTACGAGGTGGTAAAGGCGCATTCACTTTGAAGACCTGCAACAGTGTAGAAAATTATTCAGAAGTACCTGCATTCTTCCAAGTACAAGGGCTATGGACCACAAGCTTTTGGCTGTTGTTCTGGCTTGTTCTCTTACAGAGCAGAATATTACCCTGACCACTCAAGCGACAACGATTCATACTGTCCTTGTAACTCCAATTCCTATCCAATTGGCATCACTCGCCAAATAACCTCAGGAAAAGTTTTAAAAAGCTGGGATTCCCAATTCACTGAGCATTTGGCCAGAACTGTAGAACAAGAATCTAATTCAGTCACATGATTTGAAAAGAGCTGCTACCTGCTTACAGAATCGTGAAGAGTTATACAAAGATTTCCTCTCTGGGGAATTTCTGGTATGTAAGTTTACATCAGAGAGACTGGTAGGATATTTTTTCCAGAATACACACCCTTTATCTAGAGAGAGATTCAGGGAGGAAGTTGTATTGGTCTGAAGCAGAGGAAAAAAGTTTCAATCCAGTGGCAACTTTAAGACCCACAAAGTTTTATTCTTGGTAAATACAGAGTAACTTCAGGCAGGGTTACTTATACCAAGAATAAAACTTGGTTAGTCTTAAAGATGCCACTGGACACAAGCTTTCTTCTGACTAGTGAGATCTGTCCATCAAACAGAGCACACCCTCCCATCTGCCAGGGACAGAAAAATAATTCAACAGATTCTGCTTTCCCACCTAATTTTATTGGCTTACTTGGAGGGCTGATTTATACTTACTGTCTGCATAGCTTGAAAGGGAGCTGCTTTCACGGTAACAGTACTGCTGCTTGATGGAGGAGATGGGAAAGCGTTTGCTTGGGGCATTGGTGACATGGTAGCAGCTGACTGTGTCAATGGTCTCTGCGAGTCACTTGAAAGAGGAATAGGTGCCTTGAGGGAACCAAACAGTGACAGTCACTCTGGCAGAAAACAACCGAAGTTGTTAAACCATATACTGGCAAGTGCCAGCAATCGCCGCAACTGGGTGTGGTGAAGAATAGAATACTTGCTGCTTAGTTTGAATTCTGCTGCACATTCATCATCTCCACCCTTCTCTGCTGACTGTAGGAAACACATTCGAATTAAACCCACATTGCTCCTAAAACCTTCATGTGCACAAGGTAACACAAATAGGCTTTCTCATGGAGATCAACTTTGGTTTCATGGTAAAGCCTAAGAGTCAGCTGGATCAGACCAGAATCCATCTAGTCCAGCTCTCTGCTACTCGCAGTGGCCCACCAGATGCCTTTGGGAGCTCACATGCAGGATGTGAAAGCAATGGCCTCCTCCTGCTGCTGCTCCCAAGTACCTGGTCTGGTAAGGCATTTGCAATCTCAGATCGAAGAGGATCAAGATTGATAGACATAAATCGACTTCTCCTCCATGAACCTGTCCAAGCCCCTTTTAAAGCTGTCCAGGTTAGTGGCCATCACCACCTCCTGTGGCAACATATTCCAAACACCAATCACGCATTGCGTGAAGAAATGTTTCCTTTTATTAGTCCTTAATTCTTCCCCCCAACATTTTCAATGGATGCCCCCTGGTTCTAGTATTGTGAGAAAGAGAGAAAAATGTCTGTCAACATTTTCTACCCCATTTATAATTTTATAGACTTCTTGATCTCAGGGTTTAAACATTATACTGTACCAAATGTTTGTCTATCTCAGAGAAATCTGCATATGCATTATAGAGTTTGCACTCCTCCCCTAGTGAAGTCATTCTACCATGAATATTTAGGAGTAATTACTTAGGAAACCTTTATTACAGAACAGTTTTTGTTTGGAATGTGCAAAAAATACAGACCTTTAAATCAAGAATTAATTTCTATCTTAATTTCAGATTTGTAGTGTTCCATTCACCTGGGCTGTTTCAATTTTGGGGGTATTAACTGCTCTGACATTCATCGGCTTGCTTG
Source organism: Sphaerodactylus townsendi (assembly GCF_021028975.2). NCBI lineage: Eukaryota > Metazoa > Chordata > Lepidosauria > Squamata > Sphaerodactylidae > Sphaerodactylus > Sphaerodactylus townsendi. The sequence continues at coordinate 26,462,485 of NC_059430.1, forward strand.
GTACAAAGATCGAGGTGAACTGAAGTTCTCAGATTGTTGAGAAAGTGGAACAGATGCCCCGAGACACAGCCAGGTGAAGTTACTAGGCTCTTAATCAAAAGACGTTAAACAAGACTTGAAAGAACATGACCAATCTAAAAATATGCTTTCACAAGGTGGTTGTGCAGGGAGGATAATCATGGGAAATGGTATGCCAGCTGAAGAAGAAAAATTGTGAGCTTTGGTTTCAGATACTGAAGTCTGGATCTGGCCAGAGTTGAAGGGCTCTTGGGCTTTAGCCTAAGGCCAACAGTCTGTAGTCTTGAGTAAGCCAATCCAGGTAGATCCCGGAACAGCCCTAGAGTTGGACTGAACATTGTGTTGACTGTATAAATATAACTAATGCTTTGGATTCAGGTTCCTGCTGGGGGAAAAACCAGGATGTATTTAAATCAAATAGACTTAGAGCCAAAATTATGTACATAGTATTAACATCTTGTTACCAGCTTGAAATTTCAATACTGATGTTGAAAGGTAGTATGATAGTAATCTAAGTACAATCAACTCTTAAATCATATCACATCTTAAAGGCAGCAGGCAAAAATCACCTATGTTAATCATGTGTAAATCTATAAACATACTCCTGCTGTATACTGTTATTCTTCCCACATCGCAACTTTCCCCATCACAGTTTTGATATATCATGGGTTGGCATGAGAAATTAAGACACCACAGAAAAAGTTTAGAAACTCAGAAATGTGTAAAATATATGTACAGTATTGTATAATATCAACATATTTTATCTTTTAATATCATACACAAGTTAAAATTAAAAAAAAGAAACAAATTCAGATTTGTTCTCTGATATGATGGGAGGGCAGAAAAATGTTATGCAAATTTCCAGATCATGGGGGGCACCGCACCTGTAACCCAGCAAATGTGGAAGGGATAACTGCATCCCCTCTCTCCCCTTTCTTCACAGTATCCTAGCAAAATACTATTAATGGAAAGAACAAAGGAATGAAGCCAGCCCAAAAGAATCTATAAGAGGTCAGTTTCCTGTGGCTGCACTCATAGAAAGGTTACACTTGATGCATGAGCTACAATAGCAATTCTTACCAGCCATATTCAAAACTCTGCAATTCATGCTCCAAAGCGATCAATGTCCCCACATTTTAGATTCATGGAAAGAATATTATTTCCCACACAGCACAGCACAACTAGGCCTTGACCTGGATCTAGCCTGATCTCAGCAAATCTCAGAAAGTAAGCAGGGTCAGCCCTGGCTAGTATTTGGATGGAGGACCACCAAGGAATACCAGGCTTGCTAAGCAGGGGAGGGCATTGGCAAACTATGTTAGTTGGTTCTGGTGGGTTTTCTGGGCTGTGTGGCCATGGTCTGGTGGATCCACACAGCCTGGAAAACCCACCAGAACCAGTTGAATCCGGCTGTGAAAGCCTTTGACAATATCTATGTTAGCCTATTGCCTTGAAAACCCCACTGGGTTGCCATAAGATGACTGTGACTTGACGGCACTTTACACACCTATAGTTGGCAGCTGGCAGCTCAGGTGCCAATTTTAAAAATCCAGTTGAAAACTCCTGAAATAGCAGAGTCACACAATCAGCCTCAGGGGAAGGATTAGCAGAGCTTTGTCTTACTTGCGGTCTCTCTGGGGTTCCATGTTCAGTTTCAGATCCAGACCCAGATGTGGTGCGGTCAGATGCTAAGGAAGTGTTGGAGTCACGTAATGTCACAGGAGAAGCAGCAGCCTGACAATTGGAAAAGGCTGATTTGAGAAGTCTGCTAGCAGTAAGCCCTGAAAAGGTTACAGTATGGAAGTTTCCTTTTCAGTTAACGGTACTTTTTACCAGCAGGTACTCTCACGTCACCTCTGAGTTGAAGTGGTGGGTTTTAAAATGGGAATTCCTATAGCTTAAAAATGGAAGGTTCTTGAGTTCAGGTCATTTTCAAAGTACTGAATTTAGTCTCTGGGCCAAACTACATATTGGCCCACACCCAATTATGACATTATGTCTCAAGGGTGTTACATTGACCCATCCAATCTTCAGCTGCATGTTAATTAGGCATCAAGGGCCAGAAGAAATTCCATACTAGAGGAGTTTCCATACTGGCTGTAAAGCATAAATGCATACTAAAGATAAAGAATGTATGTTTAAGACTCAGATCGGTAGTATCAGAACCAACTCTTGATGGGCTGCTGGTGCAACCACATAGCCTACTCTGTGTATATCCTGACGGATGTAACCTCTGATTGATATGTAGAAGAGGTCTGTTTCTCCTCTCTTCTCTTGCCCCTTTGATGTTTATTGCTTGATGACGAATGCAGATAACTAGGCAAGACCCTGTGAAACATCCTGGCCTCGAGCAACAGGATATGTCCGTTGCACCACAGGTGGGAGGTTTTGCAGGTGGCATAACTTTCTTCCTTCCGCATCCTTGAGACACCTCAGCTCCTAAACAATTCTTTTCACATTCCCACTGGGGAAAAGGGAGGGGTGGTGGTTTGGGGATAAAATGGCCTATGAAAAGCCAGGTCTCCAGAACTGGCTTTCTCAAGCTAGGGACTACTGCCTAATATTGCTTTCCATAAACACTGCTATCAAGAGTCTGTTTATTGGCTTAAGGACTGAGACCTAACAAGCACACAGCTTAGGAACTGAAGTTTAATGCAATCTTATATGTTATACAATTATTGGTTACCAGACATCAAAGGACAAGTGATTACTTTAGGCAAGTCTCAAGGTTTGTGCTCCTTGCTGGGATTCATCTTCTCTTATCTCAACCTGCTTTCGAGACTCCACCCCAGTTTCTAGACTCCGCCCAGGCTACCTAGCAGACAAGACTCATTACATGCGTAAGGATAATGGCATGGCTTTTTAGATCCTGATCAGGATCTTGCTTTGTAGCCATTTAAAGCCATACTTCTATCGCAAGAAATGTTAGCTGTCCTCATACGACAAAACTGCTTTGTTCTTACCTGCACTGATTGCTCAGGGAAGTCATTTTGACTGGGAAGTTTTTGATCCTTACAAGCTACAAGACAGGAGAGAAAGACAGTTGCATCACACTTTCCAAACAGGTTAAGAGCTGTTCTGAGTTGGAATACACTATAATATTGTATGTCTGTCTTTACGTAATGGATAAAATAAGAATGCAGACATGAAGCCTCACATTTATAACAGTCCAATCCTACGCAGGTCTACTCAGAATCCTACTGGACTCTACTGAATGAAGTTGACCATTATGAAAGTATTCTTAGGATTGCAATGTTGACCCTTGGTCTAGAACAGGGGAAGGGAACCTGCGGCTCTCCAGATGTTCAGGAACTACAATTCCCATCAGCCCCTACCAGCATGGCCAATTGGCCATGCTGACAGAGGCTGATGGGAATTGTAGTTCCTGAACATCTGGAGAGCCGCAGGTTCCCTACCCCTGGTCTAGAAGCAACTAGCTACTAAAAGTTCCAAAAAATTTTTTAATGAAGACTAACAATTCAAAGATTTCTGTAATTTCTGTATTTCTGCATTTCTGTAAGCTGTTATGAATAGGCATTAAGCACTACTCTAGTACAAAACAAGATAATTCAGATTCAACTTTTTAAAGCTATACTAGTATGTAACTTTTGAAATAGTTTTAAGTAACCAAATGAGCATATTTCACTGCATTATTTCCAAATTCTACTGCATAAGTTAACACTAGTAGCTAAAGGTTTTAGGCAAATGAAACTCATATGTCATTAAATTTTTTGCTGAGTTACATTGTGAAAGACTGTTAAGCTCAGTCAAATAAAATGAAAGATAATTTCTGTAAATGTGTCAATAAGCCATATTTACTGTCAAAAATGGAAACAGCATCTTCGAACTATGTGTTACTTTTATAACTTTTATAACTTTTTATAACTGAATATTGCTCCAAATAACTTTCTTTTTCTAGAATGGCAGAACCTTAGAGCAGAGGACAGGCCTTACTTAATATATGCACATGTAAGGGAGCAAGAAGGGGAAAGATTCAGGGTTTGCTATTTTATTTTTTGATTTAACTGAAAATGTTCTTAACTGATATTGTATGTCACCTTGAACCATGAGGAAAGGTGGTATATATTTTTTAAATAAACAAGCAAACAAACATGAAATTAGATTACAAGAACTAGCAAACGCACCAGTATAAACCTGTCACCACTTACTACCTACCACTAGGATTGCCTGTAGAATCAATTGGAGGAGATTGTGATGAACCAACGGCACTTTGTGAGGGTTTATCAAAATCCAGGAGAGACTCCTTAAAGACAAAAATTTCACCGAACTGATGAAAATAGGCAAGAACTTATTGCAAGGCCAGCAATAAGGGGAACAATAAACTGAAGCAGTGTGTAAATTTCAGTGCAACAGATCTTTAAAATCCTTGAACTGGATTTTTTTTTACTATACACATGTTTAGTTAGGCTTCAGATCTGTATTCTTGAACGCCTCTAGTGTTAAGCTAAAGAAACATACTTGCATGAAGTTGTAGGTCCCTTGTATTTGACTGATTAGATCCTGTAGTTTTTCCCTTCTTAGAACTGGATCCTTTGGAAGACTCGAAGTAGAACAGAACTCGGCAGCTGGTTGATGTAGAGGCTTTGGCACCTAACAGAATGAAACATAAAGTACTAAGGTAAACACTAAACAAACTACTTCGAGTAGCTAAGCCTTCCAGCAGCACACATTTATCAAGACAGTGTTCTACGTATTAAATAGTTCAGGGATTAAACTGCAACAGAATTTTTTCACCTCTATATAAAATGCATTATAATTTACGTACTCAAATACACAAGGACAAGTAAAATACTATCAGGTTTTACTGTCAAGATCGTGAAATACACAGTGATCCACTCCTCTAGATACATTCCAGTTGAAAAGGCTGCTTTAAACAGTCAAGAATTCAGACATAACTTAGAAGCATATTTTGGAAATACTACGTTCCAAAACTGCCAGATGCTTAAAAGATACGCTCCAGAATCTGCACACACACTCTGCTTCCCCATCTAACTAGAATGCTTCTAGACCCATCTAACCACTTCCAAAAAGCGCAGCATTCCATGTGAAACAGCCCAACAGCATAGAAAGACCCAGTGTAATTTCTAGTGAACTTGAGCTACACCTGTCTCACTGAAAGAAAGAACCCCAGTGCTGAATGAATCAACAGCCACTTCCTGACCTTCATGTAGTGGAATGCTCCGGTCTGGTCCTAGTGCTTGACCTGTTTTCCAACCCTCCTCCTCCTCCCCGTTCCGATTATCCAGTGGGTTTTTTTAAGTTATTTTAAGCGCCACTTGTGTCAGAACCTTTATTCTGAGCCCTATTAAGCTCACTATCTTGATGAGAGCATTTTAGTGCCTCTTAAGACTATTAGCAGAACTTGCCTCTCCCGCGCAACAGTTTTAGTCATCAAGCTTTTTCCAGGACTTCAAAATTTTTGGAAATTATCTATTCATAATTCAAGACCTTGTTTTCCAAGGACACTAATGTACATTTCAACCATCTCAGATCACTGTCAAGTACTTGCTTTCAAAACAGCAGTCAATATGAAGACAGAAGTTCGATCTATCAAGACCCAAAATTCAACTGCGGCTAACTTGCATCTTTAAAATGAGATCTCACCATATTCATGTGAAAGAGGATGTGTGGTTTAACTTGCAAATGCCAGGAAGTCAGAATTAAGGCTGCTGAATCATGTCCAACTCTGAGGTCTTCTGCAGCCCCTCCAAATTGGTGATTTTCTAACCTGCTAGGTTCAGAACTCACTGCCACATGATGTAGTGATGGCAGTATCTCGGATGGGTTTTTGAAAGAGAGGTTGGAGAGATTTATGACTGTTACATATAATAGCAAAGTAGGGCCCCAAGTTTGGAGGCATTTTTCCTCTGATGAACAGAGGGTGGTCTGCAAGCAGATCAGGAGGGCGTCCTGCAGCACCGGCTGAAACTGGCCTCTGGGTGCATCCCACAGAAATTCCAGAAATAAGCCTGGCTCTGAAAAAAAGCACTGGAAAGACCCCACTCCGACCTGCACAAATCTTCAGCCCTTCCAATTTCACTCCCCACATTTTATACAGAGATCTCTCCCATTTATGAGTAAAGATGTCTTGGACCCAACTAAGCCATTCGACAACGGGGAACAAGCCCAGTAGAGCTCTATCCAATGGAAAGCCATCTTCTAAATCTGAAGAGTCACCATACCACCCTATTTCCCTTTAATAGGCTTTGGTCTTTTTCACCCATTTGAAAAAGTGGTTACAAGTTTAGTTACATACATTATACTGCCAACTGCATGGTATATTCACCAAAACCTGGGCTATATATGAATATTAAGGAGGTGAAAAGAAGGCAAATCTGTGTTTGCATTGCTAAATGGAAGACTTCACAATTATACCTCCCTGAAAAATCATTCGTATCCACCAAGAAATTCATCCCCTAACACCACACAGTGCAGGGAAAGCAATCTGCACATCTCTCAAATATTCACAGTCTTGTTTTTCATGGCAGGAATTGCCTCTAAATTAATTTTAGATTATCTTATAAGAACTTATTTTCTCAACTGAGAGGAGGTGGTGCTTAAAATGGCCTGGTTATTGCATCCCTCCTACAGGGAAATACTTTTCCTATAATGAGAGATTATGATGTGTAAGACTACTTGAGTATCCCAACTCTTTTAGCTAATCTCAGATTCAGGGGCAGGTGAGAACAGGAGATGGACAACAGTTATTCACTAATGAGTAAAAGATATTCTGCAAGAGGGCACACATTCTTTTACACAGCTGCATCAAGATGGCTTGCAAATAACAATGGAAGACAGGCCAAGTAATACCTGGTATTTTTCTGCTCATGCCCACCCTTTCATGGCCCCAATTATTTCCAGAGGCAAATTCACTTCTAACACAGGTGACAATCCCCAAATACTAAGAAAATTCACTCCGATTTTATGCCTTGTACTCAGTTGTTGATGCAGATGTTAGACCAAAACAACAAAGGAAGAAAGGGCCCAGATAGAAAAGGTGATAGAATGTAGCAGATGAGAATGAATTTGCTTCATAAAGAATTTGACAAAACTCCTGTCAACTTGCTGCTTTCGCCCTCTCCCATTCCTTTACAAGACTTGCCCCCACCCATATAACACATTTAGATACAGGTCTGGTTTCAGGTTCGGCTGATTTACTCAAGAGACTAAATCACTGACCATTTTAATATAGCCCAGATACAACAGGAATACAAGGGTAATAGTGAACACAGAATTTTGAGGCAAGCATTGTCTAGACCAGGGGTAGGGAACCTGCGGCTCTCCAGATGTTCAGGAACTACAATTCCCATCAGCCTTTGTCAGCATGGCCAATTGGCCATGCTGGTAGGGGCTGATGGGAATTGTAGTTCCTGAACATCTGGAGAGCCGCAGGTTCCCTACCCCTGGTCTAGACATTTCACCAGTTATACCTTTCACCAATAATTCAGTTAACTGCAACTGATCCCAGACCCTTGTACTCATGTTTTAAAAGTTCATCTATTGGGCAAATGGCCATGTCAGAAGACAGCCAGGGCACTGGGAAAGACAGATCTGCAATGTTTTCGATTCATAAAGAGGAAGCTATGTCTCAGTGGTAGCAGTTCACTGCACTCCCACCTTAAAAACTTTATGTATCTCCACTTAAGCTCAAAGTCGATCTTGGTTAAAATACAAAAATATTTTATATAACCGAATGCCAAATTGGGTCTCAAGAGCAGAATCACTCCAAATAAAGGAATATCATACAGAGGGGAACTGGCCCACATACAGAGAAACATTGAAATGGGAAAAAAATAAAGTTGAGTTAAGATCCAGAGAAGAAATTCTAAATTGTCATTGGTTCTCTTATCATCAACTAACAGAGATCTTTAAAAAAGATTTAGCAAATTATGGGTTTCAAAAAAACCCAAATGAATTTGATGATATCATTGGCAAAGGCAACAAAAAAATAATAAAAAGAATTTATACATTTCTACTGAAACTGAAAACTGAACAAGAAGTGGTGAAAGATACGATGATTAAATGGGCCAGAGATATAGGAAGATATAGGAAGAAACATCAATCTCGAAGAATGGGAAAATATCTGGAGAAGGAACAACAAATTCACTCTTTCAATGAATTTGAAAGAGAATTTCATAAAAATATTTAACAGATGGTACTACACACCAGAACGTTTATCAAAAATGAATAAACAGACAGAGGGGATATGTTGGAAATGTAGGAAAAAGAAGGGAACGCTAATCCACATATGGTGGAAATGTAATAAAATCAAAAAATTCTGGGAAAAGATAGCTAAGGAAATGGGGAAAATATTAAAAATTAAGATCAAAATGAAGCCAGAACTCTTTTTGTTGGGACTGATCAAAGACGCAAAAAATTTAAAATATGAAAACTTATTTCTTTACATGATTACTGCGGCTAGACTAGTGATAGCCAAATTATGGAAGAAGAAAGAAGTCCCTACGATGGTGAACTGGGAAGAAAAACTACAAGAAATAATGTCACTGGATAAACTGACCTGGAGGTTGAAGGATAAACCAGAGAAGTTTGAGGAGATATGGAAACCTTATTTTAAAAAATGAATGTTGGACTTCCTTGAACGGTTATGACAGTAGAAAAAATCAGCCTGACATAATAGAAAGAAAGAAATAAGAATCACATGGACATTGATACCCTTTCCCATAGAGCCACCCCAATAGTAAAGTTTTTTTGTATTATATTAAAAACAATAGTAAGATAGTTACTTATCATTAAAAAGATAAGAATATCATTTTAATTATCATTAAAAAGATAATAATGGGGAATCCTTAATTTTTATTTTCTAAATGGACTAGCTTAAAAACAGTACTAATGGTCTGCAACAACCAGAACATTTTTCTTTTTTGATAGATTGGGGACCTTTTGATTAAAAATAACAATTATGGAACAATAGTTTAATAATAACAGAAAAGACAGATGTAAGGTAGAGATGATAGGAAAATCGATAGGAACCTTATCCTCAATCTATTACCTTTTCAAAATGTTGTAGCCAAACCTGAAATGTTTTAATTAACTTTTTGATAATTATATAACGTTTGTTGTTGCTTTTATGTATGTGATTGTTTGTTTTGTTGTTTGTCATTATGTGAAATTCAATAAATATTATTCTTTTAAAAAAAAGTCGATCTTGCTACAACTCACCAAAACAACAACAACAACGACTTCTATAGAACTATGATTAGGACAGACATCTTTCAGTTGCAAAATACTGATTGTTACACAGTTACAGTTTAACCTTTAATGGCATAAATACTGATTGTTACACATGAACTGTTAGGACTTGACAGTTAGATCACCAAAATCTACTTGACAGCTTGGCTGATGCAATCCTCCACCTTTCACCTAGTTTCAGGTGGGTGATGCAACCATGACCAAGCACATCTAGTGTGATTGCATCACTGCTCCCTGATTGGTTGAATGTCTCTATATGTATGCACAGAACAGTTTGGTCTATGCGTGCTTTGGTTATACAGTTGCTGCGCTGCACTCTGTCAGACTGTTTTGTGACTTTGGAAACAAGGAATAAACCCTTCTGTTCTTTGAAGTGAACAACGCCTGGGTTCCTGTGTTTTCTTTACTTAACTGCTTCTGCTGTTACCACGACCGCTGCTGAGTGGATCCTTCTCAGGTTATGGGCCCAGCTCCTACGTGCTACTCGTGAGTAACAGTGAGTGTACTGCGTGCTGTGTGACTCAGCTATTGCCATGGCTTCCACTATGTCCGGCTTGCTGTTTGAGAGGCTGAATGAGCATAACTATGTGGCTTGGAGCCAGAAGATGCAGAGCTATCTCATTCGTGAGGACCTGTGGAATGTTATCTCTACCCCTCCAGCGGCCCCTACAGTTGCTGAGCGACGTGCAGATGAAAAAGCACGTGCGTCTATTGTACTAGCAGTGGAAAACTCACAGTTGGTTTATCTGCGAGAAGCTGAGACTGCAGCCAAGGCGTGGGCGGCTTTGAAAGGCATCTATCAGCGTGAGTCGGCTGGGGCAAAAGTCCTCCTCACAAGACAACTGTACAATCTCAAACTGAGGCTAGGAGGATCTGTGTTTGAGCATCTGAAGCAGATGCGTGAACTGTTTGCACAGCTCGCTGATCGAGGTTTACAGTTTGAAGACTCCCACAAAGTTTATCTGTTGCTTTCGTCGTTGGATAGCAGCTGGGACCAGTTGGTATGCAGTTTCCAGAGCGTTGCGGAGTCTACGCTGACTTTGGATTACGTCACTGCCAAGCTGCTAGACCACCAGAAGCAGAGGGACTACCAGCTCGAGAGCACGGCTGAGAAATCATCGCAGAGGGATTTTCCTGCTGATTCTGCCGTCCCTACTTCCTGTGCTGTGAAAAAATGTTTTTGTTGTGGGAATCCTGGCCATTTTGCACGGGCCTGTACAAATGCAAAAGTGGCGCAGAGGAAGAACAAGCCACCTTGGAAAGCGAGGGCTAACAGACAGGAATCACAAGCATCTACTTTCCTGGTAACAAGCAAGGAGAAGGACTCCAACTCACTATGGCTCATTGACTCTGCTTGTTCTGAGCATATAGTGAATAAGGAAAGTCTCCTTACTGACCACGTGCGCCAACCTGTTATTGACCACGTTTGTTTAGCTGATGGCACCGCAGCAAAGGTGCAACTACAAGGATCAGCATTTGTTCCTGCTCTAAATGGCTCTCTGAGTAATGTATATTTTGTGCCTTCATTTGAATTTTGTTTGTTAAGCGTTGTAAGATTGACAGCTGAGGGATATGTGGTGGAATTTAGTGGGCAGACCTGTTCTATTAAGAAACAAGGGAGAGTCTGTGCCACAGGTATACTGCAGAATAACCTTTATCAGCTAAGTAACAATGATGTAGGACAAAGCATGGCTAATGCAGTTAACAAACCTATGCATGATGACTGTATTCATTATATGCACCGTGTGCTAGGACATGCCAGTTTCAAAGTGCTAGGAAACATGTCCAGGTTGTGGTGGTTTGAAAGCCAAGTCCTGTCCTAATTATCTTGATTGTACTGTGTGCAGTAAGGCCAAAGTAAAGGCATTTCCTTCTACAAGGGAAAAGCACCAGACAGTCAGATAGGCCATTTGGTTTAATTCATGCAGACCTTTCTGGACCATTTCAACCCAGTCAGGGGCATGCAAAGTACCACATGGTTTGGTGGATGACTATAGCAGGTTCACCTATAGTCTTTTCCTGAAATCCAAAGCTGAGGCTTACCCAAGGTTTAAAGAGTGGGTGGCAATGGTGGAAAGACAGTTTTCACATAAAGTGGCTTGCCTCCAAGCGGACAGAAGGAGGTGAGTTCCTGGGTTCTGGGTTCCAGAACTGGTTGAGAAAGAAAGGCATACGTCACAGAAAGACCAACCCTTTCTCTCCTTTTGAAAACGGGGTTGCTGAGAGGAAATTTGGGGTTCTACATACTATAAAACGCTGTTTGCTTCTGGATGCCAACATGCCTGAACATTTTTGGGCTGAGGCTGTGAACACTGCCACATACTTGACCAACAGAGTATGGTCTTCTAGTGTGAACCAGACTCCTTATTTTTTGCTGTACCAGAAAGATCCATCTCTGGATCATTTGCATATCTTTGTCAGTTATGCCAATGTGCTGAGTACCTGACGCCCAAAGGCGGAAGGGGGATCAGAGGTGGGTGAGATTGAGGTTTCTTGGTTATGAATCTGGGACAAAAGGTTTTCGTTTTGCACATTCCTATGGGAAGGTTGTGATCTCTCGAAGTGCAAACTTTGAAAAGCATGCAGGATGGGAAACTATCCATGCTAATACAGAGGTTTTGCTACCTTTCACTCAGCATGAAGGGGTTAACAGAACTGCCAGGCAGCAGCCTGCAGCAGCTCAAGGTCAACCAACTGCTTCTAGTAGTGGCAAGCGTCCAAGGAAGAAAGCTGAGAAGGGGGAAGGGCTGCAAGACAGTGACACTAGCAGTAGTGAAGAAGATGAGAAACAAATTAAGGTACCTCGTACCTCTGATAGGTCTACAAAAGGGATACCTCCCGACAGGTATGGGTTTTCTCAAAACGTCTATGTTTGTCAAGCACAGGTATCAGAGCCAAGCTCCTATAAAGAGATGTTAAAGCTACCGCCAGCTGAAATAGAGCTCTGGCGTGAAGCTATGGCTGAGGAGTATAAAACCTTAGTGCAACAACAGGTGTTTACCAAGACTGTTTTGCCAGAAGGAGAGGAGGCAATTGGGTCAAAGTGGGTGTTTCGGAGGAAAGAGTTGCCAAATGGTACTCAAAGGTATAAAGCAAGTCTTGTACGCCCAGGGGTTTGTACAAGACCGTTTGCTGAATTATGACCAGACCTATTCTCCCACGGCACGACCTGAGTCTTTGAGAGCTATGCTTGCATTAGCTAGTAAGAAAGGCTTTATGGTGAAGCATTATGACTTCCAGTGTGCTTTTTTTAAATGCTAAATTGAAGGAAGCAATTTATCTGAAGCCTGCACCAGGGTATGAAGAAGCAGACCCAAATACTGTTTATCTTTGCATCGTTCTTTGTATGGTTTAAAACAAGCTGGTGCTAACTGGTATAATGAACTGAACAGTACATTGCTTAAACTGGGGTTTAAGAAGTCTGTTGCTGATGCATGTTTATATATCAGGGGAACTAAAAAGAATCAAGAGGTCATTCTTCTTTATGTTGATGACATATGTGTGTGTGCAAGATCTAAACAACAATTTGACAAATTGTACAAACAACTCAGTGACATGTATGTTCTAAAGGACTTAGGTTTTATCAAACATTACTTGGGTATTGATGTCATATCTACACCAAAGCAAGGTTATCTCCTGAGTCAGAAGAACAAAATAAATGAATTGGTGCGCAAGACTAGATTGTCAAAGGCAAGGGTTGCCACAACACCAATGTCCCTAGACTTTCAGAAAGTTAATGAAAGTGAGGAGTTCAGCAATCCTGAACTGTACAAATCTGTTGTAGGTAGTCTCCTACATATATCTAACTGGACACGCCCAGATATAGCGTTTGCTGTTAGTGCGCTAAGCAGAAAAGCTAGCAAGCCCAGCAAACATGATTGGGAGGGTGTTAAACGTGTGGTTAGGTACTTAAAAGGAACTGCTGATCATGGTTTACTGATCCAGTCCATAAAGCACAGAGTTGCGTGCTATTGCAGATAGTTCATTTGCAGACTGTGGTGACAGGAAGTCCTGTACTGGTTTTGTCATTCAGTATGGTGATGTAGCTATCACCTGGTGTTCTAGAAAACAGACCACAATCAGCCTGTCCACTTCTGAGGCTGAGTTCTGCGCATTGTCTGAAACATGTTCAGAGCTACTTTGGGTTGAGACACTGCTAACTGAGTTAGGTGAATCCATAAAGAAGCCTATAACCGTGTTTGATGATTCACAGACCTGCATCGCATTAGCAGAGACTGCAAACATGAAGACAAGAACTAAGTACATAGGAGTAAAGTACCAGAATGTTAGAGAGCTAGTACAGAATGGAACTATTCAACTTGCCTATGTTGAGACAGAGCGAAATGTTGCTGATGTGTTTACTAAAGCTGTGTCACAGAATAAGCATCAGACAATGTTAGAACAGCTGAAAGTAATAAAGGTGCTGTCATAGTAGTTTTGGGAAGGGGTGTTAGGACTTGACAGTTAGATCACCAAAATCTACTTGACAGCTTGGCTGATGCAATCCTCCACCTTTCACCTAGTTTCAGGTGGGTGATGCAACCATGACCAAGCACATCTAGTGTGATTGCATCACTGCTCCCTGATTGGTTGAATGTCTCTATATGTATGCACAGAACAGTTTGGTCTATGCGTGCTTTGGTTATACAGTTGCTGCGCTGCACTCTGTCAGACTGTTTTGTGACTTTGGAAACAAGGAATAAACCCTTCTGTTCTTTGAAGTGAACAACGCCTGGGTTCCTGTGTTTTCTTTACTTAACTGCTTCTGCTGTTACCACGACCGCTGCTGAGTGGATCCTTCTCATGAACCTGCTTTATACAGAATCTGACCAATGATCGGTGAAGGTCAGGACTGTCCATTCTGACAGGCATTCTCTCTCTCTCCAAGGTCTCTGGTGAATGTCTTTCACATCACCTACTACCTGATCCTTACAATCAGAGATGCTGTGGCTCAAACCTGCATGCAAAGAAAATTCTCTGCCACTGAGCCCTGGCCCTTCTCCTGTTAACAGGGGACTGACCTTTAAGCACATACACAAGTCACTTAGCCCTTCACAGCATGCTAAGTCTGGAATGGCAGGTCATTCAAATTGCAACAAGTGTTTTAAAATTAATGTTCTGACCATAAATGACTCCAGATTATATACTATTCTGTACAGTATTTTTGGCTGGAGACTTAGGCCATCCTTGCAGCAACTTAAACACTTCAAGCCCACCAGCAAATAAAGGGAAATGAAATTTGAAATTAATGGCTACATTCTAATCACCACAATGTCACAGTCATCAAAAGGGCAGCTGAAGTTAACCCTCTTCTGCTACATTGCTTGTCCCCTATGAAGAGGGGGGGGAAAGGAGAAACAGTTCTAGCCGCTTAGATTAAACGTTCTAAACGTTTACTGATTGCTCCAGTATGATTTGACTAGCACACCTGCACGATGCTTGGAATGCTCCTAGGTAGTTTACAGGATTCCCCAACTGACTGAAGGCTCTCTCTTTTCCTTACAGCATCACCTTCTCCACTTACTCCATCTGTTTTTCCATCCTACATAAAAGAAGAATTCCATTTATTAGAACGGCGATCCAGCAAGCCTTAGAAGGCAAAATTTACCTGCAATGATGGCACTAATGCAAACAATTTGTACCAGTGTGAAAATGCCCTGAGGTTGCTTACGGGCTAGATCAGGCCGCCACCAGTGGGAAAACTGTGCTAGTTTTGAGGAAAATATACCAGTGGAGAGCTACAGAAGTGCCACCAAATCAGCTTACTTTGGGAGACCTCATCACACCCAGTGATATTTTACTTTACCCACTTGGTTCATGTCGCATTCAGGCTTTGGTTTGCGCTCTCGTCTCTAAGGGAAATAATGGGGGGAGGAGATGTTTTACCAGATCATGTGTAGAGACTAGGCATACCAAGAAAGCCAGCCTCTGGCACTACACTATATCCACAACTTCCCTGCCTGATCTCCGATACCATGAGAAGGCACCAAGGTTAGGCATGATTAACACCAGCTATCTTCTGGGGGGGCGGGGGGGGGGGGAACCCAATGTAATGTTTGGGACTCAAGAGAACCCACCATGAGAGATGAGGCCTTCTTGCTGAATTACTGAATCTTAACAGCAAAAAAAAGACAAATAATCAAGTATACGAATGTTGACAGCACATTCAAAGCAGTGCATTTTTCATCAGTGAAGTCAGGGTTGGAAGACACCAGTTAAGAGATGGGTAATCTCCCGAACTTATCAAGCATCCCTGTACTGTGGCAATCTAGCATTTCTCCATTCCCTCATCTGATCTCCAGTGTGAATATGTAAGTTTGACTACTGAAGAACCTGGCTGGAACAGGGGGAAACGCCTACCAACTAGAGGTCTTCCAATATGGTTTTCAAAATCTGAAATTGATTTCTTAGACTAACCAGTGACACTGAGCTCTGTTCACCCACCCCCCAAAAACGGTGCTGTTAAAAAATGGCCTTGAACAAGGTTCTGATAACTGGGAACAATTTTTACCCTTATAAACTGGAAGCCCTGGGGTTTATTATTGCAGAACCAGTACTGACCAACCTTATTTTCAGTTTGAAGGTAGGTGCATATTTCCCCCTAGCTAATACCTCAGGGAGGACCCACTGGATAAGTCAGCCTTCACTAACTTCCATTTTCAAATACTGGATGTGTTAAACTTAATGTATTGTTGAAGGCTTTCATGGCCGAAATCACTTGGATGTTGTGGGTTTTCCAGATAGTATACCAGTGTTTGTGGATTAGGGACTTCTTGTCTGGACTTTCCTAGAGGGTTAGACGGGGAAATGGAGTTTCCGCAGTTCTTACTCTAAATATGGGAATGCCACAGGGCTGTGTGTTGAGTCCTTTATTGTTCACCCTTTATATATATGATTGTACTCCTGTCTATCATAGTAACACCATTATCAAATTTGCCGATGACACAACGGTGGTGGGGCTCATCTCTGGAGGGGATGAGTCTGCCTATTGGAGTGAGGTGGACCGATTGCTCTCATGGTGCAGGGAAAATAACCTGGTTCTTAATACCAACAAGACAAAGGAGCTTATAGTGGACTATAGAAGGAATAGCTCAGAAATTCAGCCCTTGACTATAAATGGAGATCAAGTAGAGAGTTAAATTTAATTTAAACTGTATTTTCATTGTTTAAATATTTTAATATATTTATGCTTGCCACCTTCGTACCCTGACTGGCTGGAAAGGGTCATAAACTACTTTAAATGAAAAAAAAACTGAGAGAATTGCCTGGTTACTTATGCTACTTATAGAACTGTAAGCTTTCATAAAATACTACTGCTTCTATCCACTCACTTCTTTGGGTTCCAAATCAGACTTTTTTGGCCCAGATGGCTCCTTTGGCAAAAGATTCGTGGCTCCCCAGGCCTTGGGATGATTCGATAAAAGCTGAATTTGCTGGGGCTCCTCAGGGGTGACCCAAGTCTTTGGGGACTGTGTTTTCGATTCCATCTCCTCCCCTATGTGGGCTACCCAGGGCTTTCCAGGGCTCTGTTTCTTCTGCACCACCTCTTCTCTAACAGCCCAAGGCTTCACAGGCTCCACCTTCGGGACAGTTTCCTCCCTTGTCTGACTAACCCACGTTTTGGTCAACTCCTGCTTCTGCTCCAACTCCTCTTTAGCTTTGGTCGTCCAAAGTTTGGGAGGATCTTGCTGATCCTTGACCCGTGCTACCCAAGGGACGGAAACTTCCCGCCTGTGATCTTCTTCTTTAACTTCCCAAGGTCTTGAAACCTCTTGCTTCTTCCCTTGCTGCCTTGCTGATTCCAAAGGCTTTAGAGATTCTTGTTTTTGCTTCTTCTGCTCCTGCTCCTCCATATCGACAAGCGTTTCCCAAGACCTGGGAAGATCTGTCTTTTTACTTTGTTCCATTTCCCAAACTTTCAGTTCTTCAGACTTCTTGGCAGAATAGTCAGATTCACACAAGTAGCGCCTATTGAGAAACTACACAGACCAAAGAAACTTAATGGCTCACTAGCAAACCCCGCCCCCCCCCCCCCACTTTTAGTACCATTTGAGCTAAATTTTCAGTCATGCCAGCAAGTGCAACCTTTAATCCCAGCAGTTCCCTGGGAAGCCAAGTGAAGTTTATCAATGAGGGGTCACACAAGTGTTGCCATATAAAGCTGCAAATTACAGCTTGATCCTTGCATGATTCACTTGCAAAATCGATTCACAATGACCTACCTTCTGCTGTCACGTTCATGCAGGCTAGTCCCCATCTAGATCATGCTTACTATTGCTGGCAGGACCGGCAACAATAGAAGCGCCAGCATTACTGATCATAGCTAATGAGATTTTATGAGGCGCGTGGACACATGAGGCCGCCTTAAACTGAATGAAACCCTCGGCCCATCAAAGCCAGCATTGTCTACTCAGACTGGCAGCGGCGCTCCAAGGTCTCGGGATGAAGGCCTTTCACATCACCTCATCCTTTGAAACCAGAGAGGCTGGGGATTGACCCTGAGCCCTTCCGTACGCCAAGTAAGCGTTCTACCACTGAGCCACGGGTCCTCCAAGTCAGAAATGGAGGTGCTGTAACCCCATTAATATCACTCTCCCCCGCCAGATCTTTAATCATTAGTCAGAAAAGGCTCTTCCTTTTCCTCCTACGTACACCAGCGTATTTAAGGTTGCTAGCTGAAGTGGAGTCTGTTTGGACAGTAATGCTGAAAATAAATTCTCATTCATAGAGCAGCTCAATATTTCAGTGCCCTCCACTTTGTCCGACGGACAGTGAGTGAGCATAAGTGCTTTGAACCCTGGCAGTTCCTTTCCTGACATATTCTTTCGCCACAAAAGTCAGACAGACAATTATTGAAGCCTCGCCACCAAGGAACAACCTAACTTCCCACAGCAAAGCCTGTTCTCCACTTTTGCATTTGCAAAGATAACCCGGACCCTGAAAGGGATGGGGAGCATTCTTCCTGCCTGCCAGTTCTCCCTGGACTCCCAGGAAAGAGGACCAAAGACAACAAGCACAGCACACAAGAGTCAGTGCCAGCATACCCTGAGGTGGGGCAGCTGCCAAGGCCAAGGGCTTTTATCAGGACCTCCTGCCACCCATTAGCATACCCTTCCCCTTACTCACCTGCTGGCCAATCCTCCTGCCACCTGCCTCCCCACCTGCACATGCTGCTCACTACCACCAAGCAAAGGTACATGGCAGTGCAGCCCTCAGCCAGCTCTGCCTGTCAGTGCCGTGAAAGAGTATGCGTGGGGTGAACATGAGTTGTGGTGCAGGCAACAAGAAGGCTCACAAGTAAGTGACCTGGTAGTAAAAGGTGCATGCCTGGGCAATGGGAGAGGCCACATAGGCGGGAAAGGGATGGGGCAGCAAACAGGAAAGGGGGGCCTGAGAACTCTTAGCCGTGGGGGGCACCATAACCTGAAGGGGAGGTCACCCCTTCTGTCAGATCCAAGTTTTACCATTAAAGAGCCAGAGGGAGCTATGTGTAAGGACTCCCCATTGACACATCTGGTCAGATTAGGTGTTTGGGGAGCAGGCAGGTGGATGCAGGAAAGCTTCCTCTATTCTAGCTTGCATTAGAAGGCTTGCAAGAGAAGCAAACTGTGTAGCACATGCCTATCCATTAGCCACATGTGTCAAGCTTGCGGCCCTCCAGATGTTATGGACTACAGTTCCCATCATCCCCTGCCAGCATGATGCTGGAAGGGGATGATGGGAGCTGGAAGGGGGCAGCGAGTTTGGCACCTATCCATTAGACAAACTAGGAGAGAGGAACAATCTAAACGAAGATATTTTCTAAGTTTTGCAAAAGTATTTATTTCTATATGACAATGCTGAAGTCCACACATCCAAGAGACTAAAGACTTTTCTGCTCATTACAATATCATAGGGAGTGAGGAAACCAGGAGTAAACTGGAAACAGAAACTAAAAATTAATATATGCTTAGAAGCCTCAGGAGGCAGAACTAAGCTGCTGTATCTAAGTGGGATATAAGATACACTTTTTAAGTTTCACGTAGTCCAATCAATTTTAAGTATATACTTAGCATTAAATGTATAGTGTAGTAGATTAATCTCAGGTTTTCAGAAAGCATTGCATAAGTTTTATTTTTCCCACCAAAACTAGAAAAATCTTCCATTATTTCAGAAATTTATATTTATATGTATATAGATTGCTATAATTTCATCATTTACTTCTCTATAGCTTTGATGTCATGCCAGTTTTCACCATTAAGCTATCTTACATGATATGGTATGGCCAGGAATAATTACTTCCAAGGAAACATTAAAATGGTTATATCCACAAAGTTGAGTCCTTGAAACCTATAACTTCCTCAAAACCAAGGAGAAAGCGTCCACTCCGAAGGTCATCAATACTTAAAATCACATTTAGTAAAATGGCCTTTGATGGAGCGATCAGGTAGAATTTGCCAGAGGAAAAAAAAAATACTACGCTGACCACTATGACAAGGTGACAAGTTGCTATTTACACTTCATCTATTGAATCAAGTCCTTTTGTAACTTACCTCTTGAGACTGTATCTCAGACTGAGCACAATCCATCTGAGGTTCTAAGAAAAATAATAAAGCAGTTTCAATTCAAGCTGAGGCATGCCATAAAGTCTTGAGCAGAATAAGCATTCCCAACACTAATACCAGACCAGATCTAAACATTCATAGAAGAATATATCCTAAAGAGTTCTCTTTTAGGCAGGTGACCTAACTGTTACTTCATGGACCTTTGTAACCTTTAAACGTCTAGTACAGGGGTCAGCAACCTTTAACACCCAAAGAGCCATTTGGACCCATTTTCCACAGAAAAGAAAACACTTGGAGCCGCAACTACTTTTTGACAATTAAAATGAAGATAACACTATATATATTGCCTTTACACTTTGTAGAAACAATTATAGTGTGTTATGAAATCCATGAAGTGCTACATCACCATCATCAGCCAATCAGGCAGCTGGGACAGGAAAGCCAGAAGTGGGATAGCTGTCTAGGGCTGTGCCTCTCTAGGAACAGGAACTCTTTCCCATTAACCCTTAGGGCAACCCCAAAGGAGGCTGAGAGGACCCAAGCCATGCGGAGCCGCAGTACAAGGACAAAAGAGCCGCATGCGGCTCTGGAGCCGCAGGTTGCAGACCCCTGGTCTAGTATCACAGCAGGAGGCTACCAACCTAACTTTTTGGATTATGACCAAAGATATTTAACAACAGTGCCTGAAATTCGTCAAGACGAGTACTGATTTAGTGAGGGAAAGCTGCAGAATACTAGTGGTAAAAAGCACGCGAGATTCTGTAAGGCTGGAGTTAGCCATTGTTCACTTAATAGTAGAATTTAGAGGTTACCTAGTTCTTTGACAAACTCTGCTTTGGATAACTGTCTTGTTCTTTCAGGTCTTCCAGGTATTTCTTCTTTCAGTTCTTCTTTTTCGGGTGCATTACAAGGAGCGGGGATGTTTTCAAAGTAACCAGAATCTAGCAGCTTAGACAGCAGGTGCTTCAGGTGCTTATCTGAAGGAAAGGGGTCACATGTTAGGCAAGTTCAGTGGTTAAAAAGAGTTTTTAAAAGCTCTGTCCAAATGGCAACAAAAGCAATCATAACTGATGCCCTCCCGATCAGGAACACCCCAGCTGCCCTGCAGTAGTAAAAAGTAATGCAGTATTGCTATACAAAGGTGAAAAAGCCGCCAGGGAGTTATACCACCATGACCCAAGCAAGAGCGACTCAGTCACCTTTTTGTTCCATTCCTCCTCATCTTTTAAATCTAGCTTCAGAGCAGAATTCATGACTTATACTCTTTGATTTACAGAACCCATGAACAGAATTACGTACGGCATTTTGTTTGCTGATTGCTATTTAGTGAATTCCTGTGGAAAGCTCTAAACATAAATTGCAACTAATGATAGACATGTCTTCTGCATTGGTATAGAGCATTCTGGAAAGCCCATCCAAAATGATATTTTTAATTTTAAGCAAACCTTATTTTTAGGAGATTCAAGAGATATAGGTGAGATGTCTTGGCTGGAGCCACAAACCATAAATGTGAATACAGGCTAGTATTAAAAGCATTAGAGCACAGGTGTCAAACTTGCAGCCCTCCAGATGTTCATGAACTACAATTCCCATCACCCCTTGCCAGTATAGACAATGCTCATGTTGGGAGGGGCTGATGGGAATTGTAGTTCAAGAACATCTGGAGGGCCATGAGTTTGACATCCCTGCTAGAGAGTCAGAGGCGTAGCTCCAAGGTGAAGGGGGGGTTGCGACGCACCGAGGGGCACCCCTGTTGGGGTGTGGCAAGGGCCTTCCGGGGCAGGACGGGGGTGGAGGATGCACCAGTGCACCGGGCGCTTTCCCCCCTTGCTACGCCTCAGTAGAGAGTTCATAGAAGTTTAGAAAGTAAGGGCAACTGGAGGGTGTGTCACAGATCTAAAGGAGAAATAGTTGTATTAAAAATGCCCTGACAAAGCCACACACTTAGACAAGGCACAGAAAAGATCATTACTACAGAAGGTACTCCACCCAATATGAGAACATGCTCCAAGCTATATTCAGATAGGTATTTTATCTTGTTCATGCTCAATGGCCATACATCAACAACTTTCTCCCAAGAAAATCATCTACCAGATGTTAAAACTAGCAAATGTAAGGATTCCTAAAGCATTCTATAGCTTTGACACTATCACAGAGAGAAACACATCTCACTGTGACATACTTCTGAAGGTGTCAGCCATGATACAAAACATTAGGAGCAAAAACTACCAGACCACAGCTGAACAGGCCTGAAAAGCCCACAACAGACATTTTGGCAAGTTAGTTCTTAAATATTCACAACATAATAATGGCTGGATTAGGGATGCAAACAAAATACACCACTATGGCTTGCAACTATAGCTGCAGTTGAGTACATTCCTTTGCCTGAAGGCTTCATAATTAGTAGGGCAAGATGTGCCCTATTTAGTCAACAGCAAACACTACACTTGAAATAGGACTTATAAGGGGTTACAGTTTCTTAAACAGAACAAGAGTTGTTATCCCAGCCTTGTGATGCAGTAGTTTATTTTCAGCAATATTAGGTTAGATGCTGAAATAGCAAACCCGAAGAAAATACGGAGGAGTCTTTTATGCAGACGAATACTTACAAGTTGTCCCAACCACTGTTTTTTCACTGCCTTCTAGCAGGTCCCAGAAGTAGAGTGAAGATTGTTCCATTTGGTCTTCAACACTTAAAAGCCAAAACACAGTGCCATTTGAAACAGATTTCAGACCAGTTCAAAAACAGCTGATCTGATGGTATAGCAATGGCAAAGTACCATCAACACCATTTTCCCCCATAAAAGTTGTCCAAAAGAATTCTACGCATGAGTAGTAGCATCCTGTATCTACTTACGCTTCAGAAATGTATGACAGCTTCTTTTCTAGGGTTTCTGTAGACTATTAGATCCACCTTATTAGGTGCAACCACTCTATCACTATATCAATCTTTAGTTCACAGAACACCTGAAATACAGGTGTATCAGCTTGAAAAGTAAAGCGTAATAGGCCAGGCTGCCTATAACTGAACCAGCATATACAAGAATCAGCAAAACATGGTTTCCGGGAAATGTTTTTCACAGGCAATCATTTTCAAAAAGAAGGGACAGTATGGTAATGTTCCTGTGAACATCAGTTAAGTAAACTGATGCAGATTTATAAATCTGAAAAATTCTATTAATTTGGCAGCATTCACAGCAATATTTGTATCCTTCAGAGCTCCAAGTAGGCTTCTTTTTCTAGAACCAAGGGTCTCTTATCCAAAAGATCTCACCACCACGCCTGAAGCTGGCAGAATAATTCTCAATATTCTGAAACTCCACTTGCAATGTATCACATATTTAAGTGCTAGAACATGCCTTCTTTTAAGTTCAGCCAGAGCTTACTTTGACTTACCTAAGGGTCTCACTTCGCCCTGGACACGTCAGTTTTGCAAACTTAATGAGGTAGTCTAGGTCTTTAGGAGGCAAGTATGTTGCGCCGTTTAAGCCAGCTTTGAAGTCTTTCTGCACATTTTCTTGGGTGAAATTCTGCAGCACATACTGAACCTGCAGGACCGCACGAAGCTTCTTCTTTTCCGCTTCCAGCTTCATTATATTCTCCCTTCTCTGAGCCTTCCGCTGTGCTTTCAGCAGCTGCAGCGGCACAAGAATAAGTGGCCCAAGTTCATGACACACGTTTGATCAGTAGATGGGTCGTACTATGTGACAAAGTAGGGAAAGTAATAACTCTGGAAGGGAGGCACAGCAATTTCAAAGAACATTTCATCTGATATGAAGGTGTAATCTAATTTATCTTCTCAAATATCTACAGCTGTACTCCTCTATATGACCAGTGAGTCACACAACTTTTAGAGCTGGTAGCTATCTGGCAAGTAGATCATGTCAGGTTACACTGCTCTGAGACAGAATAGAAGAGGTGTGTCATGCATAAAAGAGAAGTAAAGCAATTCCACACCAGGAGTTCTAGGACTTTACATAGAAGAGGACATGTAATAGAGTCAAGCAAGTACAAAAACCAGCTTCACCTGTCCACAAGCCTGGGAAGTCTAGACCAGGGGTAGGGAACCTGCGGCTCGAGAGCCGCATGTGGCTCTTCTGCCCTTGCACTGCGGCTCCACGAGCCGAGCCGCCGGCTCCATCCTTGCCTGCCCTATGCCCGAGTGGCAAGGTAACCAAAACACCAATAACTACCTCGCGATGCGGCGGGGCCGCGCTGCAGAGCTTCTCCTCTCGCCAGCCCGTTGGAGGCGGGGTGGGCTTTCCTGAAAATTGGCCCGAAGCAAAGGCCCGAACCGCCGACTTCATCGCGCTTACGCCCTGCAGGCAGCAGGGCAGGCACACCAATGGCCCGTGGCCGGCTGGGCCGCGCCGCGGGCTTCCCCTCTTGCCCGCCCGTTCGGAAGCAGAGGCGGGATTGCTTGCTCCGGCAGCTGGGCGAGGGCCGAGCAGCTAGCCCCATCGCTTGCCAGCATACCTGCAGTGGCAGGGCGAAGTGACAGCATCAGTCATGCACTTCTCAGAATGAGCAGAGTAAAAGGTTAAAAAAACCCTATATATATAGATAACAATCTTTATTTTAAATGTCAAAAATTATTTGCGGCTCCAAGTGTTTTCTTTTCCCGTGGAAAACGGGTCCAAATGGCTCTTTGAGTGTTAAAGGTTCCCTACCCCTGGTCTAGACATTCTAGTATTAGTGATTATCCTGGCAACAGCAGATAGCCTATCCATCCTGTCCCCACTCACACTGTGGAGCTTAAGCCAACACCAACCCATTTCAAGGCCAATGATGAAGTTTACTTACATCCTGACTAAGCCCAGAAAATGTCTTCTGAAGTTCTTTAGCAAACTCTAAGTTATGAATCACTTCATCGTATTTTTCAACTGCTTCCTGTAAACAGACGAAGGCATTAATACTGGATTTGGTCAAGATTTTATTGATTCAACCCCTTCCTAGGCTACAGAAATCTTCTGCATTCTTCGCGTCATGAGAGGAAGGTTTGCTTACATATATTGATTTGGACATTCCAACTACATCCAGTAGGCTGTTCAGCACTATTTTGGGGGTGGGGTGGGGAGATGAATAGAAAAACCAAGTAGTTACACAAGTTGCATATTTATTTATTTATTACATTTATATACCGCCCTCCCCCGAAGGGCTCAGGAAGGTGTTAGTTTGCTTCCACTTTTGCTAAAAATCAACAACTGCTACTGGCTGAGGATACAATTAGCACTATGAAGTTTTTGACATTTAGAGATGAACAACAGAAATATGAGAAGACACATGCAAGCTTTCTACCCTAGCAGAAAGTTTTAACGCTACCTGTTAGCTAACATACGGAACGTTCTGATATGCAAATCAGAAAGCTCTAAAAAAGTTACTGTAACGTTCCTACCTACACAATAACAGAATAAAATGGAACAGCCTATCCATATCTGATATGATGCTCTTTGCCTACAAACTGTTCAGGAAGGAACAGAAGTTAGATGGCAGCTTAGTTAATCTGTGTACACTCAAGCTTAATTAATCTGTGCACACCTTGAGTTGGGAGATGATGCAAGATTAAGAAAACGATTTGCTTTACTTAGTTTGTTCCTATAACCTCTGTTCCCCAGGCAGGTCAAGCAGGATATGGCTCAAGCAACCTACCATAATGGTACGTGCATAAGCACAACTGTAACCAGAGATTGACCCTGACTACAACCCGCTGTACTTGACCCATGCAGACTATGGAATTATATCACCCTACCCTGCCAGGGAGGCTCCTCTCAATGTGCAATTCCCTAGTTTAAAGTCCTCAGTCAAATACAGTTTAAGAAATATTCGTGCTTCCTTCTGATGAACAGGTATGCCATGATTTGGCACTGCATCATGGAAAATGGACCAGCCCAAGCTATACATTGGGAGCAGCAGTGGTATAGTGGTTGAGAGCAGGTGCATTCTATTCTGGAGGAATCTGGTTTGATTCTCCGTTCTGCCACTTGAGCTGTGGAGGCTTATCTGGGGAATTCAGATTAGCCTGTGCACTCCCACACATGCCAGCTGGGTGACCTTGGGCTAGTCACAGCTTTTCGGAGCTCTCTCAGCCCCACCCACCTCACAGGGTGTTTGTTGTGAGGGAAGAAGGGCAAGGAGATTGTCAGCCCCCTTGAGTCCCCTACAGGAGAGAAAGGGGGGATATAAATCCAAACTCTTCTTCTTCTATACCTATAAGGCTGGTTTGCATCATGGACACTTTGATCGATTTAAATTTTATGTTTGTAATAAGCCCACAACATCATCTATTCAAGATGGGGAAACAGGCTTTCAGTCCACAGCTCTAGCACAGTTGCTTTAGCTCATGCCATAAGCAGGATGTCTTGTTTGTCGCACTGAAACTACGCAATTTCGCTTGTACCAGAAGGTGTCATTCAGAAAGGTTATGCTAACCAGGCATAACATGATTTAACTTTAAGTTCGATCTTGGAAGTTTAATTCTAAAATCCTCCAAGTCTCCATGAGCATTTTGCTCCCTGACTACTGGCTATGTAGACCAGGGGTCTGCAACCTGCGGCTCTCCAGATGTTCATGGGCTACAAATCTCATCAGCCCCTGACAGCATGGCCAATTGGCCATGCTGGCAGGGGCTGATGGGAATTGTAGTCCATGAACATCTG
This sequence comes from Sphaerodactylus townsendi, assembly GCF_021028975.2. Classification (NCBI taxonomy): domain Eukaryota; kingdom Metazoa; phylum Chordata; class Lepidosauria; order Squamata; family Sphaerodactylidae; genus Sphaerodactylus; species Sphaerodactylus townsendi. The sequence goes on from NC_059430.1 coordinate 26,488,934, forward strand.
GAGAGCTGCGGGCTGCAGACCCTGGTGTAGATCCTGCTGTATCAGAATAGAGCATACAATGACTAAGGCAGGACAAGTAAAGATGACTAATCAAGGGAAAACCTTGCTGCATAAATAAAGCATGGCATCTTGTAACAACAGAGCCATAGCTATTATGATGCACAATACTGTCCATTTTGTTAATATGCACATCTACTCAACCCTGCCATTTGCACATATTACCCATCAAAAGTTAGCCTTCCTGTGGTCTTAAATTCACAAACAATTCAGTATAGAAGTGGAACAATCAAGTGTGAGCTCAACATAAATATTACTAGAACTAAAATATTAAATCTTGCTAAGCACTGTAAGATCTAAAAACCTAAGTCAGGACGAAGGCAGGCACGGGGCATCTAGCATTCCCACCAAAATGCTACTTAATGGGATAGTTTTAGGAGGCCACAAACAGTTCGACCATTGCATGAAGAATGTGGGAAAGCAATACACTACAAGAAAACCCTCCCTTGAACAACGCACAGAAACTACCAACAGAGGCCAAGGGACATGCAAGACACAATGCTTAGGGAAATCGTTACAACAGTGGGTACTCCCAGCCCTAGCCCATCATGAGCCTCCCCACCTTACATAGCGGTTCATTAAAACTACACAAACCTTAGCCACAATCAACACAGGACACTTGGTTTCAATGTTTACTGTTGAAACCAGCTTCACATTTTTATTCATCAACAGTTTAGGACTGTAGGAACCCGTGCCAGTTATTTATGCCTAACCTTATTGCGCAAGTGAAAATTCACAACAAAATAAACTTCCCAATAGGTTTTGCTGCTTGCCTGCCTTTCCGTTCAATTCAGCCTAGACAATGGCTTGGACACAGGTAATGTAGTTTCTGGTCTTGACTTGGCCTCCTGGATGAGAATACCACATAGGAACCCCCTTTATCTCAGATACTTGTACCCTACCCTACTATGAAAAATATCTAAGGTGGCTAACAAGGTTAAAAACGTGAAAATAGAGTAGCAGCAGCTAAAAATTTAAACACCCCTCAAATAAAATCACCTAATAAAACACAGTTTTTGAAAAATCAGCTATTAAACAATGAACAAGTAAATGGCAAAAAATAAGATGAGCTCAATCCACTGGGTTCAACGCCTTCAAACACCCTTTGGAAGTGAACCCCCAGAAGGTCAGCAGTAAAGGAGCTGATTAGGCCTCCTTGTGCAAGGAGTTCCAAAGCCTGGAGGTCACAGCTGAATCCACCCACTTCTGCAAATCCACCAGTCTCCCTTCACTGAAGACAGACATTCAGAGAAGGCTGGAGTCAGTTGATCTCAAGCTTACAGGGATAGATACAGGGATGCAATCAGATAGCTTAATCTGAGGTCAAAAAAGGCTTCAGCTGCAGCCCTCTTAAAACAGATTCAGAAACAAACTGGTAGCCAGTATGTGAATGTAAAATGGGGAGGGGGTCTTTTGCGTTGCTGCATTCTGCAAAGGCAGCCCAACATCCCACTTGCCACTGCAGCCCAGCCTGTTACTAAGACATCCAGAACCAAGGTCAAATCTACCTACTGAAGCAGTGATCACAGACAACAAAACAGCCCATAAACTTGTGCCACTCGCTTCTCAAACAGTAGCGCAGAATTCGGAAGTACCCTCAAACTGCAAGCCAAACACCAATTTATAGCCTCCACTTCCTCCCTGGATTTAGATAGAACAAAGACAGATGTGGGCCATTAGTGCACTCATGACACAGTACTCAAATCTCTGAATGACTAGACATTAAAACATCACAGCTGAGATGGAATTCTGAGCCCCAACTCCCCTCCATAGGCCAATCATCTCCCACCACCACCTTCTGTTTCACAGGGATGAAGCCACTACGTCCCAAGCACTCTCCTGGCCAATCAGCCCCAAAGGGTACCATGGTGGATGGTATCAAAACCACCTATGCGGATGCGCTTCATCCACTTGTTACCCTGTGAAGGTTGTCGAGCAGATCAACCCATCCAGTTTCAGTCCCCAAACGAGGCCAGATGCCATAATTAAAAGTGCCAACTGTGCCCTGAATGTCTCTGTTGAGGCGTAGATACAAATATAAGCATTATCAGACACAGAAATGGTTCAACACATACACACACAAAAACTCCTTACCAACTGATCCTGATTGAGGGACTCCCCCCGTTTCAGGCGATCTTTGTAGTCTTCTAGCTTGATCTGAGAACACATTAAGTTGGGTTAGGGTTAGGCTTCATGCAAGAGCAGTCTTTTCTTACAACTGTATGGGAAAGGATTTCAGAAGAGAAAATTTCAGGCACAACCCAAGTTTAAGTTACATAAAACAATAACAACCAACCTCACAACCACGACAGTGGCTACATAGTTCCCCTTATGCTAAATTATATGGGGGGTAAAAAAGCACCTGCACTTATCAAATCTTGTAACCTGAAGTTCAGCCATCAGGAAAAAGTACCAAGCCAAATTTAAACAGGCAGAGGGAATACTTCGGAATTTAGCTCAAGCAACAGTTAAAGAGCTCTGCTACAGTCCAGGTTCAAAATGCACAAAAATAAAAAGTGACAGAGAGACAACATGACCAGGCATTCTCTTCTGCCAAGAGAACATGGTTTCTTGATAACATAATTTCACATAAGAAGTTCACAAAACCCATCTCTGCATGCCATCTCAGGATGCATTGACCCGCAAGGAGAGGGAGCTGGCTGCGTGGGAGAGGGAGCTTAAGGAGCGGCAGCAGACCAGGAAGCCCCAAGTTGGAGTCTATGTTGTTAATGGATCACGCCGGGTGCCTAGGGGCCATACTGCATCGGGTCCTGCCATCCAAACGCCACCAGCGCATCAGCCAGCGTTCGCAGTCCTCGCCCCCAACATACAACAACAGCTGCCTGCCCAACCTGTTCAACTCACAAGCTGAAATCACCGCTTCCCAGCAGGCGCTAAGAAAGTTTGAACGGGCTACTTCATCGCCCCCCGATACCAGCCATTGCTTTTGATGGGACCGCCTTCCAAACTTCCTTACTTCATTTTGCAAACTCAATGCCCATCACTTCTGGAAGACTATGATGATTTTATACCGCCTTCGAGCGCCAGAAAATACCGGACATCGCTCTAGTCCTGGATGGGGCAAGTGCAGCCGACTGGTTCGTGGACTCTTTGGATTTGCAAGATGAAGACTCTCGCATCGTGCCCGCGATTCCTCCAAGCCTTAAGAGCTGGCTTCCAGGATCCAGGTGCCGAATGAAGCTTATCCGGGCATCTATCAAAATCTATCCAGCAAGGCAACCGCATGCTTGCAGAATTTGCCCGCGGAATTTTCGCGGCGGCTGCTGCTCGGACTTCCTCCTGAGTGGGCCTGAACGCATGAAATGCTAATACTTCGATGCTGTGGACGGCAAGCCGCGCGGAAACGTGTTTTTAATCTCGGGTTCCTCGCATCATTGCAGATTGGATCCAGTTAGTCCCAGGTGGCGCCTTCGCTTGAATACGCTGCGTCGGAGGCCGCCCACGCTTCAAAACTCCACCACTGTGTCCACCAAGCCAAGCCTCCAGCCGCCTTTACCAAAAAACTACCTTCTGAAACGCCGCCGCCGACTGGGATTGTGTCTTTATTGCGAGGGCCAGGTCATCTTTAGCCAACTGTCCTTAAGAAACAAAACCAACCGCTTCCAGGCTTCACTCCAGCATCTGCCTGCCAGTTAATTACGAGATCAGGGTCACCGACGGCTTCATCTAAAGCGTCCATCGGCGACTCCAGAGGAGGGGGGGGAAGCAGCTGTTTGCCTTCTTCAGCCCCCATGGACATGGGCCCACCTCCTGACGCTGTGAGTGAAGGCAGGCAGCGCCCCATTACTGTCCAAGCCGCTTGGCCAACCCCCGCTTAAACACACTCTCGCATTATAGCCTCCTCGCTCTTTTTGTGGATCTCTGCGGGCTGCTCCTACCGCTTAATGCGCCCCAGGTGGCAGAGGAGCTAGGTTCGGACTAAATTCCCCATAAGCCTTCCATACCATTTCACCCAAAATGGACGGCAGCCCCTCGAACGTAAGGACCGCCCAGTTCAAAACACAACCGCTCCCTCCTCCGCTATACCACTCATTGGGTAGAAAATTAGTTTTATTTTTTGGCTTGTGTGGCCAAACACTCCATAGTTTTGGGCATGCCTTGTTATTGTTACATGAACCAAAGTTCATTTGGAAAGAACGGTCTTAGAATTCACTGACTCTCCCCGCGTGGAACACATGAATTGGGGAAAACCCAACTTCTCCTGACACACCCCTCCCTTCTGGCTTCTTCAGCTTATCGCCCCGATTCTCTATTGGCATCCCACCCATGTGACAAGTGATCTAGCCAGAGTTTTTCAGGAGCAAGAATGTGCGATCAGCTGCCACCCCACAGAGATATCTCATTGGACTGGGTAAAATTCGTTATACAACCAGGGGCGAACTACCCAAAGGTAGAATCTACCGCGATGAGTCCCAATGAGGAGAAGGAACTTCGTATTCTGATGTTAAGAACCTTGCTCGCTGGTTCATACCGGGCTAAAGCAACCAAACACACACACGCTTGCTCCCCGCTTTGTTTGTAAAAAGAAAGATGGGTCTTTACGGCTTTGCACAGTATTATCATCGAGGGTCTCACGCGTCTCCTCGTCCACAAATATCCTTTGCCTTTGATCAAGGACCTTTTAGATGCACTCGCAAAAGGACGATTTTACTAAAATTGGACTTGAGAGAAGCTAACTACAGAGTCAGAATTACAAAGGCTATGAAGTTCACTTGACTGCATGCTTAACACAAAGTTTGACAGTTTGAATACTTTGATAATGCTGGCCCGGTCATATGGGGATTCCCCGGGCTTTGTATGGCCCCTTATCAACGGTTCTCCATGATTTATTGTACAAGGGAGCTGCGGTATACTTAGATGACGCTTTTAATTTACTCACAAACCATAGAAGAGCATGAAACATTAACCGAGAGGCAATTGGAAACGCTTTGCTCGACAATCTCTTTGCCAAACTCTCCAAACGCGCTGTTTTCACCAGAACTCCATTGACTATTTGGGTTAATGGATCCTTCTCGAGGGCTTGAAAATGGATCCCAAGCTAAAATTGACGCAGAAGTCCCTCCAACGGCCTACCCCACCAACCGCAAAGAGCTCCAATCTTTTCTTGGTTTTGCTAATTTTTACCGCGGATTCTTTACATACCCCCCACCCGCTGAACTGACTTCTCCTCTCATGTGACCTCTCACGCGATTAAGAATAAAGCATCCACTGTCCGGCCAAGCCCGGGCCCCCCCTTTCCTGGTCTGGAGGGAGTGTCAAACAGCCTTTCAACTCTTTAAAGTCTCAAGGCGCTACCACCAATCCCTATCCTAAAGCACCCTGACCCAGATCTCCCGCTTGTGGTTCACACGGGATGCCTCGGACAAAGCACCTCGGGGCAAGCCCTGTTGCAGAAAAAAAAAATAAAGATGGTAGTGGCTGGTTCCTGCGGTGCTTATTTGTCTAAGAAATTCTCTTGGTGCTGGCAACTCAACTGGACTGTAGTGGAGACAAAGAGACTGCGGCCATCAAAGTAGCACTCTCCACTTCTGGCTTCACTGGCTGGAGGCTGCAGCAAACACTTCCTTTCAGGCTTGGTCAGATCAGAACCTGGCAGCTTTGTCCACCCTCAAGATGTCCGCAAAACAACTTCAAGCAATGCATTTCGCTTCTCGCTTTTACAGTCCATTTTTCCCTCGGAAATTCACAACTGGCTGACGCTACTCGCCAGCCTACTCCGGGAGGGGTGGAGCTGCCCACGCAGACATTCCACGCACTGCTCTTTTCTCCCTCCCAGTTGGAGCTGGCTGTCACCCGATCTCAAACGTCCACCTCCTCCTCCACCCCCTCCTCGCTTCCTAGTCTCGCTCTCCTTTCCTGCGGAACTCAAGAGGCGGGCTACACGAAGCCTCCAGCGAAGAAAGTGACTCCCACCGCGCTTTTGGAGGAATGGAGTTTCATGGAGGAGGGGAATGTTGGTATCGCCTCCCTCCCGCTAGCAGGTTCTTGAAGCTTAAGCACAACATGCCCTACCGGGTTGACATTTTGGCTTCTTGAAAATCCTGCATTTGGCCCTGGCCGCAGTTTCTGGTAAGCGCTGCTAATGCTAAGGACATTGAGGCATACATTAAGGGCTGCTCGCTTGTGCAGAAGCCAAACAACTATCCCGGAAAGCCTCCCATGGGTTATTGAAACCGCTTCCCGGTGGCCTCCCGCCTCTGGGAGGTCATTCCATGGATTTTTTTTATTACAGATTTGCCCGAAAGTCATGGCAACACGGTTTTGTGGGTGGTGGTAGACTTATTTTCTAAACAATGCCCATTTTTATCTCCATGTGCTTCCATCCCTCCGGCTTCCTAAGTGTTGGCACGGGCTGTTCATTCAACATAATGCTTACTGCCTCCATTCCGCTTCAAGTATAGTGGTCTCCGACCAAGGCTGCCCCCAATTCATCTCAAAGTTCTTGAAGCATGCTTTTGGGGTTGTTAGTCACTGCCAGTCACTTCTCACCACGCCTTCAAAGTGACGGAGAGACGGAGAGAGAACGGTAATGGAGAAAACCCTAGAGCAGTATTTACGCTTGTTACACCAACTACCACTAAGACAATTGGTGCGAAGCTTATTCCGGGCTTATGGAGTATGCCTATAACAATGCGGTCCATAGCAGCAAGCAAAGAAAACCCCTCTTGAAATTGTGGTTCTGGTCAGCCTCCTTCCGCCTCTTGCCATTAATAACCACCGCTACAGCTTTGGAATCTCCAGAGTTTCAACAATGGATTTCATCCCTAGGCCGAGGGATGGAAAAACGGTCCAGACCGCTTTACGTCAAGCCGTAAGGACTCCCAAAACTGCAAGCCGGATAAACACCGGCCGGATTTTCCTCTCAAGCGCAGGGCTCTTTTTGGTGTATTTATTCACAAAAAAATCCTTGTGAGACGCGTGCATAAATTTTCCAAACTTGGCAAAAGATTTGTGGGACCTTTTCAGATTACTAAAGTGATTAATGATGTCACTGCCCGGCTAGATTTGCCTTAACTCTCTTTAGTAACATTCATCCTGTCTTCCATTCCAGCTTGCTCAAGGAGGCTCCCCGCCTCGATGCCTGGCAATCTATCTACCGAGAGAGGCCCCTAATCGACTATTATTGATGGTCAGCTACAAACACCTACATGAATTGACGCTTATCCTGGACTCTCGCTTTAATCGCTAAACGCTTGCAATATATTTAGTCTCTTAAGTGGGATATTCTCTGGGTATAATCAATGGGTTTACTCCCGAAATGTTTGAAGCTCCCACCCTTTATTTCTGCTTCCAATCACTTTTCCAAGCACAAACCTGGGGAGGGTCTTTATGTGAGGCAGCAGAGGTAAAGGATTCAATGGTGTTGATGGTGGAAAGTAACCTTTGAGTGCATCTACTACACCCGCTGGCGAGCAATAGATTCATCGGGCGGAGACTTTATCTCTTTAAGCGCTGGAGATGAAGAAGACCCGGCTCCCATGGGAAGCAGGAAGTGTTGGGATGGGGTGAATGGTGTTATAACTCTGTGCTTGGCTATGGAAGGCGCTATCTCTGCCACTAATGTATGTGAGCTTTCTAAGATGTCTTAATAAACGGACTTTTACACCCAAAAAGCCTTTTATTTCTGCTTCTATGGAATTCCTTACAGGTAGCCAGTATGTGAATGTAAAATGGGGAGGGGGTCTTTTGCGTTGCTGCATTCTGCAAAGGCAGCCCAACATCCCACTTGCCACTGCAGCCCAGCCTGTTACTAAGACATCCAGAACCAAGGTCAAATCTTACTCTACTGAAGCAGTGATCAAGCAGACAACAAAACAGCCCATAAAACTTGTGCCACTAAGCAGCTACTCCAAACAGTAGCGCAAGGAAATTCAGGAAGTACCCTCAAACTGCAAGCCAAACACCAATTCTATTAGCCTCCACTTCCTCCCTGGATTTTAGATAGAGACAAAAGAACTAGATGCGGGCCATAATAGTGCACCTACATGACACAGTACTCAAATCTCTGAATGATCTAGCAGACATTAAAACATCACAGCTGAGATGGAATTCTGAGCCCCAACTCCCCCCTCCATAGGCCAATCATCTCCCACCCACACCACCTTCTGTCTTCCTCATACAGGGATGAAGCCACTTCACGTCCCAAGCACTCTCCTCTGGCACAATCAGCCCCCAAAGGGTACCATGGTGGATGGTATCAAAACCACCTGGGTATGCGATGCCGCTTCATCCACTTGTTACCCTGGTGAAGGCTTGTCGAAAGCAGATCAACCCATCCAGCTCTCAGTCCCCAAAACGAGGCCAGATGCCATAATTAAAAGTGCCAACTGTGCCCTGAATGTCTCTGTTGGAGGCGTAGATACAAATATATAAGCATTTATCAGACACAGGAAATGGTTCAACATTGCCATACACACACAATAAAAAACTCCTTACCAACTGATCCTGATTTGAGGGACTCCCCCCCGCTTCAGGCTTATCTTTGTAGTCTTCTAAGCTTTGATCTGAGAACACATTAGAAGTTGGGTTAGGGTTAGGCTTCATGCAAGAGCAGTCTTTTCTTACAACTGTATGGGAAAGGATTTCAGAAGAGAGAAAATTTCAGGCACAACCCAGAAGTTTAAGTTAAGCATAAAACAATAACAACCAACCTCCACAACTACATCACTACAGTGGGCTAAGCATAGTTCCCCTTATGCTAAATTATATGGGGGGGGGTAAAAAAGCACCTGCAACTTATCAAAATCTTGTAACCCGAAGTTCAGCCATCAGGAAAAGCAAGTACCAAGCCAAATTTAAACAGGCAGAGGGAATACTGGAATTTAAGCTCAAGCAACAGTTAAAGCAGCTCTGCTACAGTCCAGGTTCAAAATGCACAAAAATAAAAAGTGACAGAGAGACAACATGACCAGGCATTCTCTTCTGCCAAGAGAACATGGTTTCTTGATAACATAATTTCACATAAGAAGTTCACAAAACCCATAACCACTGTTGAGAATTTGGAAATTTTTGAACCGCTATATCCACCATTGAGAGCCAGCATGTGCAGCTTTGGCCAAGGTGTCTAAGATGTGTCGAACTAGGACAGGGGTTTGGTATCTCCATGGATACTCGGATGTTCATGGACTACAATTCCCATCAGCCCCTGCCAGAATGGCCAATTGGAGGACCACGATGGCCATGCTGGCAGGGGCTGATGGGAATTGTAGTCCATGAACATCTGGAGTGCCATAGGTTCACCACCACAGGACAAGGACCTCAGTAAGCCAGGTTCAAATCATGAGTTGTGCAGATGGAAGCTTGCTGGGTAACTTCAGGTCAGTCCCACATTTTCCTTCATCTGGAGGTGGCAAGTCAGGTCTGGGGGGGGCTACACTCCTGTTGGGTTCCTTCTGTTCCACAGGAGTGACATTCGAAAAGCTCATTCAAGCTCGGGAGGAGGAATCTAGACCAGAAGCCCCACATTCTCAACCCTGACCAGCATTCAGATGGGAGACCTCCAAGGAATACCAGGGTCAAGACACTTAGGTAGGCAATGGCAAACCGCCTCCCAATGTTTCTTGCCTAGAAAACCCGATAGGTCGCCATAGATGTGACTTGATGGCAAAAAAGAAATACTCATAATCATAACACATATTGTCAAGATTTTCATAAAGAGCTATGCTTCTTAGTTGTGGCAATTACTGCAGCTGCACTGCAAAGTCAGTGGCTGCAGAGTTAAAACATTACTGGCTAACCAAGCATGAAGTTACGATCATATACGGTTCTTTACGCTACTATGCAGTTAATGCTGCATGGAAATCCAGCATCACCTGATCGGTGCTTTATGTTACACAAAAAATAGTTAGCCAAGCCAAGGGAACACAATGTAGAAGTCTCCTGATGCAGGCAAACTGCATTCTACATTGCACCAGAAAGCTTTTATCGCTTCAAACTGCTAGTTCACATAAGGATGTTATTAATGCCTAGCAAGTATCCTGAATTTAGCAGTGCAAACAGCCCCTTACAGAAAAGTTGACAGGTCTCTGCCACCAAGAGGTTATAATCTAAGACAAGAAAAAGAATTAAAATGCAATTATCTTGAGCATAAAGAAGTATAAATATAAATAAAGGGAGAAGAGAAAAACGAAAGGGATGAGTGCAAAGAAGCAGACTTATCTCAGTATGCTGAGATGAGTGCAAAGAAGCAGACTTATCTCCGCAGCTCCGCCTAAAGTGCCACTTCTGCAATTTCAGAAGGACACACATACCTTCTTTTTTTCAATGTTCCTTATCTTGTGTTTTAGGCAGATAAGTCCATTGTCAATGTAGGTCTCGTACGCCTGGGCTGCTGTAGCAGCAGAATGCAAAGTTGCCTGCAGAGGGCTCAAAGGAGGCTGGTTATCGCCTGGGGAGCCCTGGGTGACCTGTTGCTTGGCTGGCTTCATGCTCTTCTCCTCCCCTTCCTCAGAATGGCAAGAAGATGAAGGCCGACGGAGCGGGGACTGTGAAAGCTGCACCATTGAAGCGGCTAAGGCTGCAAAGGAACCGATAAATAGTTCAGCTCTCTCCTGACAGCTGTGGCTTTGGCGTTCATTTTTAGGGCGACTTTCATGAGCAAGAAAAGAAGATACTGTACTGAGATCTAAATGGAATCCTGTTCAGGAGGTGAAACAATGCCAGATGTTTTTACCACTACTTCACAGGCCTGCACACACCCCAGTGAACACAGCACTTGAGAAGAAAGAAAACATTTCACGTGCATATTCCAGGCAATTTAATTTAATTATTTATAATTTGATTTCTAGGCCATTCTTCCTTCTAAATGGGTTCAGGGCAACCTCCACCCCTAAGTTTACCAACTATTTCTAGGGTTGCCATCCTCCAGGTGATGGCTGGAGATCCCTCAAAAATTACAAATGATAAAGATGCCCCTATTTCCCCACCTGAAACTGGCAACCCAAACTAACTCTTAAGCAGCCAGAAGCCCAGCAGGACCAAGCTTTAAAAAATAAACTTAAGAATCTGAACTTGAACAGCACCACTTCTGTAAACCTCTCTCCCATCCAGCCAGCTAAGTCATAGCTTCAATTCATAACAAATGCATGTAAAGTTAAAGAGGTGTCAGACAACACATAGGGCTGACCATGTCATCCATAAGACTCTATCCTAAAAAGAGATGGAAGAGAGCTTGTTGAACACACACCTTTTCCAATAAGCATGCTCAGCAGAGCAGCAGAACCACAACTAGCAGCTGCCCCACCCCAAAAGAGTGGTGCCTCTAGAAGAAGTGCGAGGCATTTGCATCTGTTTTGCTGGCCAGAGACTGAACAGCACTTACACACTGCCAGCGCATGAGGAGGGGCAGGAGCCACCACCAGTAAGCCCCCCTGAATAGTCACAGACCCTCTCACGGAGGCAAAGGTAGAGAGCAGTCAGGGAGAGAAGAGGGAGATTTTAAAAAGACATTTCATTTTCGAACGGCAAAGAATAACTGGGCATTGCTCAGCCATCCAGAAATGGAATTACTGCAGCCTCAACTTTTATCACCCAACTAAGCAATCCTTCCCAGGGACAACTAGCAGCAGTTTGCATCACTGCAAGAGTTGGGGGGTGGGAAAGGGAGTTCATATCCCCCCCCCCCGCAGTTTGGAGAGAAAAGTGAAACAATTATCAACCTAAATGGCAAAAGCAAGAAAAACGTGATAAGTTTGTGGGGGGAAATGAGACAAGCGGAGCTGCTCCTCGACCAGCCTCTATGCAGCAGCAGCAGCAGCAGCAGCAGCGGGATCTCTCTCCGCAGCCTCGTCCCCTCCGCAGCTGCCAAGAAGCGGCCAGGGACGCCCACCCAATCGAGCCACCCGGCGCAACACCCGCTCACCTCAGCCGCCTAAGCCAACTCAAGCCCACCTCAAAAGTGGCCCCGCTCTTTATAAAGCCTCCCACCTCGTAAAGCGGAGGGGAAATGGGCGGAGCCGCCACGCAAAACCAATCGGCTCCCGGAGTCCACCGCCCATCCCTCTCGCGGCAACCGCGTGGTCGGCTTTCTCTGGCGTTCTGTCCCGCCCACGTGACCATGGAGACCGTTAACGGGGGTGGGGAGGGACGGAGGGGGAGGCTTGTGGGTGATGCTGAGACATGGAAGAGTTTGCGACTGGGTGTTTGGGCTTTGTTTTGAACGCGATGGCTATTGGAAGCCTCTCAGTGGGGCTCACAAAGAAGCAAAGCCCACATGTTATTGTTATTCTTTCTCTTTGACAAGTACATCATCAGTAAATAAAACAAATCATTCACGCTGGATATGTTTTACAAATGGGATGCAATTAAATCGTGATATAGCACCTATGATGTGTAAGCAAGATTATACAGGAGGAGCAGCCCTATCTTGCTGGAAATCGTGGGCAAATAGGGCTTGTTGCCTGAATTTGTGGACTTTGTAGTGATAGGGGGAAACATCCCTAGAGTTTTAATATCTAGAAATTCAGCATTGTACAAGCAGGACTGCCATTAGACAACAAACATTAGATTCTCAGTGCAGATTTGGGGCACCACTAGTGGGAAGTGCAAACAAGTTGTAGCCAACTTGTGGCAGCGCTGTAGCATTTTCAAGGCAAGAGACAAATTATTGCCTACCTCAGTAGAAACCCCGGGGTTTTGTGATGGCCTCCCATCCAAGTACTAACCAGAGTCAACCTATTCAGGTTTTGATTTGATTTTGATTGGAAATTTAATTTATATACTGCCCTCCCCCGGAGGGCTCAGGGCAGTGTACAACATGGTAAATGACAACAACAGCAATACAACAAGACCAAGCATAATCATACAACATTTGCACTGGACCCTGGCAATAATCCAACAACAGCTAAATATAAGTAACAATAATATTCCTATCTCAGGTTAATTACTAACAACATAATCCACGTAGCACATAATAAATTTTTCAATAGCATACAATATAATAGCGTAACAGCATAATACATAGCATACAATATAATTCAGCATCTACAGTAAGCACCTGCATAACATATCACATATCACATACTTTAGCACCTACAATAAGCACCTACATAGCAGTTTGCAATAGCCTAACAATGTAATACATATATTGGTTCTGAGATCTGATGAGAGCAGGCTACCCTTTGTCAAAGGCTTTTGACAAAGTTCCTCACCTAGAAGACTGTTGAGAAAACTCAGCAATGAAGGAATAAGAGGGGAAGTCCTCCTATGGATTAAAAACTGGTTGAGAAACAGGAAACAAAGAGTGGGTGTAAATGGGAAGTTCTCACAATGGAGGATGTCGGGAGTGGTGTCCCCCAAGGATCCGTTTTGGGACCAGTGCTCTTTAACCTATTCATAAATGACTCTGGAAGTAGGTGGTGGGTAGCGTAGTGGCTAAGTCTGCCAGTAGATGAAATTACCAAATTATGTAGGGTGGTGGTGAGAACCACAAAGGATTGGCGGTGAGCTCCAAGCGACCTTGATAAATTAGGTGAGTGGGCCCAGAAATGGCAAATGCAGTTCAATGCTTAAGCAAAATGTAAAGTGATGCACACATAGGGGCAAAAATCCAAACTTCACATTACACGCCATACAGGGTCAGTGCTATCAGCCACAGATCAGGAAAGGATTTAGGCTGCTTTAGTTGATATATAGTCTCCATGGGAATGTCAACTCAATGTATGAAAAGCAGCTGTAAAAAAAGGCAAACTCTATGCTGGGGATAATTAGGAAAGGAATTGAGAGAATAAAACTGCAAAGATTGTCATGCCCTATATATAAAGCAGTGAATTAGTGCTGCATCAAGTACTTGAGTACTGTGTCTAGTTCTGGTCACAAGCATCTCAAAAAAGGATATTGAGGAGATAGAAAAAGTGCAGAGAAGGAGGCAACAAGGATGATTGAGGGACTGGAGCACCCTTCCCTATGAGGAGAGAGGCTGCAGCGCTTGGGACTCTCTTTAGTTTGGGAGAGGAGGCTGGGGCTGAGGGGGGGGATACATGATTGAAGTCTAAGCACAAAAATTATGCATGGGAGTAGAAAATGCTGACAGAGAGAAATTTTTCTCTCTCTACTCACAATACTAGAACGTTTCAGGGGACATTCATTGAAAATGCTGGGGAAGAATTGAAATTACTAAAAGGAAAACACTTTCTTCACGCAATGCGTGTGATTGGAGTGTTTGGAATATGCTGCCACAGGAGGTGGTGATGGCCACAATTAACCTGGATGATAGCTCTTCTTTAAAAAAGGGGCTTGGACAGATTTATGGAGGAGAAGTCGATCTATGGCTACCAATCTTGATCCTCCTTGATCTGAGATTGCAAATGCCTTGACAGACCAGGTGATCGGGAGCAACAGCCGCAGAAGGCCATTGCGTTCACATCCTACATGTGAGCTCCCAAAGGCACCTGGTGGGCCTTTACTGGCGAGTAGCAGAGAGCTGAACTAGGATGGATTCCTTTGGTCCTGATCCAGCTGGCTTGTTCTTATAAGGTTCTTATGTACCCTGAAGCCATCTAGGTCAGGGCTTGAACACTTCAGTATAAAGGCTGTCCGGGTTTTGTTTTGTTTTTTTCCATTTAGACTGGGTGGGGATTCTCCTTAGAGCAGAGGACAGTTTTGATAAATTGGTTGGCTACTGTGTGAAACAAGGTGCTGGGCTAGATGGGCCACTGGTCTGATCCAGCAGAAGGCTTCTCGATTGAATTACCTTTTACTCCACTCTCCCCCACTGCAGAGGCCTCAGAGTGACTTTCAGCTTAACAACATATACATTCCTTATATTACATACAATGTAAATTGCAACTTATAGTAAAAGTGCAGATTAAAAATCCTAAACCTACTAAAACCCCAACAAAGGGTGGAATAATACAAAACAGCTTCTCAGCCCTAACTATTATATAGCCCCAGTCATATTAACCAAGGTCTGGGGAAGGGGAGGTGGTTCTTAGGAAGCGTTAAAAAATGCCCTAGACCAGTGGTGGCAAACTCCATGGCACGGTGCCAGAGGTGGCACTTCCAGATTCTCTGTGGGCACGCCAAGAACAGAGACATTACCCCCCCCCCCACACACACATCTAGGCTGGCCTGGGCCGCTAAGTGATTACACAGCATTAAAACCTAAGACCTAATTTTGGGAAGCAGTGTAGGTAACACTGTTAAGCTCTATTAAAACTCACTGATTTTCATGCGAAGAACTAAAGCGTGATCCTACCTGGGAGTAAGCTTAGTTGCTGGCAATGGGGCTTGCTTCTGAGTAAACCCTCCTAGGGCGTGATTCACCCGTTGGAAAAGTTGTACCGTTGCTTCAAAGCAAAGCCACCGACTACCACCTCGCTTAATTCCGAGCAACGCGACGCCTTTGAGCCAACCGCTTTCTATACTCAAAACCTCAGTATTCAGGTTAAATTCGCCGCGGTTGGCACTTCTCTCTTGCCATAAATAAGTGGGTTTTGGATTGCAATTTGGGCACTCAGTCTCAAAAAAAGGTTCACCATCACTGCCCTAGACTGACCCATTTTCATTGGGCATGCTGTACAAACATATCTGCCTTCTGTACTCGTGCGGAGATACCGCGCCTTAGGCAGTGAACAGTCTTTCCCTCAACCGTTAAACAGGGTTACACTTCAAATCTATTTAAGTCAATGGGTTTAGAAAGATGATTGGGATGACACTCCCAAGATTGAAACCAGGACTTTATGCAGACAAAGCATGCGGCTCTACTACTGCGCAGCAGTCTCTCCTATAGAACTGTGTTCCCAGAGAAACCGCTCCTCAAAAGCATGCCTACTTCCAGGTTTCAATAAGAACCTCATAACAATGATTGGTAAGCATCCCATCCTAATCTTTGCTTGCAGTAGGAGATAAAACATCATGTTGGGTGTGTTCTTCTAGACAGTCTTGTGAGGATAAAATGGAGAAAAGCATCTTCAGGTGTGCTACCCAGAGTTCCTTCCCTTGTGAAGTGGGACAAATGTTTGAAAGACAGTTGCTGTGGGTTTTCCAGGCTGTGTGGTCATTGTCCGATAGGTCTTGTTCCTAACATTTTGCCTGCATCTGCGTGGACTGGCATCTTCGAGGTGTATCACAGAAGTCTGTTACACACTGTGTCTAGTGAGAAGAGAATGTTTAGTGAGGTATATATTGTCCACATGGAATCCCTCGTGGAACCCCATTATATCTATTAATTGAAATATTTATATTCAGATCTTTCCTCTTAATATCACTGGCAAATTTCCATGGTTTCTGGTCCTTATCTCAACATCTCAACATCTGCTTTGGTACCTAGAGCAGTATCTACTTTGATAATTTTAGGGTTGTCAAGCGTGAACCAATCTCTGCAGTTGTACTTTTAACAGTGGTGATGGATTCTAGCCCTGCTTGATTAATTAAATGACAGGGAAGCAGATTTGGCAACCGCAAATAGTGGCTGGCATACGTATGTCAGGAGTTGTCCTCCATGCAGAACGTCCGTGGAGTGCCGTGACCATTTCCTATTTTGGTCGTGATAATGGAGGCTGGCCAAAATGGAATGCTGCTGTAATTTGCAAAACTGTCCAGTAGCCACTTGCTGGGAACAAAGTGACAGAGGCCTGCATTGTTAGGAGCACAAAGAACAGCTCTAACATCATTATGGTGCTCTCAAGAGGAATTACAAAATGCAACTGCGAGTGTCTCCTGCACTAATCTTCTTAGCCTTTGCCTTATAAAAAATTCCTACTGGTGTTCATATGGCCTTGCCAACATCACCGGTAGTTCGCTTGGATTCAACCCTTTCTTGTGGTTTATTTCTCCAAGAAGAAAGAAGAGAAGGAGCTTAGCATCACGGCATCAAACATTATTCTGGACATTCCAATAAGTTAAAATTGTAAGCAGCCACAGTGGCCCATTAAAAAAAAAAAAAAATCCATGGCGTTTCTCGCGACGGCCCCAAAGGCTCTACGGCAAGAAGAATTCTGCCGCTGGGCGGAGGCCGCTCGCATTTAAGCGTGCGTGTGGCCTCAGGGGAACGGCGGAGGACAGGTGGCTCCGCATGGAGCCGCCTCTGCCCTTCCCGTCCCACTCACCTTGTCCCGTCGCCCGGCCTGCTGGCCTCTGAAGCCTCGCATCGCTGCCCTCCGACCTCCAGGGTCGGAGGACAGTGAGGGAGAACTTCAGAGGCCAGCAGGCCGACGATGGGGACAAGGTGAGTGGGACGGAAACAGCGTGTTCCCGGCGGTGCTGTTCGCACCGCGCCGCCGGGAACACACTGTTGCGGCAAAAACAACCCTTTAAAGGGTTGTTTTTTAGGGCGGCCTGACGCCGCCCTGGGGGAGGGGGAGCGCAGTCAGGTCGGCGCTGCTGCGTTGCAGTAGTGCCGCCTGTGCAAATGGCTCCCTGGGGACGGCGTTTTTCCCGTCCCCAGGGCGCCATAAAAAGGCCGTGTGGAAACGGCCCATGACTTTTTTTTATTACAATGAATCCAATGGACACAAAACACTGTGTAAGCTTTCAAACTCAGCAGAACTCTTTTTCAGATTGGACATTACAACATTTCAGCCAAGAAAGACAGAACTGTCCATCCCATTTGATTCCATTATTATTATTATTATTATTATTATTATTATTATTATTATTATTATTATTATTATTATTATTATTATTATTATTATTATTAATTCAATTTCTATACCGCCCGATCCCCAAAGGGGTTTGAAGAGCTGGAGGCAATTGAACAAGGAGGAAGAAGAAAAAAAGTTGGTTTTTATATCCTGCTTTTTCTCTACCTTAAGAAGTGTCAAAGCAGCTTACAATTTATTGTCGAAGGCTTTCACGGTCGGAATCACTGGGGTGCTGTGTGGATCCTCTGAAGATGCCAGCCATAGATGCAGGCGAAACGTCAGGAGAGAATGCTGCTAGAACACGGCCATATAGCCCGGAAACCACACAGCACCCCAGCTTACAATTGCCTTTCTCACCCCCCTCCTGCCCCCCACAACAGGCACCTTGTGAGTTTGGTGGGGCTAAGAGAATTCTGAGAGAACTGTGACTAGGCCAAGATCAAACCCGGTTCTCCTGATGAAAGTCTACCACTCTTGTTGAGGAGTGAAGAATCAAACTCGGTTCTCCAGATTAGAGTCCCACACTCTTAACTATTATAGCATTCTAGTAGGAGAAATTCATAGTGACCATAACTGAACGTGAGTTAGTCCATTGAGCCTATTCAGTAGCAAATAATCCCTACCTCTCTGCCACCGCTGCCTGTGTACAAAGCCACCCACCTTAGCTGTTGTGTATCATGAGTTTTTTAAAATCTGCCCCCTGGTATAACTGGCCTGGATTTATGACATTTTATAGATGATGTCTCTCACATCCATCACGACTTTGAGCTGCAAAAATGTCAGAGTGAGTCTGAGTATGTTGTCTATCAACCAGCTAATTACAGATGTTTGGATGACTTTGAATTAGTGGGGCCCAAAGATGTGGACAAATTGCTTGGAGGAGTCTGCCCTGGTTTTTCAAAGCTTGGTCCTTAGACTTTTTTAGCAAATTAAAACTAGCCAAACTGAACTTTGATGTCTGGACCCAGGAATTAATAAACGTGTATTTAAAGGACAACGCCCTGTAGTAGTGCACTGCCGACCCAGCAGTGCCGTAGTAGAACGTTGGGACGCCAACGGACCTGCGGCCTTGCCGGTCGCATCGCACCCCCACTCCTCATCCCCCCATGAGTCACGGGTCGTGAACTGTCTGGCTCAATCACCGGGAGCAGGGACAATGGTCTTGCCCCCAGGTGAGGATTAGGCTCAGCAGCGCACGCTCCTCTCCATACGTGGCAGATGAGATCATGCATCACATGATGATCTCCCGACCTCCCGCTCTCCCGGAACTCCCCCCAGTCCTCCCTCCTACACGCCCCCGATAGAGTAACAATAAAAGGTGCCAGGAACCGGCAGACGGGAGACTCGCTAGGAACACGGACCTCCGGTCTCCCGCTGCTGGCGATCTCCACCAGATGTTATCTCCGCGTCTCGTCTCGTTCTTACGCTGACCGCGTGGGTCGACTACAACGCCCCTCCTGGAAAAGCCATCTTTGGATCCAAAAGAGTTGAATAACTATCATCCTCATGTGACTATCCCCTTGTGACCCAGAGCCCTTCGGGGATGGGGCGGTATACCAAATTGAATAAAATAAAAAATAAATAAGGTGCTTGAGTTACTGGTGGTCAGTTACCTCCAAGTATTTTTAAATGAGACTGATTATCTGGAACCTTCTCAATCATACTTCAGAATCAGTTTTGGTACAGAAACTACCTTGGTTGCCAGGATGAATGACTTATACCAGAAGAAAGATTATGACCCTGTTGAGTCTTCTGGGATTCTCAGGAGCTTTTCATGCAATTTACCATAGTGCATATTTGGGTTAAGTGACTAATGCGGTCCTAGGAACATCACACTCTGCACCTGTCTGTCTGACCACTTCCAGAAGGTGATGCTCAGGGGTATTGTCTTAACCCATAACATTGATGAAGCAGTGCTCCACAAAGTTTGATTTTATCTCCCATGCTCTTAGACACCTACATGAAACCAAGGAGAGAGGTCATCCAGAGATCTGGAGTAATGTGTGATCTGAATTGTTACCTGGAAGCAGTAATGGGATGGATGAAAACCAATAAATTATAGTTCAGGCCAGGTAAGACACAGGTTCTGTTGATCAGTAATGATGTCAATCCTGATTTGAAGCATCAGCCTGCTCTGGATGAGGTGGGGTGGGGTGTCACAGTTTCTTTGAAGGAGTAGGTAAGCAGCTTGGATCAAATTGTACAGAAATAAATACAAATCTGTCTTGTGCATCACACCTTTAGCCAACTTTAGCTGGTTTGCTAGCCACAACTCTTTTTGGGGAGGAAAATTTGAGTAGAGATATCCATGCACTGATCACATAAAAGCTGAATTATTTTAATATGCTGTGCCTCCGGCTGCCCCTGAAGACTATTTGGAAACTCTAGTTGGTATAGAATATCATGGTGAGATTGCTATTTGGCTAAGTTTAAAGTGCTGACCAAAAATTTGAAAGCCCTGATTTAGAACCAGGATATCGAAGGATCATCTTCTTCCATATGTTCCTGACAATCCTGTGAGATCATCATCAGAGACCCTGCTCTGTTTCCTTCCTATTCCAGAGGTGACGCAAGTAACTATTAAGAGCAGGGTTTTTCTGTTGTCACATCTCCATGGTGGAATCCTCTCCCCTTGGAGGTTCACCTACAAAGAGACTTGATAACCTTTCCATCAATAAGCACAGAGATCTTGTTTTGCACAAGGCTCTAGGTGGGTGGCTTTGCATCCTGTCCACTATATGATTTTGATTGAAATGCCACTGTTTTTAATGCTATTGTGTTGCAGCTGATAATTAAAGTTCTCTTTTAAATGTTGTTGGCCAAAAAGCAGGCTTTTGGATTGAAGGATGAGGTGGAAATGTTCTAAACAGAAAAACAAAATGGAATTCTTCATTAGCATGATTTCTGTCCAAAGACAGGGGAAAAAATAGCTCAGTGGATTAAAATACATAGTTTATTTATATGCAAAGCACCGTGATCATTCACAAGCAGAGTGCTCATTTTCATGGTAACACAGACTATCTGAGAGACCTGTTGAGCTCCTGCCTAATAACATCACATCTACCGAAGAATTCTAATGCAGCATTTTTCCAGTGGAATCTGCCTTTGAAGTTCCTTTGTTGAAGAACGCTGACTTTCATGTCAGCAACAGAGCACCCTGGAAGACTGAAATGTTCTTTCACAGGTTTTTGAATGTTGCCCCTGTTTTTGTCAAATTTGTGTCCAGTGATTGAACTGCTTGATCTGCAAAGAGCGTGGTTAACAGAGGATAGCAAAAATCAGGTTGGATAACTGCTGTTTCCTATTTTGCTGTATAGTGGATGCTGCACAAATAAACTTGGGAAGAGAATTTACATGGGAGCAATAGACTGGGTAAAAGACCTTGCACACAATTAACAGAAAATAAATTTCTATTAATATTTAGTGAAAATAGTAACACTCTCCCTCTAGGATGCATACGTTAACATGATGAGGGAGTTTGTGTCAGCAAAACTCAAAGCAATACTGTAAGGAGTTTAGACTCTGTCAAGAGGATAAACTGCTAGCAAAGTCTCACAAGGCAGAATGGTAACAGCTGAGAGACATCAGTCCAGAGGCGTAGGTATAAGGGGACAGGGGTGGGTGGTGGGTGGGGTGGTGCGTCGTGCACCGGGTGTGCGCTGGTGGGGGTGGAAAATATTTCACAATTGTTTGCAAGTGGATTTTGCAATTCCACACAGTAAAATCCATCTGCAAAGTACATGAAAGTGGATTGA
The DNA here is from genome assembly GCF_021028975.2 of Sphaerodactylus townsendi. Taxonomy (NCBI): domain Eukaryota; kingdom Metazoa; phylum Chordata; class Lepidosauria; order Squamata; family Sphaerodactylidae; genus Sphaerodactylus; species Sphaerodactylus townsendi. The sequence goes on from NC_059430.1 coordinate 26,510,346, forward strand.
AAGTGCATTATTCTGCATGTGCAGAAGGGGCCATACTGATGAAATTTGGCACTTTTATTTGTATGCGAGACAAAGCCGTAAGTGTTCAGAAGATCACTCTTTGTCTCATACAGACCTTTATCAAATTATATACAAGGAAAAATTCAGATGGACTTCCCTAACGTGGCAGCAATCTTGCGGCTATGTCTTAGCTTAATGGTCTCTAACTGCTCGGGAGAGAAATCTTTTTCAAAACTCAAAAGAATTAAAAACAAATTAAGGGCCACAATGGCTCAAGAGAAGTTGTCTGCACTGAGCATTCTGTGCATTGAAAGTGACAAACTTAGACAAACAAATTTTGATGAACTTTTGGATGATTTTGCTAAGAGGAAGGCTATAATTTTTTTTTTAGTTTTCGTGTATTTGATTATTGTAGTTTATTTCTTAATATGCATTTTAAAACCAAATGTTTAAGTACAACGTAAAGTTTAAGTACAACGTAAAGCAGGATCTCAAAGGCCCCTTCTGCATGGGCCAAATACAGCGGGTTGTAGTTGGGGTTAAGCAACCTGCGTTAAGCAACCTGCGTTGCCATCGGGGCGTTCGCATGCTTCCATGCAGGCAGCAAACAGAGCCTATGGAAGCAATGCGGGTTGCTGTTGCACCTTTGCACGGAGGCACTTTTTCCTCCCTCCACTGCATAGCTATGAAGTCAGGCAGGCATGGACCTCCACAGCCATGCTGCCGTCCCTGTGCCCCTCCGTAGCTACGCAGCAGAGAGGCAAGGACTGGGGAATAAAGGGAAGCAAGTAATGCACTTCCTGGGCAGCCATTCGCTTGGCCATGGTTGCAATCCACGTTAAAACAAAAGAATCGTCAATAGAGTAATTCTTGAAAAATCTGGGGGGGGGGGATGTGGAGTGGACTCGTATTAGGAGCAGGATCCGTGCGAAGTCCCCCCCCAACACAGCTTTTATACTGCTGTTAGCCCTCATTTATTGGCCCATGTGGAAGGCTATTAACAACAGGACATTTGGGAGGTCATTAATTCCTAGGGTCATCACAAGTCAGAAGCGACTTGATAGTACTTAACATGCATACAAACACAAAAGCAACAACAGCAGTAGTAAATGGTTTTAACATTTTAAAAAAATAAATAATTTATATTTATCAATTTAAAACATTTATTAGCTGCCTTTCTCCCTTGTGGCACTTGAGGTGACTAACAATTTGCACAAAACGATTATTAAAAACACAATAGAACAATATGGATAAGAGTAAACAACAATTCTAAAAACATGAAAAGGACACAATTTAAAAGCTCCTGTTAGGACTGCCAATAAATCCTATCAGTCAAGTGCAGTCCTAAATAAAACTGCCTCCGGAAGATTGAAGGTGAGGGGGTCAGGCACACCTCCCGGGGGAGACTGTTCATAATATTGACAAGAGAAGGAATAAACCCCCTGCACTCACTCCCTATGCATAATTGAAGGCATACAGTCAGGGCAAGTCTCCTAAATCTCTTCAGGCAGTTCTGAGGCGGATGTGACTCCTCCTTTACTCTTGTAGTGCACAACAGCATGCTAATATTGCTGATTTGGGCACCAGTGATTGCCACAAACAGAAGATGAATTGGGTAGATAATATAACAGGCGGGTGGTGGGGGGAAGAGCCTGCTCTGCCAATATGGTTTAAGAAAGCCTCTGCACAGTTTTAGGGCTTCACAAAATGGCACCCACCTGAACTAAATTATGCTACTCTTTAAAATGCCACAGGTACATAGACACACATTCAGGGTTGGATCCAGAGTAAATTTCCCAACAGCAGAACAGAATTTTCTTCTGTTCCCTGTGGCTCACTGATCTCCACCACCAATTTGTTCTCCTGGGAAATAGGGGGGACAAGGGAGAATGACATGAGGGGGGTATGTAGCAGGAATGGGGAACCGGTACAAATTGCCAGTTTAGTCAGGATCTAACCCTCATCTTCAATCTTCGGTAGAAACCTGCATTTACCTCAGAGGTAGGGTGAATGACAAGAAACACTCAGATTTATATTTATTTGTCATTTAAGCCCAATCTCTCTCCGCAGAGGGGACTTTCTTCCGTTTTGTCCTCTTAACCAGCCTGTGGGGCAGGTAAGGCTGACTGGCCCATCGCCCAGCAAGCTTTCATAACAGGGTGGGATTTCAATCTTAGGTCTCACAGATGCCAGTTCAACACACTACTACACATTTACACTAATTTGCTCAGTACCTAGAAAGAAAGCTTTGGGAAAATGTGGTTGCCAAGCCTGGCTGAGTTTTAATTTTTTTCCACAGTCAGTTTGCTGCTAGATAGATAGGTTTGTTTTTAGTTGGTTATACTGGAACTTTTAAAAAATGCTGTTAGCCTTCTCCTCTACTTGTACATGGCTTTTTAAATATGTAATTATTTTGTTCTGTTTTGCTTATTAATTGAGCCTTGGTTTTATGTCAGTTTATTGGATTGTTTATTGTAATATTTTAATTTAATTCAGTATTTTGTATTTTGTTTGTAAACCGCTAGCAGGTGTTTGTTTTTAGCTGAGAGAAGAGTTATGAATTATTTTCAGCAAATAAAGATGGAGCAGTAAGAGAAGTTTCATGTGTTTATTTCTGCTTGTTGCAGAAACTATTTAAAGCGCTGAAACCCTACCAGAAAATTGGGTAGGAAATATAAACAACAAGGCAGTATGAGTTTGACTGCTATGTAGGATCCCATCCAAATCTCAAAACCGCCCTTACACTGACTTCAGTAATATAAAAGCATTCATTTTCTTGCGGAAATTCCATTTTTGAGGCAGGGAACTGCGAACCTTGACATTTTAAAATCGGTTTGTACACCAAATATAGAAATTGTTAATAACTACTACATGCTGGTCCTGTTTTTATATTTCAAAAAGCCTCTTAGGAGCAGTAACTTCTTACTGAAATATATGGGTCACTCACTTGTGATATCTGCTCTTGAGCACAATGGCGAGTCAATTTGTCAGGCTTGTTTTGTTGTGTGGGAAGAAGCCGAGAGAGAAAGAGGCAGGCCCTGTTTTGTTCCTTGTTGGCTCGACACTGTAAGAATCTTTTGAAAGAAGACTGTGCAACACTTGACTATTCAGTAGAGAACTTCACTTTTCCTGAAACCATGAGAACAAGTGGGTCACGACCTAGAAAGAATAAAATTGTGCTGCCAGATTGCCACATTCCTGAAATAAGCTATTTCTGCTTTAAGCAGGCGGTTCACAATTCTGTTTTATGATAATATATTTTTCTATCTTATTTTCCCTTGCATTTTAAGTTATACAATAAAAGGTTTGCTAATATTCAAAAAGTGTTTTAGGGTTGCTAAAACACTTTTCGAATATTAGCAAACTTTTTACTGTATACTGTTCTGTGACCTTACCACTGTTCTTAACAAACCTTTAAAATAAAGAACAGATGCTAATAAATCAACCTGGCTGGTTAATGCTAGCACCCAGAAAACTTGCACAGAGCCTAGCATTGCCAGCTCTGGAGTGAGAAATATCTGATTTTGGGGGAGGAGTTTGGGGAAGGTTGTGTTTGGGAAGGGGAGGGACTTCAGTGGGGAATCATGCTAGAGTTCACCTTCCAAATCGGCCATTTCTCCAGGTGAACTGCTCTCTATTGCCCGGGGATCAGTTATAATCTCAGGAGATCTTCAGCCTTCACCTAAAGATTTGCAATCCTGTTGCATATTGTTTGGAGTCCCAATTTGGGATTAAAGATGGGCCTGTAACACTCAGGCAGATTCTGCATGGGCCAAAAACAGCAGTGTGAAAACAGTGTAAAAAGGGTTTACACCGTCTTCACACCGTTTTCACATCGCTGTATTTGGCCCATGCAGAATCCGCCTCTCACTCGCAATCTGCAGCAAGACATCCTGGGGTTAGAAGCAAGCAAGCACTTGGAGGCTGCCTAGCAGCCAATTACATATTTCCCAAATACTTTAGGGACTGAGCAGTGCTCCAGCTCCTGTCTGTGTCAGACTAGTTTGTGAAAACAAATACCCACCAGCATTGGGTGTGTTTGTGGGTGATAATTGCTACTTTTCCTTGGCCCAGAGGCATGGGGAAATATGCCTTTGCTCTACTGAGCTGAGCTTGTATCCTCTCTCCGACTGAAGGATCCTTCCCCCACTTAAGGTGCTGTTCCCGCTGCCCACAGGAAAAAGGCTTCAAACTTTGCTGAGTAGAGTGGTTAGATACAAGCCATCAACTCCATGCCATGGCATAGATACAGAAACAACTTTTCTAGGTGTACCCTTGAATAAGCGGCTTGATCTGCAACATGTAGAAAATCAGAACATTAAAAATCAGTGAATTATTACAATATTAATCAGTATCAGAAGAAGTAGCCAGAGGCACTGTTTAGCTTTCCTCCACAAAATATTTCAGTTACCAATTTCTGCCTATCAGCCGCCTGGTTAAAAGCCAGGAACAAGTTTGGATCTGTTTGCATTAATGCCATATTGTAGAATGGCTGCCAGCTGCATTCCTATTAAAGAAAAGCCCCTATCGAGGAAATAAAAAAGAAGTTAGACTCGAGTGGGAGAGTCCAGGAAGTAGAAAAATTAGAACGGGTCTCATGTTCTCATTGCCATTATTGAGGAAGATAAGGGTTTGGGAGAAGGTCGTAATAGGTGTAGATTTTGCTGAGGCGGGTGACTGCTTTGTTTTTCTTGACTGACTAAAGACTGATTTTGGCAGCTTAATGACAGACCATACTTTCCCCAACCTCAAACGAAGCTTCACCTCATGAATTCCCACCTTTCATGCATGTCCTACCAGGGAAGGAAGCTGTTTGAAAGAAACCCTAAGGTACCTGTTGAAACCTCTTCAGGCCTTGTTGGGAGGTTGGGGAAATCGACTTGTTTTTAATCATAGTATGATAATTTAAAGCTTAAAATATTGTGAAAGGTAGAGAACAACACAATTTTTAACAGTGCGAAGATTTCTGTGGATCAGCTTTTAATGACGTGATAACATTAAACTCCTGAGACCCTGGGGATTTATTATACAAATGACTCCATCTTGTGGTCCTCCCCTGTTATGTTGGACACTGTCTGTTAAATGCTCAATATGAGCTTCCTTCAATCAAGAACCATTGCTTACGACTGCAATCCTAAAAACACTTTCCTGGTGCTAATGCTTCCCAATGAATAAACTGAGATTTACCTCCGAGTTGGACCTACTCAGGATTGCTCTCAGTGCTTCTTTAAAAGACATGGGGCATTTCCTCACTCACAAGGATCCCCCCTATGCCATGCGCTGCTCTCAGCGCGCAACAATATCCCTGGTAGGCACTGGCCGCCCCCACGACGGTTGATCGGGTGGCGCTTGCTTTCTCCAGCTTTGTGATGCCGCCCCCTATGAGGGGGCGCTGCCGGTGTCGGGCTGGCTGCGCCGGTCGCCTGGCCGTCGTGGAGAGTGCAGGGGGACCCCGCGCTACTTGAGGAGAGTAGCGCGGGGCTTAAGGTAAGTGGGGAAAGGCCCATAGTTGTGCTCATGGACATGAAAACCTTGCAATTATTCAAGTGCTGAAATGGCTGCCCTTCACCCCTGCAGCTTTTTCAACACTTGAATTGTCTACGGGAGGGGAAACAAGAGTGTCATGTTGTGGGCTTAATCAGGATGGGACCTCGTGACATTTTAAAATGGCAGTATCTTTGTGCCAGAAACACCCAGTTTCAGAAACACCTTAAGTGCAAATAGGGTTTAAAAAGGAATCTGTGCTGAAGTGCTGGTGACTCTCCAAGCCTTAACAGGGAAATCTTTCCAGCAACCTCACAGTGCCACCCTAAGCAAGTGCACTTCTCTAAGCCCACTTACTGTGGTTATTTATTCATAAAATGTGTAAATTGCTTGTCCAGAAGCTGTTTTAGGTGGCTTGCAACTGAAACAATGGACATAGAAGGGTATAACTGTTTAGGATTACACTGCTCTTTTCCAACCTAGTAAAATATCAACAGGTTTCCCCCTTCTGATTGTATTCCAGTAATGCCCAATTTTTCAGGACAGCATGTGTATGTTATTGGGCTTGCTGTCTCTTACACAGCATATACTTTTCATAGAGCTAGACCCACCCCTTTCAAGCAAGCTCCTAATCCTCATGACCATAAACTTCAAAGCATAACAGAGAAAATACTGGGGTGTTGTGTGGTTTCCAGGCTGTATGACTGTGGTCTAGTAGCATTTTCTCCTGAGGTTTCTCTGAAGATGCCAGCCACAGATGCAGTGGAAACGTCAGGAGAAAATGCTACAAGCATACAGAGTTGTGAAATTTGATATGAGGATAATAGAAGAGTTGGATTTATATCCCCCCTTTCTCACTTGCAAGGAGACTCAAAGGGGCTGACAATCTCCTTTCCCTTCCCCCCTCACAACAAACACCCTGTGAGGTAGGTGGGTCTGAGATAGCTCAGAAGAACTGTGACTAGTCCAAGGTCACCCAGCTGGCGTGTTGGAATGCACAGGCGGCAGAGCAGGGACTCAAACCTGGTTCCTCCAGATTAGAGCGCACCTGCTCTTAACCACTGCTGCTCTTTATAATCAGTTCTCTCCTGCCTTTCCAGCCAATTTGAGAAAGGCAGTAAATGAGCTCAGCCAGTGTCTTGAGGAGGGAGAGACTGGAGAGCAAACAAGCAAGCTGTGAATTGAGTGTAAGATTCCCAAGATAGGAACAGATGTTCAGCATGTCCTGGTTGGGTTTTCATGCCCACTAAAGAAACAGACTCAGTCTGGGAGGATTTTGGACTGTTCTCTGACCTTGCATCTGAAGGGAAAACCTTTTAATCAGTGTAGGTTGGTATGCCAGCTGCAGCTGTTCCAGCAGAAAGCTGGCTTCATTGTTCAGATTGGGCTATTCTAAACACTCTACACTGCATTTAAAGGTGGCAAAAAAGCTTCAACTGGTCGAAAATGCAGCAAACACAAAAACATTATTTGCAATTCAACTACACCACCACCCCCTTTAGAACCCATAGTTTGCCAATCTGACTGCAATGGAAACCCCTTATTTGCCGAAAGCCCCCACAATAGCTGGTGGTAGGAAATAGGGACTGCACAAATAAGGCCCAGGTTGTTTTCACAGTAGCAAACTGGTTTGTCCTTGCATCTGAACCAAGCCGGTGTGCCCTCTATAAGAGCCAATGATTTTTTTTAAAGGAAATGTCCCAAACATTTATGCTGTTCTGAAGGTTCATACGCCTGAATGTGGTTCTCAGTAGTTCAATGGTCAATTCCAAGAGACATTTTTAAAAAACCCACTAGGAAAACTGTGTTTATTTTTCTAAACAAGTCTAAAGTTTAATTCATTACCCTAGCTTTTAAAAAAGTCTGGATTACAAGTGTATGAACAATATAAAAAAGTATAAAAACAGGTTCCATAGATTTCTACTACATTAATACAAAGTGCATAACTACATACAATTCATCTTGCATTACTACGCTGGGAGAAGAGGGAGAGGGAAGCAGTCTGCTGCTGGGGTCTAGTAATAAATAAATAAATACAGAAGTGAAAGAGATGAAGGAATCATACACTGTATCATCCTGAAGCTGAAAAGGAAGAGAGCCAATGACCCTTAGAATTCTAAAACAAACATTAAGCCGTTAGCAAAGACAACCAATTTTTTTTGTCTGCATCTTTAAGAGGTTAACAACTAAGCAAGACTGCTATGTAGCTAGTTAGTTGCACGTTAAAGGTCTATTTCGTCGTTCCTTTAGAACACAGGTGTCAAACTCACGGCCCTCCAGATGTTATGGACTACAGTTCCCATCATCCCCTGCCAGCATCATGCTGCGAGTCTGACACCTATGCTTTAGAATATTTCTCCTATTTACAAAAGGAGAGGGGGGGATTAGTGAGGACTCTTTAGTAGAACACAAGATAGCAAGTTAAGATCTTTCTCCTGACACAGCAGCTAAGATTTCATTGTTCAACAAAAGTAAAACAAGGTTTACATGTACTGCAGATCATACCGCCCACAAAACATAATCTAAATTCCCATACTCATCAAAACAAAATTAGGAAGTCTCTGAGTGAAAGCAGCAGCATATCCCTCCCCCTCCCCCAAAAAAGATAAAGCAGGCAGAACCCATTTTTGCCATCCATGTGAAGGGTATTTTTTTTTTTCAAATTTTGGAAATCTCAATTAAAAAAAGATTCTCTTCGGTTTGCCAGGTAGCACACAGGACTGCCATATACTACAATGACAGTGCTTCAAAATCCACTTTCCCCTCTTCGTTTGTCCTGGACTAAACTAGGGAATATAGGAGAGTTCTATAACTCAGGGGCTAGCCGACTGATCAAAGATCTGTCTTTAGAGAAATCGGTGGCTTATGGGGCAGGGATTTGAAATTTAACCAGACTGAAGCAGGGCCTAATAGAGAAAGAATGAAGTTACATCAGCAGCTCTGAGTTGGAGACTGAGCAGATGATTAAGAAATGGACTGAAGGCACTTCTGGGAGATGTGGGGAGAAATGGGTGCGTGGGGCATTTGGGCAAAGGGTGGTGCAGCAGGTAAGACAAAGGGCTAGTGATTCAAAAAAAGATAGGAGTTTCCTACAGCCTGTGATGACTCCTGAAACATGTAAACCATCTGATGCATTTTGTAAATCTGAAGGAAATGCCGTCTGGTTTTAAACGGCAGCCCTCAAAGGCAGCACTGTAGTGATAAGGAAAGGGAATGCCCCAGACACTTAGGCACACATTCATAGAGGGAATATGTACGAGAATCAGAAATCTTTTCTTGCACTGCTTATACGCAGCCTACCCCCAAGTCTAATTCTGCTTAAATCATGCTTTATAATAGGGGTTGGGACAATCATTACCCCAACGTTCTTTTCTGGGAGAAGTGAACACACAAGGTGGAAAGAGAAAATGAGTTTTTATAGGATGAGTATCTACAGCTCACCTTCATGGTCCTAGTGAAAATGGAGATAAGATTACCATTTTACTATCATTCAATGGTTAGAAACTGGATGTCAAAACAATGGCCTACAGGAATGGTCTTGCCAATAATGTAGACTGTTATTCCCACTCTGGGAATGTAGTTATTCATCAATTAGTCAAACTACAAAACTGTCACATTTTGCATACTTATCTCTAACGAAGCACTTTTTCCATTCAAAAAAGAACTATTTAATCAGAAGGGGAAGGACTTATATGCTGGGTGCTGATCAGATCTCACTGTCATCTCCCACACGAGTCCAATGTTATGTCTGTAAAGAGCGTAAAGCTCATAAATTAGCCCTTCCCCATTTCCCTGCAACTCTACACTCTCATCTTAATGCATCCAAACTGTGCACCTGTTGCAGGTGGAGGGAGAAAGTTTACTTGATTTGGAGCCACATCACTTCCCCTTGCTACAACCAGTCTTTGAACTTGTCAATTCAACCCAAGACTGACTGCAACCTCAGACCTGGCTCTCATACACACCCACTCTGCTAGGGCAGATCTATCCTCCATTGGCCATGTGGTCCAGAAAATGTGAAATGCCTTATCCTGGTGGAAGCCACAGTAATAAAAATGTAGGAATCCCTATCTTTACAACATATACATAGTAGGAAAGTCTTACATACAGTGGACAGACTTCTGTACCCAGGTCCATTGTTTCAAAAGTTGCAACAGCTACTGGCTATTTTAAGCATGCGCAATGCAAACTCTGTTGTTCGGACAGAAATATACACTACATACATATTTTAATTGTACAACAAAACTGAGCCTGGTGACCATTAGCCGCAGAACAGGTACGCGGCTGAACAGAGAGGTCTTTGCAGCAGCAGCTTAACTACGTGTCTCAAATCATCTTAAATATTATTTACAGTCTTTATGGAAGCGATATGAACAGGGTTCTGACTTAGTGGAAGTGGGGGAAAAAAGAGAGACCCAACAAAACCCTCAAACAGTTCAAGAGGAGAAAAAAAAAAGATGTCTTTTGGCAGCATAGCAGGTCTCCAAAGTGAGCCAAGGATCACATCCAAGCCATCCCAGAGAGAAAGAGGTTCCGTTTATAACATCTGCAATTAGCTATGGAAGTCACCACTCTTCCTGGCTGGGGATGGGTGGAGACTGGGGGCCTTGTGATTCAGGCTTCTCCGTGGTGGCCTTTTTGTTACTGCAGCAGGGTTTGAAGAGGTGAGTGTCTATAAGGACTTCCCCAAAGCGACCTTTGTAAATAATTCCACAGCACACTTTTTGCCTTCAAAGGAAAACAAAAGAGCATTAGGTAGAACGCCCACGCACACCACTAAAATTGCACAGATCATCACATTACAGCCATGTGGGGACTCAACCTGACTGCAAATGCCGAACATGGGACAAGAGGGATCTCAGAAGGGATTCTAACCTGTGTGACACTCAGTCCTAGTCAAAAGCAAAAGAAAAGTTTGGATTTATACCCCACCTTTCTCTCTTGTAAGGAGACTCAAGGTGGCTTACAAGCTCCTTTCCCTTCCTCTCCCCACAACTAGACACCTTGTGAGGGAGGTGGGGCTGAGAGAGTTCAGAGAGAACTGTGACTAGCCCAAGGTCACCCAGCAGGAATGTAGGAGTGCGGAAACACATTTGGTTCACCAGATAAGCCTCCGCCACTCAGGTGGAGGAGTGGGGGAACCAAACCCAATTCTCCAGATTAGACCCCTCTGCTCTTAACCACTGCGCCATTATGGCTCTCAAAAAGAAGGACACCAGTAAGGAATCCTTCTAAGAATAAGCCACAGCAGGTCAGCTGACCTCTACAGAAGTCTTCCAGGGGACAGCAAATGAGATGTTGGTGTGGATCTTCTCCATTTCAGCCTATCTCCACCCTGACAATAAGGCACACCTGACAGGTCAAAAAGCTACGCTACCCAAACATTTGATGTAGGCAAATAGCACATTTGTTCATGCCAACAAGGATTTTCATGTGGGCACACCCCACAAAAAGAATACTGGAAATATTAAGCGCAAAATGTGTGTTTAGTTTTTAGCATCCCAGAAGAAAAACTTCATTTTCCGATGTTTGAATAATTTTCACACAGTTCTCACCCTGAGTGTAAAGTTACAAAATAAGATGCTGTGTGTACTTAAAGACTATGCTGACAGTTCTTTTGATGGTAATTCCCACCCTAAACCTATACTCCTCTTTTTAAAAAACCACTGCAAAGCTAACAGGCTGGTAACATTCATTTAGGCACGAATAAAATTCTTTTAATTTGAGCCAAACCTATCGGGTGCTGGACAGTTTTATCTTATCTCTCTTGCTTACAAGAACTTGTTTTCTTTCTTCTCAGCACAGTCTCAAGGACAGACAGGCTGTAGCAGTTCTGTACATGGTACAACCTGCATGCTAACTTTTAATAATGTGTTTTATTTGCTATTATAATGTTTAACTAAATAGCTATTTTTACAAACTCAGTAATGTAATATTATATATTACAGATTTCCCTAAAAGAGCTTCTTGGGCAAAATGCATAGCGACTTTTAACTGAATAATAAAAAATATTTTACTTATTTTGTTCCATTGGCCTTGGCCTTATTATTACCGCATTTCCATGTGTGTTAACACAGCAAACTGCCAGACAGATTCCCCCCTCCCTCCAGGGATTGGTGCAATTGGTACCCTCCTCTGCTTCTGAGGCTGGATACAACTCACAATACCTCTCAAAGGCCTTGCTGTGACCTGTTGTCTTCCCTGGTGTGCCCAAAGTAAGCCTAGTAAATCAGTGTCACCAATTCCAAGTGTTAAGAAAGACCACACTAGAACTAAGGCAGCTAGCTGGAGCCACTTGTGGCTGCTCAGAAATGTTGCAAACATTTTCACCATAAACAGCAGATTTGCTGATCATTACACAGCAGATGGGATGCATGGTCTGTTGTTCCCAGACTTATGCTCCTCAGGACTTATGCTGCTCACGGCAACATCTTGGATAGCTCCACAGTCCTCCATGCACAATTCTGTGCTTTGTGACATGACCAATAGCAGGTTCCCAAACTTCCAGATTTTAGCTCAGGTATACATCAGAGAGCCTTGCTGGCCTACGCAGGCATTTTAGCTGACTCCCAAGTACAGAACAGACAGCTTATCTTGAAGCAAGATTAATGCGCATCAATACGACTGCTGGCTATCAACACGGCATCAAACATCAACCCAAAAGTGTATTACTGTCGCAGAAAAACAGCCCCAGCAATATGGCCTTGTTTTCAAGAGAATGTGACGCCTTGTGACTCAATCCATGCTCAGCATGCTATCCAGTTATTTTATCTATCAGCACTCTTAAGTGCCACATTTGAGTTATCACCTGTCTGCAACGTCCTCTCTAATTGCAGAGGGAACTGAAGCAAGAGAGCCTTGTAATTAAGAATACCCTTTATTGTGTTTCAAGCGTTTTAACATCCATCTAGCGTTCTGCTACCTCTGCCTGCTGCGTTTTTCTCTACATCTAGGGAATTGTAAACAGCTTGGCCTTGCGTTTTGGTTTTTTTAAAAAGTCACAGTTTTATGACGGTAAAACACTGCCTGAGCTCATTACAGCCTGGAAGCTAAGCAGAATTAACCATGGTTAGTACTTATATGGGAGACCACCAAGGAAGACCAGGGTTGCTATGCAAAGGAAGGCAATAGTAAACCACTACTGCTCACCTTTTGCCTTGAAAATCCCATGCAGGGTTACTATGAGTTGTGACTTGACAGCACTAAACTTTTATTATTACTATTGTATTTATTGTTATTGTATCAAGCTCACTGCTGGCATTTTAGAAACAATACATTAGCAATACTAATAATTATACAATGCACAGAGATTTTTTGAAAATTGCTTTCACCTTTTCCAGTATGTGAGATCTAAGAAGGAGAAGACAGGTGTGCGACTGGAGCCCGGAGGCATCTCAGCATCTGAGCCGTCATCCGACTGGTTGCTGTAGCAGGGCGACTGGGCTGGAGAGGCACTTGAGGTGGTGCTGTGGGCATCAGAGTCTGGAACAGGAAAGAGAATAATCACAGCACAGAACCCGGGTTCTCTCCCCTTCAAATGCACAAGCGTCTCACAGAAGTGTACTCAGGAATGAAGGGCTGCCTTGCTAATGAATCTCCCCTTTTAGAGGTTCCAGGGTAGGATAGGCTGCCTCTGGTGTAGCTGGGAAGACTGGGGTGGGGGTGGGGGAGAGAAAGGGTATCAAGACAGACGAAAACAGCAAAATTCTCAGTAGCACAGAGAAAACTGCAATGGAGCTGGGAGATGCTCAGCAGAGCAGACTCACAATGTCCCATCTGGTTGTAATGCAGAGCCAAACTGGGAAGAACAGAAGGAAGCCCCCCACCCCCTACTGGAACTGGGGTAAATTGCTCATCATCCTCCCCAAGTCTAAGAGAAGGGTAGTACAAAAACAGCTTCTAAAGAATGCCAAAGCCACAAAGCAAACCCTCTCACAGCTAGCAACAGGGCATCAGGACCCAAAACGTGTCCCAGGTTTGCTTCCCAATTCTATTCCTCTAATGTCCACATCCTGTAGCTCCTTACTTTAGATGAAACCTGTACTCTTACCATGTTTCTTCTCCAAGGAACCCAGGGAAATGTTAGTAGAATTATCCCACTTTTGTCCTTACGAGAAGTGGAGTATAAACTTCATGGGATTTTTAATGTATGTGCACAATGACCAATCAAAGAGGAGTTGTGTGTCTTGGAGCTGCTTATAAACTATTTGTTTCATTTTTAAAAAAAACTCACTTCAAGGCTTGGCTAGGTTTTACTTGTCGGATTTTTGTTGATTAGATAATATTTAAACAAATTGTGCTTAGAGTTTAAGTTATTGGAAATGTGTCAGCAACATTATAATTCAGAGTCCTCTGGCCAGACTCTTTAACAACTACAAAAAGAAAGTAATGCAAGATACCAACGTGGCAATTAAAATATATCCTGCAGGAATTATTAGGTAGCCTGATTAAGAAAGTTCTTACAATTAAATTTAAAAGCAGTGTATTCAAAGAGTCAGGAGGTCTTCCAGGGATGGCTCCTATCTGAAGGCTGCAAGTTGACGGGTAGTTGCAGCTATCTGGGATTTGGTGCCTTTGAACCATGTACTGATAAACAGAGAGATTTGTGGGTGCAGAAATCAACCTACTGTGTCGTTTCAATTCTTTCGGCAGTTTGTTTATTTGATTGCTCTTTATTCTGGTCCCAGAAAGTGTTTTCATCTTCTTTGGCTTCAGCGTCGTTTTAAGACTTGGTCCAGCTCTTATATCCACCACCTGAAAGACAGCCCCCAAAACACAGTTCCATCTGGCACCAGTTTCTGCACTGCATTTATTGGAATGTACCCAGCAGATCTGTTTTGTTACTGGCGATCCCTTCCTCTGGTGCAAAGAGCCTTCATACTAATGCCACATCCTCTTTGCATCAGGAAAAGGATCCTTGCCCCAAACAAAGCCACAAGATCCAATGCTGTAATCTACCCCCCCAGCAAACAGACAGGCTTAGGTGTCAGTTTATCCTGCTGACATTGTATGGGAAAGAGGTTCTATGGAACTGCACTTACATACCAAGGCTACAAGCACTCCACACTAATAAAACCCACTTCAACACAGTCCCAAGATTTTGTATCAAGATAATCTAAACCCTGTATAAAAAACCCCTCAATTCAGCCACCTGTATTAACAATGACAGTGTTTCAGGCTATAATCTTCCTTACTTTGCATAATATTTTCTACCATGCTTTTATCCTGTCCTATCTCCACAGAGCAACATCTGTGGCTCTTTCCCTGTTACATTTTGGGGAGCCACTTGATTTTTTATTTTTTTAAAAAGAGAAATTGTGCACACTTTATTGTAGAATTGAATTCTTAGAACACTTTGATATAGCGTTCTTTCAATGAACACCGCAATGGGATTTTATATACCGCAACTGAGCCCTTTGGGGGAGGGTAGTATATAAATTAAACATTCTATTCCATTTTACTATGGAACCAACAAAACCTACTTGCAAACAATTGCTAAAGTTTCTTATTCAGCATATGTGAAAGTTCAGAATTTTCATATAGAAATTTTAAGTTTTGATATTTTATGCTGATGATGTCTTTAAATTTTTATTTATGCTAGCATAGGTTGTTTAATTATGGATATACTGGGGTTTTTTTGCCTCAGGCATTCATTTTGAGAGGCAGCATCAAAATAACAGTTCTGTAACATCCATACTAGCGAAAGAACGAAAAGCCAGCACGCTGTTTCACATCATTATGGTTGCATCTAGTAAAAGTACTGAGTTCTCACGTATGGTTAAAGAGAGATTCTCTGCACCCCCAATTGCTTGCTGCCTGCCAATCAGATTTTATAAGCTGCCTTACACTCATCATTGTTGGTAAGAAAGGTGGCATAAAAATATTTTAACAAACCAATCAGTTCCTATCCTAATCTTTAGAAAGATTTCCAGCCTAGTGAGGGTGCTGAGAATCCCGTTTGAGACCACTACCTATCTCCATCCCAGAACTAGTTTCCAGGAGGCCCTGAGGAAAACTAAACTCTAATAATGTACAGCAGTGGTTCCCAACGTTTTTGATACAGTGACTGACAAACCCTAATTCATTTGGTACAGTGCCCTATCCAGGGTCAGCCCAAGTTTTCTGGGTGCTCTGGAATTAGGGATTGCAGACTCACATGATTCCAGTTCTTTTTCGATCCAGCTGGCAACTTCTTCCACCTTTTCACTAGCAGGACACAGGCATTGCATATATCTCCTGAGCGAGCTTCGTGCAGACTGTGAAGAAAAACACCTTGATTCAGTAGTTTGGCCTCCACTAGAGACAAATACAGGGGGAAGACTTTTGATTTGGCCCCTTTTTAAAAATGGGCTTTGTATGCGTGCCGGGGGGTGGGGCAGGGAGGAGATAGGACACATTCCACTTATATTAAAACTCAAGTTGTTGGTCAGTCAGTCTGTGGCCACTTGCTAAAACATTATCTGAGTTCTCTTAAACAGATGCCTTTTAGGAAAGTGAGAGCTTCGACCAGCCAAACTGTGTGCCGAAGCAACTTATCAAACCAGACCCAACTGTTCTCCCCACACTTCTTCGATGCTGGCAATATCACAACTGGCCCAGATGAAGCTCTTACCCGAAACAGTTCTGGAAGTCCTTCTCGTAACGCTTGCTGTCAGTGAAGCGAGAACTGGAAGACTTGGCTCTGCAAATACAGCAGCCCTCTAAGCTCCGGTACATCTTCGGCTTGTGGAACCCGAACATCTTCTCTTTCCTCTGTTACCCTGTAGAGGTCAAAAAAGAAAAAGCAAGATTGAACTTAGAACAAACAAGGAGGACCGGCTGGAAGGTTGCCAAGACCCCCCGCACCATGTGCAATTCTGGTAGTACATCAGTTTATAATAATGCTTGGAAGGAAGATGATAGATCGCGCCCTCTCAGCATCCTACTCCATCTTCCTTAAGGACAGAGGTCTCAAATGCAGTTCTGCTGATCACCAGCAGTAGCTTTTTCTTCCCAAGGCAGACGGCATCATAGCAAATTCAGTCTGACATGCAGCAAGGTGACCCAAACCACAACGCTTAACTTGAAAAGGCTCCCTCCCGACTTCAGATCAGACTTGTCACCTCAGCTTAACATAACAGGATGTAACCTGCAAAAAAACTCCTTTGGAAAGGGAATCCATGAGTTGGACCCAAAGAACCACAAGCAGAAGTCATCAGTTCTTTCCCACAAATTGCTACGAGAAACCTTGTTCAAGAATCTGCACAGTACTATAATGGTTGGATTCCACACACCAGTTTTTGCAGCCCCCCTCCCCCCCCCTCGTGCAAGAGGCTGCATGAGTAGAACTTCTTTTGATTTATTTTCCCTTTTCTTGCACGGCTTTCTAGCAGGAGGCATAAGCCAGTCCTTTTAGTGCACAGAGGACACCTGACAACTGTCAAGACGACACCTCTGAATCCAATTTGACATACTAAAACGGCACAGTTCCTCACTGTAATTTAACATGCAGCAAAAACACGCAGTCAAAAAAAATGGAGGAGCCCCAAGCCCCAGCACTCGCCCTTAAATCTCAATCAACCTCAAATTGAAAATCTGCTAACAGTTAATGCCAACTGTGGGTGGCAGAAACCTCCCCCTCCCAACTTGACGGCAGATCCCCATTCCCCCCAAACATTACTCTTCGAGTGAAATGTGTGTGCAAAGTACTGTAAAGTCACAGCTGACTTATGAAGACCCTGGAGAGTTTTCAAGGCATAGAGATGATTTGCCGTTGCCCGACTCTGCACAGTGGTCTCCCATCCAAACGCTTACCGGGGCTGACCTTGCTTAGCATCCAAGATCTGATGCCATCCATGTCAGGCCTTCTTGTGAAGTACCGTCACAAAAAAAGCCACTCCCATGGACAGAACTTTGTTACAATAGAAATTCAGTTATTCACAAGGAGTCAAGTTCATCACCACAAGTCCCCTTGAACTAGCTGCCCATGTTCCTGCTTCTATGTTATGTTCTCCTTAATTGGGAAATGAGGGAATCAATCCTTGTGCCTCAAGAATGCAAAGAATGTGCCCTCCACTAAGCTGAGTCATGTTCTGCCTTTAGGACCAGGTCACAGGGACCGTGTGTGTGTGTGTGTGTGTGTGTGTGTGTGTGTGTGCGTGCGCGCGCGCGGAAGAGAGTGTAACACTGAGGAAAGGGCATCTTCCAGGACAAAGTCAGCAAGAAGCTTGATCAGGTTTTTTTAATCCTCCTGTGAGCTACTGAAAGCTTTCGCCCAGTTTCTACAACTGATTTTCCATCTATCTCGGAGTAAAACTGTAGTAACACCAGGACTAAAACCAACAAGAGAATGGCTGACAACCCCCAAAGTGGGCAATCTCGACCAAAGACTGCAAAAATAGCTTTTGCTGGCTTACTGTGCTGGCGCCTCATCTGACCATGCGAGAAATGGTAATAAGAGGAGGATGCGGAAACAGGATGCATCCCACGGCAGAATCCTGTTTCACTCCATCGTCCTTCTCTTATCTCCCAACTCTTGTGCTACTGTCTCACTATTTATTTTTAGATGCTTTAAATCTACACCTACTGTGCCAGCAGTCACTCCAATTGTATCACACTCAGGCACAGCTTACCACCCAATGCTTGCGATGATGAGCAGGCTTATCAAGTCCCACTGCACTCGTTGGCATGTTAAGACCAACACCAAACACACAGAGTACTGATCTCAACATTCCTTGCACAGCGTGGTGTAGTGGTTAAGAGCAGGTGGATTCTAATCTGGAGAATTGGGTTTGGTTCCCCACTCTTCCACCTGAGTGGCAGAGGCTTATCTGGTGAGCCACAAGTGTTTCCGCACTCCTGCATTCCTGCTGAGTGACCTTGGGCTAGTCACAGTTCTTCAGAACTCTCTCAGCCCGAAATACTTCACGAGGTGTCTGTTGTGGGGAGAGGAAGGGAAAGGAGCTTGTAAGCCACCTTGAGTCTCCTTACAGGAGAGAAAGGTGGGGTATACATCCAAACTCTTCTTCTTCTTACCAGTTCTATATTCTCTCATCATTAAATGTCACTTTAAGAATCAGATACTCAAGAGGTTCTTCTTTCTTTTTTTCATGCTAAACTACTTTCCGACACTGTGGGGTCAAATTCACAGAAATGAAGTCCCACAGGATTTTGCAAACATGGTTCAAATTATTTGCGTGAAAGCGTTTATTTCACGTCAAACTGTTTTTCATGTCGAACTGAGAATGGTTTTGCCACGCCTGAAGTGGAACTGGAGGAAGAATACCAGACTGGAATTCAAAAAGTGGCACCCATCTACACTTTACATCTACTACATGAATACCGGATGGGGATAAGTTTCTGGGTTGCAGTGTGTATTAGGAACTTTTTTTTTTTACAGTAAAGAGTATCTCAGCAGTGGAATCGGCTGCCTAGGGAGGTGGTAAGCTCCCCCTCACTGCGGGTCTTCAAGCAGCAGTTGGACAAACACTTGTTAGGGAAGTTTTAGACAGATTCTGCATTGAGTAGGGGGCTGGGCTAGATGACCTATATGGCCCCTTCCAACTCTAGGATTATAACAAACTACTTTCTGGTTGCAAACCCATGAGGCCAGAAACTATCCGATGCCACTGAGTTAGAAGCCAGTTCATGAAATGTCTTTGCCAAGCCTGAAGTAGAACTGGAGGAAGGATACCAGCAGAGGTGGGATCCAGCAGGTTCTCACAGGTTCCCGAGAGTAGGTTACTAATTATTTGTGTGTGCCGAGAGGGGGTTACTAATTGGTGATTTTGCCACGTGATTTTTGCCTTAGTTGTGCCCCTCCTCTCAGCAGTAGTGCACAGAACTTGAAGCAGTCTAGCAGGAGGTGCACCGGCGTGCGTGGCAGCCTGCGCCTGCATGCATTCGTTTCCTGCCCAAGGACCGGCGCAGTGGCTGTGTTCTTGCCACAGCCCTGCCCAGGAATGCTCCGCCCCTGGAATGCCTGGCCCCGCCCGTCTTGCCCCGCCCAGCCCCATTGGCTCTACGCCACAGTTTGAATCCCACCACCATGGGAACCTGTTACTAAAATTTTTGGATCCCACCAGTGGATACCAGGCTGGGATTCAGTCCATGTGCCACTATCAGGCAACGTCAGCCAGACAAGCCAGTACAAGGAGACCAGGGCCAAACAAGTCTGCTTGCACAAACACCTTACAATGGGTCAGGGGACCGCTAAAAAAACCTTGCTTGTTAGCTAGAGCAGCTCAGGAGTCCTGATTTTGCTGAGTACAATCTAGTTTTCATGCAGAAGAACAAGGTGGAAAAACAATTTGTGTTATCTAAAATGATGAAAGAGAACGCTTTTTCTTAAAACATTTGCAGGGCAGGGTAGAGAACAAGAATCTAACCTTCCACCCATAGAGAGATGGAGAACACAAAATTTGCTACACTGTTTCGCATCAGACAGAACAAAAATGATAATTACAAAAGTAATTACAGTCACGTTATCATCCAGCTGTGCAAAAAACAAGGGGGAGCACAGCGCAGAGGTAAAAGTTGAAGGAGATTAAAAACACAAACAAGAACAGACTATGGAACCAGCCATCCAATAATGTGATTGCTAAGCAGCTGTCTGAGCTGTTTTTAAATATTCACACAGGATCCAGATTATATCACACTCACCATAGCAGCCAGAGTACAAAAACACACAAAAGAAAACACTGGCCTCCCAAAACTTTACAAACTAAACTTTTTACCTCTGAAAGTGGAAATGGAACTGATACTGATCCCATTCCTGATTTGTTATTATCTGTTTGGAAAGTTTATATGCTGTTTTCCAAAGAATTTTAAAATCAAAAACAACAACAAAAACCTTAAACCACAACCAGAAAAAAACAAGTATAAGATAAACTAGTCAGGTCCTATCTCCACACTATCACAACTGGAATCGTGCTGCTAACAATACTCTACCTTTGGTCCTGAAGTCTATGGTTTACCATAAAGTTTTAGCTGAAAACTAGAGTGTCACTGGTGAATTTCCCCATTTTGCACCCACTGCCTAGCTAAGCGCTGGTGGGAATGCCTGGGGGGGGGGGGGGGGGGGTGGTGTCGTAGCAGAATTCTTGCCAAAGCATGAGACTTGGCAACCCTTAAACAGTATAATACACACCAAACAGACTAAACCAATATAGATAAAACAGCTGGGGGGCATCCTTATTTAAAACCATGGGTTAAAAAAGAATGGATGTTGTGGGTTTTCCGGGTTGTATGGTAATGTTCCAGTAGTGTTTTCTCCTGACTTTTCGCCTGCATTTGTGGCTGGTATCTTCAGGAGAAAATGCTACTGGAGCATGGCCATACAACCCGGAAAACCCAAAACATCCTAGTGATTCTGGTTGTGAAAACCTTCGACAATACATAAAAAAGAATGATTTATTACCTAAAACAAATGTCTTCCCTTGTGATGACTACCTGATATCTACAGGAAAGCAAGGTAGGTGGGTAGGTTAGAATCACGAGGGAGGGAATTTCAAAGTAAGGTAGCCACCACTAAAAAAAGTCATGGCTCCGGTCACCACCCACCTCTCCTCTGCAGGCAGGGGCACACAAAGACCAGTGCTTTAGAAGTGGGCCCTAACTGGTGGTCAGTGGGCCCTAACTGGTGGTCACAATATGAGCACGGGTGATCCTTCAGATACCCTGGCAGAAAGCTATGCAGGACCCTACAAGCAAGAACAGATATTTAAATAGTGCCCGCAAACAGGCAGGCAGCCAGTGCAGATCTTTCAGCACAGCTGGTTCTTAAATCTAGCCCCCAAGAACAGCCTGGCTGCTAAATTTTGGATCAGTCTGTTAGGACTTTGCTAGCCCCATGTGTATGTTGGAGGCAGTGGGAAAGTATACTGCCTCCCATCTCTTTTTACAGGACTACTCAAGGCTCAATGCAGATTCACAGTAATCTCTGCACTCACCAACCCATTTTGGTGCTATTCACTGATTCATAGAGTTGGAAATTCATCCCATTTTCATACTACAGCTACCATACCTTGTAAAAACAATTAGTCCTGAGTCTCCAAACACCCCCTGGCCATTCCATCACATGCTCAGAAAGCATCCCAGAACCTGTTGCCGGATGCTGCTATAGACAGAGGAATGCAGATGGCAGCTACCTGGCATGCTAATACCTGTAACAGAGAGTTTATAGACGCTCACATAAGTGTTAGACATACCTTGAATTATTCAGATCTATTTCAGCCCACACCAAGAATGGCATAAATGTCAGTTCTCCTCTCAGTCGTGCTATAAAGACAATTAACCTGTTCCAAGTAGAACATAGAAAAAGCCAGAATTAGAGTTCCTTAGCCATGGTGTAAACTGATACTGCTTTTCTATCTTTGAAGTAGTAATAGGATAGATGCCTTCCGCCATCCCCAGTAAACATGCATTTGCAAAAGACAAAGGAAGGAAAAACAACCTTTGTGGCATAAAGTAAAAATATTTCACTACTGGAAAGAAGAGATTTGCTTGGTCTCAGATATCTCCCGAACATTAGAACCTAGCCCCTATGACCATCCAAGCAGAATAACAATAAAAATACATTAGGGTCCCTATGACTGTTTATAAAGCACCTTTAAATATCCCAAAGGCACTTGACAATCTTTCATTCATAAACAACCTAGTAAGGTAGGCCATTTAAAAACTAACAAAATGGTCAATGCCCATGGAAGTGATATGGAGTTTAGATTTTAATGCACTCTGATGATAAGAGCATCAAAAACTGGAATTACAGTTAGATGGGAGGGAGACTCACAAATCGGGTTGGGGCAGAGAACAGCAGCAAAATCCACACTCCCAACAATTCCCCTTTCATGATTCTTAGGGACAAGAACTGGTGCGCCTATCTTCACAGTGTAAAGACTTTCAGCTGCCCTCAATATTCCAAGATCCAGGAGAATATTCAGTTGCAACCATGGGTTTGGCTTCTTTTTTGTTGATATACAACAGTTACATTTTTGTGCATGCCTAGGGAGACCTCTGCAGATGGAAGGACCCTTCATTTGTCTGTGAGTGCCACGGTCTTACTGCTTTTATGACCGGAACAGGGTAGGGGTACAGCCAGTTAGTGAAACTTCCAAACCACGATCCATTCCAAAAACCTAGTGCACTTTCAGTCAATCAGCCTACAATCAAGTTTACCTTTTACAAAGTATGACCACAATTGAAACAAGGATGTGTGAATAAATCTGGGGCGCTTTAATTAAAAACAGGAATTGATTGAGGTGAATGAACCGACGCACATCTGAAACTGGCCAAAATTGAAACTGGCAGTCCAATTTCCGCCAGAACAATGAGATTTCTTGTCCATTTAAAAATTAAACTCGCACTGCAAGAGTCCAGTATTTCCGCAACACATTTCCATCTTGCTATTTTTGTGCATGTGGGTTGCAGCTGATTGCTCCCATCAGCCATGCATCGGGCAAGATCAAACAAAGCCTGAACTACAGGACATAAAAATGTGCAAAAGTATTAGAGGCCTTTTCCACCAACCGCCTTGGGCTCAGGAATTTGCTCCCTCCTCCCTTGAGGTGACCTTTGCCGCCTTCTGGTCACAGTGAACAGCTTCTGTTCCACCATGAATCCCTTAGAGGTAGGAGGCACGGGAGAGAAAAACATTGGTTCGCTAGTTAACTTTTATTAGACTAATATTGAGCCAAGCAATTTACACTCTGAAGTTTGTCAAGACTTCCACACAGACTTAGCAGGTCACCTGCCCAACACTCCTCATTTTTAGTCCAACTTAGCAGAGGTTCTTTCATACAGTCCAGCTCACTGAAGCCAGTATTATGTAGTGCCTAGACTTCCGTTCAAATCCCCACTCTACCAAGGAAGTTTGCCTTGGACTAGTCTCTCTCTCTCCCTAGCCTACTTGTGAGGATAAAATAAAGGAGACGAGAACAATGTAAGCTAATCAAGTCACTTCACACTGGAATGAAAAGTGAGGTATAAGTAAAAGTTGGACAATGAAGAAGGCTGACAGGAAGAAAGTTAGTTCCTTTGAAAATGGACTATTGGAGGAGAGTTTTTGAGATATCATGGACAGCCAGACAAATAAGTGGGTTCCAGATCAAATCAAGCCTGAACTGTCCCTAGAAGCTAAAATTACCGAGGTTGCTGTACTTTGGTCACATTATGAGAAGGCAAGACTCACTGGAAAAGACAACAGTGCTGGGAAAAGTTGAAGGCAGAAGCAAAAGAGGAAGAACCAACGCCAGATGAATTGACTCAGTCAAGGGAGCCACAGTCGTCAGTCTGCAAGACCTGTTCAAGACTGCTAACAATAGGATATTTTGGAGGTCATTAATTCATAGGGATGCCATAGATCGGAAGTGACTTGATAGTGTTTACACAAACATAGTACTAGCAATGAATACGTATTTCTTCCCACTCCACTAATAGTGTATTTCTTATTTTTTTAATTTCAATTTTTTTCAATAAGCCTTTAATGGCATATAGAACATACAATATAAATACAATTAAAATTACTAGATAAAACTTCACACTGGATCATAAGTTCAGTTCGCAAACCTCAGCCAGAAACTTTGCCACTGCGAGACCACAGTCAAGGTCATTACAGTTTAAGAGCATATTTACTTTATCAAGCTCTGTAAGGGTTTTCATGGAGTCAATGATTTGTAATAAGCTGGATCTTGGATTCTGGTAAAGTGGGCAGTGGAGGAGAATGTGCGCAATGGAATCCAACTGCCCTGGACTGCAGGGGCAAAGCCTCTTATCGTTTGGTAGACCCTTGAGTCTTCCTCTATGGAGCGGGGATGGCATAATGTTAAATCTAGCCAGCATGTAGGCTCTCCTATAAAGTGTATTTCTTATTAGATAACATTTACGTCAAAGTCCTAATTTCATTACACACCAACAGAGATGTATTGGCATGTTGAGATCTGACATCCTAGAACTCGCACAAAGCATGCAACACCAGGCCACATCATTAACTGTTCACTCCTACTGGGGTGTATGAAACACAGACTTATACCAGCCAGCATGGCTAAGAACCCAGGATGCAGTTAGACAGGTGAAGATGCTGCTGTGCAGGTAAGAACAAGATTGACCCTCAGTGGCTGAGATTCGGGTCAGGTCACCAGAAACTATAAGTGAGTTTAGCGCCCAACTCCAATGGTGTAGAAGTAAAATGCCACTCTTGGGGGTCCTGTTCCAGTGAGGGGAAAGTGTCTTCTACATACAACACTGGGAAGTCTCGCTGTCACTGAGAGGAAACCCATGGTATACAGACATGTGTGAACTCAGTTTATGTGAACAGAGTTAAAGAAATGCTTTTTGGATTG
The DNA here is from genome assembly GCF_021028975.2 of Sphaerodactylus townsendi. NCBI lineage: Eukaryota > Metazoa > Chordata > Lepidosauria > Squamata > Sphaerodactylidae > Sphaerodactylus > Sphaerodactylus townsendi. The sequence continues at coordinate 26,535,146 of NC_059430.1, forward strand.
CACAAACTTTCCCTCCACACCCATCAGCCCCTACTGTTTTACTAGTATATAATCTACACATATATTCTGCACAGATGTGTTTTGGGGTGCCCCAGGAATTCTATGCATAAAAGTACCTTGGTCCACTTTTAGACTCATTGCCTTGGTCGCTACCTTAAATCCCACCTACCCTCCACTCTCCACCCAATCAGATGCTGGCTTGAAACTTCCACAAAAGATCATGCCAACCATCATGGTCATCACTACAGGCAGATATCGCATCCCATCCTGTGGGAGAGAAAGAGAGGAATGTTTCATCCCACACCCCCAATAACCTGGGAGGTAGGATCAGTTCATACGTGCATCCAAATTACGCGACTTTGAGCTAAATGTGGGAACTCACTCATGGCGCCTGAGAATATGTGAAGGATCTCCGGCATTTGATCTCATTGTATCAATCACCTCATCACTTGTGGCTGCACTAAACACGCCAGACGTGTGTTGTGGGAGGGCCTTAATTTTATTTTATTTGCCATCAAGTCACAGCTTACTTATGGTTACCCCTTGAATTTTTCAACTCTGACCCAGATAAACCAGGATAGTCTGAACTTCTCAGACCTCAGAAGCTAAGACAGGCTGACCCTAACAAGTATTTAGATGGGAGACCTCCAAGGAATACCAGGGTTGTGAGGTCGAGGCAGGCAACGGCAGACCACCTCTAAAAGTCTCTTGACTTGAAAACCACACTAGGTGTCACCATAAGTCAGATATGTCTTGATGGCCCCCCCAAAATATCAAGTGTGGTTTCCCATTGCCTGCATCTGTATCACAATTCTGGTATTCCATTGTAGTCTCTTTTCCACCCTGCTCAGCTTCTGAGATCTGTAAGATCAGGCCGGCCTCAGTTATCTAGGGCTAATTTCTGTTTTTTTAATACCCCTCCATCCATGAGGTCCACACATGTGCAGAGAAATATAAAAAGAAAGGGTTGGACAGTTGTAGCCACTGGCAAATTGGTTGGGGATGAGTGTTACAGACGTAGAAGAGAATGAAAGTAGTCAAAGCTCCTTCGAGAAAGTCATGTTTATAAACTTGGGAAATGACTTGATGGTGGGACAGGAGTGGGGTGAAAGTCAAACAATTGAAAAAATTCACTGGAAGGGGACCAAATTCACTGTTGTGATAGAAACACTACTACTATCTCCAAGTAGTTGAGGTGGGAAGGGCTATTGGGGGGGGTATGTTGGAAAAGAGGCTATAATATGGATATACTTGTTATCATAGGTATATTGATATAATGTCCTTTATCTTGCAATTTCAGATGTGATTAGATTTGTGCCTTTAAGAGGAATTGATGGATAAAGTTAAGAGAACCAGAGGCCAACTGAGACCAGCAAGCTAACTTCAGGGCAGGCAGAGAATGACTCCTCCTGTGAAAATAGAAAAAACACGAAGAGACCCCTCTGAAAGCCCACAGAACAGCCCATGAAAAGCCCGGAGGTAAATGCACAATGGGCCAGAGAGATGTAGATTCATATCACAGAGGTAGAAAATGAGGAAAAGCACATTTAATGTGATGTCAAGAACAACCTGGAACTTCTTTCACGTTTGGCCATGTGCTTAAGGGAGAGGAACCACAAAACCGTAACAGAAATAAATCAAGCCACTGCCTTGAAAACAAATTTCTGACAAGTACCTGCAAATAAAGACCGGCAGCACCAGCCTACATACACACTCAGGGCCAAGAACAAAGACCACCCACCCGCCGCCACTTCTGCAAAAGACGACCTACTTTTCAAAACAGTCCATAATGATCAGGTAGACGTGGAGCTCCAGCACTTCCGTAGAGGCAGGCAGCGAGCAGATCCCCATGTGCGAGGGGGGTTCTGCTTGCCCAAAACACACACCCACCCACCCAGCGCAACTCAAGAGGTGCAAACAGCAACAGGACCCAGTCCTAGCAAATTCGCATTGTAGGAAAGCCGCCTTTCCCCTTCCAGGACCAGTCATCGCCACGAGGTCTCCTAGAGAATGCCCAGTCTTGCCAGGGAACTACAGGGAGACTTTACAGTTAATCATATTGTTGTTTTCCCGGGCATGGTTCGATGATCAAAGAGCCTGCCCAGGCGGTGCAAGATGTGTGTGCGCGTGCAGAGAACGCACTGAATTGCTGCACTAAGCACATCACTCACGCACAACCAATGCAAAGCGTTAAACAACACGGGCAGGCCACGGAAGCGACTCAGGGCAAACGCCCGGTTTTATTCCCAATTCCTATTTTCACCCTAATGGGCGGTTCGTGTAGGGCTGGCCCGCTTCGTGGGCCGATGAGAACGACCCTCCTTAATCTCCCCAGCGCTACTGGTGGCCAGTAATCCCCGCAGAGCCTGCAGCGGTCGGGGTCTCCGCTGTTGTCACGCACTGCCCCGACACGCCCCGCTCCCCCTCCAACCCATCAATAGCAGAGTGACGCCAAGAAGAACGGCGCAGTTTTCCAGTCTGCAAACGAAGTTTAGGAGCCACAGGACAATGCATTTGCATTGTATCGCCTTCACCCCGCACACCTGCGGGTGCACTGGGAGGGAAGAGCGGGAAATGGAAAGGGATTAGCAAAGTTTTACTTTCTGAACAAAAGGAACTTCAAAGCGGTCCCGCACCTCCCCGCAGCATTTCCTGGAAGGACACCGTCTCCCTCCCGCGAGCTCTTGCTGCTGCCCCGGCAGACGTGCACGCGATCTGCCCCCGCTACCCGGGTTCCTGTTGCAGGCTTTTGTCCTGACGTCATTCAAGGGGGTACAAACACGGGGGGTGCAAAAAGGGCTTCAAGAGGACGCGCGCGAGAGAAAGGGGGCAAAGATGTGTGCAAAATGCTCCAATGATAATTCACGGCCGCCGGTGGCCCCGCAACAGCCGCGTGGGGGTCCGTCACCCCCCCCCCCCCCACGGCGGAGGTGTGGCTGATGGGACAATCCGCTCCGGCGGAGTCGCTTCCTGCCTGTGGAGACACCCGACACGCCTCCCTTCTTCCAGGCGGATAGCGTGGTGCCTTCCACGGAAGAACGACTGTGGGCGCGCGTTTAAAGTTTAACCACCCACCCCACGCAAGAAAGTCTCGAGAAGCAGCTGCTTTGTAACGACAGGCCCCTCTTCCCCCGGCTGGGCTGCAGTGCACCACAGGGTCGGAGAGTATAAGCCGCCGGTATTCTACAAACCTCCCCCCCCCCCCACCCACTTGCAGAGCTCGGCAGCCACATGCTATATAAGCCCTTTGTTTTCGCTTTTGCTCTCCGCCGCTGCCTAAGGGAGGGAAAACAAGGCTCCGCCGGACCGCGCGGGCTGCAGTATCCTCGAAATTAAGATGGCATTTACTGGACGCCGGATCGAGGAGAAGGGTTCCTGATCCACCTTGGAGCAAAACAAACCGCACATTGGGGTGGGGGGGAGGGAGGACACACAGCAAGGCGGGGTGGAAGTTGAGCTCAAAGTTAGACACCACGGATGGCGAGGCTTTTTTTCCAACTTTGGAAGTCGCAACTCTCCACCTGGCCCGGTCTGTCTGCGAGACCCGCTTCGATCCATATAAACAGAGCAAAAGGAGCGCAACGACCTGCGAGGGAGCAGAGAGCACGTGTCGTTGTCAGCAAGATCTTGCCCCATCATTAGGTCGCTCCGGTGTGTGCGTGGCGGGGGGTGGGTGGGTGTTGTTCTTAAATAGCCCATAAAAGACACAAATGTTCCACACCGCCATCCCAGGCTACTGTCTGCAGGTCCTCACCCCCTCCACCCGGATTGACACCACCATGGCCGGCATCCGCGGCCTTGCCCAATGCAACAAGCCCCCTCTCGGCTCGATCTACAGGTGTATTGTTTGCAGAGAGAAAGAACCCGACTCCCGGGAACGTTCCAAAACGGAACGTTCCTGTCGTTAACATTCCGGTGCTTCCAAGCCTGCGCTGGCTGACCCGACCTCGAAGTGTTTTCAGCAAATCTCCCCCCCCCCTCCGCCCCCTTTGGCTTCCCATTGTCACCAGTCCCACGTCCACGATGGTAACGGACGGCACAAATCTGGCCGCCGCCAGGGTCGAAGGAAGCCGCTGCTATTCCGAATCCGGTGTAAAAGACAAGGAGACCGCGCTGGCGTGGAAGGCTCAGCAGCGCTGCAGGTATCATTTCGTCTTCTCGCCAACTTTTCAAACTAGCCGTTTTCAACTCACGGAATGAAGCGTCGGAGAAGAGGGCCGCCCCAGCCTTCTCGATAACCATTGCACACAATTATTGCAGAATGAAAATACTGATTTTTGGGGGTGGGCTCTTCCGCGCGTGAGGTTCAAACGGCTTCGAACCTGTCTTTTTTTTAAACCACCACCTAATCCAGCGGCTATTTTTTTTCTCAGACACACGCCTGAGTTCACTTTTGAAAAAGTCCATGTCACTCGCCGCATGCTCGACCTGTAACAATGCAGCCAGCGCTTTCGATCCGGCAAATCCGCTTCCCGCCTCCTTTTCCAACATTTTTAGTTCCGAGTCCAACACATTGCAAAGAAAAAACACCTTACAAACTGCCCCGTCTACGCACGAGTACTTTCCACACATATGGAAAAAGACTATCTTGGTTTTGGAAAAACAACAACCCGATATGCTAATTTAAAAGCAAGAAACTTGTCCAACCGGTGCTCCGCATCTTTGCCGGCTTCTGCCTTTTTTCTTATCTCCCGATGCAACAACAACAAAACAACAACATTAAAGCACTTACCTCCGACAAATAGCGTGCTCGTTGCTCTGATGCGCGCGGCGCTCTTCCCACCCCTCCTCCTCCCCGCCTTCCTCCGCGCACCCTCGTTGTCGAGCGCCTGTTGTCTGGATGGATGTTGTCTGGATGGATGCAAGCGCCGGACTCATTGGCTTCACTTCCCTTCGATCTGCGCCTGCGCCGTTCCCACGGCTCGTTTCTCCTCAATCGAGCTCTTTTGCATACGCGCAACATTGTCCTTTTAAGGGAGAGAAGGGCCGAGCGAGACGGCCGGCGGAGAGGGGGAGGGACGACTCATTGTGACGCCACAGATGACTTCACACGCGCGCGGCGCTCGGGCTGCAGCTTGGCCGACAACAATCGCAGCGGCCGGTGATGCCCGAACTGCAGATGGGCAGAGGCGAAGCAGCACAGGCGGTCCCCTGCAATTGCTTTTGGGATGCTTCCTGTCTTTGGTGTGCACGCAGGTGACCTTGTGGGAGGATGCGTCCCCCTCCTAAGTTCCTTGAGTTGGAACAACTTTTAGTGGTTTGTGCATCTTTCAAATCGCGTGTACTCATGTAGTTATTGTATTGTCGGAGTCTTTCACGGCCGGAATCTCTAGGGTGTTGTGGGTTTTCCGGGTTGTATGGCCATGTTCCGGTAGCATTTTCTCCTGACTTTCGCCTGCATCTGTGGCTGGCATCTTCAGAGGATCTGATGGTAGCAAAGCAAGGGGGGGGTATATATACCCGTGGAATGTCCAAGGTGGGAGAAAGAACTGTTTGCATTGGTTAAAAGTGTTAAGAGTGCAATTTAAAAGTGTAATCTGCATGTGTTAAGTGGAATTCACCCATTTTAGCACCCTGGACATTCCAAAGGTATATACTCTCCACTTGCTTTACTACCACCAGATTCTCTGAAAATGCCAGCCACAGATATGGGTGAAACATCAGGAGAAAATGCTACTGAAACATGGCCATACAACCCGGAAAACCCAACACCCCATTTAGTTATTTATTCATTTGATTTATAGGCTGCTCTTTCCCAGAGGACTCAGGGTGGCTTACAAATCTTGGAAAACTACCTACTTGTTTTGAGAGAATGTCTCTAAACTTCAGGAAAGCTTTCGCTGTGAGGAGATTGGAGGGTGCTTAAGTTTGTTTCTGAAGATGCTGGGGATTTCTACCGGAAGTACTCCCGCCCTGATTGAGTTTATATTTTCCGACTGGCCAGCTGTGTTCTTTTGCCCTCACTTTCCCAGGGGAAGGGAGTGTTGAAGGGAGACCACAGATGAGGCTGGCCTTGAGAATTACTGCTCCTGCCCTTCATGTTCCCTTGATTAAGGCTTGCAAAGGCGAGGCCTGCTGTCTTTGAAATTCACATTCAGTTTTAAAAAGCTGCTGCACTGTTGTTACTGCTGAAAGGAATTAATACATCCCAACAACTCCTGCCTCATGTTAGGAACGGAAGGAAATGTTAAGTTATTTTTATATATTAGTTTCATTCTTAGAGTACCTTCCAGAGATCGCTTGCCACGGTCCCGTTCCTGGAACAGATCACAGCCACATAGAATCATAGAGTTGGAAGGGGGCATACAGGCCATCTAGTCAGACCTCTTGCTAGTCTAGTCTAGCCGCTGCTTGAAAACCCTCAGGGAGAGGGGCATTTACCACCTCCCTAGACAGCCGATTCCACTACCTTGGCAAGGATAAGGTGGGGGGGCTGAGGGAGTTTTGAGAGAGGTAGCGGCTAGCCCAAAGTCACGCAACAAGGAGGTTACCGTGGAGAATTGAGGGAAACAAGCTGGTTTCACCAGTCTGAATGGCTTAACCGATACACCGTACTTTGTCCCAGAGTAGCAGCCGAAGCTGCAACCAAGGGCTCATGGGCGACCTGTGCAGCTTTTGACTTTTAAAACAGCAAACTCCTGTGCTGTGTCATAAATAGCTTTGGGAAGTTCCCCATAATTTCAAAAGGAATATGCTCTGTGGCAGGAAGACCTATTTGAGAATTACATCCCAAATAATGCTTTGGGCATGCAGAACTAGTTGCACAGTCTAGGCGTCAGACATTAAGACTTGGTATCCTGGATTTAAATCTACCAAAGCAATTGAGAGATTAGCAAAGACTGTTCGTGATTTGGCCTGCTTCCGGCTGATGTGGCAAGCGCATGCAGTATCGCTTTGCATGGGATTTTGAATGGCACGGCTGGCGGTGTCACCAGGGAAGGCATGTTATGCATTCTAGACAGCTCCATAATTTCTAAGTGTGGTGGGAGGGAGGAACCTACCCTTCTTTCAGCATGCATGAACACAACTGGCAGGCATCAATCGTTTCAGAAAACAGTCTGTTCTTTACACTAAAGTGTATTCTTTATACTAATAGCAAGCTTTAAAGACACCGTCATCTTGGAGAAAATAGTTTCAGATGAGTTGCTATGTTGGTCTGCAGCAGAAGAACTAGATTAGAGTCTAGTAGCACCTTAAAGACATACATTTTGGAGAGTTGAAGCTCCCTTTGTGATGAAGAGAGTTTGGACTCTGCAAAGCTTGTACCCTAGAAATCTTGTTGGTCTTGAGGTGCTACTCAGAGGGGTAGCTAGGAAAAATGTAGCCTGGTGCAAAATCTGAGCCCCCCCCCCCCCCCCCCGGTATGGGTGGCTGCCCTCCCCCACCACAACCAAACAACTTTTTTTGCATCAGGTCTTGAAGTCAGTGTACGGACCCGGGGGTAAGGAGAAGTGGTGTGGGGCAATTTTCTGCCCACCACGTGACTAAATGGCGTCTGCCTGACATTTGACCTCTTAGGTCCCCCTGGACAGTATGCCAGTGGTGCTACTGGACTCAGTAGCACAGCTGCCTAAAATTGCACCAAGGGCAAGCACAAAGACTCCCCCCACCCCTGGGCACCATCTGTGTAGGTCGTGGAGGTGGTAGGTATAGTTGATGAACTGTCCTCTTCCCTCACCCAACTCTTTTCGCACTGCCTACCATGTAGCCAGGTTAGGGGCAGGTGTGCAGTTGAACAGCCAGTGTTCAAGCAGGCTTGCCCCACACAAACTCCATGGAAAGTTCAGGAGCAGGGCGGGCCTGTTTGATGCTGGGCTAGACTTGGTCAGGTCCAGCTTTAAACTGCAGGTTTTAAGTGGTTTTTTGGTTCGGTTCTTTATTTCTGGAACCCTGCCATGGAACCCCTGCATGTATCCGACAGTTCTGGAGCTCTGGCTAGGGAGCATTAACAGGAGTACATGTAAATACTCTCCTGCCCCTCCAGCATGAAAATATTAGGAGTCATGAATAAGCTTTTAGGAAAATGAATATGTTGTTATTGGTTCTTTTTAAATGAAAGAAGCTCTAGCAAAACTTGAAAGAACTTGCAGAGATCCCTGGCTTACAGTTTTGAAAATTCTCCCTGACTTAAGTACCCAAACAGCTGTCTTGGTGGATGGGGCTAAAGATCCTAGTAGTGGATATGCTGAACTCCATGGTTTCGTGTTGATGTGTTTGGGACTGTGCAGGGATGGGTGGAGGAAGGGGAATGGGAGGATGGGGTGTGCATCGGGGAATGCTTGTAAATTTTGATGTGCGTGCACAATGACAATAAATACTTCTTATCTTACCTTAAACACCTTCTCAGTTTCACCTACTACAGTCCTTACCTGGAATGCATTACTCCCATCTGTAACATTTGATGCGCATCTGTGTGTTTGAAACTGGGTTATAAATACGGAAGCCTTGACCAATCAAGGCTCCTGGGACCATGCTCACCATTTCCCCCTACATATACAAATTTTATTCAACCATTACAGAAGAGGTGGTTGCATTAAACAGGGTTTATGTGTGCAGGTAGGTATGAAAGCCGTCCCCAGCTGCTCAACCTAAGACTTCAAGCTGAGCAAGTACAATTTGAATCTGGGAATGTACACTTGGGCAGCAAGCTACAGGCACCTCTTCATATATTATACCTTTTTTAAAGTGGGCACTGTCAACGTGGCGGAGTGGTTAAGAGCAGGTGGATTCTAACCTGGAGAACCGGGTTTGATTCCCCACTCCTCCATCTGAGTGGCAGAGGCTTACCTGGTGAGCCAGATGTGTTTCCACACTCCTACATTCCTGCTGGGTGACCCTGGGGCTAGTCACGGTTCTTCGGAACTCTCTCAGCCCCACCTGCCTTACAAGGTGTCCGTTGTGGGAATTGGAAGGGAAAGGAGCTTGTAAGCCACCTTGAGTCTCCTTACAGGAGAGAAAGGTGGGGTATAAATCCAAACTCTTCTTCTTCTTCTAAATCAAAGCTCGCATGTGACAAACAGGTATTTGAAGACATCTGTTTAATGTAGATACATGTACTGAAGGACTGACTGCAGCTCACTATCCAGCATGTGCGGTTTGAAATGTTTACTCTTGTTCATGTTCTCAGTTCCTTGTCATATGAGCCACTTTTATTTTTCTTTCATTACCCGCCTTTCTCTCAGAGGGGAGTTACTATGATGCCATGCAGATTATCACCTCTCCATTTCTAGAATCCAAACATGCCCCCTCCCCTTTTACCAGATCAGAACAAAGGTCCAGCAACAACATAAAGACAACTGGCCCTCTTATGCTGTTGCATCCCAGCCAGTGGTGTTCAGTGGCATTCTTCTGCCTCTGAACAGGAGGGGTTCTATTTGGTGTCATCGTTGATAGCCATTGATAATTCACTGAAGAGGTTACAGCAGGAGATGCATTTCTGCAGAGATATAAGGTCATGTGTCTGTCAGAGAGTGGAAGATGGATAGCTCATGTAAAACATGATCTGGGTATGGATGCTCTGGGTTGATTGGTGGAGACTGGGGTGCACCCTGCCACGTGGGATACGTTCCCTAAATCTGGATTGGGAGAGGCTTCCCACCCACAAAAGGCAGGAATGATTAAAAGGTTGAAACATCTGTCAGTCCTGGTCCAAATGCTTTGTCCAAATGCTGTTAGATTCCTCAGCAGGGAGCAGGGAGAGGTCAGGATGTGCATTTGTTCCACACAGATCCAGAGGGAATGTTAGAGGTAACCGTTCTGTATTATTACGTTTAACTTAAGAGTTAGGTTTTCTGTTCTTTTTGTTAGATCTCTCACCAGTGGGCAGATACATGTTTTCCTTGACTTGTGTCTGTATCCTCTTTTGTCACTCTACATCCTCTGACCCTGTGTTTTCATTGCATGACCCTGCAGTTCTAGTGCTATAAGAAAGGGAACACTTTCATGCACCCTTTCTTCTACCCCTTCCCCCCACACAATACCTTTTAGCCACATACGCTGCTCTGTGAAAGAGTAAACTTTTATCGAAATGTGATGTGTCCATGCTGTCTGGGTACCATCTCCGTGATGAAGGCACCAGTCATTTGTCAGTGAGAAATCTGACCTCATTCAAATATGCTCGGGTCTTTATGGTCAACTGAGCACAAATGAGCTGTTTTATGAGCTGAAGTGCATCTGTCATCATCTAACCCTGGCAACCATCAGTGCTGGGGGGGCTGGGGAGTAAAATACTGCCGTGCCAAAGAGGCACTCTTGGAACACTGCTTCAAATGGTAGAGCACAGGGCAGCTTTCAAATACAGCTGTAACACTGCACAAATGGCTGGGCGGAAGCATTTAAACCAGGACCGCTTTGCACTTATATGATGCACAGTTAATGTTTTGCACACTTCATACTCGTATTTAGTCATCCTCTTGATATCCCTCTACAGCAGTGTTTCCCAACCTTTTCAAGGTCAGGGTACCCTTGACCTCACTCTTCATATCTCACGGTACCCCTGCTGCCACCCTCCACCTTCCCCTCCCATTGCCCCTGCTTGCCACACCCCCACCTTCCCCTCCCAGGGTGAAGGGTAGCACTGGGGGTGGTGGTGGCTGCTGACCTTGTGGCAGGCCCTGCCCCATGGGCCAGCTCCATGTCCTTGCTGGCGCTGGTGGGAGACACCACAAAAATGAGAGGGGGGAATGGTTGAGAATGGCTGCTCTACAGTTTCACTGAGGTTTCTCATCCCTGTATTCACCTGTTGCCTTGCTTTAAACAGGTGAGTTTGCATTTGGTGTTTAGGTTCTACTGACTGCATGCTTTTAATAGGGATACTGTCTATTCAGTTCAATGTTATCCTAACTTGTTGTCTGTTTAACCGCTTGAAAAGTTTTCTTTTTAAATTATACTTGTAATCTGCCTTGGGTCCTACCAAGAAAGGCAGACTGAAAATGAAAATAATAATTTTTGTACAAGTCAAATGCCAGTACATTGTAAAGGGCTAAGGAAGAGATGCTGAGATATATATACACCTACAAATATCCATCTGGGTCCCCTTAAGTCCAGTGAGCCCAAATATTTGTGTACACTTGGTGTCACCTTTTGGAATGTTTGCTGCAGGAAGCAATGACATACATGTTTAGTAGAAACACTTTTAGAAATTGGGAGTTACTGAAAAGAGAGTTGGAATTTGCATGTTCTACCAGCTGAATACTCAAGGAGCTAGATATGTTTTTGAGTACCTTTCCGAGATGAAAGCTGCTCCAGCAATTCCAAAGTAGCGAGTGGGATGTTTATTCTTTAATCAAAATAGGATGGTTAAGAGCAGTGGACTTTAATCTGGAAAACTGGGTTTGATTCCCTGCTCCTCCACATAAGCGACAGACTTCCAGTGGAGTACTGGATCACCTTCAAGGTGCTGGTGTTGACCTTTAAGGCTATCCGTGGCCTGGGACCCCCATATCTTAGGGACCAGCTCTCCCCTTATGTCCCCACTTGGCCTCTTGGATCTGCAGAGGCCAACTTGTTGGAGACTCTCGGCCCCTCCATGATATAGCTGGCCTCTACTCGGGCCAGAGCTTTTTCTGCTGTGGCCCCTGCCCTGTGGAACACTCTCCCACCCACCATCAGGGCCCGGTGGGATCATGAGCAGTTCCACAGGGCCTGCCAATCAAATTTTTCCACTGGGCCTTTGGGGAGGCCGGTCATTGAGATGCCACCCCTGAATACTGCTGTAGCAGGCTATGCAACATCATCATGTCCAATCCCCCCAGGGCAGAGGGATAGACTATATTTGAGTCCCCATCTCAGTTTATTTGTTATTCTGGTAATGGTTCAAAATTTTAATCTGTATATTTGTTTTAATGTTATTATGTGTTTTTGTACACTATTCAGAGCCCTTCAGGGGTGGGTGCAGTGATGGGATCCAAAAATTTTAGTAACAGGTTCCCATGGTGGTGGGATTCAAACTGTGGTATTAAAAGCACAACAGAATAGGGCTAAATGAGAACCCCTGATGGGGAGGCATTTAGGAAGCCAGGGCATTCCCTGGCGGGGGCTGTGCTTACGAACACAACCGCTTCTGCCTTGGTCCTTAGGCGGAAAGCAGATACCCATAGGCGCAGACTGCTTGGTGCCCCTCCTGCCCAGACTGCTTCAAATTCTGTAAACTCCTGCCGAGAGGAGACCAACAACTAAGGCAAAAATGCATGGCAAAATCACCAATTAGTAGCACTTCTAGAAGCTTTTTTACACACAAATAATTAGTAACCTATTCTCAGGAACCTGTGAGAACCTGCTGGATCCCACCTCTGGGTGGGTGGTATAGCAAATAATAATAATAATAATAATAATAATAATAATAATAATAATAATAATAATAATAATAATAATAATAATAATAATAATAATAATATCTGGTGAACTGGACTTGTTTCTCTACCACATCAAGCTTGCTGAGTGACCTTGGACTGGTCACAGGTCTCTCAGAACTTTCTCAGCTCCACCTACCTCACAAAATGTCTGTTGTAGGGAAAGGAGTTTGTAGGCTGCTTTGAGACTCTTCACAGGAGAGAAAGGCTCAGCATTAATCACACTCCTCTTCTTTTCTTTATTTCCTACTTGCAAGTTGTACAGGACAAGATGGGGTTGAGCCAGAGAAAGTTTTGATCCTATTCAGTCAGTCATGGTTAGGTGGTTTTCGGTACAGCACTGCTGCCGAAGGTGAATAGGTTTAGGTCTGGTCAAGTTACATATGGGAAAAAAATGTAGGATAGATATTCAGTAAACGAAACAAAAATAAAATATTTCCGTTTTTTGCCTTAATAAAACAAAGTGCCAAACAATATTATTCTCAGTTTTATTTGCAAAGACCATTGCATGAAAAGCTGCATTTCACTGTAATCCAAACCCTGAAAAAAAACCCATGTCAATTTGATATGTATGCTAAAGTGCTTGATAGAACAATACTTTTACCAACAGCCACTTCCTTAACATTATCCAGTCCTGATTAATTTAGAAACAAAACATAACAGAACAATAGCAACATACTTTGAAAATACTTAAGGGGCAGGAGTTTTCAAAATCATCCCAGGCATATTTGTACAGTTCCAGTGTAACATACAACATTTCCCTAGAAAGACGCCCTTTCACTTGAATGAAGGTGAGTGAGAAATCAAAGTACTGATGATTCTCCAGCACCTCTCGACATCTTCTAAACAAAGGTAGCTGACAGCCAATCGCAAGCAAACTGAATTACAAGCCGGACCCTCTTAACCAAAGTGGGACTTGCCTCAAAGTACTTGAGATTTGGCTAAAGGTCATTGCTTTCATAACACAAAGTGGTATGTTCCCCTCATCCCATACTGAATATAGCTAATTTTGTTAGTGTCAGAGAGTTACTGCATTTATATACTGATCCTCAGTTTTCAAGTTTTGACTATGCTAGTATACAGCAGAGTAATAAGGAACATATACTGTTCCTTGAATATGGAATCTACTGTGAGTAGGTTACAAGAAGGCTTTGGTTGTCTTAAAAATCCCATTAATACTGATGTCTTCCCAGAACTTTGACCAACTTATCTTTCCATGGGGGCAGAACAGAGTCAGTAAGCAGGAACATTTCCACTAATCAAAGTCATCCGTTAAAAGAAAAAGTTAGAGGTGATAGGAATCCCCACCCCCACCCCAAACAAAGCAAAACAAAACCAAAAGATTGCCAAGAACTGCACTTTTGAAGTAGTCAGATGGACTAGAATAAGAGATCAATCTCATGCTTCAAAAATACTTTGGAGCTGTTCTATAAACTACACACTTCATGTATTATTGCCTAAAGGCGAGGGACATACAGTACTCCTCACATGCTATCCATCTGGTGCAACATGAAGATGACTAACGAATTTGATGCTTTCACAGGGGAGAAAAAAAAATCACGTTACTGCACGAAACCTTCAGCTGGGGCACTGCATGCTGAGCGGGAAGATATTTTGAATGACCAGCACTGTTAAAAGAGAGATTTCCAGTTACTACTTTCCAATGTCATGAAATACCAGATGCCTCATCAGACAGGTTCTGGTGGCAGTGCACAGACCACAGATGCAAAGCAAGATGGGAGTCAGTGCAGGGGACCAAGCAATTCATACCCTGGTTTCTTCTAGAATTCACGTTCCCAGCAGTACCTTGTCTTCTTTGATGTTTTATCAGTAGAAGGACAGCTCAGGACTGAATGCATTGGGCAAATTTTGTGATGCCTGAAAGCAAAGCAATTTCACTGTCCTTTTATTTTCTGGTGCCCTTGTATTCATACTCCCATTCTGAAGTCCATCCTTTGTTTACCTGTATTCTCTGGATTAGTACTTTGGAATATGAACAGGTGAGAGTCTGCTTTTTGTGTCTTGAAGAAGCAGAAATAAGCTAGCAAAAGGACAAATGTATCGGTGGTTTGGAAAGTGCTGGAAATTTGATGGGAGAAATTATTTTTAGTAGCAATAAAAAGAAGCTTTTGAAAGCACGTTTTCCACATAGATGTTTCCAAACCGGTTTGGAAGGGCAAGTGAAGAGGGATAAATATTCAGATCCCCACCTGTTTGAATTGGCAGCAGCCATCAATCCGCTAAACAATTAGCTTCCTAGAAATTTGAATTTTTGAATTAGTATAGCTTTCATAAATCAAGCCCTCTACCAGCACTGGGTGGGGCAACCACGCAACTATCGTGTAAATGAGTAACTGGTTTTGCTATGGGGGTGAAAAAACGTCTGGAGTGACCCAGTTCATGCATTCAAGGTGCCTTTGGAAAATTCTAGCTGAAGCTTCTAAAAAGACCTTGCGCGCTCATTCTGCCATAGCCTTTCTGAGGCAAATCTTAATACAGTGGGATTCATGTGCTTTAAGCAAACAAGATGACAAAAGATACCACCTTTTCAAAAAAAAAAAAGTTGTTAGAGATACCAACCATGTTCTGATATTTTTGGAGGACCCATTTCAGAATCTTCTAATTGGCTAATGTTCCCTATTTGCTGCCAGCTGAACTCCTGTTCCTTCCTCAAAAGCCTGGTAAATAATTTCAGAAGGTCACAAGCTAGCAAGAAAGCAGGTGAGGGGATCATTTTAGGGTGGAACCTATACATGCAATGGCAAACACGACATTCCCAAGTCTATGTTTGTGGGTTCTTCTCCTCTCCAGCACCTTCTCCCAGATGCTTTCTGGGAGAAGACTCTTTTGCACACATGCTTTCTTCAGCCAACACGTTTATATTGTATATGTTGCATTCCGCTTTTCGTCGATCTGCGCTCCAGCTCACTTGGAACCTGCTGCTGTGCAGCGTAGGAGGATGAAAAAAGGAGACCAATAACATTAAACTTGTATATCACCCCTTAAGAGGTAATCTAATCCATATAATCTCCTAAAAGGACTTCCAAGTAGACTGCTGTCGAACAGGGTAGAGCACAGTTTTATCTTAATGTCTAAAATGAGCAGGCAGAGAAAGCTCCAGAGATCGTAAGACTGACATCTAATGCTGCAGCCAAATCGCCGAAGGGTGAAAGTAGCCTGAAATCTACTGAAGGGAATGAATGAGAACATGCCAAGATGGTCATTCCAACCCTCCCCATTCTTTAGCATTAATCTTTGCATACTAGTGCTTAAACTAATCTATCTAATATATATGCCTACCACTCAAAATACGGACATTTTTGGCAGAATAATGTTTAGTCTCAGGTTCCTTTTGTCTTCCTTTTTTAAAAAGAGACTAAAAGTATCAAAGTTGATTCTGAGGAGACTCGTCCATCAGCACATGCACAGCTGGTAGCCCGGTCTTGTCACTCATTGCTTTGGTACCACAAGAATCCCAAGATCCCATGGGTGGAGCCACAACAGAATTCTCATGCTAGTACCACCACAGGTCCAGAACAACCACAGGATGCAGCCATACTGACCCTTCCAAACGTTATCACAGGATTCTTCTACTACTGGAACAGCAAGGGAAGAAGCAATACTGCTCCTTTACTTTAAGACAACTTAAGAAAAGGGCTTTATCTCCAACTTTGTTTTCCGCCTGGTTACTCTGACACCTTGTTGGCAAAGCAGCTTTCCAACTGGGCCATCACATAGGAGGTTGCAACACTGCAAGCCAAGCTAAAATTTGCAGGGAAGGAAAGCTGTCTCCCACAAGTGTAAAAGTAACAGAGACCACAGTGCGTCATCCTGCAGGCAGGAAGGTAAGTCTTCTAGTCAGTGGCCATTAGCCTTCCTAGTTTCAAGCTTCCCAAAACAGTTCTGCAGCCTAAGGATCCAGTTTAAGTAGCTTGTAACAACAAACTGCCTTCTCAAAGCAGCGCAGAAGAAAGTCTCCCGGAATAGATATCACCACCACAGTACAAAAGCCCAAAGAGGAAAACAAAAGGGAAGGAAAGATAGTAGCATAACAGCCAGTTGAAACTCCAGTATAGACCCTGGTGGATTCTGGTTTCAAGCTCAAGAATACTTCAGGTCCAGTGTGAAGGCGCTTCTTTGTACAGCTTCTGCTGATTGACAAAGTTCACAGGGAAGATCCAGGATCCTAGGTTATCACAGCTTATCAGATGCACACAAAAAGGGGTTCTCCCCAAAACCGTATAACAAGGGAACAACACATACCAGTAGAGTAGAGCAAACAATATACATTCACAAAGAGTACCGCAATTGCTACCTAGAGCGTCTTCATGTGTTCCATTGCAATACATGAAAAAGCCCCTTTTACCTTTGTACAATATTTACATACCAAGTGGCTTTTTCTATACTAACAAGTATTGCTTCCCCCTCCCACCCCCAACCCTACAAAGGTTTTTTTAAAGCCCCCCCCCCCCCCCCGCCCGAGAACACTGATTCTAAGAAAAAAATTCTTTGTTGGTAGAATTTCTGAAAGAAGATAGCCTATTTACACACAGTGAACACATGAAAATACTCTATTTTATACTAAACCTCTGTTTTGAAAACTACAATACTGCAGCGTAACTCGTTTGCAGCTTTAGGGCAAACCAGTAAGGAGATGATACAGAGAGAGAGAGAAAGGGGGGGGTATCCCTCTACTCCCTCCTATCAACAAGCCAATTGTAACATACACTAGGGGCACTACCAGGAGCAACTGCGTTTTAATAGGTTCCCTCTCCTCCTCCCAAATTTGATATATTTTGTTTGCATAGGAGAGGACAGAGGAGCCGCCCGCAAAGCCATGCTACACATCGACTCCTTTAATAAGAGACCCTTCCAAGATGATGTTGAAGTCTTGCAAAGTCTGTAAGACTCTGATGAGAGAGTTCACTGTCATATGGTCCCGCAGGAGCGCGTTTTCTTCGTACATCCGTGTGATGGCCGGGCACTCTGCCAACAACGGGATCCACTGGGGGAACAAGTGATCCCTGTGAAGGAAGTGAAGAAGTTGAACTGTTTAAAAGGACGTCCTCAGAGCCCACCTGCAGGCTTATGTCTGAACTACGGCTTTCTCTTCTTAGGTCGAAGGGCTACATGTGACTACCTAAACCAGCGGTTCTCAACCTAGAATTACATGACTAACTTTGAGAGAGTCGAACAAGTGTATCACAGAAGTGCATGCCCTAAGACCATTGGGAAAAACACATATTTACGATGAATTGCTTAGGAACCAGGGCTCAAATAATGGTTGGGGATCCCCACAACATGAGGAACTGTATTAAAGGGTCACGGCATTAGGAAGTTTGAGAACCACTGACCTAAACCATGGTTAAGGATTGGCTGCAAACCAAGGTCAGTGTTGTCTACTCAGACTGGCAGCTGCTCTCCGGGATCTCAGGCAGAGCTCTTCCACATCATCTGCTGCCTGGTGTTTTTTAACTGGAGATGGTGGAGATCCAATCTGGGACTTTCTGCAGGCAAAGCAGAGGCTCTTCCACTGAGCGAGAGCCCCTGGTGCTTTTAATCATGGTTGAAGGCATCACATCTTCACCAATATAACCTCTCTTGTATGGTGATAAGCTAGTCCAGTATGTCCTCTTCTTTTAGGGACATGGCTTAGGTCAGCAAGCTAACCAATAGGTTGATTGCACATTTGGGTTTGTATCCAGATTGAACACAAGAAGCCATGATTAAGGATGCAATCCTAAAGACACTTTCCTGAGAATAATCCCCACTGAATAACACCTCACTTCTGAGAAGCTCCAGTTAGCACTGCTCCCTAAGCGTTTCTCGCACCAACATGGAGAGATATCTGAACAGTTCAGAAGTATTCTTGAAACAGTTCCATAGTTTACATCATTAGACATGATAGTACGGGACTGACCACTGTTCTGACTTGCCTTTTCAGGCTATGGAGGATGGGGAACCAGACTGGCCCTTAGATCTGGCATCATTTAAACACCTGGTAACTAATTTCAAAGCAGGGGAAAGGGCACCTTGTTTATTTCCCAATACCATTACATTCCTCCTGAAGTAACCTGCTGGAAATCCCTGGCCCAAAGGATATTCGGCTGGCCGCAACCAGAGCCAGGACTTTTCTGGTCCTAACTCCAGCTTGGTGGAACTCTCTACCATCTGAGATTAGGGCCCTGATTGAGGTACAATTCTGCAGGGCTCTGAAAACCAAGATGTTCCACCAGGCCTACGGTTGAGGCAGGCATGGCCTATCATTTAGTCTGGCCTCCCCCTTCCCTTCCTTTTACCCCTCCCCCTCCTTGTTTTCCCCCTTCCCCTCTCTGTTATATTAAAGAAAAAAATTATGATCAAGGTGATAGGGGTTTTTTTTTGGATATTATTTTAGGAGATGATCCCCTGGAGGATTTAGATGAAGGGAGACCCTAGGCTATTCCACTTGTGAGGCCCCTCCCAATCCCCCTCCCTCATGACTAGAGGAAGATGGGGTCCACAAAATGGAGCCCAGTTAAGTCCTGGAAGGACAAAAATCAATAAACAAATCAGTGCTAGTGTTGAGTGATCGTCTTAAGACAGTATAATTCTGAAATGGCGTGCAAGAAAAATTACTGAAGGGTTGTTTAGAGACCACAATGCGTTATGACAGCAGGTGTAAGAAAGGCATATGGCAGTGTCAAACGTATCATGCACCTTGGCTGGAGGCCCCCTAGATTTTGAGGCCCTAGAGTTCAGCCTGCCAAGCCTATAGGTAAATCCAGCACTGGTTCTTTGATGCAAATTCTTTGACTGTTCTGATGTTACGTATTATATTTTATTACTATTTTAAACTGAACGAGGGTACGGCAAATTTGATTGCTAGATTGGATTTTATTGTATTATTTAATTATATTGTATATTACTGTTGTTTATAGCCCTAAGTCTGGCTTTGTTGGGGCAGAGCAGAATACAAATCTAAAATAAAGTAAAAAGCAAATCAAACAGCCCTTCCCATGCATTTTCAGTGTTTTGGTTTTTAGAATCAATTTATGCCCTGGCTGATTTAAGGTGAACTGCAGCAGTACTGTCTAAATTCAACCCTGCCCTACTAAAGGGTGTGTTTATGTTCAAAGTCATAAATTACACAAGTCAAGTTAAATACAGGCTTTCACTACTGCGAACTTGTAGTTCTTCCAAAGAATGCACTAAGATGACATTTATGGAAGTAAAGTCATTGCTAGACACCCCTTTTCCAAATATGAACACTCAAGTTTTGATACTTGTCTACTGAATGTTATTTTCCAATCAGCTATACAAGATGGGACAAAAAGAAGACTTTTAGATAAAATCTCACAACTGTTTACTAGTCTTGTCTCCTCTGCTGAAAAAGGATCTTTCATCAAGTGGTGCCAAGAAATTAGATTTGGATGGCTGGCATCTTCAGAGGCATGTTATGGATAAAATATGTTTCTGTTCATAGAGGAACGTATCTTACCATGGCATGCTTCTGAAAATGCTAGCCATAGATACAGACAAAACGTTAAGAGCAAATGCTACCAGACCACAGCCATACAGCCCAGATATGGGACAGTGAAGTCTCTGAGGGTGTGTATTAATTAACTGGCAGAGTCAGTAGTAGGTTTCTAGGTCGAATACCCCAGAGCCTGCTCTGTGAAACCCAGTGTGCCTCATTTTAGTGAAAGGAGTTGGAGATTTAAGTATTTGTCAAGTTCTGGTAAAGATAGATTTTCCCTGTGAAAGAGGTTTATCAAAGTATTCCTGCCAAAGAAAAAGAAAAGCTTAACTATCTCTGTAACTTATTTTCTTGTAAATCTATAAATAAACGTTCCATCTTTGTTTGTTTGTTAATAAGCCTCAAGGAGTCATTTAAGAGTGCCCAATCCAGCCTAAGAGCAGTCAGTTTTGGAGCGGAAAGTAAAAATCCCCTCACAGAGCTATCAATATACCCGAGAGGTGGCAGTTAGAATAAGGCTGACAGGATCTCCTGAAGAGTCTTAGGTGTGTGCCCACTTGGTCAGCCCTAGGCCACCATTACAAGTGGTGGGTTAGGCCATAAAGAGACCTTTTTTTTCTTTTACCGAGGCAGTATGGCACATCTCTAAAAGCCTGTTACATTCTGCTCTTTTGCACTGGAAGACTGGTGACACTACTGAGCTCTCTGAATTATAAAACACATGCTAAGAAGCTGGATGATTTAACTAAAAAAAGCCAGCTACATGTATGAGACTGCCAATTTGAGCTGCAGTAATTTAACTTGCAATTCATTTGTTGGCACTTATTAGATTTCATAAGAATATATACCTCCAGGGTTATTTTGTTTTTATTAACCAGTCAAATTCAGTAATGAAATTAATCCAAAGATTCAGATTGCTCAATACTTGTCTTGACATTTCTTTAGGAGTTTTTCTCTATACTGAATGTACCATTTATGACCTAAATTGCTTGGGGGCAGGTTATAAAAGCAGGGAACTGAGATATTCCAAAGAACTAGCGAGGGCTGAAATATTAAATTGGATATGAATTATAAGTATAGTATAAGCTTAGATTGGAAAGGTATTTAGTTACAACCATATCAGATGTATAGAATAGACAACGTACTAGGTAGTTTGGATTTTTCGATTTGGTACTATTTATTTGTGATTAAAATTTCTATTTAAAAAAGTAAGTAGAGTATAATTGGGGGGTGGGAGGGGAACATACTGACACTGCTTTACCATGCTCCTGAACTTAATTTAAGAGGGAAAACACCAAAAGCAAACACCAGAACAACACCAACCTTCTATTAATAATTACATGGAGATCATCATATTTTGAGAGCTGTGGGCTTTCTCTGGGAAAACTGGGGTCAACCAGAAGTTAAAAGCACACACACTCTAATCAGCATCGGATCTAGAGATCAAAAATCCTACTTGATGTGGAAATGGTTCTGGCTAAGCTATTTGTGGCTTCAGAAGCCTGTGGGATAGCAGGGCAACATTCTGGAATGGGAAATACCTGAATGATCAAAACATACCGAGTTCCGAGGCAAACTAGAATCTGGAACTTCCCGTCTTTCCCTATATTGCGTGGAGCTGTATTGATGGCATTGACGTAGCGGCAGAATGTTGTGTAGGAGGATTTCTGGAGAAGCACATCCTCTTCGTTGTCTCCAACCTGGTCTGTGGTCTCAAAGTAGGCAATGACCTTCTCTGAAGGTGAAGAAAGGTGGAAAATAAGAATGACATCCTTTTAGCGATTAGCATCTTAGAACTGGATGTTATGGCTGACATGGACTATTGGTCAAAAAAAGCAACCCAGCCTTTCTTTTTCTTGTTTCTTTCCCCTTAACATCTAAGGACACAGGCCCCCAACCACTTCTGGAATTCTGACGCACAATGGTGGGCACAAGCACAAAATGGCTGCCACAAGAAGTGGAGCCGACCACAAAGTATCAGGAAGTGCAGTCATCCACAACTCTAATAACAACCCTTCAACATTTCAGACAGTAACTCTGTTTTAAGATAATGTCTTTTAAAATGAACATACTGTTTAATAATATTTTCTTGAGTACATTCACCTTGCCTTCAGTCATACAGTGAAGATCCTTGTGCTATGGTGGCAGCTGCTGCCAAAGCAACTTTTAAAAAATCTCCAATCAGTTCTCCAGTAGCCAATCAGAAGCCCTGCTGGGCAAAAGTCCCCAATGGCCCTGCTCACTTTCTGAAAACAGTACCAGGAAAGGTGTCAGAGGAAGCCAGGGTGCCCATGAGCACCATGTTGGGGATCCCTGATCCAGCATTACAGTATAGAAAAAGAAGAGTTTGGATTTATACCCCACCTTTTTCTCCTGTAAGGAGACTCAAGGTGGCTTACAGCTCCTTTCCCTTCCTTTCCCCACAACAGACACCTTGTGAGGTAGGTGGGGCTGAGAGAGCTCCCAAGAACTGTGACTAGCCCAAGGTCACCCTGAAGGAATGCAGGAGTGCGGAAACAAATTTGGTTTACCAGATAAGCCTCTGCCACTCAGGCGGAGGGGTGAGAAGTCAAACCCGATTCTCCAGATTAGAATCCACCTGCTCTTAACCACTACACCACGCTGGCTCTCCATGACGTTATCACACTGCACTTCCCTATCCACTACCCTAAGTAGCAGTCAGTGCACTGGGAAAACCTATATGCTTTCACACATTACGGTGCTGCCTTGTATCATTAGATCAGGTTGGGGAACTTCTCCAGATTAGAACTATTCAGGAACTACCTCCTATCAGTTCTTCACCAGCATGGCCAATTGGCCATGCTGACAGAGGCTGATGGGAATTGTAGTTCCTGAACATCTGGAGAGCCGCAGGTTCCCTACCCCTGCACTAGACACTATTAGGAAGAAGCACTGATTGTTTTCAGCAGCACCCTTGCATGTATCATAACATCTATCTTTCAGCCCTGCACATACTTTTCTGACGTAGATAACTTATGTTTCTCTCCAGATACTAGGAACTGAGCATCTCCTTATCAGCCTTCTATCAGCATGGCCAATTGGCCATGCTGACAGAGGCTGATGGGAATTGTAGTTCCTGAACATCTGGAGAGCCGCAGGTTCCCTACCCCTGCTCTAATGAATGACTAAAGAAATAAGCACATACGACACTCTTGAGGGATGTTTTCAAAATTATAAGGTTTGATTGCTGAACTGCCCAGAGCAAGGATGGCAATTTATTTCCATTCTATTGTTAGTTCTTGGATTTTGAAGAAGAAGAAGAAGTAGTAGTAGTAGTAGTAGTAGTAGTAGTAGTAGTTTGGATTTATATCCCCTTTCTCTCCTGTAGGAGACTCAAAGGGGCTGACAATCTCCTTGCCCTTCCCCCCCTCACAACAAACACCCTGTGAGGTGGGTGGGGCTGAGAGAGCTCGGAAAAGCTGTGACTAGCCCAAGGTCACCCAGCTGGCGTGTGTTGGAGGGCACAGGCTAATCTGAATTCCCCAGATAAGCCTCCACAGCTCTAGCAGCAGAGCTGGGAATCAAACCCGGTTCCTCCAGATTAGAATGCACTTGTTCTTAACCACTACGCCACTGCCGCTCCTTTAAAGGATTTTTAAAAATCTAACTTGGCTCGACACTGACCAGATTAAAATTAATACAGACATATTCTCAGGAATTCTATCAGGATTGGATTTCAAAAGAAGAACCCGGCAGCATCAACTGATTCAGAATGCCTTTGAAGGCTCAACAGATGGAAGAGCCCCAGTTGTTTAATAAACGAGTACTTTTGGGCAACACACAGGCATTTTAAATTACACATCTGTGCATTTAGTGACACACCCTGGTAACTGCTTCAGCTTTCCCTCACACTTCATAAGTGACAATTCTGTTATTAAACTGTTGGTTTCTCGAGCGGCAACTTGGCTCAGTCGACATTAGAGTCAGTTAATTTACAGTCTCAAAATGCATTCCTAAAGTGCTGAGATAGGAAGTTGCTTTGGACCCAGAGCCAATGAGCATCTTGTAGGCACCCATGGTGGGAAAAATGTTCTCTGTATTCCACTACTTTACACCCACATAAAAGTTTAAAAGTTTATTGCACAGAGGCACAGTTCTAGTATGGAAAGCAGTCAGTTCCCCTGTACCATTTCAAGCATTAACAGTGTTGCACAGGTTCTGAACACAATGAACACAGGTTAGAGATGGCACAAGATACAGTAGTGCCCAATGCAAAACAATGAAAATAACAAAAACAATAAATTTTATTCAATTGAGATAATTTTCAGAAAAGGACTGCAGTTCGTCTCCTTGTTAGTAAAGATACAATTATATTCTAACAGAGAAACTGGCAAATCTTTGGATACTTAAATCCAGTGACTAGAGCGGTGAATAGGCAAGACAGATTTTTCCACAAACCTGAAAAGGGCTCCAGGTTTGCAGAAAAATGTGAACTCTTAAAAAAATTAATTGGGGACTTAAAAAAAACACCCCAAAACGATAAAAAGAGAACCTGTAGCTTTAAGTGGTGGATTCCATCAGTGGCTGTTGCTAGGCAATCACAAAATGCCAGGCTTCAGTTTTTGTGAGTTGAAAAAAGGGGAAGGGGGCAAGCTGTTTTGGCCTTTGAAGGAGGAGACATTGGCACCAGGCCTGGCAGCAACCTCCACAGCAAGAACTGGGTGATTTGATGACACCCAACTGCATGACTCACCAAGGCCTGGCTGCTTGCTACTGTTCAGTAGCAGCCAGCCTATGAAAGCCAGTATGATGTACCAGTTAGAACTTCATGCTAGGGTCTGGGAGACCAGTGTTTAAATTACCAGTTGCCACGAAAGCTCACTGAGTGATTTTGAGTCAGCTGCATACTTTCAACCTATCTTACAGGGTTGTTATGAAGATAAAAAGGAGGGAAGAGAATGAAGTAAACTCCTTTAATCCTTTCCTTGGAGAAAGGTAGGGTATAAATAATAACAGTAAATAAACAAATAATAAACACAGCTGAAAATGGGAGGCGCACATGAGATAGGTTAGTAAATGGCTGAAAAGGGGGTTTGCCAGGAGGAGGGAAAGGGGAAATAATAGGGCAAAGTGGTGTGCCCCCACAAGCCTTTAGGGTTCCCTACCATGCCAGTGGGCCTGGTCCAGTACCTGGCATTGAACATAGTTTTCCCAAGCAGAGGCTGCCAGGGGACAGAGCTGAAGATAGAAGGGCAGATAAAGGTAGGCTGGGTGTTGGATAGGAAGAAGAGGAGCAGGAAAAGGCAAGAAACTATGGGGGCTTTCACAGAAGGGAAAAAGGAAATAGCGAGGGAGTGGGAAATGAGGTCCCTCTTGCAATAGACTACTTGCTGCCTGAGGACCCTATCACTTTTCTGAATGTTTGGACCAGCCATGAATTAATGTGACCTTTTTCAGCAAGCATAAATACTCGCTGAAAAACAGAACTAGATACAGAACTAGATACAATGCAAATGAAACAGACAATCGGGGGTCTCTGCCCAGAAAACCACACTGATTACCTATGAAGTCCCAGATGAAGATGTTTTTATGGAATATGCGAGCAGACTTGAAACCGTGGTGGAAGACCTGCTCCAGTGCCGCAACCAAGCCATTTTCTCCGCACAACAGAACAGTGAGGCTTCCCCTCTGCAGAAAAAAAGAAAGGACGACTGGGAATGCTTCACATATCAACACGCATTTTTTTTAAAAAAATACCATTCATGGTATCCCACTTGAGACTTAGTGGTGCCTCTCAACAAATTTTCCAGATGAGCTACAATCTCAGCATCTTTCCATTACTTCACCTAGGCAGAAGAAACCACCATCTTTGATTCCAGGACACAGGAATGACTTGGCAAGAACTGCTATGCAAAGAGCACAAGCGTATTTTGGGGCCATCACATATCAGGAGACACATTCTGGAAAGACAACTTGGCTGGTGGTTGGGGAAGCACAACTTCTCCTTGTGCTTATAAGCTGTTTTGGGCCACCCTTTTGAAAGGAAGGACGAAGTTCTGAAGCGAGGCCTGCACAGACTCAGTGTGAAAGTACTGAACCCATGAAAAACCTTTACTGATACTGAAATTACAAAAGTGTAAGGCTGAACACACTCAAAGTCGACTAAAAGGAACAAACTTTATTGAATTGTATCGCCCTAGCTACAGGGTGCTGAAACTGAGGGTTCTTGCCCTCAGTTCCAGTATATGTAGGGTGAACAGTGGGCGGTCCTTAGCAGTGGCGGGAATGGGAGTTGTTGGGGGAAACGAAACTGAAACTTATTGGAAGTACAGAGGTTGGGACCTGGTCCTGACAAAAAGGGAGCTACAGTTGGTATTGACCCAGATGTTTTGCTCTTTAAATGGCAATACGAGAGACCTGGGGTTCAGAATACACATGTGGCAACAGTCCTAGTCCCTGCTCCAGAAGATACCTCTTTCTCTGGCTTGTGAAAGTGTTTCACAATATTGTTCACAGCTTCCCCGATTCCCTCTTGGATCTGTCCTGTGTTGGGTTCTAAACGTTAAAAAGAGATAAACAGTTGAAAGCAAAAGAGGCTGAGTTCACCATCCGTGGTAAATAATTACAAATGTGCTAAAGTTGCTTTTTATGCACAGGCTGTGAATGACATTAAGAGCTTTCTAAATGTCCAGATCGGTGTGCCATTAATGCTTAAGATAAACCAGTTTCATTCTGAACCCACTAAAACAGAATTAAACAGCTACCCAAATGCTTGCACTTACTCAGGTCAAACTGCAAATTCCACGCATTTTAGGAAAACTTAGTATCCTAACATATAAACGAGACTTATGGATCTATACGATCTGGGAATATTGTATTTTCTTAAAACTTTTGTTACCAACTTTCTCACAAATAAGAAGAGTTTGGATTTATATCCCCCCCTTTCTCTCCTGTAGGAGACTCAAAGGGGCTTACAAACTCCTTTCCCTTCCCCTCTCACAACAAACACTCTGTAAGGTGGGGCTGAGAGAGCTCTGAAAAGCTGTGACTAGCCCAAGATCACCCAGCTGGCGTGTGTGGGAGTGCAGAGGCTAATCTGAATTCCTCAGATAAGCCTCCACAGCTCAAGTGACAGAGCAGGGAATCAAACCCGGTTCCTGCAGACTAGAATGCACCTGCTCTTAACCATTACGCCACTGCTGCTCCTAATAAACCTACGTTCAGCATTGTAATAACCAATGCCTATGGTCCAAACCTTGAAAATTCTAAAACTTGTAAATTGGGTTATCCTCGATTTTTTCAGGCACACATTTATTAACATACAGGAAAAATGGCATAGATGGAAGACTGAAGCCCATCTTGCCAGAAGTTAAGCCTTACTTGGATTTTTCCCTGTGAGGGTAGTGATGCTCAGGCGCCGAGCTGTAGTTGGGGATTTCTGCTGAGGAGGGGTCCGGCACCGCTTCCCTAGATCTTCGTCAGATGTTGATGGAACCAGCTCTCCTATCAGAATCCTCTCCAAGCTGCCGTCATCCACTCCCTTTCCCAGCCACCTCCCACACGGGAACCTGAGGTGCCGCGCGATACAAGAGACAGAGACAATTTGATTGTTTTTTCCTAAAGAAAAGGTTGGCTCAGGCAAGCTTCCACTTGAAAAAGAAAATCACATTCTTTTCTTTGAAGTCACCCAAGCTCTGCAATCCATATGCATGACATCAATACAGGGCCAATATAATCTGCTTAGTGTTATGCATTGAGAATACCTTTGGGAGGGGACAGCCCATACCCAAGTTGTGACTCATACATTTCAGTTCAATCCCTGTCTTGTGTGGCGGAGGCCGGACAGCCTTTTCCTGGCCAAGTCCCTAGAACAGGCGTCTGCAATCTATGCACAAATGTGCCCCTTTTAAAAAGAAAATGAAATGCTCCTGTTAAGATATATTGGAAGTTTAGGTGGAAGGCTGGAAGGGAAAGCAGTATGATAGCCTGATCTCATCTGATCTTGGAAGCTAAGCAGGCGTCTGCATTTGGATGGGAGACCACCAAGAAAGACTCTGAAGAGAAAAGCAATGGAAAAACTCCTCTGTTTCTCACTTGCCTTGGGAGTCCCATATGTTGGTTGCAACATTAGCTCATGTACATATATTTAGGTTGAAGGCTAGAATGGCCAGTATGTGAAGGGAATGACAAAAAAAATTCTTATGGGACTGAAGTGTTTCTTAGTGACACTCTACAGACAGGGAAATGATAGGGGTGAACCACTGTCAGTAATCCAAGTGCAAACATCATGCAAATGTATCCTAGTGCAGTAAAATAATCACATCGTATGCTCCTATTTATATTTATTATTGCTTTGACTGTGTGCACTGCTCCCCAATGATAACAGCTGGAGCAGAGACCTTTTCTGTGGTGGGCCGAGTCCTTTCAAAGGGTCTACCGGAGAGGATGCAGAGGGCACCTTCACTGGCTACATTTAGGAAGACACGTAAGATGGTAAATGGTTTCAGCAGATTTGGCTGTACTGAACTCTGCACATTTCTTTTTTATTCTTCACGTTTCTGAACATTTAAGTTTTAATGTGGGCATTTTCATCTGCGTTTGAAAGTTGCTAATTGCACAGATATTATTTGTCTCCTTGCTCCGTGGTTGCCGTGTTGATAGCCACCTCCAGTTAATGGAGATGAGGAATAAAAATGTATGAATAATTAAGAACTTGCAACCACAGAGTGTTTAGGCTGAGTAAACTTTACAGATTATGAACGAACATGCATATTGTGAGTAATGCTAAATTGTGTATTTTCATTTGTATCAATGGGCTGTCTTGTACAGGCTCTTTGTTGACCTGCTGCTGTCAATTTCTGATGTGGTTTGGCTATTTAATTATTAAAGGTTGCTGATCCCTGACCTGGGGAAATGCCGTCAACCAGTGTTGCATTAGATGGAACAGGGCTTTGACTTAGCACAACGCAAATTGCTGCTTTCATACAGCAGGGGTAGCTTTTGAGATCATTATTTCAGTGCTTGTTTAGAAATCCAGTATTACTGAAGCAGAAAATAATTTTCTTGACATTTTAGGTATTTTAAAAAACAGAACTCTCATGTCTTCATAACTTCTTTCCGGAGGCATGATTCCCTTACACACTTGCATCTTTGCATTTGACAAAGCATCCGGTAATTCTGCGGAACGACAGCAAAAAGACCTCCAGGCCAGAAATTTGAACGCTGTCTGCTTCCTTTGTGTGGCATTTTCAAATATGTACAACAACAACAATAAAAGAACATCCTGGATTCTCTGGCTCAGAGCAGTGTGAAACAACAACAAAAAATTAAGATTCAGAAAGTAAAGGAAAAAAAGGGGTGCATACATGTTGAAGTGTAGGAGGACAGACAGTCTGATGTATTGGTTAGAAGCACATGTATCAAACTCGCCGCCCTCCAGATGTTATGGACTACAGTTCCCATCATCCCCTGCCAGCATCATGCTGGCAGGGGATGATGGAAACTGTAGCCCATAACATCTGGAGAGCTGCGAGTTTGACACCTATGGGTTAGAGCCTCAGATTAGGAATGGAAAGGGGTCAGAGTCAAATATCTACTCTGCCTTGATTATTTCTTTCAGCCTGATGTACCTTAAAAGGTTGCTGTAGTAACAAATTTGAGAGAAAGCAACATATATCACCTTTAGCTCCTTGGCCTGGAAACTGCTTTTGTATGGCATTTCAAAGCTACAAAAGGCTGTTTACCAAAAAGAGCATAAAAACAAGTTTGTAGGTACTCAAAGAAACTGTCTATCATTAGGCTGAGCAAATTCTGGTTCTCATTAAAGGGGTGGAATAGATGGAATTAATAGTCATCTAGAAATCTTTCCAGACTTCTGATGCAAAAAGGTATGCAGTTGGGCAAGAGTTTTTTTTTCTAGCCTGTGTGGCCTATCAGAAGAGGAACCAGCAATTAAAGACTCCCAGAAAGTTGAGGCCATGATTTTCTCTGTATTTCTTTGTGGTCCTTTGAAGTTCCGTGGAGAAAAAAACCCTGAAACATCTCCAAATATTTTTCTCTTTTGACTTTCTCTTTTTAAATTTTGTGAACCCAAAACTTATTTAGATATATCCCACATTCCTCCCAAATGGGGACATCAAACTGGTTTACAACATTCACCCTCCATTTTATCCTCACAACAACTCTATGAGGTAGGTTAGGTAGAGAGTGTGACCAGGCCAAAGACTTATAGGATAGTATAAGAATTTGAACCTTGATCTCCCAGATCCTATTCCAACACTCCTCCCAATACGTCACAGGGGCTTTTAATTGTGCTTTTGAAACTCTGAAATTACAGGGGTTTTTTAAGTATTTTTAAAAACAATGATCGTATCCATAAGCAAGACACAAACATTGTTAATTTATTTGCAATGCTTTTAAAAGAAAGAAAATATCCATATAAATGTTTTTCTACCTCCCACCCCCAATCAATGAGGACAGAGATCATTATTCTGGCCTTCCACAGGAATTCTTAAAAGGAATTTCCTCTACTTACTTATAAGTATGTCCTGTGATTTCATTCCTGACCATGACACAATCCACCAGCCATTTGGCTAACAGCCCTGAGTTGTCATGTCCCAGCTGAACAGTGGTCAATTTCCCTAAGTTCTGACACTGGTGAAAGGGAGAAAGAAAGAGAAAGAAAGCTTCAGTTCAAAACAATGTTAGAAATTATAACATATAGGGAAAACATCTAATTTTTTTTGTGCTCAAAGAAGCAAATGTAGCAGCCTCTTTCCCCTTTATTTTAAGTCAGCACATGGGTATTATAAACAGATTCATCATGTTCAGCTGCGATTTGATTCACATATGTGTGTGCGCCACTTCACAGTCAGCACATGTGAATGAACTGATGTAATCTTTACCACCACAGATCAACCAGTCATCTCAACCAACGCTGCAGCACTTTTCTGTGGCATCCATTCACAAGTAATTAGGGGTGGGGGGGTGGGGGATGGCCGCACTTGGAGTCCTGCGTTCAGTTCTTGTCGCCACATCTCAAAAAGGATATCGAAGAGATAGAAAAAGTGCAGAGAAGGGAAACGAGGATGATTGAGGGATTGGAGCACCCCCCTTATGAGGAGAGGCTGCAGTTTGGAGAGGAGATGTCTGAGGGGGGATATGATTGAAGTCTATACATTTATGCATGGGGTAGAAAATGTTGACATTTTTCTCTCTTTCTCACAATACTAGAACCAGGGGGCATACATTGAAAATGCTGGGGGGAAGAATAAGGACTAATAAAAGGAAATATTTTTTCATGCAACGTGTGATTGGTGTTTGGAATATGCTGCCACAGGAGGTGGTGATGGCCACTAATTTGGATAGCTTTAAAAAGGGCTTGGACAGATTTATAGAGGAGAAGTCGATCTATGGCTATCAATCTTGATCCTCCCTGATCTGAGATTGCAAATGCCTTAGCAGACCAGGTGCTCGGGAGCAACAGCAGCAGAAGGCCATTGCTTTCACATCCTGTATGTGAGCTCCCAAAGGCACCTAGTGGGCCAGTGCGAGTAGCAGAGAGCTGGACTAGATGGACTATGGTCTGATCCAGCTGGCTTGTTCTTATGTTCTTAACAACAACAACAACCTTTATTAGGCATTTGTTGTTGTTATGTTC
The DNA here is from genome assembly GCF_021028975.2 of Sphaerodactylus townsendi. Classification (NCBI taxonomy): domain Eukaryota; kingdom Metazoa; phylum Chordata; class Lepidosauria; order Squamata; family Sphaerodactylidae; genus Sphaerodactylus; species Sphaerodactylus townsendi. The sequence continues at coordinate 26,566,575 of NC_059430.1, forward strand.
TTATGTTCTTAAGTAGAAATGCCAGTCAACAAGGCACAGTATGGACACTGGATGTATATCGAACAACGTACATGTGCTTACAGACCAGGTCTGTAAGTTGTACCTGGGCCAGGGCTTTTATGGCCCTGGCCCCTGCCTGGTGGAACGCTGTTAGGGCCCTGCTGGACCCTGGTGAGTTCCACAGGGCCTGCAAAACTGAGCTGTTCCACCGGGCTTTTGGGGGGGCTGGCCGCTGAGTCTGCCCCTCCCTGTTACCCTATGTACCATCTGTTTATTTGGAAATCTGTTTATTTGGAAATCTGTCGGGGTTAGGACCGGATGTCATCCGCCTAATTATGGATAGGTTATTGCTGCTACTGATTTCATTGCATTTTATTGATTTTATTGGGGTTATTCAATTTGCTCTTTCTATTTAGTTGTAATTTATTGTTCTGTTTGGCTTGGACACCGCTCTGAGCCCTTCGGGGGTAGAGCGGTCTACCAAATCGAACAAATAAACAAACAAACAAGTAAGTAAGTAAATAAATAAATAAACTGACTTGTTGCATTTTAAAGAGCACTGAAGTTCCATCCACCCTATTTTTAAACCATGGCAGCAGATGGTATTTGGAAGCTACCAAGGATAGGGGTTAAGGTATGACACTCACCTCAAATGTCATTTCTAAAAGATTTTTTGGAATCTGCATTATTCCGGTATCTCCCAGTTCTCCCGAAACACAAATCCACGGGTTCGATGTGGTGATTGCATTGCTTAGCTTCTTAATGGGGATTATCACCGTCCTATATGGAATCACTGCAACAGCAAACAGGAATTATGGAGTCTGGAAACTTAAATTAAAAAACAGTACTTTATGTATGGGAGGGAGGGAGAGAGAGAGAGAATGAACTAGCATGTGTTGCTGAAGGCACCCTAGAAACCACAACAATATTAATATTAATTATAGCAGGATGTGGATAATATGAAGGCTCTTCTGAATATCATGCACTGCAGCAATGTGTCTTGAGCATCGGGGTCATACAAGCCTAGCACCTCTGCACCCAGAATCTGCCTTCAGCTGTCACAGCTGATATTTTTAGATAGGGGTCATCTTTGCATCTTGCAGCAGCAGTGCGTCCCATAAGTTAATTACATGCCGTGAACACACATTTCCTTCTGTCACAAAAGCCTTCCTATGCTAAAGAGAGCAAACTGCCAGCTACAAAGCAGAAGAATGGTAATGTTACAATGAAAGCATCCACGGGTGTGGACAAATGATGACATTATGCACCCGCACCTAAATGTGCACAAGGACCCACTTAAAAAAAGAAGAAGCTGAATAGCTGGCACCAGTAAATGTACAGGGGCTCAAATAAAGCTCACTGCTATGGGGTTGCCATAAGTCAGCTGTGACTTGACAGCACTTTACGCCCAGACATACAACCGAAGTGACAAAGGGAGCAACAGTTAAGCAGGTCTGTTTAGAAACGAATCCCACTGAATAAAGTGAAGTTTGCATCTTAGCAGACCTCCATATTCTCAGGAAAGTCTTCTTGGGATTGCTGCTGATGCCTCCTAGCACCATGGAGAGATATTTGGGCCTTGGTTCAGTGGTGGGATTCAGCAGGTTCGCACCACTTCGGCAGAACCGGTTGTTAAAATGGTGCTTGTAAACAACCAGTTGTTAAATTATTTGAACCCCACCACTGCCTGGGTCCCATCCTGGTGGCATGCTGTCTAGTGAGTCCCAGGCCCTGCGGGACCTAATACAGTTCCTCAGGGCCTGTAAATCAGAGCTGTTCCACCAGGCATACACTTGGGGCAGATGAAGAAAAGTTTGGATTTATACCCTGTCTTTCTCTCCTGTAAGGAGTCTCAAAGCGACTTACAAACTCCTTCCCTTCCTCTCCCCACAATGGACACCTTGTGAGGTAGGTGGGGCTGAGAGAATTCCAAAGAACTATGGGGCTTTCCCCACTGACAGAGTTGTACTGGTTTCTACCTAGTATGACTAGCCCGAGGTCACCCAGCAGTCTTCATGTGTAGAAGCAGGGAGACAAATCCAGGTCACTGGATAAGAATCGGCTGCTCATGTGGAGGAATGGGAACCAAACAGAGTTCTCCAGATTAGAGTCCACTACTCTTAACCTCTAAATACAGAGGTGGGATTCAGCCGGTTTGCAATGGTTCTGCTGAACTAGTAGCTAATGGCTGAAATCCCAGGGCAGCCGCAGATCGGCCCAGAGGTGTGCGGTCCAACTGGTGGCTAGCCAGCTCCTTGCAGAATGTGCTGTGCATGCAGCGTAGCCTACTTGTGCTCCAGCCTCCCCCACAAGGCTCCCCCCAAGGCCACACCCCCGCCCCAGAGGCACGCGACCTGGTCGGTGGTCAGCCCCCCCCCGTCCAACATTGAAAATGGGGGAAGGAACGCAGCAGCCAGGTAAGTGGGTGGCCATGGGGGGGGACATGGTGGGGGGGGGACCAGTGGCTGATCATTTAGAATCACACCACTATCTATACCATGTTGGCAGCTACTGGTTTTCCATCTCAGTCTCCCCCTTTTCCATCTTCTTCCACCCTTCAGTAGTTAGTTACCATATTTTAATGAATGGCTGCCACTGAGTTATGAGTCGATTTAAATGGGATTTATACGTTGCTTTAAATGTTGCTTTACATTGATGTTATCATTTTATATAAAATATTGGAAACCATTCTGAGCCTGTGAGGAGACGGGTGGCATATGAAACTAATGAAAAAGAAAAACAGAACAGAATATTTATTGTGGCATAAACATTGTTTCAAATTCGTTGTGTTGTGTAGGTTGAAAGGCACTGAGCAATTGACAGAAGCAAAATGCAAATTCTTTCCTTGCAATTTCGGCTTGTTGTCCCTTCTCATCTGATGACATGCCTATCTGTAATCCATTCCTGCTGTTTTCCCATCCCTGGACATTGGTCTGCCAGAAGGCGTACAAAGGGCACCTTCACTGTCAATCATCAGGAAAGCCCTGCTGTTCCACAGAGCTTTTTAATAGCTTGCAGTCTTTGAGCAAAATTTTAGTAGCTGCTGCGTTGAAGAAGAAGAAGAAGAAGAAGAAGAAGAAGAAGGAGGAGGAGGAGGAGGAGGAGGAGGAGGAGGAGGAGGAGGAGGAGGAGGAGGAGGAGTTTGGATTTATATCCCACCTGTCTCTCCTATAAGGAGACTCAAGGTGGATTACAAACTCCTTTCCCTTCCTCTCCCCACAACAGACACCTTGTGAGGTAGGTGGGGCTGAGAGTTCCGAAGATTTGTGCCTAAGGTCACCCAGCAGGAATGCAGGAGTGTGGAAACACATCTGGTTCACCAGATAAGCCTTTGCCACTCAGGTGGAGGAGTAGGGAATCAAACTTGGTTCTCCAGATTAGAATCCACCTGCTCTTAACCACTACACCACACTGATATTTTTAACAATTGATGCTCGACGACACACTGCATAGTCCCCTCCCTGATTTATTGTAAAAAAATCAGCTTTAGGACACTTTTTAAAAAGGTTACCTTCGCCTCTGTGGGAAGGCACGATACAAACAAGTTTAAAATGAAAGTGAGAACGTGCCTCCGGCGGTGCTGTTTTCCTTGCATAACAAGAATGTACCCAAAACAGTGTGTTCCAAATCTGTCACAGCTTTTACAGCCATGCAGAAAGCATCGCTAGGACCAACAGTTAGTACGTGTGGGTCTAAAAAATCCACTAGATGCCGCTATTTGCAAGGCATCCAGAATAGAAGGACAAGCAAATTTAGAAACTGCAGATTCACGTCCTTGCTATTTTTAGAAGGTAGAAAGGACGCTAGGGCAAAAAAATAATAATCATACTTTTCTTCCTATTTCTGTCACAGAGACTGGCGGCGCATGCTGGATTAGTTCATTATCCAAACAAACCTCATGTGTGCTCTCCCTCCCCTTGAAACCATGGCTTAGAGATACAAACAGGGTTCCCAGCTCTGGGTTGCTAAAGTCCTGGACATTTGGGGGGTGGGGAGCAAGGCATCGGTGTGTGGAAGGACCTCAGCAGGGTGTCCTTGCAGTCCGACCTCCAAAGCAGCGATTTTCTCCAGAACTGATCTCTGTGGTCTGCAGATCAGTTGTAATCCACAGGAGATCTCCAGACCACACCAGGAGGTTGGCAACCCCATCTCAGATGCATAAGGTGCCTCCCTTCCTTGCTAGATCGGCTTCTTGTTTATTGATAGATATATATCTCCTTCCTTTTATTCCCAGTGAAGACCAAAAGCAGCCGGCAAGACTGTTCTCCCCGTTCCATTTTATCCTCACAACGACCCTGTGAAGTAGGTTAGGCTAAATGTGTGTCCAGGAAGCTTTACGGCACAGCAGGGATCTAAACCTGGGTTGGGCTGGGATCTGGGAGTCCTGGGCAGAGCCCTTCTCCGCTGGGAAACTTGATGGCCGGTCTAGTAGTCTTGTTCACTAGTCCAGCATATTGTAGTGGTTAAGAGAGGTAGACTACAAGCTGTAGAACTGAGTTTGATTCCCGTTCTTTCACGCGAGAGGCGGATTCTTATCTGGTGAACTGGATTTGTGTCTACGCTCCTACACACGATGCCTGCTGGGTGACCTTGGGTGAGTCACAGTTCTCTCAGTACTCTCTCAGTTCCACCTACCTCATATAAAGCTCTGAATACTTAATGTCTGAGACTACCTCCTTTCCTCGCCTGCTTCACTTAAACCTCTTCAGCCGAGAGCAATCTCTGGTCACAAAGCGGCAGAGGCACAAAAACACAAATTCTAACTGCCAAACCAGTTAGCCAGCGTGAACCAACGAGGTATAGTGAGAGCGACGGACCCTAATCTGGAGAACTGGGTTTCATTCCCCACTCCTCCAGACTAAGTCTTCTGGGTGACCTTGGGCTAGTCACAGTTCTTTCAGGACTCTCTCAGCCCCATTTACCTCACAAGGTGCCTGTTGTGGGGAGTGGAAGGGAAGGCATTTGTAAGCTGCTCTGAAATTCCTTATGATTGAAAAAAGCAGGGTATAAATCCAAACTCCCTCCTTCTATCCTCCACACCTGACACTATTCTATTATAGCCTGCCAGCAGGGGCAGAGCACTCACAGGGACATGTGGGATCACATGACCAGCTGGTCATGTGAAGGGGCAGAGAATTGCCCCCCACACCCTGCTCCTCAGCCCCGCCACACTGCTCCTTCAGCCAGAGGAGGCGCCGCCAACTGAAGGAGCAGCCTGACAGGGCTGGGCTGAGGGGCGGTCCACATCAGGCTCCCTCCAGCTGAGGTAAGTGGAGTATGGGGGGGAAGGGCACGGGTGCGGGCCACCCAGAACAGGTGTTGCCCCAGGCGCCATCCCCACTCCCCCCAAGGGCAGCCTAACTTATTTTTTGAAACTGCCCTATTCCTTTTCAGACCACTGGTCTGCAACACCAGCACTGTCCATTCTGAGTGCCAGCAGCTCCTCAGGGTCTCTGGGTCTTTCATATCAACTACTACTTGATCTTTTAGTCTGTGGATGATGGAGACGGAACCTGGGACCTTCCGCATGTCAAGCTGATGTTCTGCAATTTAGCCACGGCCCCTAATCACCATTGATGCTGCTCCCACCCCCTTAGCAGCAATCTGACATATAGACATTTAGCAGCTCCAGCATAGTTGGCAAGGAAAACATTCAGTTTTAAGCAGACAGAAGATAAGAACCAGCATGGCACAAATATTTCTCTAATGATGCATGTTCTAGCGACAAGGATTGGGCAGATACAGCCATTTGTATTGTCGAAGGCTTTCACGGCTGGATTCAACTGGCTGTTGTGGGTTTTCCAGGCTGTGTGGCCGTGGTCTGGTAGATCTTGTTCCCAACGTTTCGCCTGCATCTGTGGCTGGCATCTTCAGAGGTGTATCACAGAGAGAAGTCTGTTACACCTCTGAAGATGCCAGCCCCAGATGCAGGCGAAACCTGAGGAACAAGATCAGACCACGGCCACACAGCCCGGAAAACCCACAGCAACCAACAGCCATTTGCATTCATGCGGTTCCCTCCATAATTCTCCTACAATGCACTGTTTGAAATGTAGGCACATCTGACATGCTAGAGATAAGATGTTTTATTGATGAAAAAAGACCCTCGAGTCCTTGGAATCTTCCCACCCATTTTTAAGTAAATGTTGGGGGAAACTTCACCTAATAATTCTGTGCATAAGCTTGCTGTTAGAGACATAGCAGGGAAGCTGGCAGCTGCACCCGGGGAAGTTTGCCAAATCCCGAACACCCAACACAATTTGACTGTAATAAGCCTGTCATGAATTTAGACACATACATTGTGTGTCAGAACTTGGCAGTGCCGACTCCTCTCCCTCCTAGCTTCTTTCTATTTCCAAATCACTGCCGCCTCCTCAACCTTCTGGCAAAAAACAGTGTGTATAGCCAAGTGGTGCACTGCTGCTAAAGGTGTTTTATGTCACAAGCAGTGAAAAAATATTGCATCTTAGATACGGCCAAATGGACTGGGGAAAGGCCAAGAAGGTGCTGCAGTCTGAATGGAAAAGCTCAACAAGATACAGAAGCTGTCTCGGGTGCTAGACTTGCTCCCAAAGCAAGGGAGAATCAAAGGAGCCTGAAACAGGTGAGCAGGAATCTGGCCTGAGCTGGCAGAAACCTTTTCCGCCCAGCTCCCTTGGGCAGTTCCCACATCTGTGAGGAGCACCTGTCCAGGTAGAAGCAGCTAGGTTGGGGTCTGTACCCTGCGACTCTCCAGATGTTCATGGACTACAAATCCCATCAGCCCCTGTCAGCATGGCCAATTGGGAGCTGATGGGATTTGTAGTCCATGAACATCTGGAGAGCTGCAGGAGTTCCTGAGCTAGGAGTTCCTGATAGTGAAGCTCACCAGCTGTGGACCACAACTGCTAGGAAAGGGACAATCTGGCCACAGCAGACCGAGTGGGTCTTTGAAATCAGGAAGGAGGCACAGCCGTGTGAAGACGCAGCATCACACAATGGCACAGTGAAGGCTAGTCTTAATAAAATAATTACAGGAGAGTGCCCCGCATATTTATTTATTTAAATATTTAGGCTACATTCCTCCCCTTCTCCATTCATGCTACCCTATGAAGTAGATTAGGCAAAAGTGACAAGCCCAAGATTCCCCAGTAACGTTTTCAAAGCAGAACAGAGATTTGAACCTCTAAGCCCTACACCAGAGATTCGAACCTACGACAGAGATTCAAACCTGTAATGGCGAACCTTTTCGAGACCGAGTGCCCAAATTGCAACCCAAAACCCACTTATTTATGGCAAAGTGTCAACATGGCAATTTAACCTGAATCCTGAGGTTTTAGTTTAGAAAAAAACAGTTGGCTCTGAGGCGTGCGTTACTCAGGAGTAAGCTTGGTGGTAGTCGGTGGCTTTGCTTTGAAGCAACCATGCAACTCTTCCAACGGGTGAATCACGACCCTAGGAGGGTTTACTCAGAAGTAAGCCCCATTGCCAGCAACCGAGCTTACTCCCAGGTAAAGGATCGCACTTTAGTTCTTCGCATGAAAATCAGTGGTTTAACAGCACTTACCAGGGTTACCTACACTGCTTCCCCAAAGCTAGGTCTTAGGTTTAATGCTAATAATCGAGCCTAGTGGCCCCGGCCAGCCTAGATGTGTGTGTGTGGGGGGAAGGGGCGGGCAACTATGTTTGTGCGTGCCCACAGAGAGGGCTCTGAGTGCTACCTCTGGCACCCGTGCCATAGGTTCGCCATCACTGGCCTACACTGAGCCCTACACCATTACCCTGACTTTTTGGGAGGAATTCTAGCGAGGCAACCATGCAACTGACTTGGAGCAGCACTCCTATCCCTAAACACCTCTCTGCTCAGGATTTGTGGATGACTTTTTCATCCCAAAGGAAGGAAGGTCTTGAGATATTTGTTCCTCCCACCCATCACATTCAGCCTAGATCAGTTTTCACAAGTGGTCCGTTTTCTGGACACCACGCAATGAACGCTTGAGCTCCATCTTCTAGCAGAAACCCACTGGCAGTGACAAGTATTAATTTGCTACTCCCCTGAGCATGTCACATGAATCCATTGTCTACCACCCAGCAAATCTGTTCCAGTTCCTTACACAGAGACATGTATCTGAACTTGCATGTCTCCAAGTTACACACGGCATTCTCAGGATTAGAACACACTGAAAGATGTACAAAAGCAAATCAGAAAGGCCAGACTGGTTGCCACACAGGGTCTTCTAGAGGGCAGTCCCTCGCCCCAAGAGGCAACACTTGACAGCCCTCTAATGTTACCCATATCTCCCAGCTCAAGCATGAACACACATGAACTGCCTTACACATAATCAGACCATCAGCCCGTGAAGGTGACTATTACCTGCTCAGGCCTGCAGTGGACCTCCCAGTACTCAAGCAGAGGTCTTCATTTCACATCACCTCCTGCCTGGTCCTTCTGACTGGAACTGCCAGGAACTGAACCTGGGACCTTCTGTGTGACGAGCAAATGCTCTCTCACTAAGCCATAGATCTCTCCCTAATCTATAAACCATACTGGAAAATTATCCATCAATCTCACAGGCCTAGGACCGGAGACCTATCCTTGTTCACAGACTGCCTTCTCCGCAACAGAGAACAACTATCAGCAACGATGGGCTGCCGAAAGATAACACAAAGCCTAGGACTAGAGCCTGAAACTAACCCAGATTCCAAGACTGTTTTCAAATCCACTCAGGCAACACTCAGATTGTTAAGGGGTCTAATAAAATCAGTCATACTACCCTGAGGATGAGGTTCACAGCCACAGGCACTTGAAGGCAGGAGTCCTTTCACCAGCTTTCGCCAATGAGCAAGCTGCGGTCCTCCCAAGCAGCAAAGAAGTTGCCACTGTGCTGGATGTGTTGGGAACATCAATATTAGATTACTGCAATGTGCTGTATGTAGGGCTGCCCTTGAAGACTATTTGGAAGCTACAGTTTGGTACAGAATGCTGAGACCATGATGTTGAGTGGAGTGAATTGCAGGGATCAAATCATTCCAGCTCGCAGTATGCTTCCAGACCTGATTCCAGGGACAATTAAAGCCCTACACAGCATAGGACCAGCATTTATGTTAAGGGCCACCTCTTCCCATACAAACCTACCCGACACCACAAGATGCCTCCTTACTTTCCCTTGAAGGAAATAAAAATGGTCAAAATTTTCCCTTTCAACCAGATCCATGCCACAATCCTACTGTGTTCCATTTCAGTTCAGTGTGAATTTGCTTTTTACTTTGCTCAGGAAAGTGGTTACATACATGATGATTTTCTATTATATCATCCTATGTTTCTCTGCGTGACCCATGTCTGTGGAGTGTTGGCCTAAGCGTGTGCGCGCACGCACGCACGCACGCACGCACGCACACACACACACACACACACACACGTTTCTGACGGCCACTGATCTCAACAGTCATGCCTGCAGGCTTTCTGGCAATAGTTCCAGATGTCCCTTTGTCATGCAAAGCAGAGAATGCTGGGATTGCTCCCGACTCACCTATGGTGGTGAAGACACTTGTGAAGCAGAAGTAGTTTACAGCATTGAGGGAAAGGAGGTGATAGAGGAACTGCTCCCGCTCTTCTTCACAGCGCAGGAAGGCGTAACGCTTGTACAGTTTCCTGCAAAGAACAGGGAAAAGCGATTAGACTTCAATATGGCCTACCTAAGCCAACAATGAGCGAGAACAAATTGGAGGCAAACTTATAACAACCGCCTCTTCTGCATCAGTGTGTCAAACATGAACAGGTGAAATTTGAGTTGCATATTTAGTCTGTGTTTGTTAATTCTTGGATGTAACAACAGGGACACGTAATGCCTACTTTTTATATGGTTGGTATATAGGCTACACCAGTGGTGGGATTCAAATAATTTCACAACTGGTTGTTTACAAGCACCGTTTTAACAACCGGTTCTGCCGAAGTGGTGCAAACTTGCTGAATCCCACCACTGGGCTACACCCTGTTCTGGATAGTCTAGGCTAGCCTGAGGTCGTCAGATTTCGGAAGCTAAGCAGGGTCAGTCCTGGCATGTATTTGGATGGGAGGACCAATCTTGTAACAGGATGCATGGGAGGGTCCTGGGTCCAGAGACAGGATGTATCTTGTGAATCCCTTTAGCGTCATGAGCTTAAACAGACCCAGGAAAAGTGGTACATCCTTGGTAACCTAGCTTGAATTATCAGAATAATAAATTAATGAAAACAAACAATGAAAGGTATCAATTTTCCTTGGAATTTCATAGTACAGATACCTAAATATTAAGTTGAATCAGCTCCCATTTAGCCATTGTGGCTAAGAACAAATACAACACATGCATGACATGCAAGGAATTTGGATGGGAGACCTCCAATGATTACCTGAAGTGTGATATAGAGGCAGGCAATGTCAAACCACCTCCAAATCTCTCTTGACCCCTAAGTCAACTTGAACTTGACAGCAAACAAAAAAAGACTATACTTTCTGCATATCTAGGGCATTTTTAAATCCTGCCCTTCCTCCAAGGTGCTCAAGGCTGCGTACATGACTGTCCCTTCCTCAGGATCAAACTACACATTCAGTTCTTCATTCATTGGGCTGAGGGGCCTGGACTCCAATCAGATTCCCTGCAGCCACAAATCAGCCACAGGGAATGGTTTTTAAGGAATAAAGGAGAACTCAAGTGGGCTTGGGACGCTGCCCCAGGGGGAGGGATGTAGAGATGTTCCACTGCTTATGTGTCATCCTATAAAATGTTGACAGGGCCAGCAGCTTGGACTTGAGGAATGCAGGTTCAAAGAATTGCTCAGCTGTGGGAAGGCTCTCCAGCCCAACTTCCCTTATGGGACAGCTGTCAGGGCAAGCCACCACTCCGAACTTGTTGGAGGAAAAGTGGGGTACAGGGTCAAGATGCTCCAGTGGTCAGAATGTCTTGGTATAGGGTCAGAGAGATCCAGGTTTGAATGCCCACTCTGTCATGGAAGCTTGCTGGGCGACCCTGGGCCAGGCACACACTCTCAGCCTGACCTACCTCACATAGGGTGGGAGAACATGGCAAGCTGCTGTTGTTCCCTATTGGAGAAAATCGGATGGTTTATGTGAATTAAATAAAGCTGAGCTAGGGAATAGGTTATTCCAGGAGAAGAAGAGTTTGGACTTATATCCCACTTTTCTCAACTGTAAGGTGTCTCAAAGCAGCTGACAATCTCCTTTCTCTCCCACAACAGACACCTTGTGAGGTAGGTGGGGCTGAGAGAGTTCTGAGAGAACTATGACTAACCCAAGGTTGCCCAGAAGGCTTCATGTGGAAGAAAGGGGGCACAAACCTAGTTGACCAGATCTGGCTGTAATCCACTATACCATGCTGGAAGAGATTTAGGAGACTTAACAGCCAAGAGGCAAAGGACATGCTAGGGCTATTCTCTCTGACCCCCACTGATGAGCCAGGATTCTTGAACCACAAAATGAATATTTAAAAAGATATTACAAATAAAAAAGTGGAAAGCAAGTTTTCATTGAAAACAACACAGACTCTTCATGGATGCGGAAGTATCTAATCTTGAAGTGCAAAACTGAAGCTCTAGTACCCATGGTAACTCAAGAACTTTGGATGAGGGTGGCTTTAAAAGAAAACACTAAAGAGAATGCCGGGAGAACAGCAAGTTGCTCACTTTGCCAGAGCTTGATTGGAGAGAAGCTGCTTAAGATGTTGGGAGAGAAGTTTCTTCTCCAAGGACAACCTGATCCAGGCTCGGGCACGACCCACGTCTGTCTTTATTTCACTCATGTTCTGAATGTGCCTGGAGAAAAGAAACAAAACAACAAAATCCACGCATAAAAGCTTTGTTTATCTGAACGGGCTCATCATGCTCCATCTTCATTTCCATCTTCCCAAGTCATTTCTAGTGCAATCCTAAACAAAGTTGACTGCAGTCAATGGGCTTAGAAAGATATAACTATGTTCAGGATGGGTAATGTTAAAACTAGCTGCAAGGCTTCCAAAATATACCGTTACAATCCAGCATTGCAGATTCAAATATATCTGCAGAATTAGCAATCTCACTTTATTATCTGAGGCATCTTGAAGTTACTAACTACTGTACATTTTTTAAAAAGGCAACTCCTTGGCCTACGATCTCTTAGCCCAGTGATGGCGAACCTATGGCCAGGTGCCAGAGGTGGCACTTGGAGCCCTCTCTGCAGGCACGCACGCACACAGTTCGTCATGTGGGGGGTGGAAAATCACCCCCCACACACACATCTAGGCTGGCCTGGGCCTCTGTGCGCGCACCGTGGTGAGCAGGGAGGACTCGGCTGGCGGGCCTGCGGCCTGTGCTCTGGGTGGCTGCTGTCCAAGGGGGGGGGGGGGGGGGGGGCAGAGGAGGCAGAGATGCTAGAGAGGCACAGAGCAGTGCGTGCGGGATTTGCTGGAGGCTACAGCAGGCTGGCCCCTGCTCGAGCGGGTGGGGCGGAGGAAGAGGGAGCCAACTGTTTTTTTCTAAACTAAAACTGGGTTGGCCTTTGCGATAAATAAGTGGGGTTTGGGTTGCAATTTGGGTACTTGATCTCAAAAAGGTTCGCCATCACTGTCTTAGCCTAAGATTAACCCAGAGGAATGGTGAGAAGAGACGGAGCAAAAATGAACTGTGAACATTTAGGCTGCTCGCTGTTCTGTTGTTATTCTAACGGGGTCGCTGAAAACCATTGCAGGCCTCCAAACAAAGGCTGAATGGGAATTACTGCAATGCATTTCCTTCATAGAACACTTGAGAAGTGTGAGAAACTCTGGGTCACAAGGCAAGAGGTCACATCCCATGTCTCCCCTTTCTGGCATTTGCAGAGCTGCCTCACTGCAATATGTGCGGCTTAAAATCTTGCATCATTCACTGCAGCTTTTTAAAAACAGCCAATTCGCTCTGCGTTTATATCCTGACCTTGACCAACAGCTCTGCATAAAACAACAGGTTTACTGTGGGGCCCACTAACTATTTAACACAAGATCAAGATCTAAAAGAAAGCTCTTCAGACTCCAGCGTGAGATAATCCCCCACAGATCTCTTTGTCCCTTGTTAACTACTCCCACAGCCTCCCTTTCCCAAAGCACTGACTCACAACCATCCAAATAACCAAACCACCAACAAAAAAAAGGAATCCTGCTTCTGGCATTGGAGCACACGCAAGCCAAAGCAACCCCCCCATGTTCCGGCTCACTCTTTTGACAACCAGCTCTTAGGGTTTCCAACACAACACACTGGGCATGTTATCAGAAAGTCCTTGAGAAATACGATGTGCACATTATCCGCTCACATTGTCCTGAAACACTCAGTGTAGCTATTTATAGCCATTTGATAGGAGACTGTATCAAACGCAGATTTGATAGGAGGCTGTATCAAAGCAGATTCTTTCCACTCGCATCTTTGATGAGCTCCATTTAAAGCACATCACACACTAGGTGACTATTAATCACTGCCAATACTTCCAAAGGAAGAAAGAGCCACCAATGGCTAATCACCAGCAGGAGAAGCAGGGCAGCTTTTGCCACCCAAATCAAAATTCCCTCTCTATCCACTGTTGGCCCAACAGGCAGGGTAAGCAGAGGATGCTTTGCAAAAGATATTTGTGTTTGGTTTAAGTTTGCTTTTGCATCATGATTCCAGGGGAGCCGGCCTTGCAAATCTGTGTTACAGACATTCACTATGAGACACCAGGATGCCTTCACTTAATGCACAAATGGGGATGCATCAGTTAATTTTGTATATTTTTAAAAATAATATCGGAAGATTATTAGAAAGTAGTTTTATGGTTGGTGGTAGTGGGAATGCCTTTAAGTTGCAGCCAACTTGTAGTGACTCTGTAGGGTTTTCAAGGCAACAGATGTTCAGAGACGATCTGCCAGTATCTGCCACTATGTAGAAACCCTGGGTACTAATGAGGGGTGACCCTGCTTACCTTCCAAGGCCTGACGCGATTAAGCTAGCCTGGGTCATCTTGGGTAGGCCCATTTTTTAATAATTAGACTATTCAATTTCTGACCAACATACATTTTCCTTGTCTATGAGATTAGTTTCTTATGCTGCTTGTAATTGTAAGCTTGAACAGAAGGGATGCTGGGAGTTCCATCAATGCTTTCCTTTCCATCTAAAGATAAAGCACATGGGCACATAAAGCACATGGGCACATAAAGCACATAAAGCACTATTTGAATCAAGACCAATAGGGCTCCCTTCACCTCTTTGCCATTTTCTTGATCTAAACTGACATAATCGGAGATTTATTTATTTTACAAAATTGATACTGTATCCTGCTTTTCTGGCTTCACAATAGCCCCTAGGGCAGCTGAGGGATGCTATTTGAGCAATGACAGAAGCCACAATAGGGCAGATAGTACTCTTGCCCCAATCACTACAAATTAGGAAAATGGTGAAGGGAAAATACTTAACCTTCCTCCTCTCACATCATGGTCTCAGTCCAACTCATAGCTCCATGCACCCAATTGTTTTTAGAGAAAAAAAACCATTGGGAGATCCAATGGGAGATCTCAAAATTATGTCAGTTAGCACTATGACAGAGACCTCATTCAAACACACAGAGGAATGAGGTAGCAAAAACTACAAATGGCAGAAAGGACTGCACCACTTCGGACCCCAGAAGGACGTTCACATCTTTGAAATGCACCTCTGTGTTACAACCAGCCTGCAAACAGAATACCACCATAGCGATCCAAAAAATGGGGGTGGAGCCTCATTCTCTGCCATATTAATGTTTTCTGACTAGGCCGCAGGGACCCACAGTATGATCATGTGCTTTACTTGGAACTGTCTCTGAAAACTATTCAGAAACTTCAAGGGATCAATAATGAAGCCCAGCTACTGTTGAGGGCTGGATACAGGAACTGAATCGCCCCTGTGCTCAAAGATGCGTACTGGCTGGCCGCTGATTTCCAAGCACGATTTAAAGTGCTGGGTTTTGCCCTTTTAGCCCCAAATGGCTTAGGGATGGGGTAACTGAAGGACTGCCTCCACCCAAATTGTGCAACCTGCCAGTTAAGACCCTGCTCTGTGTAGTAATGCACTGCTGACCCAGCAGCACCGTGGTAGAACGTTGGCACACCAGCGGACCTACGGCCTTCTGGTCGCATTCTGGGCACTCTACCTCATCCCCCTAAGTGAGTCACTGGGTCATGAGACTATCTGGCCTACAGTCACTAGGTTAATCTCTGTGAACCAAAGGGGACAATGGGCCTCTGCCCCTGTGGCAGGTGAGATTAGACTCAGACGCTGATGCTCCTCTCCTCCATCGCAGGCAGCCAGGTGAGATCCATGCATCACATGATGATCGCTCCTGGTCTCCGTCTCCCCGCCTTCTCGATCTCCTACCCACCTCCTTTACACGCAGCCACAAGGGAAAACCCTAATAAAAGGTCGCTAGAGACCAGCATAGGGGAGAGTTGTTGTCAGGATCACGAAATCCTCACAAGGCTCCTGTTGCTGACGCTCTCCAGCCAGATGAAACCCCTCAGCCTCCGCCTCAGCCTATTCTTCCTTAGCTGAATGGCGACTCCCAAGGGGTTGGACTACAAGCTGGTGCCAAAACCCGGGAAGTCCTCGAGACCTCCACCCTGCTCATCAGTAAAAGCTTGGGAAAGGGGTCAAGGATACCGAAGTCCGCTGGATCCGGCGCACATCCAGGGACTTCACTGCTTGCATTATCGCCTGTCCTCTGATCATGATCGCAGAGACATCGCCCTAGGGACACTTCTCTCGTCCGGACGGAACACCGGTGGTAGCGGATTTGCAAAAGCAGGGTTTATGACAAGCACGTTGATCTTAACTGAAAGCGCGAAGGAATCGCGGCAGGAGTCCCCCAGAAGAGTAGTTGGAGCTGCGCCAAATTGGTTGAGATTGAAGCTCAATGTCCATGGTACCCAGAGGGGGGGGACATTGAATCTTAAGGACTGGGAAAACATCGGGCGACTTTTCACACACAGAGCCTCGCTACCGATGTCACTGCTACTGACGTGGAGACAATGTTTTGTCTATCAGCCTGGGTAGACCTATGGCCATACCCTTTGTGTCAGAGGTGGAAGTCATTCTTTCGACATCTTTCACCTTCTTCAATTTCAACCTGAGATTTCTCATATCCTATTAAATTGGACGCTTCTGTCCTCCTTCTGCCCCTTGTTCCGCCATTTCAAATTCTCCACATGGCTCAGCTCTCCCCTTGCTCCACTTTATTTTCCGCCAAGCCACTTCCTCCGTCGAAGCTTACCGTAATGGCGCTGGTTTCAAACTTCTGCGCAGAGCTTATTAGCCACGCATCTGCAAAGAAAGAAACCCTGACGGAAGACGATACGTCATATTCTCGTGAGATTGGTGCCCCGGGCCCATTTCACAGATACCGAGGGGAGGATGGTGGCATTGTTCATGAGCTGTCGAAAATCACCTTTTGGCCTATAACATCCTCACTGAGTTCGCCAGTAGTTTATTACGCGAGGCGTAGGGAACCACTAGCCCTACGCAGAGGCATGCACTACAAGAGGCAATCGCGATGAATCACTTAATGGTTCCTTGACTCACTGGAAGACCACCTTCCGGTGATGCTCCTGAGCCCTGCACAATTTAGTGATCTGGGAAGCGGAGTTCCGCCAGCGAAATGCTTTAGCAGGGTGCAGCCATGGGCGCTTTACACCACCAGCTAAGCAGCTTTTATGGCTGCTAAGCTTTAGCCCTAATGTACAAGTCGCTCTGCCGGGTGAAAGCCACCACCCCACGGTCGCCTTCGAATCGCTTCTTCTTACAAGGCGCTTTTGAAAGTCCCCAATACCGGGACAGCCAACCCAAAAGTTTTTCTAGCACCCGACAGAAGCTACTCAAGAGCCCTATGCTGGAGTTTGTGAACAGGTTCTGTGGAGGCCTCCCTCTCTCAAGAGGCAGTGGTTGACAACGGGATTGGCTCCAGGGCTAACTCCTGGCTTGCCAAGGGCAGAACGCCTCATGAGTGTCAAGTTATCACAGGCCTAGGAAGGAACCCCCGAGTTGGCCGACATGCTTCAAAGCTTGCCAGGGATATCGGGTCTTTCGCCTATCAAGCCAGCCTTCTAGTCACACTTCCTCTCCGGGCTGCCATGAGACAGCCCCCCGATGACGAAAGGTTCCCACCATGCCAGGACATTTCCTCGAGGAATTGTAGGCTGCCCATGGGGGCCTACAACCCTGACGGGAGGAGAGGGTTCTCTCCCAGAGGGCGTAAGACCCCAGGAGCCCAAGACCGGGCGCCCTAATGTCTGGGCTGGGAGGCCCGCTCGGCATCTCCCCAGCCCGAACCAAGATCCTCGCGACCTCAAACCCTTCCTCGAGTTCTGCCATGAGATCTTCGCTGCCCCCAGCTCAGTATAGTGATCCCATCCCCACGGGAGACCATTGGGCTGGTCTTGCCAGCTTGCTCTATCACCATATACTCTCCTGCTCTGCTAACCCTTCTACTTCCAAAGTCACCTTATGCCTCCAAATTAGTGCCCGTGAATGGCACGCGATTTCAAAAATCTCTGCAGGAGTCCACACAGTCACTGAATTGCAATGAAAAGAAAATGCTGACCGGAAGAGGGACTCAAGCTTTGCCCGAACCCTCCCTCAGAATGCCCTATAGCCAATCTACAGGACAATGAGGTATGGAAAGGGGAAGATGTTTCAGACAATGGCTCTTAGAAGCCAAAAGTCCTTCGTGAAGAAGAGCATAGCCCCCTTGGCCCTCTCCAGCTGTAAGGTTCAAACCAGGAATCCTCATAGCCTCTGAGCCTGTGCAAAGGCCCTAAGCTCAAAAGCTCCCAGTGGCAGCCAAAATCGCCAGTACCTCCAGAGAGAGCAAGATCTTCAAATCAGGAAGTCATGAATCCTCCCCTGGAATTTACTTTATATGTGCTCTGTATGCCTGGGCGTATGTTCTGCGTCTCTTCTGCCCCTTCAAAGAGAGACCCTAAAGTTCTCATTAAGGAGGGATTTTTCCATTGCTTCTAAGCCATGCTCTTGTGCTTCAATTAAGAGTTTTTCTCCTTCTGATTATGTGTGCCAATGCCTTGAAAGGCTTCGCTTCATTACAGCATTATCCACTTTAAACGGGACACAGCTTCGCAAGTCGTTCTCCCTAGGATACCGGATGGGATATTATACTGTCCGAAGTCAGCCTCCATCTTAGTTTCTAAACCTTCAAACTCTTTCTTCAAACCTCTCCTTGAGAACCTTTTCCTTGATCAATTCATCTGAGCCTACACTGCCACATTGGCGCATAGCCAGAATTCATTTCATGTTCCCACATTTCCCCTGCTGAAGCTCTAGCTGAGTCACGGTGCCAGGGGGGGGTCTCCCAGCCACACACTCTATCTTACACAGCCCGGGCCAGGAAGGTAGGGCTTAGCTCAAACCGGGCCAAAGTCTCCTTTACAGGAGGGGGGGAAGGTAGAGCTGGGACTTCCAAACCCTTCCCCGCCTTCTTTTCATGCACACACCCTCCTTCTCTCTCTCAAGTGGGCTGACGCTTTTACCCCACTCCTAGATCACAGGATCTGACAAAAAGGTTTTTCTTGCAAACCCCCCCTCAAATTGCCTTCGCAGTGATCAAAACCCTCACAAGCCCAGGAACTGTTGTTTTCTTTGCATCTTTCTCTAAATCTCTTCCCATGCAGATGTTGGTATTACGATACTTGTTGACTATATAATTGTGAATTGTTTAGAAGCTGTCGACCTGGTTGTGACCCTCCCTCTCCTAAAGCGCCGGGCGGCAATTCGCTGTCTTGTGTAATGCCTTTGCGTGTTGCAAGTGATCGCGTAGTCGGAATGTGGGCCAACTGGGTAACCTAAGAAAAGCTTGGCCAAAACAAACGAAAGAAAGGGGAGTAGTTCCCCCCCCATTGACCCAATCATGGTCTCATCCAGTGCAAGACCATATCCAAAGTACTCTTCTATTCTCTATCAAAATTGCCCCATTTCCACTCCAGGGCTCCGGGCTTCTTTCCAATTGTGTCATCTATAAGAACTAACTTTCAGCCAGCACGCAGTCCTCTGGGGAAAAAAAGCGTCATTGTTTTTCTCTTCTATACAGGAGTCCAGCCTCAATGCCATGCCAGGCCAGCCCCATCCCGAGATGGAGCTGAGGCCTCCCTGGAGGATCCGACCCTCACAAGCCTCTGTTGAGAGAGAGGCCCGACACCCCCCCAGCCTGGAGCTAAGATGGGAGGGACCTCTGCAGAACCAGTACACCCATTCTTCCACGGAGATCGGGTGAACCCTCGGCTAAGGCCTCCCAGGGGAATGGCAGCCTGGGCCAGCTAAGTGGCTCAGCAGTTGACGCTGTGTGTCGCTGCTCCTCATCTACAGCAGCCATTCTCTCTCTCCTCCCTCTCTGTCACTCTGGCTGAAACTTGGAATTCGTAGCCAGGAACATTCTGATAGATTAACCCTTGGAACTCTCGCTGTTTTCAGCCAGCTTAGCCAATGGTGTTGGAACACGCTTCTCTCACAACCTTGCTCGTGGAGAGTCACTGAACCTTGCAATGCTAAAGACCATCAGTAGCTTCCTCGGCTCTTGAGAAAACCCATGGACTCTAAGCGCCATCAGCTTCTGTAGCTTTGGTAGATCAAACAGCAAGAGCCATGCATTGACAATTAATGCAACCATCGGTTGTCTTCCTCCGATACATCTAGCCTATCATTACCGTTTAGCTATGTTTCTTATTGTTTCTATTTATATGATGTCAGTTTAAGCCTATCTACAAAACACATGCATGTCTTGTATATATTGTTTATAGCCATACGCACGTCTGGATGCCTTGCTCCCTTTATGCCCATTGAGCCGACCTCCAAGGGAATTGCTTTCTATACCATAATCCTAATTGATTATTGAAGTTACTGCATGCCTTAATTTTTAGAAGTGTATCAGATTTGCTGTTGTTGCATTCTCGCCTCATCTGCCTGCCGGGACTCTCTACTGCTTACCGCCCCACCATTGTTTTGCATCCAGGCTTCACCGGGAGCCCAGAAGCACCGGGTGCCGCTCCGCTTCTCCTCTCTCGACCCCTTTGCCGAGAGGCCGACGAGCTGCTCTAGCCAAGGCGGAGTATGTTTCCCTATGACTCCCCTTGTTGGGGAGTCCCCGGACTCTGTTCTTCATGTAACACTAAAGACTATCGGCCGCTCTGGCCTGTGTCTCTGGCGAAAGTTCACTAACTCTACCTCCACTACGGCCTGGATGCCCCACCTCCGAAAGCAGCAGGAACTTCATTAAGCAACCTATAGATAATCGCCGCTATTCGATTACTTATTGTGTTGTATCACCAAGGTTAGAAAATATGCGTAATGTATGTGTTGTTTTTAATCTCTCTGATAATTCCCAATTGATTCATATGAAAGTCGCTAATTGCAGGAAGTTAGCCTTATCTAATCTGAAGTATGATGTTTGTCTCTATTGGTGGTCAGCCCTCTGGAGCTGGCTGCCGGGAGGATGGTTGGAGTGCTATCGTACAGCTCTGCATTGGTTTAATTGTATGCTCCCATTATCGGATCTTGTTTCGCTCAATGTATGTCTAATATTGCCTGCTTGAAAACCTATGTAAGAAGCCCCCTCGACTTTCCCCCCTTACCTTTCGCAGCCAAAGTTCTAATGAAATTTGCACAAAGCTTAGCTTTCGGCCAGCTTGACCAAACGCTTGGAGGAGGACAAGCGCCCTTTTAAATTCGCCCCCCCTCAGCATTTCGCCTTCCTAAAGCGTGAAAAAGGAGGGAGGATGTAGTAATGCACTGCTGACCCAGCAGCAACTGCGGTAGAAACGCTGGCACACCAGCTACTGCGGAAGCTTCTGGTAATGCACTGCACTCTAATTCTCATCCCCTATGCCAGTCACCGGGTCATGAACTTCATCTGGCTCACAGTCACTAGGGCTGGGTGTCTCTCAGACAAAGGGACAATGGAGGGCCTCTGCCCCCAGGTGTGAGATTAGACCTAGACGCTGATAACTTCTCTCCTCAAGACGTAGTAGCCAGGTGAGATCATGCATCACATGATGATCTCCAGGGTCTCCAGTCTCCCGGGCTTCATCTCCTACCTTTTTCACCTCCTTTAGCACTTCCGTACAAGGAAACCCTAATAAAAGGTGCGAGAGACCAGCACAGGGGAGAGTTGTCAGGATCACGAAATCCCGCGCTTCCTGTTGCTGACGCTCTCCGCCAGATGAAACCTCCTCCGCGTCTCGCCTATTCCTTAGCGACGACCCTGCGGGGTTGACTACACTCTGAATGCTGAAGTGGAGGCAGATGGAGGCCAGAGATGAGGTTGTTCCAGTCCTGGTGCTTCACCTGCCCCATAAAACTCATTTGGCACCTACGGTACTTTACTTTCTTTCAGGCACCAGCTTAAAATATTCTTCTTTTACCCAGGCTTTTAATTAAGGGTTTTAATGGTTTGTGTTTTAATAATTGTGTTTTTAATTGTTTGCAGCCTTGAGCAGGCCTCTGTGTGCAGGATAAATTATACACACAATGTTTATGGTCTGCTTCAGGCCTGAAGGATCATTTTATCTGCAGCATTTTAGACTGCTCAATGTGTACTTTAAGCTGTTACGCTCCGCCTGTTTTATTGACAGAAGCTTTCTTTTTAATGGCTTTGTTTTATTGTCTTAATTGGAAATGGCCTCAGGTCATTGGAAGGGTGGTATAAAAATTCTAAATAAATAAATAATATTAGGAGGATTCTATACAACAAGAGTGTTCAAATTCAGAATCCCCCGCCTACAGTCTGAAATGGATCAATTCAGCCAACCATCTCAGGACTTCGACCACCTCATGCTCCTATGCAAGACCTTGGATGGAGATTCACTGTCTGTGGGCTGCCACTCAAAGAGCAGAATCACAAGATAACCTCTTAATAGGCCAAAGCAGGTCAGATGACACAGAGGCCTCCACTCATTGGGCAACTGGGAGCCTTTTTGCTGCTCCCCAAGGCACAGATGCTGTTTGTCCCACCCTCAACTTGACAAAAGGGACGTTTGACAACAAAAACTTCACCAGTAACAATTTGTGATGAACACATATCGGGGGCAATTAACTCACTCACAATGCACTACTTGATACATTTTGTCAATTTTCTATTTTTATTGGGCTAGAAATTAGCAACAAACATATTTAAAAAAGAAAATTACTACAAACTCAGATTGTGGAGGGACAAATTATGACCATCTGTATTCTCATTTTTTCCCATGGCTTTTGTCAAGCAAATGAAAATGCTTGCCTGTTGAGAAATACAACAATTTGGCTTATGACATTAAACATACTTTGAATGTATTTAAATTAGTCTAACTACTTTTCCTTTTGCTCAGCTCCTGTGAAAGAAGCAGTTCATTATTGGATTCATTTACTAGAGCTAGTAACTGGCTCACTCCACACACTGGGAAGGAAGGGAAATTAAGTCAAGTGAATGCTATCCCTGGAGAAATTCCTCCCCTCCACACACAAACCACTGCCCACTCAAATTGTTCCCCCCAATTATGGCCATCTTCAGGGAATGTAGCATAATAAAATGTTGGACAATCACTGGTGAAGCCCAGGTTCAAATCTCCATTCTGCCATGCACGTGAATTGGCTACTCACCATCTCTAGAACTAACCTTCCTCACAGGTTATGAGAATAAAAAAGGGGCCATTCATACCACGGTGAGCTCCTTAGAAAAAGGTTGGGACAAAAATCAGACTAAAAGGTGTCAGCCAAAATCAGAATAAAAGTTGACAATCATCATTCTGTATCAGCATTAACTTTTGACATGGCTATATGGGGAAAACCAAGGGACGACGGCATGGTATGGCCCAATTTTGTCAGATCCCAGAAGCTAAACAGGGTCAGCCCTTGGGTGAGAGACCACCAAGGAAGACTTCGCAGAGGAAGGCCACAGCAAACCACCTCAGCTTCTCACTTGCCTTGAAAGCCTCTTGCTTGGGTCACCGAAGGTTGGCTGCAACTTGATGGCACTTACCGTATATACTTGTGTATAAGTCGACCCGACTATAAATCGAGGCACCTAGTTTTACCACAAAAATCTGGGAAAACGTATTGATTCGTGTATAAGTCGAGGGTGGGAAATGCAGCACAAGGTTTCATTACTGCTGAGGATCATTTGCCTTTCTTACTGACCTGTTTAACCTGTAGTCCATGGCTCCAGATTCTTTCCAGCACAGAGAGCAGGGCGCCTCCACCATTCCCCCATTGCCCCAGGGAGAAGGCAGCCTCCTTTTCCCTGGGGCAGAGGGGGTTCCGTGTTCGGCACCTCTTCTCAAGCCTGATACATTTGTTAAAGTAAATGTGTGGGGGGGCATCGCGGGGGGGATCACTAACTTGCGTATAAGTCGAAGGAGGCATTTTCAGCCTTAAAAAAAGGCTGAAAAACTCGACATATGCGAGTATATACGGTATGTACCTATGGGGAAAAATTAAGCCAAAGTTTTCTAAATTAAGTCTTTTACCTCATATCACTGATAAGTGAGACTCTCAGAGTAGGTAACATAAGCCCCGAGTCAGACTTCCTTCTTTCTGGCCCAATGGCAACTGCAGAGAAATAGAAAAATACATTAGTGCGCTAGAAACAGATTATCTATAAAAGCTGAAGGTATAATCCCAAGTCTCTTTGAGGACTCCACCATGGGAAGAAGGATATAATGTAAATAATTTTCCACTCTCCTGCTTCAACATTAAGGCCGCTTACTGGTTCCTTTCCCCTGTAGTTAATCCAGAGCTGTACTCTCAAGATTTAACAGGAATCATCAAACACTGCCTTCTTTGCATCTGTATGAGCTATCTAAGTCTGTTCCATGAGGAGTTTTATACATGATTAAAATATTAATGTACATTCAAAACCCGAGGAGAGTTTGATAAAATGGTTGAATGGCTGTTGTGGGTTTTCCAGGCTGTATGGAAAACCTACAATCCGATAGCCACACAGCGTGGAAAATCCACAATCCGACAGCCATACAGCGTGGAAAACCCACAAAAGGCAGTTAATTCCAGCTGTGAAAGCCTTTGGCAATACGCAAAATGGTTGAAGTTGTATTGTAAAACTACCAGCATACTAAATATTCCTTATATCCAGTTATAATCTACATCCATTTGTCATCTTTTCCATTACGGGATGGGGCATAGATAGTAGTAGTAGTAGTAGCAGTAGTAGTAGTAGAAGAAGAAGAGGAGGAGGAGGAGTTTGGATTTATATCCTCCCTTTCTCTCCTGTAGGAGACTCAAAGGGGCTTACAATCTCCTTGCCCTTCCCCCCTCACAACAAACACCCTGTGAGGTAGGTGGGGTTGAGAGAGCTCCGAAAAGCTGTGACTAGCCAAGGTCACCCAGCTTCAAAGCGCAGTAAATGGGGAAAGTGCACCCAGGGCTAAATCTACCAAATTCCCCAGAATTTAGATCTCCCCCCACATTACTCAAGCGGCAGAGGCGTAGCTACCATGGGGACATCCGGGGACAAGTGCCCCGGGCGCCACCTTGTGGTGGGCGCAAAAATTCGCGGAACTAGGTTCAAGTTAGTGGCTTTTCTCATTTTTCAGGGTTTTTTCCCATTTTTTGGCCTGCAGTGGGGCGCAGTTTTTAGGCTAGCAGCACCAAACTTTCAGAACTATTGTCAGGTGACTCTCCTGGATGATACCAGCCAGAAGTTTGGTGCGAAAGTTTGGTTCAGGGGGTCCAAAGCTATGGACCCCCCAAAATGGAATAACCCCATACTCGGTATGGTATTTCCAATGGGAGCTAATAGTAAACGGGGCTGCACCATTTTGAGGGGTCCATAATCCTTTGGATCCCTGAATCAAACTTCACTAAACCTAAGGTGGTATCATAAAGGATAGTCTCCTGTCTGATACCACCAAGAAGTTTTAGTGAAAGGTTGGTTCAGGGGGGGTCCCAAGATATGGACCCCCAAAAGTTGGGTGGCTCCATCCTCCATTGTTTCCAATGGGGAGCTAATGGTAGATGGGGCTACCCTTTTGAGGGTCCATAACTTTGGGCTTTACCCTGAGACTCAGAAACTCTCACTAAACCTGGAGTTAGGTTTAATCCAGGAGAGTCTTCTGAAGATAGCCCTACAAAAAAGTTTGGTGTAACTGTTAAGCTTAAACTTATTGCTCCCTTAACAAGGCACCCTCTAAGAAAATTTTCCCCAAGGTTCTCTCTTTAAATCCACCTCCTTTGGAGTGGATTTAAAGGGAGAATCTAAGGAGCTCCCTAGATTGGTAAAAAAAAAAACATTAAAAGTATTGTTGAAGGGCTTTCAAAACCAGATTTCAACTGGTAGTTGTGAGTTTTACAGGCTGTGTAGCCATGGTCTGATAAGATCTTGTTCCTAAGATTTCGCTGCGCTGCATACCATGCAATGGCTGGCATCTCTCAGAAGTGTATCACAGAGGAGAAGTCTGTTATAAAGAGAAGGCTGGACACAGTGTATAAGGGCTAGACTTCTCTCTTGTGATACACCTCTGAAAATGCCAGCCACAGATGCAGGTGAAACATTAGGGAACCGAAGATACACCAGAACCACGACACACACAGCCCAGAAAACTCCACAATAACCAACATGTAGAAAATGATGCTGCAGCTTTGGGGTGGGGAATCTACCCTGAAACAGCATCACTTTCAATATTTTTTAAACTAGGGAGCCCAGAGTATCCCCTTAAGGTGGATTTAAAAGGAGAATCTGGGCTCTGTAGTTTAAACAACATTAAAAGTGATGCTGTTTCAGGGGTGGATTCCCCGCCTATCCAAAAAAAATAGCATCACTTTCAATGTTGTTTTCTTAAACTAAAGAGGAGCCTCTGGGTTGTGTTCAGATTTGTGTGTTGGGCCATGTTCTATAATGCAATGGTGACTTTGAGATGACCTGGTGCAAAAAATGTTGTTTGGTCGTGGTGGGGGAGGGATGCTGCCCAAATTGGGGGGGGGGGGGGCAAAACTCAGATTTTGCCCCGGGCTCCATTTACCCTAGCTACACCCCTGCAGAGCGGTGAATCAAA
Source organism: Sphaerodactylus townsendi (assembly GCF_021028975.2). Lineage (NCBI taxonomy): Eukaryota > Metazoa > Chordata > Lepidosauria > Squamata > Sphaerodactylidae > Sphaerodactylus > Sphaerodactylus townsendi. The sequence goes on from NC_059430.1 coordinate 26,592,602, forward strand.
CCCAGTTCCTCCAGATTAGAATGCACCTGCTCTTAACCACGGAGCCCCAAGGTCTCTTGGGAACTGTAGTTCCTCAGGCCGTTTTTACTGCGAACAGGCCTTTTGCAGCCTGAAAAAGTTCTGAAAAAGGAAAGGAACTAAGGCTATGGTGGCAAACCTTTGGCATTCCATGCTGGCAGGGGCTGATGGGAATTGTAGTCCATAACATCTGGAGTGCCAAAGGTTCGCCACCCCGGAACTAAGGTAAGTGTGGGAAGGGGGTGGGGGGGGTACCGCAGGGGGGCAGGGTAAAGGGGGAGGGGCCTGGGGGCGATTTTCCGTGCCCTCCAGGCATGCGCCCGGTGCACGGCGCACCCCCCTCCCCCTTGTAGCTCCGCAGCTGCCTAAGGGTCTTCTTAAACAAACTATAACTTCTCACTTGTCTCATTTTTGTGCTGGTACTAGTTTCTATATCACAAGATCAAAGTTCCTTCTGGGGATTTCAACAGAATTACAGAAAAGTATGCTGTCCCCTTAATAGAGGTATCCTGTGTGGAAATGGGCAGTTGAAGCTTTTCATGGAACAAAAGCAAATAACACCGCATTAAATTACATCTCTATTAAAGGGTTTCTCCAGACCCACACAGCTCACATTCTGTGGTGAAAGGACTGCATAAAGATATAGGCTGTCTACTCTTGCAAGACACTATTCTACCAAAACAACAATAATTACCTCCACACAAAACCCAACACATCAACCACAGCAAGGAGAATCCCTTTCCTTATGGCTCCTTATCTGTTTCTGATTTATTTAATTACATTTATTTATATTTCTCCTCCAAAAGAACTTCACAGGTAGAGTTAGAATGTATTTACAAAGCCAAGATGACATACTTTGTGCTGAGGCATAACAGCTCTGATTCATCAAAGCACACGTGGAAATAAATTGCGTTCTTAAAGTGTTGCTGGACTCCAATGTAATGTTGCTGCAGCAGACTTGATATGGCCACCCTTCTGGAATTAATGGTATTGCTACCAAATGCTGGGGATCTAGTCCTATGCTACTTATACCTGCTGCACATGATTCATCTGATGACAGTGTTTTCTACCACCAGGGGATTCCGCGAGATGCTCCTGTTTCTCTTCTCTTTCCTGGTACTGAATTAAGTGAGACCACAATGCAGATTTTCCCTTAGGAAAAAGAAAAACCACAATGTTAAGTATAACACGTTACAAAAGATGAAAAGCAGAAGCCGAACACTAAATTCCATTCTTCTGAGCGCTGTATGTGGCTCAAACATGAGAAGGAAGAGAAAATGAAAAGCCAGCAAACTGGCCACAGATTTGAAAGTCAGATACAGAAAGCAGCTCTCTTAAGTGCACAATCAAAAGTGCAGGAACACCTTGGAGGATATTATTATTGTCACATTTATATTCCAGGCATCTTCCAAGAAGCAAAACTCAGCATTATAGTTACCCTCCGAAACAATAACCATCATAGGAGTCTAAAGCAAGAGGGGACTGCCCCAAAAGCCCCTCCAAGCAGAACACCCCAGCCCTACCATACAAACTGGAAAAGCAGAAGGCCTATATACTTTACAACTACATTATGCTGGCACTTACTTAATCCTCTGCACACAACTAGGGAAATTTAAGTGGAGCAGATCTGTGAAAGCCATACTCTGCTTACTGACTTTCAGCCTTGCGGATTTGCATAAGACCAGAGGGGTGTAGTGGTTATGACCGGTGTAATCTGGTGAACCAAGTTCGTTTCACTCCTTCGCATGAAGCCTGCTGGGTTACCTTGGACTAGTCACAATTCTTCAGAACTCTCTCAGCCCCACCTACCTCACAAGGTGTCTGTTGTGGGGAGGGGATGCAGTATCAAAGCAGATTCACAAGCTGACATGTTCAAGGTGAGGCAGATGAGGCACAAGGTTTCATTACTGCTGAGGATCATTCGCCTTTCTTACTGACCTGTTTAACCTGTAGTCCGTGGCTCCAGATTCTTTCCAACAAGTCGCAAAGACTTGCAATCAGAGTATTCTCTTCCAGACCAGTTATGTTGGCCTCTCCATGTCCAAGCTCCACTGCCTCATGGCCCATCTTCTCTACCAGCATCCGCTTCGTCTGCAAGGCCAGATATCAGTCAAAATACAAGTGAACCTTCCGGATGGATTCATGGCAAACTATTATAAAACATTTGAGAAGATACTGGCTCCAAAAAACAGAAATAATGAATTTAATTTTAAAAGGAAGTATAAGACCTCAAATCATGGGAAGAAGCAAATATATCATTAATTCCTAAGGAAAACCAGGATCATACTGAAGTGAAAAATTATAGACCCATTTCCCCGTTAAATCTCAATTATAATATATTTGCAGCCATTCTTGGAAATCATTTTAAAAAGCTACTACAAGGTTATATACACAAAGATCAAGCTGGGTTTTTACCCAAAAGGCAAATAAAAGACAGTATCAGAATACTGTTAAATATAGTAGAATATTTAGAACAACACTCAGAAAATGGCTATGAATTTTTAGATGCAGAAAAGGCATTTGATAATGTGAACTGGGCATTCATGATCAAAGTCTTACAATATATGGGAACTGAAGGTTCTAACAAGCTGTGAAAGATATTTATTCAACTCAAAAAGTGAAATTATTAACAGTTTCATTTATTATTCCAAAAGGAACTAGGTTAGGGTGCTCTCTACTATTTTTAATGACCACAGAAATTCTAAATAGAGTAGTGGTTCTCAACCTGGGGGTTGGGACCCCTTTGGGGGTCGAACGACCCTTTCACAGGGATCGCCTAAGATTCTCTGCATCAGTGTTCTCCATCTGTAAAATGGATAAATGTTAGGGTTAGGGGTCACCACAACATGAGGAACTGTATTAAAGGGTCGCGGCATTAGGAAGGTTGAAAACCACTGAAATAGAGACATTAGAAACAATAACAGGATGATAGAAGGTATAACAATAAAAAGAGAATAAAGTCCAGAGCATATGCAGACAACCTGGTGCTATTCCTAGATTAATCTTTAGAAAACATTAATAAGATGTTAGAAAAAGTAAACAGACCTCTGTGGGATCTGATGCAATTCGACAGAGTCTGTAGGGCTCATTCCGCACATGCAGAATAATGCACTTTCAAACTGCTTTCAGTGCTCTTTGAAGCTGTGCAGAATAGCAAAATCCACTTGCAAACAGTTGTGAAAGTGGTTTGAAAATGCATTATTTTGCGTGTGCGGAAGGGGCCTAAGACAGAGCTGCTCCACCAGGCCCATGGCTGAGGCAGTAATGGTTCTATAATCATCAAAAAGGCCTCCCTCTCCCCACCCCCACCCCCCTTTGTGGTGCTGTATTCTATTGATGAGGTGTAGAAGTATTAGTATTCAAGGTTAGGTTGTGTAACCACTATCCATGTTTTGTTGTGATTTTCTTGCTTTTATGTTGGAAGCTGCCCTAAGCCTGTGTGGGGAAGGGTGGCACATAAACTGAATAAGTGAAATTAAATTCAAGTGGGCCATAAGAACTTCATTTAGTTTGAAAGCCAGAGTTAACTTGATCAGTTAATTTGTGATATTCATGATGCGGGGGGCGGGGGTCAAACTTACCTTCATTCGACATTCTTTGAGCAAACCCTCCACAAATTTCCAGTTTGTCTGAGCAATTACAGCAGGAGAAAGATCTGAGAGTTTGGGCTGCCTCAAATTTTTCCCCAAGGTCCTTGCTTCTTGCATGTACTTCTAATTCAGCAAACAAAGCAATACAAAAATCCTAAGGTCAGTATGAAAACAAGAAGAATACTTCTCCTTCCCTATTTCCTTTTCTCCGGTCTGATAAAACAAAGTGACAAATTCACACCACGCTAAAGCATAGTCTGGACACCAAGGTGTGTTATTTAAAGTTTTAGGAAGCAAGCAAGGATAGAGGGAGAGAATATAGGTGCCAAATTTTCTTTTGAAGATCAACAGGTGCCATGAAAAGCCAAGATTATCTGGTTTATGATCAGGAGGGGCTATTTTAAGTCAACACTTCCCCTTTACTTATTTTCCTGCAGAAAATCAGGGCCCTTGAGCTGCCTTTCAGTCTATTTAAAGGTGTCCATACATTTTCTCCAGCAGGGCTAAAACCAATTGAGAGGCGGGTAGATTTCCATCAGGAAAAAGAGGCAAGGAAATATGTTGCGTTGCTAAGAATGCCCCTCAATCACCAAGGCACATCCACTTGTACCTGCCCCGGTCCCTTGAAAGGAGCTGTGTTCTAAAGAGAAAAAAATGGCTGAAATTGAAACAGAATCCCACACAACTTGTAGCTCTGCCTGGAGTTTCGTGCTCTTCTCATTTCAAGTCCAACTCTGGAGCAGCTCAGTTTCTGTTGGCAGGAATGGAGAACACAGCAATAATAGAATTCACTCAGTCTCCAGCTTTGGGACGAAAAAGGCACAACACTAAGCTTAGGACTGGAGAAAAGCCAGTTCATGTCTCCAGTTCAAAAAAACTTAAGCAGTGCCAAACTACCAGACAGCAACAGCTTTGGAAAAACTGCTATGGAGAGAAAGATAGCTACGGTTGCCAATCTACAGGTGAAACCTGGAGGCCTCCCTGAGTTACAACTCATCTTTCAGATGACACAGATTAGTACCCTTGGAGAAAATGGCTGATTTGGAGGGTGGACTCTATGACATCATAAGATCCCTCTCCTCCCCAAACCACACTCTCCACAGGGTCCATTTTCAAATCTCCAGGAATTATTCAATCTGGAGTTGGCAACCCTAAAGAGATCAAACTAGAGGGATGAAATGAGTAAGGAAAAGGATGGGTGACCGTTATTCAAAGTGTGATTCTAATCTGACAAGTGCGAATTCCCTAAAGATTTGGGATAATAATTTTGTCAATTTTCTCAAATGGGTATCGTTACGTTATGACAGCATTCTAAGGGAAGGAAGATTAAATCTGAATGTCTCTTTCAAGCCTCCGTTTGTCAAAATGCAAACGAGCTGTCCATTTGTGAGCACTGTCAGAATTATTCACCCGACTGCGGCCACACTTTAAATGGCCACCCAAAAAAAGTGTGCATAAAATTCTAACGCAAAGCAGTGACTGGTGTGGTCAGGAAAGCAGCTCTTTGCAAAATTAAAGAAAACATACCAGGGAACATTCAGAGAATGATTTTTTAGGTGGCCGTGTAGGTGGGGGTGGGCCCTGATCCCACTCCCAGAATGCCATTGAGTTCTGACGAATCGAGAACTCCTTCGATAGCTAAGAGGCAGACATAACCAACAGACAGCAGATGGCAGAGAACAGAAAAGCAAAACAGGCATGCATATGGATCAAAGCAAACAAAAAGAAGAAGAAAAAAAAACAGTATTCACAAAGTGGAAAGAACTGGAAAAGTTTATACAGAACATTTTCAGCAATGACATAAAGTTGTCCTAAAACTACCCTGTTTCCCCGAATATAAGACATCCCCTGAAAATAAGACATAGTAGAGGTTTTGCTGAAGTGCGAAATATAATAAAGAGCATCCCCCGAAAGTAAGACGTAGCAAAGTTTTTGTTTGGAAGCATGCCTGACAATGAAGACAGAGACACAAGAGAAAAAAATAAAAGACATCCCTGAAAGGAAAATAAGACATAGCACATCTTTGGGAGCAAAAATTAATATAAGACACTGTCTTATTTTCGGGGAAACACGGTATTTTGCCTCCTCTCAATGGAAAAACTCATATTTGCACGCAAAAATACAGTTAAAAAATAAACTGCAGGTTGAAACAAATGCTGGAAATCAGCCGTGACTAAAAGCACAGAATGTTTTACTTTGGGCAAACAAAAAAATAAGTAAACAAGACAATGTAATATTTCATAAAGGCTGATTTGTTTTCAATAAAGAGGAAACAGGAAAAGACATACACAAGACAATGTTTGGACAGGACACACAGGAATGTTCACATTTAAGACATGCCTAAGACCTCCCTTTTGTGGGGGGATCCTAAGCAGTACAATATACACCTAGCCAGACTGAAACTCAAGCACTTTGAATAAAAAGTATGCCTGGTAAGCAAGAATATAGAAACGATGATTTATGGCTCTGGAGGCAGAACGATTCATCACTTGCAACAGGGAGCTGCCACTTCTCCTGTATCAACATGTAGGACATTTGCCTTGAGTCATGATATTCTCACACTGGATGCTTCCACCACCAGCTACCAATGACAGAGAATAAGGTAGGGGATATGCAAAATTTGCTGTCGCTTGGGATCTTTCACAGTTCCGCAGGGCCTGTAAGACAGTGCTATTCTGCCAGGCCTATGATTGAGGGTAGCGACAGTTTCTATTCCATTATTAGCTGGCCTGCCTTCACCTTTTCCTCTGAAGTGGAGACCTTAAATATAAGTTAAACTGGACTATCCCTTGCTGAATTTTATTCTTTAAGCTGCCATGACTGGATGTGGTATGTCACTTTGTATGATTATTTTATTCGGTATGATTATTTTAATATGTTGTAAAGCACTCTGAGAGCAGTCTAAAAACTGAATCATAAAAATGTACATACATAATATATGGGAGGGGACAGAACTCAACACGGGAGTACATAGTCACAGAGAGTAATGATGTTCAGCTCCTGGTGGGTCATACAGCTCCCCCAGCTGGGCTGTGTCTTTGTGGAAGCACTTGCTGCTAGAGCATAATGCATATACAAGCCAAGGCAAGCACCTATTTTTGCAAGAAGATCAAGAGGAACAACAGGACCAGAGGTGGGATCCAGCAGGTTCTCATAGGTTCCCTAGAGTAGGTTACTAATTATTTGTGTGTGCCGAGAGGGGGTTACTAATTGGTGATTTTGCCTTACTTACGCCCCTTCTCTCAGCAGTAGCGCACAGAACTTGAAGCAGTCTAGCAGGAGGTGCACCGGCGTGTGTGGTAGCCTGCGCCTGCGTGCATTTGTTTCCCGCCCAAGGACCGGCGCAGCGGCTGGGTCCTTGCCACAGCCCCGCCCAGGAATGCCCCGCCCCAGGAATGCCAGGCCCCGCCCCCGTCGTGCCCCGCCCAGCCCCATTGGTGCTACGCCACAGTTTGAATCCCACCACCATGGGAACCTGTTACTAAAATTTTTGGATCCCACCACTGAACAGGACCATGAAGTGAAGCCTCTCAGCAGTGTGGGGGATTCCTCTTTGGCTCTGGCCCTTGGTTTGTTCTTCGCTATGGTAAACATCTTGCATTATTTCCTATCTGTTGCTCTCTTTTGGAGATTAAAAAATAAGGCCGATGGTGCAAAATAAAGTAAATATATATTTTTATTACTCAGTTAAAATCCCCCCAAATTCCCTACACAATTTGTCAAGAGGTTCCTTCAGAGGAATTTGTTAAATCTTGCAGTGATTTCCCAAAAAGATTACTTTATTTTGCATCATCCGTCTTGGCCTTATTTTTTATCTCCCAGTGACTGGTGCAGCCCTTTTATTTTTCCCTACTGTCCACATTGATATTGGAATTCGGATTTCTTCTCTTGTTGTCATGTGATCTTGATGTCACATGCTCACAGTTCAGTGGGTCCCGTGCAGCTGCTTGGGGGGTTAAAGCTAGGTCTGGAAAGACTGAAGACCACTGACAGGCCATGTACATAGAATTCCGCAAGAACAGGAGACTAGCTTTCTAATACCAAGGAATTATCATCTCCACAACAGGATGTGCATTTCAGGAACTTTTCAAGCATAGATGGTCACTAATCAGGGAAAACATTCTGAAAGATCCACGCATGTGCGAGGATAACTTCGTTAAGACAGCTGTGAAAAAGAGCTCCACCAGAACCCCAGATGCGTACGAGGCTCTGCAGTATAGCCAACAGTCATAACTTAATCAAATACCTAATTATGGGAGCTCATTTAATAATGACTACACCAATGTAATATCAGAGAGGGTCTGCAAATACTTAAAAATTAAGCCACTTATTAAATTGAATGGATTTAGAGATCTTGCAAGACAGAAAATACAATAAGGCAAATCTCATTTTTAGCATTTCATTTTAGAAGTGTTAGTATTTAGCAAATCCCATTTTTTAGTATTTCCGGGGGGGGGGATTTCCTCTCCCCACCCCTCTAAGGGAGCAAACCATAAACTAAATACAAAAATTATGACTATTTAAAAGCAACTGTTCCTATCTCATGAGAAGAAACCTTTCTTTGCTTCTGGTAAGTGGCTTTTGTGAATTTGTATAAAGTTTACAAGGAAAGTACAGGATCAGTTTGATCGTAATCAACAGAACGTACATATAGGGCCCAAGCTTATATGCATGTTCATGTGTGCATCAGCAAATGCACATAATGGGCAGAAATGGGGGGTGGGATGTATGGGGACCCATATTGAGCAACCCTGCTATTCAGGTCATTCCCCAAATAAAAGTATTTTCCCCATCATTATGAAACTGTATGAGAAAGGTTGACAAGACCGTACCAGATTCAAAGAAATGCTGCCAGGAAGCAATGCAGTCAAACTTTCAAGGTTATCCCCCTCCAGCCTTACCGTTGCCTAATTCATAGTTAGGCACAGACTCATGGCAATGTCTTAAATGTACGTACAAAGGAATTTAAAGAGGCAAACAGCAAGATGTTACATTTCTCCATCCTCCCCCTTCCGCCCTTTTGATTGTAGTTTGCAACAACATCTAACTCTAGTTCTTCTCAATTATAGTAATAATCATACCCGTTCGCATTTATGGTAAAGGCTCTGTACATCTGGAAAATTATGTATTATACATTTCATACGATGTTAAGCTATTCAAGAGGTGCTTGGAAGCGTTCCACCCTCGAAAAATTGCCAGGTTTAGTAGCCTATGATTTCACTAACGCTCTTGAACATGGAGCCTTGGAATTGCTTGCAAAACCACAAAGCCACTTACCTCCCTTAAATCGTTGTCCAAACCAATATGCTCTGAATGCTGGCGAAGGCGATCTTTCCTGCGCTGGGCCGTAGTGCTTCGACTAACCCACCGACTGAGGTTGAAAAAAAAGAAAAGGGGCAAGAATTAACTATATTCGGCATCAATTGCAACCAAGGTTTTTATTCTTCAATATATCCGTTTACAAGCCTGAAAAAATAAAGTAAACAGAAGGGCACCCTATGAACCAAATGGAAAAAAGACGAGGGAACGGAGTCAAGACAGCATGCCACATACACTCATTGCAAGTTACTCCTGGCTGGCTAATAACATGCAAGTTCAGTTCTCCGTTGGGCGGAACTACGGTAATAAGCCTGACGAAAAAGAAGCTGCTGTTCCCAATGTCTTAAAGTAGGACTGTCGAACGCATTTGTTACGGGGGTCAGGTATGACATAAATGTGACTTGGTCAGACTTGGCCCTAGGCAGTGGGGTGGTAGCTTCGGCTGGCCCCAGTATGGCACTGGTGAGGTGCCTGGACTGGAGAGTCCACAGTGGGGTGGGGTGGCTGCCTTGAGAGGGCTTATCAGGCCCACAAGCCAGCTAAGGCAACCCCTCCCCCGCTCTTGATTGGGAACAGGGGTGGGGTTTTTTTGCCTCAATTGGATTATGGGCCTCCTCAAGGAACAGGATTCAGTCCCTGTTTGACACTCCTGTCTTACAGTATGAGGTGAAAAATAATTATGAAATTATTATTGCTATAATTATTAATTGAAAATTTACTTATCTTTGATAGTGCTTCCAAATTTGCCACCCTACCCTGTGAGACATTATTCTCCTTAAGGATGAGGCTGTTCCTGGTTTTGAACATCTTCCACAAGTAATATTTCGTTTAACCACAGTGAGCAAGGGAAGAACTCTATGATCTTGTGAATTTCCACTAACATCAATTGCCTTTATGTACCAGTTTTCCTCTGCCTTCTATGTAACCCACATCAACAGCATACTAGACATCTGAAATTCTGGTGGAAACAAGTTTCATAGGCCAACTGTATGGGAGAGGATTTGTTTGAATCCCAGTGATATGTGGATAATCAAATGTGACTTGCACTCCTTGTTAGCAGAGAGAGGTTTTTTTATTACTGGAATTATAAGAAAATCAAGCATAATGATCATTGTGAAGCTTGCACATATACGCTACTCATTCAGCTTTCCATCATTCTATTCTAGTTCAAATTTTAAACCTTTAATAATTAATATCAAACTCAATAATTTCTTATCTATATTGCCTTTAATGCCTTTAGTTGCCCAGATCATAGTTACGACAACAACCACCTTTATTGGCATGAGACTTTAAAACTATGGAGTACTATACTTAGTGTCACAGATCCTCCTATAGTTTATAAAAATATGGAATTTATTGTTCACTGATTTCATCCAAGAAAACATTCCATGTTCTCTCATACCCTGCAGAAGATCTGCTCTGCACCAATGATGTTAGCTTCCCCACCATTGAATATTTGGTTAGCTTACTTATCCGTTCCATGAGATCTAGGTGATGTTCAGCTTTCCACCTTGCTGGAAATACAATTCTTGCTGCTGTTACCATATATTTAAAAAATTCATAATATACTTTACTGTATGATACATAGCAGGTTGCATGTAACAGTTGCCCAAGTTCTTTTAAAAATATATATGAAATTCAGCCACAGAAAGCTGTAAGCATAACCAGTAGGAAATGCCTAATTATTATTTATTTGATTTAGTATACTGCCCTACCCCCATAGGGCCCTGTAGGCTATTTTTCTGCTTTAAAATGAATGGAAAAACGGAGAAATTACTAGAAGGGGGAAAAGGTCAAGCCTCTTCCTCCAGTCAAATTTGAATCTGAGGCTCATTCCGCACATGCAGAATAATGCACTTTCAAACTGCTTTCAGTGCTCTTTGAAGTTGTGCGGAATGGCAAAATCCACTTGCAAACAGTTGTGAAAGTGGTTTGAAAACCCATTATTTTGCGTGTGTGGAATGGGCCTGAGACTCACTTCTTCCATAATCTCACTCATCAGTTCCTATAACTGCAACATAGACAGGTTTTTTGTCAGGGATGTGTGTTATGTGTCTCAAAAGGAAGACAACAAAAACAAAATATACCCAGGCCCAAAGAAGTAAACCCCATTTCTACAATGCAGTCAGTGCTGGGAAGGTGACACAAGCGCCAACTTCAGGTCTTTTCCAGAGGACCAGTTTATAGCACAAAAGATTTGCAAATCAAGCAGGGAGGGGGGGAAAGGCATCCAGAATCGTTCCTCCAGCTTCCGGAGTAATACCTAATGTAAGTTCACGTGCATGGAATTATAGTAATATTTTTATGTTACGCTTGGGATATTGTTCAATTTCACTTACTGTGCCTAATGGTCACAGCGCTCTACTGAGGAAGAGCTCACGAAAAAGCTTTCATTATTATGAATGGTGTTTTTAAAATGCCTTATTCTGGATATTTTTGCACTCCTAAAGGTGTACAACGATTGTAACCACTAAGTCCTTCATGTGTGCAGACAGTAAAGGACCATATCTTTAAATTCAACCTGTGTTTCATTACACAGCAAAACAAAAAGAATTTATAGATCACAATTGTTTCTATGCATACAATTGCATTTTCTACATATGTATATTGTTAGTGGTTTGTATTTTTTGTAACTTTTTGTATTTATGGATGTTTATAGCTGGTTTAGGCAGCAGTGCACTTGTTTTCACTTTTCAGTTCACTCAGAATATTAATAGTAAGTATTGACGTTTGTGTGTTTGTGTTCTTATGCAGCAGAACTGGGTGTTTTTTGTTTATTGTTAATTTGCTATTCAGTATGCTTAAGTCCTATTTGTAGTGTGTAATGTACACTTCTAGCATACCCTGGTGCATGGCAGACACCATCCACGACAAGTGGAACAACCTATCACTCTTGCCATATTCAGTCACCTTTTTAGAGTTTCTTTCACAATTTCCTTAGAGGGTAAAGCTCCCTCTGCTGTACAAGAGGCTTGAGAGCACTTACGTTACTCTTTTTTTCTTTTTTAAAAGAGGGATGTTGCAACCTAGGTCAAATCTTTCTCTGCAATGGAGTGAATGTTTTGGAGTTTTTTAACACCTGTTTTCTGAGCAATGGGTACTGCTTCTCTTTATCACTGAAAGCCCAATATCCCTGCTCTCCAATCACCCATTTATTTAGAATACTTCTACGTCACCTCTTCAGAGTCCTGTTCAAGGCAGCTTACGATTAAAAACCACAATATTAAAGCACAAGCCATTGGAAAGAGCAATAACTATCCATAAAAAAGAAACAATCCATTAAAAGGAAGCAATTAAAAAGCTACTGAGATAAAACTCCTCATTAAAAGCAAAGTAGTCCCCAGGTGAGCCTCAAGGGGGAGCGTGTTCCAAAGGCAACCACAGAAAATGCCCTGTCTCTAGTTGCCACCTGACTCCCCCAACTGTGGGGGCACAGAGAGCAGGGCTAGAGAGGCAGATCTAAACTGTTTCTATTCCACAGAGACAAGATTTTGTGCTCAAAGTTAACACGGTATAATACTGAAGATGTGCAGCACAATTCTATGCACGCTTATTTGGATGCAAGACTCATTTTGCATCCAAGTAAGTGTGCATAATATTGCAGCTAGAGACCACGGTTGTTACTGTTGTTCATCAGCTGGTCAGAAGTGTGTGAAGAACAACATGTAAGAACTTCAGAGGGATTCCACAAGCTGTCATGTTCTATCTGCAAGCTGCTTTAACAATTCATTCTGTTTCTTTGTAAGTAAATTACAAAGAATTACAGGATCCTCAGTCGAGATTAACATATTAGAGAGCTTATTCAATTACTCAGATTTCATTGTGTATGTGCCTGATTCATTCTGAGTTAACCAGCAGTTTAAACTTTTAAAATCGGCTGCAGAAGCCCAACAAACTCTTTGTTCCTGTTTAATTGGAATTCTTTGTTATTAGGAAGGAAGAAGCTAAAGACTCAAACCAAAATTCAGAAGTGTAAAAAAATTATATTTCAGGATAAGAAACAAGAGTGCTCCCAGAAAGATAATCTTTTTTTAGTTATCAAATCTAAATGCAGAAAACAAACAGGAAGTAGCACAGATGCGAAAAAACAGCTGTAATGCACCCCCAGTGGTCCACCCTGTCAGGATATAAGATAACGTAATTTGCACTAACTGAAGCTTATGATCGCTTTTCAAGGTCAGCCCCACTTAAGGTACATTAGAGCAATGTGATTTCAAGGGGGGGGGGCAGGGGGAGCGCTATTAGATAAGGAGCTGGTGCATAGATTTTACTGGTTTCTGAGTTCCCAAGGTTATAGCATCTACCACTGAAAAAGCAGCCAACATGTTGTGATAAATCATTATATATACTGACATATTTTTAAAAGCTTACTTGTTATTAGCAGGCCCCGTTGCTAGCACATCTGACTGAAGCTTTGGGAAGAAACCTTGCTCGTATTTGCCTTGACCTATTTTCATATCGAGCAAGTGCGGATGAATTGCAGTATGGTCAATCTTTGTTAGCCGCTGTTCGATGGCCTGAGCTGAAAATCAACACACACAATGAAAACATCTTAGCCGGCTTAAAAACAAGGCATCTGTGTTCCACAGGCCAAGACCAAGCTCTGCAACTTGACTGAAGGTCCACCCGTCAGAAGAATTCTAGGATAGCTGACATAGGTGAAGGGGGGAAATTATCATCAGAGGAAGGAAACTGGTCCTACCTCAGGCATACTTTAAGGAAAAATGTAACTGCTGTGCCATGGATACCTAAGCAAAAGGGTAATCCATGTTTCTGTGTGACATACTAGCCAAGCAAATGTTTGGTGTTCCATGCATATTTGTGGATTAAGAGAACAAAAGAAATTGGATACTATGATCAGCCTGCTGCATCTCAGAGCAGAGAACAGGGGGCTCGGATGCCACAATATCAACTGAAGTCAATCTTAGGAGGGAAAGCTGACCCGAACGTTGAAACGTTTTGGGGTGCAAATTGATAAAAACATTCCTGTATTCTATTTCTAAAATGCAAGCAATGGGGAAAACAAACAAATGAAAACCCATTTTTAGACGTCCTATATACTTGAAATAATAATCAACAAGGCCCCATCTGCAGATGCTTAGATGTGGTTTTACATTTTATTAGGTTACAATGCTGCCTTGTGTCATATGGAGAAGCAAGACATAGATTCACATAAATATTCAAAAAGAAGGCAGAAGAGATGAGGAATTACAAACACCTGATTCTCTCAGTTTTTATTATTTCAATGAAAGCTGCCAGACTTATCCATACCTGCCTCTTTTAAAGTGCCGCACTTTTGATAAGCAGACATTCTTAAGGCAGGAGCCCTGACGTGATACAGCCTCATCTTATCAATCCGTGAATCGAACACTCGTAGAAAGGGATCTTTTTCTTCCCACTGGGACATAATTTTGTTGTCGATAAACGTTGCAAACATTTGGGTTTCAATGAAGTGTGAGAGGAATGGAAGGTAAGGCTCAGATTGGTCAGAAAGAAAGGAAGCCTGGAGAGGGGGAAAGGGAGGGGAAATCCGAAAGAAACAAACAGTCAGAGCACAATTACACACTGCATGTTGTGTTTCAGCAGTTGGTCTACTCTAGCAGCTTGAATAGCCCCAATTAGCCAGATCTCAACAGAGATTGGAAGCTAAGCAGAATCAGCCACAGTTAGTACTTGGATGGGAGACCATGGGTGCTATGCAAAGGGCGGTAATGGCAAACCAACCCCCTTGTTCCTCTCTTGCCTTGGAATCCCCACTAGGCAAAACTTCATAGGGTCACCATGAGTCAATTGTGACTTGATTGAGCAAAACTACAATTATTCTATCCTAGGGAAGTTCACAGACTATATGGTTCAATAGCAAATTGTGTTTGTAAAAAGAAAGGAAGCCAGATGAAGTTCCGCAATCAAAACACTCAGACCATCTCAAAGTCCCAGTTTGCTACCTTTCATGGGACTGAATCCTGCAGATTTGTTCTGCTAATAGCACAGGGAAGAACATTCCCTCACTCCATTCAACACAGGAAAGTGCCACCATTAGCAGAAAACATCAAAAGGAGCCAACCCATTAACTTTTACGACACTCACAGGGCGTCATGGCTTGCTGATGGATATCCCTTTCATGGCGGTGAATCCTATGCAAAGCTAGCACAGCCTTCGTTCATGATTTCAGTTGGTTTAGACTGGAGTGAATCTGCAAAGGATTGTACTGCTGGTCTCAAGACAGGCCTGACTCACTCACAAGACTAGCATAAAAACATTTCCTGAAAGACCAAAGGCTTGTGGCAATGCATCCCCTGACAGAAACTCAATATATTGTTCTTAAGATGCTTTAAGCCCGTGGTGGCGAACCTATGGCACTCCAGATGTTCAAGGACTACAATTCCCATCAGCCCCTGCCAGCAGGGCCAATTGGCTGATGGGAATTGTAGTCCATGAACATCTGGAGTGCCACAGGTTCGCCACCACTGCTTTAAGCAACAAACTGCCTCAAAATAAGTCCAGATTTAAACTGGAGGGAGGGAATCCATCACATCATTTTAAAAAAATTAATTGGATTCAGACTGATTCTCTATCAGTATTTCACTTACAGCCTAATTTATAATTTAACTATTTTCTACAGGGGGCAAAAATTTAAAATTACCTGAGGAGATAATAAATAAATTGACAGCAAATCTAAATAGGACTGCCCTGATATATATCCACGGGACACTGGTATCAAAACTCATACATAATGGTTACATTCTTGTGATTGGGGAGGTGAGGGAGAAATCTGACTATGGTAATAGCACATGTAAAGTTGGCGATACCAAAGTTAGAGCATTGGTGCATCAAATGCAGTGTTCTCCGATGGCACTTCTCCCAGACTTTAGTTCAGAGATCTCACTCCTCAGTACTCTACTACCTGAAGTCCTCTGAAAATACAAGGGCTGAACTCCTGGCTTTGCAAGCATGTGCTCTACCCACTGTTCTAAGGGGCTTGTAAACTGTAGACCGATTAGAACAGCTTAGAAGATAAAGATCTGGCTGCTTTTACTTTGTCAAAGTTCTGCATCTGTTCCCTGTTTGTCAGCCACGACTCCCTGTCCTGTGCCGCTTGAATGACGAAGGCCTCGTAATCAGAAAACATCTGTGTGAAGCGGTTGGCAAAGACCTCCCGAAGCAGTACGTTCAGTTTATAGTCCCTTAGCTCTCCTTCTTCGCACTGAAGCTTCACGTCTCTTTCCTTCTCTGCCAGGGGAGAGGTAATGCTCATTTTATCTACTGCCACTCCTGTCCTCTTTGCCAAAGCCTGGAGGCGGGCAATGGTTTCGTTGCCTTTCAGCAGCTCATACATGTTGATGGTGTTGCTGGGGATGTTCCCATTTTTTTTATCATTGGCCAACTCGTTCAAGACAAGGTTCTTCAGCTTAGTGGCATTCTCGCTAGAATGGAAGGTGGCTTCCAGGGGGACCTCGAACTGAAGGAGAACCTCGGAGATTTCCTGGATGAAATCCAGCTTGTTGGGAAACTGAGGCAGTTCCTCTGGTAGCTCAATGAAATGGTTATCAATATCCACAAAGCAGAGGTTAGCCTGGGGAGAAAAGCATGCCAAATATATGTTAAAAGAGGAATCAGCACCGTTTATATTCTAATAGTGCGGCACCTCTAAAAGCCCAAACTAGTCTGAACTCATCAGAACTTGGAAGATAAGCAAGGTCAGTACTTGGATGGAGGCCACCAAGGAAAACTGGGGATACTTAGCTGCCATCTTTTCTCACCTCTTGCCCTGAAAACCCTATTAGGTGGAACGTAATGGGGTTGCCATGAATTGGTTGTTACTTTACACCACACTTTACCTATAATCTAATAATGGCCTTATTCCAGTGGTGGTGAACCTATGGCACTCCAGATGTTCATGAACTACAATTCCCATCAGCCCCTGCCAGCATGGCCAATTGGGGCTGATGGGAATTGTAGTCCATGAACATCTGGAGTGCCATAGGTTCGCTACCCAGCCTTATTCTATGCACAAAGAATCATAAAAGCTCAGGTTCCAATCCCTCACTTAGCCACATTGGTAACAACAATTCAGACCACTACTCAGTACTTCCTTTGCCTGACAGCAGCACTCCTATATATTCGCCAGTTCTTTCCCAATACCTTTTCCAAGAAAGCTCAATATATGCTTTTGTCAAGTCAGTAATTCAAAATACCTCACTAGGGCCCCTTCCACACGGAGGTGGAAGGGGTTGGGTCAGCGTAACCCACGCTGACCCGACGACGCTGGGACCGTCCGCATGGCGACTCACCAGCCCCACGGCCCTCCGGCACATCGCCGAGGCCAGGGGACACGCCCCCCTGCCCTGCACGGCCGCTCTAGGGTCGCAGGGCAAAGGGGGCGTGTCCCCAGGCCTTGGCGACGCGCCGGATGGCCGCGGGACTGGTGAGTCGCCCGGTGGGGGGGAAGGCACTTGGAAGCCCCAAGCCGGCGTATCCAAAAAACCACACTGGGGAAGTGTGGTTTGGAAACGCCGGCTTCGCGCTGGTCAGGCGGCGCGAGGGCAGCGCGGCTGCACAGCAGCTGCACCCCCTGTGCAAATGGCGGCCTGGGGACAGCGTTTTTGCCATCCCCAGGCCGCCATATTCCGCCCATGCGGAAAGGGCCTAGGATTGTTCTGAGATATTTAATTTTTAAAAAATTATAGTATGGATTGCAAAATGTCACCCACACAACTCTGTGTACAATTGTTTTTGTAATATATCTCTCTGTTGTTATAACAGCTAGAGGAAAAAAACGGGAGCAGTTACAGTGAACATGCAATCATGCTGATTTCCAAATTTTACACCTCAGCACACAGCTTTCTTTTTATTCAGGCTGGAAAGATAGATAGCATATACTGCCTCATAATAGAATACCGTAACTCCTCAGGTGCATAGTATGGCTGAGATGTACCTGAAATACAGCAATTTACACTGCACCCATAAGGATATTCAAGGCTATGAATGTGCACAGATGTGTTCATAAAGAAATATTTGTGAAGACATAAATTAAAACAAAAATAAAAGAGGATCTTCCAACTGATTACGGCATGGCTGAGGCAACAGGACAATACTGGCTCAGAGCATCTTTGTTCTTGAGGCAGGAAATCCTCCCCCATCGTAATAAAAATATAACTGTAAATCAAACAGCAGGTTGCTCGTTTCATTTAAGAGCACAGAAATGTTGCCACCTGAGGTAGCTACTTAATGACAGAGCTAGCCATCTAAAACATGTATGTAGTGTTTTCTGTCTATATAATAAAAAGATTTATTATATAGAACAAAGACCCATGGCCCCTCAGAAATATAGCGGTATTGCAGATTAGATTAATTTTTCTTCTGAACTCAAGCTTCTGTCTGGAATTCACTGCTTGTGAATTTGCTGTGCTGAATGAAGAGTTTTAAAAAGCCATTTGGCTTCCCCTGAGGGGAGCAAGGCGTCAGATGTAGCCAGCATGACAAAACAGTACAACAGGAGACCCAAATATTCACAAGGGCAACAGCAACTCATTCTTGTTAGTCTTTGAACTGATGTTTAATTGGTACCAGCATTTGCTTGATTTCTCGAGGGCATGTTGAAGAAGTTCACTTGGCAGTGTACTTCCCACAGAAAGAAAAAGGTAGTAATCTGGAGTAATCAAACATTAATTTGTTCCTTTAAAAATGTATCTTTAAAAAACAACAACAGAAAATTAAGCAAGGCTACAAATACAACATCAAATTTCTTCCACAAATTAAAAACCAGGGGCGTTTCAAAAAACCCACAATTTCTTTTGGTTTTCATATTTATATTTGCACATACTACTGAAAGGGCTTCTCCATAAGCAGTCTATTTATACATGCAACAATTAAACAGTCTGCAGTTCTATCATTCTTTCTGTATTCTTGACTCAGAGATTTTAGCATCCTACACCCATGTTTATTGGCCTGTGCGGAAGGGGCCTCTCTCTTTCTGTGTATATATAATTCACATGTATTTAAGAACAACCAAATTCTATAACATAGTACAAGTTTTTGTGTTCCCCCAGTTTCAACAGGTTGAATACTGACTACACAGTTCATATCACACAGATTCACACTCAAAGATGTTTAGTACATAATGAAAAAGTCAAAGGTCTATCTGCAATCTGCAGATAGACTGCAAATCTATTTGCAATCTGCAAAAAAGGGAGACCAGAAAGTATGGCCAACTTGACTGATTTTTCTCTGGATGACCCAGAGTAGCCTGATCTCATCTAAGCAAGGTTGGCCTTGGACTGTATTTAGCTGGAGGATCACCAAAGAATCCGATGGTTGCTATGTAGTGGAAGGCTAAGGTGAACCACCTCTAAGTGACTCTTGTTTTGAAAATTCTACGGGGTCGCCATAAGTTTGTTGTCTTTTCACAGTACTTTGCACACTCACACAATTTAGATTTGATTGGTACTTTCAACTTGTAATTGAATGCACTTATTTAGATACTTATATCCCACTTTTTTTCCCAATTGGGACCCAAAACACCTTACAATATCAGCCTCCCCTGCCCCACTTTAACCTCACAGCAACTACCACATGACGTAAGTCAGGCTGAAAGTGAGTAACTGGCCCAAGATCAAGCAGGGTGTGATTCACTATTATTCTGTTTTTGCATTTCCCCTTCCCCACAGAAAAACACTGCCAACTATCATTTGTCAAATTCAGCAGTATATCCATATTTTTCTCAGTAAAAGTCCAAGGCTCTACTAAATGTATTCCAGCTGTTCTGTTTAAGAGAACACACTACATTTGGGTTATTTGTGCTAGTGTAGAAATGCCCCATAAAACTGCTGGGATCTTCTGCTGGACCTAGCAAGCTTTTTTATCTAGTTCCCCTCTCTTCTACAGCCCCTCCTCCCTAGTTTTTCTCTGTGAAAGTCCTATGGTCCTCAGAAAAGCCCGTTTTGGTAATCAACAGGGACTTCTCCATACTTCTCCCCTGAGAACAAAAGATGCTTAGATCCAACCAAAACTCTGTCCTCTCCTTCCAAAATAACGGGGGAGGGGAAAATATTATCTGAACAAGTTGCAGATGCTGCTTTTGACTACCGGTATGTATATCTCCCACTGCATGGGAACTAACACTGTCCAATAGTTAAGCCTCCAAACAATGAGAAAACAAAAAGCTGTTTCAATCCAAAAATGATACAAGATTTATCCCCATGTTTCCCCACAGACCCCATATTTCATCTGCTCCAAAACTCAGATAAGCAGCCATGGAGAGTACAACTACACACACTGTTTATGCAATTCAGTTCTAAAATTTACAGAAATAATTAAAAACATTTCAGGGAGCCAAAGTTCTGCACCACAAACAGTCTTAAGACTCAGCTGCTTAAGGGTCAATTCACCTCTTGGGGAAGTTCCAGTTTGGAACGGTCCGTTCCTTCCTTGGACTGCAGACCCATCAAATAAGGTACTGGAGCATCAAGGAAATGCAGGAGGGAAGCAGGGAGAATGGGGACGTAGACATGTTGCCACTGAAACGGGAACAGTAGCGTGGTGATCCCTTCCGCCACCGTCATCAGACGCTGGTAGTCTAAAACAGAGAAACCCACACGGAATTATGGTATCGTTGCATTAAAAAAACCAACACACATTTCAGCATCAGACAGATGGCAAAAGAAGAGCAATCCTAAAACCCACAGGACACTTTTTTAATGGTTATTCATCAGCTCGATTTAATGTGCAGCGTGATTTTCATTGCCGATTCAAAACATATTAAAATATTAACTCCAGCACTACTGCACAAATAGCTATGAAAATTTAACTAGATCCATTCCACCAGGACATAAAATTCAAAAAGCAGAGTTATGTACCAGGCTTTGCTGAATTCCCAGAGGAATGGAGACATGCAGAAAGGATTGAACAGAGGAAGAATTGCTGTCAAAGACTTAAAAACATTTTCTTTTTGCTCCTAATAGGTTGAAATTTCAGTTGATGCAGTAGCAAGTTCCAATTTCTACACCAACATGCAAAACCATCTTAGGGCAGCATTAAAAATCAGCTATGCAAACATAAATTGAGTGCTTATTTTTAACACAGCTCTCGTGCCCCTACTCCATTCAAATTCTCTGCTAAGCTGTCAGGGTTTTATTGCTGTGTACTATATTTGCTTCCAGCAAGATAAGGACGTTTGTACTACACCAATAATGACACTATTTCATTTTTCGGAATAGCTTCAGAAATCATCCAAAAATGGGAACCACAGTTTGGTTAACCATAACTTCTTAAATATCAAGGATCGTTAAACATTCCAAGTGTAAGACATCTGTATGAGATAGGATTTGACACTCTTGGCTGGTCTCCTGGTTTTATCGACCACTAAAAACTTCCTGCTAAGCATCTGCTTAAGCCAGAAGAAAAGCAAAAGACACTTTCTCTAAAAACCAAACGAGACACTGTAGTCTTCAACACCACGTCAGAGAATAATTTGGTAATTTTAATAATGTAAGAATTTAAAAACTCTGCAGGGGCTCAGTCCCATGCCACAATGGGAACACGTTTCCTTCCAGGAGCTTTTCCAAGTGCTGAAACAGCCACCTCCCCAACACACACATGCACAAAGGGCACAGTGGATTGTACTCAGCAGTGGCGCAGCAGTGGCGTAGGAGGTTAAGAGCTCATGTATCTAATCTGGAGGAACCGGGTTTGATTCCCAGCTCTACCATCTGAGCTGTGGAGGCTTATCTGGGGAATTCAGATTAGCCTGTACACTCCCACGCACACCAGCTGGGTGACCTTGGGCTAGTCACAGCTTCTCGGAGCCCTCTCAGCCCCACCCACCTCACAGGGTGTTTGTTGTGAGGGGGGAAGGGCAAGGAGATTGTAAGCCCCTTTGAGTCTCCTGCAGGAGAGAAAGGGGGAATATAAATCCAAACAACAACAACAACAACAACACCTCCTCCTCCTCCTCCTCCTATGCCACTCAAGAACAGCAGAATGGACTAGGGTTGTCACAGCCATACCGGGGACAGAAGATTCCCCACTTTGGGGCACACCCTGTCCCCCAGTGCCATGCAGCTGGCTGGTGGGGAGACTTACAAGCAGCAAATTGAGGACTAGAGCCAGTAGTGTGTGGACATCACACTGGTGTGAACTTCTGGTGTTTGCTAGAAGTAATGAGTGCCCACACATTGCTGGGGATGCGATGATGTCACTTCTGGTAAGCTCTAGAAGTGAGATTGATGTGTTTATTGGTGACAGATGCTTAGGCCTCAATTTTTTGCTGGAAAGTTGGCGGGGGCGGGGGGGAAGGGTACCTGGCAAACCTAGAGGGGACAGAGGCCTTGCTTGACAGGAAATTAAGATAAGCAAGTGACACCAGGTGAAGACAAAGAGTGGCTTCAATTCATATATAAAGACTTCAGAACAATCAAGGAGTGGTCCATGGCTCTTTGCTGGGCCCCTCCATATTTCTCAGACTATGGCCCCTGTCTCCACTTCAAAAAGGGAACTGAAATATTCAATAAGAGCACTCCTCACATCTGCCATGTGGCGGGAGAAGCAATTTCTGAAGCAATTCAACCCCAACCATACAGTGCTTTATGGAGGTCTTTAGCATCTCATTTTAATGGGAATCCACTATTGTAAGCCATTCAAGAATTGACTCTGAAGTATTAGCTTGGAAATGATGAGTCAAATCCATTCCACACACACAATTTTTAAACTGCGTTTCACAAACTGGAATGCTTCCCATTACTTCTCCAGTGGCAGAGAGTGAGAATAATAAAAACCAAAGCCATTGCAAGTATATTACACATTTTTATGGCTTATCTATGGCAGAGTCCATTGCAAAGCATTTAGCGTAAAAATCAGTTTGCTCTGTATTTATCCAGGAATTTTTAAAAATCGCATGGGGAAGGGGTAACTTTCCCTCATTATAAATACAATGAAGCATGCAAGAATGGGACAATTGCCTGAAGAAAAAAATACCATTAATAAGGGGGAAAGAGGCCATTTCATTATCTCAACCATTTGAGAAACCTGAGCATTGATAATGTAAACAACAGCCTTAATTTTCCACTCTTCCAACAAAAAGGACTATAATTTCTTGCTCATCCACAACCATTTTCACACCCTCGTACACAAAATTGTTTTTTTAGGATTTGAAACAGCCTTGTAGCCACAGGCAAATTTTTAGATACCCACAGCTACCACAGCAATATGGGAATGGGGAGAAGATCTGATTAAAAACAAAAGAGGATGCGGCATCTTGCATCCGTTTGCAATCTGTGCAATAAAGGCACTAAAAACCCTGCCATGACCCTACCATAAAGATCTGCAGAAAACATATCCCAGATTATGATCACAACATTGATTCTTTACAGCCTAGCTATCAAAGATTTATGAAAGGGTATGGTTACAATTAAATGAGGGACTAATGATGATGGCTTGCTGTTTCAAAATGGCTTGCTAACTTCCAAGCTCCACTTTTCCTTAACCCACTTATCCCTGTTGCCTCCTTTTTCTCACAGGTTCCCCATGTCAGTTATCAGCAACTGTTCTTCTAAAACAGTGATGGCGAACCTATGGCACGGGTTCCAGAGATGGCACTCGGAGCCCTCTCTGTGGGCACGCACACACAAAGTTCATCATGTGGGGTGAAAAATCATCCCCCCCCCCCCACACACACACATCTAGGCTGGCCTGGGCCACTGAGTATGACGTGCGCGTACCGCGGTGAGCAGGGAGGACCCGGCTGGCAGGCCTGGTGCCTGTGCTCTGGGTGGCTGCTGCCCGGGGGGGAGGCACAGAGGAGGCAGAGATGCTAGAAAGGCACAGAGCAGTGCATACAGGACTTGATGGCTAGAGCAGGCTGGCCCCTGCTCGAGCGGGTGGGGCGGAGGAAGAGGGAGCCAACCGGTTTTTTCTAAACTAAAACCTCAGCATTCAGGTTAAACTGCCGGGTTGGCACTTTGCGATAAATAAGTGGGGTTTGGGTTGCAATTTGAGCACTCAGTCTCAAAAAGGTTCGCCATCACTGTTCTAAAAGATGCCCAGCACCAATAAAGCTATTTGTAGAGTCATAAGTAGTCATGGTAGGAAATGTGTCAAATGCTGGATGTTCTAATCCGACAGACAGTGGGGTGGATCTTCCTCTATGCTACCACTTCATCTGAAGGCTTCCTCTAGCTTAAGTGGCTTTTTCTCCGAAGGAAGAGGCTCCTTAGGCTAGAGGAAAACTCCTTGAAAGGTAGCTAGATCCATCCTAATCCTTCTGCAAAAGTTTGATTTCTATTATCTCCCCCCCATTAGCAATTTAATGACCAGGAATTGTGACATGTGAAGTAGCAGAACATACATTAACGGAAGGAAGGGAGAAATTAAACCAAGTTATTGTCCTACATTTGTTATGTATTGCAATGATTCAAATATTTATTAGCTGTGGAGAGCTCATCTAGCCATATAATTAATGCTTCTACTTCTCTGCTTCTGTTCTCTTCCAAAAACTTCAGACCAATTACTTTCACACGCTTAGGTTTGTGAGTTCATTGCTGGCAAGATGCATGAACTCCAGCATGGAGCACAGCACAAAAAAGAAGTTGATTACAATTTGTTTAGCTGGGATTTAAATAGGGAATCTCTGCCTGTACTCTGGCATCTTGGTAGCCATTCAAGACTACAAATAGGAAGGAAGGAGTGCAGGCTTTTTCTCCCAGGTCCCAGCATAGCCTCCACCAGCCATTCCTGATTTACCATAGAACTGCTTCCAGGTCAGGTTTGGACAGTCTGTAGACTCCACCATTAACATGGTTGCCTACTCTTCTACCAGGGTGTTGTTACCCATCCACCTACCTCATTCATTTAAGATCAAACTGAATAGGCTTTTCAGATCACATCATAGCTTCCAATTGGCTGCTTATGTAATGATCCTCCAGTGGCTCTCTATCCCACTATATTTCAAATCCTGCCTGGCCTTGCACTACAATTACCGCACTCTTTTTCCAATGTGCTCTGCTGCTTATAGCTGTTGATAAAGAAGACAAAGAAGAAGACGAAGAAGATGAAGAAGAAGAAGAAGAAGAAGAGTAGTAGTAGTAGTAGTAGTAGTAGTAGTAGTAGTAGTAGTAGTAGTAGTAGTAGTTTGGATTTATACTCCCCTTTCTTTTCCATAAGGAGACTCAAAGAGGCTTACAAACTCCTTTCCCTTTCTCTTCCCGCAACAGACACCTTGTGAGGTAGTTAGGGCTGAGAGAATTCCGAAGAACTGTGACTAGCCCAAGGTCACCCAGCAGGAATGTAGGAGCGGGGAAACAAATCTGGTTCACCAGATAAGACTCTGCCACTCATGTGGAGGAGTGGGGAATCAAACTTGGTTCTCCAGATTAGAATCCACCTGCTCTTAACCACTACACCACACTGGCTCTCAAACCAAACACACACACACCACCTCACTGGCTCAGGAACCAAATACACACATGCCACCAATGTTTCTAAACATGACTTAGAAGCAACATTCAAACCACAATGAATACATCAGCCATGCCAGCTGTCTACACGACTGTCCTCCTGAGAATGAGGAGGAGAGGTGCCATTACTGCTTCTAGGTACAACTGCTATGGGAGGGAACCGTGATGATCTGATGACTACAATATGAGTGTGGGGCAGGACTGAATCAGGTTTGCCGTTTCCATGGATCCCCCATTCTTTAGAGAACAAGGCTGGTCTGTAGGTGTTATGAAAGGGATTCTGAACAACACTTCAATCCTCTCCTATGTCTGGGGAAGGGCAAGAGGCTCATTTCATTAAGAACCAGTCTCCTGAAAGGATGGGAGCCTTCAGTGATGGAAATCCATGACACTTTCCTATCTCTACTATCAAAAGATTAAAAACTTAATACACAAAGTGTTCTAGTCCCTAAGGTAGTCAAACACTGAAGAAGTCTGTAAGTCCATTTACCCAGACTTTTAAGTGCGTGATCAAAATGAAGGTTTGCAAGGGAAGGGGGACCCAAATTCCTGCTTAAATTGCTCCCACACATGCACCCAAAACAGCTTTCCCCATTTATGCATAGCTAGCAATTTAATTCATCCAGCTCTAGCAGCAATTTTGTGCCAGTCCAATAGCATTTTGTTACTGCTCCTCGGGAAGTTATCCTCAAAACAGGATTAGTCTTTGAAAACCTGTTGGGAATGCCAAAAATAAACTGATCATACTCTTCTTAGTAATGAGAAAAACCTATATTTTAAAAGCAGTTTACCAAAAAAAGGAAAAACTTCAAGACACAGCACAGAAACTGAGATACAGGAGCCGCTGCAAAAACTCAAGCAATTGCTTTTTTTAAAGTCATATTGAAAGACCTTAAAATCTGTTTCAAGTGTGTTAAAAATATATTTTTAGCAGGGTTAATGTACTACTTATAAACCTCAGCACAAAAGTTGATGTACTTTGAAAAAGTTTCTTTGCAAGACCAGTATGGACACCAGACTGTATCTTACTGCCATTTTTCTGGTGAAAGCAAATCTTTATCTACCTTCCACTTCACAGAACATACCATGTGCCCTGCAAAGAGACATTTCTGGGGACAAGTGAACATTCACAACAGAAAACCATATGGGTTGGGTGGCTGCACTGAGAAGGACAGTCAGCTGAAAATGCTTCACCTCTGTTGGTAGACTGTATGGAGCACACAGTCCTTTGTATTCTTCACTGTTATCAGGGATGGTTCCAGGTTTTGGGGAGCCCTGCGCAGGGGATGTCCAGGGTCCCACTATGTTCACTATTACACCCTCCTCCTTGATCACCCACTTGCCCCCATCTGCCTGGGTGTCCTCCCTCTGCCCATTTCAAGTTCTTTCAATCCCTGCAGTCACAGCTAGATAGATCCACATGTATTGTTGCTTAACAATACATCAGTATTTTAGCAGGACAGTCAACAGATATATAAGCAGCACTCCAATTACCTTGAGAATAAAGAAGGATCTGCATTTCTAGGAGCACACACGTGAAAACCTGGATGAGGTTCTCCAAGCCTAACAGTTCAAAAACCTCCCGAAGAGGGTAGTCGGACAACGGGAGTTCATTAGGCCCAGGTCTCTGGCAAACAATAGGTTCATATACTCCATAGAATTTTAATGACCTTCCCGGAGGTGGAAGGGGCACTTCATAAAGAATGTTATGGATGTAGCTTTCCAGGGGTAAAGGTGGAGGTTGCTGAGAAGTGACTGCCTTGTAGAGCTGGATGAGGAACTTCTTGCAGGCTTGCATGAAGGGCAGCGGAGCAATGAGGCAAATAGACTTGGAGACATACAGTGTGTCCCTGTTGATGTCATACGAGTTGTAGCGCTGCATCTTTGCAAGCGATGTGGAGTCGCCTTCGTCAAGGCTGCTCGCCAGCGAGTCCATGCTACACGATGACGAGGCGCAGACGCTGCTGCATTGCTCCGCGTTGTGCATCTGATAAAGCGTCTGCATGGCTGTGCAGATCTGCTTGCTTGTGACTTCCTCATAGAAGGTGAGCACAAATCCATAAGTGCGAGAACCATCTTCCCTGGTGATAATGAACGAGTGGAACTGGGGGTCTCTGTTATCTGTTTGAGTCCTGAAGGACAGCCCTTTGGGCATACATAACTGCAGGAAGAGGAAGGAGAAAAACAAATGTGTCAGTAGCCGGTAATTTCAATGAGTCCGATTTGCTAGAACACAATTTTCCACCTTGGTGCCCTCCAACTCCTGGCACCTGCCAAGTGTTTCTTAGAAGGTAGATGGGGCTTTGGCCGAGCAGACCTTCTGACTGGTCACTGGAGATCTGATGGGCCATACAAATTAAAATAATGTTGCTTTGGTAGCAGCTGCCACCACAGGGTTGGTTTCACTCTCACCCTCTCCCAGGGTATTTTTAAAAAAATGACTGCTCTTCTCCGGGGCTTCCTCCGTGCATGTATGTGTGGCTCCAATTCCCATGGTGGCTATTTTGTGACTGGCTCCACACCCCGTGACATTAATCTGTGGTTGTGCTCACCATCCAGTATCAAAATTCAAAAGAATAGTTAATAGCAGTGACTGTATACAAACTATACATAAATTTATTTTGATAGGATGAGCAAAGAGACCTATCCAGCAAACAACAGTGTAAAGAACTAATAATCTGTTTCTTCAATTCTCCTGGAAGCGATATCCTGGAACACTGGGGTGATATTTTACATATGTTCCTTATTATTTTATTCAATAAAAAAGATAACAAATAGATCCATAAAGACAAGCATTCAAGTTTTGTGATGCAATGGAAAGTTAGCTAAAAATTTTGGAGAGATTAGTATAACTCTTTTCCTGATACTTAAAATAAATGCAGAACTTTCAGTGACCAAAAGCCTTTCATATACATAATCTTTTTGTAATTCTTTTAAACAGTACTCCTATAAAAGGTAGGTCTGTATTAACTTCAACCATATTTATTTACAACATTTGAAGCCATCTTTCTTCCATATATAGCTCAATGAAGTTTGCAATGTAGATTATACATAAACATTTTTTTAAAATCATAGTTTAGGGTTTAGTGCGAGAACCATCTTCCCTAGTGATAATGAATGAGTGGAACTGGGGATTTCTGTTATCTGTTTGAGTCCTGAAGGACAGCCCTTTGGTCTTCTCCTGTGGTATCACCTCCTGTGGTATCACCTCCCCACAACCCGCCAGTTGCTATTGCTGAGTAGAAAGTTAGGGGAGGAGAGGTCAACTATAAAAAGCACTCAGATAACCAATATAGAATCCTTTTTCCCATCCACTGTAGCTTATGATTCTTCTGGTGACCTCCCCCACCTTCACTACTGCCCTCAATACCATTTGTTCTTTTAATCACTCTGCCCTGTCCCATACCTCTTTACTTTTTTACACTATTAAAATCAGGTCAGCCCCAAATTCATAAATTTGCTACCATCTGTCTAATCTAGCCTTCATGTCTTGGCCTCTTTTACTGTTATGCCAGGGCTAATCATCGATATCGTTCCAGGGCAGGGAGAAGTGGAGATATTTCTGAGAAGGACCTAAATAAGGAATCATAACAACAATGATAGCAGTAAGTAATTGTATGCACAGAGTTAGTCACGTCAGACAAAATGAACAAAAACATGCCACTAAAGTTAATAGCCACAATCTTGTCTGGAAGCAGCGGCAACAAACAGTGCAATTTTATCCAAGATCTACCCTTCTAAGGCCAGTGACTTCAACCAACTTAAAAGAGTATAGCTCTGTTTAGGATTGCACTGTAAAGCTAGAATGTTTATCAGATGTCAAATGTAATTCATCCAATAATGCCAGAATCTGAAGACCTGAAGAGTAAGACCAGAATTTGACCTGAAGAGTAAGATAAAAATATGTTCAAATCTTGTACTGTCAGACCAATGAATCATCCACGCAATGTCCTTACATCCCCTTTCAAAGTTAATTCACAGGCTAACAAAGTGATTTAAATAATCAATACCTTGGTTTGATTTAATTTAACTGATGGACTTTGTTGACATAAATCATCAAATTGCAGGACAGGCCAATTTTGGATGGCAGCTGCTCATTGGTTAAAAATCTTTCTATATAGATAGAGGAGGTGCTGGTGACCACTCCATCATTGTGAGCAAGAGAAGATTAATCCAGTATAGGAAACAAATACTAGTATCTCAGGACAGTTGTTAGTTAATGTTTTTCCAATTTCTGAAATAATAATGTACTATTAAAAGGGTATCATTTCAAATAGCAGGAAGGCTACAATAGAAGTTACGGATGGGGTGCCTGCAGGTACCTTTGGTGTTCTGCCCACAACAAACTTGGTGTTTCAGAGGTTATTTGCATTAGCAGCCATCAATACAAGACACTCCCATGGGTTAACCTTCAATGAACTTGTGCATTCACCTCCAAGGAAGATCACCTGCTTCTGCTTATACTCCCAAACAGAGAATGAAAGAACTATGTTTTTAATATGTATTTTAGCTCTGGTTTCAATTGATGTGTTTTTTGTTGATTTTAATGGATTTTAAGATGTAATTTTCATTATGTATGTTTTAATTTGTTAGCTTGCATGGTGTCACATCTGAGGGCGGAAAGGATATAAATTTTGTTAAATTAATAAATTATCCATAAGGCCAGCAAATGCCCCTAGCTATTGTTAGAAGGGAAATGTTCTCTCAAGGAGGCTATTTCCAAAGACAATATGACAATATTTTGCAAAGATGATTGGGACAGGGAAGGAAAGAGGCCTTATCGTTCTTTGAATCCATTTCATCCATTTATACAAATCATGGCCACTTGTACATGAATATGTGTAACATCATTAAAGCAAGAGTATCTGACTTAGTTCTACTAAGGATTTTAGATGAGTCTGCATCTTGTTTACGTCAATTAATAAGGTTTCTAGCTTTGCAGAGTTACATTGGTTTACATGGTTGATGTTTAATGGTTTACTCTGAGAATGATCAACATATTCCAATTTATACTGCATGAAATGATTTTACAGTGGTGAAGTCTGACAGTGATCGGTGGTGGTAACCTAATGCTATGGAGGGGCACTGCATTCAGAAGGCTCTTTGGCTTCTGTGGTTAAATGGCTATTATCTGGGCAGGGAAGGCAAGTAGGCCTAGACACCAATTCCGGTCTACACATCACTTATTCTCATCTTTTCCTCAAATAAGGATTCCCTCCCTCAGTGAGATTTTGCGCCTTTTCCTTATGGCCCCAGCTTTATTGAACTGCTTGCCTGAGAAGATTCCCTATTTAACAACCCATGCTCCCCTCTCAATTGTGTTCTCAACGCTGATTAAATCTACCACAAAATGCTATGAACATAGCAGGAACTCTTAAAAACAACGATATAGGGCACCCTAAGGAAAGAGAAGGCAGGAAAGTAGAGGTGCTTAGGAAGAGTAAGTTTAAGGAAATTGTAGTCAAAAGCAATGTGGGAGGAAGGGGAACAGTAATTGGGTAGCAGCCTATTGTAGGGTTGCCCGCTCTCAGCTTGCCAGCCCTAGAAGCAAGCTGGGGCACAGCTTGGCAAGGGGCAGTGTCACAAACACTATTGTATCACTTCCTGCTGAGTGAGTGGAAGTGATGTTAGTGATGCTCCAGGACTCCCCTGCCCCTAAACCTCTGTGGTAAATATCACAGGGATTCCAGAAATTCCTAGAGCTTTGATAGTGCTGTGATGACTTTTCCAACTGCTTGACTGGAAGTGATGTTGCAGCAGTGTGCCAGAGAACAGGGATAGGAGGTTGCAATCTCAGGCAACCTAGTAAGGCTAACCTTCTTCCTCTGATGTGGAGAGAAGGTTGAAGAGCAGATACCGATCTGAACGAACCAGCCGAAATTTCAGTTGCCATTTGTTTAGTAAAACATTACAACCTGTCTTTCCCATTCAACTAGAAAGCCCCCAAAGAAACTTGCATAAACACATGAAATAGATAACAACCACAGTCTGTGCCGTAAACATAAAATCACCAAACTCAAAATGTTGGATCTTCTTTGCTGTAGCATGCTCTGCCCACCTAGCCCTGCTCCCACCATCCATCTGAAAATTTGGTGATAATCATTCATTGAATTATAAATACTCTTGTATCAAAGTACCATGTTTAATAAAACACATAATAATGATTGTGACAAAGGCAGCACATAAAAATGAATAATTCTCCTATTCATTCAGGACTACATTCTAATGCGGAACATACAATTTTCTCAACCGCTGCACCTCAAATCACTGTACTAACATCTTTATCTGTGACAGAGTAAAGACACCATTAATTGAAAATGTCTGTAATATAGATTAATACAGACATTTGGACTTTTCTGTTTAGCAGGTAGTCCATTCATTTGCAAATTGAAGTGCAGCTCCTGCAGGATGTCAACCAGGGATTGACACTTTTCATTGTATACAATAACAACCTTTTTCACTGATGCCATGGCAATGACATGTAATTACACCTCCCCATCTGTAATTGATTTGTTTACAGTATTTTATTACATATTTTCCAGCTAAGACAAAAACAAACGCGATTGCTGAATAATTAAGAGATTCTCACAAAGTTATACATACAACCCAACCAGCAAGTATTGAAGTATTGCTATTCAGTCATACAAAGAATAACACTAAGCCCATAGCTATAATCTTAACTTAAAACAACAAACTTTAAACCCAGAGCCCTTCGGGGATGGGGCGGTATAAAAGTCCAAACAATAAATAAATAAATAAATAAACGCACTTGAAATTACTTTTGGGCCACAGATAGATTAAAGTAACCATCAGAAATCATCGCTTCCAGCATGTTCAACCAACAGTGGATAATAAGGTTATCCAGCATGTTCAACCAACAGTGGATAATAAACACAATCTGAAATATGAGATGTTTTTTAAAAAGGTACTTATGGCCCAATCCAAATAGGGGGTGGCAATCACCCATGGAAGCAACACAGAGCTGCGCTGGTGGATTCTCTCTCCCCAGGCTACTTCCCCTGGTGGAGGGATAAATATGCCAGCTGGTGGGCAGCCACCATGCCCTTCTGGGATGCTTGGATGTAGTGCTGAGCACTGTATTAGTGCTCCTGAACCACTACCAGCCCCATTGTGTGGCAGAAATGTCTCTGGGGGCGGGACAGACGTTAGTCGGCTTCCATCCCAGATTTGCAGGGAAATGTACAGCAGCTGGGACCTTGGACTAACACCACCCTTCTGGTGGCTTAAGTCCATTGAGCACTATGGAGAGCTTTCCACCACCCTCTGAGGCAGTGTACTCCATTGTTGAACAGCCCTTACCGTCAGGAAGTTCTTCATAATGTTTGGGTAGAATTTCTTTTCTCGTAGTTTGAATCCGTTACTCCACGTCCTAGTCTATGGAGCAGCGGAAAACAAGATTGCTCCCTCTTCAACATGACATCCCTTCAATTAGTTCAAATAAACTTCACAACATTTACTTTCAACAAGATATGGATGGTTCACACTATGAAATGATGTGTGACTAAACCAAAACCTTCTGTTTTAGGATTTTAAAAAAATTAATTGACATATTCACAGAATTTCAGGTTCACAACTAATTCCTTCCAAGTTTCATACTGTGCATCAGGGATATGGGAGGGGAGGAAGAAACTAAAGCTCACAAGAGTTTGTCGGGGTGGGATTTATCTGTTCTGCCAACGTGTTTTCTCCTACATACCATGTTGACTGCATCTTGATCGAAGGGGTTCCATTCTATGTTCTGGGGATAGTGTGCTAAGACCTTGGACTTAAACGTTCTTCTTAAGGGACTCTGGTCAAAATTTTCTCCTGCAACAAATTAGAAACAACTGTTGTTAACAAGACAAGAAAATGTTCAAAGCTCATTTTGGTCAGACAAAAGTAAACAAAACAGAAAATAAAATACTCAAATCTTTTCATTTGCAAACCCTCTCCCCTGCACATGAATATTTGTTTGTTTTATTTATATCCCATCCTTTTTCAACAGTGATAGGTTCAGGGCAGCAAAGAACAACATATTCAACATACACATAAATAAACTTAAAACCAACCAATATCTACATAGATAACAGATGGTTTTAAGTTGGCTGAAATCCAGGCAAACATCACTGGTGGTCCCATGATCCAGTAAATTCATCACTTGAACAAAGAAGGTTATTAGGTTGGCCTGGCAGGATCTGTTGGGGACAAATCTATGGTGACTTCCCCAAATCACCAAGTTGTCCAGATGCTCACAGATTGACCCCTTCAGTATCTTCCCTGGGATAGAAGTCAGACTGACTGGATCATCCTGAAGATCGGGATAACATTTGCCCTCCTCCCATTTTGTGGCACATTTACCATTCTCTAAGAGAGCCTGAAGATAATAGACAAGGGTCTTGAGGGCTCTCTAGAAAGTTCTTTGAGCACTCTTGGATACCCACCATCTGGCTCAGGGAATTTGCACTCATCGAATGCAGTCAAGTGCCTCACAATAAGATAATTGGGGTGCTGTGTGGTTTCCAGACTGTATGGCTGTGTTCTAGCAGCATTCTCTCCTGACATTTTGCCTGCATCTGTGGCTGGCATCTTCAGAGGATCAGACCCTCTGAAGAGGCCAGCCACAGATGCAGGCAAAACGTCAGGAGAGAATGCTGCTAGAACACGGCCATACAGCCCGGAAACCACACAGCACCCCAATGATTCCGGCCGTGAAAGCCTTCGACAATAAGATAATTGGTGGCAGCGTAATAATTCATAAGATTTTCTTCTTACAAACTTAAATAAATTGTTGAATCAATCTGTCTCATGTTGAGTCTTTCTGTTTTCCCCCTGCCTTCAACTTTTCTTAGCATTGTCTTTTCCAGTGACTCTCATCTTCTCCAATGTGACCAAAGTACGATAGCCTCAGTTTAGTCATTTTACTTTCCATGGAGAGTACAGGCTTCATTTGATCTAGAACCAATATATTAGTCTTTTTGGCAGCCTATTTATTTTATTTGTCTTTTTTAGCAATCCTGAATTTCAAAAACCCAGCCAGAGAACAAAAGCAGGTAACACTAAGCTTAAATTACGTTTTCAGAGTCAAAAAGACATTATGAAATGGGGGAGAATCAAACTTTGGTTCTTTCCCACCACCATCCACTCTTCATTTTCACTCTGACTCCCAGTAGGCTTTTATAGATATGACTATCTATCACATCTTTAAAACGCTGAAACAAAAGGGAAATTCAGATACCTCTCCTCCACAGAGAGAGACAAACTCATATGAACAGTACTTGCTGCAAGTTCTAATTCTAACCAAGCAAGAGTTTTAGCCTAGATTTCAGACAACCCCCTTTATTTGCAGCAGCAGCGGAAATGGCAAAGTGGCGAAGCTACAAGGGGAAGGGGGTGCGCTGTGCACCAGGCACACGCCTGCGGGCATGGAAAATCGCCATGGCGCCCCCGCAGCTCCCCACCGCGGCACCCCCCCCTTCCCTTAGTTCCTTTCCTTTTTGAGAACTTTTTCAAGCTGCAAAAGGCCTGTTCGCAGTAAAAACGTTTTTACTGAGAACAGGCCTTTTGCAGCCTGAAAAAATTCTCAAAAAGGAAAGGAACTAAGGGAAGTGTGGGAAGGGGGGAAGCGGCGGGGGATGCAGCATATAAAATGCGCACCGGGCGCAGTTTGGCCCAGGTACGCCTCTGCAGCAGCATCAAATGTGGCAAGGCACCAGAGGAAAGGGAATAATAAGTATAAGAGTTGATTTTTATGCCTACTTTTCTCTACTGAAAGGAGTCTCAAAGTGGCTTACAATCATGTTCCCTTCCCCCGCACATACAATAGACACCCTGTGAGGTAGATAGGGATGAGAGAATTCTGAGAGAACTGTGACTAGCTCAACATCACCCATCAGGCTTCATGCGGAGGAATTGGGAATTGAACCTGGTTTCTCCAGATTAGAGTTCGCTGCTCTAGTGGAGGAACAGAGAACCAAAGTTGGCTCTCCAG
The DNA here is from genome assembly GCF_021028975.2 of Sphaerodactylus townsendi. Taxonomy (NCBI): domain Eukaryota; kingdom Metazoa; phylum Chordata; class Lepidosauria; order Squamata; family Sphaerodactylidae; genus Sphaerodactylus; species Sphaerodactylus townsendi. The sequence goes on from NC_059430.1 coordinate 26,627,965, forward strand.
ATTGGAGTCCACCACTCTTAGCTACTACGCCACACTGAATTTTCCCATTTATACTTAAGAAAGAATGAGTTGTTCCTATTTGGCCTCGTTTGCCTTAAAAATCCTCACTATTGATGTATGGTTCAGAAAAGCAAATCCTCACTATTGATAGACAGTTCAGGAAAGCAAAAACAACTGTCTGTGTAGTGTTCTGCAGAAGGTTATGGACAACACAAACCAACAGACCCGAAATCCCAAAATAAATGAGACAGGTTAGCCTGCAATGCAGAACAAAGTTTTAGGCAAGCTTATCTTTAGGGCGCACATGGAATGCTGGACAGTAGCCAGCATTCTGAAATTCTGAAAACTGTAATATTAGACCAGCTATCTTTGTATAAGCTCTGTTCCACAAAGACACATACCGGTATGGTTTTTGAAATACACAACGTAAAAGGAAGTTTCTTAGATAGCACACACTTTTTCTTAGATAGCACACAGGGTTTTCCAGAATTCCTGCCATTTGCTTGCTTTGCAACTTTCCTACAAATAGTGTAACCCGGGCTTTCACAAATTATAACCCACCAAATCCAATGCAGCTCAGTACAAGGAGTGCTGACGTGTTTATCTTCATTAGACAAACATTTGAGCACTAGCTCCTGAAGCCTTTATTCCTATATCCAATAGTAAAGTGGGTGGTTTGTTTCCATCATTAAAGGAACAAAAACAGTGAGGTAATTTTTTTTTTGCTGTCCTTTCCTCTTGCTGCAGCCCCAAATGACACTTTTATGGGTAAAGGACCTGCAGGAATAGCTCGGGATGGGTGGTGGGGCTGGAGCTGGAGGTCTGAAGGGGGCAGGGGGAATCAGCACCCTCCCCTCCACCCACATCAGTTTTAGGTGGGAATGAAGGTCAAAATGCACAATGACAGAAATTTGTGATTCGTCAATCTGTTATAATTTCTCACTCGAACTTTGAAAATAATGACTAAAATGATACATGGGGAAAATGCACCTGGAATAACCCTTGAAACTAACAGAATTTAGAACTATATATTAACCACCTTCAAGAAAGATTGCATTTATTAGATTAGTACATATAAATATAGATGAAAGAATTCTCAGTTGAAAATACAAAAGACTAGGTAAAAGCCATTGTATCCACGTCTCTTTTTTTGCATTGTGTATGTGCGTCAGTTGTGACAAAAGGATTTTGATGAAATATCTGCTGAGAAGTATATAGCTCTTGAAATATGTCTGCAAAGATGCTTTTCCAAAAGAATTCTTTAAGAGCGGTTGTAATGCAATTATGAAACTGATTATCATGCAAAATGAGAGGAGGATACCTTGCTCAACTTGTAAGTAAAATGGGGAAAAATTGCTCTTCTCTGGAAAAAGAGATGCTGAATCTGCTAACATGATCCTGACAAGATACAAAACTGGATGTTCAACTGCAAAGGCCTCAGTGTTGTAAACCTTCTAATTGTGGCTTTCCATTAGGAAGTGGATCACATCCACACAGACCTGCAGAATTTTTCAGGGGTCAGCTGGCTTCTGGCCAACAGGAGAAGGGTAGACTGCACAATTACATTGGCAGCAGGACTGTAAGCTCCATCTTGGGAAACAGCTGGAGATGTTGGGGGTGGAGAATGAGGAGGGTGGGGTTTGGGGAGGAGGTACTGCAACAGAGTACAGTACCGCAGAATCCACCTTCCGAAGAGGCCATCATCTCCAGATAAACTAATCTCTACTGCCTGGTGATCAGCTGCAATAGAGGGAGATCTCCAGCCACCATCTGCATGGCCTATCACAAGAACAATTTTGCATCCAATGGCATACTTATTTCGGTCTACACCAGCAGTTCTCAACCTGTGGATCGCGACCCCTTTGGGGGTCGAACAACCCTTTCTCAGGGATCGCCTAAGACCATCGGAAAACACATATTTCCGATGGTCTTAGGAACCGAGACACAAATAATTTTATGGTTGGGGGTCACCACAACATGAACTGTATTAAAGGGTCGCGGCATTAGGAAGGTTGAGAACCACTGGTCTACACAGACAAATGAATACATCAAAGCCTGTCCATTTCCCTCAGAATAGAGTGAATTTGTGTCAAATACAAATTCTATGGTTAAAAAAACCACAGAGTTTCAGGCAATTCCTAGAAAGGCAGAGCATCACTTTCAGGTTTTCCCTGCAAGTGATGTGATGTTATCAATCCGACAGTGATTTCTCAACTTGTCCTACAAAAGCAGGCCCCACTGCAAACTCCAGTCTTGGCAGCTGCCAGATTAGCTTTCAGCATTACCATCTTTAATTAATTCTATGGCCTTGTACCCCACTGAGGTCTCCGTCCCCTCCGGGATCCATTCCTGAATCTCCAGGACTTCCTCAACCTACAGCTGGCAACCCTAAGCCCCCCCATTTCCCACTAGCAGAGAGCTGAAAAACCTACATGAAAGCCACAGGAAATGGTGATGAAAGAAACACAAACAATGGAAGAAGATTTAACATCATTTGAGAGAGTGCTAAAAGATGGGAGAAAATCTAGACAGCTTTAAAGTATTTTCATTAATTGGTAAACCCCTTCCCCTCCCCTCTTGCTTTGTTTTTTTTTACCTGTTTTTCTGTCAGCAGTATCTGAGCTCTTGCCAAGGCGATCTGCTTCTAGCCACTGGTATAAGACTACATAACATAACAGAAACAAAAAGTACGTATGAACAAAATGAACAGAAAATGCAGACACACACACACATACACACACAAAACACGGTTTAAACCACACACCAGCGCTAAGAAGCAGTGATATTTCCCTTCACTGCTCCTAGCGGAAGGCAAATGAAGGACAATGAGTGTTAGACACAGAAAACACAAGGCTTTCTCTACCAGGAAGCTCTTCCACAAAAGCCATGCCAAGGAAATTCCCACCCGCTTCAAAAGGGCTTAGCCCAATATATAAAAAGGGCTGTACTTTAGCTATGCTGGTATACAACCCTTTTGCATAGCATGGAGGTATACACCACTGGAGCATACCCAAAAGTTTTGTATGGCATCATCCCTCAACGAAATGTGAACAGGTAACAAGAAGCCCCAAACTGTGGCACAGAGTACACTCATGTGCCATCCAAGAGGCTGCTGTGAGCCTTGAACAGTTACACCACCATCTTGTAGGCCACACCTATAGGATCAACTCCCTCCCCACCTCTCACCAGTGTAGGAGGCAGTGACCTCAGCTCAAGGGAGAGAGTACCAGGGCTCCTCTACTCTGCCTCTGTAGAAGCTGACAGTTATGGAGGGTGAGGGGGATTGAACCGCTGCCCAGAAAGTATTCCTGGTAGGGAAAGGAAGTATTAACTGGGCTACTCTGCATTTGCAAGAGAAATGCTTGCCTGTATATTCTAGGCCCGTGGTGGTGAACCTATGGCACTCCAGATGTTCATGGACTACAATTCCCATCAGCCCCTGCCAGCTTGGCCAATTGGCTGATGGGAATTGTAGCCCCATGAACATCTGGAGTGCTATAGGTTCACCACCACTGTTCTAGGCAGACATCCACAGTTTGGGAAACACTGATTATTAAATGCTGCTTGTCCATGGCAACGTTCAGTTACATGGAGCCTGGGAACACACAACATACAACCAATCTGGTTTGTTGGACCTTCTTCATTCAGCAAAGATAAAGCACTGGGTGATTACTGACCCATGAGGTGATGTCACATCACAATGTTTACCAGGCAGACTATGTTTACAGGGTGGTTTGCCATGACCTTCCCCTGCTCTCTACACTTTACCCCCAGCAAGCTGGGTACTCTTTTTACCAACGTTGGAAGGATATAAGGCTGAGTCAACCCTGAGTCTGAAGGCTGTCTGAAATCGACTTCCACCAGAATCCAACAGGTAGTGAGTAGAGCTTTGCCTGCAGTACTGCAGCTTACCCATTCTGTGCCACCAGGTTCTAGGGTTTAATCCAACTATGGTTTCTCATGATGTCTGAATGCGTCTCAGATTCTCCCCATTTGAGCACAGTGGCTAGAGAAGTCTCAAAGGACAGAGTCCCTGGGCACTGCATTTTCTGTCTAGGGAAGAAGGGCTTTCCAGCCTTCGCAGAGCAATTTGCAAGTGATTGGCAGAAATAGAACAAATAATCCATGATAAAACGATAAAGGACATGCATCCATCTCGGAAGTGAATAATTTATCCATGTTGCAGAATTCAGCTTGGCACTGAGGCAGGTTTACCAGGATGACAACTTTCGATTTGAGTGTGTACAGCCCTAAGCATATGCTTGCAACAGCTCCCAAAGTAGAAAAAAAAGACACACCACACACAAAAGTGTAAAAAGCACTTCATACGTTGAAATGAATGGTATGGAAGTGATGAACAGAATGTGAGAAAAACTGTACTGTTAATTTATTTGAATTTTAAACATTCCCTGCTTACAGCTAAAATGTGAAAGAGCTCAAGAAGAATGAAAGAAAAGCGTCACGCAAAATGGAAGGAATGGAAAATGAACAAGAGAATATCACAAGATAGATATGAGTTACGGACTCTGCTCTCACCTTCGTGCTAGCTGTAGAGTTATACATAATGAATGTCTTCCCTGCCTTTCAGTCTAAGATTCTAAGATAACCGTTAATCAGCTAAGGAAACTGAATGCACAGAGAATCCCAAAGGGCAGCATTTTTAAGAGCACATGCCAGCATCTGTCATTTGGAATTTCATTAGCACAAGCTTAGTACATTTGGCTTTCATCTTTACATTCGCAGACTGTTAGGAGAACCCTGCCCAAGTATTGTGGTCTATCACTATGCCTTTGCCTAAAATGGCACATGATGGGAGTCAGGGCCTACGCCAAAAGAACATTAATGTTCCTCTGTGGGAACTCACTGTAAGGAGATTATATCCCAGCTCTGACCTTGAATGATAGCTCCAGCAAGGCGATACAGTTTCCTCCCACCTAAGAGCGGGTGTGTGAGCATATATGGAAAAACAGCAATTTGTCTTTAGAATGGAAGGAGAAATAACCGGAGGGAGGGCAAACTTTGATTGGCTGAAAGGTGAGCAACTGGGATGCAGCGTCTCTCTGTCTTGGCATCTAGTGCGGACTGGTAGATCTGCTGTTGTCTATGTCTCTGTTTAGACTCCATTTTGCAAATTTGTAAATAAATGCCAAAGGTCACCAAGACTCTCATCCAGAGGCATTCCTCCCATTGGGCAAAGTGGGCAGTTGCCCAGTGCCCATGGGGGGGCATCAAACTCAGGTTTTGCCCAGGGCTCCAGTTTGCCTAGGTACGCCTCGGCATCCAAAAGAATCTAAACCTGGTAATTTCTTGCTACCCAGACAAGTAGGAACACAAGTTTCAGACAGTCTTTCTCAGACCTCCCCTCTTTAAGTGAGGATGGTTCTGCTCTTCCTGTGATAACCCAATAGCTGTGTGCTTACGGGCACTTTCTGAAGAACTGGGCAGACTCAGGCTCAAACCCAGACTTTGCCATGGAAGCCTGTTGGGTGACCTTGGACCAGTCACACACGCTTCGTCTGATCTACTTTGCAGGGCTATCGCAAGGATAAAATGGAAACAAGGAAAACGATGCAAGCGGCTTTGGGTCCAAATGAAAACAAACAAAGCTGAAGGCCTGGTGCCCAGGCATTGACAAATCATCCATGTACATGCCTACTGGAGTGCGGGATTCCCTGCTGTACATACACTGCTGATACAGGAACATATATGTTTAACACGCTTTATAGGGTGGCTGCGTTACACAGTGAACAGAACTGCCACGTGAAGTGGGAAGCTCCCCTCAATGTGTTGCAATCTTATTATCTTACCCTTTAAAAAGAAACTGTCTTCTTCCTTTAGAATCCGCCAAAAATAAATAAATGGCACCTTCCCTGAAATTTCTGCAACAGGTATATGATTTAAAATTAACTGGATAAGAGTCAGAGTAATCAATTGACAGCCTTAATTAGTCTTAGTACAGTTTAGGTCAGCGATTCCCAACTAGGGTTCTGTGGTATCCTGGGGTGCCGCGAGCATGTCCTAGGGGTACCGTGGCAATGCTACCAGCCCCCCTCACTTTTGCGGTGTCTCCCACCAGTACCAGCAAGGATATGGAGCTGGCCCAGAGGGCAGGGCCTGCCGCAAGGTCAGCAGCTTCCCTTCACCCTGGGAGGGGAAGGTGGGGGGTGGCAAGCAGGGGCACTGGGATGGGAAGGTGGGGGGAGGATGGCAGGGGTACTGTGAGATATGAAGAGTGAGGTCAAGGGTACCATGATGTCGAAAAGGTTGGAAAACACTGGTTTAGGTTCTCAATTTATCTGTTTTTACCAATCTCCTCCAAACTGCCACTGCCCCCCAACCCCAAACAAAACATGCTGAACATCCACAAGAATAAACCTGAATCACCAATGGAAATAGATAAAGTGGTGGCACTATGACAACAAAGCAATTGTATTCATAATTGTATTGTATGTATATGTATATCTCTATTGATATACATAATTGTATTCTCATGACCAGTCCTTCTGCTTTCATTAGCATGTACACAGGAACTGAGATACAAGCAGGTAAAGTGCTCTTAGCCCCTCAATATTTTCAAATAAAAATCTCTCATTAAGATCTCAAAAATCCTACTAGACAGAACAGCAGGCTAGCGATCTATGATCAGAGACAGCCCCGCTTTGCTATGGAGGCTGCCTTCAAACATATTGAAAAACCGTTTTGCTTACAGTTGCTTAGACTATCAAACCTGCAATCTCTGCAAACCCCAGGTAAGCAGTATAACGGAAATATAAATTAAAATACAAAGCGCTTGGAATTAATCAATCTAGCATTTAATACAATTCATGGAGATCAATTATTTTTAAAGGATTTGTTTGTGTATTTTAAAGGCAGATATTTGACTGCTCTGGACCACAATAGCTTTAAAAATAAAACCCAACACAGGCATTTAATTTTAGATTCAGTATCCTCCCTCCTCCTGACCTCAATTGAAGTATCTCCACTGCCTGTCTACAGCGTAACGTAATATGCACCAACAGCTTTCGTTGCTTAATATAGCTGCACACTCAAGAGCCAGAAGATCAATAGAGATATACAAAGGGAAACAACTTAACAAGCAGTAGACCAAGGTTGGCATCTCAGCTGAGCAGCTGAGTACTTAGCAAGATCTTGGGACCCCCTGCTGCCTCAATATTACTCATACTGGTGTGGAATATGACCGCAACCAAGGATAGGAGACTGCTAGCAGTCCTGTATAATATTTAAAGCAAATATTTCAGCAGAACCTGGGTAAAAGACAAACAAGCATGATCAGGAATAAATAATTGTGCTATGCCTTAAGAAAAACTCACAGTCTAACATCATATATGCCTAATTTCTTAAGATAATCACTTCTGCTTCAAGTATACATTGACTGCAGCCCCGTATATCATTGTTTTAAGCTGCAAGCAATTTTACACTGCCCTTTTACACGCTAAGCTATCCAATTTACAGGGAGTGCTTCATTCAAAAAGCACCAGTATGCAGGTGCAGAGAATCCTAAACATGCAGCAATTATTTTTCTAACCTCGAGGCTCTTTTTATCTGTAACAAACATGCGTGGAATTGAGCTGATTCATTTTTGGATGCCGGGCTCTGTTTCTGCCCTAGCAGGCTGCATTATAAGTACGGATCACTGACGCCGCTGTCTTTATTTAAAGCCACACCAAGCATCCTCGGCATTTAATAGATGCCCCTTTAAAAAGTCATTGCTCTTGCAAGGAAAACTGGCAGGTTCTGCAGGCATGATCAAAAAAAGCATCTCAAAAATTTTTTATCAGCATCCTGACCTTCTTCCCAGGATCTCAGGATGAACTCAATACTGAAAAAATGGAAGTGCTACTGGTGGAGAGGAGAGCTGAGCCTGGAATTGTGATGTCACCAGTTACGGATGGCGTTAAAGAAGCAGGTTTGTACTTTGGGAATCCTCCTGGACCCAGGCCTCCTGTTGGACAAACAAGGTGGCAGTTTAGCCATGTTGTCTTTCAGCAGCTGCACTGCGGTACATGCCCTAATAATATTTAGATTAGATTACTGCAATGTGTTCTACATAGGGATGGCCTTGAAGGCTGTCTGGAAGCTGTAGCTGGTGCAGAATTTTGCAGCCAGAAGTTGACTGGAGTGGGTTGCAGGGACCCTTATAACACTCTTGTTCCATCTACACTGGGTCTTAGTTTGCTTCTGGTCCAATTAAAGGTACTGGATACTTTAAAGCTTTATAACAGTGATGGCGAGCCTATGGCACGGGTTCCAGAGGTGACACTCAGAGCCTTCTCGGTGGGCACGCACAAACAGAGTTCATCATGGGGGGGGGGGTACTTTCCCCATCCCAAACATCTAGGCTGGCCTGGGCCGCTGGGCTCGATTATTAGCATTAAACCTAAGACCTTGTTTTGGGAAACAGTATAGGTAACCCTGTTAAGCGCTGTTAAACCACACTGATTTTCATGCAAAGAACTAAAGTGCAATCCTTTACCTGGGAGTAAGCTCAGTTGCTGGCAATGTGGCTTGCTTCTGAGTAAACCCTCCTAGGGTTGTGATTCACCCGTTTGAAGAGTTGCATGGTTGCTTCAAAGCACAGCCAACAACTACCACCAAGCTTACTCCCGAGTAACACACGCCTCAGAGCCAATAATTTTTTCTAAACTAAAACCTCAGTATTCAGGTTAAATTGTCATGTTGGCGCTTTGCGATAAATAAGTGGGTTTTGGGTTGCAGTTTGGGCACTCGGTCTTGAAAAGGTTCGCCATCACTGCTTTATAAGGTCTAAGGCCAGCATACCTAAATAGCTGCTGCCTTTCATGTGAGCCTATCTAGTCTTCTTTGGAGGCTCAACTTTGGATTCCCTCACCTTTTGAGGCTAGACGAGGTGACCCAAGAAAGAACTTCCTTGGCTGTGCCTTCAAAACTTTGGAACTCCTTTCCTAAGGGGATCTGTTTGTCTCCATCATTATCTTTCACCAACCAGTGAAGACTTTTTTTGTTAGGCATTCTCTCACTAGCTCTTATTAGCCTTCCTCCCTATTTGAGTGCTTTTATATATTTTGTGTAACTGTTTTAAATATTTTATACATATTTGTATTTTATATGCTGCTTGAAATGTTTTATTGTTCACTGCCTTGGAAACCCTGTATTGGGTTGAAATGTGGCACTGAATTGTTTTAAACAGTTAAAATAAAATGGAGCGTAGGATCGCTGAAAGAGTATGGCTAAGTCAAGGCTACACAGAAAACCACTTGCCCTACAGTGCAAAACTAAGCAGTTACATTTGGACTTTGAAGAAAAAAATCCATTGACTGTCGATGGCTTTCATAGCTGGAATCAACAGGCCACTGGGAGTTTTCTGGACTGAGTGGCCACAGTCCATGTGACTGTGGTCTCCAGAGAGAAACATGTCTCACCATAACATGTCTCACCATAACAGTAGGGAGTGGTGTCCCCCAAGGATCCGTTTTGGGACCAGTGCTCTTTAACTTATTCATAAATGACCTGGAAGTAGGGGTGGGTAGTGTGGTGGCCAAGTTTGCAGATGATACCAAATTATGTAGGGTGGGTAGTGTGGTGGCCAAGTTTGCAGATGATACCAAATTATGTAGGGTGGTAAGAACCACAAAGGATTGCGAAGAGCTCCAAGCGGACCTTGATAAATTAGGTGAGTGGGCTAAGAAATGGCAAATGCAGTTCAATGTAGCGAAATGTAAAGTGATGCACGTAGGGGCAAAAAATCCAAACTTCACATACACGCTACAGGGGTCAGTGCTATCAGTCACAGACCAGGAAAGGGATTTGGGCGTCTTAGTTGATAGTTCCATGGGAATGTCAACTCAATGCATGGCAGCGGTGAAAAAGGCAAACTCTATGCTGGGGATAATTAGGAAAGGAATTGAGAATAAAACTGCAAAGATTGTCATGCCCTTATATAAAGCCGTGGTGCGACCGCACTTGGAGTACTGTGTTCAGTTCTGGTCGCCACATCTCAAAAAGGATATCGAAGAGATAGAAAAAGTGCAGAGAAGGGCAACGAGGATGATTGAAGGATTGGAGCACCTTCCTTATGAGGAGAGGCTGCAGCGTTTGGGACTCTTTAGTTTGGAGAGGAGACGTCTGAGGGGGGATATGATTGAAGTCTATAAAATTATGCATGGGGTAGAAAATGTTGACAGAGAGAAATTTTTCTCTCTTTCTCACAATACTAGAACCAGGGGGCATTCATTGAAAATGCTGGGGGGAAGAATTAGGACTAATAAAAGGAAACACTTCTTCACGCAACGTGTGATTGGTGTTTGGAATATGCTGCCACAGGAGGTGGTGATGGCCACTAACCTGGATAGCTTTAAAAAGGGCTTGGACAGATTTATGGAGGAGAAGTCAATCTATGGCTACCAATCTTGATCCTCCTTGATCTCAGATTGCTAATGCCTTAGCAGACCAGGTGCTCAGGAGCAGCAGCAGCAGAAGGCCATTGCTTTCACATCCTGCATGTGAGCTCCCAAAGGCACCTGGTGGGCCACTGCGAGTAGCAGAATGCTGGACTAGATGGACTCTGGTCTGATCCAGCAGGCTAGTTCTTATGTTCTTATGTTCTTAACATGTCACTGTAGATGTCAGTCATAGATGCAGGCAAAATGTTAGGAGCAAAAACTACCAGACCATGACCACGCAGCACAGAAAATCTACCACAGCCAAAAAATCTATCTTTAAACACATGACTGCAAGTAAAATAAAAAGACTTGAAAGGGTAAAGCACAAAAGGCACAAAGGTAAAGAATATGTTTGTTCCAAGTTAAGTAAAAAGCTTCTGAACTTAAGCAGCTATTCTTGTTCTGTGGAGAATTCTGTGATGCTAGCTATTCATAAAAAACTCAACCATGCACTGATGATTAAGATGAAATTGCTGATTTTCCATTAACGTCTTTGAAGCCGTAACTCAAAATCCAAGCTACAGTCCTGGCTACACATTTAAGGTGTGCCACAAGGCTAATGTTCTCTCACTTCTGTCCTTTTGTGCACATAAATTTCTCCTCCCTTTCATTTTCAGTAATAAACATGGTTAACATCTGCAGATACACCTTTTGTCTGAAATGCTGAAGTACGATTTTTGCTAACCACGGTTTGTTTCAAACCAGAGTTCAGAATCATGTTTTTTAAAATATATATTTATTAATCATCTCAATCAATAAACTCATTAAATTCTATACAATCAAATAAAGTTAATACTTATATGATCTAAAAGTGAGCTTGCAATCACACATATTAATGATTATTACGGTTGGGATAATTTACAGTGAAGATATCGCTAGTAATAACAAAAAAAAGGAGAAAGTATGTGTGCGTGTAAGGGAAAAAAGTAGACAACTATATGAACCCAGAGCCGCTGCTTGTCTCATAACCATGGTTTGGAGCCCAAGTGGCATTATATAGGGAACCAACATTTTTAGACTATAGAGATCAGTTCCCTGAAAGAAACGGCAGGTTAAAGGGCAAAATTTGGGGCATCATGGAGATTCCTCCTTTCCCTCAACTCAGCCCTCCCCCAAACACCACCCCAAAATCTTCAGGGTGCCATGGCATCCCCCACCTGCACCCCCAGCACCTTTCCTGGCACTCACCAAGTGTTTTCAGAAAATGGAGCTAGGTAAGGCTTTGCTCAGCACAACTTCTGTTAGGCCACTGGAGATCTAATTGGCTGTGCAGGATTAAGAGGCATCCTGTTAAATACACCTTTTGCCTGAAACGCTGAAGAAGTACAATTAGAGTTGTATACAACTGTGCTCCCTAATATTTTGTGACGTGCTCTGCCTTCTGAAGGAGCCATTTATGATTAGCTCCACCTCCTATGAGGTGAGCATTTGGATTTCATTGTAGATTGTTCTTTAAAAAGAAAGAAAGAAAGAAAGAAAGAAAGAAAGAAAGAAAGAAAGAAAGAAAGAAAGAAAGAAAGAAAGAAAGAAAGAAAGAAAGAAAGAAAGAAAGAAAGAAAGAAAGAAAGAAAGAAAGAAAGAAAGAAAGAAAACTTAGTAGTATTTGTGCACTTACTGTGCGGCTGATCGATCCTCAGTTTTTGCCTCATGGGAAGATTTCCCTGTTTGCCCAGCTTCCTCACCACCCCTGCATTATTTCTGTTCCCACTGGTTTCCCTCCAAAGTGTCTTTCTCCAATCTAATTTATCCCTGCATAAGATGGGAAGTCGCCTGCTGTCCTTTGTTTGTTTGTTTTAGAGCAGCCTGTTTTTTCAATCGTTTGTCAGATCAGGTGGGGGAAAAACTAGCAGGTCTGTCCTTCAGCACTATGTGATAGTGGGGGGGGGGGGGGGCAGGGGTGTGTATGTGTCTGGGATTGCTGGCGGCAGTGCGATCCCAGCATGATTGGCCTTGCATTCAACGCAGAAAGCCCCGCACTCCAGTAAAACCTGGCAGTCAGGAGGCTTGGGTGTACTTTTGCAATCGGCCGAGCCTTGTCAATTTCACGAGGTTCACTGAACCTTCAATAGACTACAGTGAAATTTTTTTAAAGAATTCCTTGGCATGAACCTTCTAACCTTGCTGATCTTCACAAAAAGGAAGGTGAGTGGAAGGGAGGAGGTGAGTGGCGTGCATGGGGGAAGGCTGGGGATGGAGTAAAAAAATAACCTGGGGAAATCTTTATGCTCGCTGAACACCTTCGCTTGCCCTTTGAAGAGAGAAAAAAAGTAATGTTTAAAGAGGAACTGGAAAACTTGGGGATTCTCTGGTCTGAATGCGGAGTCAGCACGGTGTGGTGTAGTGGTTAAGAGTGGAGGACTCTAATCTGGAGAACTGGGTTTGGTTCGCCACTCCTCCCCATGAGTGGCAGACTCTTATTTGGTGAACTGGATTTGTTTCCCCACTACTTCACGTGAAGCCTGCTGGGTGATGCTGAACTAGTCATAGCTCTCTCAGTCCCACCTACCTCACAAGGTACCTGTTGTGGGGAGAGAAAAGGAAGAGGTTTGTAAGCCACTTTGAGACTACTTACAGGAGCAAAAGGTAGGGTATAAATCCACACTCTTCAGTTCCTAGTAGGGGAAAACGAAAATCTAAAGGGAATGTAGGCTGAAAGCAAAGGAGACCACACATGCGCAAATAGCCTGAGTAAAAACTGGCATTAAAAACCTCAAACTAGGGTTTAGAATTCTCCCAAATTTTCCACTGTCTCCAGACTGTAGTGATCAGTACCCTGGAGAAAATAGCACCATTGGAAGGTGGATTCTATGGCAACCTATCGCTGCTTAACATTCTCCCAAGCTCCACCCTTCTCAGGTGTCACCCCTTGACTCTTCAGGGATTTCCCAAGCTAGAGTTGGCAACTTTGAGAAAACTGAAGCAGGAGGGGTGCAAACCAGGGCCTGATCTCAGCTACTCTGTAGAGTTGCTTTCCCAAGAGCTTCAAAACTAGGAACACACTGTGAGACAGAAAGAGAGTGGCACTGCACACGTGCCAGAACGCTAAAAGAACCTTGAATTTACTGTCCTGATTGTGTATTAAATTGACAACTGGTTTTTTGCAATTATACAACTCATCCACACCCGTTTATGAAACAAAGAGGAAACTGCAGCTTGAAGTAAGGAACCAGTAGCAACCATCAACTATTGCCTCTTCTTCAACTAGCCTCTGCAGCAGGGACTTTTCTTACCAGTGCCCTGACCAGAGATTCTAATGATGTCCCACCCACTGGAGAACACTGTTCCCTGGAGTGCGATACAACCTTGTAGAGCAGCAATAGCCGAACAAACCCGCGAGCAAGAACCCTTGTGACAAGGTTGTAATCATCAGGCCTGCTGATGTTCTGGATCATCAGGCTTTCACTTACCCAAACTTGCAAGCAATCAGCTGCAGCCAATTTCTTTTTTACTCTTTATCAAAAGAGGATATACAAGAGGACCTATTCACTATGCAGAAGCCCCGCTCACGATTTCCTAAATCCCACTTTGGGGGCTTCCATTAGGGAGTGAGAAGCGCAGGGGGAAAAAATATTAAAAAATAATGCCGGGATTATTTATGCTTTGTTTAACATTCTAAATCTCCACCCAGAGCAAGCAAACCGAGCTCCAAAAGGCTTAGAGGTAAGAGTTGATTTCCCCTATGCCTTAACTTCTTAATCCACAGCTCCGTGACCTCCTTTCCAGAGGGCTGTCAGTTTTCGTTTTAGCAGTCAGCATTCCTGTTTAGCCTCCCTGCTCCCGTCAGCATAAACCCAGTTTTAATCCCGAGCGTGAGCTCAGAAATAGCTGTCAAGTCCTTTCATCTCTCAATTCATTTAGAAGGCACTTCTCTTGCAAACCAAACGTTTTGGAAAATGCAATGAATAAGAGAAGATACAGAACAGGAGCAGCTAACTGCAGGGATCCATGCTGGTATTCGTATAAACAGAAGACAAGTTTGCAATTGTAGATGCAATCTTCCGTCTACGCATTTATCAGCAGCTGGTTACAACAGACAGATTAGCATGCGCCAGATCTTGCGGGAATATAACAGAGATTTAAATAACCAGACCTTGAAGCTGCAAGCCCAATCAAGATGCAACAGCTAATCCACTCAGTGTGGGGCCTACTAGCAAGTGCCAATACTATGGAGATACTATAGAGAAAAATGGAGAGAAATAAGGGCTTTGCATCTCTAAAGGGTTGGTTGAGATTTTTATGTACTGTGTATCACTCAATACTTCTAGTTAATATAAGCCCAATAGACCATGTTGTCTGAAGTCGTATGAAACTCTCACCTGTCATGCTTGATCTACAGTGGCTCATTCAAGAAGAAAGAGTGCCACAATTAGGAAAGTTTAAGGATTCTGCTACGGTGAGTTATTCTCTCATGCTAGAGGAGGGGACAGAGAGATTACAACACAGGCTCCCAAGAGTGAGCAAGTATAGAGAAGGAGCTGCCTAGTGACGCAATCTCTAGAGGAACCTAAAGGATTTCCCAACAGTTCAAACTTTCCAGATCCTCCAAGGAGCTACAAAGCCCTCACAGGGAGACTGCGTTAATGAAAACCTCCACTTATGAACAATAAGGCTTTGTAAGGAAATGCCTGTAGCCAGACATGCAGACTAGAAAAAAGCGATAAACAGCCCAGAGGGTCATTTAAGAAAGCCATAAGACAGCAGGGACCTGGCTGCTTGTGAAAGCAGAGGTAGTTATCTTCCTCAAGACTTCAGGCCCTGTTTGTTTCCTCCACTGTCCGATGGTCAGATAGCACATCACAAGGTGGTTCCAGAAGAGGTGTTATAATATAGTGATTTAGCTACTGGAGGGAAGTCTCTTAATAGCTAAGGGTGGAAAGAAGATATTTTGTTTGCTCTGTTGATAGAACTCTACTGATGTGCATGTTGGTAGGGCTTTGGCGCTGCCCATTTATACAAGATTGGGCATCAGAGACAAGCATGCCCCCATGAAAGGTTCCACAAACACTGGGGTGTTCGTTTTCGGGCTGTACGGCTATGTTCTAGTATCATTTTCTCCTGACGTTTTGCTGGCATATGTGGCTGGCATCTTCAGAGGTTCCACAAACAGCCAGGCATATCCTTTTTAACAGGCTGCTAATTCATTGGCTCCTCTGCCTACAGCAACTGCATGCCACCATTCCTCTCCAGACCGTAGGCTGCTGATGGACACACACTGCCTACCATGAAATTGGCACCCACCCCCTTCAATGAGTTGGTGGGCACAATGTATGACTAAACACTCCAGACAGTCTCTTCGCCTCCTCACCGGCACTCCCAAAATAAATGCAAAAATGTAAGCGCTACGATTGGGGTGGGAGGAGAAAAATGTTGGGGTTTTTTTGAAAGATGAAATGTCTGGGTCTCAGATGCCTGCTTAGGGATTTTCCTGTTTGTTCTCCAAATACATTTACGCTTGACACAGTATACACAAGAGGGAGTGCTATCAGGCCCTCTACATATTTATCAGACACAACAACTGCCACAGACCCTGCAGCTGTGAGATTTATCCCCCCCCCTTTTTTTCAGAAGCTTATCTTGTATTTTTAATACAAAAAATGAGCAGTCTGGCTGGCTGCCAAGAAACCTAAATGCAGAGACTGAGCCATCTGCCTATTATTTGGCTGTCTGACAATTAAAGCCGAACATGGCAGCAGTTACCCAATAAATACTTTTAGATGGTGGCAACACAGGATCCCGAGCTTTCCTCATGAGAACTGAAAAGCAACTGGGGCCACGTGTATGCGAAGCTGAGGAAACTCCTCACCAACAGTTGCTTTCCCCGGCTGATTTTCACATAAAAAAAAAAATTCTAAAAAACACTCAGAACGCACTCCGCTGCTTCACATGAATTCTCAATAATCCTACCAAAGCTGTCATATTTTTACACTGACACCATAACTCTCTGCCAGCTTTATTATCCCAAGTGAGCCTACGAGGTATATCCTAGAAGGGTAGTTGTGCTAGTCTGCGGCTTTGAGTATAAATACATCTGACTAATGGTTTGTGAATCTGGTGCTAAGAGCTTTGACTCACGAGAGCTCGTGCTGACATTAAATTTGTTAGCCTGTGAGATATATTTGGCTGAGAGAGATTGGTTCATAGACACCCTGGGAGATTCGGGGGGGGGGGGGGGGCCTAAACACAGATCTCATCCAGACCTGGGGACAATTCCGTCTATTTTAATTTTTTTATTAAATGTATACCCCACTCATTCTTTGCCGAAGCTAGGCTCAGTGTGGCTTACAGTGAGATTAAAACCATATCTGTACATACAACATAAAAACGGAGGTAACATTTAAAATGTCACATTTCAAATGGTGTAATACATCTAACCTAAAAACCATTTCTACCCCCCCTCCCATTCTGCCACAAGTTAAACTTTATTTATCAGGACGGGGAAGAGATAGCAATGCACCAAGTAAGGGAGGCCGGTTTATGGATGGATCCACGGACTTGTGAATGGCCTCTACATGGGCTGTTGACAGATTACTAGGAGTTCTGTTCCCTGACTTGATTCCCAGGCACATCAGATCAGATTAAGATTATGGAGTGTGGAAAGAGGAGCTTTAAGCTTCAGTTTCCCCATAGTTAGTAGGGGTTTAGTTCATTGTAAAGTCTTCTAAGGGAGAGAATTTTAGTTAGCCCCTGTCCCTTTAAGACATTTCCCAAGAGGCAGTCTTCCTTCTTTACCCAGCAATCCTGTTTTAGCTCTAACCAGTCAGTCAGAGCGAGGTGCCAAGTGTAGCTGGAGACTGGAATATTCGTGACGTATATGGTGGTCCATAGTAGTCTATGGGACCTTGGAGGATGGGAGGGGGCCCGGCATCTGGACATGGCCTTCCCACAATAGTGGAGCGAGGGGAAGGGGTGGCATGCAAGAGAGGGAAGGGAGGGGGCCCAGCATCTGGACCTGGCCCACCTACCCTAGTGGAAGGAGGGGGAGGGAGGAAGGGAGGGGTGGCATGTTAGGGAGGGGAGGTCTCACCATTATTATGAACTGAAATATCACAGGGAACTGTTTGCACCACTGGGGAAACTCACACGTAATGGTTATGCACAAGTTATCCTACTGAGGCAAACTGTAGTCTCCCCAGGGTCATTTCAGGTCAGAAAAATTCCAGATCTCTCTTCCAACCTATTAGGAGCTCTGTGTGTATGTGTTTGCTGCACTGAACTGAGTGCTTGTGAACCCCTTATCCTTACAATAAAGACTGTCAAATTTGCCTTATACTCCCCCCGGTGGATCTTTTTCCAAGAGCTGACCTTCATATACATCGGTATGAAAGATCTTCCACGCAGCCTCTCGCAATGTTAATAAGCGGTCTGCTTTGAGCAAATACTCCCCACTTTGAGAGACTGCGTCTCCATCTTGGGTAACAGAGGCACCTCCGTAACAAAGAGGAGGCTGGTAGGCTGGACTGCAGCTTGCTATGCATATGTGAGTGCAGTACATTGGAGCTCTTCAAAAATTAATCCCCTTGTATCCTCACAAAGCTCTTCTCTTTGTTTTAGTTTTGGCCGCTGAAAGAACAAAGACAAATGAATGGAAACATCGTAGATTAAAGGGACGGGGGTGCACAAGATCTGGGAGATAAAGAATGTACATGATAGCTGGCTTTCGTTTCTCTCTTGCACTGAATCCCTAGGGGTTAAGGAACATAGTCCATCACAGTATAAATGCATCTCTGTTTGACATTTTTCTTCAGTTTTGATAGCTCCAGACAGTGTTTCTTAATATGTCAGGTACCCAGTATAGCGTATTGCATGTCTCAGTTTTTGTAGCTGTAGGTCTTAGACTCCATTATGAATCAAATATTCATGTTTATGCATTAAAAAACCAAGTGTTTGATTTTTGCATTGTTTTCGTCATTCACTTTGAGAATATTCAATGAATATGTATTTAGCCCTTGTTTCTGCAGACGCTTACAGAGATTAAGGGATGGCTGTTCTTTTCAAGTGTGGGCACATCTCTCGTTTAACCTCTATCAAAGGTCTTTAAAGCCAAAGTCCTTCTTAAGGGTAGCAGGTTGGTCAAAACAGACCAGAAGAGCTCAAGTGTGAATCTACATACCCCAGGGTAATGCTACTCCCGATTCCCTTACTACCCTGTCAGCCAGAGACGAAGGGACAAAGTCAGCTCTGCAAAGCTGATAGTCAACCCTCAAGGTTGAATGCTTACAAGTTTTTCAAGCTGTTATGGGTTTTCCAGGCTGTGTGATCATGGTCTGGTAGTTTTTGCTCCTAACATTTCGCCCTTGTCTATGGCTGGCATCTTCAGAGGTATGTTGTATCAAGACGCGTTTCTCTCTGTGGCATAAGGGGAGTTCCAGAAAACAGTGAATCTGCCAGAGTGGCATACTTGTTAAGAGCAGCAAACTCTAATGTGAAGAACTGGGTATGATTCCCCACTCCTCCATGTGAGCAGCGGACTCTAATCTGGTCAGTCAGGTTTGTTTCTCCACTCCTACACATGAAGCCTTCTGAGTGACTACGGACTGGACACAGTTCTCTGTGAACTCTCTCAGCCCCAGCTACTTCACAAGGTGCCTGCTTTGGGGAGGGTGGGGGAAGGCAATTGTAAAACCAACTTCTTCTTCACTCTGGATTTTTTAGGTGCAAAAAAGCTATGATTTGGCTGTAGTAATTGTGGTGTTCAGCATGCCCTTATGGTGCACTTGGCTGAAGGTTGAGCATTTTCTCAAAAGGTTGGGTTACCCAGTCATTGCTTAATACCACAGACATCAGCCAGTATTTTTAAGCACAGTGATTATAGTTATTTGGAACACAGCAATAACTCCAACACACAGCTGACAGAGTGTAGTGAATAAAAACGTTCAGTTCATATCTCTCATCAGCTTACTGGGCAATGTTAGGCTTATTGCTGATCTGTTAGCCTCTTGCCCTCTATGCGATATGAGATGTAACACAGCCAGTGGTTTGGATCCTGGTGGAAATACTTCCCTATTTCCCTGTTGCAAAACAAGTCCTTGTACTGGAAGAAAGCACACCCACCAGTGGAACAGAGCTGCACAGTCCAAGCAAGTAAGGTATAGTGTTTAGAGTACAGAGGGCTGGTTCATACGTTGCAAAACCTTTGAGGACACCACAAGGACTTTTGACCATGGGAGTTCCACACTTGGAATGGCATTCTCACAGACCAAAGATGGGCACTATGGCAGAGCATCAAAGGGATGAAGAGGCAGACCTATCCTCCTATCCACACTCCATTTGTGCCCACCATATGATGTCAGAGGTCCAGAGCTCTGCCTCACTCTTGTCCCAAACCAGTAAAGACTTCTGGAGAAGATGGAAGAGAACCATGTAAATCAGAGAACTGGGTTCTATTCTCACACCTGTTTTCAAACATGTAGTCTCAACTGAAAATAA
The DNA here is from genome assembly GCF_021028975.2 of Sphaerodactylus townsendi. Classification (NCBI taxonomy): domain Eukaryota; kingdom Metazoa; phylum Chordata; class Lepidosauria; order Squamata; family Sphaerodactylidae; genus Sphaerodactylus; species Sphaerodactylus townsendi. The sequence goes on from NC_059430.1 coordinate 26,647,830, forward strand.
GAGCTGCTACCAGACTCCGACACATTTTCTATAGCCCAAGTCGAAGCACTTCTAGAGTAACATCCTTAGATTTTAAAGTAGGCCATTGTAACAACACTTCAGATACAATTTCCCTCAGATGAGATAGAAAATAGAAATCAAAGTTTAAAAAATCCTGTATCATAGGTGTAAAACTCGTGGCCCTCCAGATGTTATGGACTACATTTCCCATCATCCCCTGCCAGCATGATGTCCTATCAGCTGAAGGACATAAGAATTCAAGGGAATGTTCAAATAGGGATGTCTGAGGAAAGGAGAAAAGGAAAACAACCCTGGCTTGACTGGAACACCAACTTGTCACAAACAAACCACATGGAATCATCTCTCCACCTCTGTGCCTTCAAATGCAGACTACTTGAAATGCTAACAAACAAGGAAACAAAAAGTTTATCATACGAAGAAGCATCCTATTAATAGCAAATCTCCAGCAGGAGCATTCTTCCCCTGTCTGAATCTGCTTCAATTGGCACTACCAACTTAATTGGCACACTGTTCGGAAACGGAAGGCTATAATTCGCATTCCAAAAGCAACATCACTTGGCACCCCCCCAACGAGAGGACAAGTTAAGGAGGAAGAGAATGAGGAGCACTCTCTCTCCAAATAGAAAAATGGTCTCTTGTGGCCGGTTCTGCTTTGGGTCTTCCCTCCCACAGATCCTGCCATATTTGTTTACGAACTGACAACTGGGCAGCCACAGAGACTTGGCACCCCACAAATCCCAATACAAGTAGGTCTCACAGTGCCTCTCCTTACTCCGTAAAATGCACAGAGCTGCATCCGAAGTAGGGCCCTTATTAATTCTACCACCTCTCCCCTAGTCCATTCCGATGCCTCTGTTGCACAGTGAGATCTTGCAGCCCTCCCAGCGCTGGCTTAATGCCGACATAGTTCTGGCATAGGCTCCCCCTGCCATGGAAAAGAATGAGCAAAGTGGAGCTGTACACGGGCCAGACCAGCAGCTGCACAGACATTCTGCCTCAATGCAGGAGAACCCTTTTCTTGTGTGCAGAGGCCAAGACGAAAACAAGAAGCATATGGGTGTCACAAATGTGGAAAATGCTAGATGAATTAGCACAGAAAGGTGCTTTGGAAGGACATGGTCACTGGAGGAAGGCGACTGCCAGAGGTTAAAGCAAGCCCTTCAGTGAGCAAAGCTGCAGAGAACTAGATTCACCACGACCCGTGAAATTCCTTCCCAAAATAGGACCAGGGTTTAATGTATTATTTAAGGAATATCTGAACAGATAAATATCCAGAAAAGAAAGAAGAGGCTCTGAACCAGCATTTATCTCATGAAAGCCCTACAGCTCATTACAAGAACAAGCTTCTGCTCTTTGCAAGCCCAGCTGTTTAATGCTGCAGCGCATCGCTGGTTCCCAGAGCACCACAAGTTAGTGCTATTGATGCTCACAAATACTGTTTAATGTTGGGCGCGCGCACGAACACACACACACACACACTCGCACAAACCCAAAGAGGCCAGCCTAGTAAGAAGAGACACAGGGTGCAACCGACATCACCAGTAGGTTCCAGTGCGAACTTTTAATGAAATTAATGGGGTTTGTACAGCAGCAATACCAAAGTTTACAGCCACAGTTAGCTCCTCTATGAAACTTCAGGGCTGTAAACCTCAAGCTAGGCAACTGATTACTCAAGTCATCTGGTTAAAATTAGGTAGACTTTAAAATGGTCTGTACAAGCAAGGGCCAATTCACCTATTGCAAAGTTGTCCTCACTGCTATGTATCTGCTTCCGGTCTTGTCTACTTGACTTGCCCTGGAAGTACTTATTTTCAAAAAATTAAATTCCAAGATGTGCAGGAGACCCTCTTTGGATTGGGACTGCGTCATGTCAAGCCTAAATCTTCCTTCCATGAAAAGGTTGAGAGAAACCACTAGTTAAATTGTCACTAAAAATGTAGGGAAGAGGTAAGACACGAATTCCCTGCATAGTGCAGGGGGTTGGACTAGATGGTCTTGGAGGTCCCTTCCAACTCTTATGTTTCTATGTAAGTTGAACTCTACTTAACTTCCAAGCTCGGATGAGAGCAGCTCTGATGAAAGTAGGCTAGTCTGAGCTATCAGGGTGGTAACAAGAAGCCCCTGAATTCAGAAGCTCCATGGGGTTGTTTCAGGTTGTGAAGACAAATCTTCCCTTGTTGTGAGGTCCCCCTCTGTGTGCACTGCAGTTCTGATACAAACTGGAGCCTCCCACACTTCTGAGCACACAACTTCCAAAGCACACCTAGCTGGCAGGAATCAAGGTGGCCATATGAAGGATTTAATAACATGCGAATTGGCCCCAAGATCCATGCGAACAGATCTGTTGAAGATGGATCAATTATTTTTAATAGAATAGGTTTTACAAAACAACATGTCTATAGCTTATATGGATAACATAGCTTAGAACTTCGATACTAGCTGCTGAGAGAATTCCAGTGCCTCCAACCAAAAATCATTTTCTACCTCTGAACCAGTCACAGCAAAAACAATAACGCTAGGAAAGGTTGAAGGCAGCAGGAAAAGAGGAAGACTCAACAGGAGATGGGCTGGCCCTACGAAGACCTGACCTGACCAAAGTTGTTAATGGTAGGATGCTTTGGAGGACTTTCATTCATAGTCTCCAATTTGACAGCACTTAACACACACCTCTATCTGAACTATGTGAGCTCCCTTGTAACCTTTGGGGACTCCAAGGACACTGTCTCCACAGCCTTGCAATGGTAGACTTCATTTGTGCAAAGCATAGTATAGTAGAAGCATGACCAACCTCAGACAGGGAGAGGCTTCAACACCTAAGTGTTCAATGGGAATTCAACTCCACTCTTACTCCTTTGCATTCCCAGTGCTGACAGATCTCCCAACTGTGCTCCTCGTTGTTGCGTTTTATTTGGCAAGGCCTCCCACACTTCCAATAGCTTCTCAAACGGCAGCGCTCAAATAGGGAAAAGATTCCTTACCCAGCTTTGTGCCAATTAGTTTTGCCCACATGGCTGTTACAGGCTGTCAATTACTGTTTCCTGTAAAAGTAGCGACTTAATTTAAGTTTTCCAGAATATGGTAAACAGGTATGAAGAGGTTTTCGTTTTCTGCTTTGTATGCAAACTGATATAATACCTCTATTGATTTCTCATGTGAACTCTCTTTGTGAATACTGTTTTGCAGTGACTCGTGGTCTTATGAGTTATGGTTTTATGCAAATAAAATGAGCTTGAATGTATTGCTGTTGAAGGCACAAAGAAACACACAACTCAGACCAGCTGACTGCCCTCTGGGCCTCTGACCTTTGCACCACTTTAATTCCCGATACCTCTGAAATTTAAACTGCCTTTTGATAAAGTTTCTAATATGCAGAACAGCAAAATTAGGCTATCACGAGAAGGCTCTGCTTCTTAAATCCTGCCTGATATTCAGCGAGGCAGCTCTGAACAAAAAGGAAATGATGTATTCAGCCATCTTCTTGCTAAAATCAGAGATAAGCTGTAGGTAGATAATGGTGCTTCTCGTTCAATTATGTAAAGATTATATAACAGAATAAGCCTTACAAATTATCTGACTTTTCAAATCCCTTAAGTTACTGTCTTCATAATGAAATGATTAACAAGCAAGCTACTGCAGGACTTCAAAGCGGAGCGCATCATTCTAACCGCACATGGGGAAAACAAGCCCAAAAGCCTTTGCAAAATCCTGTGGTTTTATACTTCTCTGGCAGAATGTATGCAGTTCATTTTCCCCACGAAGTGACTTTCTGCATTCATTGTGCAACAGGTACACCTACCCACCCACCCCGTGCCCAAATACCCATTTCATGTGCCAACCCGGTGAGCAGCAGTCAGTAAGAGAGTTTCCTGCACCAGAGACAAAGAATCATCTAAAAGGCGTTGTCTCGAAATTCGTTATCATTTCTGCCATCAAGTCACAACTGACTTATGGTGACCTCTGGTAGGGCTTTCAATGCAAGAGATGTTTAGAAGTGGTTTGCCACGGACTGCTTCTGTGTCAATCCCCTGGTATTCCTTGGCGGTCTCCCAACCAAATATCTCCCAGGTTTGACCCTGCTTAGCTTCTGAAATCTGACGAGATCAGGTTTCCCCGGGCTGGCACTGCGGAGACCAGGAGGCATATTATAGCCATATGTGGACGGAATGTATAGAAGTGAAAATTTTTTGGACAACCATAATGTTATATATCGAGAAACTGGTGAAGATTAATATTGGGATAAATAATGATTTAATGTTCATGGGTGTAATGGAGGACAGAAGGGTAGATAAAAAATATAGCTATATGTATAAAATAATGATCAAAGCAGCACATGCAACAATAGCTGTAGGCTGGAAAGAAAAGAAAAAATGGACAATCCAGAAATGGTTGGAATATATCTGGGAACAAGTGACACTGGACATTTTCGAAAAAATAACAAAAAATAAACTGTGGCAAGATAAACAAAGTGAAAATTTGAAGATATGGACAATATATGCGGACTGGATGAAAGAAGCTGGAGTCAATGAGGAGATATGGGAGAAGAGATTACAAAGAATGAACTTACTGCTGTTTGATAAAACTATGAAGAAAATACAGGGGGGCAGGGGAAAGGGGGAAATGTATTGTTTGAAAACGAATGAAGAAGAGTATTAATATAAAATGGAATATTCAAATGATACAATAAAAAATTATTTTTTTAAAAAAGGTTTCCCCGGGCTATCCAGGTCAGGCCATTTCCATTCCACTCACATATTATTAAAAACTGTTGAGGGTAAATCAGATCTCAGTAGTTTACGGTGAAAAGAGTGGGGACATTTTCTTTGAAAGAAGTGAAGGAAACACTCTGGCCCCTTCGGCACACGCAAAATAATGCATTTTCAAACCACTTCCACAACTGTTTGCAAGTGGATTTTGCTATTCCGCACAGCTTCAAAGAGCACTGAAAGCAGTTTGAAAGTGCATTATTTTGCATGTGCGGAATGAGCCTCTGTCTTTCCCAAAATGAAGGTCAGGCCTACATGGTGCAGATCATATAAAATGTTTGGCAAATTGAAAAACCATGTGGATATGTGAGTAAAAAGGCCGAGATGAAATCAGAGATGATACTCAGAATGACAAACAAGAAACAGGTAACAATTTACAGACAATCAACACTGGAATTAATAATACACAAACAAAATCCAGAAGACTATTGATGGTCCTGAAGAAATGCCCTGCCAGCTGTTATCACCACAGTGGAATGTGCAGCAGGTAGACAACTGCTCACCCACAGAATCAGCAACCACACATGAGGTCATTGTTTATGGACTCAAGTACAACGTGCAGAGACTCCTCCACGAGTAAGAGATGAGCCTTTTTAATGACCTGCAATTACAGCCACTGTATTATGAAGCATCAGTAGCCATAACAATCTCTGGACAAAATTAAAAGTGAAGGCAATGTTAGGAGGAATGTCTAAGACCACATCTGACTAATCCCCTCCAGAGAACCCTGACTTATGAATTACTCTTTAGATAAAACTGAAAAGACAGCCAGACCCCACAGGTTTTTTTTCTTAATATAATCTATATCACGTACAGTCTAACTCCTTTTCACAACTTGCAGCTGTCAAAACGTTCCGTCTTCATTTCTAAATGCTTCAAGAGCAAAACTGATTGCTGCCCTGCAGCAACAAATTAAGGGATGGCAGACAGTGGAGGTTAGAACAAATCCATGGCTCATTCCGCACATGCAGAATAATGCACTTTCAAACTGCTTTCAGTGCTCTTTGAAGCTGTGTGGAATGGCAAAATCCTCTTGCAAACAGTTGTGAAAGTGGTTTGAAAACACATTATTTTGCGTGTGAGGAAGGGGCCCATGTTAATTTGAGAAACTACTAGTCATAGATGCCATTCACTCTTGCCCTTCCATTTTTCCTACTCTGTTCCTCAACTTCTTTGGCTGTTCTAACTTTTCTGCAGTCGTCAGAACCATCCTCTCCTTTAACTTTCCTTTTCTAGCCTCCTGCATCTTCTACTCCATACGTTCTTCAGACCTTCCATCTCCCTGCCCTAAATTCATAGTAGTTCAGCCAAGGGCTATTAGAATAGAAAATAGACAGGCAACTGTGCTCAACTGCTCTCCCTGGAGGCAAGAATGAACTGGCAAGCAGAAGGGTGGCCCCCAACACAGGAAGGAAGCTGAAAAATTAATTAAGAATCCTACCTCCCTGATTGGGTAGAAGGCGATTACCCAGATGTCCTCTAGCTCAAATGGAGAACTGCACTCAGCAAATTCTACCTTCCATGCAAGTCTTGAAAGTTAGAAGAAGCCCTGTGGGATCCAAACTATCTAATCAACCAGAAGACAGAGGAGTAGGAGGTGGGGAATCAACTGGGCCACCCTTTCCCATCTATCTATTATAGCTCCTGATTTCCCTTTGGTCATATATTAGCATAGTTGGGTTGAGGCCTCCAAGAATTGCTGTGTACTCAGAATGATAAACTGTGAGACCTTTAGAATACCCTTATAAAGATGTAGCAAGGCATTCAAATCCCAGAGAACTGATCCCAAGGACAGCACCCACCATCTTTCTTGAGGAACATTTGTTTGTTCAATGAAGCACCTCTTCCTCAAAGCAAAAAGTCAAATCTGGTTTTTCCCCATTTCACTACAATAGGTGGTGTTTCAGGCAACCCAGGGAGATAGAGCCATTGCATCTACAGCTGTGCCCACCCAGAAGCAATTTATTCCCATCATAGGAAGATGCTTCACTTGCAACCAGGGACCGCAATAGCCTAAAGAGAAATGTTCATTTAGCAAAGGCTTAATGGGGTATTACTTGATGTTATGAATAGCTTCATCTGCCTATTTCCACACATTAAACCTCTGCTAAAGAGGCAGGTTATTTTTCTCCAGGATTGTGGTTAACCCTGCTTGCAACCTCCCAGCACAACATGTCCACCATTTTGTGATTGCTCTCCATGGCAATAATTTTGTCATAGCAACCCACCTCTTTTCGCTTTCAAGTCACAGCTGGTTTTCAGCAACCCCATAGAATTTTCCAGGCAGGAGATATTCAGAGGTGGTTTGCCTTACCTGCGTCCATGTCACAACCCTGGTATTCCTTGGAGGTCTTCCATCCAAATACTATCCAGGCTAGGCTGTAAGATCTGACAAGACCAAGCCAGCCTAGGGCTATCCAGGTCAGGACATGGCACCCACTACTTGTCCTTAAAATTCTGAAAGTGCCCACAGCCTCGTGATCGAGGACTTCTTTCTTAGAGCCACCAGGACAACAGATAAAAGGTAGCCACAGAGCTTTTAAAACCCCTACACGCAAAATAACATTGCTGCTTTCTTCTGCGTAATCTCCATTCTGCCACATTTGTTTTCCAATATAGATAATAGTTCTGAGAGGGGGAAAGGTTACATGAAGGATCAATAGTATACTTCAGAAGCTAGATTTATGGAACAAAAGTGATCTATCCTTTCCTTTCTGAACTCATGCCCTCTAAGGGCCATCAAAGCCATCTGATGCTCTCAAGAGAAAAATGTTTGTAATTGCATTTCTGATTTAGCTAAGTGAGGGGGATAGTCACATGTCGCCAACCTTCCTTATTGACTACCCATGGGGGTGAGGGGAGCTATAATCCATACTTTCCCCATGTTCACTTATTATGATGTCACTTTCACCAAGCTGATTTAAGGCCCATTACTGTCCCAGAGAAATACAAGGAAACAGCATATCCTTCTGCATAACTCATTCCAACAATACAGGGGCAGTTCAGTGACTTGGAAATAAGTCTCAAAGGGTTCACTGGGACTTACGGCAAAGCAAAATTGCGCAGGATTACAGACACTGGCTAAGGAAGACTCAATTTAACCCCGCATAGCATGGATCCAAGCTCTCATTAAGCCACAGTATGGCATTGAAACAGCAACATTCACAGTTCACCCAACTGGACGCTCGATATTTTTGCATATAGGGAACAAAATGGTGTAAAAGATCAGGATTCTATCCTAAAAATAATTGACCATATAAATAAGATAAAGATAGAGAAATATGCAGAACTAGAGAGGAAACTAATGTTAAAATGGTATAGAACCCCGAAGCAACTTGCATATATGATAAGAGGATTCAGTCCAAAATGCTGGCATTGTGGTGAAAAAAATGCAATTTACATACATATGTGGTTGAAATGTGAAGAGATTAAACAATTGTGGAAACAAGTTATATTGTATATAGAGAAATATGTCAACGTTAAAATAACGGTGAATATAAACCTATTATTTATAGGTATAATGGAAAACAAATTAATAGAACAAAGGAAAAGGACATATTTTAAAATGATAAGAGCAGCCCACGCTTTATTAGCATTGGGATGGAAAGATAAAAGAATATGGTCTATACAGAAGTGGTTGGAATATGTATGGGAACAAGTACAAATAGAATTTTTTGGAATAATGTCAAGAAACCAAACATGGCAAGAAAAACAAATGGACATGAGGAGGATTTGGACTGAATTTGCAGATTGGCTAAGTGACATTGGAATCAAATAAGAAAATTGGAAAAGGAGAGTAGAACGGATGAACCTGATGATGCACATTTAAAGAAAAGAAGAAGAATTTTGGAGGGAAGGGTGGGGGAAAAGGAGTAAAATGGTATTATGGATGTACTACAATGTTGAAATTTGAAATGTAAAAAGATCCAGAATATCAATTAAAATGTATTTTAAAAAGAGATATGTTTGCATATAGCAACAGCACTGATAGATCTTGGGAAATCCGATTTCTGAATATAGAAAGATGCTGAAACGAACACTTCCTGGATATTACTGCTTCCATCATCAAGGCTAGGCTAAACCAGATCCCACCATCTAGACTAAATTTTGTTCTGGTTATCTGGTGAAGAACACAGATCTACTACTAAAAAGTGATGAAGCCCCAGAAAATCAGAGCTTGGGAGTTCTAAGTTCCTAGCTCCAATGCACCCATGCCTTAACAGCTCTTGCACACAGTCTTTTGTCTTGTGTCACCTGGTTGGGTATGTGCCCAATCAAGTTATGGCTAACTTATGGTGATCCCATAGGGTTTTTAAGACAAAAGACATCAGGAAGTTGTTTGCCATTGCTTGCCTCCATTTGGGCTGAGAAAGTTCTGAGAGAACTGTGACTGGCCCAAGATCACCCAGCAGGCTTCATGTAGAGGAGTAGGGAATCAAACCTGGTTCTCCAGATTGCAGTCCACCACTCTTAACCACTACACTACACCGACTGTCTGGTTACTGGACCATTTTGGATGAGAACTGAGGATTCGCGGGGCATCAACAGAGGAAGATGAACATATCTTCCCATGGTCCTGTTTGAACCAAAAGGACCCAAGTAAGAACTGTGACCTTACAAAACCACAGAATTCAACACCATATCTTTAAAATGATTATCCATATGTAGAAATAAAAAAGTAAAAAAAAGTTTATATTTTTTAAAATCCTGCAGTTATGTTGCAGGAGAATCCTCCCCACATAACCAATGACAAATTATGTCAGTCTTCTAAGATTTCGCATTAGACTGCCTTAGTACAGAAGTACTAATATATGGGCTAATCCCTCGAGGGCATGTATCTAGACAAATCTACTTAAACATTTAGCTCCAGCAACTTCATCCCGGTCTTTGCCTATTTCCTTACTCACAAACCTGAGCAGAGATTTTGAAGGAATTAGGCACTTTGAAGAAGAATTAAGCAGAAGGAGGTGATTAAGAAACATCACTTGAAGGAACTAATTTCCATTAGCTTTTAGGCCCAAGCGAGGTGTGATGGAAAAGCGGCCATGTTTGCTGACTCAAGGGTTCCCCGTGTTTATATGTATTGCAGAGGCTGAGTCTTTTTTAAAAGACACAAAATGTGTGACGGGAAACAAAAGGCTCCCAGCTGTGTTCCACTATATCCCACTGTTGGGTGTATATTTTAAATTCTTAGACGCCTTGCCTTGAGCCTGCGTTAGGTGTGGCAATTTCCACTAGTTCCCTCTTTCCAGTGAAGTCTGCTAAACCCCTGTCAAGAAACTGAGCCCCTTACTGCAGTTTGTTATTGTCTTACTCATTGGTTTAGTCTTTATGCCTACAACAGGAAATTTAAGTTGGAAACCAACTTGCATTGTTGCTTGAGATCCAGTAAAGCTGTGACCTTTTGCAACCGAGATAAGAACCCAGGTGTTGAAAGGAGACAGTATCTATCCTGTCTCCCCGGCTAAGTCTCCAAGGTCAAGAACAGTGGAGCCTCATTCCATTCAATTAGCAAAATGAATCATGAGCCTTAACATCTGAGAGACACGGGAGGGCTTAGTAGGGGATAAATCCCCACCATTCCATCTCACTCTGACACTTCAGGTCACATGGTTAGTAACAGGGTTAGTGGTTAATTGACACCACCAGGTATGGATCTGATGGGTCAAAGGAGCTCAGGCCAACTCTGCCACTTGGCCATAAATTTCAGCATTTTCAGTTTAGTTTTGCTCTTGGTGCTTTACTCATAGCTCTTGGGTCCAACCTCGGACCTTCTGATTTTGTACCTGCTAGACACGCTGACTGCCCGTGCGGTCTTTCAGAAAGGGTGGGCTTTGAATGTTGGATGATTTCAGTGGGAAGGGTAACATCTGCTAATTTGAACCAATGCTATTACAGTGAAGTTAGTTATTTCAACTTAACCTTTGTTGCTTTAAAGCCATTAGCAGCCTTGGCCCTGCTTATCTGAGGGACCGTCTCTCCCTATATCGCCCTTCTAGGCTCCTCTGCTCATCGGAGGCGGACCTACTGGTGATCCCTGGCCCCAAGGAGATCCGGCTGGCCTCTACAAGGGCCAGGGCTTTTACGGCTCTGGCCCCTACCTGGTGGAACAGGCTCCCAGGTGAGATCAGGGCCCTGCAGGACTTACAAAGTTTCCGCAGGGCCTGCAAAACGGACCTGTTCCACCAGGCGTTTGGCCAGCCGGGATGATGTCAACTCCACCATAAAGAACATCTGGCCTCCCGTGGGTACACAAGGGGGGAGGGAGGGGTTGAAGCCATCTGTAGTTTTAATATTTTATGTATTATTTTATGTAATTTATGTATCATGATATGTTTTAAACTGTTTTATCACTGATGGACACCGCCCTGAGCCTTTGGGGGAGGACAGTATATAAATATAATAAATAAATAAATAATCCTCATTGCCTTTTCAGAAATATTCTTGCACAATTTTAATAAATTACTTTAATTATATCATGTGGTGTTTTGTTTTCGGGTAGCTTCTAGCACCTAGGTGGCTACACCTATCAGTTTTGTGAAACTCATGCTGCCAGTGGTCTGTCTTGAAGGAGTGACTTTTTTGACTTTAATCCCAGAAAGTTTGGAAGCTTGCCCCTTGGTTCTTTGGGGTGTGAAAATAGGCTGGTGGCAGCTACCCAGATTGGCTGGTAAAGATTCAGGGTAAAGATTCAGGGTTGTATAAGTCTGTAAGTTGCTGGCCCATCCCAAGAATTCCATGGACTAGGGGTTCTCAACAGTCCCTTCTCCATTTTGTTTCAAAAGACCTCAAGAATAGCACCGGGGGGGGGGGTCTTCAGTGGGAACAGGAGACAGCAAAAATGGTCATAAATACCCCTTTTAGATTCTTAAACAGGATTCTAAAGAGGCAGTATAGAAATATCCTACAAAAGATTGGTTTCAAGCCTCTCAACTGCTTTAGGAGGACTGGTTTTTTTTTTATTTCTGGGGCACACTTTAAACACAAAGGATAGCCCAGGTCTCGCCCCAGAAATAAGCCATGCTGGAAGAAAAACGTTTTAACACAAATGGCACCCTGAGAAGTGATCGATTTTTATTCTACTGCTTCCTTCAAGGAGCTAAGAGCGGTGTATGTCAGTCAACTTGTAAGCTGGGGGTTTAATCAGGCATTATCATGTCCACAAGTACATCCGCATGCAATTGCTGCACATATCTGTATCAAGATTGGGCACACGAGAATGCTGATGAAATCACATCATGGGTAGTCTTCATAGTCCACAGTCACAAGATGACCATAAGTCTTTCTTGGATTCCACCAAGGGTTTTCATGATCCAGACATCATCCCATGGTTCCCTGCAGCTTTATGCTTTCTACAAACCCCCTTTTTACACTTGGTCCTACAGACAATCACACAGTGACTCCTATTCTGCAGAATTAGTAACACTTGGTCCTACAGGCAATTACACTGTGACTCCTATTCTGCAGAATTAGTAAAATGGATCTGCTCAGGAAGACATTTTTATAACAGGGAGCAAGACTGCTTAACGCCTGTGAAATTTAGTTAGTTTTCATTGCTTTTTGTTGTGGGTTTTCCGGGCTGTGTGGCCGTGGTCTGGTAGATCTTGTTCCTAATATTTCGCCTGCATCTGTGGCTGGCATCTTCAGAGGTGTGTGCAGTAACAGACTTCCCGCTTTGTCCAGTAACAGACTTCCCTCTGTGATACACCTCTGAAGATGCCAGCCACAGATACAGGCGAAACATTAGGAACAAGATCTACCAGACCACGGCCACAGAGCCCGAAAAACCCACAACAACCAGTTGAATTTGGCCGTGAAAGTCTTCGACAATACATTTCATTGCTTTGTTCCTTGTATAGGTTACGCTGCATTGTTCACTTATTTTGTAATTCAATTCAGTTAATTATTTTTATGCATGAGAACTGTTTTTAATGCATTGCTTTCATTTTGTAACACTCTTATCTACCGTCAGTAGTATGTTCCCTGCTGCTGTCACCCGCCCCCTGCACCCGTCTCCCTGCGCCGCCGCCTCAACCTGCGCAACCGCCGCCCCAGCGGGCGCCGAGGGCCGTGGAGAGAGGATATTACAGACCTCCAATACCTGCCCGTTTCGATGGGACCACTTCCAAACTCCCCTACTTCATCCTGCAACTCGATGCCCACATGGAGGACTATGACGATTTGTACCGGTCTGAACGCGAAAAAATACGGGACATCGGTTCCGTCTTGGATGGAGCGGCAGCCGACTGGTTTGTGACTCTTTTTGACCTGCAAGGGGAGGATACTCGCACGGTGCCTGCGTTCCTCCAAGCCTTAAGGGCTCGCTTCCAAGATCCGGGTGCTGAAAAGTAGAAATACATCCATACCATCAAATCTATTCAACAAGGCAACCGCTCCCTTTGCCGACTTTGCCCGTGGTGCGTGCGACGGCTGCTGGGGAGCTCCACTCCTGAGTGGCCTGAGCGCATGAAATGTGAATACTTCTCGGATGCCGTCGATGGCAAACTGCGAGAAACGGTGTTCCTTGACCGGATCCCACGCACTATTGCTGAATGGATCGAATTGGGATCTCAAGTGGCGTCTCGTTTGGATGCAGCTCCGCCGAGGGGCCGCCCAGCCCAAAACCCGCCGCTTCGACCACGCTGCGAGCTTCATAAGCCAAGCCCAGCAGCCTCTGCGGAAACCACCTCTGGCGCCCGTCGCCGTTTGGGATTGTGTCTTTACTGCGGAGGACCCGGCGGGTCATCTAGCTGCCAACTGCCCGAAAAAAGCAGAAGCCAACAGCTCCGGCTGCGCGCACCCATCTGCCAAGCCACCCGCGTAAATCCGGGCCCGCCTCCAGCGGGCTTTCGTCTAAAGGCGGTTACCGAAGGCTGACCCAGAAGAGGAAGCAGCTGTTCTCTTCAGCCCCAGCATGGATATGGAGTTTTCCGACTCCAGATCGCGGTGAGTGAAGGCGAAAGCAGCTCCCATTCACGATTCAAGCGATTCTGGCCAGCCGCTAAGCACACTTTCGTATTATAGCCTCAGCCCTTGTAGATTCTGGGTGCTCCCATTGCTTAATCGACCCCAAGTGAAGCGGGAGGAACTTGGACTGAACCGAGTCCCCCTAGCTAAGCCCATACCGTTCACCCAAATGGGCCGGCAGCCACTCACCGAGAGGGGCCGAAGGACCGGCCCAGTTCAAAAGCGCCAACCCGGTTCTCCTCCGCTGCGCTGACCATTGGGGAGAAAATTAGTTTTATTCTGGCTCCAGTGGCCAAACCTCTCCATAGGTCCTGGAGCATGCCATGGTCTGTTGTTGCATGAACCAAAATTCATTTGGAAAAGAAGCGGATGCTTAGAATTCACTGACCCTCCTGTGGAGGAACACATGGTGGGGAAAACTCACCTCCCTAATGACATACACCCCCTGGCCTTCGTCAGCGGTGCACGCTCCAGTTGCTCCCGAATCTACTGGCATTCCACCGGCTTACCAAAGATTTAGCCAAAATTATTTCAGAGACGAAGAATCGCGATCAATTGCCACCCCATAGAGACACTGACTGCAAAATCGCATTAATTACAACCAGGGCTCCAACTGCCCAAGGGTAGAATCTACCGCATGAGTCCCAATGAGGAGAAGGAACCGTGCCTTCTTAGACAAGAACCTTGCTTCAGCGGGTTCATCTGACGAGCTACTCAAACACACAGTAATGCTGCTCCTGTATTATTTGTTAAAAAAAAAAGGGCCGGGTCTTTAAAGGGCTCTGTCACGGAGTTACCGAGGGACTCAATGCGGTTTCCCTGTCCAATAAATACCCTTTGCCTTTAATCAAGGACCTTTTTTTAAGATGCATTGGAGGCAAGGGGCGATATTTTTTTACTAAGTTGGACTTAAGAGAAGCTTACTACAGAAGTCCAGAAGGATTGCGGAAGGCTATGAACATTTGACTGCATTTAACACAAAATTTGGACAGTATGAATGCCAATAATAATGCCATTCGGGTTAGAGTGGGGCCCCCGGAGACTTTTATGGCCCCTCATCAGCGAAGTTCTACATGATTTATTATACAAGGGAGTAGTGGTGTACTTAGATGATGTTTTAATTTATTCACAAACCATGGAGGAGCATGGAAGCCTTGGATTTGGGAAGTATTAAAAGCAGCTTGCTCAACAACTCCTCTTTGCAAAACTTTCTAAATGTTGTTTTCACCAATCCTCCATCGACTATTTGGGTTACCCGGATCTCTTCCGAGGGAGCTAAAAAATGGATCCCTGCTAAAAGATTGAAGCAGTCCTCCAATGGCCTGCCCTACCAATCGGAAGGAACTCCAGTCTTTCACTAGGGTTTGCTAATTTCTACTTCGTTGACTTTATGCGAATTAAGCTGGGCAACTGACTCCTCCCCACTCACAGACCTCTTATGCACTAAGGGTAAAGACCCACAGGCTGCCCAAGCCCGGGGCCCCCTTTCTTGGTCTAAAGAATGTCAGACAGCCTTTCAACATTTAAAATCAGCTTTTACTACCGAACCTATCCTAAAACACCCTGACCCAGATCTTCACTTTTGTGGTTCCGCGTGGATGCCTCCCGGACAAAGCGCTTGGTGCAGCCCATATTTGCAAGAGGAAAATAAAAGATGATAAGGCTTGTTGTTCGTGTGCTTATTTATCAAAAAAAATTCTCCGGTTGCTGAGCTACAACTGGACTGTAGGGGGGATAAAGAGACTGCGAAACCCATCAAAGTGGCTCTCTCCACTTGGCAGCCACTGGCTGGAGGGCTAAACACCCCTTTCAAGTTTGGTCGGATCCCACAAGAACTTCAGCAGCCCTTTCCACCCCCCTCAAGATGTCCGCCAAAAGAAACAACTCCGTTGGGCCGATTTCTTTTCTCATTCTCTCTTTCACTGTCCATTTTTTCCCCGGAAAAACCAATAGAAGCTGGCTGATGCGCTCTCGCGCCTACCCGGGGAGGGGGGTGGAGCTGCCTTCACGGGATATCCAGCGCGCTGTTCTCTCCCCCCCCCTCCCAATTGGGGCTGAAACTGTCACTCGATCTCAGGCGTCCACTCCTCCTTCTCCACCCATTCCCAGCCTGAGTCTCTCTCCCTTTCCTGCGAAGGGAACTTCGAGGAAGTGAGGGCTCTTGGCTTGAGCCACCGAAAGCCGGAGGAAGGTGACTCCCAGTCACAGCCTGGAGAATGGTGTTTGGAGGCGAGGGGATTGTTGATGCGATGCCTCCCCTCCGTGAAGCAGAGTTCTCCGAGGCCTGTCATGATGCCCGCTTCGGCTGGACATTTTGGCTTCCTTAAGACTCTGCATTTGGCCCATGCGTCGAATTTTGGTGGCAGCGATGCGCTTAAAGACGCAATTCAAGAGACATATATCAAAGGTTGCTTTCTGTTTGTGCGGAAGCCAAATCCGTTCGGGGAAAACCCCATGGTCTGTTGAAGCCTCTCGGTGGCCTCCCAGCCTAGGAAGTCATCTCCATGGATTTTATTATTGCAGTTGCCAGAAGTCAAGGCAACCGCGGTCTTAGTGGGATTTGAGGTGGTGGACCCAATTTTTTTTATTTTCCAAGCAAAGCCCATTTCATCCCATGTAGCTTCCATCCCCTCCGGCTCCTAAGTTAGGCGCATCTGTTCATTCCAGCATATTTATCGTCTACGCTCCGCCCCGTTAAAGGTGGTCTCCGAGCCCATGAGCCCCAATTCATTTCGCAAAGTTCTGGAAAACTTTCCTGGGCTTCATTTGGGGGCCGCCCGGCAATTGCCGCCCCCTACCGCGTTCAAAGTGGCGGTGAGTCGGGAAGAGAGCGGAACAGAACCCTGGAAACAGTATTTGCGTTGTTACACCAACTATCACCAAGACAACTGGTCGCGAGTTAATTCCGTTTACAGAGTCCATACGCCTACAATAATGCGGTTCATAGCAGTACAAAAAAAACCGCCTTCGAAATTGTGTCTGGTCGGTCCTTCCCTCCGTTGCATAGCTACCTGCAGAAGCGTTGAATCCTCCAGAGTTTCAACAGTGGATTTCATCTCTGGCCGAGGGGTGGAAGCGGTCGAGACCGCTTTCTTGCCACAGCAGGCTAAAGATTCCCAAAAACTTCAAAGCGGATAAGCACCTTTCAGATTTCCCTTTGCATGTGGCTGAAGCCTGGGTATATTTGTCTACCAAGAATCTCCAGAGGCGTGCATAAATTTTCAAAACTGGGCAAAAGATTACCGTGGGACCTTTTAAAGATTACTAAAGTGATTAATGATGTCACTGCCCGATTAGACTTGCCTAATTCTCTAAGTAATATCCATCCTGTCTTTCATTCCAGTTTGCTCAAGGGAGGCTCCCGTTTCCGATGCCTGGCACATTTGTCGCGGAGGGACCCCCATAGGCTATAATTGATGGCCACAAGCATTACGAAATTGGCCATCCTGGACTCTCGTTTTAATCGCAAAACGCTTGCAATATTTAGTCTCTTGGGTGGGATATTCCTCTGGGTATAATCAATGGGTCTATTCAGAAAATATTATTGGCCCCTTCCCTCATTTCACTAGCTTTCCACCGCACCTTTCCGCTGGACAAACCTGGGGGGGAGAAGTTTTTTTTCTTAAGGAGGCAGAGTGTAAAAAGGAGATTCAATGGTGTTGATGTTCAGAACAGCCGCCTGGCCTTGACTGAATTCCATAACCCGGGCGATGGGCCAGCATCTGCGGCGGAGACTCTGGTGGAGGCCTTATCTCTTCGAGAGAGATGAGAACTCCGTTCCCATGAGAAACCGGGAGGAGGGATGGGATGGACAGAGTTATAACCTGTGCTTCTGGCGGGAGACTTTATTCCTGCCACGTCGTGTACGTGAGCTTTCTAGGATGTCTGAATAAACGGTCTTTTACACCAAAAAGCCTTTTATTTCTGCTTCTATGGAATTCCTTACAGTTTTATTGTTATTGATTGTGTTTGTAGGTTATTGGATTTTATCACTTCTATCCTATTTTGTAACCCACCCTGAGAACTTGGGGGTGTAGGGTAGGAGGAAAAAAAGATATAAACAAATAAAGTAAAGTTTCCCCTTCAGTCGTGTTCAACCCTGGGGTACCACTGGAAGCAGTGATTTCATAGGCAAGCCTTTTTATGGGGTAGTTTGCCGTTGCTTTCCCCGGATATTCTTTCCCTCCTAGCTATGTGCTAGGTACTCATTTACTGACCAAGGAATGGATGGATGGCTGAGTTGACCATGAGCCAGCTGCCAGGATACCTGACCCACAGGGGGCTCGAACTCCTGACCGTGTGAGTGGCAGTGCAAGCACTTAACCACTATGCCACATGGCTCCTCAAACAAACAAATAAATAGGTTTAAATTGCGTCGTTAGACTTGAGTCCCAACAAGAAATAAAAGAAATGTACACATTATGAACACACTGCATATTGTAGTTTAATCCACTGCAGTTTAACTGGGGTTGCCAGTCTGGACACCAGAGACGAGGACAGTCTAAAAATATATGTACTTAAATAAAGAAACAGCCTTCCATGCAGCATAGCAGTTAATGACAGTAAACAATGATCCAGGGTACCACGTGCCTACAGGAGACAACGCCCCCACTTGCCAGTTCAAAAATGGGACGTAGGCATTTAGCCGTGCAGGTGTTGGGAGACTAGGAGAGGGCCTGGGAAAAGGAAGGATCAAGCACATACATCCTTGTATCAGAAAATGAAGCCACAGAGATAGAATGGACTGTTGGACACTCCCCAGGAATGGTCCTTCCCCTACGAGGAAAAAACAAGTCAGAAAATGTGGTGGAATAACAAGAGCAAAACCCAAACAAACCTGGCATGCAACATGCTACAACATAATGTAGCAGAGGATCAATACCAATACTAAAAAACTACAAGCAAAGAAGTGCACGAGAACGTAGCTGTCACAGAGCAACAACGCTGGAGGAGAAGAAAACAAGAACGGTGATTGGGGAACAAAATTAAGTGTCCAGCAAGGTAAGTTCAGGTAAGTGAAGTAGTCTCCAGAGACTGTGCAAAGTTCCAAGGGTTAACAAGACGGGGTGTTCCGGGTCTTCCCTGTTTCGCAGAGTAACATCTGCTTCATTAGCGGCAATATTGTGAGCCATATTGTAAAGTCTGCCCACATATGAGAATGTTGAGCCTTTATTTGAAACAGGCTAAGACATATCCCTGATAGGAGAGACGTCTTACCCTATTTACCATATCCGGATACAGGATGTCATTTTTGTTGTGAAGTGGTTTGTATAATAGGTACTTCCAAAGGGACTACTGGTGACTCCAATTGGACTTTCTTCCATCCCTAGATGCTCTGGGAAGGTCTCTGCAAAATTGAAAGGATGACTGTCCAGGCAGGCGCTTGTCTGACTTGATGAACTTAGCCATCACCTCCTTCTGCTCTCTAAACGCAACAAGGACCTAGCCCAGCTGTTTGCTGAACAACATGTCCCCTTAGAAGGTGCAACCTGCCACAATGGTTTTTGAGTTGAGGTCTGTTTGCCAAGCATGGAGTCAAAGATTCCGCTGGGCGGCTTCCGAACGTACAATGGACCAGGATGCAAATATTAAAAAGTCCAGTGTGGAGTCAGTAATGAAAAAGGATGCCTCCAAAATCCTATTGGTTCCCTCCATCATTCTGTTCTCTGACTTGGTAATCAACCGAACCAGCTTCTGTATCCACATGATAGCTGCTTCTGCCACTATAGAAGCCGTGGCCATAGCTCTCACATGGCAGTCGCCTCGTGGAACCTCTTTAGGGAGAACTCTGACCTCTTCGCCAAGGGGTCCTTGAGACTGCCCTCCCCATCCTGTGACACAAGACCATTAAACTTGTAGCTGCCACAGGGCAATCTATAAGTGGCGTTTGTAACAGGCGATTAGTGAACTCGGACAGGGTATACATCTTTTTGGCAAAGGATGGCAGTTTGTTGGAGGTAGGTTTGATCCACACCTTCCTGATCTGATGTTCAAAGAACTCTGGGTGGGGAATGGCCTTGGGATCAGCCTCTGTGTGTGGGAATAATTCTTTATTTTCCTTGGGTCTGCCCTTGATAACCTTCTTGGCTTCTGAAAGGTTCCTTTGCTGCATCTACATCCTGAACATCTAATGCAGCAATGTTCTTTGCCAGCAGGTATTGGAGGTCATCCTGCTTAAAAAATCTGGCTGGCTGCCCTGGCAGTTCCATGGAAGACTCTTCCTCACCTGAGAGGGATTCCCCTCCTTCCTATCCTCCCCTTCGCTATGGGAGGATTGATTGGGACCATTCAAGGGATCCTTGCTAGACCTCTTCAAAGCTACCATTTGTTCCCAGGGAACTGATCTGTGTCATCTGATCAGCTGTAATTCCAGGAAGGTTTCCAGGTCCTACCTTAAGATTGGCAACCCTGAAAAACCTATCCAGGAGGTTGGACAGCATTCTGGTCCAACAAGAAGGGATTGTGGCTAAACAAACCAAACAAGATCCCCTACAAAAACTAGTAAGGGGCAGTAGCGAATCGAGGGGGGTGGGGCGAGGGACCAGACAATTCAGACACCACTTTAAAATGCCATGTAAGGGCACACTGGGTTGGTCACCCCCTCTCCTGGCCCTCCCCTCAGGAGCAAGTAGCAGTTCACCCACTTGCTCACCATCCACTGCTTGGCCCACCAGTCACTTGCCCTGTCTGCCGCAGGTGCTTGGCCAGCCTGCCACCCCCCACTGAAACTGCTTAGGCAAACCTGCCACTTGGCCCGCCCGCTGCTCGCCAATTTGCCTGAACCTGCAGCTGCCACTTCTGCAAGAAGCTGTCGAAGGTGTAAGGGAGCCGGGGAAGGCAGGAGACAGCTGGCAGTGCTGGCGATGGAATTGCAGAAACCAACGCCAGAGGCGGCAGAGCTGAAGGCTCTTGCTTGGCTGTGCTCCAGCTTCTGCTCACCCTGCCCTGGATGCTGTTTTATAATGGTACGTCTTTGGTGAGGAGTTTACAATCATAACAATTATACTAAGAGTTGGAAATTTGAAATTCTTAAGAATCTGGGCCTGGGTACACAAACACACACGGTGAAATCTAAGCACTACTCAGAGAACCCAAGTTCAAAGGCTACAGCAACAGTATTGTAATATCCTATACTGCAATTTATTGTAGAGAGAACTCCATCCACCTAACCACTAACGAACTGGAATCTAAATTCAACAAGGTCCTGTGAATAAAAACTGTCAGAACAGGATCCATTCACATCCTATAGGGTTGCTTTTGTATACAATTACTGGAAGGGAAAATGTATACCATAAGCAACATTATCGGCTTCTACATACAGCTACAACCACAGAACTTGCTAATGGGCTACTGGAACCATCAAACAGGCACCAATAACAGTTAACCACATAATTTAAGACTGTCTAGTACTGCAATCTGAAGTTAATATTTGGATTCTGACCCATTGCTAATGTGAGGGCCCTTTGTTTGCATGAGTATTAATACAGTTTCTAGAAAACGTATTTTGATGGTATCACAGATTCATATGTTGCTTCCGCATAACAAGTATTTAGGGGCACATTTGGGATCAGTCATCAGTATTGGGGTCGTTTCTGAAATTACCCAAGTACCTTGGAAATAAATATTTCAGAGTATGTTACAATGAGATAATTAAGAAGGGAGCAGAGGTGAATTAGGAACCCAATTGTGATGGGAGTTCAAAGGGAATTTGACCGTTGCTTTCTTTGAGACGTTTTCTCCTTAGTGGCCACTCCAATTAAGATTTACTTTCTTTCTAAACCTAAGGGCTCAGAATAATTCTGTTTGCACTCAAGCAAAAAAAAATTGTTTTGCATGCAAATTGCACGATTGCTCCTCACTAACAAAGGTTTGCAGAAGCAGATGGCAGCCTGCGAGGCCTACAGATGCTTTGTTTGCAGCGTGCAAACGAGACCCGGCTGCCCATCAAAGTCACGCTTCGCATTGTGATGCACTGACCCTAACAAATTCATTTTGTTGCTTTCTGTCACTATGCTGAAGCAGACAGATGAATCTGGCATTAACAAGGACAGTTGGCGGTGCTGGCTGAGAAAGCCATAAATACTCATGCAAACTACAAAGTGTGATGTGTGCTTGCATATAATGCAGCAGCAGAAAATGGAAAGTGTCTTCTCCCTCCTGTCCCCCTGAAACCATTCAAGGGGTCTTTCTTGCAGGTCAAAATCGATATGAGAGAAAAAGAGAGCAAGCAAACACATAAGTTGTTTCAGGGAATAAGAGTCACATACACTGACAGATAGGCATATTGGGCTGAGTTGCATTTCTTGGGTCAAATCCAGCTGCCATAGAACTGGCAGTCAACCACTGTTAGAAACAGAGACAGAGAGAGAGACAGAGAGAGACAGAGACTGAGCAGCCCAGAAAATTAAAACCCTAAGTATGCAGTTACAGTGTGTACACATGTTATCCAACCTAGGAGGTGGTGATGACCTAGGAGGTGGTGATGGCCACTAACCTGGATAGCTTTAAAAAGGGCTTGGACAGATTTATGGAGGAGAAGTCAATCTATGGCTACCAATCTTGATCCTCCTTGATCTCAGATTGCAAATGCCTTAGCAGACCAGGTGCTCAGGAGAAGCAGCAGCAGCAGAAGGCCATTGCTTTCACATCCTGCATGTGAGCTCCCAAAGGCACCTGGTGGGCCACTGCAAGTAGCAGAATGCTGGACTAGATGGACTCTGGTCTGATCCAGCAGGCTAGTTCTTATGTTCTTAGGAACACTAATGACCAGATGGTCCTAACCAACCCATAAGTGCCAGCTGTCTTCAACCTTTCCAGGCCAGAAACCCACGTGCCTGGGACCTGTGTGTGTTAGGAAGTCATGTCATAGGAAGAGGACAACCCAGGGTTATGACTTCACTAATGTAAAGACCAGGACCATGGGCAGCTAGCTAAAAGACTTAGGGCAAGGAACATGAGCAAATCATCAGGCGGTGAATCACAGTAAGGAACAAGCCCAAGGTCAGAGTCATAGAGGAATGACTTCATCTTGCATCACTGCTGCTCTGCTCATCGTGTATGCAATGAGAAGCAGGGCACCCTTGTTTTCCATGCAGGAGATCTTTCCAAAAGCCAATCAAAGGATAGTTCTATAAGGGCTGGTACTAGATGGCTGGTTGGCCATCTGTGTAGGGATGCTGAATATTCCTACACTGTTTACATTTTCTGCTCGGCTTTCCTAAGGAGATGGGCTGCAGCTGGTGCAAACATTAAGGAGAAGAGTTGGATTTATATCCCCACTTTCTCTCCTGCAAGGAGACTCAAAGGGGCTTACAAACTCCTTTTCCTTCCCCCCTCACAACAAACACCCTGTGAGGTAGGTGGGGCTGAGAGAGCTCCGAAATGTGACTAGCCCAAGGTCACCCAGCTGGCGTGTGTGGGAGTGTACAGGCTAATCTGAATTCCCCAGATAAGCCTCCACAGCTCAAGCGGCAGAGTGGGGAATCAAACCCGGTTCCTCCAGATTAGAGTGCACCTGCTCTTATCCACTACACCACTGCTGCTCCTACATGGTATATGATTGGACCAAGGTCACCCAATTAGTTCTTTTGTGATTAGTAGTGTTTTGAACCGAGGTCTCCTCAGGCTTAGTCCAGCACTCTGACCAACACACCACATGGGCTCTCCAATGACAGCACCTCAAAGTGGGGAAGCAGCACTCATGGCTATGACCACTTCAGTACTCCTCATACATTGCAAAACCAACACCAGATTTTCATCTTCAGCATAAAGTACAAGAAGCCAGAGGCGTAGCTGGGCCAGAGTGCACCCGGTGCGCACTCTGGCTTTTTCGCTCCCCCCCACTTACTTTAGCAACCCGAGCAGGCTGGAGAACAGGCCTGCCTGTGTGGGAACTACATTTCCCAGGAGACCCTGAACAGGCACACATTTCCCACCAGAACAGGCACACCTGTTCTCCAACCTGCTCGGTTTGCTAAAGTAAGGGGGGGCGTCGCGGGGGGGGGGGGATCACGCCCGTACCACCACCACCAGGCTGGAGAACAGGCCTGCAGGCTGGAGAACAGGCCTGCCTGTGTGGGAACTACATTTCCCAGGAGACCCTGGGAAATGTAGTTCCCACCAGAACAGGCACGTCTGTTCTCCAGCCTGCTCGGGTTGTTAAAGTAAGTGTGTGGGGGAAGCGCCGAGGGGGGGAGGGGGGGAGGGGAGGGGTCGGTGGGGAATTTTCCACCCCCTACGTGACCCAAAGGCGTGCGCCCGGTGCGTGGTGCACCCCCCTCGGCCTCTGGTAGCTCCACCACTGCAAGAAGCTACACTTACACTAATTTGTGCTAATATGCACAAATAGGTTCAGAAGTATCATTTCAGCAATACAATCCCAAGCAAGTGTGACAGACAGAACTTTTCAAAAATGCCAATGCATTCCACTTTGAGATGCCACCATTAGAGCTAGTGTGGCACAGTGGACAGAATACTGGACTAGGCCAGGTGAGAGATGGGTTTAAATCCCTGCTGGGCTTTAAATCCCTGCTTTCAGACTAACCAACCTGACAGGTCTGTTGCCTTCGAAAGATAAAGGGCAAATCAAGTGCCTTGAGATCCTAGGATGAAAGATGGGATAAATATGTTTAAGACATGCCACAGCAAGTGTAGATGCTTATTTCTAAAGGAACGAGCAACTAGGAGAGCATATGGCCTGTTTATTGTATTGGAAAGACTCTGAAGTAGTTTTTGTTCAAGGGAGAAGATGAAAGAGTGGGGAGGGACACCACCCCCCACCCCCCGGCTTGATCTGAAACATACATATTTGGTACAGGGCCCAGACAGACAAGAGACCACAAGATACTTTTCAAACTGGCCTTAACCAGAGGGTAACGGCGAAGGCATGACTGGAGGGAAAGAGAAGCAACAGGAACACAAACTGAATGAACCCCCCACAATCCCCCAGTGCTGTCTCATGATGAAAGAACATGCCAAGTCAGAGATGCAGAGTATCACCAGACACAGCATATCATGAGGGCGAGGCATGAGTACCTTCTGCTGTCCTTAAAAGTCTCTGGGGTAAATACTTTTGTGGCAATGGGCCCGGATAGGCTGAAGACAGCCCCACAGTGAGAAATTTCCTTGGCTCTGGATCCAGCTAGACTGAGGACAACCCCCCATTGTGAAACAGCCAAGTCACAGGATTAGCTCACAGGATAGCCCATGGTCCCTGGCATATTGTGAGGTATGGGGCACACATATCTAAGTTGTAGCTATGTTAAAAAAAACCAAGGCATGCACTGAAAATTGGGTTCCGTATATCATGAAATGCCGTGTTTCCCCCAAAATAAGATAGGTTCTTGTATTAATTTTTGCTCCAAAAGATGCGTTCGGTCTTATTTTCAGGGGATATTTTATTTTTTCCCATGATTTGCGCCCCTCACGTGACCAGATCAGCTGCGCCTGGGAATCTGTAACTAGGGCTTATTTTTGGAGTAAGGTTTATATTTCAAGCCTCCTCCAAAAATCCCAAAAAATCATGCTAGGACTATATATTGTCGAAGCCTTTCCCGGCCGGAATCACTGGAGTGCTGTGTGGTTTCCGGGCTGTATGGCCGTGTTCTAGCAGCATTCTCTCCTGATGTTTCGCCTGCATCTGTGGCTGGCATCTTCTGATGGCATCCATCAGATCCTCTGAAGATGCCAGCCACAGATGCAGGCGAAACGTCAGGAGAGAATGCTGCTAGAACATGGCCGTACAGCCCGGAAACCACACAGCACCCCATACTAGGACTTATTTTCAGGGTAGGTCTCATTTTTGGGGAAACAGGGTATCCCTTGTCTGGAAGAGAGCTATTCGCTTTTCCTGTTTGGAAATATAGCAAGTTGTTTATTCAATTAATATTCTTCTCTGGTTCCTTTTCCCACATCCGCCAGCAGCATTTTTAACAACTCCCATTACTGGACGCTTGGAACACATATTGTACCTGTGGATCGTTGCCTGTGGCACAATCAAGATAAGGGGGAGGGGGGTCTGGCTTGCCTGAACTGTTTTGATCTTCCCTTTGAACGTAGCTCTGCAAGTCTCACTCCTGGAGTCTTGGTGCCTCTTCTAACAACACCCTGGCAAGGGGGCCATTGTCTGCCAGGCAGCATACAGTTGCAAATTAACTGCTCCGCCACTCGGCGGCTTTTCCTGCATTCAGAGTAAGCCAGTGAACCAGATTCCAAAAGACGACAACTGTGAAGCTTATTTAGAAGCATTTAAATCAAACTGGATTCCAACACTTCATTACACGGCCCATCTAACAATTGGGGCATATTATAGGAATAAAGACAGCAAAACTGAATCAAAGTCAATCACAACCACTAAGCACGGCTTCAAAAAGCCCGCTAGAAATGAAACATGGTGCAATAAATCTTTCTTTCAGGGTCTCAGGTTTAATGGCGCTGCTTCCCCTCTCCAACTTCAGTTAGCTTTAAAGAGAGCATTTCAAAGACATGAACTTGCAGAAAAGATCATTTGCTTAACACATTTTTTTAAAAAAAGCAGGACAATCTTTGGGGCCCAAAACTAACTTTAGAATTCTTCTACATTCATTCGCTCACTGCTCCTTTTTCAAATGGCCTTTTCACGGAGCAAAAAGTTTATGATTTGAGAAAGGCAGGCAGGATGTTCACCTCAAATAGCTATAGCAGCGATTTCTCGGAGCAGCAGAGTGTTAGATTCGAGTCCAGTGGCACCATAGAGATCAAGAAGATTTTCAGGCTGCTTTCGGGGGTTAAAGATCACTTTATCAGACACTGTTAGGAACCTGATGAAGGAAGTTTTGACTCTCAACCTTACAACCTCTCAGGTGCTAATGGACTGAAACCTAAGTGCTGTGCTGCAGAACAACCCTCTAAAACTTACTGCAGCAGTAGCTAAGTCATACTGCAATGCATGATGGGAAATGTTTGTACACTTCCTACTTCATATAAAGATTCCTTCTTTCAGCAAGCCAGGCTCCACTAATGCCCAGGTTCTTAAGAGGAGGACACGGAGCTGATTTTTAAAATCTGTCCTGAAAATAGCATGCAAATTTGTTTTGAGGTGAAGAAATTAAATAAGGCTGCTGCACGTCAGGTGGGCACATTTGTGGATAAAAGTTTGGCAGGCAACTGGGAAAAAGAAGTCACTCAAATAATGAGTGTTTTACACTGACTTGCCCATTTTGTTCCTCCTAACTTCTGTGCTACAATTTTTTGAATAGCGCATAGCCAACAGCCTGGCGGGGTGTTCTTCAGTTTTGCATTTCCCACCATCAATATTTCATGCACAAGGACTATTTGTGTTACCCATTTCTCCCGACATGTTTTGACAGCCACGCCGCTCATCACATGACAACCGCTTTCTATTTCCAACAAGCAGCTGCAGACACAGTGACAGACTGCGTTTCCATCCCGTACACAGCACGGCTGAACTGGTGACATCACGGCTAATAAGCCAAACACAATTCATGAAGCATTGCAGTCAGGATGGCTCGGTCCCTGAAATTTAGCATGTCACAGCCCTGCACTGGAACTGTTGCTAGTGCACACACCAAGAGATAAGAACAAAGCAGACAGAAGGTTAAAAACCTGGTTGTTTTCCTTAACTGTGGTCAAAGATTATGCCTGAATATATAACCCCTAATTAAGCACTGGCTGCAAGCCAGAATGTGTTTGAAGGATGTCTGCCAACATCACATGGTTAAAACAATTTCCCAGCCTCTCTGCTTGCAAGGTAAAAGGCAAGTAACATCTCCTTGTGTGTTCTCAAGATTGGGCTTAGTTCACTGTGTTTTTTGGATCTCAAATCTGGATCAAGGCAACTGATCATGATCAACAGCAGCCAGCATTAAGCATTCTATTTATGATATGAAAAGTATGTTGCCACTGCAACCTGACCTGGAAAGCCCAAGCTAGGCTGATCTCATCAAATCTTAGAAGCTAAGCAAGGTTGACCTCGGTTAGTACTTGGATGGAGAATACCAAGGAAGTCCAGGGCAGAGGCAGGTTATGGCAGACCACCTCTGAATGTGTTTTACCTTTAAAACCCTACATCAGTGATGGCAAACCTGTGGCACGGGTGGCAGAGGTGGCACTCAGAGCCCTCTCTGTGGGCACTCACAAACAGAGTCGCCCCCCACACTCATATCTAGGCTGGCCTGGGCCGCTGGGTTCAATTATTAGCATTAAACCTAAGACCTAGTTTTGGGGAATCAGTGTAGGTAACCCTGTTAAACCTTACTGATTTTCATGAGAAGAGTTAAAGCGCTATCCTTTACCTGGGAGTAAGCTCGGTTGCTGGCAATGGGGCTTGCTTCTGAGTAAACCCTCCTAGGGTTGTGATTCACCCGTTGGAAGAGTTGCAGGTTGCTCCAAAGCAAAGCCACTGACTACCACCAAGCTTACTCCCAATAATACACACCTCGAAACGTTTTTTCTAAACGAAAACCTCTGTATTCAGGTTAAATTGCCGTGTTGGCACTTTGCGATAAATAAGTGGGTTTTGGGTTGCAATTTGGGCACTCAGTCTCGAAAAGGTTCGCCATCACTGCCCTACATGGTTGCCATAAGTCATATGTTACTTGAGTCACATGTGTCACCACACCAGGGAAAAATAGAAGAGAGTTCAAAGTAGCAATTTTCAACTAGAAAAAACTCCCCGCTCGGGCAAGGGGAAAGGTTAAGACAGGGCCAAATAAGATGAGACTCCAACTGATTAATACATTTCCTCAGCACTTCTTAGAAAGAAAAACAGTGATGCAGGCCATCTCAGACCAAGGTCAAGAAATTTAACCTCCAGCTTGGTTTCACCACAGCAACAAACCCCTCACCAAATTATTGTCAGTCTGGGGAGGGGGGAACAAACAGGTTTCTCTCTTGGTGAGTTTTCTCCCCCTTCTAGCACTATAAGGAGTAGGTGGGGTTCAGTAACGTTGGATCCAGTATAGCTCCATACCTCTTAACCAAATCAGCAAGGGTCAAATGAACCCCATCAAAGTTGGAAAGAAGCGCAACGTCTTTAAAAGGTTCTGCCTTCCAAAATATTATTACCTCAGTCTTGTCAGAAATTATTTTCAATCTGTTTCTTTTTAGCCATTTAACCACACCAGAAAGGATTCATGATCCCTTTATCGCAACACCAGGAGATTTGAATAAGGAGATGTAACAGCTGGGTGTCATCAGAATATTAATGGCAGCCAACTCCCAAACGATGTACGATTTGTTCTAAGGGCTTTTACAAGAAGGTTGAATAGCATGGAGCATAGGACTGCACCCTGTGAGAATGCGTAGGATAGGTTTCAGGGATGACTACCAGTCTCCAGTGGCAACCCTCTAAGTCCAGTCTATGAGTAATGATTTGAATCAATCCAAAGCACATCCCTTGATGCCTACTTCTGCCTCCAAATGCCTCCACAACATGGTACAGTCCACAATATCAAAGGCAGCAGATAAACTCAGGAATGGCCTTTATCTACATTCAGACCACCTTCAACTACAGCCACCAACATACCTTCAACATTTTCCAAAGTAGAAGTGGCCACTTTTCAGTTCTTAGACTGAGCATCCTTTGTGGCAATTTGCAACCTGCTCAAAACACAACCCCACTTAATCCAATTAAGTCTGTAATGTGTCCTATGTGTACCCGTTCAGGTTCTTGCAGATATCTCTGTTATGAGCAGAAACCGCTCCCCCACACCCCTCCCCTTCCTTCCCTTGCATACCACCCCTCACTCCCTCTCCTTATATGCCACCCCTCCTCCTCCCCCCACTAGGGTGGGTGGGCCATGTCCAGATATAAATTTCTGAATTTAACAGGAGTTTCAGATATCATTGCTTTGAGAACGTTGCAGAGTCCATCCTCATATCCAAGATCTGAAAGAAACTAGGCCAGTATTTTGGAATAGTATATTTAGAGTACAATCCAATAAGAAATGTCTTTCACAGACCACAGTGAGAGGAATAACAATTACATGACAGAGAATTAGCTACTGGAGAAAAAAAAGGCTACTGAATGAAACAGTGTAAATTTCTAAATCTAAATTTCCAAAATCCTAAACTACCATGATGTTATAGTTAGAGTAGGATCCTGGAGGCTTGAGTTCAAATTCCCACTCCGTCACGATTGCTTGCTGGGTGACCTCAGGCAGACACCCACTCAACCTGACCTACCCCATAATTTTGTTCCAAGATTAAAATAGTGAATTTTACCCAGTGGATTCAAAAGTGTGCTTTTCATTATTATCCGGGGTTGGTCACACTAAAATTGGAGGCATCCTTTTCAGACGTTCAGGTTCCAAAGTATTACCTTTCATTTCTCACTGTTCATTCAACCAAGCAGTCATGAACAGCATTTGCGTGTGCAATTGAAAGTATTAACTTGGTCGGATCTGCCCTCCTTCTGCAGCCCCAAATCTACCCCCTCAGTCCTGCTGCTGGAAAACCTGTGCCCTTGAAGCCCTTGTGTGAAAAGGTGAAACTGCTGCACTAGCTCCAACCTGGTATTACAGACCTGTGCTTGGAATTAATCACCGCAGAGCTGAATGTAGATCATCAGCCTAAATCACTTGTTCAAAACATATTTAGCCACTCCACTCTACTGGGGGGGAAAGCTAGTCACCTAACATGCTGCTTAATCAATTAAAATGTAACAACACATTTGCAACAGTTAAAACACAAGAAAAGAGACCCAATTACTGCCTCTTCCTGTGAACTGCTGGAATTCTACAGCAGCATCTTCTAGGCAAAACAATGCTGTTATGAATATTCATCAATCAACAAAGAGAGAAGAGACCTGGTAACCTGCAAAGGGGAAAAAAAACTTTACCTCCAGGAAAAGACAAGTGCACGAACACACACATTCAATAAAGTATTCCTCCATCTCCTTCCACTTCAAAGGGTTGTTTTTTTAAACCAGCTCTCGGTTGCATTCGATCTGATGGAGGCCTGACTATGCCCAGAATGCATAAAATGCGACAAAGACGTTTGTTCATCCCAAAGGGCATAATAGCCAGATTAATTAGGACTCTAAAACTTTCCATGGTCACGGCAAGGACAGCCTCTCTCTCCAAAGCACGGTTCCTGCTGCCAAGGGCAGAGCATGCGACTGAGCTGATTCTACAAATCGCACACCTGAGACATCTGCTGTGGGAAGACTGCTAAAAGGCTCGCCACACGTTAAGCACAACGGTCCATTTCCCTCAGCCAACTCTTTAAAAGTTGAATGAACAGCAAGAAAATGTGATTTTACGTCACAGATGCCTGCAAAACTCCTTTTTTGCCTCATACATTTTGGTAACTGGGTTGTCAACTAATCAGGAATTTATATGGGCTTCACGTTCTTTCTTTGCCTTTAACTGAAGTTTGGTCTGCAGGAATTGGCAGGTGAAACGTGGAAGAAAAATATCAAGCAGGTGTTAAAAGGGCACAGGACTGAACGTGCCAACCCGAATTGGCCAACATGCAAGTACTGCCACTCACATTTCTTCAAGCAAACCACACATTCTAACCAGAGGAACTAACAAGCAGTCTTGCACAGATCGTCACAAACTGGCAATTAAGCCTTTTCACAGAGAACTCTGCTCTTGAACTCCTGGAAAGGGGGACACACGTTTGTCAGAGAGGCTCAGTCTATTTTTTTAAATTATTTTTAATCATGTTTGTAAATTACTTTGAGGATCTAGAAGGGCAACATTTTGAAGAGACGTGCAGATGCAAGTGAGAAAATTTGAAAAGATTCTCTATTAATTTCCATCTCAAAACTGAGCGGCTATTTCAAGCACGACTCAAGCATAGTGCCAACCTCTTATGTTAGTGCTCCACAGCACAGGGCCCAGGGATACCACAGCTCTTGCCAATATGTTTCCTGTGATTCATTTGATCCTGCTTCCCAAAACAAATAGCCACCATTGGCTTTTCTTGACTTCTTTGGAGCAAGAGGTGCTTTTGAAGAATAGACAAAAGTGATGCCTTCTGAAAGTACCCTCTCAGAAACAGCTGCCTCTGTCATTGGAAAATGGTTGCCTATGAACCTCCTCCCCCCAATGTTTTGTGACTGGCCCCAGCAGCCTATGGCAGCCATTTTGTGATGGTGCTCGCTCTCCGTCCTTAAATTTCAATCGAGAGTGTCAGCAGGAGGAATAAGATCAGAGATTTCTGAATTTAACAAGAGTTTCAGAGATCATTGCTTTGAGAACTTGTTGCAGAGTCCATCCTCATATCCAAGATCTGAAAGAATCTAGGCCAGCATTTTGGAATAGTATATTTAGAGTAGAATCCAATAAGAAATGTCTTTCATAGACCACAGTGAGATGAACAACAATTACATGATAGAGAATTAGCTACTGGAGGAAAAAAAGGCTACTGAACGAAACAGTGTAAATTTCTAAATCTATAACGTCCAAAATCCTAAACTGCCATGATGTTATAATTAGAGTAGGATCCTGGAGGCTTGAGTTCAAATTCCCACTCTGTCACGATTGCTTGCTGGGTGACGTCAGACCAGACACCCACTCAACCTGACCTATCCCATAATCTTGTTCCAAGATTAAAATGGACAGAAATTATTGTAAGTCACTATGGATCCCTGCTGGGGAGAAAGGAGGGTGATATTGGAAGTAAATAAAGTATGCTATTAAAACTATTTTGTGTTATGGTGCTAAAATATTTATTTCCACAGGTCCCAGAAGGGAATCTTCAATCCATTTTAGCATATCTTTTAAACTGCATCTATATTACTTTCTAATTTGAGATCCGAATTTCTACTACACAAGTTCTTCTAGAGTACACAACTCTATCTTTCGTACTAACTTACCAAACCTCTGTATTCCAAGGTACTGTATCTTTGAATGACAATTGGTGGAGGATAATTGTGGGAAGTAATTATTTTGCCTTCATACCCTGTTTGTGGATTCCCCAGAGGTATTCGTCTGGCGAACTGAAAACAAGATGCTGGACTATGAAGCCCCTTGCTCTGCTCCAATAGAGAGGCCTTCTTAAATGTGATCCTGTGCAAATATGATCTTCTGTTAACTGAATCTTTGTGCATTCAGAAAAAAAAAAAGACAGCTATAAAGAGGCCTGGATAAATGGATAGGGGGATGCTAAAACATTTAAGGATTCTTCACACAGCCTGTTGGCTCTGCTAATACTGTTGAAATGTAGAGAATAATCACATTTTAGCAAGTACATAATTACATAGCGAGCCTCTTTTGTTGTAAGGGAGTTACAGGAAGCCAGGAGGCTTTTCAGATGGCATGCTCATTTTCTTTCCCTTTTCATTTCCAGCGAGCCTTCGTCACGTAATTAAAGCCACGGCATTCATCAACAGCTCCCATTTGTTGAGACAGGCCTCATGGGGTCCATTTCCGACTCTTCTAGGTAAATTTTGCTCTTCATTTATAGCCTGCTTTTCTAACTGGAAACCAAGACTGATTACAAGTATGATTAAAAAGGATTTTTTATCCATCAGTAATAGACTACAAATTATGGTACCATTTGGATCTAACAGTAAAAATTTTCAGTAAGACAAAACAATGCAGTAGGGCTGGGCTGTAGAACAGGGGAATAAACCAAAACAAGGTATGAAAACATCAGTTTAAGGCAACAACAAGGCTCTAGTGGCACTCAAAAACCATAATAATGTGGCTGGTCTCTCAAAAATCAGGCTCTGATAATCTGATCATCTTCACCCTCCTCTCAAGCCAAATCACAATATCACCAAAGTTTACTTTTTGGAGTCACTAGGAGACCTGCTTTTTCCTTGCCCTTTCTTTCTGCTCATTGTTTATGGAAGTCAAATTCAACAGTACATCACCAGCACATTTGAGGTGGATGAATTTTAGCCTTTCAGAGGCTGAAGATGAGCCATGACCTAAAATAGACTCTTCTTTCTTATGTGGTTAAAACAGTTGCAATAGGTCAGCCATCTTGCCATGTACAGAGGCAGATATTTATTCTCCATTCATACAACTTTCAGCATATCTCTTTATAGGTGGACCGAGAGAAGAAAAACTAATTGAAAAATAACATTGGTCTTACCTGTGAAGGAGACTTCTCCATTGAGCAATTGAGGACATCTGGGTAGTTTGGATCTCCATTCAGGAAGGCAGGGGTTAATAAAAAATTTTCCCGGGCTCCTCCTCTTTCTGAGGTCGGGCTCTTCTCTCACTCTCCCAGTTCTGGTTTCTCCAACAAGCAGTGCATGCCTGAGTAAAGAAGGGTCCGAACCAAAACTTGCAGATAAAAAGGATTCCTGGAACAACAACAGCCTCCCATAACTAGGGGAAGGTACAAATAGTCCAGGAAGGAAAAAACCACAAAAAAAAACGAGAACGAATCAATTTAAGCGGTCCCTCAGAAAACCGAGGATTAGTTCCCCTTGGGAAAATGTAACTCTAGAGACTATATAAACTAGTGGAGAGGATGTATGACTATTGGTGGGCAGATGTCCTCAATTGCTCAATGAAGTCTCCTTCACAGGTAAGACCAATGTTATTTCTCCATTGAGCAAGAGGACATCTGGGTGACCTCTAGCAGTGTCACTGACAAATTAAAGGGTGGGAGTCGAAATCCTCTCCTATGATGTGTTGTAACACCCTACTGACCGTAGTCTGCATCGGCCGCACTGAAGACATTCAGTCTGTAATGACGGACAAACGTGGAAAGAGAGGACCACGTTGCCGCTCTACATATTTCAGACACAGGCACATTATTGTTAAATGCTGCATTAGTGGATGCGTTACGGACAGAATGAGCCGTAATCCCAATTGGGACTGTCAGTTTTTGTACCCGATATGCCTCAGCTATGCATTCTCTCAGGCACTTGCTAATAGAGGGGGAGGACAATTTTTTGGCCTCTATTATGATTGGCAATGGAAATGAATATAGGATTCTGATAGGTCTAAACTCCTGGGTCCTAATCAGAAAAGCCTTCAGGGCCCTTCTGACATCAAGTTTATGCCAATACACCTCCTTGGGGTGTTTTGGGTCTGCACAAAAGTTGGCAGAAAAATTTCCTGACATCTATGGAAGGTGGAATTAACAGGGGACCCGAAGGCAGGGTCCGTCCGCAGCACTACCTTATCCTTGTGAAAAACACATAGTGGTGGCTTGATCGAAAGGGCTGCCAACTCAGAAACTCTTCTGGCAGAAGTAATGGCAATTAGAAAGACAACCTTCATTCTGAGGTATTTGAGGGAAATGTCCATAATGGGCTCAAAGGGCGAAGTGAGTGCGTGTAAAACAGTGTGTAACCTCCATGTGGGAAAATGATGGTTGATCGGCCTACCCTTAAGGGAGGCTCCCCTAAGGAACCTGACAATGTGTGGATGAGAACTAGGGGAAAAACCTTCTATTCTAGGGATCACTGAGGTTAGCGCTGCCACCTGTCTGCGGAGTGTATTTGTTCTAAGGCCAGTCTCTAAGCCATCCTGTAAGAAGGCCAGAATGTCACCAATCTTGGGCTCCGTTAGGTGAGACCTTCTTCTGTTCATCTGACGGCTTTCCGTAGTGTTATATATTCTTTTAGTGGAAGGTTTTCTAAGAGGCTAGCATGGTGTTTAATACTGCTGTAGAGTAGCCTCTGGAAACTAGTTGTTGCCGTTCAATCTCCACGCGGTCAAGTTCAAGCGCTTTGGATCTGGATGAAATATAGGACCCTGGCTGAGCAGGTCCTGATGAGGTGGTAGGCGGATGGGTTTGAGTACTGACATCTGTAAGATGTTGGTGAACCATGGGCGCCTGGGCCACCAGGGGAGCCACAAGAATGACGTCCGCTCGTTCCTGCTTGATCTTCCGCAGAACCTGGGGATCATGGGAAAGGGAGGAAAGGCGTAAAGAATTCAGAGGCCATTTGGAGGATAAGGCATCTGTGTCCTCCGTTTTGAGGTGATAGGCGTGACATGAATCTGGGAAGTTGATTGTTCAGATTGGAGGCAAAGAGGTCCACGATCGGAGTTCCCAGTCTCTGAGAGATCCATTGAAAGATCTCCTCCTTCAGATGCCATTCTCCTGGGTGAATGCTTTGTCTGCTCAGCCAGTCCGCTTGAATGTTCAGATTGCCCTGAATGTGCTCGGCTCTGATGGAGGATATGTGAGTCTCTGCCCATTGAAAAAGCAAGACGGCTTCCCTCTGTAGAGCTGATGACCTGGAACCTCCCTGTCTGTTCAAGTACGACTTGGCTGACCGGTATTGTCTGTCGAACTAGAACATGGGCTCCTACCAGCAAATGTTGGCGTTTGAGGGGCCTAAGCGAATTGCCCGCAGCTCCAACACATTGATGTGGAGATGAGTCTCGCTGCTGACCAGGTCCCCTGAGTAGGGATGCCCTCTAGTGTAGCTCCCCAACCTTGAAGGCTGGCATCTGAGAACATCTGTTTGGTGGAGGGTATCCAGAAGGTCTTCCGATGTTTAGATTGGACGGTCTGGTCCACCACAACAGGCTGATCTTGACCGACCTCGGTACTACAACCTGCTGATGAATTTTGTTGGAAATAATTTCCTGAAAAGGTAGAAGGAATCTCTGTAATGGTCTGGATCTGATCCGTCCCCACTGAATGGCGGAGTAGGCTACCAACAGGCCCATCAGGCTGGCCAGAGTGAGGAGCCGAGCATTTGTTTCTGGTGAGAACCTGCTGTATCTTGGTCCTCAGGGTCGTTGTTTCTGCAGAGGGACCAGAATCTTGCACGACTGGGTGTCTAGGATGAAACTCCAGATGTTCCAACCGTTGGACCGGGTTTAAAGAACTCTTCTCCCTGTTGACTAAGAAGCCGTGTTTCTCTAAGCATAGCAAGGTCTCCTGAACGTCTGAGCGTGCTTGAACCTGAGAGTTTGGTCGAATCAAGATATCGTCCAGGTAGGGGAGCAGTCTGATGTTTCTTTCCCTGAGCAATACCACTATGTTGATGAGCAGTTTGGTGAACACTCTTGGCGCAGTGCAAAGCCGAATGCGAGAGCCCTGAATTGAAAATGATCTTTTCCTACGCCAAATCGGAGGAATTTTCTGTGGCCCTCGAATATGGGTACATGAAGATAGGCTTCGGCTAGATCGATTGAAGTGAGGAACTTCGTTGGGTTGCAGGGAGTTCGGCAATGGAACGCAGAGTTTCCATTCTGAAGTGTTTTAGTTTGACAAATTGGTTTGGCGTACTTTAAATCTAAAATTGGGCGCCACTCGTTTTTCTTGGGTACCGTGAAGAGTATGGAGTAGACTCCCCTGCTCCCTCTGTTCCGATGGCACATGCTCCACAGCTTCTATTTCTATTAGATGTGAGATGGCTTTCAGCTTTCTGTACCTCTTTTCTGGAATTTTGGATAATGGGGACATCATGAAGCGACTTGGAGGGAGAGAAAGAAACTCTATTACATATCGAAGTTACTATCTCCAGGGACCAAGCGTCTGTGTGAGAGGATCGCCACTCCCTGGCAGAATTTTTGAAGTCTTCCTCCCACTGCGTGGGGCTTGGCGTCATGCCTTGGATTGGCGATTGTCCTGGTTGCTTGATCGGAAGCTGGATTCTTATGGGAATCCTTTCTTGTTCTGAGGTAATGTCAGTCCTTGGTTTCCGTAGGGGCGTCCGAAAATTGTCTCTCTTGAACTGGTTGGCTCCCTGTTGGGGACGAAAATTAAAGTTAGAGGATGGTTTCCTGTCGAAGTTCCGAGAGGGCTTTGGCAGGTGCTTAGGTTTCTCCTTGGGGTCCACTAGAAATTCTTTGAGGTCTTCCCAAACAACTTTTCTCCCTATTCTGAGACCATGGCTTTAGATCTCCAGTCCGTCTGCCACGCTCTCAGCCATAGCAGTCTACGGCGTGGCAACGGAAGAGGCCATTGAACGTGCTGAGAAGGTGACAGAGTCTAGTGGCATCAGCGTGAGAAACTGGCAGCCTTCAACATCCTGTTAACTCCCTCTATGGCTTTGGTCTCCGTGGGAGGCAGAATCTCCAACACCTTCCTTGCCCAGGCGATCGTGCTCTGGAAACAATCCCGAGGGCAGTGGCAGAGCTCCTGATAGCCCATGGCAGCCGCCCGTGAGTCCTTTTGCAGAATTGCTCTGCCCTTCTATCTTGTGTCTCTTCCCGATTTGTCCTCTACCATCCCTTGGATACAAGACCTGAGCTCTGCAAAGCGCCCAGCCCCTACTGGGCCATCTATAATGGGGACTTGTAAAATATTATTAGCATATGCAGGTAAATCCATACAATTTTTAAGCAAAAAATGGGGCACCTTCTGTTAGCAGCTGGCTTTTCCCATTGATTAATGACCCGGAGTCTCAAAATATTCTGGGAAGGGAAAAACCTTCTTGGAATCGAGGGTTGGAAGGAAAAAAATTCCCCATCTCCCTTATTGTATGGAAGTGGATTTGCAGCTTAGAACCCTCTTTGTGCTGCTTCCCCAGGTGAGCTGCTTAACCCACGATTTAGATAGCAAATATTGATAGTCATCCATCACTAGAGCAGGCGGGGAGAAGATTGTGCAGCAACCTTCCATTTCCTCCAGATCCTCCTGATCTGATAGGACACATCCCCCTCCTCCCCTACTGGGCTCCTGAATCTGAGGGAGTTGCCAGAGGGTTCAGGGTAGTACACGGCCTTTTTTTAAGGCTGCCTTAGTTGCCAAGGGGTGCCAGCTCTCTTATTATCTTTAAGCCCTTGCTTGGGAAAGGGTTACTATGGAACTAGCAGGGGACTAGCTGGGCAGGTGGTTGAGGATCTGTAAAAGTTCTAGCATTTCTCTCTCATAACAGCTCTTTCTTGCTGCAATGCCTTTAAAGAATTCAAAAGCTCAGATTTTAACTCTCTCACGGAGAGCTTACCGCCCTCCTGCAGTTCAGGCCTCCCTTGTCTCTCATTTTGCGACGTGGCCACAGAAAGCCCAGACCCGGGAACCCAGGTACGGTGGGCTGGAGCGGAGCGGGTCGCCATGGCTGCTGCCGTTTTGCGCGCTCCCGCGCTTTGACGGCTCCGTCGCCTGGGAGCCGCCCGTTTGCATTTGCCTGCAGCCTGGCTGCTTTCTTCTATTAGCCCTCCTGCGCTGCTAGCCCCGGGCTGGGGAGCATTCGCAGGGAACCTTCGCTGTCTTCCTCCGAAGACGGGAGAGCCCTCCCCTCCGTTTCGGCATGTCTCGTGCTCTGCGGAAGGAGGAGGAGGAAAAAAGCGCGCGCGTTGGCGCCAAAGCCTCAACGCCGAGTCTCTTCATCAACGGGACTGGAGGGCAGGAGAAGCTGTGCCGTTTGAGGCCAAATGGCTATTCTCTACTGCCAGTCCTATTCCCAGCTCTGAGTTGAAAAGGATGAAAAGAATGAAAAACAGAGCTTCCGGTGGCTGAGAAGCAGCCACTGAAAGGTTATATATCCTGGGCAAGGGAACAAACTGGGAGAGCGAGGAGAGAAGAGCCCGACCTCAGAAGAGGGAGGGGCCGGGAAAATTTTTTATTAACCCCTGCCTTCCTGAATGGAGATCCAAACTACCCAGATGTCCTCTTGCTCAATGGAGAAGGAGCATCTATTATCCAAAGAGATTGGATCTGCTTCCGGCTCCAAGTTTACAATGAGCCACAAAGAACTACCGCATTTAGGAGTTCCTCAGGACAGGATAGATTGCAATTTAAAGCCATGCGTGATTCCTGCCTTTTTCATAAGGTGCTTGAACAAATTCAAAATTCCTCCAAAATCACTTGTTCATGTTCTCTTTTCACACATGGAGCAACCCAGTCACAGTAAGCACGAATACCAGAAACTCCTCCAACATTTTTACCTTCTAGTTAAATGAAACACACACCTAACCTGAAAAGCAACGTGGAGAGGGGGACTGCAATTAGGTAACTTTCTCATATATATCTTTTTCCTGCTCATTTCTTATTACCACTTTTGAGGAGACAGTTTCTGGCTCAGTGTATAGCATCTCGTTTGAATGCAGAAGGGTCCCGGGTTCAATCTCTGGTATCTCCCGTTAAAAGTATCAGGTAGGAGTTGATGTGAGAACTCTCTACAAAGACCCAGAAGAGCTGCTGCCAATCACAGTTGTCCACCTCCAGATAATAGCTGGAGATCTCCCACTATTACAACTCATCTCCAGGTGACAAAGATCAGTACATGTGGAGAAAATGATCTGTTTGGAAGGTGGACTCTATGGCATTATATCCCATTGAAGTCCCTCCCCTCCCTCCTCATGCTCCACCCCAAAATCTCTGGGTGTTTCCCAATCCGGAGGTAGCAACCCTAGTCACAGTAAACTATTCTGACCTTAATAGACCAGTAGTCTGACTCAGCAACAGGTAACTTTTGCATGTTTATGAGTACCTCTCATCACATATTTTACATCATCTAATGGGATGGGGTGGGGGAGGCACAGCCAAATTCTACCTTCCCACCGAACCAATCCCCAAAACACAGATTTCATGAAAAGGCTGAACAGAGAGGCTACAATCCACAATTCTACTGTAATCTACATCCCTATACACATTTAATATAAAAAAAACATGCTTAGTATTTGGCTACTCCCTCACAAGTCTCAAATCTTTTATATACAAACTTCCTAGGTCCTTCTCTAATTAAAGCTATGTTTCTACACTCTGAAGAATTTCCTCTTTTAAAATGTCACTTGTCCTCTTCCAGAAACATTTTTGTGTAAAATGAACACTGATAAACTCAATAGCCAGAGGTCCCATCTCAAAAAGGTTACCTTAATTTCTCTCTCTCTCTCTCTCTCTCTCTCTCTCTCTCCCTCTCTCACACACACACACACACTCATACTCTCTCTCTCTCTCTCTCTCTCTCACACACACACACACACCCCTTCAAAGCAAGGGCTCTGATGCTCTTCGTGCTTAATTTCACACAATTGACATTAGCATGCAAATACCTTTCAAAATCACTCTTCAGCCACGTGCAATAGGCTTCTGGAATTATTAATCAGGGATTAAGTTTGACAAGATGTGAAGTGCTGTCCCAAATAACACCTTTAAGATGCACACTAAAGAGAGACATCCGTTTCAGACTAATCACCCTGATTTGGTATGCAGAGCAAATGCAACTGCCATCAGAAGAGCAGAACTATGAAAAACCTTGATGAGGCCATGTTTTTCTTAACTTAAAGCATCAAGGAGAACCTGATCTTGAGCAACCCTAACCAACGTAACTGTGCCCTAGTAAGCACACATTCCCAATAATGACACACTGGAGATATCTCAGGTGGGCTACCATGTACTTTGGTTCACTG
This sequence comes from Sphaerodactylus townsendi, assembly GCF_021028975.2. Classification (NCBI taxonomy): domain Eukaryota; kingdom Metazoa; phylum Chordata; class Lepidosauria; order Squamata; family Sphaerodactylidae; genus Sphaerodactylus; species Sphaerodactylus townsendi. The sequence continues at coordinate 26,688,808 of NC_059430.1, forward strand.
TTAAGCTAATGACCACAGAGAATCAATTCAATGTGGTGGTTTCACAACACAGCAATGATGCAGTTGCCATGCGTCACCCAGGTATAACATTAGTACTGGACAACATTGGTTACAATCCACAATTACCTTTCCCCATAACACCACCAATTGCATTTTAAAAATACTTTAATCTGGTACTTCTGAGGTTTAAGAATTGCCTCTAGGCTTCACCCCAGTTCTGCCTGCATGGCTCTAACACCTGCTCGAGGACCAAACAAGGAAGTCACCCTTGAAAACAATCTTGTCTTTCTCTCATTCTCTGAAAAACTTCTAATACTGTAGGATGAAGTTGCATTTATTTATCACATGCCAGCAATAACAGAGAAAGTATATGCAGAGAACAGCTATAATAAATGACTGTGCATGTGTACACATGCGCTAAATATCATTTTCTGTTTGGCAGGAGCTTTAATTCAAAGACTCACGGGGTTAAAACAAGAAACCCCAACCCTGCATGTGGCCATGTATCAGTTCATCCTAACTCAGAGCACTCTTGACGATGATCATAACATAGACAGCTGTCAATGCAACCTATCAAGCTCCTTTGCACTGTGAGCTCTAGTGAAGTCACCTAATTTCCTGGAAACACATTTTTATGTTAATAGACCAGAAGAAAAGATATTTGCATCTTCCATTATGACATGTCAAATGTATTTGGAAATCCATCACTCTGATTACCACCTAGACCAATTCTATTTGCATTTTTATCTATTCCCCTAAGAACACCAAGAATCAACATGCTGACACTAAAAATGGAAAATCAACAGGCAAAGCAGCCATTCTCCCCATTTTAGCAGCAAGATTTTCCAGCTGTTTCAATAAATGGCACACAAGGTCAAGGAGTTTCGTTTCCATAAATGCTTGAAAAGGAAACAACCGTTGCTCTCTGGGCTATCAGCAGAACCTGCTGCTTAGACCATGTTCACGCGAATAGATACAACCATAAAAGCATCTAGATACGGCACCAAGCACTCCATGGCAATAAAAAAAAAACTGCTTCAAGGCATTCTTGTTTACTTCTCAGTACTTTCAGAAAACATTACATTTTGCAGTCAGCCAGTCCATCTTTATTATGATCATAGACCAGCATAATGTAAACTCGTGGCCCTCACTACATACTAAGGCAGAGAATTCCAGAAGCTAATTACTCTTGAGCTAAGCAGCAAATCTTTTTCTCTCCTAAAGCGATTATCTGTAAACTTCACTGGGCACCCACAAGTTTCTAGAGTTACGAGGGCCGTAGAAAAAGTTCACCCTTTCTCTACCCTATGCATAATTTTGTAACCTACCATGTTTCACCTGCCTGACCTGGCTAACCCAGACTCACCTGATCTCATCAGATCTTGGTAGCTAAGCACGATCAGTCCTGGTTAGTAGTTGAATGGGAGACAGCCAAGTCCAGGGTCGCTATGCAGAGGCAAGCAATGGCAAACCACCACAGAAATCTCTTGCCCTGAAAACCCTGTGGGCCGTAGTCAGTTGCAACTTGACAGCCCTTTCCATCACCACCCTGTCTTCTTTAAACCAAGAAGTCCAAGACACACACATTTATAGAAGATATGAATTAGTACAATTCCTACTTGTGTGTGGAATTGTGTACTGCTGTTCAATATAACCAAGCCCTACCCTGGGAGGCTCAGAATTTAACAATCTTCAGATCCCAGCAATGCCAATTTGAAAATGAAGTCTGAGCGGCTTCGTTTGAGGCCCACCTACTGTGTTCAAGTCATATCAGGGTATTCCTTTAAAAGAAATTAAGTACCATTTTATTAATCTCTGAAAACTCTTGTTATAAAATTGCTCTCCCACTAGCGTTTCACTTGGTGCTACGGGCGATGGCCTCCCACTCACCTGTTGATCCTCCAACACCCACTTTAAGCTCTGAACTGTTGGTGAGGGATGTATTTCTCCTTACTTCTTTTCCGTTCTCCTCTCCCTGCTAATCCTCCAGAGTGATGCAGCCAGCAGTCCATTTAATATCCAACGAAGCAGTCTCTTTGCTACAAAAGTTCATGTCCTAACAAATCAGTTTCAGGTTGGCCCAGAAAATACCCCGAAGGCACACAACACAATTCTGCTGTTGAAACTAAGTGGTTCTGACCACAAATAGTAGTTGGATAGGAGACTGCCGGCTCTGAGCAATTTGGGGAAAGGAAAAGGCGCCAGTGAAATAAATAGAGGATTCCACAAAAAGTATTAGCTTTTTTGCTGCTAAAGGCGCTATGATGCCTTAAGAAGATATCTGATGAGGTGGGATAAAAAAGGTCTAAATAAGTTAATCTAGTTATCTATGTGACAACATTAACATAATGCATATTTCGCCACCTGCCCCAGTCATGGAGAACAGACTTCATACGTCTCCAGATAACAATTTGTATGCAAAATGTACTCAAATGCAAACATTTCAAACCGCTCCAAACAAGCTAAAACAAAGTGGCCAGAGGTTGTTCAAGTTCTATTCCAACTAGGGTTACCCACCTACTGAAGCTTTTAAGCAAGCATCAGCTTTTGACCAAGTGTATTTATATAAGTTTGCAAATTACTAGGATGTCAATTTACAGTGCAATCCTAATGAGCGTTACTTCAGTCTAACTCTACTCATTTCAATGGGCATAAACTGGAGTAACTCCGCTTAGGATTGCACTGCGTGGCATCTTTGGGTTGCTACTGAACAAAGTGCAGACTCGAGTTTAACCAAAATAGCCATATATAATTTTCAATACTTGGTTTTCAAATTAATGCGCTAGAGCCAAAACAGCTTGCAAATCAGCTTAAGGTTTTACTTATTCATTCATTCTAAATTTGATATCCTGCCAACCAGCCAGGAGCGAGACTCATGGAAGCTAACAGTCAATGTATTAAAAACATTTAAAAAGTAAATAGCTGATCCTGGAAACAAAACATCAAGTCCCATTATGCATGGAGTGCTTTCCTTGAGGTTCTTTGCTCAACAGTGGGGTCTCCTCGCATTTCTCTCCGAGACCTCACAAAGGTAAAATGGCAGAGTCCAACCTCCAAATCAGCGATTTTCTCCAGGGGAACCTGATCTCAGTAGTCTGGAGAACACTTATAATTCTGGGATATCTCCAGTCTCCACCTGGAGGTTGGCAACCCTAACAGAACTTAAGAAATTGATCTTAATTGACAGCCTAGGCCAGTGGTGGTGAACCTTTGGCACTCCAGATGTTATGGACTACAATTCCCATCAGCCCCTGCCAGCATAGCCAATTGGGGCTGATGGGAATTGTAGTCCATAACATCTGGAGTGCCAAAGATTTGCCACCACGGGCCTAGGCAATGTATAAGAAGGGGGCCTCTTCAAGTACCCCAACACCAAACCATTTAGGCCTTTAAAGGTGATCACTGTGGCCAGATCATGCTTTCTGAGGAACAGCCATAGCTGGCATCTCAGTTGTAGCTGATAAAAGGAACCACATGCCACAGAGTATGGTCACTTTTGGCCATGTCTCTCCAGTGTCTTGCTGCCAGCCTCTGGGTAAACCAGAACACCGGTTCCTAGGTGAGCCTCCAAGTCGCTCCTTCCTGCCGGCTGTCCCCCAGCACTTTCAGACATGCGGAGCTCTTATTCATAGAGAAAGTCATCCCTCAGAGCTTCTTGAGCCATTTAGCAACCAACAGACAAGGGTTTCTGCTTCTTTTCCCTTGCTCTAGCCACCTGGTACTGAGAGTAAGAGGAAAGGGAGGTGAGGGATAGAGCAGAATAGCAATAAGGTAAGAATTCAGGTAGAAATAAGGAAAAAAGGACACAGAATACTGAATAAGTAAAAAGGGCTTAAGGCTAACATCTTCTCCCTATTTGAGGCAGGAAAGAAACTTAAACTGGGCGACTCCTACACCGAGGAGAGAGGAAGTGAGAAAATTGATCCTGCCTCCCTGGCAAAAGGGGGGCGAATCACCTGGCAAGATGTCCTCCTGCCTCTAGAAGAACAATAATTGATCAACTACTATTGGCTACTAAGGCATAGATGAGATCCTCTCATCTATGCTGAAATATTGTGTATTGAAAAATTGAGTGAATGCCAGTTCAGTTTTATGCTAGAGGTAACAGTGGCAACTATTTTGAGACTGCACTTCCTAGATGCCACTCAATCAATCGGAACATGTTATAACTGATACAACAAGTCTACCTGGAAGCTGTGTTACTGAAGGGAGAAGTAGCATTGGGAGACCAGAATCCATAGCCCCATTCCTAAATTAAGAGGCTCCTGTTTTACATTTTCATGAGTCGTGGTGGAGAAGGTATCACTTGAAAGGCGCACAGGCAGATGCAACCATCCTCAAAGAAGCCTTCCAGCAGCCTAAGGAGACTCCATCCAATTCAAGAATCACTTGGAGGAAGGCTTCAAACTTTGCTCAAAGAGTGGTAGGAAAAGGAGAGGATCTGGACCAACAAGTCCCTGGGGCACCCTCATGGACCCCATTTTAAGAAACAGTGGTTTAGTTGAATAACCAGTTTAACTGCTACTCTGGTTATAATAAAACACTGTGGAGCCAATGCAGGCAGAGAAGCCTCCTGCACCTTCCATTTGACACGACTAGCAACAGACTTCAAACTGTATATGCTGGAGTTCTACCCAGCCTAAGTGCAAATCAGCATCTTAAAGACCTCTAACAGTGTAATCTCATGCAGAGTTACTCCAGTCTATACCACTGCAATGAATGGGCTTGGACTGGAGTAACTCTATGTAAGCAGGCACTTTGAGCCTCCTTTCTTAATAAAAGGAAACCTCAAGCCCCAAAGGAAAAGATGGGGTTGAAAAAGGGAGGACTCCCAGAAATAGGAAGGAGAGTGTTTGGGGTAGGAGAGCGGAGTAGAATTTTCAGCTGTCAAGAGAGATGTCGGAAGATCTCTCAAACTACCGATTTTCCCCAGTTAGCCAAAGCAGTGTATTGCTGATAGACAGTTTATACACATTATATAACTGATGCAAAATCAAAACACATGTATGCTTAAATAACTGTATGCGCATATAAAATCTGCATATAAAAACATGGAAGGCCTAGAGCTGATCGTCCGATGAACCTGATGCACATATGCTGTCTGGGCAATACTTCCCCTTGCTTACAGAAATCTAATGATGAATGTCAAATTAAAATTGAATAAGATTGAGTAAAAACCCACAACTGCAAAAAAATCACCTATTTAAGAATCTATTTCTTCTTGAGAGCCACCAACTCTGATCACAGGTTACAGTAAATGCTTGTACATTGTGGATAAATGTTCAGGTTCAATCATATATTAATTGTACTCAAAGCATATATGAAGAAAAATTAAGGGCAGACGACACTTGGCCAGCACACATGTTCACTGTAACTTGTGAAAAAGACTAGCACAGTGATGGCGAACCCACGTGAATTTTGCCGCCAGTGCGCAAAGGTGGCACTCTCGTGGCCCTCTCTGTGGGCACGCATAGCTTTTTTTAGAAAGTTCAAGTCATAATGGGGGTGGAAAATTCACCCCCCCCACACCTACCACATTCCCATTCCAGGCTGCAAACTGGGCCACTGGAGCATGATATTAATGGCGCACCATGCGATAAGCAGGGAAGGGACCTCGGCCCAAGGCAGACACAAGTGCCCATAATGCTTTCCAGGAATTTATGGCTGCCGGGGGGGGGGGGGCAAAGCAGAGGGGGTAGCAAGTGAGATGTGCGAGAGGCACAGAGTGGCAATTACGTGGGACTTCCGCTTTCAGGATCCTACAGGCAGGCTGGCTGTCCCTAAGCCTCTGAGCAGGTAAAGCGGAGGAAGAGAAAGCAAACCGCTTTTTTGGAAACTTCAGGAAAACCTCAAGACATTCAGGTTGAAATTGCTGGGTTGGCACTTCTTGCAATAAATAAAGTGGGGTTTGGGTTTTCGCAATTTCACGGGCACCTCGTTTCCGTTCATAAAAGGTTAGCCACATCCCGCTTGGATCTAAAGAGCACATTACGGTAGTGGCTTAGGACATGGGAGAACCAAATTCCCAAACAACCATCAAACTTTCTGGGTTATTTTTAACCAGCCAATTTTTACCTAATTTATTTCTCTGATTTGTTGTAATTACCAGGTATAGCACCCTAAGATGCTTGAAGGGTGAAATTAAAATGCAGTAAAACAGATAAGCGCATGTGCCTCTGGGCAATGGACAAACTTTCCATCTCCTTTGGATATAGTCAGAAGACTTCACAGGTGCCCCAAATCTAGAGTTCCATTTCCGACCCCTTTACATGAAGCCTACTAAATGACCTTAATCACAGTTCTTGCAGAACTCTCTCAGCCCTAGCAGAGGAAGGGAAAAAGCCACACTTTCTGAATGTCTCTTGTCTTGTAAAAACCCAAAGTAAAGGGATGATAAGGTCAGCCGTATGACTCGGATCCACACTTGCCCAAGCGAAACATGTGCCCCAAAAGGGTTCCAGGGCTTATCCCTTTGCTTCATGTTGTACAGCCAACGAAGCTTCTTCACAGCTAGCTCCTTGAGGTTCACAGAAGATTCGCCAGGGCAGCAATGTCACAAGGCCAAAATGAATCAAAACCACTGTGATGAACCAACTTGATCAGGTCTTTCTGACTTGGTTGCTCTTATGAAGACAGAGAATCCATCAACTGAGTATCACCTGAACACAAGACTTAAGCAACTTGATATACCCACCAGAAAGATCCACGTAATAGACAAGGAAGAAGAGTTTGGATTTATATCCCATTTTTCTCAACTGTAAGGAGCCTCGAAACTGCTTACAAACTCCTCCCCTTCCCTCCCCCCCACACACCAGGGATCTTGTGAGGCAAGTGAGTCTGAGAGAGTTCTCAGGGAACTGTGGATCTTTCACTCCAAGGTCTCATACAGCAGGGCTCTCATGTGGTAGTAGCTTGGTGAGAAACAAGCCTTGGTTCACTCCAGGGATTTCCTCAATCCTCTGTTGCTATTGTGGATGGACAGGGAATCAAACCTGGTTCTCCAGATTACAGTCACCCGCTCTTAAACACTACACCACACTACACTACATCCAACAGCCATCTTGGTAAGGTATCGGATTAGTATCTGGGAGACCCAGGTTCAAATTCCCACCCTGCCATGAAGCCCTTTCACTCTAACTTATCTCACAGAATTGTTGCAGAAAAAAGGAGAGACCAGTGTAAGATGTTCTAAATAACACGGCTCTCACACAGTTATCTGAGGACAGATTAACATTCAAAAGGCAGCTACTGCTTCCTCAGATACAGCTGCTGAATATATTTGCATTCAGCAAACAGACTACTGCAAATCTACTTTTACAACTCTGAGTACAGCAGTCAGCAGATTCACACTTAAGGCAGCAACACCATCCTAATCAACACCAACTTGTAAATACAGCTATTTTCAGAAAGAGGAATTGGAAATTTCTCTAGTTAAAACTCCCAAAGGTCATATTATGCGAATCAAAGTTGGCCCACCTTCAGTTACAGGAGCTAGCAGGATTTTGTTTCTGAAAAACTTCCTACGTAAACAGAAGCCAAGCTACATACTGAAATCTACACCAATTGAAGACGGGGCACAAACAAAAATTACAGAATTGTTTTGCTACTGACGCATGGATAATATTACATTCATTCATTAAAAATTAATACCCAATGACATATTTTTATTAAGTTACAAATTGTGGTTGTTGTAACAATTTCATATCGTCCATGATATTAAAAGGAGGGGAATTTGCAAGCTAATTCCAAGTAAGTCCTGACAAAGAGTAACTCCAGTTGGGCTTTTAAAACTGTTGCAACTAGTCAAACATAACGTGTATAGGGTTAGGGGATCTCACTTACCATTGAAAGCAACACCTTGAATCCTTGATATAGGTAGTGTCTACATTGGGGTTTTGCACCACCTATTTATTCATCTCTTCATTTCTAGTATACCAGACTTTTCTCTGGATATGCAGACCTTAGAGTGAGGCTTATATATTATTATATTTATAAATAAACTACTCTCCCCCCATCAAGTGGGGTTCATAGGTGCACATCAATGTATGTACAATTTAAATTATACAACTAAACGTTTCTAATTGAAACTATAATTCCCATAACACAGTGTCCTTCCCTTTATGTTCCTGAGGGTAGGGCTAATAACCAGCATAAAAGTGTAAAAGAAGAACATAAAGAAGGTAAAATGTAAAAGAGGAGAGGCCACCTTAGATGGTCTGTAGTTTATCCTCCCAATTACCTCAGAAAAAAGCTTGGGAAGGGGACCAAGGTTCATAGCAAAGTGGGGATTCAATCTTGGTTCTCTCAGAACCTAGTCTGACACTGACAACTATGCCACACCAGCTCCCCAACACTCTTTAAGGTTCCTCATCCAACAAGAAATATGAAGCCATCACACACAGATCTCTTTAACTAAACATTAACTTAGGATAATACAGAATGGCATACATTTGCCTCAAGACAAGACTAAGGTAGAATTTTAACAAGCCCAGAACGTCTGTAAGCAACCATATAGTTCAGACCTTTTTCTTTTTAAAGCACCAATTCAATAAACAGCATTTTCCTAAAAGAAATTTAAATGAGATTAATGTTTCTGGGTTTTACTGAGACTGGCTATTTTAAATTAGATACTCTTCCCCTGTTATTGAAAATAAAAACTATTTGCCCGTGTAAGAGACCAACAAAATCTTAGGAAAGGTTTTTCTGAGTTCTTCCTTCCTGAATGAATTCCTAATAATAAATAAATTTAGGGATCTGACTGAAGAAGCCCCCACCTTCCCTGCTTTTTAAAGAAAAGCTTGGTCCAGAACCAACCCAGTCATACAGCTATATTTTGCATGTTCACTTATTCTGTGATTAACCCACTCTGAACATTTTTATCTTCAGCTTTAGGAAAACAAACAGCTACACTCAAATTAAGGTACAACCACATTTAAATTGGAGCACTGCTTTTTTGTGTTTACTAATCATACTGCAGGGTTTTTTTCAAATACAAGGCAACACAACCTACCTGGAAACAGAAATTACCTCATAAAGGGCTTTCTATGTTAGGTCTTGCAGACTTTATAAACCTCTCACTCTCTCTGTTTCTTTTTTGTCCACACACAGTTATGTAGAGAGACCGTGGCCCCGAATATATTACATACATTCACACTTTTTCCCAGGGTGCACAAGCGACTTTAAGAGTGGTACTGAGACAGCTCAGTTTTAATAGTTTCACTAGCAAACTGCCACATGAGCAAGGGCATCATCATGTTCAAACCTAACCAGAATGGACGCTGAATGTCAAAACCAGCAACAATTCTATGCATTTCATATTTGTACCTTTTCATTTTACCGGTAATCTACCAAAGTGGGGACCTCAGAAGTTCTCTTTTCGTCCTCCTCCACTTTATCCTAATGACAATCTTATGAGGTAGGTTAAGGAGAGAATGGTGACTAGTCCAAGGTCACCCAGCAAGCCTCCATAGCAGTCAATTCAAAACTGGGTCTCCTAGAACCTAGTCTAACCTTCTAACCACTTTGTTTTCAGCTAGGTCTGGAATAGGTGATATAGGGGGTTGTTAATTTGACAAGCACAAAATAGTTCACAGCTAACTTAGGACAACCCAGTAGGGTTTTGAAGGCAAGATACTTCCTTTACAAAGTGACCCTGGTATTTTTTTCGTGGTGGTCTCCCATCCAAGTACTAACCAGGGCCAGCTCACCTTAGCTTCTGAGATCTAATGAAACCTGACTAGTCTGGACCATCATAAGAACATAAGAACATAAGAACAAGCCAGCTGGATCAGACCAAAGTCCATCTAGTCCAGCTCTCTGCTACTCGCAGTGGCCCACCAGGTGCCTTTGGGAGCTCACATGTAGGATGTGAACGCAATGGCCTTCTGCGGCTGTTGCTCCCGATCACCAAAGCACACCATCCAGGTCAGGGCAGATGAGATAGGTTACTCTAAAAAGGGTTTTTTAAATTGGACAATGCATCCTTTAGTCATATCTCCCTCCCTTATCTTTTTACATGACCTGAAGAAAGTGCCCATATCTCTTCACTGTGGTACCGTCCCTATTGCAGTACAGAATATATAGCAGATCCCCGAATCTGCTTTTATTCACATACTGGCTGCGACCAAAGGGAACATTCAGACTACACTATGAAATAAAAGGGTATAGCCAGAAGGTGTTATAGGTGAATAAAGTATAGTGGAAGCTTCGGAATTTGTGTTTTAGCACTACGAGAATTCGCTATGTAGCGAATGAGCACCAGTATATAGTGTTTGAATTGGTTTACGTACCAAAATGAGGAAGCTTTAACATGGAAAGGAAACTCATCCTTTTACATAGGAAACAGTGTGGATTGTGTATTATCAATGGATGGACACAGTATTGATAGTACACAATCCACTTCTTAAGCCATCTATCTACTTGGCAAAAGAAATCCCTCTCCCAGCAAGTGTACATTTCAGCTTAAAGATCCCCCCCCTTGCTTTTATGACTGCCTGATCTGTCACAGGCACAGGCTGAAATATTAATTAGCATCCTTCCTCCTCTCTTGGCAACAGAGTTAACACCTCTGCTGTCTAATCCCTCCATGAGAGCGCAAGTTTACAAAACCAGCATCTCCCCCCCCCAGCAAAACAAAAAACAAAAACAAAAACGCAAAGACAGGCCGGAGACTTTGCACAACGCTGCCTCCAACCCCCCAAGTAGCTATACAGGCTGCGTTGTTGCCCTTTGGACCCGCCGGCTTTATCCCGGAGAGGAGGCGATTGCACCAGCAAGCGGCTGACCCACCGACCAGACCTTTGGAACAACATCCCCGGCGCGATGAGATCACCGGGCATTTAACACAAGGGGGGGGGGGAAGAGGGAGGAAGAAGCCCCACCTGGGGGGGCCAGAGGACTGCACCGAAACGTGGCTGCTCTCACAATGACATAATAACCGAGCCCGGCGACTGCAGTTTGGAGGCATCACAAATTTTGGGCAACGGGGGCGGGGGGAGGCAAAGAAAGACAGATGAGACAGCAGCTGCACGGCTGGTGGTGAGTGCCCCCCTGCCAACCCCAATTGCCTCCAGTTTAAATAGATTCTAGAAGGGGGGAAACAAGAGGAAGAATCAACACGAAGATGGAGGGGTTTTTCTCTCTATCTCCCCCCCCGCCCCGCTTAAGTAGTAGATTTTTCTCTCCTCCCCGCCCCCCCCGCCGCAGCTGTCGCGGGGAGGGGAAGAGAGCCGAGCGCCAAAGCACAATAAATAAAGGCGCAGGCCGGGGAGCCTCCGTCGGCGCGCGGGGCCTTGCTGCTGAGCTGCTGCAGGCGCGCCAAACCCAAAAGGACCGGCACCGGCAGCAGCACCGACCTCTCCCGGGACAGGCTCAGAGCGGGGGAATGGGAGAACCTGTTCGTGTGCACACAGGTCCCTCCGGTGAAATGCAATGGGGGAGGGGGGGAGAAGGATCCTAGGAATATTCCAGGGGCCGAGCATGCCAAGTAGGGGGACAGCGGGGGGGGGGGGGGAATGCAAAGTGGCGACCGTAGAAGAGAAGCCGGAGGGGTGCGGAGGGCAAACTCGGCGCCGGGGTTGTGCACGACGCCTCGCCGGCGCCGGAGGGGCTCCTTTGCGCAGTTCTCCCTGGCTGGCTCACCTGCTAGCTCGTCGGGCTCCAGTCCGCTGTCGGCGTCGATCCCGCACAGCACGAAGTAGTGGGCGAAGCGGCACGGAGCCGAGCCGGGCCCCGGGGGCGCCGCGTTGCCGCTCATCCCGCCCGCTCCGGTGGATCCTTCTCTGGGGCGACCCTCCGGGCACGGTGGGCGCGGTGTGCCTCTCTAACGCAGCAGCTGCGCTCCCATGGCGCAAGGCTGGCGGCCTCCCCTCTCTGCAGAGCTCACGGCCGAGGCTGGCGGACTAGTGGTCTGGAGCCCGGCTCAACGCCAGCCAGCCAGCCAGCCCGCCCGCCCGCGATCCTCCTTCCACCAAGGCGCAGCCAACCAGCGCCGACGGAGGGCACCGGCCACTTCGCGCCCCGCCTCCTCGGCGGCATATTTAAATCCCCGGGCGCAAGGAGAGGGGCTGCTTCATGCAGTCCGAGGGAAAGAAGAAGAGACGGGAGTCTTGAGGCGCTTGAAAGGATGGCTTTGAGCACCATTTTTTTTCAGATGCATGAATAAGAAGGGCAAGGAAAGGCCTCTTCTGCAGACGCCGCCTGCACCGCTTCGAAGACGTTTTCAACCCCAGCGTTTATGATTGCGCACAGCATATTTATTACGATTTGCAATCGTTATAAATGAACTCGTTTCCCCTAAAATAAGTCTGTCTGCCGTTCTCAAAACGTTAATTCCTGCCCGCCATTCCCACCCCCCGAACATGTGCTGTTGTGATTCTTCATTGCTGATTCATTGATATCAAAAAGGAGGAGAAGAACACTGCAAATAATAAATTTTAAGAGGATGGGGAAACGCTGGGAGGTCAGGGACCTCAAAAAATGGCAAACACGGAAATTGAGATTTGCCAGCTGCATAGTGGGCATGGAAAACAGCCTGTGGTTTGGGTAGGAAAAATAAAATATTTCGTATGATCATACCAGGAGGGAAGCCAGCTTGGAAACATTTCAGCAAAAAGAAACTGTACGGGGGGCGGGGGGGGGAGCAGGACAAGGTAGAACTCCACTAAGGAAGCATTTTATTTCAAAATTGAAGACCTCATAAATGGCATTTGCGGAAAAGACCAAAAAAGCATTATTTACTGTAATATAGTGGTTAGAGTGCCACATTGGGATGTAGGAGAGCCACATGTGAATCCCCCACATGGCCATGGGCTGGCTAACCTTGGGCCAGTCAATCTTTCTCAGCCTGCCCCACTTTGCAAGGTTGTTGTGAGAATAACATGGAGGAGGGGATTATGATGTTGTCAATTGCTTTGGGTTTCCATTGAGGAGAAAAACCAGATATAAATATCTACATAAATGACAGTAATTCACTGCAATATTCAACATGGCTTAGTGCTTGGGGCGTTCACCTAAAATCTGAGAGACCTGGATTTGAGCCCCTTCTCTGTCATGGAATCTTGTTAGCTGACCTTGAGCCAATCATTCTTGGCCTAACCTTCCTTGCAGGGCTGTTGTGAGGGAGAGCTAAATTCACAGTCCTGAGCCCCTTTGCGGAAGGGGGCAAGGATAAAAATATATTACACAAATAAGTAAACTGAAGGTGCCACAAGATTCCTGTTTATTTCACCCATTTCCCCGAAGTGGAGCATGACATTATGAACTTCTGGTTGGCTCAAGTTATGGGCATTTTCAATAACGCAGTACTTTTGTATCACACTTAAGTTTCTTCTTCCAAGGACCTCAGAGGAGTACAAATCCCATTTTATACTCCCAAGTAGTCTTATGAGGTCGGCAAGGCTGAGAATGTGTGACTGACCTAAGAGTATCAGGGGTTTTATGGAGTTTGATCTCAGGCCTCTTGAGTTCTTGGCCAACATATCAACAGTGCAGTTCTCTCCAGAGTTCCTTCAGTCTGATGATCCCTTTGATCCTTTTGACTCTAAAGTGTTTAGATTGAAGGACTCTGCCAAACATTGCAATCTAATATGCTGGCTCTCAGCAAACAGTGCAAAAACACAACACAGGGACTAAAGGTAAAAGGCCAAAGGAAAAACACTGGTTACCTGTTACCTCCCAAGTCCCAGCTGTTCTAAATCCAGCACAGTTTAAGGATATCCTCCCATTCATTAATAGTGGAATCCTATTGAAAATTGCTGCGGTATAAGCCCACTAATTTTTGCAATTATTTATTTACTTTATGTGTACTGTTTCTTGCTCCCCAATGGGGGCACAAACCTGCTTGCATCCTTTTCATTGCCTCCAAGGAATGAAGACAAAAGCAACTCAGTGAGTTGGTTTGGTTGAGTGTGTGTGACTAGCTCAAGGTCACCCATAAAGCTTCCTTGGCAGACTGGGGATTCAAACGTAGATCCTCGTCCAACACTGTAACCATTATACCACACTGGCTAGGATTATACTGTAAGAAGGTTAGGGAAGATGGGTCTTCTGTGGGGTGGGAACAGCAATTGCTCCAGTGCTCTGGAATTACCACTGTTGAAAGACTTTCTAATGCATGTTGCTGCTAGGCCAAGCAAGCAGATTAAAATATTTTGCCCAGATAGGCTTTTGGTCTCTTGCAGAATTCTAGGATTTTAATCTAGGTCTGCTATTTCACTGGCTGATGTCATAAATTTATTTTAATGTTTTTGACATTAACTTTCTCATTTTTCATGCAGCATGGGTTGTTTGGGCACACTCACAAGGGGAGAGAGAGCGGACATTTTAAATAAATGGATTTATTTAGTTGGATGATGCCTTCCTGAAACAAATGACCAAACTTTCAGAAAGTAGAATAGTAATAGTAATGAGATATTTCAATTATCCTGATATTTGTTGGGAGCCAAACGCTGCCAAGACTATAAAGTCCAACAAATTCCTTACTTGCCTTGCAGACAATTTCATGGTCCAGATGGTAGAAGAGGCAACAAGGGGATCAGCTATTTTAGATCTGTTCCTAACCAGCAATGGTTACCTGGTTAATGGGGTGGAAGTGATAGGTCCTTAAGTGGGAATGATCATGTTTTCCTGGAGTTTGTTATACAGTGGAAAGGGGATGCCAAGCATAGTCAGACAAGCACTCTAGAATTCAAGAAAGCTGTTTGCAGTAAACTTAGGAAACTACTGGGTGTAATCCTATGGTTAGGAATACTAAAAGACATGGGAGTGCCTGATGGATGGGAGTTTCTTAAAAGTGAGATCTTGAGGGCACAATTTCAAACAGTTCCAATGAGAAGGAAAAGCGAGAGGTGTCTTAAGGAAACCAGCATGGATGTCTAAAGACCTTTCAACTTAGCTAAGATTTAAAAGGTACATGTACAAGAAATGGAAAAAGGGGGACATCACCAAAGAGGAATTCAAACAAATAGCCAGGATTGAGTAGGAAGAAAGTCAGAGAAGCTAAAGCTCGGAACGAGTTCAGGCTTGCCAGAGAGGTTAAAAACAATTTAAAATGTTAATTTGGTTGTATACATAGGAAAAGGAAGAAAAGGGTCACTACATGAAGATGGGAAAATGCTAATGGGGACGGAGAAAAGGCAGAACTACTCAACACCTTCTTTGCCTCGGTCTTCTCCCAAATGGGAAACAGTACTCAATCAGTGGGAAATGGAACAAAATGTGCAGTAGGGGAAATTCAGCACAGAATAAATAAAGAGGTAGTACAGGAATACTTAACTACTGTAAAACGAATTCAAATCTCCATGGCCTGATGAATGACATCCAGGGTATTAAAAGAACTGGCAGAAGTAATCTAGAACCACTTACAATTGAGAAGTCCTGAGAACAAGAGAAGTCCCAGCAGACTGGAGGAGAGCTAATGTTGCCCCCATTTTCAAAAGATGGAAAAAAGAGAACCCCAACAATTGCTGCCCTGAAATCAGTGAGCCTGAAATCAACACCAGGAAAGATTTTAGAGTAGATAATTAAATGGACAGTCTGTAGGCTCTTGAACAGGAATACCATGATCACGAAAAGTCAACATGGGTTTCTCAAAAACAAGTCATGCCACTCTAATCTTATCTCTTTTTTTGATAGAGTGACAAATTTGGTAGACAAAGGGAATGCTGTGGATGTAGCATACCTTGACTTCAGTAAGGCCTTTGACAAGGTCCTTCTTGACATTCTTGCAAACAAGCTAGTAAAATGGGAGCTAGATAAGTCTACTGTTGGATGGATTTGTAGTTGGTTGACTGACCAGGCCCAAAGGGTGCTCACCAATCGGTCATCTTCATCCTGGAGAGAAGTAACTGATGAGATGCCACAGGGTGCCATACTGGGCCCAGTGCTATTCAATATTTTTTATCAATGTCTTGGATGATGGAATAGAGGGCATGCTAATTTGCAGATGACACCAAATTAGAAGGGGTAGCTAATACCCCAGAGGACAAGGTCAGAGTTCAAAGAGACTTGGACAGATTAGAGAGCTGGGCCCAAACTAACAAAATGAATTTCAAAGAGATAAATGTAAGATACTACACTTAGACAGAAAAAATGAAATGCACAGATATAGGACGAGTGACACCTGGCTTGACAACAGTACGTGTGGAAAGGATCTGTGAGTCCCAGTAGATCACAAATTGAATAGGAGTCATTAGTGTGATGAGGCAGCCAAGAAAGCCAATGCAATTCTGGACTGCATCAAAAGGAGTACAGTGTCTAGATCTAGGAGTGTAAAAGTACCACTCTATTCTGCAATGGTCAGTCCTCACCTGGAATACTGTGTCCAGTTCTAGGCATCGCAGTTCAAGAAAGATATTGACAAGCTTGAATGGGTCCAGAGGAGGGCAATTAAAATGGTAAAAAGTCTGGATTGCATGCCCTGTAAGGAGTGGCTTAGGGAACTAGATACGTTTAGTCTGGAGAAGAGAAGGTTAATGGGTGACACGATTGCCATGTTTCAGTATTTGAAGGGATGTCATGTTGAAGAGAGAGCAAGTTTGTTTTCTGCTGCTCCAGAGTCTAGGTCAAGGAGTAATAGATTCAAGGTGTAGGAAAAGAGATTCGACCTAAACATTAGGAAGAACTTATTGACAGTAAGGGCAGTTCGACAGTGGAATACACTGCCTCAGAGAGTGGTGGAGTCTCCTTTGGTGAATTTTAAACAGAGACTGGATGGCCATCTGTCAAGGTTGCTATGGTTGTATCTTCCTGCATGGCAGGGGGCTGGACTTGATGGCCTTTGTGCTCTCTTCCAACTTTATGATCTATGGATGGTTTGGTTTGCTTGCTGTTCTGGAAAGATTTGTTCTGCAAGAGATAGTAGTGCTGATTTTCTGTTTGTGTCAACTCCTTCCCAAAATTAGATTGGCAAGTGATACAATGAACATATGGTTGGCGGGAGGTGAACTGGTTTCCTGTGTGTAGTTTGGTATACTGGCTCATCACTTGCCTGTCATGATGGCTTGCAGTACACCAACTTCTCTGATCACCCGACACTACAAATATTTAGCTTAGATTCTCTGATCTGTATTCCTAGATTATGACTTAAGAAATGTAAGCAGGTTGAGGACTATGTATCTGCCAAACAAACTATAGCCTGTGGGCTCAGTAAGTAAAACTCTGGCAAGATAATGCTTGAGAAGAGAGTGGTAAACCCAAATATCAGAGGGCAAGGCTTGAATGGGCAGATTGGAGGAATGGGGGTGAGTGAAGCCACGGGGTGGAATTCCGAGCACCTTCTCTGATTACATTCATAGCAAACCACTTTGCTCTTCACGTAACACAGTGGCTAGGTTTAAATGTCATGCGTGCCATTAACGTATGGGACAATTAGGCAAGCTAATCTCTCCCAATTTCATGTTGCCATCCTAAACAGATTTATACCCTTCTAAATGCATTGCAGTCAACAGTCTTAGGAGGATGTAAGTGCTTCAAATTGCACTGTAAGTCGGGAACAATAATACTGACCTGTAAGTACTGTATAATGCTAATTAGTATTATGTGGAAAGTCACACATTTAATCCCCTGTATTTCCAGTTAGACCATCTCAAGAGCAGATCTGGTGTCAGTCAAGGCAGACACTTTGGATGGGCTTTGGGTTTGCTTCAGGCCCCAGCCATACAAATGTGACTTCACCACTATGCAGAAAACATTCTAGGTGTCTATTTGAAAAATACAAAGGTATAAAGCAGCTAGGGTTGCCAGCCACCAAGTGAGTTACAAACGATCTCCAGGTTACAGAGGTCCGTTCCCCTGGAGAAAATGACTGACTTGGAAGGTGGGCGAGGTCTTTCCCCTCCCCAAACCCCTCCCCACCTCAGGCTCCACCCCCAAAATCTTCAAGTATTTCCTAATTCAGAACTGGCACCCTTAGAAGCCTCAACAAAGGGCATTTCCTTATACAGCTGATGTAACTCCCAGCATCTTCATTTGGCTGAGAATCAACCTCAGGCTCTTTGAGGTCCTCGAAGATCATTGTTTTTTGGAAGGACATCTGACACTGGGCTTGTTTTTCCTCAGTCACTCTGCATGAAGCTAAAGCCCATTTGTTTTAGATGGAGCAAACTGAATCCTTTTTCAGAGAATCACCCCTGCGAGACTTTTTAGTGCCAGTCCTGCTGACTGCAGAGTGAAGCTTGCTGATCAGCACTTTGCTAGTTTCAGTTCAGAACCGGCGCCGGAAATGGTAGCCTCAATGTCACTGTAAGAATTGCACTGGCTTATTTTCTTTGGGTTGCTCATCAATGTATTCATGCTTGTCCATTGGCTGCTAGGCATGGTTGCTGAAGTCAGCTTGTTTCTGGTCTCCTCCTCAAAATGAAATGAATGGATTTCATGGTGCATTAATATTTCCTTTGATGCAATTTGATTTCCTGCAGATGAATCATAGAATCATAGAGTTGGAAGAGACCCTGAGGGTCATCAAGTCCAACCCCCTGCCATGCAGGGACACACAGTCAAAGAATTCCCGACCTATGATCATCTAGTCTAGCCTCTGTTTTAAAACTTCCAAAAAAGGAGACTCCACCACTCTCCGAGGCAATGAATTCCACTGTTGAACAGCCCTGATGAGTGTGTGATCCAATGTTCCTTCCAAGCAGATGGTATGGAAAGGAACAGCTATATCTTCAGCTTTCCATTTTGATTATCTTCTAATTCTGGAGCCATTCGAGTGTGCTTTGGAAAGGATCCACGGAGCTGGTTGGGTTCATGCAAAGGGCTTGCAAAGAATATAATTCTTTGCCTCATTTTCCTTCCAACAGTCATCCATCAATCTTATCACAAACTGCTTTTGAAACGCCCTGCTGTTTCAAGAGCATCTTCTCACATGGTGTAGCATGGGGAAGAGGAGGAAATCTGCTGAAGAATAAAAAATGGAAGGTTTTCTGTTGCTTGTAAGTTGCTTGGGCAAACTTTGCTTTGGAGCCCGCAAATTGCCTTGCCATTTGTCAAGAGTGTTGGTCTGCTCGCGTATAGAACCAGCTAGCAGGCCAGCACTCCCGACAAACAGTTAGCCCTTTACGTATAGTTGCCAGCTGCAGGTTGACAAATTCCTGGAGACTGCGATATTTGTGGAGGAATGTCAGTGGAGTATAATGGCATCGTGTCTACCTTCCAAAGTGGCCATTTTCTCCAGAGGAACTGATCTTTGGCAGGTGGGAATCAACTGTCATTTTAGGAGATTTCAAGCCACCAGCAGGAGGTTGGCAACTCTAAAGAGCCATTAAGAGCAGCAGAGTAACTTCAAGCAGCTCTCAGGCACCCCTGGCTTGCTCAAATGTAAACACGGGTGAACCCAAAGAGATAGGGAACTGCTGATAGCAGAAACTGAAGGAGATAGTATCCAACTTAGAGCCCTCAAAAGTGGGCACAGAGACACAAGGTGAAAAACATACCCACTTCTGATGTACTACATGTCTAACTTGTCCTCGCTCCAAGGAGCTCAGGGGTGCCTCAGATATTATTCTGTTGGTAAGATGTTGCAGAATCTTTACAGGTGTTTATATATATAAAAATGGAACCATGCGTTTGTTGCTTAGCGCTTAACCCCGCACCTGCTGGGCCAAACGCCCTGAAAATTTCACAGACACTTACTTATTCACCCGACTGTGTTCTTATGTACCTCCTGCTGTCAGACAACACACCTGAGCCAGGTAAAACATCTTTTTCCTGGCGCACCAGGCCATGAAGCTGGTTGTGCTTAACTGTCACCCTTAGAATGTTCGTGCAGCATGTCTGTGGCCTGAGGGGTTGGTATGCCCTTAGAATGTTCGCGCAGATGGCCACAGATGAGCAGTGAAAACAGTAAACGGGTAATACTGGCAGATGATATGAGTGGAAGTAAAACTCATACACACTTTGCTGTGTGAGACGTCAGGTGGGGTCCCCCCCCCTCACATGCAGGTAACTTTCACTCTCTGTGCCTCACCACACAACACACATCCAGCTCATCCTCACACACCTCACTCTGCCCTCCCTCACATCCAACCACCACTTACCCACTTCCTCACCCATATTTGCCACAGCTCTCTTTTACTAAAAGTGAACTGGAGTTTTCCTTTTTCTTCTAAGAAAATCCACAGGGTGGGGGCGAACCAACACTACTGGCTCCGCTTCTTTTGCATGTGGCCCTTTAAGAACCCAGGGAGCTGGCCTCGATCTGAGAGCCTCACCACCCTGCCTCTGCTGCCTGACCGGGATAGCCTGCTTGCCCCAGTTCTGCCTTCCCCAAGCCAGGACTGTGCATGTCAACCAGCCTCATGGACAGTGGGATTTGCACTCTGGACACTTCCGTTGTGGAATGGAAAGGGTTACCTTATACTAAAAAACAAGACAACACCATATAACAATGTGAATTGAAAAGGGAAAGAGGGATTCCTTTTGACCACCCCAAAATAATACCCTGCGGATCATTGGACCTGCATGGACATCTGTGTGGGTTGCAGACTGTGATGAGAAGGACAATTGCCACAGCAACGCGTGGCCGGGCCCCGCTAGTTGAACATAGGGGAAATTATGTGGCTCAGTGGTAGAGCGTTTGCTTGGCATTCAGAAGCTCTCAGATTCAACCCTGGTGCCTCCTGTAAAAAGGATCAGATAGTACATCATGGGAAAGATTTGCACCTGATCCTGGGGGACTCACTGCCAGTCTTGAGTAAACAATACTGACTTTGATCTACCAAGGACCTGGTTCAGTATGTGGCAGCTTCGAAACTAGATGGGGTTTTTCAATACCGGGAAAGAAACCATTTTGTTTTTAAAAGGTGCCTATTTCCAGGCAAGAACTGAAAGAACACAAACGCTGCATTTCCTGGGGCTCTGTGGTTTGAAGTCTTATCAGCTGACTAGAGAATGTGTTCAGTGGGCCAGTCTGGCGTATCTATTATGACTCAGTGCAATGAGGTAATAGTATCCTAGCAATTTGGTCTAATTAGCATTCAGCTTTATTTTAGGTGCATCATATTTTGTTTCTGCTTCTGATTAAGACACTTTTTTTTTCTGCAGTGGTTGTGCAGCATCCATTCTAACGTACGTCTCTGTCCCAGTGCCAACTGGCAGAGGAAAAATTTGGCTGTAAAAGTCATTCTGAGAGCCAGTTAATTGCATTTTTTTTTGCTTGCAGTGATTTATTTTATGTCTTGATCGCTCAGTCGCTACAATTTCTTGCTTTCATCACAGGCCTTTCCCTTGATCTCCTCCAAAGCCTTCCCTTTCAGAAGCTGCCAGAATGAACTGAGTCAAAAGTTAACATGACTCCTTTTGTGTTTGTAAAACGCCATCAAATCACAGCTGAATTACGGCAACCCTGTAGGGTTTTTAAGGCAAGAAAATAACAGAGGTGGTTTGCCATTTCCTTCCTCTGTACAACAACCCTGGCATTCCTAGGGGGTCTCCCATTTGATTACTTACCAGAGCTGACCCTGCTTAGCTCCTGAGATTTGACAAAATCAGACTAGCCTAGGTCATCCAATTTAAAATTTTACAGGATTGCCTTATAATATCAGACTACTGGTTATCAAAACCTGACCACTCATACACTCCACCAGTGGCCAATTTTGAATGAAGGTTTTTGAAAAGAGCACTTTTAAATAACAAATTAAATGAAGACTGTAATTATGATGTAATTTCATTCCCCCCCTCCCCAAGAATGCTCATTTGTTTATTTAAAAAAAGTTAACCTAACCTTTCTTTCAAAAAAGTTGGATCCAAAGTGGGAACAAAACAAGCCAAATTGATAATCAAAACAGCTTAACACATTATCCAGTAATAGTATGAAAGCAGCTAGCAACACAGCACTAATGCAGAAAAATAACTCTTATAAAATGCAGAAATAATAGTGTATTCTAAAGACAGATGCCACAGTTCAATCATACATAATGGGTACTACGGGTCGGGTCTGAGGTCTCCACTTTGTGTTAGACGTAACACAGTCTCAGATTGAGCTGTGGATTGAATTTAGTTTTGGCATGTGCAGTATGAGGACTATTGCAAGCCCAGAGAAAGGGCTTTATCCTCCCCCCCCACACACACACGTTTTTCCAAGCCAAAACTGATAGGGGACTCTTATTTGGTCTACTGGGGAAACCAACGAGTATTCAGAGAACTTTCCAGCATAGTACGGTCCTGAAACAAATCAGACATCACACATATAGTAACAAAGAAGAACACACAATTCATATCTGCCTGTGTTATGTTTTACACAGAGCAGGGATCATCAGCATAACTTGTGACTTCCAGCTGAGCCCTCCCCAAAATGCCCTCATGAGCTTCTCATATACAGAATGACATTAAGATGGATACCTTCTGCTTCTGATCTAGAAGGATGTACCACAACAGTGGGACAGCCACTCAAAATGGCTCAGACACGTAGTGGCTGATTAGACCTTGGTAGATGTGTTTGGGGATGAATAGAAAGAAAACCCTGCAGTGCTGATAGGATTTACCATCTAGGTTTATAATGGCAGAGATGGATCTTCAGAGGTTTCAAAAGCCAGTGTTGACTAGGAAATGTTACCTCAGAAATCATTCCAATATTTCCTCATTATCTACTCCTCCTCCAAATGGGGTCTGAGACCAGAAATTAATATTTCTCAGGGGTCACAAAATGGCAGGCAAAGATTATGCACCCCTGTCTATTTGTGACAGTCCTCTCCCATAAATTGCCCAAGTCCCACAATAGTGCTACACATGATGAAGGAGTTTAGAAACCCCTATCCTGCCCTGAGACCTTGACTTGGTCTATACCTGCAGCAGAATGAGATGGCGGAGTACTGAGGCACTAGAATGGCCTCTACTATTCTACATTGCAGGTGAGGGATGACGGTCTAAAGTTCCCGTACACGTATCATTGCTTGTTAACTGGATAATTAGCTTAGTATATAAAGACCTAGCCAAAACTGTCTCCACCTCAGGGCTGTCCCTACCACTTCATTTGGCTGTATAGCTAAAACCATGTATTTGCCAGGAAAATAGGTTATTTAGTACTCTGGAACATTTACCGGTACCCAGGAACTGGTTTCAAGTCCATAGGATTTATTTTACAGCAAGGATGCTTAAGACTGCAGCTATAGAGACTTCTGAGCTAGAGTGGTATAGTGGTTAAGAGCCGCAGACTCCAATCTGGATTCCCCTCTCGTCCACATGAAGCCTGCTGGGGGATTTGGGGCTAGTCACAGTTCTCTCAGAACTCTCTCAGGCTCACCTACCTCGCAAGGGGCTGTTGTGGGGGTGGGAGCGGGAGAGGCAAGGCGATTGTAAGTCACTCTGAGTCTTCTTAAAGGTAGAGAAAAGCAGATAAAACCGACTCTTCTTCTTGGAGTGGGGGGGTAATGCTGCTGTTGAATTCTTGCTACGCATCGTGTACTGAACCTTAAACATTGTTCAGAAGACAGACACACTGATGGTACGATTCCTAGAGGGGACATCATTGATATATTTCCCGTATCTACTGTCCATTGCCACTGACAGATTACTGTAATTGTCCCATTTAGATACAGGCAGCCATGCAGACACTATGTCATCTTACAACAATGTCCCTGACATGTTACAGAGACTGCGAGTAATTTACAGTCTGGTTTTCAAGAGCCAGCAGTGTCTCTCCACCTCTCGTAACTCAGGTTATTAGCACTTTTGCTTCCCAAGAGAGGTAAGAATGTTCCCTTGCCTTAGTGCATGGCGTTAAGGTCCAGAAATTGGCAGGGGGAGGGGCCTTCTATGAAAAATGAAAAGAGTTCAAAGCCAAGTAAATCCTGCTATTGTCATACAAATCTGTAAGCATGAGCAGGTAAATCATTGCTCTGAGGAACATTCCGTCTCCTTGGATTTTGCGCTACTGCATAATGCACGCTCCATTTTTTCCAACAATGTGTAAGTCATCTGACGACCAATTAATACTACAGGGCAACCCCCATTAGCTATTTTGGAACTTCTAATAGGTTGGTAGATTGTATCTTTAAGGCCCAAATGTTTGTAAAAAACGTGAGAAGTGTTCAAGGAATAGCATTGTAATTTTTTTTATCTCTTTCTTGTCTTGATTAACGTGTGTGTGTGTATAGTGCCATCAAGTCACAGCCAGTTTATACTACTGACCCCATAGGATTTTCATCCACACACATTTGTTGTGAGTGGAGGAAGGGAAAGAGTGTGTAAACTGCTATGAGACTCCTTATGGTTGAGAAAAGCAAGGTATAAATCTAAACTCTTATTCTTCAAGGCAAGAGACATTCAGAGCTGGTTTACCATTGTCTGTCTTTGCACAGAAATGCAGCCAATTTATGCCAACCCAGTAGGGTTTTCAAGGGAAGAGACTAACAGACATGGCTAGGCATTGCCTGCCTCTACGTGGGTTAAGGGAGTTCTGAGAGAACTGTGACTGTCCCAAGGCCACCCAGTAGGCTTCATGGGGAAAAGTGGGGAATTAGACTTAGTTCTCCAGATTAGAGTTCACCACTCTTAATCACACAGGAGAGAAAGGGGGATATAAATCCAAACTCTTCTCCTAAACCTGAATATCAGTGCTAGGAGGCCACATGAGGGAAATGCTTGGCCTGTGTGTCCTGTTTATTTAGCCCTTCAGGACAACTGGATGGCTACTAATAGATGGACCACTCTCCGTTCACAGTGTCTGCAGGCCATACCCACTGGGCCTCACTATCACCCTTTGTGAGCACAAACCGAGCCCTAGCGTTCTCCTACACCTGCTGGTTTCAGTGGCTGGAAACCAATGAACTGTGAAATGAGACTCGGTTTTGAAAACAAGCCACTTTTAAAACTGCATAGCAGAATTCCACCCACCCCTTTTGGCATAAAGAGGGCAGGCTTACTCTGGGCTGCCCATGTATGCCTCCATGGGCTGTTGCCTGCCCTGGCGGGCCTTGATGCTCACAGGTGGGTGGGCAGAGTGAGGGAACTGGTTTTGGGGGCCCTCCACCTTTGGCACCTGGGCATTGCATAGCCGTGTCTTAAGGATAGGCCAACAAACCCTCTGAGCGAATAATCTGTTTGAAGTATTCACAATACTAACCATAGAACTAATTGTTCTAAAACTTGTGATCACTAGGTGTCATTATAATCTCAGAAGTGACGGGAATCTCTTAAATCAACTCTTTTTTTTTCCTGCCAGCCTATCATCACTGCATTTCAATTGTTTGACAGGATTTAAAGATGGAGCATAGCTTTCCCCTCCTTGCTGATTTGATTGACTGAACCATTTATATCTTGCCTTTCCTCATGGTTTAAAGTAGATTGCAAATAATGAATAATGAAACCAACAAACTATCTCCCCCGCTCTTAAAAGACACCTGCAATTAAAAAGGTTGTCTACGTACTTCACAGTAGAAGGTTCCAGAACATATGGCTCTTGTTGTCTTGGCAATGGAAAGGTCATAATATAAACTAGGCTGTTTAGCATTGAGATTCATCACATAGTTAGAGAATGCATCTTTTATTGTTCTCTCAGGGCAGTGGAGAACATCTATGGTAAGGTAAGGATGCAGGAAGCCATAGATTGTAAGGCTAATGTGCCAGAGTACAAGCATTAGACTGTAAGGCAAATATGGTCAGGATTTTAAGTGTCAGCAATTAGAAGGAACCAAGACAAACCTGAAGTGACAACTGTCATATACATATTGTTGATCTGATCATGCTCTGAACAAGCAAGTGTACTTTCAGGGAAAACAGAGAGTATGTAAGGTGCTATTTATCTTGACTCTGCTGCCCTGCTCCAGATCCTGCTGAACCATTCCTGGGTCCCCTGATATGGTTGCCAGTAAGCAGACAAACCTTTTGCTCTATAAGAGATTGGGGGTTTCACCCTGCTGCTGGCGTGGGCAGTGGCCCATACTGACAGATCAATCTCCAGCAGGCAAATGGGTGGCGGCAAAATGTAATCAAGTAAGTATTTGCAAAGTTAGACTGCCTGCTTTGAAAACTGTATAAAAGATGCCTTTTGAAATGTGTTATTTGGACATTGATTTGGCTGATTACAGCACTTTGTCCCACTTTATTGCATTAAAAGCTTACGGGCTTCATTGAACCAATTCACGTGTCTCTGTATTACTGAGAGACTACTGGAGATTTTTCCAACAAGGAGAGCTGCTAACTTTAGAATTCTGACCCTACTCCCACTAAGGTAATGACCAGTTTGATTCTA
The DNA here is from genome assembly GCF_021028975.2 of Sphaerodactylus townsendi. Classification (NCBI taxonomy): domain Eukaryota; kingdom Metazoa; phylum Chordata; class Lepidosauria; order Squamata; family Sphaerodactylidae; genus Sphaerodactylus; species Sphaerodactylus townsendi. Next base: position 26,714,996 of record NC_059430.1, read on the forward strand.
TTTAATGGCTGACTTCAGTGCAAGATGGTCGGGCCAGGCTTTGATGACATGGAGAAAAAGGGAAGATTTTGGTGAATTTCTGTGTATCAGAAATTAGGACCTGCCACCCTAATTTTCAACCCTGAGCATATTGTAGAACAAACAAACAAATAAACAAACAAACATATTTTGTGATAACAGAAATGGCTGATGTTGGGTTAAGCCCTGCAATAATAATAATACAGGCTCTGTAGACCAACCCAGACACAATACTCTTCCTCCTTTAAAACAACAACAACAATATGTGGCTTGATATGAAAACAGTTCAGAAGTCTGTACACTGCTGTCTGAGTGCTGATTGGTCCTAGCATTATTTTTATAGGTATGCCAGCTCTTGGAAGGTACAAATCTGGCAAGAGATGGGGACTAACCCAGTAGTGGGATTCAGCAGGTTCGCATCACTTCAGCAGAACCGATTATTAAAATATTGCTTGTAAGCTACCAGTTGTTAAATCATTTGAATCCCACCAATGGACTCACCTATAGCCAACCCCTCCTGGTATGGCTGCCAGCCTCCAAGTGGGGAGGGGGCTGGAGGTCTCTTGCAATTACAACTGATCTCCAGACTGTAGAGATCAGTCGCCCTGCAGAAAATGGCTCCTTTGGAGAGTGGATTCTATGGCATTACACCCTATTATACTCCAAACTCAGCCCTGCCAAGGCTCCATCCTCAAATCTCCAGAAATTTTCCAACTTGGAGTTGGCATCTTTACTAGCCACCATATACTTATTGGAAAGTTGAGGGGAGGGGAGGGCCAAAGAGGAATTAAACCTTTTAAAAGTTCCCCTCCCCACTCATTTTGTTAAAATTTATTCAGGTCACTTGGACTAAGGTTAGACAGTCCCTCATCTGAAGTCACCCAAGTTCTGATCATAAGGAAAACAAGGGTTATTTTTAAAAAAGTCAGAAGCCAACCTCCTTCTAATTCCCACCATCGTAAATAAAAACCCATCTGGTAACCTGAGAAAGGGAATACCTAGTCAAGCTGGTGGGGAATGGAGTTAGTTAGCAACCCTGGGATCAGGCATCATTAGACTTTAGTTAGACAAAAAAGGGTATTTTGAAAGACTGCTTCTTATGCCAGGTGGGAAAAGCTCCATCTGTTTGAATTCTTACTTAAAGGAGCCGCCTTTAAAGTTGCTTTATACTGAGTCAGACCACAAGTGAAATTGAAGAGCTTCACGTGAAACGCTTCATCTGTTAAATTGGGTGCGAGTTCATATATTAAAAAAATGTGATGCTCACATAGTCCGTGAGGAAGAAGGTCCCATTTTCTTGTGATGGGGTGCAGCTAAAGTAAGCCAAGCCCCCATCCGTAGCAGTTAATCCTCACGGAGAACTGGAGGATGAACTGCCCAAGCGGGAGGAATATACACCCAAATCCATTCAGTCTGATGAGCTCACATTGCAGCTAAAGACAATATTAATCACGGGGGAGGCAGAAATGGAAAAAAAAAAACAGAACAAGGCAATGCAGTGCTATAGTGGGAAAGACCCTCTCCAAATTTTGCATGACGTTCTAGGAGAAAAAACCCACAGATGTCTATTTCTCTCCACGACGTTCCTGTCCCGCACATGGCCGCGTTCGAAATGAAACCGGAAGTGGAGGGTGAGTATCAGGTTCCGCCCCCCTCCGGTCTCTGAGTTCAATGGTCATGTTCTTGCGCGAGCAGCGAGGAAGTATTTAGGGAGGCGGGTTTGTTAGGTAGAGTTTAAAAACGTAATGATCTGCAAAAGAGCTTCCTATTCAAGCAGTTCCAGTATATTAACCCAGGTAGAAGGTTTTAGGGATTTACAGCTGCAAATATACTGTATGCTGTAGTTACTGTTACTGCGGTTGTTAACTGAGAAAAATGTGCAGTCTTTTGAATCTGATTCTATTGTGTTTCTATTCTCAGATTGATCAGACGCGAACTGGCTGCTTCGCTAAAGTCTTGCTCGGGATGGATGCGGTTAGATGTGGTTGTTTTTTTGAAAAGGGCTTTTCTTTTTAGTAAGAGCATGGTGCTAAATCCTGATCCACTGTTTTGTGCTATGAGTCATCACCATTCATTCTGTGCTAAGTAATGCATTTTATGATAGCATAAAGAGTTCCTAGACGGCGATCCAATAAAGAAAACACTTAGGTCGTGTTAGCAGTTAGAGTTAAGGGTTTTTTTTTTAACTTTTCAAAAAGTATCATTTACCTGCATTTCTTCAAGGAGCTCAGGGTAATATATAGGTTCGACTGTCTCCACTTTATCATTGCAACACCCCTGTGAGGTGGGCTAGATTGAAATTGTAGTAAAAGATTATTCAGTAATCCTGATGACAGAACAGGGATTTTGAACCCTGGTCTCTCTCTGATCATAGGTCTTACTGATCATAGGTCTTACTGATCATAGGTCTTACTATTCTTACTAAAACAGCTTACTAGCTCCATAAACCCGCACTGGTTATGGTGTAATACTGAACTTAATTACTACTGACAGCCATTTGAGATCTTGGTCAGCTAGTAAGCAAAATAGTAATTTACTGCCCATTCTGACTATCTACAATTGTTATGAAATGGTTGGGTTGGCACATATTTTTTGCCCCGTTGGGGTTCTTTTGTCTTTAATAGTTGTACGATACTCATACATTCAGGTGATAAAGCCTTTGCCTTGTGCCTGTTGGAATGTTGGTGTATCAACTATCTTTGTAACCATTCAGCTTTTTTTATTTGCTTGTCAAGTCGCAGCTGACTTATGGTGACCCCCTTAGGGTTTTCAAGGCAGGGGACCTTGAGAGGTAGTTTGCCATTGCCTGCCTCCCCCACAAAAACCAAAGTTCTACCAAGCCCTCAAGAAACAAACACACAAGCCTGCAAATCCACCTACAGTTAACGATTTAGCTTTAAGGATACCCACCTTCTAAATACACCTCCTTTTTTGCTCTCTCTTCTGCTCCTTTCTACTGCCTCTCAGAGATTACAGTGAGTCCCACTGCCTCTCACAGAATTTTTATTATCTTCTGTTCCAGAGCCTCATTTCTAATGCTCTGAACAAAAGCTGGAAAGGAAGTTCCCAAGAAAGAACATGATTTCCTGGGGGTGGAGATCGCAGATACACTGGTGCAGTAAATATGTCTTCGGCAACATATCAGGGCAGAAGAATCGAAGCCTCCGTTCACTTTCAAGGTGCTGCCATCAGAAGACTTCAGGGAGCTGCCTCGATCCAGAGATAAGGACGTTTCTGGAAGAGAACACTGAAATCATCAGCTGTGGGAATCTGACACCAGAAATAAGGTTACGGCTTCTGACCCCTCGCTGCCGATTCTGGAAGGAAAAAGCTGCCTTGTGGCCATATAAAGACCCCTATTGGGCGATCTACTGGCCTGGAGGTCAAGGACTATCCAGGTACATGCACACAATGACCCCTGGAGGGCATCCATGGTCTACAGTATGAATAATGGGAGATGGCCAATTCATAGTTTCTTTTCTAAATCAGTTGCCAGGCAATAGTTTTTGCCTACAAGTGTGAAATTGGGCTCGTTTTAAGCCAGGTTGAACTTCTGGAATGTTGGTTTTATGCCAGGGCTCAGTCCTGGAATACATGAAGTTATTCTAGTTCAAATGAGCATGCACAGAATGTCCTTTTCTAACCAGCCAGAGATCACTTCCAAGGATCTGGGGTTAAGGGATAGAGATCAAAAGGCAAGCTTTTGCTTTTAGTAGTTAAGTACTGCTATTAGAGCCATTTACATGAATCAGGATATCACATGCAGGACACTGTTACTAGTTTAAAAAATGCCAGTGGCTCAATAGTAGAGTGTCTGGTTCGTCAGGGATTCGCTAGGTCAGTGGTGGCGAACCTTTGGCACTCCAGATGTTATGGACTACAATTCCCATCAGCCCCTGCTAGCATGGCCAATTGACCATGCTGGCAGGGGCTGATGGGGATTGTAGTCCATAACCTCTGGAGTGCCAAAGGTTTGCCACCACGGGCCTAGGTGAAGGGGAGACCTCTCTAGCCAGCTGCAATTGTTACAGAAAATTACTGAGGATTTAGCTGCATTCCTAGCTTAAAGTAATTGCCTGTGATATATGTAACCTGCTTGCTGTATGTTACTATTTTTGTAAGGGGCATTCTTTCCTTAATCTTTCCACAGCTTCAACAATTAAGTAGGTAACTAGGCTTGCCCTGACATTTTTGATCTCACCGGAAAATAGGAGGTTTCTGTTGCTCTGTGGGAGCAGGTGGCTGTATCTCTATCTATCGCTGACCTTGGAGTACTTAGGCTCCAAGATACTTCTGTCTTTCTCACATTCTTTGGGAAAGGAGGGGGGGATGATTTGTGAATAAATGGATTGGTCAATGCCAGGTCCTGCAGAACCAGCTTTTTCAAGCTGGGTGCTACATTATTTATCAATAAACAGTACTAATCAACAAAACAAAATCCATTTATTATTTCAAAATTCAAGACCTAACATAAAAAGTTTGCATGCAAAAGTTCCAAGTGTCATTCCCCCAGGGCGTTCCAAGTAAAATGGCTCAGGTAAGTGATGATAGGAAAGTCCCCTGCCTGCTTTAAAAAAGAAACATTTGGGCCTTTCCTTCCTCTGTAGTAGCATTTTGAGTCCAAATAGGCTCTGCTTTGTTTTAAAATGGCCACTCCCTACAGTTATTATGTGGCTGTGAAAAACTGGAGTTGGGTTCAAGGAACCTGGACCCAACTCTTTAAAAAAACCCAACATTTAGCTTGGTCCTGATATACTGGAGAGGAGCTGCAGCCAGACCAGGCAATACTGACTTGGACAAGACCCAGTGCTAGGTCACCTCATGTGATCATCTCTGTTTTTCTGACTTCAGGGAGATGCAAGCAGGATTGGGGGGAGGGGGAATTTCTGTCACATGTGGAGTATTGATGGAGGGATATCAGTGTACATGCAGAATGCCTTTTTGTCTTCATGGAATAACTGCAGATAAGTAGCGGCCCTTCCCCAATTGTTAGTGAGAAATCCTTGAATGTTGATGGGCACCATCTCAAGAGTGTCATATTTTTACCCCACCCTTCCTTCAAGGACGTCAGGGCAATGTATATGGTTCAGGATAGTGAGTAATTAAATTATGGAATTCACTGCCACTGGGTGGTGCTGTGGCCATTAAAATAGAGAGGTTTAAGAAGGAGTTAGATGACTGTAAGCTATGTCAATCTATGGCTAGTAACCATGGTGACTAAAAGGCATCTCCAGAGCTAGCAAATCTCTGAATATCAGTGATAGGAGGCAGCATCAGAGGAAGGCCTTGTCCTCTAGCCTCTATTTGTTTGGGCCCTCCAGGGTAATTGGTTGGCTGCTGTATAAACTCTCATCTGATCCATCACAGCATGCTCCCCCCCTTCTGTTTTAACCTAACAATACTGTGAAGTAGTTTAGGCTGAATAGCTGGCCTCATCCAGTGAAGTGTGGGACAGAGTAGGATGATTTGAACGTCAGGATTGTCCGTTCTTAGTCTAGTATTCTAACCACCGCAGCACTGCACAAGTGTCTGGCCTCTAATTTTGGAAATTTGAGTACAGCTGCAGATGAAGTCCACATAAACCCATTTGCAGGAGTGTGCAAGAGGCTTGCTTAAGGAACTGCTGTTGAGGAATTCTGGCCCAGCGGGACGTGGGGCTCGCTGGCTAGAAATGGACGGAATACAGGCCAAGAGGAGGTTGTTGAAGAATGTACTGAGCTTTACAAAATGAAGATAGTTGTAGCTATTAATTTTCTTTATCCGCTTAAACATAGGGTCTTTTCAGCTTATTTACTCATGAATTTAGAAATTACTGTGATCTGTTCATTATCTTTTTTGACAGACATGGCAAACAAGGTTTAGCAGCATGAACAGACTTCCAGCTGACTACATGGCTATGTGTAGAGCAGAAGAAGAGCTTGGATTTATACCCTGCCCTTCTCCACTGTAAGGAGACTTGAGGTGGCTTACAAATTCCTCTCCCTCTCCCCACAACAGACACCTTGTGAGATAGGTGGGGCTGAGAAAGTTCTGAGAGAAATGTGACTAGCCCTAGGTCACCCAGAGCAGAATTGTAGGAGTGGCAACTCAAATCTGGTTCACCAGATAAGAGTCTGCTGCTCATGTGGAGGAGCAGGGAATCAAACCCAGTTCTCCAGTTTAGAGTCCACCTGCTCTTAACCACTACACAATGCTTATGTGACTATGTTTATAAAGTTCACTATAGCGAGACAATTTAATGGCTAGTTTGGTGTATCGGGCCTGTTTCTCAGGCTTACTTTCTTATGCACCCTCCATACCACTAATGAGTAGTTACTTTTTCACCTTTTCTTCCCATTTTATTTTTCAAAATATACTCAGATACCTTCTTGATAATCCCAGCGTGGTCCGAACGAAGAGTGTTTTAGATCTTGGAAGTGGCTGTGGGGCAACAGCAATAGCAGCTGTGATGAGCGGCGCCACGGAGGTCGTTGCCAACGACGTCGACCCTAGTAAGATATTTCATTCCAAAGTGCTGCGCAGTCTCAAGCTAGTGGGAGGGAGGGATTTATTTATTTATTTATTTATTGTTTACATTTTTATACCGCCCCATCCCCTAGGATGGGTCATAGGATGCCCCAGCAAGTCCCACAGTTCCGTGAGAGGGCTACAGAGAGGCATAAAGGAGTGAGCGTATCCTGTTGTGCGTAACACATAATCTGGGCTGGAGAACTTTCGGCCAGATGCTAGCAACAATAATTTCCCCTCTTAGGGGTCCACATTCTGCCACTTGAGAGCTGCGGACGCTGATTTGGGAGCAGCAGTGGTGTAGTGGTAAAGAGCAGGTGCACTCTAATCTGGAGGAACCAGGTTTGATTCCCCGCTCTGCTGCCTGAGCTGTGGAGGCTTATCTGGGGAATTCAGATTAGCCTGTGCACTCCCACACATGCCAGCTGGGTGACCTTGGGCTAGTCCAGGGGTAGGGAACCTGCGGCTCTCCAGATGTTCAGGAACTACAATTCCCATCAGCCTCTGTCAGCATGGCCAATTAGGCCATGCTGGTAGGGGCTGATGGGAATTGTAGTTCCTGAACATCTGGAGAGCCGCAGGTTCCCTACCCCTGGGCTAGTCACAGTACTTCTGAGCTCTCTCTGCCCCTCCTACCTCACAGAGTGTTTGTTGTGGGGGGGGGAAGGAGTTTGTAAGCCCCTTTGAGTCTCCTTGCAGGAGAGAAAGGGGGGATATAAATATAGTGACCAGGCATCCCGCTTTTGGCGGGACCCACCCGATTTTTAATAATTTCTCCCGCGTCCCTCCGCCTTGTAAAAAGTCCCGATTTTTGCTGGCTCTCCTTGGCTGTCTCGTGCTGGTGACGGTGACAGGGAGTGCCCAACGCACCGGGCGCACAGCTATGGGTCACGTGGGGGGCGCAAAATTCTCCCCAGCCCCTCTCCCTTCCCCCTCGTCAGTCTGCTGCTCAGCTGTGGCCTCCAGCTCCTCTGCATCCGAAAAAAGCCAAGCCGGCAGCAGCCAGCCCAGCAGCCAGGCCAGAGCAATCAACGGTGAGAGCCCTGAGCAGCCCTAAGCAAAAGGAGCAATTGACTGCTCAACTCCCCTTCCCCCTCCCTGCAGAGAGCCTGACGACTCACTCCAGTCTCCACAGCTAGCCTAGCAAGCACAGGAGTCGGGACTTTTTGTGGGCTGGGATCTCCGCGCTGGTTTTCCTTCGGCTGCTTTGCTCGCTGGTGGATGGCAGGAGAGGGAGAGAACTTCCTCACGATCTCCCCAACGAGGTAGGGGTGGGGGGTAAGAAAGATTGGGAGTTGAGAGGAGCGGGGGTGGAGTGGTGAAATTCATGGGTGCTTTGTGTTGTTTGCTGGGGGAAAAACCAGTTTCTTTTTCTCTTAGCTCATCATGCAACTGCCCTTTTCCGGTCTTAATTGCTGTGTCTTTCAATGGCAATTCATAGGTGATGAACTTGAGCTGCTAAAACAATTCCCCTTCTCGTTTCTGTTGCTCTAAACCAGGGGTCGGGAACCCGCGGCTCGCGAGCCGCAAACGGCTCCTGACTACTTGCAGTGCGGCTCCCGGCGTGGCTGCCCCTTCCTGGGGCCTCATGTTGGCTCACGAGGCTTGTCTCCGCACTGTTTAGATCTCTACTCGGCTCCTCCCCTCCTCTCCTCTGTGCTGGAAGAGCGTTTTGCCTCCCCTCCTCTCCTCTCCTCTGTGCCGGAAGAGCATTTTGCGCGTGCTTCTGAAGAACGCTGAACCTTTTGCGCGCGCTTTACTGCACCGCTCGCCCGCCTCGTGCCCTCCCGCCCACCTTGAGCCGCCGACCCCCACACTCCGCCATGACCATTCACGTGCAGTCCAGCTCGCCTGAGGTGCCCAAGTTGCCTTCGGGCAGCTGCGAGGGGGCGGGGTGCTGCTCTGCTTTCTCACCCCTGGTGTCCGGGGGTGGGCGAGTCACCCCACCCCGGACTTAGCCGGGCGGGTCAGCGCTGGGGTCCGGAGCCCAGTTATGGCCCCGTCGCCGCAGCGTGCAGCAGCTGGAAGAGGGGGGAGGGGCCGCAACCGGAGCCGGGAGGGGCGCGCAAAGAGCGCGGCAAGGATCTGCCGCTGGATGGTCCGGCAAGGCGTATTGAGTGGCTGGGAGAACAGCTGAGAGAGCGCGGAACAGGAACGCCCCAGAAGGCAGTGGGGGATGCTTTAAAAGAGGTGCAGATGGAGCGTGCCCGGGCCGGATGGAGGGAAAGAGTGGGTGGCAGTTCGGGAGAGCGGAGAAGGACAGGACAGTAGAGTAGAGTCAAGAACGGAGGAGACTGTGAGAGGAGAGGGAGAGAAGCAGAGGACAGAGAACGGTGGAAGAGAGAAGCAGAGAAAAGAGAACGGAGCAAGAGAGAGAGAAGGGGAGGAGACGGGGAAGAGTCTCAGGGGAAAGAACGACCCCCCCCCCCCCGCCACGAGCCTCCTCGCCAGGGACTCTAGACTCGGAGCGGGAGGAAAAGGGAAAGCCATAATGACTATATAAGCATGCATCCTTTAAAAGTACCCCCCCCAAAAAAACCTTCCCAAAACGGAACAGAACTAGGCAGCCAATGTCTTTCCCCATCTCCATTATTATATTCATATTTATAAAATATATTTATTTTGCATGCACTCAGTGCTCAAAAACCATGGGGAGTATGGGTGTGTGTGTGGCTTTCTGTGTGTGTGCAGCCCGTGCATGATGTGAAAGCCACTGCTTTCATAAGCAACACACTATAATTGGTAAAAAAAAACAATGTATACAGTGTTATCTTCATTTTAAATGTCAAAAAGTATTTGCGGCTCCATGTGTTTTCTTTTCCGTGGAAAACGGGTCCAAATGGCTCTTTGAGTGTTAAAGGTTCCCTACCCCTGCTCTAAACCAAGGTCTCTGTTGTGGTATTCTGGAAGATGCTGGTTGAATGGGGGGGGGGGGGAGACTTTGGATTGTTGCTAGTATTAAATGTTATCTTAGCAGAGACTCTCAGTTCTTGCTTTTTTGCTTTTATGGTGCCTGACCCAGTTCAGTGAAGGCTTCTGAGCGTATGAAGAGTTTCCATTATTATTCTCAGAACACTAGAACCAGGGAGCATCCATTGAAAATGCTTAGGAGAAGAATTAGGATTAATAAAAGGAAATATTTTTTCACGCAACACGTGATTAGTGTTTGGAATATGCTGCCACAGCAGGTGGTGATGGCTGCTAACCTGGATAGCTTTAAAAGGGGCTTGGGCAGATTGATGGAGGAGAAGTCGATCTATGGCTACCAATCTTGATCCTCCTTGATCTGAGATTGCAAAGGCCTTAGCAGACCAGGTGCTCAGGAGCAGCAGCAGCAGGCCATTGCTTTCACATCCTGCCTGTGAGCTCCCAAAGGCACCTGGTGGGCCGCTGCAAGTAGCAGAGTGCCAGATTAGATGGTCTCTGGTCTGTTCCAGCAGGCTCTTTCTTATGTTTTTACTGACTGTTGTACTGAGAGACCTTACACTTAGTTCCCCTTTCAGTTTGTTGAAATAAGCTAGCCATATGAATGGCTGTCCCCTTCTCAAGGCTACCCTGGGCTGTTTCAGTTAGGCTTGAGTTTTGGAGGGGCTTTTTCCTTCAAAAAATAAGAAGTTTTTGGGATTTTTTTCTGTGTGGAATCTGGCCAGTTGGCCTGTATATTTAAGCATCAGTTTAGCATCAATTTCACCCACAGCCCCCACCACAAAAGAGATTCTTGTGTTTTCTGTGATCTGGGAGGGGACTCAGTTCTTTGGAAGCCTGCTCAATGCCAGCACCAGGCCACCAGCCTTGGAATCTGGCCAGTTGGCCTGTATATTTAAGCATCAGTTTAGAAATTTAGTGCCCCAGCTCTCTCCTGTGCATGTTTCTGAGAACTCCTGTCCTTTATGTGGCTTCCAAAAGGCCAGAAACTTTTAAAAGTGACAGGAAACCTTCAGGCTTCACTTTTGTCTGCTAAGAAGACAAGAAAGATGTCAATGCAATCTGCTTAATGTAGTTGTATAGCCCTGGAGGAAGAAGGTACATCAGTAGGTAGAAAGTTAGACCAGAATCTCCAAGATAGCATTCTCAGAACTGCTATCAGTTCCATGCACAGATCCACTGAGCAGGCAGAAATTAGGGGGCTCAATGCATGATGAGGAAGTGATGCAAGAAGGAAAGCCTTAGATTTCGTAGGCACTGGGGAGCAGTGGCATAGCCACCAGGGGCCGAAGGGGTGTGCGATGCACCGGGCGCATGCCTGGAGGGGCTGCCCAAACCTCAAAAATGCATTTTAAAAATATTTTAGTGTTTTTACTTTGTCGGCCTGCAGGGCTTAATGTTTAGATTAGTAGAATGTTTGCGGCTCCAGATGTTCAGGAACTACAATTCCCATCAGCCTCTGTCAGCATGGCCAATTGGCCATGCTGGTAGGGGCTGATGGGAATTGTAGTTCCTGAACATCTGGAGAGCCGCAGGTTCCCTACCCCTGGACTAGTGGCACCAAAATTTCAGGTTATCATCAGGTGACATTCCTGATGATATCAGCCAGGTTTGGTGAAGTTTGGTTCAGGGGGTCCAAAGTTATGGACCCCCAAAAGGGGTGCCACCATTCTCCACTGTTTCCAATGGGAGCTAATAGTAGATGGGGCTTAAGAACATAAGAACATAAGAACTAGCCTGCTGGACCAGACCAGAGTCCATCTAGTCCAACATTCTGCTACTCGCAGTGGCCCACCAGGTGCCTTTGGGAGCTCACATGCAGGAGGTGAAAGCAATGGCCTGCTGCTGCTGCTGCTGCTCCTGAGCACCTGGTCTGCTAAGGCATTTGCAATCTGAGATCAAGGAGGATCAAGATTGGTAGCCATAGATTGACTTCTCCTCCATAAATCTGTCCAAGCCCCTTTTAAAGCTAAAGCAAAGGGCTTCCCTTTGAGGGTCCATAACTTTGGACCCCCTGAACCAAACTTCACCAAACCTGGGTGGTATCATCAGGATAGACTCTTGCTGATACCAGCCAGGTTTGGTGAAGTATGGTGGTATCATCAGGATAGACTCTTGCTGATACCAGCCAGCTTTGGTGAAGTATGGTTTATGGTTTACTATTAGCTCCCATTGGAAACAATGGGGAATGGGAGAACCCCTTTTGGGGGTCCATAACTTTGGACTCCCTGAACCAAACTTCACTAAACCTGGGTGGTATCATCAGGATAGTCTCCTGAAAGTAGCCTGAAATTTTGGTACTGCTTAACCATTGCTACCCTGACAGGCACACTCAATTTTCCCCCAGATATTGGTCCCTTCTGAGTGGATTTAAAGGGAGAATCTGGGCTCCCTAGATTTAAAAAAAAATGAAAGTATTGTTGAAGGCTTTCACAGATGGATTCAACTGGTTGTCGTGGGCGTTCTGGCCGTGTGTCGGTGGTTTGGTAGATCTTGTTCCTAATGTTTCGCCTGCATCTGTGGCTGGCGTCTTCAGAGGCGTATCACAGAGAGGAGTCTGTAATAAGAGAAGTCTGGACACAGTGTATAACAGACTTCTCTCTGTGATACACCTCTGAAGATGCCAGCCACAGATGCAGGCGAAACATTAGGAACAAGATCTACCAGAACACGGTCACGCAGCCTGGAAAACACACAACAACCAACATTGAAAGTGATGCTGTTTGTGGGGTGAGTGGGGAATCTACCCTGAAACAGCATCATTTTCAATGTTGTTTAAACTAGGGAGCCCAGATTCTCCCTTTAAAGTGGATTTAAAAGGAGAATCTGGGCTCTCTAGTCTAAACAACATTAAAAGTGATGCTGTTTCAGGGTGGATTCCTCCACCCACCCACCCCCAAACAGCATCACTTTCAATATTGTTTCAACTAGGGAGCCCAGATTTGTGAGTTGGGGCATGTGTTCAGATTTGTGAGTTGCGGCATGTTCTATAATGTGATTGTGACTTTGAGATGACATGGTGCAAAAATTGTTCTTTGGTCATAGTGGGGGAGGGCGGCCTTTGGTCTTGGGGAAGCCGTCCACAGGGTGGGGGGTGCAAAACTCAGATTTTGCACCGGGCTCCATTTCCCCTAGCTACACCTCTGCACCCAAGAAAGGGCTTTAACGAGGTTACGGGAGTGATGTTAGAGGGCTGCAGCTCTGCTGAGTTAAGGTATTTGAAAAAAAGGATCTGAAGCACCTTTTCTTATCGTCCATTCGGGTTAAATGGAAAGGCGTGCCTCGGGGTATCAGGTCCCTTGACATGTTTTGTGCCTCCCGGGGACCCTGAGAGCCTGGGTAGGTCTGGCGGCAGGGCGCGAAGGTCAATGGTGTCCCACTTTACCAGTGTTAAAATCTGGTCACCTTAGATATAAATCAAACTCTTCTTCTTCATCTACATCATCATCATCATGGCAACCATGTGGGTGACCATTGGAAATAATTTTCTGGTTTCTTATGCTCCTGCTGGAAGCATATGTGTAAAGACTGCGGTACTTCAGAGCAGCTTTCAAACATCAGTTTTGCCCAGAGCATTTCATGCGGAAGCGTTTCCAGTTGCCTTCTGTGTTGAGGTTGTAGTGTGACTGGGATGATTTTAATGCTCAAAGAACTGCTTTTAAATGTTTCTTCTGGCCTCCACAATGGTAACTAGGCTCCAGCCTTCAATTCTGTCATTCTGGCACTGATGTCAGTAGTGCTGTTGTGGAGTAAATTGCCTAGGAACTGCAGCTTGTCTGACCTTTAATGAAATAGCCTGTCCTTACGTCTGCCTAGCTAAAATAATTTTGCCAAGGAGCCTCATATCCAGCATCAGGTTGTTGAACAGGGGGATCCTGAGTTCAAAACGTTCTTAACGCCCGTCTGTTTGTCTCTCAGTTGCAGGAGCTGCCTTAATGCTGAACTGTGAATTGAACAACCTGCATCCCTTCCCTTTCTTGACGGGCAACCTGATTGGGTCGGATGTCTGTAAGTGGGACGTCGTTGTCCTAGGGGACATGTTCTACAGTGAAGAACTTGCAAACAGTCTTCATCAGTGGTTGAAGAAATGTATTTGCGCACATGGGACCAAAGTGCTGATTGGGGACCCTGGAAGACCTCACTTTGTGAGTCACCAGATTCAGAGTCAGTTGCACAAAATCACCGAGTATGCTCTCCCAGAGTCCACCCAGCAAGAAAACTATGGTTCAGCCAGCACCCTAGTATGGAATTACCGGCCTTGACTCTCAGTGGCCTTTAAACTTTAAAATGCTGGATTACATTGTGTGACTGAAAACACTTTGCTGTTTCTGGCCCATCCAAATTGTGGCTGAAGCCCATAAATAATTGTTCTGCGAAGACTCACCGGAAGAGCTTGTTCACACAAAGTGGGACAAAAGTAATAAAAATATTTTTCTTATAATTCCCATATACCTTAGTGGAAACAAACTTGTGTGCGTGCCAATAGGAGGCTGATGTTTCTCCAGAACCTAGTGAAAAATGGTTAAATCCTTAGCTGCCTCAAGATGACAGTGCTCTTCTGGTCCAGTCTACCCATGATGGGTAGATGTCTACCCATCCCACCTTTATTCCATCACAGTGTTATGGAAAAATATTCTCAAATAAGATCTCTAAACAAGGCGGTCAGCAGCAAGCTGTTTATTGAATACACGACTACAGGCGTGGAGAAAGGGCACCTAGGGTGCGGTCTCTCAAGTCTGTGTCACAGCACAGCTTATTTAAGACATCCTATACCGTCCCTCTTGTCTAATCCTGGATTGACACGGCGGGCTCACAATCTCTTTTCCCTTACATAGTACTTTCAAAGAATTTTAGTTTTAGCTGAATCATCTCTTAAGACATATATTGCAAACACACTTGATTTTAGCTATAATAATCACCATAGGTGGCACTTTCCTGTTATTGCATTAGTTGCTGATGTTAGCCGTTATACTTATTTCCCCATATCCTATTTCCTTTCATTATGTCTTATGTTCTACTTCCTCCTTATTTCATAACTGCTGTGGGTCAGCAACTTGTTATATTTCTTTAACAACCGAATCCAAACCTTTGTATAAGAATTCTAAGAAAATCTCTCATCCAAGCACTGATGGGGCCTCCTTGCCTTCAGTAAAGCGTTTCCATCTTGAGCCTCCAAGCTGTATCTTGGGGTGACATGAATAATCTTTTGCTTCAGAGACTTTTCTTACAAAAGGAATTTTGATTGGGGATCACAGATGTTAAGGTCCAGCCCCTAAGTCTTAAACAGTTTGCAATCTGAGTACATTATGGATTGCATTTACTGCCTATATTTCACATTACAAAATATACAGGCTCATCTGAGTTATGTGTGCATCAGGTATGCAACAATGATGCTGAAGTTGGTTCCAAGTTCTTTATTCACATTTCCAAGGTCCTTATTCGTGAACCCAATCCCAAATATGGAGTATAATTTAAGAGCTTTGAACCCCAAAATAAAGTTCGGACCACCATACATGATAAACCCCCACATGCTGGTTGCTCTGCCCACCAAGTGGATTTATGCTCTTTCCGGGTCCAAAACTCCGTTCTTGGGACTACTATATTTCTCAGAAAAACTTGGAGAGTCAGGGCAAGAAGATTAAAGGAGAGAAAAATTAAAAATAAAATAAGTGAAAGGAAGATAAGAACAAACAATAACTGGGATAATTCCCACTGAACTTGACCTGGAACGTTAATTTATTAGACGGAGTCAATTAAGGGGGAGGAAGGGAACAACTTAAAGCAAACAACCAAGAAATTTAAATGAGGGTGAAAACGAACCCTTGAGAAGGGGAAATATATTAGCTGCTTGTTTATTTGTTATAACATATGTTAAGTACATGGGTCAACATTTGACCAAAAGTGAAGGTCAAAAGTTAATTTTTATAGACAAAAACGGACTATGTTGGATTCCTAAGTGTTGAAATGACTGAATGTAATATGTAAAATGTTTTAAAATAAAAACCATTTTTCCAGAACAAAACTCCGTTCTTGTGCCAGCTGCTCCAAAATGGGATGACCCCAAGACATGCAGACCCTGGGGTGGAGCTGTAACCCAAAATAACCTTTGACCTACCCAGATCCACAGCTTCCATTATTCTACATCAAAACTTTGGACCAGTCCCTCCTCCTGCATAATATTACAATTATTTTTCTCTGCAAAAACCCGCTGTCTTGAAAGTTAATGATTCTTTTTTAAAGAGTTAATGTATCGTGAGCACTAGTTTAGCTTTTGTGGTTTTTTTAATCTAGTAACGTGCAATTCTGGTTAATTCTTGCAAAGGTTTGTGAAGCTGTACTATAAAGTAAACTTTCAACAAACGCTTTCCTTCTGTGTCTTCAGGTCTGTTTCTCAGGGCAATGCTAAGTGCCTCTTATCTATACTGGCTTTGATCAATTGTGTGGAAACGGATCTTCTTCTTCACATATAAACGGCAAAATAGTTCTTGATAATAGTAACAGTAATGGTAGCAACTATTACTAATGGTATTACCAGACCATCTGGGGTTCATTCACTTGATCATTTTGCAGTATTATACAAGTCATCACACGTCAAGGATGCCCTTCCATGCTCTATGTCAAACAAGTCAGCCCCTATGCCTGTGGTGGCGAACCTTTGGCACTCCAGATGTTATGGACTACAATTCCCATCAGCCCCTGTTAGCATGGCCAATTGGCCATGCTGGCAGGGGCTGATGGGAATTGTAGTCCATAACATCTGGAGTGCCAAAGGTTCGCCACCACTGCCCTATGCCAAAGAATAAATGGCCATAAATCTAACTTTTAAAAACCACAGCACTCAGAAACCAGTGGGAGAACATTTTAATCTTCCAAGTTATTCCACTGCTGACCTAAGATCAGGGGTCCTCAATCAGAGAAGGTTCAAGGGGAAATTACAACCCAAGATTGCTGAATTTAACTTTAGTTACAACTTCAGAACAAGGGACCCCTCCAGGCTGAACAGGGCCATAGGACTCTTATTTCACTACAGAGGATAATTTTCTGCCCCTAAGCATTTCCTCTCTAATCAAGCTGACTACAGTGGGCAACTTGTTCCTGCCTTCAAACTCCCCATGCCATTACCTGAGGAAGGTGGCCCTTTACCAATGGATTTCTAGAAAACTGGGGAACAGTGTGAACAAACAGGTAATGACGATGATACCAGGAAGGCAGACCAGGAATATTTAGGAATGCATAAATCTCGCTTAAGCATTTCCTTCACTCATGCATGTGAATGTAAGCTTGCCTTGGACAAGAAGTCACCAGAATGTGAGTGGAAGAAGGGAGGCGATGCAACATCTTTGACCTGCTTACTGAAGGCAACAGACAGTTTTCTTTCAATAGGAACATTTGTGTAAGCACATCAGCTGACCACATTTATTATTGTTGTTGTTGTTATTATTTATTGTGTTTATAGACCCCCTCCCCCGGAGGGCTCAAATGCTCCAATCCAAATGCTGTCACATTCTAATGACCCAACCTTGTAAAACCCCTGGAGCCCATCAACCCAATCAATGACTCCAGGAGACTTAAAAGTATAAATAGGTATTTAAGGAGTTTTTTTAAAAAGGAAATAAATAAAAACAATCAGATCTCAATATTACCATTTTTCTTAGAGAAAACAAATAAAATAGAACAATTAGACTTTACCTAACAAATAGTTTCCAACAAACTTTACTTAAGAAACTTTCTTTCTTGCTGTAAAAGCAAGAAGGCAGAAATACAACTTATTGGCTTATTTTGCCCCAGCAGGAGTTGAACAGAACTCCTGCTGGGAGCAATACCCCAGAGCTAGAGACTGAATTATAAGACCACAGGTCACATTCTTTTGCTGATAGCTTTAGATGCTACATCCACATATATCCAGCAGACCCAGAGGAGCCCCTTTGTCTAGCAAATGTATTTACCCATGGCAGCGAGAAAGATAACAGCTCCTGAATACCCCGACGTTCCTGTAAGCAGCCCAGATGTTTGACGCCTCTTGCCCACACTGTAGAACATAGGTGTCAAACTCACTGCCCTCCAGATATTATGGACTACAGTTCCCATCATCCCCTGTAACCACCATGCTGGCAGGGGATGATGGGAACTGTAGTCAGAGGTGGGATCCAGCAGGTTCTCACAGGTTCCCGAGAGTAGGTTACTAATCATTTGTGTGTGCCGAGAGGGGGTTACTAATTGGTGATTTTACCATGTGATGTTTGCCTTAGTTACGCCCTCCTCTCAGCAGTAGCACGCAGAACTTGAAGTAGTCTAGCAGGAGGTGCACTGGCGTGCGTGGCAGCCTGCGCCTGCGTGTATTCGTTTCCCGCCCAAGGACTGGCGCAGCGGCTGCGTCCTTGCCACAGCCCCGCCCAGGAATGCCCTGCCCCCGTCGTGCCCCACCCAGCCCCATTGGTGCTACGCCACAGTTTGAATCCCACCACCATGGGAACCTGTTACTAAAATTTTTGGATCCCACCACTGACTGTAGTCCATAACATCTGGAGGGCCGCAAGTTTGACACCTGTGCTGTAGAACATAATGGTCTTATCACTTGTATACAGAGTACCATAAACATGCTGATATCGATGCAGGAATGTAGCAATCAGGATGCAGATGAGCAGACAGTCTTACACTTAAAGCTTACATTGTTTAAGAACATCCTGGATGTTTGGGAGCTCCTGAAGATGTTTGACGTGTGATAATTTGTTGCAATCCTAAATCTCTTTGAAATGTATATGGCGTTTGCTTTGATGTAGCCAGTCGAAACCCCTTAAAAGCCCTGGACTTTCAACAGTTCAAGGCAGCTCTCCTGGTGCTGACAAGACCTATGCTGGTTTAAGACATAAATTCTTTGCTTTAAATTTGGCTGTGGCTTTATTAGCTGGGAAATCTGTCTCTCCATTTCTCCTCTGGCTTGAGGATAAAAGGGTTCCTTGCTCCTTTGGCTTAAGCGCTGAAACAGAAACCCTATTTGGAGCGCTATCACTGCTAAAGAAGAATGAAGCCCATGGCATCTTATTAACAAAGTTGGAATCTTACCCAGAAACCCAGTGGCAGTTTGCATCCTGGCTTTAAAGTCCAGACTGCAAGCCCAAAGAATGAACAGCTTTTATAGCATTTTAGCCATTGGCCATCCCAATGAGGTCACCTCAAATCAACCCTCTATATGTAAATTAAGCCAAGATCTCTGTTAGTCAAACTACCTACGGTGACACTTGTTTTATCAAAAAGATAGGCGTAGTGATCATGTGCCTCTCATAGCCTGGGAGACTTGAAATAATGTCACTTTATAAAATCAAGCTTCCGTATAGTCCTACGGTGCTTTAGGTCAACGTCCAACTAAAAGCTGAAAGGGGAAGGAAGAATGTCTCATTTGTAGGTCATCTGCGTGACTATGCGGAAAACAGCTGGAAAGATCTTGGCAGGCTGACAAGACATGCTCCCCATTAGCTTCCAAGACACTCAAGATCACTTGACTTTTACAGTGAAGGAAAAGGATATAAAAGCTCAAGGTAGACTTTCTCAGACAGAAAAAAAAAATTCTGCCTTCTATTTAAAAAGCTATACAAAATATAATATACATTTTCCCAAAAGGCTCTCTACTGCTTTATCAAATGGGAGCACAGAGCAGTGCGGAAAGGAAGAACCTGTCAGGCCTGGCTCCCACCCGGTCTGGCATCACGGAGCTGGGGCCAAGGTCACACCTGCGCTTGCTGTTATCTGTATGTTAGTGGGCCATTCTGTTTCTATCCCTGTGTTTGTAACTAGTGAAGTATGCTGCCGTCAGTCCTCCCTGGCCTCGGGCGGATTGTGTCTATCTATTGCTTGTCCTTGAATACTGGAACATAACAATACTGAATTAACCACTGTGCTTTCCTTATCCATCCTACTGTGGGAACTGGTGGGAGGGGGGAGTCAGTAGAAGTGGGAAACTTGGAGATATATGCAAGCTGTAGAAGCCGAGGCCCCAGCTCTGGCTTTCTGCAGCTAAGGTTCAGTAAAGCTCTTGAACTTTTCCTCTCAATTATTGATTGGGGTAACAGACCCTTACAGAACCCCAGGATTTTGCCATCTCAAGAAACAGGGGCGTACCTAGGCAAACTGGCGCCCGGGGACAAAACCTGAGTTTGGCGCCCCCACCCCCCACCCGGTGTATGGGTGGCCACCCTCCCCCACCATGACCAAACAATGATTTTTTGTACCAGCTCACAAAACACCTCCCACTCCCATCAAAACATACATGGCTCTCTCCCCACCAACTATTTTCCTAATTTCCTAATCACAACAACCCTTTGAGGTAGGTTGTTAGCCTGAGAAACAACTCCAAGCCAGTGCAAGTGGGTATTAAGCATGTAAATCTCTCACAAATCACCCCCAGCAAAACATTTACCAAACAAATGTCAGCATCATCTCTCACAAAACACCTCCAGTGGAAACAGCATCACTTTCAATAGTGTTTAAACTAGGGAGCTCAGATTCTTCTTTTAAATCCACCTTAAAGGAAGAATCTGGGGTCCCCGGTTAAAACAAAATTGAAAGTGATGCTGTTTGGGGGTGGATTCTCCCCCACCCTGAAACAGCATCACTTTTGAGGGTTGGAGATTCAGATGAAACAAATACCATATTCGGCTGGAATCTGGGCAAATTTGGGCACATTCGGACAAAAATTGTCCGATTATGTCCTGCCCAAATATCAACAAATGTGAATGCAAGGTATTTGGGTTTTGGGGGGTATTTTTGGTGTTTTTTCGGCCTGCAGGGAGTGCATTTTTAAAGCTAGCGGCACCATGATTTCAGGGCATCATCCAAAGACTGCCCTGATGATACCACACGAGTTTGGCGATGTTTGGTTCAGGGGCAGCAAAGTTATGGATGCCCAAATGGAATGCCCCTATCCCCATTGTTTTCAATGCGAGCTAACCTGAGATGGGGGCTACCCATTTGAGGGATCATAACTTTGGTCCCCCTGAACATAACTTCACCAAACTTGGGTGGCATCATAAGAATAGTTAACAGATGATACCCTGAAATTTTGGTGTCACTAGCTTTAAAAATACATCCCTTCCAGGCACCCCAAGATATTTGCCCAAGATTCTTTGTTTTGCAGTGACTTTGCTCCATTGTAGCTAATGAGGAATTTCTGAGGCAGGCTGCACATTTTTGAATATCTTCGCCAGACTTTCAAGGTGGCTCCAAGAGGCCTTGAGTAATAGCATCCAAGCTTGGTGAGCTTTGCTTCTGGAGTGGGCAGGGGCGGGGGGGAGAGTTGAGAGAGTTCTGAGAGAACTCAGCACACAGGCTTTCATGTGCAGGAGCGGGGAAACAAAATAAGCCTTTTGGGGGCCCATAAAATTGAACCCCCAGAAGCAAAGGTCTCCAAACCTTGATGCTATTACAAGGAGGCCCTCCTGGAGCCACCCTGAAAGTCTGGTGCCTCTATCTTCAAAAATGTGCAGCCTGCCTACACACTCAGAAATTCCCCATTGGCTACAATGGAGCAAAGTCACTGCAAAACAAAGAATCTTGGGCAAATTTCTTGGGGCGCCTGGAAGGGGTGTATTTTTAAGGCTAGTGACACCAAATTTTCAGGGTATCATCTGTTAGCTATTCTTATGATGCCACCCAAGTTTGGTGAAGTTATGTTCAGGGGGACCAAAGTTATGGTCCCTCAAATGGGTAGCCCCCATCTCAGGTTAGCTACCATTGAAAACAATGGGGATGGGGGCACCCCCTTTGGGGGTCCATAACTTTGCTTCCCCTAAACCAAACATCACCAAATTTGGGTGGTACCATCAGGACAGTCCCTGGATGGTACCCTGAAATTTTGGTGCCACTAGCTTTAAAAATGCGCCCCCTGCAGGCCGGAACGTGAAAAAACACTTTAAAAATTTAAAAACACACTAACGACCCTGAAATGTTGGCGCCCCCCCACGTGACCAAATGGGGGCGCCCGGGGACAAAGGGTACCCCCTGTCCCTAGGCAGGAATGCCACTGTCAAGAAACCAAACTGGTTTCCACACTCTTCAATGCTGCAGGTGCAAAGCTAAGCACAACCAAAGATGTGTTTCTACTTTGCGACTCCTGGAAAGAACAGATGTGCTTTTGACCTCTGAAGTGCACAGCTGGCCAACAGGTAGCTTTCAGTGATATCCCTGACTCCCATCGGTCAGGTAATATGACAGGCTTTGTATATTTGATGGTTATTTGCTCGGGCTTGAGTAGTGTGTTATTTGTGTTTAAATAATTAATTGGTTAGATTTGTAAATCGACCCAGTTGGGTCTATGGCTAGTTGTGCTCTTTCTGCAATCCTGAAAAGAATCTGGGACTTCGGCAACATGCAGAGCAAAACAGGGGAACAAGCAAGCAATGGAATGCTGCTCTGCAAAGGCATCTCATTCAAAACTTTTTATTTGAAAAAGCTGTAGTAATTTCTATCAAAGATGTGCGGCAAAAACACGGCTTACTCAGATGGGGCTGAACAACGCGTTTTGAGAAGAAATACAAAAACCTACCCAACAGGACTTAACAGTAATGTGCCCCCTAGTGGTCACGGAAGGCCAAAGGTTAGTATCCTGGTCTGAACGAATATATACAGAGCCACAGAGTAGTGCTTTTCTCTACACGCACATCCATATTCCGCTTAGCCACTAGCAAAATGAAAGAATTCACATTTGAAACTTGAACAAAGCCAGAGGTTTTATTGTGACAGCATGAAGAAAACACATGTTCACTTACAAGATGTATTTTGAAACATACCTAGTCCCAAGGGGGTGCCCGATAAGGCGTTTAAACCCTGTCAGTTCCCAATCCTGGCTGGCTCACTCCATGAACTACACACCTTTACTTATTGTCCACTTTTTGCTAGTGCAGGACTTAACAGTGCAAAACAAAGCACCCTAAGCAGAAGGGCACCTTCGGATTTAGTCCAATTATTTTGTAACATTGGAGTTCTCCAGTAGATAAACATTAAGAAAAAAATCTCCCCATTTTAAACACATAATGTGGAGTAAAAATAACAACGATAACAATGCCCTTGGGTTGTTGTTTTCTTAGAACGTTGACAGAACACGAATACTTCTCTTGGACAGGAAGTTATTTGTGTGATGACAAATCACTCCAGCGGGGAACTAATATAAGCTTCTGATTTACCTGTTTCTTCCCAATTTTATTCTCCCCAACAGAGAGCTCCTGTCTGCCCTTTTACACAGGAACGTGAACATTAGTAAACAGTCCATGAAACTTGCTTAAATTTGTTTGGTCCAACCAGCTGTTCCAGGGCTTCTCGGGAACGGTCTGCAAAATACATGGCAAGGACAGTAAATATGGATGAGTCATTCAGTGTTTCCCTAAAATTAAGAGAAGGGTCAGATGTCAAAACTTGAAAACTGCTTCTGCACAGCAGGTATTTCAAATGTAAATTCTCCTGTGGAACTCTAGCACTTGCAGAGCCTTCCCTTGCAACACCTGGCCCTGAATCGAGCAACTTTTTAGATTACTCCTGTCAGATAGCTTCCTACCAACCAATCCATGGCTGGAAAACTACATATCCAGTTTTCTGACTCAGAGAATAGTCTGAAAGTACCTGTGATATTGTTCTACCCTGAAGCTAAGGAACGCTCAGCACAGTAGACCACCAAGGAACAGTTATGCATTCCACTCCATATTCTTTGGAGGAAAAAGAAGGCACATGACTAACACATATATATACACACACACATATAAATATATGCATATTTTAAATTACAGAAACATGCCTGGAATTGGGGTGTGGTGGGAGTTCTGGGTTGTATGGCTATGTTCCAGTAGCATTTTCTCCTGATGTTTTGCCGACATATGTGGCTGGCATCCTCAGAGGCATCTTAGGAGGATGCCAGTCACAGATGCAGGCAAAATGTCAGGAGAAAATGCTACTGGAACACAGCCATACAACCCAGAAACTACGCAACACCCCATTGATTCTGGCTGTGAAAGCCTTCAACAATACCTGGAATTATTTACTTTTTATCACTGTGCCAAGGACAAAGCAACAGATCAAATCAGTGAATTGGGATGATCTTGCAGTCAACCTCCAAGATTTCCTTATGGAATTTCTAGTAAAAAAATTTATTATTAGCCAATATTTATATAATGTAATGGCCAGCTATGTTTGCAACTATCTAGAAGGCCATGAAGGAGCTAGAAATTCTTAAGTGTAAGAATGTGTCACTTGTAATCAAGAGCAAGTTAATTCATATCATTAGTATTCTCTGTTACTGTGTATGGGTGTGAAAGTTGGGCAATGAAAAAAAGCTGACTGGAAGAAAGTCGATTTTCTCTCTTTCTCACAATACTAGAAAGGTACTAGAACCAAAGGGCATTCATTGAAAATGATGGGGGGAAGAATTAGAACTAATAAAAGGAAACACTTCTTCACGCAACATGTGATTGGTGTTTGGAATATGCTGCCACAGGAGGTGGTGATGGCCACTAACCTGGATAGCTTTAAAAGGGGCTTGGACAGATTTATGGAGGAGAAGTCGATTTATGGCTACCAATCTTGATCCTCTTTGATCTGAGATTGCAAATGCCTTAGCAGACCAGGTGACCGGGAGCAACAGCCGCAGAAGACCATTGCTTTCACATCCTGCATGTGAGCTCCCAAAGGCACCTGGTGGACCACTGCGAGTAGCAGAGAGCTGGACTAGATGGACTCTGGTCTGATCCAGCTGGCTTGTTCTTATGTTCTTATGTTCCTTTGAAACGTGGTGTTGGGAGAGCGTTTGATGGATACCAGGGACCGCCAAAAGGATAAAGCAGAGAGTTCTAGATCAAATCAAGCCTAAACTGTCCCAAGAAGCTAAAATGACTAAACTGAGGCGATCGAGATCTGATCGCATTATGAGAAGACCGGAGTCACTAGAAAAGACCATGATGCCAGCAAATGTCAAAGGCAGCAAGAAAAGAGGAAGACCCAACATGAGGGCAGACGGAGTCTATCAAGGAAGTCTTGCTCAGTTAGCAAGACGTGAGTAAGGCTGTTAATAATAGGACATTTTGGAGATCATTAATTCGTAGGGTCGCCTTAGTCATTAACGACTTGACAGTAGTTAACACACACACCCCAGCTCTCTGAAGTCTAGTGCAGAACAGCCCAGGCTCTTTACATACTAAAAACAAAGAGAAATTTGTTCTCTGTGTTATCTTCATAATGCAGTGGTCAGAGAAGGGCTACAGGTGGTTCCAGAGGTATCAGTGGCACTCTGTCTCTTTCTGTGAGCATTATAATGACAACTACTCTTTTAAAGGAGGACAGATGTGATAATATATTTTGTTCTATTGGTCTCCTGTACCAGTGGCAGATAGGCCCAATTTGAAAGGCGGAAAGAGAAGTATGAGGAAGGAGAGAATGAGCAAGCAGAAAACAAAGGGGTTAAAAGCTTCCTGGGGAAAAGATGCAGATCCTGGGGAAAGTAAGAGAATGTTACAGACAACACCTCTGATAAAAGAATTCTCTACACGGAGTATGCTCAAGACACAACACTAGATGTGGCAGCATTAAACTTCTGCCTTCACAAACAAACCCTCCTTTTTTCCTCCTCCATCTCACACAGCTGTAAAACTATAATTGCCGTTTTCTGTGGAATGTAACTGAATTATAGCCTCTTGCCATAACAAGTGGTGCCTCCCACTTATATCAGGGGGCTAGTTCTTTATCACTGTAGGGCAGAGGTCTGTGCCCAGCCTGTATGCTAAACGCGAGAGTTGATAGTTAAACTGGAGGAGAGGAAGGGGCTATGGCTCAGCAGCAGAACATGTGATTTGCAGACAGAAGGTCCAGGCATTTCCAGTTAAAAGGGCCAGGTGATGCGAAAGACCTCTGCAAGAAACTCTGGACAGCCATCTACAGAAAATGGTGCCGACGCAAGCCCTTAAACTGTGCCCCCTCCAACCTCTTGGGATCTGGATGCTATGCCCCTATTGATACACCCCAAGATCGCATTAGCCTATTTTGTCGCTGAATCACACTGACTGCTCATATTTAACCTACTGTCCACCCATAACCCAAGATATTATTGTCACACACCACTTCTTAATGGTGTATCCTCCATCCAGAGAAAAAGGGGGGGAGGGGAAGGGAGACTAAGGGAGAGGGAAAGAGAGAGGAGAGAGAGAGAAAGGGGGAAGAAAGGGGTTGAGGCAACCAAAGTGTTTCACTCCCGTACCATTTCACCTTCTCACAATAGAGATACAGTACTGTAGTACTGTCCCCTTCTTAGATTCTGCACAGGACTGAGAAAGCAGCTCAGGCGGCCTGATCCAAACCCCTAAAGGGTGCTTTATAGAACATGATTCTCCTACTCAGACACTGCTTCTGTGTTGTAATATACATGGATGCCACTCTTTACGTGAATAAATATTTGTCTCTTTTACCACTTGCCCACACCCTGAGAAGTAGCAACTAATCACAACTTTCCATCGCATGTGTACTTAGTGAAACATATGTGTACATTTTCTCATTTGATGATGCACATGTGGGTTACTTGTAGCAATAACAATAATGCTGATATAAAAATAGTAAATGAAACTTAATTGGGTCCTTAGCAATATTTCTCATGTAACATTTGAAAAATGCATTAAACTGGAAGATGTTATTTCTAAATGTTAGGCCCCGCACATGTTACGCCCCTGATAGGAATTCCATGGTACGCAGCACCACCTGATTTTAAAGTATTCTGTCCCTATCCCTGATTAATGATGACTCCCGTGGCATTTTACATGTAGAGATGCATTCTTTGTCTTGTTACAGAGTCAAGGATCAGAATTCAGAAAGAGAGATACTAGTGAACAGAACCTCTGTTTGCAGCATCTTACAGGGTTGATGAGCAAAAAGCCTCCTTAAATATGTAATGCAGCAGGAATCCACTGCTGTAGTAAGTACAGAATCACGTTTCAAATGCATTCAGCGCAATAAGAACTAAACCACCTTCCCTTATGTGACTCTATGCATAAATAAATAGTAATAACCCCACTCAGTTTTTGTACTTTAGAAAGTAAACACAATCCAAATATGATGACTTCCAATAATAATATAAACACTGTACGATTAAAGACACGTGAAAATTGACTAACGTGCACAGTTAAAATTCAGGTACAGTTTTAAAAGCCGTTCTGAATAAATTCTACTTTGCCCATTAAGTGATGGGAAGTCATTCTTTTCTCCTGGATAAAAACGGGCAGGATAAAAATATGAAAGGCAGACAAAGCTGTAGGTATAACTATTACATTTCTACTATCACAGGATAGGGACTAGTTTTATTTCTAGCATATGTTGTGACAGTGGTTGGCACTAGCTAGACATTGTAGAGAATTTCTAAGCTGACCTCCTGAGAAGCCATTCCCTTTGGTGTTTTGTTCTGGCACTGTTTCTTGGGAGAGTGATGGGAAGGAAGGCAAACCAAGGCCCAAGCATCTGGTGGGCACCAAGTTGGCCATGAAGCAAGGTTTGGAGCAGGATCTAGGCAGGGAAAGAATACGTCAAGCAAGTGCATCAAAGCCTGGCACGTCTGGACCAAATGCTGTGCAAAAAGAATGTTGCCACCACAAAGGCCTCCAGCAGTGTCTGGGCACGTAGGTGTGTTTTCTCCATCAGCAAGGATACATGCCAAAGAGAAACAATGTTTTGTCTCAGTTAGCAGGCTGGGAATGAAGACAGGAGCAGAGTTGTTGTTTGGTTTTTGTCCTTTTCAAAACAGTATCCACAAGAAGACCTCTAGAGCTCTTTTTTACACGCAGGAAAATTGCAGCAGCAGACTCTTGGAATTGTTTGGAAAGACAATGAACATCCTGATGACGGAGGCACACCTCTTTCCCCCTCACTGCTGCGGGAGACTCAGTCTGGTCTTGGTACCAATCCGCTTGCCGCTACTCCCCCATAGAGGGCATGTTAATCGCATTTGCAGATTATACCAAATTAGGAGGGGTAGCGAATACCCTGGAGGACAGCGGCAGGATTCAAAATGATCTGGACAGACTAGAGAGCTGGGCTAAAATGAACAAAATGAATTTCAACAGAGATAAATGTAAGATTCTACACTTAGGCAGAAAAACTGAAATGCACAGATATCGGATGGGTGACACCTGGCTTGACAACACTACATGTGAAAGGGATCTGGGAGTCTTAGTAGACCACAAACTGAACATGAGTCAGCAATGTGATATGGCAGCCAAGAAAGTCAATGCAATTCTGGAATGCATCAATAAGAGTATAGTGTCCAGATTGAGGGAAGTAGTTGTACCACTCTACTCTGCATTGGTCAGACCTCACCTAGAGTACTGCGTTCAGTTCTGGGCACCGCAGTTTAAGAAGGATATTTACAAGCTGGAACGTGTCCAGAGGAGGGCAGCCAAAATTGTAAAAGGTCTGGAATCTATGCCCTATGAAGAGAGTCTTAGGGAGCTGAGGATGTTTAGTAGGAAGAAGTGAAGGGGGGGGGGTCATGATAGCTATGTTTAAATATTTGAAGGGATGTCATGTCAAAGAGGGAGCAAGCTTGTTTTCTGCTGCCTCAGATACTAGGACATGGAGTACTGGATTCAAGGTCAGGAAAAGAGATTCCACCTTAGGAAGAACTTTCTGACTTGTCAGGGCTGTTCTACAGTGGAATTCACTGCTTCGGAGAGGAGTGGCATCTCCTTCTTTGGAGGTTTTTAAACAGAGGCTGGATGAACATGTCGGGAGTGCTTTGATTGTGTGTTCCTGCATGGCAGGGGGTTGGATTTGATGGCCCTTGTGGTCTCTTCCAACTTTATGATTCATTGATCGTGCAACTTGAAAAACAGACCTATTCCAATAATGCTGCAAACTAAGACACTGGAATATCTTCCCCTATATG
Source organism: Sphaerodactylus townsendi (assembly GCF_021028975.2). Taxonomy (NCBI): domain Eukaryota; kingdom Metazoa; phylum Chordata; class Lepidosauria; order Squamata; family Sphaerodactylidae; genus Sphaerodactylus; species Sphaerodactylus townsendi. The sequence goes on from NC_059430.1 coordinate 26,743,344, forward strand.
TGATTTTCAGGTGCCTGTTCTCCTTTAGGCTCCAGTTAAACATGTTTTTATTCATTCAATTCATGGCCTTGAAAGCCCGTGGTTGCTATCTCTGATTTACTGCAGTAGATTGTTGTGCATAATTGACCATTTTGTAGCCCATCTTGGAGACCTAAATTAAATTGCAAGATAAAGTACATTTTAGAATCAGGACTTTGCACCTGTACCTACATCCTGTGCATGCGGTTCCTTTGTGCATTTTTAGGTGGAGTTGTACTTTTACCACATCCTGACTTTTCAGCTGAATCAAACTGTGCAGCTTGAAACTTTAGGCAGGTAATTTTCCATCCTCACTTTTCTCACCTGATCTTCATGCGTGAGCAAAGCTAAGAGGTACAGTTGCATAGCACGGTTACTTGAATAAGTATTCTGAATTAGCTAAACATGTCAGCCCCAGCCAACAATTCACCTGTTATCAGAGGGCATCCATGAAACAGAAGAATATATATCATAGGACAGCAAGTCAGGACAGCTTCCACAGCCACGTCAGTCAGATTCACACAGCGCTCCATATGGATCTCCTGTTAATGAGAATGGATACTAATATCAGTGACTATTAAGAACATAAGAACATAAGAACAAGCCAGCTGGATCAGACCAGAGTCCATCTAGTCCAGCTCTCTGCTACTCGCAGTGGCCCACCAGGTGCCTTTGGGAGCTCACATGCAGGAGGTGAAAGTAATGGCCTTCTGCGGCTGTTGCTCCCGATCACCTGGTCTGTTAAGGCATTTGCAATCTCAGATCAAAGAGGATCAAGATTGGTAGCCATAAATCGACTTCTCCTCCATAAATCTGTCCAAGCCCCTTTTAAAGCTATCCAGGTTAGTGGCCATCACCACCTCCTCTGGCAGCATATTCCAAACACCAATCACACGTTGCGTGAAGAAGTGTTTCCTTTCCTGATCACTATTGCAACCAAATCAGCAATTAAAAAATCCCAATACTATTATATCAATAAAATATAACATTTTCTAATAACGATACTTTGAATTGGGGGTTGTTACCTTTAAATTCTTTGAACATATTCCACTAACGAGTGCTATAACGCCATCATCAGTAACCTGAATGGGAAAAGCAGACTTCTTATCGGTATACGGATTAAAAACACAACACACGTGTACATTTACGAAAGAAACAAACCTGCACAGTTATGGAAACACCCATCACTTTTGTTTTATACAGGTTTTGATAAACATGGATTTTATACTAAGTGGAATCTAGAATTACTTCTTGTCTCCAGAATGATTCAGAAACCACCAGTGTTTATTTATAACGAATGGGCTCGTGACAATACGGGGAAGTTATGGGAGATGAGTCAGCATTAGCCTAACTAAAAATAACTTAAGGGAACTGCATGGGGAGTGAGGGCGAGAAGGAAATTTTATATATTACCATCCACAATAGTGAAGCAACTGAAGATACTTTCTTATTTGGGGCTATATACAGACATAACAATAAACCCTGGTTACAATCTATGGCTTGGATCAAACCCTAGTAAATTTCATGACATCTGAATGTAAACAGTTCAACAAAACTGGGCTTTGCTGTTTGGCAGCAAACTAGGATTCCCAAACTAGGGTTTGTGGTAGCCTTCTTAACCACAGATTACACTATTTGTACTCTGATGGAGCCTTGGAATTCACAAACCATAGTTTGTTGAGTAGCCCTGCACCATGCACATGTCTGATCACAGAGAAAGAGCAGGGAATGTCCTCCCAGCGGCGGCTGGTGGCAGGGAGTGAATCAGAAGTAAGAAGCAGACTAACAGGGGCTCACGCACAACCAATCAAAGTTTGTTGCACAAAGCAATGAAAAGTAGAGATTTACCAAACACTTTGGGCAACTCCTTCAAGTGACAGATGGGTTGTGGTTGATATGACATATCACATAAATTACACAGACCTGTACTAGTGAAACAGTGTGCATTCCTATGATCTTACTAGGTGATTAATGAAAAGTTTTTTTCATGTCTATGTATTTTTGTTTCTATACATACTCAATCTTTTCCTAACCACTCTTCTGTGATTTTAAAATAATTAGGAGATCTCTCATTCCAAGAGCCAGGTGGTCTCTAAGATGCTACTGGACTTCAATATAGCAGTACTACTTCAAACCAGCATGGCTACCTTCTGAAACTCTTATTTCAAAACACTATTTACTGTTCACTATCCTAAGGTTTACGACCCAGAGCAAGACTCATTCTCAATCATTCTCAAACACTGAGGTTCCTTCCGCACATGCAGAATAATGCACTTTTAATCCACTTTCACAATTGTTTGCAAGTGGATTTTGCTATTCCGCACAATAAAATCCAGCTGCAAAGTGCACTTAAAGTGGATTGAAAGTGCATTATTTTGCATGTGAGGAAGGGGCCTGAAAGAATCACTGTGGGTGGGCCTCTCATTAAGTAACAAAGGCTGTCGCTGATTTACATTTGCTTGTTTGTTTGATGGACTGACTTCCCCATCAAGTGGGCTCAAGGTGGCACACATTACAATAATAATAATAATTACAATAATTACACACATTACAGTAATAATAAATCAACAATATTAAAATACCAAAATCTCTATGCCCTGTTCAACAGTTAGAGACCACTCAGGATGGAAAACAAGGAAGATAGGAAGGGTGTAAAATAGTAAACCAAAAGGAAGGGAAAGGGAAGGCAATTAGGTTGGACACCATTGCTGCCCTCAACCACAGGCCTGGCAAAATAGCTGTTTTACTGGCCCTGTGGAACTGAAGCAAGTCCCAGAGGGCCCAGGTCTCATTTGAAAGAGTGTTCCAACAGGCTAGGGCCAAAGCCAAGAAGGATTTTACTGTATTTTTTCCATTCCCATTTGAAAGCCCCTTATGGGAAATGCAAGGCATAAATATTTCCACAGATAGGGACCAATGGACTGGGGCGGGGGGGGGGGATTAGCTGTTTACAAAAGGGAAAATGCAAGATGTTGTAGTTTGTGTATACCAGCGTGGAACTCAGTAATGATACCACAAAATAAAATTACAAGAAATGAGACACTGTGAAAGACAAGGTCTGACAGTTAGGCCCGAGTGAACCAAAGAAGAATTAAAGTGTAGCTTTTGCCCTATGTTTTATCTGAAGTCAGTATATTCAGTGAATATATCCAAAAATAAAATGTATTGATGTTAGACAGTTATGTACCATAGGTTTCTTTCCACTGTTCTCTGTCCAAAGTTACTTCTGAACTAGGTCAGGTTGACCCTAACTCATGAAGGGAACATAGGAAAGATGAAGCAATTTCCTGAAGTCTTCGCTGATAAAGTAATTTTGGCCAAGTATAAGAAAATGAACTTTGGCAAGTATGAGTGTCAGCACAATTCTTTCTTTATATTTCTTTGTTAAATTTAATATGCAACTACATTAATATGTAATTCTGCATCAGTCTTGCCTAATTATAGTTGTTTGTATCTGCCTATAAAAAACCTGGCATCCCTGTTGATTCAGAGAGGGATACCGTTCCTTATCCTTGTGGTAAGCTCTTCATTGTGCACAATAAAATTTTTATTAATGACTCTCTCTATATCTTGTTGGTTCAAATTCCTGGCTGGCAAGTCCCATCTCCTGGTGGGTCAGAATTCCCCATTAACTGAGTGATTACAAACATATACAAATAACTTTATTGCACATAAAATAAAATTTAAAAACAAAAATTTAAAGAACCGGCACCAAGCACCTGAGAACTGATTCCCACACACTCGTACACACACTTACACACACCAGCAAGGGAGGAAATTGGGATGTTTTAGGGAAGGGCATACAACATTGAATCTGAGGGTTTGAGATCTGAAGAGTTCCAGGGACTGACACAGCAGAGCAAGAAGCAGGCAAAGCAAGAAGAAAAGCTTGCAGAAGGTAGTTGGGCTTTTTGGAGGGAAACCAGAGTTCTGACCCACAGAGATCTGGACCAAAGATATGAGGAACGGTTTGCTGAGGCCTGGGAGTCCTCCTTTTATGGGGAGAAATTCCCAGATCCCTGTGAGGGTCTCACCATCCCACCTTTGTACTGGGTCAAGATAAGAAGTTTGAATCTTACTGGCAGATTTAAAGTTAAACTGTTGTCATACTTGGTTGGGGAAAAATGTGGAAATTACCTTTATTAGGCTATTGTGAGTCACATCTGCATGGGCACAAAGACCTGGGCAAGGCAAAAACAACTGAGATCAAGGGTGGAGGGCAACTTGATTGAGCCACTGATTCTGGGCTGGGCAGAGTTATGTGCGGACATTAGGAAATGTCCTCAGAACTGAAAAGTCTTTTGTTCTTGAGAAACACATGTCAAGGAGCTGGGGAAGATTGAACTTAATCCATTATTCATTCCAGCAACACTTTACCTCTTCCCTGGGACTTCCCAGGGTCATGGATGACCCCAGGTGCCTTTCTGAGTCTCCCTGGCATTAGGCTCTAAAAGGAGGCGCCTATTAAAGAACGGAGAACATCCTTTCTGAGGGGTCTCAGCTGGAGGAAGAGTGAAGTCCTTACACTCAAAGTGGCTTACACAATTCTCCTCTCCATTTTGTCCTCATAACAACAACACAGAGTGGTAGGTTAGGCCAGGGGTAGGGAACCTGCGGCTCTCCAGATGTTCAGGAACTACAATTCCCATCAGCCTCTGTCAGCATGGCCAATTGGCCATGCTGGTAGGGGCTGATGGGAATTGTAGTTCCTGAACATCTGGAGAGCCGCAGGTTCCCTACCCCTGGGTTAGGCCGAGTGTGACTAGGCCAAGGTCACGCAGCAAGCCTCTATGGCCGTGTGCGGATTTGAACCTGGGTTTCCCAGATCCTAGTCTGACACTCTAACCCAAGGGTGTCAAACTCATTTATAAAGAAGGGCGGATATGCCATAAATATGACTTGATCAGACTGGGTCAGGGATGGTTGTGGCTGCCTTGGCTATGGAGCATGCAGTGGGCTCACCAGTCCACAACAGCCCTGGGGGAAGGCTGCTGCCCACAGCAGCCTCACCAGCCTAGATCAGCCCTGGCGATGAGTGGCTTCAACATGCAGCAGGACCGCCAGCTCAGACTGGCATGGGGAGGGGAGGTGGCTTGCCTGGCCAGATCAGGAGTGAGGGAGGGGATTGCTTCAGCTGGCTTGTGGGCCCCAGGCCATATGTTTGACAGCCCTGCTCTAATCCATACATCACAGTGCCTTTCGAATGACAGTAAAGGTCTGCTTGCAAATTGCGACTCACTTACTATGGGAATCACTTTGGTTATAAAGTTTGAGTTGCTGCTGCTGTTGTTTATGGCTTGCAGACTTTGCCTTTAGTCTTTGCTCTCAGTTAATGTCTATTTAAATGATGTTCTTGTTTCGATATGTTCTTATGTACCTCACTTTGGGAACGCAGACGGTTGGAAAGAGAATCAGAAATTTCCCAAATGGAAAAAACACAAGCATGCAAACTGAAAACAAATGATACAAATGTAAACAAAAAACAAAAAAGAGGGGAGAGGCTGATGAGGAATTCCTGCCCCACAGGGAGACTGGGCTTGTCATCTGGCAATCAGACCCACAAAGATCCAATAGACCAGGGGTAGGGAACCTTTAACACTCAAAGAGCCATTTGGACCCATTTTCCACGGGAAAAGAAAACACTTGGAGCCGCAAATAATTTTTGACATTTAAAATAAAGATAACACTATATATATAGGGTTTTTTTACCTTTTACTCTGCTCATTCTGAGAAGTGCATGGATGCGCCCGCCCTGCTGCCTGCAGGGCGGGCAAGGATGAAGCCGGCGGATCGGCCTCGCCGGCCGCCAGGAAAGCACCCACCCCGCTGCAACGCGGCGGGCGAGATGGGAAGCCCACGGCGCGGCCCAGCCAACCGTGGGCAGTTGGTGCGCCCGCCCTGCTGCCTGCAGGGCGGGCAAGGATGGGGCCAACGGCTCGGCTCGTGGAGCCACAGTGCAAGGGCAGAAGAGCCGCATGCAGCTCTCGAGCTGCAGGTTCCCTACCCCTGCAATAGACAGTCTCATTTAAAATGAAAAATTTATTGTGCGCACAAAGAGAGTGGGAGGGAGAAAAAAGTCTCACCACAAGAGCAAGACGAGCCTCTTTCACTCTCACAGATCAACAGACATCCGAAAGTTTTCCTAGACAGAAACAAACATCTTAATTAGGCAGAGCTAAAGAAAAATTATTGCTGATGCTCAGAACTGGACAAAAATTAGCTTCCTCCTTTTTGGCAAAACATTAGTTTTTCTTTTCAGGGGAAAAGGAGAGCAAGCCTGTATCTTTTCTCATGTTCCCATCTTGAATTAGATCAGCTTGTTGTAGTTCAGAAGTAACTTTGGACTGGCAGGACTCAGGCAGCTTAGATAAGTACAATTTGCAGACTTCTGTATGAGCACAACTTATTCTCAGATATGCGACAGTCTAAGTTATGTGAAAGGAGCTTAATGTCTCTTTGACCTACTAAATTATTTGCAGAATGGGAGCTTAGTTCTTTGTGCCAAGCAAAACATGGGCACAAGCACACCGCCTTCTAGCCCTGGGAATATCTAGCCATCCTCTGATAGTGCCATGTGAAAAATAATGAAGAGAAACAAAGAAGGCCCAGGAGGAGAAACTCCTCTTTAATACATAGATGATGCCGACAGCTGTTATCGTCTCAGATGCCTTTTACTTATCTATCTTCAATACTAGAACCAGGGGACATCCATTGAAAATGCTGGGGGGAAGAATTAGGACTAATAAAAGGAAACACTTTTTCACGCAACGTGTGATTGGTGTTTGGAATATGCTGCCACAGGAGGTGGTGATGGCCACTAACCTGGATAGCTTTAAAAGGGGCTTGGACAGATTTATGGAGGAGAAGTTGATTTATGGCTACCAATCTTGATCCTCCTTGATCTGAGATTGCAAATGCCTTAACAGACCAGGTGATCGGGAGCAACAGCCGCAGAAGGCCATTGCGTTCACATCCTACATGTGAGCTCCCAAAGGCACCTGGTGGGCCACTGCGAGTAGCAGAGAGCTGGACTAGATGGACTTTGGTCTGATCCAGCTGGCTTGTTCTTATGTTCTTATGTTCTTATCCCAAAACACTGCAGACGATGTGACCCGTTTAACAAGTTACTTCTCAAACCCGTTTTTAAAAAAAATTATGCTAACTGGTGCAAATGTACTATTCCCTCAGCTTACGTGAGTGGATGAAAAATCCACGCTGTGCAGGTGCTGGCAGTTCTTCCCGAGGGCATGCAGCGACGCATCTGTGATGCTGGAGCATCCACCAATGTTTACAATTTGTAAAAGCGGGCAGTTGAGTGCCAAGGCAAGGACTCCACTGTCAGTCATGTTGCTGCATCGTTTAAAAGAGGCTTCGCGCAAATAAGGGCAAGAGGAGGCCAGTGCTGCAACTCCTGTGGGACAGACAAAGCAAGTGACTTTTGCGTAGCTGGAGAAGCTGAACGTCAGAGAGCACAAAAACAGCCTTAAGAACCATGAACCTCTTTTCAGCATTCAGATATAAAATCTCCGTCCTACTAAGAGTCCAAGTATCAGGTTGACCTGAAGTTTTTCAGGTGTTTGAAACTTTGATCTTCTGTTTAAATGTCTGAAACTTCCTGTTTCTGGCACAGAATTAATAAACTAACCATATCTCAGTAATGTTCTAGTAACAAAGGCTGTAAATGCAGTACAAGTTCAGGGTGCTCAAGGCCCACAAATTCAATTATTGGAATAGTGAACTCTGTTATAATATGGACAAGAACTGGAGGGCTTTAAATGGCTAACTAGATGCGGAGAATTGCCATCTTAGGCCATTTATTCATGTACTGCTTTCCCCACAGCTTTTTGCTTCCCAATGGATTTTCCCTTGCCTGTGGTTTTTTTGTGTACACAGGGATTCTCCTCCTGCAAAGTGTCCCTAGCTGAGTCACCATTTTGTCCCACCCCTGCTTTCTTCTTCTTTTTATGCCACCTCCATTTGAAGAGGTTACCTGCTTTTTTCCTTTTTGGGGGGTGGGGGGGTACTGTCTTTGGTCTAGCGTTACTTTGCTAGACCATGTCAATTTCAGCATTAAATTTTTTAAAGACCTCTGGTCATTTTAAAATGGTGGCCTATGGTGAGGGCAGGAAAAGACTAGGAGGAGCGATAAAACCCAAAGAAAGTATAACATGCATGGATCTCCTTCGCTTTCCCTGTGAAGGGAGAGAAAAAGGCAAATAGGTTTCAGGAAACAACAGGAATTCTCTGATCTAAGGACAGGGTGACTGCCCAAGAGGGCAACACGTGTATAATCGAGAATTAAACCTGAAAAGAATGTACCCTCAATGTGAAGGACCATACATGTATAAATCCCTAAGGCTACTCACACTTAAATTTGGAGTAAGTCCCCATGAAGTTACTTCTCCTCAGATACTAACAGGATGCAGCCGCACCAGAACTTTCAACCAGTCCTCCAGTTCAACAAACGCTTAATGTTCCTTAACTTTTTTTGGCAAGAAGAATAAAATATCCTGCCATTTGCGGCATGGGCTATCAAGGCCAGATCAAAAAGTTTCAGATTCCAGCAGCTGCAGAATCATTTCTTACTGGTCTGCAAGGTCTAATCTCTGCTGTTTGAAACACTTAAGACTGCATTGTAGAAAAATGAACAGCGTATTGAAGTCTTTGGAAGAAAAATGCTAGCTGCAATAATTTAAATAATATTAGATTGTCCACTTTTATATTAATCAGCTCAGATTAGAAGAGAGCTATTTTTCCCCTTTCTCTGTGTCCCCAGTATTATGAAGAAGAGTTTGGATTTATATCAAGTTTTTCTCTCCCCTAAGGAGTCTCCAAGCAGCTTACAATCGCCTTCCCTACTTTGTAGGTAGGGCTGAGAGAGTTCCAAAGAACTGTGACTAGCCCAAGGTCACTCAGCAGGCTTCATGTGAAGGAGCCTGCTATATGTTACCACTGTGTAAGGGGACATTCTTTCCTTGATCTCTGGTTTATGGTTTCACATGCATTATAGATAACCAGGCTTACCCCTGACATCTGCTCTTTTAAGGGAGAAGGAAGGTATGGGGGGTTATTTGGCTTTATTCTGTAAAGCTTCAGTTATTATTTCTAAGCCATTTTGAGTCAAAAGGAATCAGCGTATAAACATTTTAATAAACATAATACATAAATTACGCAACTCTTCAGAATACCAACTGAAATAATAATCATTTAGGAAATGTACCTTTTGATGTAACGGTTAATCTCTCATCTTTCCAAACATTTAAGTTTATTTTTTTAAGCTGCTTGCAGTTACTAAGCTGTAGCAGGGCATCATCTGAAACATCGCAATCTCGAAGATCTAACGCCTCCACTGCAGGGTGCAGAACCTAGTAAGGAAAAAAAGGTCAGTCTAAGTTCACCCGGCATAGCAGAAGTCCATCTACCGCTATGTCTTTAGTTCTACTTGGTATGCTTGAGGAATTATTTTTCTTTAGAACCAACTTGGGTATCAAAGTGTGGCGAACGGAGGGAGGGCAGCTTCAAACGCATTTATGCAGTTATTTATTTAGATGCCCAACCCAACTCACATTTCATCTGTGATGCAGTACTCAAAAACAGAGAGCGTGTGTCTGCGTGTCAGGGATGGCACCTAGTTGATTTAGATGCATTCCTAGCTTAATGTGATTGCTACAAAACATATGGGCAGTGATTGTATCTAGTTGACTGAGATGCATTCTTGCTTCAATGTAATCACCACAAGATATATGTTCTCAGCCAGCTATGTTACCACTGTTGTAAGGGGACATTCTTTCCTTGATCTCTGGTTTATGGTTTCACACGCTTATAGATAACTAGGCTTGCCCCTGACATCTTCTGCTCCCATGGTGGCTTTATCTCTAAATGTCGCTGATCTTGGGGCATCTAGGCTCCCACATTCTTTGGGAAAAAGGGAGGGGGCATTATTTCTGAATAAAGGGGATAGCAAAAGCCAGGTTCACCAGAACTGGCTTTCTACAAGCTGGGTGCTTTGTTGCTTTCCAATAAACATTACTGATCAACAGTCCAGAGTTTGTTTATTGGTTCAAGGTTTGAGACACTTCCTAACATAACAATGGGTTTTTCTGTATCAGATGTCATTCTGGCACATTTTTTTTAGTGTTCCAGTATTTCGGATTCAGCAGATTTCTATCCAAGTGGAAGGCCACATTGTTTTGCAATAAAGATGTTACTTGTTCATTGCCAGGTTAGCTTTTCAATTCATATGTGGCTGGCTCATTGCCAAGTTAATTTCACTAAAGATTTATAACAGACAAAATCAGCTCTTGTACATTTATAAGGGGAAAAAACCCAAGGTTATTCTGAGCCTAGAAGATAACACACACACGCATACAGTAATAAAGGAGACTGGCACAGCCTCAGCTTGCAAGTAACATTAATCTAGTTAATAAATCAAATTAAGCTAATTTTCCATTCAAGTGACAGACAGACAGACAGACAGACACTGTTGTGTTATGGGTACACTACTGCTTTGCTTTCAGGAGGACTGAAGGAACGTGTGGGGTCCTAGCATCCCAGAGGTCAGACAGAAGCAATGTCTGTGGGTGCCTGACACTTCAAATTTAGATCAAACTGGACAACTCTGAACAAGAGACCTGATGGCATCCACAAGATGGTCTTGAGAACAATTTCTAACCTGAATAATAGGAAATAAAGCTCGGCCAAGGGTTTATTTTGAGTAACAGAATGTGCTGATCATGCACCGGATCATTTTCAAGGTGTTGGTATTAACCTTTAAGGCCTTACGCGGCCTGGGACCATCGTATCTTCGAGACCGCATCACCCCGTATACCTGCACGCCCTCCTGCCGTTCGCTTGAGGCCAATTTACTTCGGTGGGTCCCTGGCCCCTCGATGCTGCCGCTGGCCTCGACGCTGGCCAGGGCCTTTACGGCTCTCGCCCCGGCCTGGTGGAACGCTCTCCCTCCAGGGGAAACCGGGCCCTGCGTGGACCCTTACAGTGAGTTCAAGAGGGCCTGTAAGACGGAGCTGTTCCGCCGGGCCTTTGGAGGCACTGGTCGGCTGATGTGGTGCTCCCCCATCCTGGCCCTCCTGGCCCTCACAACCGACCCTTCTGACATCTGGGTCGCTTGCCAACCAATGAGACCACTATGCCTCCCTCTGAGGGGTGGGGTGGGTGTAGGGAGGGAATCGTCAAAATTAAGCTGCTGGACTAATTTGGTATTCCTATTTCTTTGTTAAATATTGTTCGCTGCTTTTAACGTTTTAATTCTGTGTTGTTGCTTTTACCTGCTGTACACCGCCCAGAGCCCTTCGGGGATGGGGCGGTATAAAAGCCTCATAAAAAATAAATAAATAAAATAAATATTTTGCTGAATCTAAAGTTCTGCAAGGGAACTCGCCTGGGTTTGGGGCCATGCAAGAGTGAATAGGCCAAAGGTACAACTACCAAAAAGGTACAAAGGAGCCAAATTACTTTTGAAGCATCAAGAAGTCTTAAGGATGCTTTGGGGTGCCTAATCACCATTTCTGCAGATAATATTTTCCCCATTTTGCATGTGTATAGCATTTATACCAGCGCTCAAGGTGGGGAACTGCCATGGTCCAGCCAGGCTTAGCTGGGGAAGAGGACCCAGAGATGAGTAATCAGACCCTGGCATCACACCCTTTCCTCAGCCACCCGCAGAGTCACCAGAGGAAGACGAGACAGTCCATGCAGGACCAGACTCACAGCCTCAGCCAGGCACAAGCACAGAAGCCTCTCAGCCGCACAGCTCCAGACCAGATGCAGGGGACCCCAGACTGGCACGCCCTCCCACAACTTCTCCTGAGCCCTGCCAGCACCACTGGAAAAAGCTGTGCAGTGACTTACATGACAGAATACGCAGCGCTCGTTTGGCTGCTCAGCATCGGCCGGGCCTCAACTATGATGGAGAGTGCTTGCAGGAGCCGATCTGGTGCACGAGCCAGGTGCACAGCATCTCAACTGCCAGGTGAGCGTCTGGATTAAAAGAGGCCAGGGGAAGACCTGCCATGTGGTAGCAACATATCTCCTACATGCCTGTACCACTGACATTGGTGTGCTCGGGTCCCTGCTTGCTTTATTCCCATCCTGACTTTGGCTTGTGCTCCTGCTTCTGTCTGCTGTCTCCTGACCTGACCTTGGCTTGTATGCTTGACAGGAACAATATTAGTGTTCCCATACTGCATATTGCGGGGTGGGGGGAGGAGCCTGTGGCTGAAAGTCAGTGGAAAAGCCAGGATATGAACCAAGGACCTCCAGATCACATCCGACTCTCTACAGAACTGCTACGCCAGTCACCCTCGTTGAGCTCTGGCATATGATGGGTCACAGATGTGTAGAAAGACTTGAAAAAAACAAGAAATATTTCATTTTACAAAAATCAGAGTGATTGGCATCAGGCGAAAGCATTATGGTTGCAAATAGGATAATTACCGAACTAATATTCGAATCCGTTATCCATCTTTGGACACTCGCCGATTTAATAAGCTTATCTTTGATGTTAGGAGGCAAAGGCTTAATATCCGCAGCATATCTGGAAATATTCTTTGTTAAGCAATAAAGGCATCTGAGGAAGGAAAGAAACAGAAGAACAGCCATGAGGCAGCATTCTTTGCTGGCATCTGCGGAGCCATTCACTATAATTTCTTATTTAGTTATTGAGGACATTTTATGCAGCCTCTCCAGCATCCTGCTCTTAGACAAGAGGCAGGGGGATTGTCATTTTATTCTACGGCGTCGAGCACAAAATGAGATACTTTAGAAACAGTAAGTCAACATCAGACTGTTTTATTATTCACTTACACACACAAAATAGAGGTTCACAAATTACTCCGTAGTACAAAATATGAGTTAGGAGTCTCTAAGCTTTTTAAGCCTGTGGACACCTTTGGAATTCTGACCCAGGGTGGTGGTATTTGGTCACTGACCATAAATAAAGACTTCACTTCACTGGGTGGTGGGCAGAGTCACAACATTCTGGTCACAAAGCAGCAGATTCTTTCACTATGGTGGCAGCTGCTGTCAAACCAATGCTTTTTAAAATAGGCACAGCCAATCAGAAGCCTTGCTGGGCAAAGCCTCCCTTTCTAAAAATGCTTCATGGGTCCCATAAATTGCCAGCAAGTACCTTAGCACCTATGGGCACTACGTTGGGGGTCCCTAATATAAGCTATTATAAATTATTTCCCGTAGATCCTTCTGAATTAATAAGGCAAATTGAATAGGTGGTTCCAGGAAAGTCTGAGGATCCTCTGAAACATATCAGGGCTTCGTCATTTTAAAAGATCCGTCACAACAGACGCGGTTCTTTGAGAGATGGGTTTGCCCAACACAGCAATGTGCACCTACAGGAAAACACTGGGAGCAGTCAGGCACGTGATCTCAGTTCATCTGGGCACTGGCAAACACAATCTGCTTGGCCTTCCATGAACTAAGTGGGTATTGTGGAACATGTCCCAGAATCCTGTGCAATATGCCAGGATTCTACAGCAGGCGTGTAGGAGTAGCTCCACACACAAATTCATAGGGGAAAAATATCGCAAAAGCAGATACTGAGAAGGAATCCCCCTCTCCCCCTGTTTGCTCAGGCGTCTGCACTGAGAACGAAGAATAGGAGTCTGGTTAAGGCCTTCCCAAACCAGAAGCTCCATGTGCAAGAGGAGGCTGAAAGGGGATGGAGAAAATAAAGACACACAAACTGAGCTGATGCCCACTCTGGGCAACGTCTATCTATCATGACATCAGATTGGTGGTTTCTGCATAGCACATTAATGAACCCGGTTTCCCCTGTTGGCCTTCACATTGGAGATGTCACCCCTCCAAGAAGTGACTGCAAACAGTCCAGGTTGATGTGGATCCTTTGTCATGTTGTTGTGCACTGCCCCGAGCCTCTCAGGGGAGGTTGGTATATAAATTAAATATCCAGTCCGATCCTTTGGTTTCTCCAAAAAGATCCCCAGTTCAGCGATTTTTGTAAAACCTGGGTTGAGGGAAATATGACGGGGCTGAACTCGTTTTGGGGATCAGCCCTGTGTGAAGCTCTTCTCCAAAATGGGATAAATAGCTTCCTCAGCCCATTATATTTGGGCTGAGTGGAAACCACCAATTACAAGGTTAGAAGAAGAAGAAGAAGAAGAAGGAGAGTTTGGATTTATATCCCCCCTTTCTCTCCTGAATGAGACTCAAAAGGGCTTACAATCTCCTTGCCCTTCCCCCCCTCACAACAAACACCCCTTGAGGTGGGTGGGGCTGAGAGAGCTCCGAAAAGCCGCGACTAGCCCAAGGTCACCCAGCTGGCGTGTGTGGGAGTGCACAGGCCAATCTGAATTCCCCAGATAAGCCTCCACAACTCAAGTGGCAGAGCTGGGAATCAAACCCAGTTCCTCCAGATCAGAGTGCACCTGCTCTTAGGTACTACGCCACTGCTGCTCCCTGTTAAGATGTTAAGAAAAAGTTAGGATTGCCAAACGATCCTGGGCCTTCAACAACAGCCTCAGTAATCAGCAAGTGAAGCTTTTCACTGCCAGAAATATTCCCATCGGTTTAATCGATGTATAGGTGTCAGGGATGGTAAAATGTTGCTTTTTCATATATCAAAGAGGTGTTACTTTTATAAACGTAAGTATACAAAGGGACAATGACAATAATTACCTTACAAGTTATAAAGGAGGTATCTTTAAATGTTTTCATAAGATGTAAGATTTTCACACGCAAACCTATTTTAGTGCACAAATATAGAATGTAGAAGTCACAAAGAATATAGCTTTCACAGAATTGTTGAACACTGAATATAATCTAGTTTTATAAAGTTCATGTATAGTCTTTATACTTTAATATTAGAGGATTTTAAAATACACTTTTATATTCCTAATATACTTTTATAAGATGTTAAGAAAAAGTATGTGGAATGGCTTAGTTCCAAGACTAAGGAAAGTTAATTGGAGATGAACCTGTTGCTTATCATTTGAAGTTGGTCTGAATTAATTGGGATAGCAGAAGCAAGAGGGGTTATGGTGACCTGTAAGGAACACCTGCTCTGATAGAAGAAACAGGAGTCAAGAGTTTAGAGGAGAATAGGTAACACAATGGTTTATAATTATGTTTCTATATCTGAATGTTTTTTATATATATTGTAGCTAAAGAATATGTTAATCACTCAAGTTCAATGTATGTATCCTATGTTGTAGGCATTGAATGCTTTATATGAATCTTTGTATAATCCTTTAAAATGGTCAAAAGGAAATGTTTTTCTCTCAGTTTCAAGACAGCTAAAACAGCTTGCTTCTCTAGACCCTTGCTACATTGGCTTATACCTTATATATTAACCTAAATATGAAGAAACATTTTAAAGTCTTTTTCTAAGTTGCTTCAGAAGCCTGGTTTCCATAGTCATAAACAGTAATGGAACATGGGTTCTTGTGCCAAGCAGACACCTGCTGATAAGAAGGCCCCTAACAAGCTTGGGATGGTGTCTTCAAAGCAGGAGAGTGGGTCGACGAGACCTGGGTTCTTGTGCCAAACGGGCACCTGTTGATAAGAAGGCCCTTAGATGAGCCTAACAAGCTTGTTAAAGGGTGATGGCGTCTTCATAGTAAGATATGTATCATGAAGGGTTGACAACTAAGAACCGAAAATTAATTACAGGAAATGACCATATAGAGATAAGAACATAAGAACAAGCCAGCTGGATCAGACCAGAGTCCATCTAGTCCAGCTCTCTGCTACTCGCAGTGGCCCACCAGGTGCCTTTGGGAGCTCACGTGCAGGATGTGAAAGCAATGGCCTTCTGCGGCTGTTGCTCCCGATCACCTGGTCTGTTAAGGCATTTGCAATCTCAGATCAAAGAGGATCAAGATTGGTAGCCATAAATCGACTTCTCCTCCATAAATCTGTCCAAGCCCCTTTTAAAGCTATCCAGGTTAGTGGCCATCACCACTTCCTGTGGCAGCATATTCCAAACACCAATCACACGTTGCGTGAAGAAGTGTTTCCTTTTATTAGTCCTAATTCTTCCCCCCAGCATTTTCAATTAATGCCCCCTGGTTCTAGTATTGTGAGAAAGACAGAAAAAATTTCTCTGTCAACATTTTCTACCCCATGCATAATTTTATAGACTTCAATCATATCCCCCCTGCGGTGGACTCTGTACTCTGTTAATGATTTTGCCAAATGATTTTGCCAAAAGCAGTGTAATAAAAGGAATGCAGCTGCAGAGGGAAGTAGCTGTAGAGCTCCAACAGTGTTGCGTATGTGTTCATTTGCTATTGTTTTGCTTCCGTTGCTTCATCAGTCCACATGTGGACAAGCAATGGCAAACCACCTCTGAACTCTCTTGCCTTGAAAACTCTTCAGGGTTCAGATATGACTTGATAGCACTTTCCACTGTTGTGCCCAATATTTCTTTACCAAGTATCAAGCCAACAGAAGAGAGTTTTATGAAGCTTTGCAAAGAAAGGGGAGCCGTCCTTACATGGGTAGACTCCACCAAAACTGTATATCCACAGCATATTTATTCCCTTTTTCCGATCTCACCACACCCTCGCCATTCCCCCATTGGCGAAGGGTACTTGGAGTTACAGCTTTCTGATCCCCCTATTGACATGTTGCTCCCTGATATGTTGCCCCCTCCCAAATTCTTCCTGTATGATCATTGTCGACACCCCTTATTCAAGCTGGGGCGTAAAAATTTATTTATTTATTTATTTATCGTTTCAATTTCTATACCGCCCGATCCCCGAAGGGCTCCGGGCAGTGAACAACATATTATAAACATAAAACAGGAGCAGATCCAATACAATACAATACATAGGCTCCATCAATAAAATCATCTTAAAATACATAAAAACAGCGGCTAATAGTTAACGTTTAAACAAAAGGCGTCCAGGCCTCAATTTCAACCCACCCCAAGAGGGGGGCGGCAGGCCCCTCAATATGAGGGCTCTGATGTACCAGTGCCAGGGCAAGGAACAGTAGGAGCAATAATTAATTATGCATTCTTTTACACGACCTCTTGCCCTCTGCTTGCGGTTTATGTCTAAGCAGCTGTGTAAGTTTTGTTATAAACTTATGTGCCTGTTTTGCCTATATATTAATTAATTGATTGATTGATTGATTAATTTTATATACCGCCCTCCCCCTGAGGGCTCAGGCGGTTCACAACAGGTTAAAACAAACATTAAAACATAATTTAAATATCAATTATATAAAAACAGAACCCATTTTAAAATGTGGATGGCATCTGGCCATAATTTATTCTTATCTTGTGGTTGGTACTTTCCACCCCCATCTTGCAGTTGGTACTTTATATCATCTGTCTCCATCCTGCGGTTTCTCAACTCTGCTGAACACACATTATTCTCTTTGTCATCTTATCTCAAAGTTGGAAACTCTTGAACAAACATTAGTATGTTAAAAACCTTTAAACCTTTTAGTTCCCTCTCCTCTTATTCTAGTAGAAAGCACATTTTTCCTATTTCACACCACCACCAAGACTGCAACAAAAAATCTTCCAAGAAACTCTGAAGAACTATTTCAATAGTAGGCGACAGCAGCTTGAGAGGCACTTACAACAACTTGGTAGACAGAAGAATACCACTGTCTTATAGTACATTCTTGCAAGAGCCGGCATCTAGGCGCCCTGAGAGAAATAAGTAGCATGTTTTTATTTCTGTCCCCGGCCAGGTTGTTCCTCCCTTTTTCTTTCATTGATTGAGAGAAAGTTTACAACCTATCCGTCCACCTAAAACATACCACGTGAAGATCCGCCTTGGATTACATCTCCCATTACTCCAATTCTGGAGACCACAACTCATTTACAAACTTCCGTTTTTGGTTCTAACTTCCAGATAGTAGCAGACATCTGTAACCGCAAAAACCCATTAGTCTTCCGGCACCAGGTTATTTTGAAAAGTAAACAGGTATCACCTGTCCCATTTCCCCGCTCTATAGCAAGCTTTGATGCTATTTTATAGCCTATTTTGTATGCTTGGTTACCCTGATAACCCTGCCCCTTGGGAATCAGTCACAAGTCCACACAAGATGCAGTCAGCAAGGAGGCAAGTAGTTGGAAAGTCAGTGAAAGTTTATTTCTAGAGCTCTTACAGATAGATCTATCTGGGTCCAAGACAAAGACTTCAAAGCATTACATCTGGTTCACCAGTTTTTATGCCTAATAAAGGTTTTGGATTTGGATTTGGATTTACATCTGGTTATATAGTAGTATGTCAACAAAAAGCATGGTGTTCATGATTGGTCCATCATATACCTCCTCCTTCCTATGTCTTGACAATGTGCTGACAACCAGCCTTTGGCTTAGGTTATAACTGAAATGATTATATGTCAGAGATAGCCATGAAGCAAAACGGGGGAGGCAGGAAACGAGAGGTGAAGGTTGTTTTTCTAAGAACAGCAAGGACAAAATAACAGACTTGTTTCTCAGAGATGGCTGGGTGGTTAATTGGTTTTTGGCTAGTTCTCTTTATACAGGATGTGGCTTATCTTGCTCCCTACAGGGCAATCAGTCTGTGGCTTTAGCTACATGTATCTTGGCACATTTGCAAAAAGATGCTTCACAGAAATGCTTCAAACTTCTAAACTCTGTAGGTTTTAGCTAAGCAAGAGAGGCCTTTAAAATCAGCTTTTTGGGGGTCACCTTACAACCCAACCCATGCTTTTGTGGTTTAGCTTAAAAAAGGGAGGTGTGACACAGACCCACAGGTGCAGGCTTCTTTACATTTGTTCTGATCTGCTTGATTGATTTCGATATGCTTTCAGGGGTAGGGAACCTGCGGCTCTCCAGATGTTCAGGAACTACAATTCCCATCAGCCTCTGTCAGCATGGCCAATTGGCCATGCTGGGATGGGCTGATGGGAATTGTAGTTCCTGAACATCTGGAGTGTGGGGGGGGGGGGGGGGGGGGGGGGGGGGGCGTGGGGGGGGGGGGCGGGTTGGGGGAGGGGGGTGTGTGGGGGGGGGGGGGTGGGGGGGGGGGGGGGGGGGGGGGGGTGGGTCGGGGGGGGGGCGGTGGGGGGGGGGGGGGTGGGGGGGGGGGGGGTTGGGGGGGGGCGGGGGGGGGGGGGGGGGGGGGGGGGGGGGGGGGGGGGTGGGGGGGGGGGGGGGTGGGGGGGGGGGGGGGTGGGGGGGGGGGGGGGTGGGGGGGGGGGGGGTTGGGGGGGGGGGGGGGTGGGGGGGGGGGGGGGGGGGGGGGGGGGGGGGGGGGGGGGGGGGGGGGTGGGGGGGGGGGGGGGTGGGGGGGGGGGGGGGTGGGGGGGGGGGGGGGTGGGGGGGGGGGGGGGTGGGGGGGGGGGGGGGTGGGGGGGGGGGGGGGTGGGGGGGGGGGGGGGTGGGGGGGGGGGGGGGTGGGGGGGGGGGGGGGTGGGGGGGGGGGGGGGTGGGGGGGGGGGGGGGTGGGGGGGGGGGGGGGTGGGGGGGGGGGGGGGTGGGGGGGGGGGGGGGTGGGGGGGGGGGGGGGTGGGGGGGGGGGGGGGTGGGGGGGGGGGGGGGTGGGGGGGGGGGGGGGTGGGGGGGGGGGGGGGTGGGGGGGGGGGGGGGTGGGGGGGGGGGGGGGTGGGGGGGGGGGGGGGTGGGGGGGGGGGGGGGTGGGGGGGGGGGGGGGTGGGGGGGGGGGGGGGTGGGGGGGGGGGGGGGTGGGGGGGGGGGGGGGTGGGGGGGGGGGGGGGTGGGGGGGGGGGGGGGTGGGGGGGGGGGGGGGTGGGGGGGGGGGGGGGTGGGGGGGGGGGGGGGTGGGGGGGGGGGGGGGTGGGGGGGGGGGGGGGTGGGGGGGGGGGGGGGTGGGGGGGGGGGGGGGTGGGGGGGGGGGGGGGTGGGGGGGGGGGGGGGTGGGGGGGGGGGGGGGTGGGGGGGGGGGGGGGTGGGGGGGGGGGGGGGTGGGGGGGGGGGGGGGTGGGGGGGGGGGGGGGTGGGGGGGGGGGGGGGTGGGGGGGGGGGGGGGTGGGGGGGGGGGGGGGTGGGGGGGGGGGGGGGTGGGGGGGGGGGGGGGTGGGGGGGGGGGGGGGTGGGGGGGGGGGGGGGTGGGGGGGGGGGGGGGTGGGGGGGGGGGGGGGTGGGGGGGGGGGGGGGTGGGGGGGGGGGGGGGTGGGGGGGGGGGGGGGTGGGGGGGGGGGGGGGTGGGGGGGGGGGGGGGTGGGGGGGGGGGGGGGTGGGGGGGGGGGGGGGTGGGGGGGGGGGGGGGTGGGGGGGGGGGGGGGTGGGGGGGGGGGGGGGTGGGGGGGGGGGGGGGTGGGGGGGGGGGGGGGTGGGGGGGGGGGGGGGTGGGGGGGGGGGGGGGTGGGGGGGGGGGGGGGTGGGGGGGGGGGGGGGTGGGGGGGGGGGGGGGTGGGGGGGGGGGGGGGTGGGGGGGGGGGGGGGTGGGGGGGGGGGGGGGTGGGGGGGGGGGGGGGTGGGGGGGGGGGGGGGTGGGGGGGGGGGGGGGTGGGGGGGGGGGGGGGTGGGGGGGGGGGGGGGTGGGGGGGGGGGGGGGTGGGGGGGGGGGGGGGTGGGGGGGGGGGGGGGTGGGGGGGGGGGGGGGTGGGGGGGGGGGGGGGTGGGGGGGGGGGGGGGTGGGGGGGGGGGGGGGTGGGGGGGGGGGGGGGTGGGGGGGGGGGGGGGTGGGGGGGGGGGGGGGTGGGGGGGGGGGGGGGTGGGGGGGGGGGGGGGTGGGGGGGGGGGGGGGTGGGGGGGGGGGGGGGTGGGGGGGGGGGGGGGTGGGGGGGGGGGGGGGTGGGGGGGGGGGGGGGTGGGGGGGGGGGGGGGTGGGGGGGGGGGGGGGTGGGGGGGGGGGGGGGTGGGGGGGGGGGGGGGTGGGGGGGGGGGGGGGTGGGGGGGGGGGGGGGTGGGGGGGGGGGGGGGTGGGGGGGGGGGGGGGTGGGGGGGGGGGGGGGTGGGGGGGGGGGGGGGTGGGGGGGGGGGGGGGTGGGGGGGGGGGGGGGTGGGGGGGGGGGGGGGTGGGGGGGGGGGGGGGTGGGGGGGGGGGGGGGTGGGGGGGGGGGGGGGTGGGGGGGGGGGGGGGTGGGGGGGGGGGGGGGTGGGGGGGGGGGGGGGTGGGGGGGGGGGGGGGTGGGGGGGGGGGGGGGTGGGGGGGGGGGGGGGTGGGGGGGGGGGGGGGTGGGGGGGGGGGGGGGTGGGGGGGGGGGGGGGTGGGGGGGGGGGGGGGTGGGGGGGGGGGGGGGTGGGGGGGGGGGGGGGTGGGGGGGGGGGGGGGTGGGGGGGGGGGGGGGTGGGGGGGGGGGGGGGTGGGGGGGGGGGGGGGTGGGGGGGGGGGGGGGTGGGGGGGGGGGGGGGTGGGGGGGGGGGGGGGTGGGGGGGGGGGGGGGTGGGGGGGGGGGGGGGTGGGGGGGGGGGGGGGTGGGGGGGGGGGGGGGTGGGGGGGGGGGGGGGTGGGGGGGGGGGGGGGTGGGGGGGGGGGGGGGTGGGGGGGGGGGGGGGTGGGGGGGGGGGGGGGTGGGGGGGGGGGGGGGTGGGGGGGGGGGGGGGTGGGGGGGGGGGGGGGTGGGGGGGGGGGGGGGTGGGGGGGGGGGGGGGTGGGGGGGGGGGGGGGTGGGGGGGGGGGGGGGTGGGGGGGGGGGGGGGTGGGGGGGGGGGGGGGTGGGGGGGGGGGGGGGTGGGGGGGGGGGGGGGTGGGGGGGGGGGGGGGTGGGGGGGGGGGGGGGTGGGGGGGGGGGGGGGTGGGGGGGGGGGGGGGTGGGGGGGGGGGGGGGTGGGGGGGGGGGGGGGTGGGGGGGGGGGGGGGTGGGGGGGGGGGGGGGTGGGGGGGGGGGGGGGTGGGGGGGGGGGGGGGTGGGGGGGGGGGGGGGTGGGGGGGGGGGGGGGTGGGGGGGGGGGGGGGTGGGGGGGGGGGGGGGTGGGGGGGGGGGGGGGTGGGGGGGGGGGGGGGTGGGGGGGGGGGGGGGTGGGGGGGGGGGGGGGTGGGGGGGGGGGGGGGTGGGGGGGGGGGGGGGTGGGGGGGGGGGGGGGTGGGGGGGGGGGGGGGTGGGGGGGGGGGGGGGTGGGGGGGGGGGGGGGTGGGGGGGGGGGGGGGTGGGGGGGGGGGGGGGTGGGGGGGGGGGGGGGTGGGGGGGGGGGGGGGTGGGGGGGGGGGGGGGTGGGGGGGGGGGGGGGTGGGGGGGGGGGGGGGTGGGGGGGGGGGGGGGTGGGGGGGGGGGGGGGTGGGGGGGGGGGGGGGTGGGGGGGGGGGGGGGTGGGGGGGGGGGGGGGTGGGGGGGGGGGGGGGTGGGGGGGGGGGGGGGTGGGGGGGGGGGGGGGTGGGGGGGGGGGGGGGTGGGGGGGGGGGGGGGTGGGGGGGGGGGGGGGTGGGGGGGGGGGGGGGTGGGGGGGGGGGGGGGTGGGGGGGGGGGGGGGTGGGGGGGGGGGGGGGTGGGGGGGGGGGGGGGTGGGGGGGGGGGGGGGTGGGGGGGGGGGGGGGTGGGGGGGGGGGGGGGTGGGGGGGGGGGGGGGTGGGGGGGGGGGGGGGTGGGGGGGGGGGGGGGTGGGGGGGGGGGGGGGTGGGGGGGGGGGGGGGTGGGGGGGGGGGGGGGTGGGGGGGGGGGGGGGTGGGGGGGGGGGGGGGTGGGGGGGGGGGGGGGTGGGGGGGGGGGGGGGTGGGGGGGGGGGGGGGTGGGGGGGGGGGGGGGTGGGGGGGGGGGGGGGTGGGGGGGGGGGGGGGTGGGGGGGGGGGGGGGTGGGGGGGGGGGGGGGTGGGGGGGGGGGGGGGTGGGGGGGGGGGGGGGTGGGGGGGGGGGGGGGTGGGGGGGGGGGGGGGTGGGGGGGGGGGGGGGTGGGGGGGGGGGGGGGTGGGGGGGGGGGGGGGTGGGGGGGGGGGGGGGTGGGGGGGGGGGGGGGTGGGGGGGGGGGGGGGTGGGGGGGGGGGGGGGTGGGGGGGGGGGGGGGTGGGGGGGGGGGGGGGTGGGGGGGGGGGGGGGTGGGGGGGGGGGGGGGTGGGGGGGGGGGGGGGTGGGGGGGGGGGGGGGTGGGGGGGGGGGGGGGTGGGGGGGGGGGGGGGTGGGGGGGGGGGGGGGTGGGGGGGGGGGGGGGTGGGGGGGGGGGGGGGTGGGGGGGGGGGGGGGTGGGGGGGGGGGGGGGTGGGGGGGGGGGGGGGTGGGGGGGGGGGGGGGTGGGGGGGGGGGGGGGTGGGGGGGGGGGGGGGTGGGGGGGGGGGGGGGTGGGGGGGGGGGGGGGTGGGGGGGGGGGGGGGTGGGGGGGGGGGGGGGTGGGGGGGGGGGGGGGTGGGGGGGGGGGGGGGTGGGGGGGGGGGGGGGTGGGGGGGGGGGGGGGTGGGGGGGGGGGGGGGTGGGGGGGGGGGGGGGTGGGGGGGGGGGGGGGTGGGGGGGGGGGGGGGTGGGGGGGGGGGGGGGTGGGGGGGGGGGGGGGTGGGGGGGGGGGGGGGTGGGGGGGGGGGGGGGTGGGGGGGGGGGGGGGTGGGGGGGGGGGGGGGTGGGGGGGGGGGGGGGTGGGGGGGGGGGGGGGTGGGGGGGGGGGGGGGTGGGGGGGGGGGGGGGTGGGGGGGGGGGGGGGTGGGGGGGGGGGGGGGTGGGGGGGGGGGGGGGTGGGGGGGGGGGGGGGTGGGGGGGGGGGGGGGTGGGGGGGGGGGGGGGTGGGGGGGGGGGGGGGTGGGGGGGGGGGGGGGTGGGGGGGGGGGGGGGTGGGGGGGGGGGGGGGTGGGGGGGGGGGGGGGTGGGGGGGGGGGGGGGTGGGGGGGGGGGGGGGTGGGGGGGGGGGGGGGTGGGGGGGGGGGGGGGTGGGGGGGGGGGGGGGTGGGGGGGGGGGGGGGTGGGGGGGGGGGGGGGTGGGGGGGGGGGGGGGTGGGGGGGGGGGGGGGTGGGGGGGGGGGGGGGTGGGGGGGGGGGGGGGTGGGGGGGGGGGGGGGTGGGGGGGGGGGGGGGTGGGGGGGGGGGGGGGTGGGGGGGGGGGGGGGTGGGGGGGGGGGGGGGTGGGGGGGGGGGGGGGTGGGGGGGGGGGGGGGTGGGGGGGGGGGGGGGTGGGGGGGGGGGGGGGTGGGGGGGGGGGGGGGTGGGGGGGGGGGGGGGTGGGGGGGGGGGGGGGTGGGGGGGGGGGGGGGTGGGGGGGGGGGGGGGTGGGGGGGGGGGGGGGTGGGGGGGGGGGGGGGTGGGGGGGGGGGGGGGTGGGGGGGGGGGGGGGTGGGGGGGGGGGGGGGTGGGGGGGGGGGGGGGTGGGGGGGGGGGGGGGTGGGGGGGGGGGGGGGTGGGGGGGGGGGGGGGTGGGGGGGGGGGGGGGTGGGGGGGGGGGGGGGTGGGGGGGGGGGGGGGTGGGGGGGGGGGGGGGTGGGGGGGGGGGGGGGTGGGGGGGGGGGGGGGTGGGGGGGGGGGGGGGTGGGGGGGGGGGGGGGTGGGGGGGGGGGGGGGTGGGGGGGGGGGGGGGTGGGGGGGGGGGGGGGTGGGGGGGGGGGGGGGTGGGGGGGGGGGGGGGTGGGGGGGGGGGGGGGTGGGGGGGGGGGGGGGTGGGGGGGGGGGGGGGTGGGGGGGGGGGGGGGTGGGGGGGGGGGGGGGTGGGGGGGGGGGGGGGTGGGGGGGGGGGGGGGTGGGGGGGGGGGGGGGTGGGGGGGGGGGGGGGTGGGGGGGGGGGGGGGTGGGGGGGGGGGGGGGTGGGGGGGGGGGGGGGTGGGGGGGGGGGGGGGTGGGGGGGGGGGGGGGTGGGGGGGGGGGGGGGTGGGGGGGGGGGGGGGTGGGGGGGGGGGGGGGTGGGGGGGGGGGGGGGTGGGGGGGGGGGGGGGTGGGGGGGGGGGGGGGTGGGGGGGGGGGGGGGTGGGGGGGGGGGGGGGTGGGGGGGGGGGGGGGTGGGGGGGGGGGGGGGTGGGGGGGGGGGGGGGTGGGGGGGGGGGGGGGTGGGGGGGGGGGGGGGTGGGGGGGGGGGGGGGTGGGGGGGGGGGGGGGTGGGGGGGGGGGGGGGTGGGGGGGGGGGGGGGTGGGGGGGGGGGGGGGTGGGGGGGGGGGGGGGTGGG
Organism: Sphaerodactylus townsendi; assembly: GCF_021028975.2. NCBI lineage: Eukaryota > Metazoa > Chordata > Lepidosauria > Squamata > Sphaerodactylidae > Sphaerodactylus > Sphaerodactylus townsendi. The sequence continues at coordinate 26,768,312 of NC_059430.1, forward strand.
GGGGGGGGGGGGTGGGGGGGGGGGGGGGTGGGGGGGGGGGGGGGTGGGGGGGGGGGGGGGTGGGGGGGGGGGGGGGTGGGGGGGGGGGGGGGTGGGGGGGGGGGGGGGTGGGGGGGGGGGGGGGTGGGGGGGGGGGGGGGTGGGGGGGGGGGGGGGTGGGGGGGGGGGGGGGTGGGGGGGGGGGGGGGTGGGGGGGGGGGGGGGTGGGGGGGGGGGGGGGTGGGGGGGGGGGGGGGTGGGGGGGGGGGGGGGTGGGGGGGGGGGGGGGTGGGGGGGGGGGGGGGTGGGGGGGGGGGGGGGTGGGGGGGGGGGGGGGTGGGGGGGGGGGGGGGTGGGGGGGGGGGGGGGTGGGGGGGGGGGGGGGTGGGGGGGGGGGGGGGTGGGGGGGGGGGGGGGTGGGGGGGGGGGGGGGTGGGGGGGGGGGGGGGTGGGGGGGGGGGGGGGTGGGGGGGGGGGGGGGTGGGGGGGGGGGGGGGTGGGGGGGGGGGGGGGTGGGGGGGGGGGGGGGTGGGGGGGGGGGGGGGTGGGGGGGGGGGGGGGTGGGGGGGGGGGGGGGTGGGGGGGGGGGGGGGTGGGGGGGGGGGGGGGTGGGGGGGGGGGGGGGTGGGGGGGGGGGGGGGTGGGGGGGGGGGGGGGTGGGGGGGGGGGGGGGTGGGGGGGGGGGGGGGTGGGGGGGGGGGGGGGTGGGGGGGGGGGGGGGTGGGGGGGGGGGGGGGTGGGGGGGGGGGGGGGTGGGGGGGGGGGGGGGTGGGGGGGGGGGGGGGTGGGGGGGGGGGGGGGTGGGGGGGGGGGGGGGTGGGGGGGGGGGGGGGTGGGGGGGGGGGGGGGTGGGGGGGGGGGGGGGTGGGGGGGGGGGGGGGTGGGGGGGGGGGGGGGTGGGGGGGGGGGGGGGTGGGGGGGGGGGGGGGTGGGGGGGGGGGGGGGTGGGGGGGGGGGGGGGTGGGGGGGGGGGGGGGTGGGGGGGGGGGGGGGTGGGGGGGGGGGGGGGTGGGGGGGGGGGGGGGTGGGGGGGGGGGGGGGTGGGGGGGGGGGGGGGTGGGGGGGGGGGGGGGTGGGGGGGGGGGGGGGTGGGGGGGGGGGGGGGTGGGGGGGGGGGGGGGTGGGGGGGGGGGGGGGTGGGGGGGGGGGGGGGTGGGGGGGGGGGGGGGTGGGGGGGGGGGGGGGTGGGGGGGGGGGGGGGTGGGGGGGGGGGGGGGTGGGGGGGGGGGGGGGTGGGGGGGGGGGGGGGTGGGGGGGGGGGGGGGTGGGGGGGGGGGGGGGTGGGGGGGGGGGGGGGTGGGGGGGGGGGGGGGTGGGGGGGGGGGGGGGTGGGGGGGGGGGGGGGTGGGGGGGGGGGGGGGTGGGGGGGGGGGGGGGTGGGGGGGGGGGGGGGTGGGGGGGGGGGGGGGTGGGGGGGGGGGGGGGTGGGGGGGGGGGGGGGTGGGGGGGGGGGGGGGTGGGGGGGGGGGGGGGTGGGGGGGGGGGGGGGTGGGGGGGGGGGGGGGTGGGGGGGGGGGGGGGTGGGGGGGGGGGGGGGTGGGGGGGGGGGGGGGTGGGGGGGGGGGGGGGTGGGGGGGGGGGGGGGTGGGGGGGGGGGGGGGTGGGGGGGGGGGGGGGTGGGGGGGGGGGGGGGTGGGGGGGGGGGGGGGTGGGGGGGGGGGGGGGTGGGGGGGGGGGGGGGTGGGGGGGGGGGGGGGTGGGGGGGGGGGGGGGTGGGGGGGGGGGGGGGTGGGGGGGGGGGGGGGTGGGGGGGGGGGGGGGTGGGGGGGGGGGGGGGTGGGGGGGGGGGGGGGTGGGGGGGGGGGGGGGTGGGGGGGGGGGGGGGTGGGGGGGGGGGGGGGTGGGGGGGGGGGGGGGTGGGGGGGGGGGGGGGTGGGGGGGGGGGGGGGTGGGGGGGGGGGGGGGTGGGGGGGGGGGGGGGTGGGGGGGGGGGGGGGTGGGGGGGGGGGGGGGTGGGGGGGGGGGGGGGTGGGGGGGGGGGGGGGTGGGGGGGGGGGGGGGTGGGGGGGGGGGGGGGTGGGGGGGGGGGGGGGTGGGGGGGGGGGGGGGTGGGGGGGGGGGGGGGTGGGGGGGGGGGGGGGTGGGGGGGGGGGGGGGTGGGGGGGGGGGGGGGTGGGGGGGGGGGGGGGTGGGGGGGGGGGGGGGTGGGGGGGGGGGGGGGTGGGGGGGGGGGGGGGTGGGGGGGGGGGGGGGTGGGGGGGGGGGGGGGTGGGGGGGGGGGGGGGTGGGGGGGGGGGGGGGTGGGGGGGGGGGGGGGTGGGGGGGGGGGGGGGTGGGGGGGGGGGGGGGTGGGGGGGGGGGGGGGTGGGGGGGGGGGGGGGTGGGGGGGGGGGGGGGTGGGGGGGGGGGGGGGTGGGGGGGGGGGGGGGTGGGGGGGGGGGGGGGTGGGGGGGGGGGGGGGTGGGGGGGGGGGGGGGTGGGGGGGGGGGGGGGTGGGGGGGGGGGGGGGTGGGGGGGGGGGGGGGTGGGGGGGGGGGGGGGTGGGGGGGGGGGGGGGTGGGGGGGGGGGGGGGTGGGGGGGGGGGGGGGTGGGGGGGGGGGGGGGTGGGGGGGGGGGGGGGTGGGGGGGGGGGGGGGTGGGGGGGGGGGGGGGTGGGGGGGGGGGGGGGTGGGGGGGGGGGGGGGTGGGGGGGGGGGGGGGTGGGGGGGGGGGGGGGTGGGGGGGGGGGGGGGTGGGGGGGGGGGGGGGTGGGGGGGGGGGGGGGTGGGGGGGGGGGGGGGTGGGGGGGGGGGGGGGTGGGGGGGGGGGGGGGTGGGGGGGGGGGGGGGTGGGGGGGGGGGGGGGTGGGGGGGGGGGGGGGTGGGGGGGGGGGGGGGTGGGGGGGGGGGGGGGTGGGGGGGGGGGGGGGTGGGGGGGGGGGGGGGTGGGGGGGGGGGGGGGTGGGGGGGGGGGGGGGTGGGGGGGGGGGGGGGTGGGGGGGGGGGGGGGTGGGGGGGGGGGGGGGTGGGGGGGGGGGGGGGTGGGGGGGGGGGGGGGTGGGGGGGGGGGGGGGTGGGGGGGGGGGGGGGTGGGGGGGGGGGGGGGTGGGGGGGGGGGGGGGTGGGGGGGGGGGGGGGTGGGGGGGGGGGGGGGTGGGGGGGGGGGGGGGTGGGGGGGGGGGGGGGTGGGGGGGGGGGGGGGTGGGGGGGGGGGGGGGTGGGGGGGGGGGGGGGTGGGGGGGGGGGGGGGTGGGGGGGGGGGGGGGTGGGGGGGGGGGGGGGTGGGGGGGGGGGGGGGTGGGGGGGGGGGGGGGTGGGGGGGGGGGGGGGTGGGGGGGGGGGGGGGTGGGGGGGGGGGGGGGTGGGGGGGGGGGGGGGTGGGGGGGGGGGGGGGTGGGGGGGGGGGGGGGTGGGGGGGGGGGGGGGTGGGGGGGGGGGGGGGTGGGGGGGGGGGGGGGTGGGGGGGGGGGGGGGTGGGGGGGGGGGGGGGTGGGGGGGGGGGGGGGTGGGGGGGGGGGGGGGTGGGGGGGGGGGGGGGTGGGGGGGGGGGGGGGTGGGGGGGGGGGGGGGTGGGGGGGGGGGGGGGTGGGGGGGGGGGGGGGTGGGGGGGGGGGGGGGTGGGGGGGGGGGGGGGTGGGGGGGGGGGGGGGTGGGGGGGGGGGGGGGTGGGGGGGGGGGGGGGTGGGGGGGGGGGGGGGTGGGGGGGGGGGGGGGTGGGGGGGGGGGGGGGTGGGGGGGGGGGGGGGTGGGGGGGGGGGGGGGTGGGGGGGGGGGGGGGTGGGGGGGGGGGGGGGTGGGGGGGGGGGGGGGTGGGGGGGGGGGGGGGTGGGGGGGGGGGGGGGTGGGGGGGGGGGGGGGTGGGGGGGGGGGGGGGTGGGGGGGGGGGGGGGTGGGGGGGGGGGGGGGTGGGGGGGGGGGGGGGTGGGGGGGGGGGGGGGTGGGGGGGGGGGGGGGTGGGGGGGGGGGGGGGTGGGGGGGGGGGGGGGTGGGGGGGGGGGGGGGTGGGGGGGGGGGGGGGTGGGGGGGGGGGGGGGTGGGGGGGGGGGGGGGTGGGGGGGGGGGGGGGTGGGGGGGGGGGGGGGTGGGGGGGGGGGGGGGTGGGGGGGGGGGGGGGTGGGGGGGGGGGGGGGTGGGGGGGGGGGGGGGTGGGGGGGGGGGGGGGTGGGGGGGGGGGGGGGTGGGGGGGGGGGGGGGTGGGGGGGGGGGGGGGTGGGGGGGGGGGGGGGTGGGGGGGGGGGGGGGTGGGGGGGGGGGGGGGTGGGGGGGGGGGGGGGTGGGGGGGGGGGGGGGTGGGGGGGGGGGGGGGTGGGGGGGGGGGGGGGTGGGGGGGGGGGGGGGTGGGGGGGGGGGGGGGTGGGGGGGGGGGGGGGTGGGGGGGGGGGGGGGTGGGGGGGGGGGGGGGTGGGGGGGGGGGGGGGTGGGGGGGGGGGGGGGTGGGGGGGGGGGGGGGTGGGGGGGGGGGGGGGTGGGGGGGGGGGGGGGTGGGGGGGGGGGGGGGTGGGGGGGGGGGGGGGTGGGGGGGGGGGGGGGTGGGGGGGGGGGGGGGTGGGGGGGGGGGGGGGTGGGGGGGGGGGGGGGTGGGGGGGGGGGGGGGTGGGGGGGGGGGGGGGTGGGGGGGGGGGGGGGTGGGGGGGGGGGGGGGTGGGGGGGGGGGGGGGTGGGGGGGGGGGGGGGTGGGGGGGGGGGGGGGTGGGGGGGGGGGGGGGTGGGGGGGGGGGGGGGTGGGGGGGGGGGGGGGTGGGGGGGGGGGGGGGTGGGGGGGGGGGGGGGTGGGGGGGGGGGGGGGTGGGGGGGGGGGGGGGTGGGGGGGGGGGGGGGTGGGGGGGGGGGGGGGTGGGGGGGGGGGGGGGTGGGGGGGGGGGGGGGTGGGGGGGGGGGGGGGTGGGGGGGGGGGGGGGTGGGGGGGGGGGGGGGTGGGGGGGGGGGGGGGTGGGGGGGGGGGGGGGTGGGGGGGGGGGGGGGTGGGGGGGGGGGGGGGTGGGGGGGGGGGGGGGTGGGGGGGGGGGGGGGTGGGGGGGGGGGGGGGTGGGGGGGGGGGGGGGTGGGGGGGGGGGGGGGTGGGGGGGGGGGGGGGTGGGGGGGGGGGGGGGTGGGGGGGGGGGGGGGTGGGGGGGGGGGGGGGTGGGGGGGGGGGGGGGTGGGGGGGGGGGGGGGTGGGGGGGGGGGGGGGTGGGGGGGGGGGGGGGTGGGGGGGGGGGGGGGTGGGGGGGGGGGGGGGTGGGGGGGGGGGGGGGTGGGGGGGGGGGGGGGTGGGGGGGGGGGGGGGTGGGGGGGGGGGGGGGTGGGGGGGGGGGGGGGTGGGGGGGGGGGGGGGTGGGGGGGGGGGGGGGTGGGGGGGGGGGGGGGTGGGGGGGGGGGGGGGTGGGGGGGGGGGGGGGTGGGGGGGGGGGGGGGTGGGGGGGGGGGGGGGTGGGGGGGGGGGGGGGTGGGGGGGGGGGGGGGTGGGGGGGGGGGGGGGTGGGGGGGGGGGGGGGTGGGGGGGGGGGGGGGTGGGGGGGGGGGGGGGTGGGGGGGGGGGGGGGTGGGGGGGGGGGGGGGTGGGGGGGGGGGGGGGTGGGGGGGGGGGGGGGTGGGGGGGGGGGGGGGTGGGGGGGGGGGGGGGTGGGGGGGGGGGGGGGTGGGGGGGGGGGGGGGTGGGGGGGGGGGGGGGTGGGGGGGGGGGGGGGTGGGGGGGGGGGGGGGTGGGGGGGGGGGGGGGTGGGGGGGGGGGGGGGTGGGGGGGGGGGGGGGTGGGGGGGGGGGGGGGTGGGGGGGGGGGGGGGTGGGGGGGGGGGGGGGTGGGGGGGGGGGGGGGTGGGGGGGGGGGGGGGTGGGGGGGGGGGGGGGTGGGGGGGGGGGGGGGTGGGGGGGGGGGGGGGTGGGGGGGGGGGGGGGTGGGGGGGGGGGGGGGTGGGGGGGGGGGGGGGTGGGGGGGGGGGGGGGTGGGGGGGGGGGGGGGTGGGGGGGGGGGGGGGTGGGGGGGGGGGGGGGTGGGGGGGGGGGGGGGTGGGGGGGGGGGGGGGTGGGGGGGGGGGGGGGTGGGGGGGGGGGGGGGTGGGGGGGGGGGGGGGTGGGGGGGGGGGGGGGTGGGGGGGGGGGGGGGTGGGGGGGGGGGGGGGTGGGGGGGGGGGGGGGTGGGGGGGGGGGGGGGTGGGGGGGGGGGGGGGTGGGGGGGGGGGGGGGTGGGGGGGGGGGGGGGTGGGGGGGGGGGGGGGTGGGGGGGGGGGGGGGTGGGGGGGGGGGGGGGTGGGGGGGGGGGGGGGTGGGGGGGGGGGGGGGTGGGGGGGGGGGGGGGTGGGGGGGGGGGGGGGTGGGGGGGGGGGGGGGTGGGGGGGGGGGGGGGTGGGGGGGGGGGGGGGTGGGGGGGGGGGGGGGTGGGGGGGGGGGGGGGTGGGGGGGGGGGGGGGTGGGGGGGGGGGGGGGTGGGGGGGGGGGGGGGTGGGGGGGGGGGGGGGTGGGGGGGGGGGGGGGTGGGGGGGGGGGGGGGTGGGGGGGGGGGGGGGTGGGGGGGGGGGGGGGTGGGGGGGGGGGGGGGTGGGGGGGGGGGGGGGTGGGGGGGGGGGGGGGTGGGGGGGGGGGGGGGTGGGGGGGGGGGGGGGTGGGGGGGGGGGGGGGTGGGGGGGGGGGGGGGTGGGGGGGGGGGGGGGTGGGGGGGGGGGGGGGTGGGGGGGGGGGGGGGTGGGGGGGGGGGGGGGTGGGGGGGGGGGGGGGTGGGGGGGGGGGGGGGTGGGGGGGGGGGGGGGTGGGGGGGGGGGGGGGTGGGGGGGGGGGGGGGTGGGGGGGGGGGGGGGTGGGGGGGGGGGGGGGTGGGGGGGGGGGGGGGTGGGGGGGGGGGGGGGTGGGGGGGGGGGGGGGTGGGGGGGGGGGGGGGTGGGGGGGGGGGGGGGTGGGGGGGGGGGGGGGTGGGGGGGGGGGGGGGTGGGGGGGGGGGGGGGTGGGGGGGGGGGGGGGTGGGGGGGGGGGGGGGTGGGGGGGGGGGGGGGTGGGGGGGGGGGGGGGTGGGGGGGGGGGGGGGTGGGGGGGGGGGGGGGTGGGGGGGGGGGGGGGTGGGGGGGGGGGGGGGTGGGGGGGGGGGGGGGTGGGGGGGGGGGGGGGTGGGGGGGGGGGGGGGTGGGGGGGGGGGGGGGTGGGGGGGGGGGGGGGTGGGGGGGGGGGGGGGTGGGGGGGGGGGGGGGTGGGGGGGGGGGGGGGTGGGGGGGGGGGGGGGTGGGGGGGGGGGGGGGTGGGGGGGGGGGGGGGTGGGGGGGGGGGGGGGTGGGGGGGGGGGGGGGTGGGGGGGGGGGGGGGTGGGGGGGGGGGGGGGTGGGGGGGGGGGGGGGTGGGGGGGGGGGGGGGTGGGGGGGGGGGGGGGTGGGGGGGGGGGGGGGTGGGGGGGGGGGGGGGTGGGGGGGGGGGGGGGTGGGGGGGGGGGGGGGTGGGGGGGGGGGGGGGTGGGGGGGGGGGGGGGTGGGGGGGGGGGGGGGTGGGGGGGGGGGGGGGTGGGGGGGGGGGGGGGTGGGGGGGGGGGGGGGTGGGGGGGGGGGGGGGTGGGGGGGGGGGGGGGTGGGGGGGGGGGGGGGTGGGGGGGGGGGGGGGTGGGGGGGGGGGGGGGTGGGGGGGGGGGGGGGTGGGGGGGGGGGGGGGTGGGGGGGGGGGGGGGTGGGGGGGGGGGGGGGTGGGGGGGGGGGGGGGTGGGGGGGGGGGGGGGTGGGGGGGGGGGGGGGTGGGGGGGGGGGGGGGTGGGGGGGGGGGGGGGTGGGGGGGGGGGGGGGTGGGGGGGGGGGGGGGTGGGGGGGGGGGGGGGTGGGGGGGGGGGGGGGTGGGGGGGGGGGGGGGTGGGGGGGGGGGGGGGTGGGGGGGGGGGGGGGTGGGGGGGGGGGGGGGTGGGGGGGGGGGGGGGTGGGGGGGGGGGGGGGTGGGGGGGGGGGGGGGTGGGGGGGGGGGGGGGTGGGGGGGGGGGGGGGTGGGGGGGGGGGGGGGTGGGGGGGGGGGGGGGTGGGGGGGGGGGGGGGTGGGGGGGGGGGGGGGTGGGGGGGGGGGGGGGTGGGGGGGGGGGGGGGTGGGGGGGGGGGGGGGTGGGGGGGGGGGGGGGTGGGGGGGGGGGGGGGTGGGGGGGGGGGGGGGTGGGGGGGGGGGGGGGTGGGGGGGGGGGGGGGTGGGGGGGGGGGGGGGTGGGGGGGGGGGGGGGTGGGGGGGGGGGGGGGTGGGGGGGGGGGGGGGTGGGGGGGGGGGGGGGTGGGGGGGGGGGGGGGTGGGGGGGGGGGGGGGTGGGGGGGGGGGGGGGTGGGGGGGGGGGGGGGTGGGGGGGGGGGGGGGTGGGGGGGGGGGGGGGTGGGGGGGGGGGGGGGTGGGGGGGGGGGGGGGTGGGGGGGGGGGGGGGTGGGGGGGGGGGGGGGTGGGGGGGGGGGGGGGTGGGGGGGGGGGGGGGTGGGGGGGGGGGGGGGTGGGGGGGGGGGGGGGTGGGGGGGGGGGGGGGTGGGGGGGGGGGGGGGTGGGGGGGGGGGGGGGTGGGGGGGGGGGGGGGTGGGGGGGGGGGGGGGTGGGGGGGGGGGGGGGTGGGGGGGGGGGGGGGTGGGGGGGGGGGGGGGTGGGGGGGGGGGGGGGTGGGGGGGGGGGGGGGTGGGGGGGGGGGGGGGTGGGGGGGGGGGGGGGTGGGGGGGGGGGGGGGTGGGGGGGGGGGGGGGTGGGGGGGGGGGGGGGTGGGGGGGGGGGGGGGTGGGGGGGGGGGGGGGTGGGGGGGGGGGGGGGTGGGGGGGGGGGGGGGTGGGGGGGGGGGGGGGTGGGGGGGGGGGGGGGTGGGGGGGGGGGGGGGTGGGGGGGGGGGGGGGTGGGGGGGGGGGGGGGTGGGGGGGGGGGGGGGTGGGGGGGGGGGGGGGTGGGGGGGGGGGGGGGTGGGGGGGGGGGGGGGTGGGGGGGGGGGGGGGTGGGGGGGGGGGGGGGTGGGGGGGGGGGGGGGTGGGGGGGGGGGGGGGTGGGGGGGGGGGGGGGTGGGGGGGGGGGGGGGTGGGGGGGGGGGGGGGTGGGGGGGGGGGGGGGTGGGGGGGGGGGGGGGTGGGGGGGGGGGGGGGTGGGGGGGGGGGGGGGTGGGGGGGGGGGGGGGTGGGGGGGGGGGGGGGTGGGGGGGGGGGGGGGTGGGGGGGGGGGGGGGTGGGGGGGGGGGGGGGTGGGGGGGGGGGGGGGTGGGGGGGGGGGGGGGTGGGGGGGGGGGGGGGTGGGGGGGGGGGGGGGTGGGGGGGGGGGGGGGTGGGGGGGGGGGGGGGTGGGGGGGGGGGGGGGTGGGGGGGGGGGGGGGTGGGGGGGGGGGGGGGTGGGGGGGGGGGGGGGTGGGGGGGGGGGGGGGTGGGGGGGGGGGGGGGTGGGGGGGGGGGGGGGTGGGGGGGGGGGGGGGTGGGGGGGGGGGGGGGTGGGGGGGGGGGGGGGTGGGGGGGGGGGGGGGTGGGGGGGGGGGGGGGTGGGGGGGGGGGGGGGTGGGGGGGGGGGGGGGTGGGGGGGGGGGGGGGTGGGGGGGGGGGGGGGTGGGGGGGGGGGGGGGTGGGGGGGGGGGGGGGTGGGGGGGGGGGGGGGTGGGGGGGGGGGGGGGTGGGGGGGGGGGGGGGTGGGGGGGGGGGGGGGTGGGGGGGGGGGGGGGTGGGGGGGGGGGGGGGTGGGGGGGGGGGGGGGTGGGGGGGGGGGGGGGTGGGGGGGGGGGGGGGTGGGGGGGGGGGGGGGTGGGGGGGGGGGGGGGTGGGGGGGGGGGGGGGTGGGGGGGGGGGGGGGTGGGGGGGGGGGGGGGTGGGGGGGGGGGGGGGTGGGGGGGGGGGGGGGTGGGGGGGGGGGGGGGTGGGGGGGGGGGGGGGTGGGGGGGGGGGGGGGTGGGGGGGGGGGGGGGTGGGGGGGGGGGGGGGTGGGGGGGGGGGGGGGTGGGGGGGGGGGGGGGTGGGGGGGGGGGGGGGTGGGGGGGGGGGGGGGTGGGGGGGGGGGGGGGTGGGGGGGGGGGGGGGTGGGGGGGGGGGGGGGTGGGGGGGGGGGGGGGTGGGGGGGGGGGGGGGTGGGGGGGGGGGGGGGTGGGGGGGGGGGGGGGTGGGGGGGGGGGGGGGTGGGGGGGGGGGGGGGTGGGGGGGGGGGGGGGTGGGGGGGGGGGGGGGTGGGGGGGGGGGGGGGTGGGGGGGGGGGGGGGTGGGGGGGGGGGGGGGTGGGGGGGGGGGGGGGTGGGGGGGGGGGGGGGTGGGGGGGGGGGGGGGTGGGGGGGGGGGGGGGTGGGGGGGGGGGGGGGTGGGGGGGGGGGGGGGTGGGGGGGGGGGGGGGTGGGGGGGGGGGGGGGTGGGGGGGGGGGGGGGTGGGGGGGGGGGGGGGTGGGGGGGGGGGGGGGTGGGGGGGGGGGGGGGTGGGGGGGGGGGGGGGTGGGGGGGGGGGGGGGTGGGGGGGGGGGGGGGTGGGGGGGGGGGGGGGTGGGGGGGGGGGGGGGTGGGGGGGGGGGGGGGTGGGGGGGGGGGGGGGTGGGGGGGGGGGGGGGTGGGGGGGGGGGGGGGTGGGGGGGGGGGGGGGTGGGGGGGGGGGGGGGTGGGGGGGGGGGGGGGTGGGGGGGGGGGGGGGTGGGGGGGGGGGGGGGTGGGGGGGGGGGGGGGTGGGGGGGGGGGGGGGTGGGGGGGGGGGGGGGTGGGGGGGGGGGGGGGTGGGGGGGGGGGGGGGTGGGGGGGGGGGGGGGTGGGGGGGGGGGGGGGTGGGGGGGGGGGGGGGTGGGGGGGGGGGGGGGTGGGGGGGGGGGGGGGTGGGGGGGGGGGGGGGTGGGGGGGGGGGGGGGTGGGGGGGGGGGGGGGTGGGGGGGGGGGGGGGTGGGGGGGGGGGGGGGTGGGGGGGGGGGGGGGTGGGGGGGGGGGGGGGTGGGGGGGGGGGGGGGTGGGGGGGGGGGGGGGTGGGGGGGGGGGGGGGTGGGGGGGGGGGGGGGTGGGGGGGGGGGGGGGTGGGGGGGGGGGGGGGTGGGGGGGGGGGGGGGTGGGGGGGGGGGGGGGTGGGGGGGGGGGGGGGTGGGGGGGGGGGGGGGTGGGGGGGGGGGGGGGTGGGGGGGGGGGGGGGTGGGGGGGGGGGGGGGTGGGGGGGGGGGGGGGTGGGGGGGGGGGGGGGTGGGGGGGGGGGGGGGTGGGGGGGGGGGGGGGTGGGGGGGGGGGGGGGTGGGGGGGGGGGGGGGTGGGGGGGGGGGGGGGTGGGGGGGGGGGGGGGTGGGGGGGGGGGGGGGTGGGGGGGGGGGGGGGTGGGGGGGGGGGGGGGTGGGGGGGGGGGGGGGTGGGGGGGGGGGGGGGTGGGGGGGGGGGGGGGTGGGGGGGGGGGGGGGTGGGGGGGGGGGGGGGTGGGGGGGGGGGGGGGTGGGGGGGGGGGGGGGTGGGGGGGGGGGGGGGTGGGGGGGGGGGGGGGTGGGGGGGGGGGGGGGTGGGGGGGGGGGGGGGTGGGGGGGGGGGGGGGTGGGGGGGGGGGGGGGTGGGGGGGGGGGGGGGTGGGGGGGGGGGGGGGTGGGGGGGGGGGGGGGTGGGGGGGGGGGGGGGTGGGGGGGGGGGGGGGTGGGGGGGGGGGGGGGTGGGGGGGGGGGGGGGTGGGGGGGGGGGGGGGTGGGGGGGGGGGGGGGTGGGGGGGGGGGGGGGTGGGGGGGGGGGGGGGTGGGGGGGGGGGGGGGTGGGGGGGGGGGGGGGTGGGGGGGGGGGGGGGTGGGGGGGGGGGGGGGTGGGGGGGGGGGGGGGTGGGGGGGGGGGGGGGTGGGGGGGGGGGGGGGTGGGGGGGGGGGGGGGTGGGGGGGGGGGGGGGTGGGGGGGGGGGGGGGTGGGGGGGGGGGGGGGTGGGGGGGGGGGGGGGTGGGGGGGGGGGGGGGTGGGGGGGGGGGGGGGTGGGGGGGGGGGGGGGTGGGGGGGGGGGGGGGTGGGGGGGGGGGGGGGTGGGGGGGGGGGGGGGTGGGGGGGGGGGGGGGTGGGGGGGGGGGGGGGTGGGGGGGGGGGGGGGTGGGGGGGGGGGGGGGTGGGGGGGGGGGGGGGTGGGGGGGGGGGGGGGTGGGGGGGGGGGGGGGTGGGGGGGGGGGGGGGTGGGGGGGGGGGGGGGTGGGGGGGGGGGGGGGTGGGGGGGGGGGGGGGTGGGGGGGGGGGGGGGTGGGGGGGGGGGGGGGTGGGGGGGGGGGGGGGTGGGGGGGGGGGGGGGTGGGGGGGGGGGGGGGTGGGGGGGGGGGGGGGTGGGGGGGGGGGGGGGTGGGGGGGGGGGGGGGTGGGGGGGGGGGGGGGTGGGGGGGGGGGGGGGTGGGGGGGGGGGGGGGTGGGGGGGGGGGGGGGTGGGGGGGGGGGGGGGTGGGGGGGGGGGGGGGTGGGGGGGGGGGGGGGTGGGGGGGGGGGGGGGTGGGGGGGGGGGGGGGTGGGGGGGGGGGGGGGTGGGGGGGGGGGGGGGTGGGGGGGGGGGGGGGTGGGGGGGGGGGGGGGTGGGGGGGGGGGGGGGTGGGGGGGGGGGGGGGTGGGGGGGGGGGGGGGTGGGGGGGGGGGGGGGTGGGGGGGGGGGGGGGTGGGGGGGGGGGGGGGTGGGGGGGGGGGGGGGTGGGGGGGGGGGGGGGTGGGGGGGGGGGGGGGTGGGGGGGGGGGGGGGTGGGGGGGGGGGGGGGTGGGGGGGGGGGGGGGTGGGGGGGGGGGGGGGTGGGGGGGGGGGGGGGTGGGGGGGGGGGGGGGTGGGGGGGGGGGGGGGTGGGGGGGGGGGGGGGTGGGGGGGGGGGGGGGTGGGGGGGGGGGGGGGTGGGGGGGGGGGGGGGTGGGGGGGGGGGGGGGTGGGGGGGGGGGGGGGTGGGGGGGGGGGGGGGTGGGGGGGGGGGGGGGTGGGGGGGGGGGGGGGTGGGGGGGGGGGGGGGTGGGGGGGGGGGGGGGTGGGGGGGGGGGGGGGTGGGGGGGGGGGGGGGTGGGGGGGGGGGGGGGTGGGGGGGGGGGGGGGTGGGGGGGGGGGGGGGTGGGGGGGGGGGGGGGTGGGGGGGGGGGGGGGTGGGGGGGGGGGGGGGTGGGGGGGGGGGGGGGTGGGGGGGGGGGGGGGTGGGGGGGGGGGGGGGTGGGGGGGGGGGGGGGTGGGGGGGGGGGGGGGTGGGGGGGGGGGGGGGTGGGGGGGGGGGGGGGTGGGGGGGGGGGGGGGTGGGGGGGGGGGGGGGTGGGGGGGGGGGGGGGTGGGGGGGGGGGGGGGTGGGGGGGGGGGGGGGTGGGGGGGGGGGGGGGTGGGGGGGGGGGGGGGTGGGGGGGGGGGGGGGTGGGGGGGGGGGGGGGTGGGGGGGGGGGGGGGTGGGGGGGGGGGGGGGTGGGGGGGGGGGGGGGTGGGGGGGGGGGGGGGTGGGGGGGGGGGGGGGTGGGGGGGGGGGGGGGTGGGGGGGGGGGGGGGTGGGGGGGGGGGGGGGTGGGGGGGGGGGGGGGTGGGGGGGGGGGGGGGTGGGGGGGGGGGGGGGTGGGGGGGGGGGGGGGTGGGGGGGGGGGGGGGTGGGGGGGGGGGGGGGTGGGGGGGGGGGGGGGTGGGGGGGGGGGGGGGTGGGGGGGGGGGGGGGTGGGGGGGGGGGGGGGTGGGGGGGGGGGGGGGTGGGGGGGGGGGGGGGTGGGGGGGGGGGGGGGTGGGGGGGGGGGGGGGTGGGGGGGGGGGGGGGTGGGGGGGGGGGGGGGTGGGGGGGGGGGGGGGTGGGGGGGGGGGGGGGTGGGGGGGGGGGGGGGTGGGGGGGGGGGGGGGTGGGGGGGGGGGGGGGTGGGGGGGGGGGGGGGTGGGGGGGGGGGGGGGTGGGGGGGGGGGGGGGTGGGGGGGGGGGGGGGTGGGGGGGGGGGGGGGTGGGGGGGGGGGGGGGTGGGGGGGGGGGGGGGTGGGGGGGGGGGGGGGTGGGGGGGGGGGGGGGTGGGGGGGGGGGGGGGTGGGGGGGGGGGGGGGTGGGGGGGGGGGGGGGTGGGGGGGGGGGGGGGTGGGGGGGGGGGGGGGTGGGGGGGGGGGGGGGTGGGGGGGGGGGGGGGTGGGGGGGGGGGGGGGTGGGGGGGGGGGGGGGTGGGGGGGGGGGGGGGTGGGGGGGGGGGGGGGTGGGGGGGGGGGGGGGTGGGGGGGGGGGGGGGTGGGGGGGGGGGGGGGTGGGGGGGGGGGGGGGTGGGGGGGGGGGGGGATACTCTAGAGCAAGGAAAGTGTTACCCTGAGCAGCGCGGTAACATCATGAGTTCATAAAGGCTCTGGCTAAGCGGCTGCCACCTTCAGGGCAGATTGATTAACATGGTTATACCGGTAGTAGCAGGCAGGCAGCTATAGTCGCAGCCACCTCTTGGCCATATATATACATTTTGCTTTTAAGGCTGACAGGCCTGAACAAAGGGGTGTCTGATCTTAAGAACTCTAAAAGCAGGAAGGGGACAGTGACCATAAATTTCCTATTTCTACTTGTCATCTTTTGTGTTTGTAATTCACTAAAGGAGCAGCTGTAACTCGCTGAAAGTACCTAATTAGTCTGTAGTTGGTAAACTTTACACCTTGTTAGTTGTAAATTCTGTACTTTGTTAATTCTGTTAATAGACTTGTGAAGTGATGTAATGTTGAAACAGCATAATAAAAGGAGCTCAACTCAACAGAGATTCAGCTGAAATACGCTCCAACCCAATTGCTTGTGTTGTTCACTGCTGCTTTGCCTTCCCACCGCAACATCTAACTGTTTAACAGTTCTTACTGTTAGCTGTTAATAAACTTGTTTAAACGACTATGGTTGTCCTGCCATCCACTGAGACAGAGGGGAGGGAGGTGATGCTTAGCAGAGGTGTGATGGCATAGACGGCATCAGGATGTGCAGACTCTAGTTGTGCTTCCCCTTTTGACATGAGCCTTGAAGAAGAGACTGTGTGTCTCTGGTGCCATAAAATTTTCTAGCTGAAAAAGTTTTAATGCTTAGCATTCATAAAGTTGTAAGGAAGATAATGGTTATTGCTTTGTCTATAGCCCTTTGTAAACTCAAGAGGGCTAGTTGTCACTAGCCAAAACAACACAATAACAGTGGGATCAAAGGAAGACTCTAATTCACAACAAAAAGCATTTCTGGAATGCTGACATTTCTATAGCAGAGGACAGGATTTGAGCTAGGAGTCTTTTGGTGGGTTGAGCAGGGAAAATTCTGGGACAGGACAGAGAAGGAACCAGCATATGAATGGGTAGGTAAGGGCAGCTGCCCTGCCTGAGTACATAACCTATAAAAGCTAATGTAACTTTTGTTTGGGGTGCAAAGTGTTCTCAGAGTTGTTTTGCTCTACGTAAGTCTCTCTCTCGTATCTTCTTAAACAGATAAAATCTTTGAGTCTTCCAGGACTAGTCTCTACTGGCAAAGGCTGCAACAGGTTAAAACAGACTTTACTAGCTCAAGGCCGTCAGCCTTGCTCAGTTCTTGCAAACTGCGGGCCGTGGCTTCCTTTATAGAGTCAATCCATCTCATGCTGGGTCTTCTTCTTTTCCTGCTGCTTTCAACTTTTCCTAGTGTTATTGTCTTTTCCAGTGACTCTTTATCTTCTCTGAAGGGCTGTGCCAGCATGGACTGACGACAGAGTGGGAGGAGAGCACCAAGCAGGACATCAGCACAGTCATGCCGCAGCTCATCAGGTCATTCCACAAAGTAGGAGTGACAGGGGCGTAATGCCCATTGGGCAAAGTGGGCAGCTCCCCAGGGCGCCCCCTTGTGGTGGGTGCCAAAAATGCAGGTTTTGTTTGTGTTTTTTTGAATATTTTAGTGGGTTTTCTGTTTTTGGCCTGCAGGGGGCACATTGTTTAGGCTAGCAGCACCAAACTTTCAGGAATTGTTTGGGGGACTCTCCTGATGATACTACCCAGGTTTGGTGAGGTTTGGTTCAGGGGGTCAGCATCACTTTCAATGTTGTTTTTAACTGGGGACCCCAGATTCTCCCTTTAAGGTGGATTTAAAAGGAGAATCTGGTCTCCCTAGTTTTGAAAATGCTTTCAAAAAAATTTTTTCCTGCTGTGTGGCATGGCCTATTGGTGTTTTGAGTGAATCAGGAAGGGATCTTGTTGTTAGGGAGATCGTATCTGAGAGGTGGGGGAAATGCAGGGAAGAGGCAATTGTTTGGAGAAATGTTTTCTCAAGAGCACAGTATCAGGGAGTTTTCCAGGATCCATTGTATCAGAACAGCTTAGCGAGGTGTGGTGTTCAGGAGTTCTACAGACTCCATTATGTTAACAGAGTACTCTGGCAGGGTGGGATAATCAAAGATTCATGTCCTTGTTATGAGGCGTCCAGATTATATTACTGGAGTAACTCATAGATTTAATCTCTGCAAACAGATTGTTTTGCCTTAGGCTTGCTTTCAGCTTGGACACTCTGCTATCCACCCATACAAACATGGAAACTGGCATTTTGTAGCACACAGTGTAAGGAATAATATGAAAATCCAATATTTCATAAGGCAGGGTATACAGGGCAGGGTTACACCATCCTTTCCCTTCCCTTCTTCTTTCTTCCTTTTGGTTTACTGTTTTATGCTCTTCCTGCATTCATTTTGCCCTCTCTTGACTGATCTTCTACCTATTAATCTTAGGGTGCAGAGACATAGGTGTTTTAATATGGTTGATTTTATTATTCTGTGTGACTGTTTTATTTGTTTATTTTATTTATTATTAAATTTATATACTGCCCCTCCCCTGAAGGGCTCTGGGCAGTTTTGAGCTTCCCTCAGACCATCTGATGGGGAAGGATAGCCTATAAATCAAGCAGTCGATCAAACAAACAACAAACAAATGTAAGTCAGTAACAGAAGTTGTTACCCAATGAGAGGCAAGTATCTTTCTGCCATTATCTCCTTCCAGTCAACAGTATCCAGAGTCTTGCTTACACTGTTCTCCTAACTACCATCTATGAATGTTATTATGCATAACTGGAAAAGTTCTAAGGGGGCCATATTTCACATGCAGCAAGAGAAGGCAAAGACAAGAAACAGGTTGTGGTTGGTTTTCTGGTCTGTGTGGCCGTGGTCTGGTGGATCTTGTTCCTAACGTTTTGCCTGCACCTGTGGCTGGCATCTTCAGAGGTGTATCACAGAGGGAAGTCTGATAACCCTGCCCCTTGGGAATCAGTCACAATTTGGTGGCGTTTCCATAATACCCGCTGACAACCAGCTTTTGGCTTAGGTTATAACTGAGATTGTTATATATCAGAGATAGCCATGAAGCTAGACTCCCGGGGGGGGGGGGGGTGGCAGGAAACAACAGGTGCAGGTGGTTTTTCTAAGAACAGCAAGGACAAAATAACAGACTTGTTTCTCAGAGATGGCTGGGTGGTTAATTGGTTTTTGGCTAGTTCTCTTTTTGTACAGGATGTGGCTTATCTTGCTCCCTATGGGGCAATCAGTCTGTGGCTTTAGCTACATGTATCTTGGCACATTTGCAAAAACATGCTTCACAGAAAAATGCTTCAAACTTCTAAGCTCTGTAGGTTTTAGCTAAGCAAGAGAGGCCTTTAAAATCAGCTTTTTTGGGGAATTTCCCCTTCGAAAACTGGCACACACAGTGAGAGGTTGGGCAAATGTTTAGTGAGGCAGAGTTGTCCATAACCCAGGGTGGGGAACCAATAAACAGTGCGTTTGGGTGGACGCTGGCTAGAGAAAAGGCGCGGGTTGATACACATGGACCCGCACACAATACTATCAACCGTTACACCTTTGCATGAACACCCAAACACTCCTAATGATTGCGCTGCTCACCTGGGGACATGAATAGTTGGCCATATACCTCACTAAACATTCCCTTCTCACTGACACAGTGTGTAACAGTGTGTAATGGGAAATTCAAATGTCTGGGCTGCACCGTGGGAATTGGTCTGTTTTTCACGTTGCACCTTGAGAACCCTGATGATGGCAGTTCTTCCATCTCACATGAACTCATGAAGAGCCACGTACTGAATCAGATCCTTGTGTTGTGTCAGGCCAGAAGAATAAAATGTTGTCAAGATCACCCTAATCGTTTGCTAATATACTTATAGAGTGAGTGACCATCAGTAGAATTCATTTCATAGTAGCTTTCCCCACTGACAGAGTTGAACTGGTTTCTACCTAGGTTCGCCTCAGTGAATCCCCATTGCCATCGAGCTCAACATTGTTTTGTCTCAGTCCCCTAACGAACATCAACCTTGTCGCGATTATGAACTACATAATTTTCTGCCGGAACAAAGAAGTTGATACCGCGCCAAAGCTTCGAAATTGGGGAAGCATCGAAACGACGACCTCATCTGTTCACACCAATCCACCCGAGCCACTTCTTGGCCAGCAAGGGCGAGAAACTTGCGGCAGAGTCGTGGCGGGCAGAAAGCGCATGTAACTGTAAACTGTAAAAACTGTAAAAAAAAAAAGGACGCTCCCGTTTCCCGCCGTAACACAAGCTCCGATCACGATCGAGGAGCGAAACAGGCACCAAGATGATCCCGCCCACTTAGCTCGGTTCCAGGGGGCCAACTCAGTTGCTGTGGGGACAGGCTCTTTCTTTAAAAACCTTAGCTCTATATTATTAAATATAGCTTGAACCAAATATCTTGTCTTCTTTCACAAGAGAACAAATTATTTAATCGCATCCTAGGAAGCCACCTGCTTTTTTGCTGAATTTTGTAAACAGAGATAAGGAACAGGATTTACCACAGTCCCATTGTAAATTGCAAAATCACTGTGCTAACAGAATGTGGGAAAAGAACGTCATCCTCAGGAATAAAATTAAGATATTTGACTAAAAGGTCAGCATATCAAAGACATAGGTCCCCCCCTTTTTTCCTTTCAAAGGACCCTCCTCCAGGGACAATAAAATAGCTCTCTTTGAAACCCAAATGATTGTATCTGAGAATTGGTTTTTTTTAAAAAAATCCTTACACATAATCTGTTGGTAAAATACAAATCCCAGGGATGTGTTTGATGCTATAAAGACATCTATGAAACCATGTACTAGAAATGCTGTGTTTCAGCAAGGAAATACGATTTTCCTAAATGAATAAGTATTGCCCAGTATAATTCTGTCCTGGTTAGATAGGTAATGTTGTATTAACAGGTGTATACCATAGGTATTGTATTAAGAGGTGACATGATAGCCATTGATAGGCACAGGGCAAGGCCCTGTCCACAGAGCAAAAGCTCTGACCGGTTACAAAAATAACCATCCAAAAGCTTCTTCAGTGTTCAGAGATTTATTGTTTTCATTCAATTCTGCGCAGAAGAGGGAACTCCCTCTGTTAGGAGGTTCAAGGGGCTGTTAGCCATGCGTAACATGGTGACCCTTACACCCTACTTACAAAGTCATCCTCCTCCTGTCTTCTGACCAATCGGTTTGAGTCAAGAAGACGTAGGAACCTGGTCATCTCATCCCCACCTTTTACCACACCTTGCCCATTCCCATATTTGGTGAAACTTAAGTCAAAAACACCTTGCGTAAAGGGTTTCTATAACAACTACTGGTTTCTATTTTACCTTTATCTGTATTTGTGAGCTTCTGCGAATTCCTTATTTCCTTGGTGGGGCCCTGTTTCCCCAAACCACCTGAAAAACTCAGTGTCAGGCTGCCCCATGAGTTTCGCTTCTGAAGTGCTTGGTGCCCAGTGAATTACTCTCATATAACTTGTATGATTAAATACAATGGCTTAAAACATCATAAACTATATGTCCATATCACCATGTTTATATATTTGAAGGGATTCCATGTTGGTGAGGGATAAAGCTTGTTTTCTGCTGCTCCAGAGACTAGGACCAGGAGTAATGGGTTCAAGGTGAAGGAAAAGAGATTCCACCTAAACATCAGAAAAAAATGTTCTGACAGTAAGGGCTGTTCAACACCTCAGAATGTGGTGGAGTCTCCTTCTCTGGAGGTTTTTAAAGAGAAGCTGGATGGCCACCTGTCAGGAGTGCTTTGATTATGTGTTCCTGCATTGCTGGGGGTTGGACTTGATGGCACTTAGGGTCTCTTCCAACTCTATGGTTTTATGATTCTATTAAATACTAGAGACTAGGAAACTATATATGTTACTTGTCAGCTAGAAGGCAGTTAACCTTGGGACCTTAGGGTAACAAACATTTGCCAAGGGAACAATGCCTCTTCCACATCAAAGCCCAAAGATCCTAACTATGCTAAGATGTTGTGATTGTGTCATGTAAATTAACCTCTTGTGATCTATTATTTTGAAATCCTGTTTTTATTTTGCAATTCTGAAGAACACAGATATATTTTACAAGATTTCCCCCTTTGATGTATTCTGTTTCCCACAAAATTTCCTATAAAAATAGAAAGTGTCCACCATATCATCCCTTCACTCAGGTGGAGTCAAACAAGGAGGTAACTCAGCCCTACAATTAAAGCTTACTTCTTTTGACTCTTGCCTCTCTGCTTCCATTATCGGCTTGGAACGCCGAGATACCGAACTGATATCAAAGTGGGACATATCACTTGGTCTGTCAAGATCAGTATTGTTTGTTCTGACTGGCCGGGGCTCTCCAGGGTCTCTTGCAGAGGTCTTCCACATCACCTGGCCCTTTTAACTGGAGGTGCCTGAGACCTTCTGCATGCAAAGCCCATGTTCTACCACCAAGTCACAGCCCATAATTGATCCTGATGGTGTTATTGGGCATAGGTTATAGGCTAACTTTATAGGAAACTGCACCCCTGATTCCTGACCAGTATAAACCAAGCAAAAGCAAGAGTGTGATCCAAAAGTCTCCCTTCCCATCAGACATTGCTGAGAGCAGTGAAGTCAGATCGCTTTGAAATGCAAAGGTCTGATCTCAAGCTTGGGAACAGGGAAAGAATTTGCCAGCCATTGATATGAAACTCTCCCCCCTGTTAATCTTTCACACTTGGGTGCCACATCAGGAAACAGTCTTTCCCTTTACATTTATGATACAAGCAACTGATTGATGTTTACACACTATTATGTTGAATGATACAGAGGTGGCCCCTTCTCTTGACACCAGTTGATGCCATTTGCGAGAGATGACCTGGGGGCAGGCCAAGCAGAGGAAGCAGGTTACCAAGTTGAGGCAGGAAGAAAAACAGTTTTAAACATGTCGTGATTGTTTTATCAGTAAGAGGAGTTATCTGCTCAGTGGAAAGGCAGCTTATGGCTAGACTGTGATAGGAAGGGTTCTGCACCACCCATGGACTGTCTTGCTTTCTCAGTTTGCCTCTGGTTCCATAGTTTTGTACAGCTTTTGTTGGTATTAGAGGAAAATCATGCAATTCGTTTATTTAGAAGCAATACAATAAAATACGAGCAACTCAAACAAAAAATATTAAATAAGATGAAGGCGCACTGGGAAAAATTGAGTTCGGGAATGGGAACTTTAGGGAATTCTAAGAAAATGACATAGCTACACGTTGTTAGACATCATTTCTTGGGTTTTTCATATTAGTTTGGATGGGTTTTGGGTTGGTATGGATATTTTAGAACTGGTTAGAATATTGACACAGCAGTTTAATTCTGCTTGATATCGTGGCTCCTACCGTCAGTGTTATGCTTTGGTGTTAGTTATTTATTTCATTTATACGCCACCTTCTCCCCAATGGGGACCCTACATGCAGTAGTGGGATTCAAATAATTTAACAACTGGTTGTTTACAAGCACCATTTTAACAACCGGTTCTGATGAAGTGGTACGAACCTGCTGAATCCCACCACTGTCTACATGGCATACATTGTTTTCCTCTTCTCAGTTTTATCCTCACAAAAAAATCTTGTGAGGTATGTTAGGCTGGGAGTGCGTGAATGACACAAGACTGCCAAGCAAATCTCCATGGCAGAGTAGGGATTTGAACCTTAACCTCCCAGAGCCTAACCTAACCATTCCCCTACACTTGAGTAGAACCAGACTTTGTCAAGTGATTAAAGATGTATGTGTCGGGATGATGTTAGTGTGTGGATTGTCCTTGGCACTTTCCCGCCTGACAGTTCTGGCTGTATGCCTAGGCTGGGGGATTCCGACCAAGTATTATCTCTGCTTGCCTGTGTGAAACTATTCTTTGTTGAACTTTCTGTGGTGGGAAAGTGAAATGGTACTGTATTAAATTGCTATCGCTGTTCTGAACCCTTCAGAACTTGCATTGCTTGTTTTCGACTATGACTGCCAGTAAAATAAAGAACTGTTAAAAGGTTACTTTTGCCTGGACTTTTCAAGTTCGTTACATTATGTGCAAAAGTCCCTTGATCTATGCAGTTTTACTCCACATGTTTTGTAAAACAATCCTGCATTTGGAACATTGGATCAGTTTAATTAACATTGCCTAAGTCTTTCACATGTCTTTCCAAATGATCCAGAGTTTAATGCCAAAAACTGAAGAGTAGCAGTGAAATGTCATTGCAACATTAGAAGAAGAAGAGTTTGCACTTCTGTCCTGCCTTTCTCTTCTGTATGGAGACTCCATGTGGTTTACAAACTCCTTTCCCTTTCTCTCTCCACCACAGACACCTTGTGAGGCAGGTGAGCCTGAATTCTGGAAAGCTGTAAACTAGCTCAAGGTCAGCCAGCAGGCTTCATGTGTAGGAGAAGGGAAAGAAAATCAGTTCATCAGATAAGACTTTGCTGTTCATGTGGAGGAGTGGAGAATCAAACCTCGTTCTCCAGATAAGAGTCTACCAATCTTAACTACTACACCACTAAGCTAAAAAAAATCTAATGGCTAGATGAAAGAAGGGTGTGTGTTTGCTGAAATGGAAGGTATTATTACCATTTGGGAATTTTTCTTCACAAGTCCTTGCCCCTTTGTGAAAGACACAAATAGACATGGTGAAACTGTGCTATTCTGCATTACTTTTATTTAAAAAGAAAGCAGCACATTTAAGACTAAATACAGTCACCCCTTTTCCTTGCAGTTGTGACTCATCAGTGAAGCTGAGAGATTTGAAAAGTAAAAGCAGCAGCAACAAACCTGATGGAGAGGTGAAGGAAGGGGGTGGAGGGATCTACCTTCCATTCTAGACACATCAAAAAGAACATCCTAGCAATGCCAGGCTTTTAAAAACAAACCTTTTTTTGTTTTGTTTTAAGATCAAAAAGTGGGTTGCCCACCACTGGGGCATGAATGCAGAATGTTGCCATGCGGAAACATGAAATAAAGAAAGAACAAGCCGGGTGCTTGAAAGTGTGAAGGCAGCCCTGGCTGCAGAGGGAGAGTTCCTACTTTGGGTACTAATGGCTTCATCACAGCCCAACACTTGCTCAAAGACAGGAATCACCGAATCAGTCCTTTAGAGCCAGCATGGTGTAGTGGGTAAGAGCAGGTAAATTCTAATCTGGATAACGAGGTTTGATTCCCCACTCCTCCACCTGAGTGGCAGAGGCTTATCTGGTGAACCAGATGTGTTTCCGCACTCCTACATTTCTGCTGGGTGACCTTGGTCTAGTCCAGATGTGTAGCAGCAATGGGGACTTCCGTAGTGGCTTGTCCTGGATGTCACCATTGCCGTCATGTGTCGGGGTGGGGCCGGGGCAAGGTGGGGTCCGGGGCGGGGCAGGGTGTGTCGGGGCGGAGTAGGGGCAGGAGGGGTGCGAGGGGGTGCGAGGGGGTACGCAGGCAGTTCATGCCCTGGGCGCAGTTTCCCCTCCCTTCATCACTGGGCTAGTCACAGTTCTTCGGAACTCTCTCAATCCCACCTACCCAACAAGATGTCTGTTGTGGGGAGAGGAAGGGAAAGGAGCTTGTAAGCCACCTTGAGTCTCCTTACAGGAGAGAAAGGTAGGATATAAATTCAAACTCTTCTTCTTCTTAATGTAGAATTGTTGTTTATTGGCAAGCATAGGAAATGCAGATGGCTCTATTATTTGAATTGGCTAGCAGATTCACAAGTCCAGATTATAATGTCCCAGCAGGAATAGTCAGATCAACCCCCCACCCCCAATTCCTCTCTGAAGCAAGCAGACACACATACACAGTTCCCAGAGAGGAGGAAAAGGAGGAGTTAAGAGGAGGCAGAGAGAGACTCCCATACATTCATACACACAGAGACACATTCCAGCAACAGCCATAACAGATAACTTTCCCAGGCTTCCAGACCGTCCAAGCATGGTGTCCACAGTAGCAATAAAAAACCATGGCAGGACCCAAATTAAAGCAATGGAGGGTCACAACAGTCTTATAGCTTGTAAACAAAGTGCATCTTCTGAGTGTGTGCTGTCAAATTGCTCCTGAGATTTGGAGACCATGTGAATGAATGACCATCAAAATATCCTTAACAGCCTTCTCAAGTCTTGTAAAGGGATGGCCATGTCATCCTTGATTGAATCAATCTACCTCATTTTAGGTTTTCCTTTTTTTCTGCTGCCTTCACCTCTTCCTAGCGTTATTGTCTTTTCCATTGACTCTTGTCTTCTCATAAAGTGACCAAAGTACAATAGCATCAGTTTTGTCATTTTAGCTTCTCAGGAGAGTTAGACTTGATTTGATCTAAAACCCACTTATTTGTTTTTGATGGTCCACAATATCCGTAAAACTCTCCTCCAATACCACATTTCAAACAAATCAACTTTCTTCCTGGCTGCTTTCTTTATTGTCCAACTTTTACACCCATACATAGCAATAGGGAGTACTATGGCACAAATTACCTTGATCTTGGTCACCAACAACACACCTTTACGCTGAAGTATTTTTTTCTAGTTCCTTCATGACTGCCTTTCCCATTCTCAGTCTCCTTCTGGTTTCTTGGTTGAACTGAGTAATAAAATATATATTTAACTCATTTTCCACCATTGATCTTGGTTTTATTTTTTTATCTCCAGTATCTTGGCATTCCCATTACCCACATATCACAAGGCAAAATATTAACCCCTTCTCTTTCCACCCATGTTTCTTCCAACGGCTCTTTCTCTCTCCTTCTGTCAAATTGCTTCTGTTCCCTTTTAGCTCAATGTAGCGGGCTTATGGAAGATAACTCAAATTGAGGAGGTAGGTGGTGTACTGTCATTATTCCTTGCCAGACATTCCTTTTGGACTTGGATGCTTTGAACAGAAATTTGTTTTTCTTATCCCTTATCATGTTCTGTGACTTAGGAATGTGTTGTTTATACCTCTAAAATTATTGACCTGCCACACAAATGGAAGAAATAGTGGGTGTCATGACCCTCTAATGTCTTAACTAATGTTTCTAGCCTTTGACAGCTTCTCGTTTCAACATACTGGGAAAGTTTACTTGTGCTCAGTAGTCATCTGTGCAGCTGCAAAGAGGGAGGGAATGAAAACCGTTAAGTTCCCTTCACCTGGCCCCGTTATCACTGTCTCTGGAATGTGTTTGTGTGTGCCTCCCTCTTCCCTCTTCCCTCATGCTTGAAGGTGTATATTTGTGTCTTCTAGCCTCTGGGAAAAGGGGTGGGTGGGTCTCTGCTGGGGAATATAATCTTTTGCCTGTTCTGTTTTCAGACAATAAAGTCATCAGATTTTCCAATAAACAAGAATTCTGCTTTTAAAGTACTGATTCCCTTCACTGAGTGAGCAAGTCTGGGATTATGACAGAAGGATTAGAAGGGTCATCGTGTAGTTGTTTATGCTAAGCCCTTCACACATAACAAAACTGATCAGATGACGTTGGGAGGATATATTCTTGTCCAAGTTAGCAACAACAACAAGTTTGATTAATGTAAATTAAGATAGTATAAGTCCTGAGAGTACCCCCTGACTATTGAACCTTGACAAAAACTGAGACTGTGGAAAATGCTGCACATTGGCCAGTTCCAGAAGTCCATCTGTTGTTCTTCTTTCTAGTAGAAGAAGCGGTGCAAGTATTGTAGCCTTGCCCTATTAATAAAACCTTAAACCTTCACTCTGTCTTAGGTCTTGGAACCTTAAACCAATAAACAGACTCTGAAGTATTGATCAGCAGCGTTTATTGATGAGGTATTGAAGCACCATACTTGGCAAAGCCTGTTCTGACAAAACTGGCATTCACAGTCCCCTTTGTCCCTGCTGAAAGTTCCCCTCCTGGTTTCTGAAGAATTCATGAAAAACAGTATTTGGAGCCAAGGGAAGCACCCCAAGGTCGGCGGCAGATAGTGAGAGAGCCACCTAACTTTCTGCCCCATAAGATAACAAATGTAATTCTTTTCTCATGGAACAGAGGTGCCAGGGGAAGCCTAGTTTCCTACAAAGCATGTGAAGCCATAAAGCAGAGATCAAGGAAGAATGCACAAATGGCAGTGGTTACATATAGCAGGCTGGTTGTATATTTCTTTTGAACAGCACTGGTTTGTTATTTCAATCAGTTACATAGAGTTAGGAACGCATCTCAGTCACCCAGATAGCATCCCCTGACTCTCTACTTGTGTGCTTTATTACCTGCAAACCTTCTTACAAAAAAAGAACCATTGTCTTCTTTGGCAACATACCCAGTCATCTTGTTTGTGCTTCAGTGGACATTCCATTTCCCTCCACCCTATAGTGGTCCTGCCCTGCGTAAACTGATGTGGATTCAGGAGTCGGGTGGAAAGTAACGGAAGCTTTATTAGCATTTAAATACTATGGTGACAAGGCAATGCTAAGGCAGACCCACATCTGATTACTATAGATACTATAGATTACTATAGATACCAACTTACATAGACCCCTCGCAGGGGGTTTCTAGAGCACATGTAAAGCAGTCTTGCACACTGGAATTTTACCAGATATCATCTTGTGTTACAGAAGCACAGCTAGACTGGTGTGATCTGGTCCAGGGACTTTGGAGGGCGGTGGCAGCTGCCAACTGGCTGATCCACCTCTTTGCCAGGGCAAGTGCCCTGGGGATGGCAAATCTGCCAGCATGGCCCTGTGCCGCTCCCCCCACTTTGGATGGGGCTGTCAAATTCTCTTCATTATGAAGAAACAGAGTTCTTCATTTTATCCATCATGGAGGCAAAGGCCTTCTTTCCCCCATAAAGCATAGCGCAACTTCCCTTCCTAATAAGAGAAGGGAGTGTAAGGAAAGTTTTCGCAATGTTTAAAGTTCTTTTTTAAAAAAACCTGTCAGAAACGTGGGTTTTAGACCCTCACAGATATCATGAGCACTATCTTTTGGTGAAAGAGATACTTATTTATTTTTCATACTTGCAAGCATGGGCGCCCTACTTCACGCAGGAAGGCGCGCCCACAATAGTGTGCAGCTTGGTTTTCTTTACTTTGCCCCGCCCAGTTCCAACTCTCTCTCCTCCCTCCATCTCTGACTGGGTTATAGAGGTTTTAGGGTTGCAACTTTCCTGATCCACCCACGGCACATTAAACATGTTAGCCCCCTCCTCACATGTTTTTGAGACCCCTACCAAAGCACGTTCATTTGCATCTCCTTACGTCGCCCATGAGGTGTGTTACGGAATATTCATAAGCTCATTAATACTCATTGGGCATGCCCAGTATAGCTGTGTTCTTGACCGTTGGATTATCTTAGGGCTAGAAGTTGGGCCAAGTCCCCTGACCTTTTTGCGGTTTACAAAAATACATTTGGACATCTGTGCATCCCGTGAAGATATCCCACATTGTCCCATCCTGTTTTTCCAGCTGTGAGCTGTCTTATATTGGCTTTAAAAAGCATCTTAGCCTTTTAACTTTATATAGCAGTGTTTCCTCTATTAACCCCCTCTTCTTTCAGCTCAGAAGCAGTATGAGTTTCATATAAGCATTACCTTGTTAATTCTGAAAAAAGAAGAAGAAGAGTTTGGATTTGTATCCCCCCTTTCTCTCCTGTAGGAGACTCAAAGGGGCTGACAATCTCCTTGCCCTTCCCCCCTCACAACAAACACCCAGTGAGGTGGGTGAGGCTGAGAGAGCTCCGAGAAGCTGTGACTAGCCCAAGGTCACCCAGCTGGCATGTGTGGGAGTGCACAGGCTAATCTGAATTCCCCAGATAAGCCTCCACAACTCAAGCGGCAGAGCTGGGAATCAAACCCGGTTCCTCCAGATCAGAGTGCACCTGCTCTTAACCACTACGCCACTGCTGCAATAGGGAAAGCAATATTTCCCCTATTGATAATAAAACTCAAGCAAAAGGGCTACTATCGAAGCTTTATGAATTGCTGATTGAACTAATCTGCAGGTTTCATAAAAACGATGAGAGTAAACGAAGAGTAAATGACATAGTCTATGACAGTGTAACCAATTTGCCGGATTCCCGTTCAGCTCTTTAAGCCAAAAGAGCAAGGAAACCCCTTCTCCCTAAGCCAAGGGAGAAGTGGAGATTTAGATCAGTTTATATAGGAGTTCCCCTTGAGCTCTTTAAGCCAAAAGAGCAGGGAATCCTGCTCTCCTCAAGCCAGAGGAGAAATAGAGATGCCTCTCTAGCTAGGGTCTCCATATCAGCCTCCTAAGCCAAGGGGGCAAGGGACCCTTCTCCCCTCAAGCCAGAGGGGAGGAAGAGAGGCAGAGAATCCCAGTCACAGACAAAGTCTTTTAGAGAATAGCTTAAAGGTTTATTTCTAAGCCAGCACAAGTCTCACCAGTGATGAGAGCTGCCCCGAACTGCTGAAAGGTCCAAGGTTTTAAAGGGTCTTCTGGGGTAACATCCAAGCAAAGGCATATACATTTCAAAAGATTTAGGATTGCAACAAATTAACACACGTCAAGCATTTGTAGAAGTTCCCAAACATTCCAGGATGTTCCCAAAACAAAGTAAGTTGTAAATGCAAAACTAGCCATCCATTTACATCCCGATTGCCTCTAGCTCCGGCATGGCTATCACCTTGTTTATGATACCCCTTTGTACCAACAGTAGGGTCATTTAGTTCCTGAGAAGCCTGAGAAGCAAGCGAGTGGTGTCAGACATTTGGGTTGTTTACAGCTACTTCAAAAACATTGTGAGATGTTATCTTACTGATAGCCATGTGTAAATTTGTTAGACTAAGGGGCTCCACTGGGTCGTACTGGTTATGCTGATTTTGGTAGCTAAAGCAATTTGCAAAGGAATGTGACTTCTAAACGAGGGGAAGGGGTGTATTCAAGATTTTCAATCTATATTTCTAAGCTGGATCAATTTATACTTCTAAAGTTGGATTTCTTGCTCCAAGGTATTGCTCACAACAGGATTCACACCTCAGCTCTCTACCTCAACACCTCTTTTTACTCTTTGCACCGAGAATCAGTCCTTGAAAGATTCATGACAGAATCCATCCCAAATCTCTCTGCCTCAGTTCTTCTTTCTCCTATCATAATCATTCCCATATGAGAAATTCCCAGAATGATCTTCCCTTCACATATCTGATGGACTCTGGTCTGATCCAGCAGGCTCTTTCTTATGTTCTTATGTTCTTAAGAAGCGAACTGTGATGAAACTTATATTGAAATGAACGTTCTTAGTCTTTAAGGTACTCCTTTTGTTTTATAGTCACCTGAAGTTAGCAGCTTCCTGGGTGTCTGGGAGCGGGGGTAGCTCCCCCCCTCCCCGGACTCTCGCCCTTACCTCCGGCCGGCGGGTGCTTCCCCCGCCCGGCGGGACGTCGAGCCAGTGGGGAAGCCCTGTCGCGGGGCCATCGAGGGACGGGAGCGCGCCGAGGCCGGTCGCCGTGGTGACGGGGGACAGGAGCGTTCCCCCGGGCTCTCGCCAGCTGGTGAGGCGGACGGGAGCCTCGGCCGCAGGAAGCGCCGCGTCGACGCGGCCGAGCCGGCCGAGCAGGGCCAGCTGAGCCCTGTTGGAATAAGTGCGGGGGCGGGGTTCTTAACCCACAGGCAGGCAGCGGAAGGGATAAAAGGGGGAAGAGAAGACACGACGGGAGGAAGACCAGACACGGAGGAGGGAAGGAGGGTGTGCATGCGTGTGTGGGAAGGAGAGGTGGAAACTGTAAAGGGGCAAGGGAGGCGACGGTGGGAGAGTCCCGAGGCAGGAGAAGAGAGGACTTTGGGGAGGAAAGACTTGGAGAAGGAGAGAGTTGGTGGTTGGACAGAGGGGGCAGGAACTGAGAGGGGAGAAGCAGCCAGCAGTCCAAAGCCTGGCAGGGGAACTTCCTTTAGCTGTGGCTAAAGCGGCTGTCCCACTTAGTCCACTCCCCGGACAACGGGAGTGAGGCCGGAAGTTCCAGCATCCGGGCAGGGGAAGGCGGGTTGGCAACAGGGGTCCCAGCAGGGACCCCGCCCAGGGCGCAGGACACTGGGTAACCTTCGGTCCCAGTCCTGACCCTGGAAAATATTCGAGTGGGAGACCTCCATGGAATACCAAGGTCATGACATGGAGGCAAGCAATGGCAGACTACCTCTGAACTGAAGCAGTGGAAGCGAAGCGATAGCAAAGGAACACACGCACAACACTGTTGGAGCTCTACAGCTACTTTACTCTGTGGCTGCATTTTATTATGCTGCTTACAGATTACATCATTTTGCAAAATCATTAACAGAGGACAGAGTCCACCATAGCCAGACACTGATAAAGCATTCTTACTCATTAATCAGTGAGTTGTGAGTGCAGTTTCCTCCTAATTAGTTTCAGAAAGCATTCGAGCAAGATAACATTGTTCCTGCGTGATCTGTCGCTCTTCGAAACATGATGTCTTTCTCCACAAAGGGAACTCTGAGAAGGGGTCTGGGAGCTCCTCCCCAGGCACTGACCACACTGAGAGCTGCTTACCGCAGCACAACTTTCCCTCTAGATGGCTCTTTATCTTTGTTCATGGGGCTTGTTCTTGGTCTTGCAGCTCTTCTGATGTCTGTAGTAGAGTAACGATTAGCCTGTAGAGCCCAGTTTAGGTGGTTCAATTCATCTTGAGCCATCTAGAGGGAAAGCGTTCTTACCATACATCGAGGGAACCACTGACCGCAAGGGAAAACTGATGAAGAAGCATAACCTACAAACAATCTACAGACCTGCGAAGAAAATTCAACAAATGCTACGTTCAGCAAAGGATAAAGGGATCCTCTAGCTACTGCAGGAGTCTACCACATACCATGTAGCTGTGGACAAGTCTACATAGGAACCACCAAACGCAGCGCTCAGACACGAATCAAAGAACACGAAAGGCACTGCAGACTATTTCAGCCAGAAAAATCAGCAATAGCAGAACACATAATAAACCAAACTGGACACAGAATATTAATTGAAAACACAGAAATTCTGGACCACTCTGACAACCACTACGTCATACTACACAGGGAAGCCATTGAAATCCACAAGCACATGGACAATTTCAACAGAAAGGAAGAAACCATGAAAATGAACAGAATTTGGCTGCCAGTTTTGAAAAACACTAGAGTCAAGACAGTGACTACTCAGCTCCACACAAACACAGGATGATTATAGACAATAAACAATCAAAGGGACAAAGGCCAGACTACTTCTATTCAGATGCCTCACCTATTGACCTTGCTATCTCCATTGTTACTCACATGCTACACTTCATTGTTACTCACTTGCCAGGTCACTCCTATTCAGATGCTTTCACCTATTGACCTTTACTCACAGGTATATATACTCCACTTGCTTTCCTTTCCTACTATCAGATCCTCTGAAGATGCCAGCCACAGATGCAGGCAAAATGTCAGGAGAGAATGCTGCTAGAACATGGCCATACAGCCCGGAAACCACACAGCACCCCAGTGATTCCGGCTGTGAAAGCCTTCAACAATACATCTTCTTCTACTTCTTGGAGATAAGGATGCCAGCTGGGGCTAACTTTATTGTAATACAGCCGGTGGATGGCCTTCAATGGAAGAGTATTGTTTCTTCTAGAATGGAATGTTGGCCCTTAGGTTGCCTTGGGTCTCATTACCCTACCAAGATGTCCACCCTTGGAATCCAAAGGTTTATCTAACAAAGATGTATGATATTGTCAAAAGTGGGTTTAACTTGTATTGCTATGTAAAAGATTCTGTACAGAGGATTGGCACGTGTATCACTGTACAACCCTTGAACTGTGAATGTATCACTGCTTCTGCCATCTGATGGAGGCTATTTTGTGCTGCAGCCAAAATGAAGTTTTCTTTATACTCTCTGGCATCTCTGACTGGATTGCATGCGACGGCAGGATCGAAACCTGGACTCCCAAAATGGAAGGACCAACACATAGTGTGATGGATCCAGGGTAATGGATCCAGCAGTGTAAGGGTTAAAGCTCTTATGAGCTGAATGGCATGTGGAAAAAACCTAGGAGTTGCTGACAGTTCATTTGAGAAAGGGAACATCCAGAGGGGCTGGGAAATAACTGCAGTAGGAAGGTATATTCACAGGGATTTTGGAAATCCTAAGAAAGAAGGAAAACGGGGTAAATAGTGAAAAGTTGGGGAGGGAGGGGCATGGGGAGCTGGTCATGCCCCGGGTGCCATTTTCATCTGGTATGCCTCTGATACCAAATCCTTTATACCATATGGCACAGAAGGAGGACTCAGACA
Source organism: Sphaerodactylus townsendi (assembly GCF_021028975.2). NCBI lineage: Eukaryota > Metazoa > Chordata > Lepidosauria > Squamata > Sphaerodactylidae > Sphaerodactylus > Sphaerodactylus townsendi. The sequence continues at coordinate 26,800,441 of NC_059430.1, forward strand.
CGCATAGCAGTATAAGGGAATAAAACTGTTCTGTAAATAGTTACTTATGTTACAACTGTTCTAGTGTTAACTATAACCTTTATGAAAACCCATGCTATAAAGTAAAGCTTGCTGGAAAATAAACTTCCAAGTTGAAGTGGTTTATCTTTGACCTACTGAGGAAGACGGCAGGAGGTAAGACATTGATTCACAGAAGTTCTCTTCCTCCCTTTCCTGAAAAGAGGAACTTGTTACTCATGGACACAAGCCAGGCATTCAAAAGAGGAACACCCCCGAACAGTGTGGAAGTCTTTTGACTTGACTTGTCTGTAATAATTCAGATGTTTCCAAGGCAGACTCCATCTGAATGTCAGGAAAGAGATTCCACATAATCCATCAGGAAAAACATCCTGACAGTAAGGGCTGTTTGATAGCGGAATGCACTACCTCGGAGAGTGGTGGAGTCTCCTTCTTTGGAGGTTTTTAAAGAGAGGCTCGATGGCCATCTGTCAGGAGTGCTTTAATTGTGTGTTTCTGCATTGCAGGGGTTTGGACTTGATGGCCTTTGGGGCCTTTTCCAACTCTATGATTCTATGATCCAATATTCATATGCAGGTCTGATACTATCAGACTGAAGTTTAACAGGGAAGAAGAAGAAGAATGTGCCAACTAATGATATGGAAAAATACCTAAGAAACTTAGCTGAGTGTGAAGGTCACAGATGTTTATAACAACGGAAATGAGGCAGAGGGAAAAGAGGAACTAAAACTCGAGGAACTAAAACAATGGAAATGAGGCAGAGGGAAAAGAGGAACTAAAACAGGGAACTAGGCAACTCTAACTATGAGGTATTCAAGGCAAGAGATGAGCCAAGGCCTTTCTCCCCATAGAAACTCTAATTCTCCTTGGTGTTTCTCACTCAAATGGCTAACCCCCACTTAGCTCTCAAGCCCTGGCCGTTACCCAAAGTAAACTGTCCTCACTTTCAGTTGGGGGAATTAGCTTTTTGGAGACAGAGAGGAGAGTAACTGGGATCTATAACCTGTTTATATCAGGCTAATCTAAATGGAGACTCTCCAATTTAGAGACCATTAGAACAATAAAGATGTTTATTAATAAAGTAAAAGAAATCAAATTATCATTGATCAATATATAAATACACGCAATGGATACAAGAACTAACTAGAAGAAGGGAGGACATTGGATAGAGTTCAGGAATGAATGGTACTTACCAGTCCAGTTGAAGAGAGATCCAGCAAAAGCAGTTGAAAAGGAGCCCACATTAATGTGAGTCTATGCACACAGGAATCTAAGACATACACTTGCTATGCATGGCCACAGGACTAATATTTAAAGTCATAAATGGGTCCTGAGGCAGTATGAGGCAAGCTACAAGGAAGGTCAGAGACAAAGAATTGATTGGAGTGTTGTGGGGTTTCTGGGCTGCATGGCTATGTACTAGTAGCATTTTCTCCTGATATTTTGCCTGCATCTGTGACTAGCATCTTTGGAGGATCTGGCATCATGTGGCTGGCATCTTCAGAGGATCCAAGAAAGAATTGATCGGAATGTTGTGGGGTTTCTGGGCTGTATGGCTGTGTTCCAGTAGCATTTTCTCCTGATGTTTCACCTGCATCTGTGGCTGGCATCTTCAGAGATCCTCTGAAGATGCCAGCCACAGATGCAGGCGAAACATCAGGAGAAAATGCTACTGGAACACAGTGTAAGGTTGCGGTTTGATGGCTGTTCTCTGCTCATCAGCCACGGCCTTGGTAACATTCCAGGGACTGGGCAGTGTGCCCGGGAGGGCTGTTATCAGTAACCTTGCTGTCTATGCTTGTTATATGCGTGTGAAGTCTTTCTTTCTATTCGTGTGAGAACTGGTTTTGGAGTTTGGATAAAGTTACTGTAGGGGCTATGGGCGGGGGCAGAAACGCTCGTAAAAGCAGCGGTTTGGCGGGAAAGGGTCAGAGTCCGCATTCCGTGTATTGTGCATCATGGAAGTTTAAGAAAAAAGAACTGTGCAAGTTACTTTGTTTCTAGTCCTTTCAGGTTCCTTACACACAGCCATACAGCCCAGAAACCCCACAACACCCCAGTGATTCCTGCCGTGAAAGCCTTCAACAATACAAAGAACTGATTGCTTTTCAGGGTTCCAACAGTGAGATGGAAGAGGCTTGATTAGTTTTGGGTGGTGCTGATTAAATCAGAACAGGGGTGTTCCAAGACTTGATAAGCTTTGATTATTAAAAACAAATGAACTCTGGAAGTTTGATGACCTTTAATAGTTGGACAAGATGTTTAAGATTGAATTAATGTATGGGAGAAAGGGGTGCAGGACTATTTAGCCGGTCTCCCACTTAAAGCAATGGGTATATACCGGTATCCGTCTGTTAAAGCAATGGGTATATATCCATCTGGAACCAAGATTCAGACTTGATTCTGTCGAGCCGATTAAATGAACGCATGAAAAGTCTCAATATTTATTCATGATCATTAATAAGGACCACCTGCATTTAGCAAATCTGAAATACAGAAGATAATATTTGCATGCAGGCTGCCTTATTTTATACTGTTAGATTTGCATAAGCTCTACCTCTGGGTGGCCCTTGGGGCAGTACCACTGACATCATAGCATGCTTTCCTGTTACACCTACAACATGGCTCCTCATACACTGTATTATCAGAAAAACAAAAGGGGTGTGAATTTTACGATTTAAATGAGGAATTTTCCCAATAACTCTTGACCCTGACCACTATTGTTAGTTCATTTTTTGGTGTAGCAAGCACTGTTAAACCGCAAGCATCTGTTTCCTCAGCAAAGGTCCCCGAAGTACTGTTTTGCAAAGCCTACATCCTGTTTTTGTTAAAATGTATTGTTTGTGCACTCTACTTTCAATAAGCTGTTTCCCCTTTCCAGTAAAAGCTGTGTTGGTTGTTTTTTTTGCAAAAACTCAAAAAACAAGCTACTATCTATATCTGGACTCAGTAAACGTTGACTGTTTTCTGTCTTAAACTTGAATCTCCATCATTCGGCAAACTTGCTTTCAAAAGCTACTATCCAGGGGCATATCTGCTCAGGGACATGGAGTAACCCATGTCCCCAGGCGGAACTAATCTGGTCATGTGGACCCCCCTGCAAAATTGGCCCCCCACGTGACCAGATGGTCTTCTGGCTCCCTCGTCGTTGTTGATGTGGGCATGGCCGAGGGAGGCCGAAGATGACGTCGCTGAGGGAGGCCGATGTCGTCTTCGGGCTCCCTCAACCCCACCCACATCGACATCGGGACTAAGTTAGGGGTAAGGTTTCGTGATCAGCCGGGGGCACCCAGAGGATGTTTTTTCACCCGGTGCCATTTCCACCCCATACACCTCTGCTACTACCTTTGAGAGAGAGAGAGAGAATGTCCTCATAGGTGTAGCTAATGCACCTTTCCACAGCAGGCTGGCTACAGTTTTGCCAACTAAGGCCGATTACCCACTGGTGAAGTGCATTGAGGCAAGAAACCTTGTCCTGATGCATTTCCGCTTTGTAGTGTGCCAAGAGGGAAGGTGCATTGGGGCACGATTTTTTTGTCCCAATGCGCTTCTTCTTGCCCCGCACATGCTTCTTCCTTTCCACAGGGAAAACGAGAGCATGTCTGGCACGACTTTTCACACTGGAGCAGGGCGAGGGCGGAGAACACCCTGCAGTGGGTAATAGGCCCATAGGTAATATTTCATGCATCTGACTAAGTAAACTCTAGCTCATGCAAACTTAGACAGCAAATTCTTCAGTCTTTGAGATGCCATTTTAAAGTGTTATTTTGCCTTCCAGTAAACACATTGGACTAAAATGAGTCTTCCTCTCTTGTTGGAATGAAATGTATTCTCTAAATTTCTTAGGGTTATGGGTTGCCAATATGCCTGTTGGTCCCTTTAACAGAAGCTTAATGGACTATGTCATGAAAAGCTTCTACCCATTTTCGCAGGTTAAGCCACTATTAAAAGGGCAGGACATTTCTCCGGGCCTTTGGCAATGTTGTTCAAAGAAGAAATTTAATTCTCAAAAGTTAGCTCATCTCTTTGACCTCTAACAGAAAATGAGTTTTTTCTCAATTTAATGGCATTTGTATCAAGCTGCTGACCCTGCATTTTTAGTGAAGTACAGAGACTTTCGCCCAAACATTAATTTTTAAAAACCTCTACGCTGGATTATTTCTATCAGATGAAGCAATATGCTCACAGCACACTTTCTGTTCATACAGACTTCCCTAGTACTCACCCAAATCAGATAGTACAAAGTTGTTGTAAGCCTTACTAGCTATGTCTTTAGACTAATGTTGCTTGGCCAGGAGTAGGGCGGTCTAATAAATCGAATTAATAATAATAATAATAATAATAATAATAATAATAATAATAATAATAATAATAATAATATTGTTCTTATGGTTATGTGTTGTTCGCCGCCCTGAACCCTTCTGGGCGAGGGCAGGATATAAATGGAAAAATAAAATAAAATAAATAAAAAATAAAAATGTAAGAGAACCTCCATTGCTGACACTCACTCCATCAATCTGATAAAGCTTCATTGTGTTCCAGTATGTCTCTATGAACCTTTGTACCTTTTGCCAGCAGTCATAATGTGGGGACGGCCATTTGATCTGGGCCTCAAGCTCAAAGGGAGTTGCACATTTAAACCCATTGCATAAGAATACAGAAAGAGTCCTGCTGGATCAGACCAATGGTCCATCTAGCCCAGCATCCTGTCTCATGCAGTAGCCAACCAGTTCCTCCAGTGGGCCAACAAGAGAGCATAGAGCAGTGGTTCTCAACCTTCCTAATGCCACGACCCTTTAATACAGTTCCTCATGTTGTGGTGACCCCCAACCCTAACATTTATCCATTTTACAGATGGAGAACACTGATGCAGAGAGTCTTAGGCGACCCCTGTGAAAGGGTCGTTCGACCCCCAAAGGGGTCCCGACCCACAGGTGGAGAACCACTGGCATAGAGTCTGAGGCCTTCCCTTGGCATTGCAACCTCCGGGTGGTAGCAGAAGATTTCTTGCTATTATACCTGATCTCCAGATGACAAAGATCGGTTCACCTGGAGAAAATTGTGGCTTTGGAAGGTGGACTCTATGACATTATACCCCATTAAAGCTCTTCCCCTCTCCAAACTCTGCTCTCCTCAGGCTCCACCCTCAAAATCTCCAGGTATTTCCCAACCCGGAGCTGATGACCCTACTCCTGATGCTGGTATTCAGAGATTTAGTACTGCTGAATGTGGAGGTTCTCTTTAGTCACATTGCTACTAGCCACTGATTGAGCTTATCCCCCATCACTCTGTCTAATCCCCTTTTAAAACTGTCTATGCCTGTGGCCAACAGGACATCCTTTGGCAACAAACTGCTATTATATCTGATCCTTTGGCAACATCCTTTGGCAACAGGAGGCATCCTTTGGCAACATCCTTTGGCAACAGGATGCAGTAAAGATAACAGGGGAAGGCCGCAGTCTCATAATGATTAATGTTTACCTTCCCCCTAGCTCCATCAACAAGACAAGGGAAACGTAGTGGCGTAAAATCACTGAATATTTAGAAACTTTACAACTTTCTAATAAATGCGATGAATGGTTGGTAGCAGGAGACCTTAATGCCAGGGTGGGCAAAGAATGAGTAATGCCTCCAGAAGTTGGTAGGATTGTCATAGAGAACTGCCCATGGTATTTTTCCTTAACCAGAAAATCAAAAGATCTTGTGACTAATGCGGCAGGGGTTGACTGTGAAATTTTGCTCTCAGTTTGGCTTAATACACTTAAATGGCTTAACCCAATATGCAGCCTCAGGTGACTATACCCACGTATCAGTGCGCGGTAATAGTATTATAGATTACATACTAGCCTCTCAAGCAAGCTTCGAACAGGTTGAGAGCTTTCAAGTGGACTGTCAGGTTTGGAGCGATCACATGCCACTTCTGCTTTTTATGAAAAAGGCAGCTCTTAATTTTAGCTCTCATAGCTTATGCTTAACTAGAGCTCCAAGAATTTTTTGGAATAGGGCCACTGAAAGGTGTCTCTATGCTGATAGTAGAAGCCTTCGACCTAAAATGGGGGAGCTGGAGTACAGAGTTTTGAAGGAGGACATTAATTTAGTGGGCATCACAGAGACATGGTGGAATGAGGAGAACCAGTGGGATGCTGTTATCCCAGGTTACAAGCTCTACAGGAAGGATAGGACAGGGCATATTGGGGGTGGTGTTGCCCTCTATGTCAAAGAGAGCATAGTGTCACATAGACAATGTAAGGGGAGCTGATTCCCCTACAGAAGCACTGTGGATATCGATACCAGGTGTGAAGAATAGTCTAATATTAGGAATATATTATCGTCCCCCTGACCAAGGCGCACAAGAGGATTCTGAGATGGAAAAAGAAATTAGAGAGGCCAACAAAAGCAAAAACGTAATGGTAATAAGTGATTTCAACTATCCCCACATAAACTGGAAAAATGCATATTCAGGTCATAATAAGGAGAGAGCATTCCTGGATATTCTAAATGACTGTGGCTTAGAGCAGATGGTTGTGTAACCAACCAGGGGAGAGTTGATCCTAGATCTAATTCTAGGTGGGACCCAGGAACTGGTATGGGAAGTCAGTGTTGTTGAGCTGATAGGGAACAGCGACCACAACACTGTCAGATTCAGTATCTCTGCGTGCGAGCAAGTGACAAATACTAATGCAGTTACATTCGCCTTCAGAAATGATAGTGTGCAGGAAGCTGAAAGGGAAAATCAAGAGAGTCAAAACTGTCCAAGATGCTTGGAGGTTATTTAAAAACACAGTAATAAAAGCTCAGCTGGAATGTGTTCTGCAGGTTAGGAAAGGCAGCACCCAGTCCAAAAGAAAGCCACCATGGTTAACAAGGGAAGTTGAGGAAATTATTAGAAAAAAAGAAGTTGTCTTTTAGAAAATGGAAGTCCAGCTCGACTGATGAAGAATACGAATTATGTTATGGACTCCCAAAGGGTTTCCAATGGGAGCTATTAGAAGATGGAGGCTACACCTTTGAGGGTCCATAACTTTGGACCCCCTGAACCAAACTTCACCAAACCTGGGTGGGGTCATCAGGAGAATCTCCTAAAGATACCCTGAAAGTTTGGTGCTGCTAGCTTAACAGTTGCACCCCTGACAGCAGGCACCTCTCAAATTTCTTCTTTCTTCAAAAGATTCTTCTTTTAAATCCACTCCCTTCAGCATGGATTTAAAGGGAGAATATGAGGTCCCCAGTTGAAACATTGAAAGTGATGCTGTTTCAGGGTTGGGGATAATCCACCCCAAAACAGCATCACTTTCAATGTTGTTTTAACTGGGGACCCCAGATTCTCCCTTTAAGGTGGATTTAAAAGGAGAATCTTGGCTCCCTAGTTTAAACACCATTGAAAGGGATGCTGCTTGGGGGTGGATTCCAGCATCACAGCAGCGGCCCATGGGCTCCCCCACAAAAGTCAGATTTTTGCACCTGGCTCCATTTTCCCTAGCTATGCCTCTGCCCAGAGGGGAGGGCAGAAGGGACTGCCAGCAGCTGGCTGGGAGCCCAGCCAGTGGGGGGTGGGGCAGGCGGGGCAGGGGTGTCTGCCAACCCTGGCCTTGGAGAGCTGCTTATATAAGCACTGAGGCCAGGGGCAGGGCTTTGGAAGGCGTGGCCACGCCCCCAGGGCCAGGTGGGGGCATGGCCCTGCCCTCAACCCCCCCATTAAAAATCTATACCTACGTCACTGGAACAGTCCCTTCGTTCTTGTCTGCCTGCTTATAGGTGTAAAACTAGGCTCTTTAGGGAAGGCCAAGTCAATCAGATGAGGGGGTAGTCTACTCATAGCCTTTGGCAAAGTTAAGCATATCACAATTTTTAAAAGGGGGGGGAGTTGGAGGGGAGAAGAACCCACTCTCTTCCCTTCTGTCCCATTCAACTCTAGACTGTTCCAGGGCTTGTAGCACCTCATCAGAGCATAAGGGTGGGAGGAGGAAAGAAGGGCCCTTCAAGCATTCTAAACCATTATTGGTCACCAGCCCCCCAAACTATTCTCCTTCATGATATTTAGAACGTGCCCCAAGCTCTCCCCCAGAAATCTCACATGTCCAAAGCCTACTATGGACATACAGTCCTTAAAAGGTGGGGCCAGAAAGAAGAGGAATTGGAAGACCCTGCAGGTAGAGAGTAGAGCATACCTTCCCCAGGAAAATGAAGGAGATCAGCAAGCCCAAGGAAAATTACCCTGGAATGTATGTCTCCCACTGAATAGACTTGACATCTATAAACATCTCCTCAGAAATCTTTAGCTCTCCATCTTTTTTGCTCACCATAGGCCTTTCCCACACAAATTGATTGAAACATTTCAACAACTTTTCCAAAAAAAACCCTTTACCATGATGTCTGTCGGCACTCACCTCCTCCAAACGTTTCACAGTCAGTGTTTTTTCTTCTTTGTTCTTTGGCTTTTATGGTAATCTGTAGCTTTGTTGTTTTTCTGATGTGTCCAAAAAAGAACCCCAAAAAACAAAACAACCCCAAACAACCAAAGAAATGAGATGAGGGGAAAACTTGAGTGACAGTACAGGGGCTTCGTAAAAGGGCCAGCTTTATGGCAGGAAATGTAAAAAAAATAAAATTCAAGTTTGACAGCACTGCAAAGGAAAGCAGCCTGGAAACATTTCAGGAAAAAAGATTGTTGTAAAATTGGTTTCAGAAACGATGGATTAAAATTATGTATGTATGTATGTACATACGTACATACGTATGTATGTATGTATACATGTATGTATGTATGTATGTAGTCATTATAGGACAAAGTAGGTAATCATTATATTGGCAATAGATATATCATCATTGGTTAGATTATGAGCCAACCAACGCACAGCTGTTAACTTGACTGTTAGATGACTTGGTATAAGAAGTCTGCTTGCCCATGATTTGACCCTGATACAGGAATTTCACATCATCAGTCAAGGAGGGGAGGAAGCTCTGACTGGCACGATAAGGAGATTAGTGTAACTCAGGGGTCTGCAACCTGCGGCTCTCCAGATGTTCATGGACTACAATTCCCATCATGGACTACAATTCCCATCAGGGGCTGCTGGGATTTGTAGTCCATGAACATCTGGAGAGCCGCAGGTTGCAGACGCCTGGTGTAACCAAATGTGCTCAATTAATCAATCAGAAGTGGAACAATTTATTATGCCCACATATGAAACTGCTTGGAAACTACTTACTGTATTGTAGTGGAAGTGTATAAAATACAAGTTGTAGTAAAATGAAGCTTTGAGAAAATCGCTTTTTGGTACAGGCTGGCTAATAATATTAAACTCTACTTTTCGACACACCTCTCAGTTTGGCTGACTGAATTATTCTCGACAAAAAGAAAAATGAAATATTTCCAAAATCAAAGTGGGGAAAAAACCAGTGTGCAACTCCTCGGAGGAAGCATTTTATTTCCTGCCTGAAAATGTTATAAATGATTTGTGCAGAAAAAAGCTGGAGTCTTGCCTGAGTTACAGCCCCAGCTTCTGCTTTACCAAGGGTTGTGAGGCCAGGGGTCTCCCTCTTCCTCTGCCCCCGCCCTGCTCCTAGCAGCAATCAATTTGGAAAATGAGGTATTTCATGAGTAACCTAGTGTGAGTTTTAGTTGCATCACTTCATTTTTTTTTACTAAACCACAATGAGTACCTTTTCAACTGGCATGCTTATTATGCTCAGAGCAAACTTGGTTTTTTCACTTTATCTCATCAGTTCCAGCCCATCCTTTCCTTTGGGTCAGTGATAGTCACTTTATATCTTGGGAGCCACAGGTGGTTTTCAACATATGATCTGTGGCTCTTCTGAGCATCGTTCCCCAACATGGCATTTGTCCCATGTTTGGGGAAGTGTGCAAAGCCATTGCCAGGTAGGTCTGATCACTGGTGTTCCCCATCTTGAACTGTTGGAAGGGCTGGATAATGGGTAGGGTGCCAGCATTTCTAAACTGTGGGTTTCATACCATGGGTGAAAGGGTCCATTCTCTTCTACAGTCTCCACCTCACTGTTCTGTGCAGCCTACACATTCTCTCTCCAGCATCTGGGAAGCTGTTGGAAAAGGAGCAAGTTGATGGCAAAGAGTGTTGAGCCAACCTCCATGACAGTCACCCACAAAAAGAGCATACTGGCCGCAGCGGGGTAGTGGAGGTTTTACCCTCTTTACTTCCAATCCCATTCCTTTTCTCTGGACACCCTGGCAACCCCACTCTCTTGTTCAATCTGCTGTGCCTGTTGCTGAGGAATGAGCAAGAAGACAGAGAGTACTCTTGATACCCAAGGGCAGGCTAAGATTCAGAAGTAGTGGACAACAAGATTTTTATATTATCACTTTCCTTAATGTTTCTCCTGTAGCATGAGCTCATCTTAAGTTCAGCTCTTGGTGAACTCTGACTTCATGAGGTTTTTCTTTTATCTCTGACAGCTAATTTAAAACAATTATAGAAATTTGGGTGCTGTGTGGTTTCCGGGCTGTATGGCCGTGTTCTAGCAGCATTCTCTCCTGACGTTTCGCCTGCATCTGTGGCTGGCATCTTCAGAGGATCTGTGGCTGGCATCTTCAGATGATCCTCTGAAGATGCCAGCCACAGATGCAGGCGAAACGTCAGGAGAGAATGCTGCTAGAACACGGCCATACAGCCTGGAAACCACACAGCACCCAAGTGATTCCGGACGTGAAAGCCTTCGACAATAAATTATAGAAATATTAGATGAATTGCCTTTAACAGCGATTAAGAGTTAAGTTTTGGCATTCTTATTTTACTTTACAAAAGATAATGAGCACATGTCAGATATATTGTTAGATGTATCTGTTGTGGTTGCAATTATATCACATCCTTTTTCCTGTAGAATTTTCAAGTTGACTAAGAAAAAACACACCTGTTGCTTAGATCTGCCTTTATCTTGGTCAGTTAGAACAGTTATAGAAAAACACTTATTGCTTTCTAAGAGTTGTGATTGGTCCTTATCTTGCTATATCAGATGGCTATTAGCCACTGATCGGCTATTTGCATTTATGTTGCATATCTCTTTTTTAGTAGTAACCAATCAGATATCTAGAAAAATCACATGATTGTGATGAATCAAATTTAGAGAAAGATAAGATGGACAGTTTTCTAGAAGTAAGCATTCTGGTGACAAGCAAATCCGATTGCTCTGGATGGAACTCTCAGAAGAGATTACCTAGAATTTCTAGTCCTTTCTCTGTGTATGTGATTTGGGTTTACTGAGCTATTCCTAAAAACAGTTTAAGACAGTAACCTGAAAGCTGTTTTGATTTACATTTTAGTTACTATAGTATGGTTGAGAAATGTTAGGAGCTTTGATAAATTTGGCACTTGTTTTTGCAATAGCTTTAAGTAGGGTTGCTAAGTCTCCCCCCGCCCCTCACAGTCACCAATAGGGATGGGGGCAGGGTTGCCAACTCCAGGTTGGCAAAGTCCTGGATATTTGAGGATGGAGCCTGGGGAGGGACCTCAGTGGAATACAATACCATTAGCGTCCATACTCCACATTATTCATTGTCTCCAGGGGAACTGAGCTCTGTAGAGATGAGCTGTAATTGGATTCTGGCGTCCCTACCGGTAGCTGTGGGTTTAATTTTCATTTGCTTGTATTTTTGAAAATTTTGCTTACTAAAGAGAACTACTTCTTTTTTCCATGAAAGTTGAGTTCTCTGAAGGTTTGCTGGTCTTAGTTCAAAGAAAGAATTCACAATTAATTAATTTGTACAATCAGAAATTAATGGTTGTCAGATAACTTTTTATCAGATAGATTCTGGAAATAGCGGAAGCTAAGGCCCTTCCTTCCGCACATGCAGAATAATGCACTTTCAATCCACTTTCACAATTGTTTGAAAGTGGATTTTGCTATTCTGCACAGTATAATCCTTCTTCAAAGTGTATTGAAAGTGGATTGAAAGTGCATTATTCTGCCCATGTGGAAGGGGCCTATGGCAGATTCCGCATGGGCCAAAAACAGCAGTGTGAAAATGGTGTAAATCCTCTAACACCATTTTAAACCATTTTGCACCAATTTTACTCTGTTTTCACACCACTGTTTTTGGCCCATGCGGAATCCGCCTAAGTGGTTCAACCGATTAACAGTGCAATCCTATGCAGAATTACTACAGTGTAAGCCCACTGAAATGAAATGATTTAGCCTGGAGTAACTCTCTTTAGGATGCACTGTTAAGTCTACTATTTTGTCCAGAATCTGTATTTGCTTATGTGAATAAAACATTCTTGTTACTCTCAGAGATAACTTTGGTAACTTCATTGTGTGTCTTTGTTCAGAAAGGCCTAGGAAGTGCGATTTGCTAGTATGCATTCTCTGTAGAAAAGCAACTTCCTTTAAACAAAGTTGGTGACATAGCAGCCGAAGTAAACCAGCGGATTAAAGAACAGTAAAAGGTGCCTTGGTTATGATACTGCAGCAGCTCCCTTCTGGCTGTTCAAAAACCTCTTGGCACCTAAATGGACACTCTTTTGCTCCTGTTATGGAAATTGTTCTCAAGAGAGTCTCCAAACAAGGTGGTCAGCAGTAAGCAGTTTATTGTATACACGGCTACAGGTGTGGATAGAAGGCACCTGGGGTGTGGTCTCTGGAGGGGCTCTCTGAAGGGGTGAGCCCGCGAACCCAGCAGAACCGTAGAAAGAGCGCTCGGAATGCCGGTGCTGGCTACGGCCTTCTGGGCGCACACGCTCCCCCAACCCCCGTTCCCCCGTTCGTCACGGGTCATGAACTGCCTGACTCGCAGTCACCAGGTGTCCCATACAAAGGGACAAAAGGGCTCTTGCCCTCAGGTGAGGATTAGACCCAGACGCGGATGCTTCCTCCTGCATGTAGCAGCCTGATGAGATCATGCATCACATGGTGATCTCCCGTTCTCCCGCTCTCCCGACCTCCTGCTCTCCCACCTGTCCGACCCCTTTACACGCCCCCAATGAAACCCCAATAAAAGGTGCAAGGGACGAGCACACGGCAGAGTTGCCAGGATCACGGGATCCCGCGCTTCCTGCTGCTGGCTCTCTCCACCAGATGATATCTCCGCGTCTTGTCTCTTCCTTGTGACCTCGGGGGCACAACTTCAGCTCTCCAACACAGTTCCTCTTACACCTTATTCCCCCCTCCCTCTCCTGTCCACCCATCCAGTCCTAGCTGATATGGAAGGCTCACAATCTCCAATCCCCTGATTTCTTTAACAATGTTTCTATATATTGTCGAAGGCTTTCACGGCCGGAATCACTTGGGTTCTGTGTGGTTTCCGGGCTGTATGGCCGTGTTCTAGCAGCATTCTCTCCTGACGTTTTGCCTGCATCTGTGGCTGGCATCTTCAGAGGATCTGATAGTAGGAAAGCAAGTGGAGTATATATACCTGTTGGAGTGTCCTTTATTTGTTAACAAACAATGGTTCTTTCCTGCACCCTGGACACTCCATATTGCTTTCCTACTATCAGATCCTCTGAAGACGCCAGCCACAGATGCAGGCGAAACGACAGGAGAGAATGCTGGTAGAACACGGCCATACAGCCCGGAAACCACACAGCACCCCAATGTTTCTATATATGGTATATTATTTTTAGTTGTCAGCATGTACTTATTGCTGTTTCATCTCGACCTTTACACTTGTTTTCTATATGCTTTCACTTCCCCTGGCCCACTTCCCCATTTCTCAACTGCTGTGGACATCCCCTATCACAATCTTAAAACCATTTCCTTTCCTGATATGGCATAAACAAAGCATTAGATTTAGCTGAATCGTCTTCTAAAACTCATGCTGCAAATACAAATACATATATATAGACACATCTTTGTGAGTTCAGACTTTCTTAATTCCTTAAGACTCCTCATTAAAGGACCCCAGTCATTTATTTGCAATAGTTGCCATTTCCTGTTTTGTCCCAATATAGGAGAGCACAGAAGTATGGGAAACATATGCAATTTAAAGGGAAAAATAAAGTCTTAAACTTTGTTATTTACCTCTATTAGCTTTTGCAGGCATATTGAATTGAGGAGAAAATTCCATTTAATTGAACTTGGATCTTCTTAATGTTGTGTACTATACCTTTAATGGATAGTAGTTTTTAACAATAGCATCAGACTATTTTGTTGGCTGATTAGTTGCATTTATTCTATTTCATTACACTTTGTTTATTTGTACTCCAGGGGAGACTGACCTCTTTCAAGCTCCATTATGTGTAACAATTAAAGCTGCAGTCCCTTACATAAAGTAACATACCCGGAAGATTTATGAAAGCATAAACACCAAGCAACTCTCTGCTCCAATTCCTCCCGCCTGCTGTGATTTTTCCTTATTAAAAATGAAAAATCATTTCCTTCCATAGCAAGCTCGGACTTACAAAACCTCTCACTTTTTCAGTAAAGGCACCTTGGTTTTGAAATTTCCTTCCTTTTTAGAGGCTAGGCCAAAACATTTCTTTTAATTCAGCTTTTTAGTAAGGGGCTGAAATTTTAATACTATTCTAGTCAGGAAACTGTTATTTTAAATTACGGGTGTTCTGTTATCATAGGTAAAAGTGAAAGTAGTCCCTTATGTAAGCACTGGATCACGATTGTAGGACAAATGAAGGCTGTCCAGATTCAGTTAATCTCCGAAAGGGCTTTATTGCAGTAAGGTGGAAACACAAGGGGCAATGACCAAAGCATGTGTCTCAAGAAAGAGAAGAAAGACACTTTTAAAAACACATTTTCCTACAAATCAAAAACTGTGGCTTATACTGATTGGTTGCTCCATATTAGGCAATAATTGGTCTAAATATAGAAAGAACACTAAATATAGAAAGAACCTGCCAAAGCTGAAAGCTTATCTGACGGAAACCAGATGTTTCCTGTGTAACGGTTTTCAGCTTATGACTGACCCTGGCCTCTGATCTCTGGCCTCTGACCCTGGCCTTTTGCCTTAAAATCTAAACCAGACACTGCCATCCCTTTATCCCACATTACTAACCCTTAGGCCACTGATGGCGAACCTGTGGCACGGGTGCCAGAGGTGGCACTTGGAGCCCTCTCTGTGGGCATGCACACACAGGGTTCGTCATATGGGGGGGGGAATCACCCCCCCACACACACACACACATCTAGGCTGGTCTGGCCCACTGAGCATGATGTGTACGCACCGTGGTGAGTAGGGAGGACTTGGTTGGCGGGCCTGGTGCCTGTGTTCCAGGTGGCTGCTGCCCGAGGGGGGGGGGGGTGGATGCAGAGGAGGCAGAGATGCTAGAGAGCCACAGAGCGGTGCGCGTGGGACTTGCTGGAGGCTACAGCGGGCTAGCCCCTTCTCGAGCGGGTGGGGCGGAGGAAGACGGAGCCAAGCGGTTTTTTCTAAACTAAAACCTCAGCATTCAGGTTAAATTGCCAGGTTGGCACTTTGCGATAGATAAGTGGGGTTTGGGTTGCAATTTGGGCACTCGGTCTCCAAAAGGTTCACCATCACTGCCTTAGGCTGACATTATGATATTTACAAGGCATTTTATATTTATGGGGTGGTTTGCCAATGTTTTTATTTATTTATTTAATTTATTGCTCAAATTTCATATACTGTCCCATCCCCGAAGGGCTTTGGAAATGTCTTCCTCAGTCACCTACCCTTTAATGTCTTCTCCAGGGCAATGTCTTCCCCAGTCATCTACACTTTAACCCCAGCAAGCTGGGTACTCATCCCGCTGACCTCTAAAGGGAGGCTTGAACTGGCAACTTGAAACCAACTTCTATCTGGAATGGATCAAACTCCCATTGGAAACAATGGGGGCACCCCTGTGGGAGTCCATAGCTTTGGACCCCCTGAACCAAACCTCACCAAAGCTGGGTGGTATCATCAGGAGAGTCTTCCAACAAATCGTTGAAATTTTGGTGCTGCTCTCCTAAAAACTGCGCCCCTGCAGTCCAAAAACAAAAAACACACTTAAAATACAAAAAACACAAACGGGGGGATCGACGGGGGACAGAGCTTCAGACACCTCCCAGGTGTCCAGAAACACCTCCCAGGTGGCCGGACACACCTCCCAGGTGGCCGGACACACCTCCCAGGTGGCCGGACACACCTCCCAGGTGGCCGACATGTAATGGGGGGTTGAACCTGAGAACCCCCTTACCTACATCCTTGCTTCCAGTCTCCTCCACTGTTTACAGTGGGCAATCCTGTCATTCATTTGAATACATCCCCAGGTTTAGCTCAAGGCATGAATGAACTTGGATCTAAGTATGTATTTTTGAAGGCTTTCACGGCCAGATTCAACTGGTTGTTGTGGGTTTTGTGGGCTGTGTGGCTGTGGTCTGGTAGATCTTGTTCCTAACATTTCGCCTGCATCTGTGGCTGGCATCTTCAGAGGTGTATCACAGAGAGAGACACCTCTGAACATGCCAGCCACAGATGCAGGCGAAACGTTAGGAACAAGATCTACCAGACCGTGGCCACACAGCTCACAAAAACCACAACAACCAGGACTTGGATCTGTTCAATTAGATACAAGCAACAGGGTTGCCAACTGGCCTAGAGAAAAATGTCCTCTTCCTTTAACTGAGTCTGAATGAAATGTTGTTCATCTCCATGCCACAGAAAGCTTCAACTATATACCCATTTCCACCTATTAAGACTTTGTTAAAGGAAGAGTACATTTGTCTCCAGGCCAACTGATAAATCTAACTCAACTATCTAGTTGCTATGATAATACTTTGCATTTCTATAAAGCTTCTTTTCAAACTGTTTTATGCTAACTCGGCAATTCTTACAACAATATAGAAAGGCCATCTACATTATCTTCCCCACTTCTGCATATGAAAGGCTACAAGTAAGAATGGAACAGGAAGTAACACTTCCTAATCTGGTTTCAATTGTCTCAGGACCTGGAGCAACACCTTAAATTTTATGTCTTAATACAGTGAATTCCAAAGGATTTCTAATCTCTCCTCACAAAAAGGATTTTGAGTCTTGGTTGAGAGCAGGTCTGCAACCTGCGGCTCTCCAGATGTTCATGGACTGCAAATTCCATCAGCCCCTGAGGTAGTGGACTGGAACGACTACCCCAAGGATCAGAAACTGTGCTCTTGGACTGGAATGGCAGGTCACACACTGTAATGACAGCGCCAGGAAAGAGAACCTGCACATGTACTGAAGATATCTAATACCTTTTGCCTGCAACTATTTCTTTGTGGTGTGTAGAATTTAGCCTTCTGTTATTTTCTTTGTGTAATCAAATTGCATCTTGATTTGTGTTTCACTGTTATTTTTAAAATCCTGTGTTTTACTACCTTTAATAAAAATTTTAAAATATACTTTGGGGTCTGAAGTTCTGCTTCAGAACGTATGGCTCACTGTTGCTACCACCCCAAAGGCCAGGTTAGGTCTTTGACACCAGGGAACAGAATCTGTACTCTGCAACTGGAATGTCCGGTTGCATACCGGAATGACAGCCCGGGGAAACAGAATCTCTGCTCTGGGACGGGAATGACAGATCATAGACTGGAATGCAATACTGTACAATCATTTTAATATCTCAGGGAAGTGTGTGGTTATCTCTGAAACAGCTCTACTTTAATCATTATCCTGCCTGTCACAGAGCACACAATCTGTTTCCGGGGGTTACTACTCTACTATGAGAACTATCTGTCATGATATATAAAAAAGTAAAAGTTCACAAAAGAGTCATTTCAAGTTAGCAGAAGTTTGCCAACCCCAGAGGCCAGAGACAGTCAGTCTAGGGGCAAGGAGTAGCAATGATTGATCTTTAACTTGATTGGTGAGTTCAACTGTAACCAATGAGAGGCTGACGCCTGGGTGGGGAAAAGTATCCTGTTTGATGTATGTATTGTATATGTATTGTATATGCTAAGTTGAGACAGAGAGTTGAGTTGTGTGTGTTGAACTTTGTTCTAGCTGAAGAGTTCTGTATAGTCTGATAGTCTTGTATAGAATAGACTTATGTAACCTTGCAACTGCCAAAGTAAAACCTTCCTATGGAAAGAACATCTTGTGTGGAGAGTATTCTTTTCCATGAGTGCTAGAAGGCTGCAGTGAGTGCAAGAAGACTATAGAACAGGGGTCTGCAACCTGCGGCCAATTGGCCATACTGGCAGGGGCTGATGGGAATTGTAGTCCATGAACATCTGGAGAGCCACAGGTTGCAGACCCCTGCTATAGACCTTCTCATCTTACCAGAGTGACTCCGCTTTAAACTCTGCTGATACTACCATCCTAGTCATTGAGCACAGATTCTGTTCTTAAGGGCTGTCATTCCAGTCTGCAACCTGTCATTCCAGTCCCAGAGCACAGATTATGTTCCCAGGGGCTGTCATTCTGGTGTCTATATGGGCAGAGGCATAGTAAGGGGGGAAAGCGCCCGATGCACCGGTGCGTCCTCCACCACATCCCGCCCTGGAACACCCCCGCCCCTGCCACGCCCTCACCACACTCCCACAGAGGTACGCGCCTGATGCATCGTGCCCCCCGTTGGAGCTACACCTCTGTATATGGGCCCAGAAACCTTTGTTGAAATCTGGTTCTGGTGGGTTTTCTGGGCTGTGTGGTTGTGGTCTGTATATCAATTCCACTTTTATCCCATCTTTCCTGCAAAGAGTTTGGGGGCAGTGTACATTGTCTGTTTATTTAAAAGATTTTTATACCGCCTTCCCATCCAAAGTGGCAGATATTAAAATGTCTAGTTTAACACACACACCCCACCATTTCCTCTTTCCTTTGCATGAAATCCCCCATAGCATCTCCCCTTTTGTTGCTTCCCTTCCCAGTCACCAGCCAACCTTGCTGTACTTCCCCCTTCCACTTTCCCTCCTTCCCTCTCCCTTGCAGCCTCTTCTTGGGAAACTTGATAGAAGAACTGAAATTACTCAGTTCTTAACTGAGTAAAAACGCAACAGAGTTTTCAGGAAGGAATTATCCTTTATTAGGATTCTAGTTATACAAAAATTAGGCTACAAAATATATACAACAAAAAGAGGAACACAAAAAATAATCACATGCAAAAATATACAAGCAAGCAAAAGTGAGCTTACATAGTAACAAACAGCAAAACAGCATCAACAATGCAGCATAAGGAGAAAAGAACAGTAGGAGAATAAAATAAAGGGGTAAAATAAAGGGAGAAGCAGCAGCGTACTGGTTAAGAGCAGGTGTACTCTAATCTGGAGGAACCGGGTTTGAGCCCCCACTCTGCCACTTGAGCTGTTGAGGCTTATCTGGGGAATTCTGATTAGCCTGTGCACTCCAACACACGCCAGCTGGCTGACCTTGGGCTAGTCACAGTTCTTCTGAGCTCTCTCATCCCCACCTACTTCACAGGGTTTATTGTGAGGGGGGAAGGGAAAGGAGTTGTAAGCCCCTTTGAAAGTCTCCTTACAGGAGAAATGGGTGTGTGTGTGTGTGTATAAATCCAACTCTTCTTGTGGCTCTGGTGGCTGGTGACTTCCCTCTGTGATGCACCTCTGAAGATGCCTGCCACAGATGCAGGCGAAACGTTAGGAACAAGATCTACCAGACCATGGCCACACAGCCCTGAAAACCCACCAGAACCAGTTGAATCCGGCTGTGAAAGCTTCCAACCAACTCTTCTTCTTCTAAAAAAAGAGAGAGGAGTAAGAAACATACAAAACTACACCATTATATGCAAAAATGAAGGTGACCCCCAATTAACCTATTAGCAGCTCAGCTGCCCTCATTAACAGAAGCAACCAAGTAAATGCAGCTATCTTACTCCTGCAACAACTTACTGAAGAAATAACTAAGAATGCCAAATATTCTAACAAAACTGAACCCAGTTGCATAGTGGGGGGCTTGTAGAATCACCTTCAGTTCCCCTAATCTACTTCTGTGTACCTTTTCATTTTCCCTTCTATCTGGCAATGCCTATATTTTCATCTTTCCCTGTTTCTTTCTCTTTTCCCTAACAACTAATCTATCTTTAATCTGCCCCCCTTATATTGATATTGATTTAATTTATACTCTGCCTTTCACCAAAATGAGGGATCAAGAGAGCTCACAGCATTCACCTCTCCTTCATTTTATCCTCACAACAACCCTGTGTGGTAGGTTAAGCTGAGAACATGTGACTGGCCTAAAGTAACTCAATGAGCTTCCATAGTAAGAGTGGGGATTTAAACCTGGGTTTCCAAGATCCTGTTCTGAAACTAACCACAACACAACTTTTGCAAACCAGCATGCCTTATCCACATCCAAAGGTGTGCATCTGCCTAGCTATGTGCTCTGAGCACCCAAAAAATAAAACAAGAAGGAAACACAATGGCCCCATTTGTTGTGAATCTGTTGCTGTACACGTTTGGGTGAAATGGTGCTCACAGGTGCTGCCAAAGTGAGAAAACATTTGGGAGATGTTTCTGAAATGGCAGGCTATCGCACCTGTTGGCAGCTCAGTAGAAATGAAAGTGACATGATGTAAGACAGGAAAACTGGGGCAGGTTGGAAAAAATAAAGTGGTTGGGTGTCCATGGCATTTCCTTGGTAGTGGGTTCAACCCGGGATTTTTCAAAAAGATTGTGATTTTTTAATCACAAGATTGGCATTTTTTTAAAAAAAACCTGGGGTTTAGTGAAATATTTCAGGTTCTTCCCCAAACTCAGGATATTTCCCTTCGTCAACCCGTTATATTTGTACCATGGAATCCACCTCTGTAATGAAAATAGTCAGACGGGACTCTAGACAGCCTCTGCAAGACAGTATTGATTTTAACAGACCTATGCGGGTTGACACTTAATTTTGTTCCAATAGACAATGCATGGCACCCCCATTCCAACAAATTCTTCATGTATCATCTCATAATGTTTAAGCTGGATGATTTGATTTCTGATCGTAACAAATCAAAACATCCGGCGTAAAAATTATGAGATGGGCAGAGGAACATACCTGAAGAATTAAGCCTGGTGAAAATATGAGGGAAGAAATTCTGAGCTGTATATTTATAATTGTTTAAATTAGAAACTCTTCTTGCATATAGTATTCTAGCTGAAATTTAAAATAAACCCGGTTTAACGTATTAAAGGAAAAAAACGAGGCACGTTTAGGGCATCTTTCCATGTTCTCAAACCCACCCGGTCCCCCTGAGAGAAGGTGGGCTTGCTGGTTAATGCTTATTTGCACTTAATTTGGTGGTGCCAAAATGCCATCCAGCCGGGTTAGGAAGCAAGGGACAAAACAAGATGGTTTGCTGGTTCTGGTGGGTTTTCCGGGCTGTGTGGCCGTGGTCTGGTGGATCTTGTTCCTAACGTTTCACCTGCAACTGTGGCTGGCATCTTCAGAGGTGCCTCACAGAGAAAAGTCTGTTTCGCACTGTGTCTAAGTGAGAAGGGAAAGTTTAGTGGGGTATACTGTCCATGTTCCAGAGTGTCTAAGGGTAGCGTAGAAACCCTGGACTGCTTCTAACCACCACTGCTAGGTTCTCAAGACCGAACTAGGTCAGGCTAGCCGGGGCCATCCTGGACATCAGCGCTGCGCTGAGGTTTGCAGGCAGAGCGTCCCACCCGAGGGAGCCTGTGCAGCATAGAGATTGCAAAAACAACAACAGCAGGGAGCGCCCCGAGCACAGTTTGCTGCTGAGAGCCGCTTTGTCCCCGGCCCTGTCAGCAGGAGCCGCCGCGTCTCCTTAGGGAGCAAGGTGAGCTTCTGACACGTTGTCTCCATCCTTGTGGGCGGCGCAGGGAGGAGGAGGAGCCGTCCAGAGGCGAGGGAGGGCACTCATGGCGCGTTACTGTACGAGCAGCGAGAGCAAAGTGGAGGCAGTCGCGCTAAGGGCAGGCAGGGAGCCCCCCCAAAGAAGCGCCTGGCCGCCCTTTCCACCCTTCCGCAACGCTTTTGGGGCGCAGCCGCCCGCTTCGCGTCGCGCAGGAAAGGAACTCGGAATGGCGTAGAGGCGCTGGAAACATCTCCCTGCAGGGTTTTGTGTGTGTCCCCCCGCCCTTCTGTGGGGAAGAGCCTCGGCCTTCGTTTCCCGGAAAACCACGGCTTCTGCTGCTGGCTCCTTTTCCATGTCGCTGGGGTTTCCCAGCGGTGCCAGGTAATGCTGGGACGAAGGGCGCTACAATGGGGGGGGGGGGGGGGGGGGGGGGGGGCGGCGGGGAACGGGGAAGCAAAGGTTCAAAATGGCGGGCGGCGAAGACGCTCCGCTTCTGGCTCTTATTTTGGTTTCTTTTTAGTTGCGGCGAGAGGCGGGTGGGGACGAGGGACGGAGCCCTGGTTTTCCCCTCCCCTTAACTTCTTCCTACTCCCCGAGCCCTCTGGATGCACCTCCCAGCGCGGCGCTCCTCTCCTGTGTGCTTTCTCTTTGCGTGTGGAAAGAAATGCCGAACTTTTGAATCTTTCTTTTGCTGCTTTTCCCTTTAGGGTTGCAGTTGCCTCATGGACTTTTGCGTTGATTTTTTTTTTTTTTTGGCTGCTGTCAACACAGCTGGGCTTTAGACATTCCATGTTTATGCTTAGAAATTCAGTAATGTTTTTAAAAGGCTTCCTGATTTTGTATTGGATTTGTTTCCTCCTCGGCTATTATCTTTTCTCTGAATTCCCCTCTTTAAAGGCGCGGTGCTACCCACGCTCTCCAATTTGTATGTTTGCTTCCCCTTTGCTCATTCTTTGCATGCACCTCAGGAGTTAGGCCCCTTCCGCACATGCAGGATAAAGCACTCTCAATCCACTTTCAGTGCACTTTGCAGCTGAATTTTACAGTGCAGAATAGCAAAATCCACTTGCACAATTGTGAAAGTGGACTGAAAGTGCTTTATCCTGCATGTGCGGAAGGGGCCTCGAGCTGCGCAAAGAACTGAATTGGCGCCAGGATTGGTGGGGAATGCCACTTTGCTGCGCACCACTGTTCAGAAAACCCATGGAGGGAACAGGATGGAAGGTTTCTGGCATTGACTTCCTGCTAAGCTAATGGATCTGCTCTTTGACGGGTGTGTATTTACTGTAGAGCATCTCCTGAGCCTTCTAGTTAAGCAGTTTGCGAGTAAAGTGTGGAAATCTTCATTAGTGCCTTTCCCCTCATTTCGTATTTTCTTCAAAAATCGTTCTGAGATCCTTTTTCTGAGAGGCATCAAACAAAATCACTGGTGAGGTTCAGAGGCTTGCAGTTTTTTTTATAAAAAATACCCGAACACAAGTTTTCCAGCTTGTGTCGAGTTATTGCTGGTGTTTCTCCAGAGATCTGAGTGTATCCCTCCCCCACAGATGTGGCTCCTTGATAATTTTAGCAGGGATTCATTTTGGAATTACAAATGCCTTTTATTAATTCGTAGTATGACTTCATAAGCAAAAGAGGACTAAGGCTTCTATGTGTAAGGTATTTGTTAGCTTTTTTAAAGGAAGTGCATGTGTTAAAAAGCTGGAAGGACTGAGTTGCATTTTGCCTTTTAATCTGTTCAGTGGATTTTGCCGATTCCTGACAGTTGAGGTTAAAAACAAATTTCAGTGCAGTTATTATCTCTACATGTTGTTTTATTAGACATAGAAAAGTGCTAGCTGCAAGAATTTTGAAAAATAATGGAATCACATATGTCTTACATTTTTTTGTTCTATTATTCTACTCTTTCTTCAGGGAGCTCAGGGAAGCATATATAGTACTTTCCTCTATTTTGGCCTGTGAGGTAGCTCAGTGGAAATTTGAACCCAAGATATCTTGATCTGACACTCTAACCACTATATTTTTCAGGACCAGCCTTACCTGTTTTACAGAGTTGTGTGGCTAAAATAGCAAAAACACATAATTCCAAAGTAAAATATATGGCCTCCAGTGTTCAGTGGAGCTTGTTTCTAAGCAAGTATATCAGTATAAGATTCCAGGCCTAGTGCCTTATTGCATCCTTTCATACATGCTAAGGTGTAAAATTTCTGGAAATTTTGGAAGCCATGGAAAAAAATTGAGGGATGGAACCCTAGGAAAAATTTATAAGGTGTGCAATGCATACTTCCCTGGCAAATCTAAACGCATTGCTTTAACTACAGTTAGCGTGTAAAATTGTAATGTAAGGAATTTTAGAAATTTAAACGCTATTTTTCTGCAAGCATGATACAAATATACCTAATACTTGAGAGTGAAGTTCAAACAACTGAGAAGGAGCCACCCAGCAGCGGTCGTGGTAACAGCAGAAGCAGTTAAGGAAAAGAAAACACAGGAACCCAGGCGTTGTTCACTTCAAAGAACAGAAGGGTTTATTCCTTGTTTCCAAAGTCACAAAACAGTCTGACAGAGTGCAGCGCAGCAACTGTATAACCAAAGCACGCATAGACCAAACTGTTCTGTGCATATACATAGAGACATACAACCAATCAGGGAGCAGTGATGCAATCACACATGATGTGCTTAGTCATGGTTGCATCACCCACTGAAACTAGGTGAAAGGTAGAGTATTGCATCAGCCAAGCTGTCAAGTAGATTTTGGTGATCTAACTGTCAAGTCCTAACAACAACATTATCATGTGCTAGCTCAGCTTATTTTTGGTAAATGTGAAGTAGGAAAAGATAAACATTGAAATTAGAAAACAGATTCTGGGGTGAAGGAGAGAGTGTATTATTTGAACGGGAAAGGTATCGGTTGCCAACATCTTTGATTTTTTAAAATAACTATTTATTAAATTTCACAATGTATTTGACAGAATAGAATTAGAAAGGATACTATAAAATAGATAGGAACAGAACAGAGAAGATATCTTCCCAAAACTGTATTAATTAATCATTACATAATGGATCCCAAAGGGTTTCCAACATCTTTGGATATCAAAATAAGTTCATGAAAAAATTCTAATTTGGGTTCATCAGGGTCTTGTGGAAATCTTAGAAGTGGTCCTGGGGGTGTCTTCCAACCTTGTTCACTTTCCTGGTTGAATCTCAAAGACTGATCACGTCTAACTGTTGGAGTGGTGAGATTTGCAGTAAGGTTTGTAAGGTAAGATGGTGTAGTAGAAGAAGAAAAAGCAGAAGAGGAGTTTGGATTTATACCCCACTTTTCTCTCCTGTAAAGCGTCTCAAAGACTGATTCTGCATGGGCCAAAAACAGTGCTGTGAAAACAGTGTAAAAGGGTTTACACCATTTTCACTCTGCTGTTTTTGGCCCATTTGGAATCCACCAAACAGTTACAAACTCCTTCCCTTCTTCTCCTCACAACAGACACCTTGTGCTGCGGGTTTTATTTTAATTGGTGGGTTTTTTCATTGGTATATAAGAAGTGGTGTATGTTTCTATTTTTACGTTGTGAGCCACCCTGAGCCCATCTTTGGATGGGAAAGAGTGGGATATAAATCCAATACATTTTCTTTGAATAGGCATGACTTAGAGAGTTCTGAGAGAACTGTGAGTAGCCCAAGATCACCCAGCGGGCTTCATGTGTAGGAGTTGGAAAACATCCTATGATTAGAATCTGCTGCACATGTGAAGGATGGGGAAATCGAATGCGGTTCTCCAGATTAGAGTTAACCTGCTCTTAACCACTACGTCACGCTTGCTGTCAGTTTACTTACTTCATGTAAACCATGGCAGAGAGCGGATTTGAGTCTGGATTTTCCTAGATCCTGATCTGACACACTTAACAGTCCTTTTCCTTGAAAACTAATAATCAATTTTTTTTTCTATTTTGTCTAGCGATGCTATCAAGGGTTTCCAATTGTCCAAGAACTTAAGTTCTTTAAGTGACGAAGTTAACTTGGCTATCTTGGTCAGCTCTAACACTTCCATCTCCACTCTTCAATTGTAGGTATAATTGAATTTTTTTCTGTGCATCGTATTCTTACTGCTGTTGTCATATATAAAAACATGTTGTCTTTCCAGAGATCTGTCCCAAAGTCCCAACAATATTATCGTATATATTACCTCCAGAATTCTTTAGCTTTTCCACAAGTCCAGTATAGTTGATAAAAAGTCCCCTCTTGATGTTCACATTTTTAGCAGTTATTGGATACATTCTTGGCATGTATCATGATAGATCATTTTGGAAAAGTTTTCCTTCAAATTAGAACTTAATGTGTATAAGCCCCTTCGATGTCATATTTTCCCATTGTTCAAATTGGATATTATATCCAAAATTAGTAGCCCATTTTATCATGCATTCTTTAATCTGCTCCCCTTTTGTTTCCAGTCTCAAAAGTTTGTACACCTTGCATCATTTGAACATAATTCCCTTTCACATTTCTTTCAAATTCTGTCTTAGTTTCTTCAAAACTATACATTTCTGATCTAGTTTGAATCTTTTCTGTAACTGCATAAGAAAACCAATCACAATTATTAGGGTGTTGTGGGTTTTCCAGGTTGTATGGCCGTGTTCCAGTAGTATTTTCTCCTAATGTTTTGCCTGCATCTGTGGCTGGCATCTTCACAGGATCTGATGGTAGTAATGCAAATGGAGTATATATACTTGTACAATGTCCAGTGTGGGAGAAAGAACCATTTGCATTGGTTAAAAGTATTAAGGGTGCCATTTGCAAGTGTAATTCGCATGTGTTAAGTGGAATCCACCCATTTTAGCATATGTATGTAACACTGAAGTTGCACAATCAATTAGTGAGGGCATCTGCAGAGCAGTTGCCTGGCATTTTTAATCCATTTAATTGCCTCCTGTAGAGAGACATCCTGTATCTGGGTGGTGTTCACTAACCATTGTCTTGATTCTAGTTTTTTTCAGTACTGGTTGCCAAAATTTGTAGTTAAATCCAGGCCCGAGGCAAGGCTTACTAGCTGCAAAGCACAGAGATAAAGAGTAGAAAGGCCCATTAACATACAGATAGCAGGAGGCCCAGATAAGTCCTTGGACCTTGGCCAACCGATGCCAGGCAAAGTAGGAGCCGTGCCTGACACAAAGGCTGTTGATAATTCTAGTAAGAACAACAAAGAAGCACTATTGTCTACATTCAAACATAAGTATTTTTTGATGTCGCTAATCCATAGTCCAGGCTGAACCCATAATTTACGTATGTAAATCAAATGAGACATACAGGCAGACATGGAGTTCTTCTGCCAAGATGTTTCATCATCTCCATTCTTCAGTGATTGATTTGTGATGGACATCAGATATTCGTAGATTCGATCCTTACGATTTCAGTAGCTATGGTGGATGAAGTGGTAGCCTTGAGAGATCCCAGGATCCTGTCAACATCCGTTGCAGTAACCTAAATGAAATAATTCCCAAATCGACTAGATTGTATACTTTGCTAAAAAAAATCCCTACTTTAAATATATGTTCAACTAAAGAATGTGCTCCATCTGTGTTTGGCTGGCTTTCCCTTGTCCACAGGCTCAGGTTTTCCTTACTGTTTTGGTATTTAAGTTCTTCCATGTTATAGTCTCGAAGAATTCACTGAAAGATCTGAAGTTAACTTATATTGTGTGCATTTGTACTGAGCAAGGCATGTTTTTCTTTCAGCAGATGTAAGGTGAACCCCAGAGGCTAAAATGGAAAATTCTTGCTTCTCACTTAGAGGGAAAGCCTCCTTGCTTAGAGAAAAGCTTTTTGCTTTAAAATAAAAACTGCTTGCTTAAAGCAGAACCCATAAAGTCAAAAGTTCAGAGTTTCTGCTATAACCTTTTCCAGCAGTTAAATTATATATACGATGTTTTAAACTTTTATTCTTGTTGGAAACCGCCCTGAGCCTTCGGGGAGGGCGGTATATAAATGTAACAAATAAATAAAATAAATAAATAAACCTGGTGTGCTAAACTCTGGAAAACATGTAGCTGGCCACCAGCTGATTTAATCAAGTGATAAGGACTAACCGCTCACCGTGTTTAGCTGTTAAGTGCACAAAAGTGTGTGCAAATTATATAATTACATGGCTGCTTCTGAGAAAATGTATTGGTCTAGTTTCCCTGTCCCGACCATAACAACCGCAAACAGCTGTTTCTTGACAAGCTCTTAGAAAAATACCAGACACCACATCCATCATTGATTACTGAATAACAAGTTTGCAGCTATGCAGAACTTATTACTAACCACTTTTGTTTTAGTTTCTGTAAACAGCTTCATCAAATTTAGACAAGCGTTAGACTGGAGGAGAAAGGTGACTTGTGATTGGCCCGATCAAAAACTCATTGCTTCCTGCTGAGAACAACTATAAAATCCTTTGCTTGTTCCCCAGTTTCTTTGTCCTGAACCTTTTCTTCGGTACCTAGGTGGCCACCTATAAAAGCTACATAGGTTAAATAAACTTTTGCTGACCATAAGCGACTGCTAAGTTTGCTGACTGTTTCTTGCGAGGACCATGACTGATTTCCTAGGGGCAGGGTTATCACAGAAGTGAAAACAAGTTTATGTACTATGCCTAGATGCTTTGTGTTGTATGTGCCAGTCGATGTTCTACATAGAAACATGTTTTTCTACCATTAGAGCTGGGCTAATTGACAGTTCTGCTAACCTGCAAGTGTTGAAATATTTATAGCTAGTTCAGTAACTGACAGGATACTGAGGTTTATGAAACCCTAACCACAACGGTAAAGAAAATGATGCAAATGTTTGAAACTGTATCTTAAGACTAATCACCAGAAGCTTGAGAAGAAACAGTTGCTTACACAAATTATTTCATTCAGTGTGCTGTGAGTGGAAAAAATTATATTTGAATTCTGTTTTACAGATAAAAGGTAGCTCTTGTTTTATTAAAGTGGGTTTAAGAACACAAATCAACTGAACTATGCCAGAAATTAGATAAACTGTCCAGACATGATCTCTGGGTGGAGCTGATGGTTCCAAGTGGTACAGTGAGGCATTTGGGTGCGTGAGAGATGTCTGATGGCTGTCTTCTCTTAGATACTTTGTTAGTATACTCCCTATTAAAAACTTGAAAAGGACTATGGCTTTCCATGTTTTCTGCTGACTATCAGCAGAGTTTAAAGCAGAGTTACTCTGGTAAGATGAAAAGGTATATAGTCTTCTTTCACTCACTGCAGCCTCCTAGCACTTTTGGAAAAGAATACTCTCCACGCAAGATGTTCTTTCCAATAGGAAGGTTTTACTTTAGCAGTTGCAAGGTTACACAAGTCTATGCTATACAAGACTATGAAGCTATACAGAACTCTTCAGCAAGAACACAGTGAACACACACACTGAACTTAAGACATTTTGAACTCACACTCAACTTAGCATATACAGCTCATTGGTTCTTATACATTCAAGCAGCAGGATAATTTTCCCCCGCCCCAGCAACAGTCTCTCATTGGTCTAGAGTCACAGTTGAACTCACCAGTCATGTTAAAGGTTAACTGTAGCTACTTGTCCCTAGACTGACTGTCTCCGGCCTCTTTGTTAGGCAAACTTCTGCTGACTAGAAGATGAACCTTTTGTTTACTTTATTTATCATGACACTGACTGGCATTCTTTCTGATGGGCAGAGCTAGAAACTTGTGTTTTAAATAAAGGTTAGGACAGCCAGTTCAGATCAGACTTTAGTAAAGGAAGATAAACTCAAAGCTATACAAATATAGTGAAGGTGGCACAGTATAGTCAAGTTTGTCGTATCTTGAAAGCTAAGTGTGGTCCATACTGGATGGGGCACCAGTCTGTGCAGAGAAAGCAAACGACAAAATGCCCTTGCTTATCATTTCCCTTCAAAGCCCAGCACTATATTGACTAGATTTAAAACATCTTTTTCTTTTCACTAATAAATTTGGCATGTTCTGCTAACAATGTCACATACCTTGCATTTTACTGGCCATCAAGTCACATCTGACTATTATGGTGACTCCTAGTGGGGTTTTCAAGACAAGAGATGTTCAAAGGTGGCTTTCCATCGCTTACCTCCATGTCAGCTGGTCAACTAACTGGTCAAATAATAAGTGAATCCAAGAATGCACCAATGTAGGTTGCATCTTTCTTTTTGGTTTTATTGTATGTCATTTTTTTAGTAACTACTTTTTAAATTGTCTTATTGTTAATAGGTGTTTGTGCCTTGATTTTTCTGTGTTAATTCTGATGTTCCAGATTTTGCAGGGGGGGGGGGGGGGTTGAAGAACTGTAAATGGAATGGCTTACATTTATAACAAACTTGCTTAATAATAAGTTAGATTTTAGTTACATTTTTTAAAAAGTTAAATGTCATCATTCCCCAATAAGAGTTGTTTGTAAATTGAGGCCCAGATGGCTGCTTTTAAATGTTAAGGCAAGGTATCCAAATCTAGCCCTCCAGATGTTCATGGACTATGATTTTGATCAGCCCCTGCCAGCAGATAGTGACAAAGATGCCATAATAGCAGGTCAGAATTAAAGACAGTCCCTTTGTAATGGACAGATCACAACCTGCTAAGGTTTAAACTACAGCGATACCAAGATTCCGCAGTGATAGGGAATTGATTAAATTCCCTATCACTGAAGCCTGATGGATCCAGAAGGTTTTCAGACATCATTAGGGGATTTTCCTATTGATATGGTCAGTATTCCTGTCAGTGCCCTAGCAGCCTCTGTAATGAGAAAATGACTTGGGGTAGGTGACACAATCTGTCCTAGACACTTTCAGGTCATGACATGTGCACGCTGTAGATGTTTTCTCAGGGGCCTATTGGGTTTTGACTTAGTAGAAGAGGTAGACCGATCCATAGTTCTGTGACTGTTTTGCTCATCACTTTGCAGATAAAATCTTTGAGGTCCATTCCAACATGGACAGTACATTAGCACTGACAGGTTTTGATGGACCTAGGGTTCCACCTTGAGCAGTTGAATAGGCACTGTATGGGCATTTGATATTGTTGAATCTGAGCCTGCGGACATGAATCTTGGAAATTTGAGACCTAACACTGCTTTTACCATTTTTGCTCCTCCTGGTTTCTTAAATCAGCCCAGGTTGTGTGGGTGTGTCTTGAAGCAGGCAGTGAGGTGTCCATTTTTTTGAATTATTTTTATTAAAGTTTTCTTGTTAACAAAATAACTCTGCAAAACAAAATAACAAAAACAAACCAAGAACGCAACATAAAGTGTACTATAAAAAAGATACAGCACCTAATAACATCATTTTGCAGTGAGGTGTCCATTTTAAAAGAAACATGTTGTGGACCCAGGAAAGCTGACTGTCAAGCGTACAGTCTCAAAGGCACTATTCTTGCACAAGGAGAAAGGATCAGTCGTGGCTGGGAAAATTAATGAATTCTTGGGTGAAGTAGATTGTTATAGGACTGAAAAAGCCTTGGTTGCCGGGTGGGGAGATAGATCGGGGAAATCAACCCTGTTCTTTCTCTTGGACCTCTCAGCACCTTTTTGATACCATCAATCATGGTATCCTTCTGCACTGCCTTTTGAGTTTGGGATAGGGCAAGGTACCATTCAGCAATGCTTTGAGTGCTACCTCAAAGATAAGTTTGTGTTCTGGTTGATATATTCATTAGGGCAGTGATGGCGAACCTATGGCACGGGTGCCAGAGATGGCACTCAGAGCCCTCTCTGTGGGCACTTACAAACAGAGTGCCCCCCCCCCCCACACACACACATCTAGGCTGGCCTGGGGCACTGGGCTCGAGTATCAGCATTAAACCTAAGACCTAGTTTTGGGGAAGCAGTGCAGGTAACCCTGTTAAGCACTGTTAAACCCCACTGATTTTCACGCGAAGAACTACAGCGCAATCCTTTACCTGGGAGCAAGCTTGGTTGCTGGCAATGGGGCTTGCTTCAGAGTAAACCCTCCTTGGGTCGTGATTCACCCATTGGAAGAGTTGCACGGTTGCTTCAAAGCAAAGCCACCGACTACCACCAAGCTTACTCCCGAGTAACGCACGCCTCAGAGCCAACTGTTTTTTCTCAATTAAAACCTCAGTATTCAGGTTAAATTGCCGTGTTGGCACTTTGCGATATATGTGGGTTTTGGGTTGCAATTTGGGCACTCGGTCTCGAAAAGGTTCGCCACCACTGCATTAGGGTATATGTTTCAGCACTTGCTTCTCTCCCCTTCATGTACCAGTACTACCTCTACTACTTGCTTCTTGTTTGTACTTGGTTTCAGAAAGGGCCATAGTGTAAATGAGATAACATTCACTGTAGTTGTATTCTGATTGACAGATGTGCAGTTCCCTTCTGCAAACTCCACAGTTTACTGCTAGAGAATCTCTCTAGGCAAACTACTTTTAAAAGGAATTTTTACTCATATTTTGTATGCATGGAACCAGGTATTTTGAGAGCACAGTCTGTACTGCTCTGTCCTCAGCTGTGGACTAGTGGAATGCTCTGTCAAACAAGATCAGGGTGTTGCAGGGGTTATCTCAATTCTGCAGGCCTATAATATGGAGCTATTCTGCCAGGTCTGTAGTTGAGGGCAACAGTGGGAAGTAATAAGGTCCATCTTGGTTGGCCTCCCTTCTTCCCCTCCCGTTTTTTCCTTCTATCTTATTAAATTGGGGGGGGGGATACATTATTCTACCCTTGATTAAGCTTTATAGCGCCATCTGTATTTTGCTTATTAGATCATCTATTTTTATATTATTTTTAGATATTTTAAGAAATTGTATAAGTATGTTGTGAGCCTCTCTGAGCCTACTTCAGCAGATGGAGTATCAAATAAATAATATTACTGATAGGTTTATGGGCTTGAAATACTGATTATAGTCAATACAGTAGGTATATATCAAAACTATTAAACAAATGTTATTGCCATGTTGTATTGGGGATTGACAAGAATTTATGCAGCAAACAAGGTTGCTCTTTTTTCTCTGATAGAGCAATATTGTAAATTAGATTCAACCTTATTTAAATAAATATCTTCATCTTTCCTGTAGATTTTGGAGCACAAACTGCAAGCAGCACAATGGATTGGACTGTAAACCCACTTCATGGGACCAACTTCCAGACAAGGAATTTTCAAGTTCAGGGAATGTATCAGTCACAGCAGGCTGCATCTGGGTTTTCTCAAGCAAGTGCAACAACTGGAAATTCCTCCGTTTACACTGGAAAAGATCAAGCTATAAAAATGCCTTCTATTCCTCAGAACCTGGAGGCAAATCAAGTTACTCTTCCAAATAAGGTGGGATCGAACAACTTTCAGCCAACTCTCCTAAAGGCATCGGTACCTGTTATAGGCTTTGGGTCAACTCAGCATTTTGTTGGGCTACCTCAACGAATACAACTTTCCAATGTGACTGTCCAAACGATACCTAAGAACACTTGGCCAAATTCTAATATTATCTCCCCTGAAACATCACAACCTGGGCCAGGAAATAATGTGCAGAGATCACCAAATATGTATATAACCTCAAATATGTACAATAATCGCCCACAAAAAAATTGTTCCAATTCTGTACAAGCTTCAGTTTTTCAGGGTAAGAACAATAACTCACATTCAAAAAGGCTGCGAACGTTAGCACCTGCATATCAGCCTGCTGATCCTCAAACACATGCTACGGTGCACCCTAATCAAGTATCGAACAATTTCCTAAATTCTCAGCCTAATTCTTCGTGCCTCACTTTTTCATCTGGGCAAAATATTAATAATCAAATAAATTACATGAATCCAGGCTCCGCTACAGCTATGCAATCACAGCAGTATGCTTCTAACTATGTATATTCACCATAGCGGCTAACGCCATACCTACTCACTATGCAGCCCAGGCCATTCCTCAAGCTACTAATACAAACCTTCCACCACCATACACAGTGCGCCTCCTTATTAATTAATAATACAGATCAGGAGAGATTCTTCGGTACAATCACAGCCAGTTCTGAATAGGTCTACTGAAAATGTTCAAAACCCTCAAAATCTTGAGTTGGATCAGAGTAGTGGTTTGTATTCTGTTCAGTATGTTCAGACACTTGGGCCTGCACCAATCTCTAGAGAACCCAATAAAGTAGGAGGCACTTCAGAAAGCATGCATAGACATAGCACTGAAGATCAGCCTTCTGACCAGGTGAAAAAGTCAGTTGAAAACTTAAACAGTATGTGTAACAGTCTTCAAATGCCTGAAACAGTTCCTCCTGATAAAACAACACCACAGATAAGTGGCATTAAGTCTAAAACTATAACAAGAGAAAGTCTGGAACTGGATATGCGAACAATATTTGCAATAAGAGATAAATTAGAAATTCTACAAAACTGTTTTAAGTTAAAACATAAGATATATAAAGCACAGACGTCAAAGACTTCCAATCCCTCTGTTCACAATCCTGCTGTTTCACCTCCTTCATCAAATACCAGTCAGCAACCTATTCCATTCCCACAGGCCACTCAGCAGACATTTTCACTTCCTTCTCATGACACAACTCAAAAACCTGCCTCCTTGCTTCCGCATGACAACACTCAAAATCAACCACCTTCACTTCCTGCCTGTAGCTCCCATCAGAGCCAAGACAATTCTTCAGTGCTACTGACGGCAAAAAGTTACTTACATCCAATTCTTCACGATTTACTTCAAGGTACTTGCGATAAAGAAATGCTTCTTAAGTCTCATTTTCCAAGATCTGATGGAAATCGAAATAAACAATCGGTCCTTGAGAAGTGTTCCTCTGGTGCTGTCTTAGATTCCACTGGTGCTAAGTCTGAAACTAGTATGAATGATATGGAGAGAGCTCCTAGGCTGAGCCTTGAGACATCACGCACTGCTTCTATCCAAAGGTCTTTGACATCCACAGATGCCAAACAAACTTCTGCATTGGACAAGGCCCAGTTAACAGACATGTCCACAATGTCTGGGGGAAACTTGTTTAACCACTTTGTCTTGAAGAAGGTTAAAACAGGAAACACTGTCTCTAAAATACTGACTGACCCTCACAGTATAATTTCAGTTCAAAATCCAACTGCATCAAGTGAATCTTCACCGTTAAGTGAAAAATTAGCAAAAGAAGGGGGTGAAAAATTCTGGAATGTTAGATCTGAAGTTACTCAGCAGAGTAAAGATTGTCTTTGTACACCTGATAAGAACATTACAGATTGGAACAAAGGAAATAATATCTCTAGCTCATCCTCTCTTGCTGTTCCAGAAGCAGGACTACTTCAGAGGTCCTTTGTTACTGGGAATTCTTGTACTGTGGGAAGAGCTTGTTCTTTGGAGGAGCTAGAAACAAGTCTTGCTTTGTGGAAGAAGGGCCCTTCTGCATCTCTAAATGATCATTTTGGTGAAAGTGCCGAGAGAAACATCCCAGATGAATTAAGTAACTGTGGGAAATCTAGTATTGCAGTTGTAAAGAATGAAACAACTCTGTCGTCTTTTCCTTCATCTCTTGGCCAAAAGCTTGATGCCATAAATTCTAATTCATTGAAGAGTTCTGAGCCTCAGGTAGCTATTGTTTCCCCCTTAATCTTGACTAAAGATGGAATTCAAAATGAAGTGCAGGAAAAGAATTTATCTTCTGTGTTGGAAACTATGTATCCAGTTATTGCAGTAGGCAGTATACACAGTTTAAATGAATTTGTTGACAAAATGTCAGATATTGATAAGCCAGTAAAAAGAACTGCTTGTTCTCCATCAGATTCCTGGGTTACTGTAAAGGAAGTATGTCCAGATATTCACCAGAAGATTACCAAATCTACCGGAGAAAATGGAATGCAGACAGCTGAAACTGAAGCAGACTGTTCTTGTGATCCAAACCAGAGAATAACTGGTCCTTTACAATCGGGAAAAAATACACCTGGCGATGGTTTCCCCCCAGAAACTGATGATAGCTCAAGTCCAGTTTCTCAAAAATGTTCTCTTAAAACCAGTCCAGATTTGGTCAAACCAGAAGATACTGTGCTAAATAAAAATATTTTTCAGATATCCAGTGTGTGTACTTTAGTTCAAGGAGATGCATTTTATAATTCACAAATAGCTAGTATCTTTAATAGTCCTTTGAAATCCAAAGCAGAAAATAACACCTCTTCAGAAGACCAGAGGCCTGATTCATTTCATAAAGAACGACCCTTGAGCCTAGTGGAAAGAGACTGTGAAATAAATGAGAGAGCATCTGTGGGAGATGCCTCGTTACGATCACTAACTACCCTGTCAAAAGCCATTGCAGAAAAACTGTTAAACTTACCAGGGGCAAAGATATCCCAACGTGGTAAGGTTTCAGATGAGGTGAATGAAAGCAATTCCAAGGGGAGGAAAATCACTGAATTGTGTAATCCTAATTCTGAAAAGGATCCTCCGCAAAATAGATTTTGCAGTGATATTCACAGTACAGATTCTGCCAGTGGTAATCGAGAGGTACCTGGAAACAGTATTGTTGATGAGGGTAGCGCACATAGTGTCCAAGAGCATGTACCAAGCGATGAGACTCAAACCCATTCTGTGAACAATATTGACATCGCTCCGACATCGCCAAATGATCAGTTGTCTGAACTCTTAAAAGAATTTCCATATGGAATTTATGATTCCAAGGTATTAAATAAAACGGAAAATGAAGATTCTGCAACTAAATTAATTGAGATAAAGGAGGGACAAGAGAATCAAACTTTTGGACAGAACTCTGATGCAAATCATTCTCTGGACCAAATAACAGTCAACATATTAAACCCGCAACAAATGAAAGAATTGTTTCCAGACAGCAGTGGTCAGTCGTTTAACAGACTGGAAAATAGAGAGAATGATAAGGTCTCGATAATGTCGGAAGGTGCAATTGAAAAACATATTGTTGACAGCACAAATAGCTCAGCAGAAACAGTCCAGGAACCAGCAAGTCAGTCATATTGTTGTTTAAAGGGTTGGATAAGTGTAGAATATAATGTGGATCCTTGTGATTGTAGGTTGCAAGAGACTTCTTCAAAGCAGCAGCTGGGTCACTATTTGCCATCTGAAATTATAATTAAAGAGGAACCAGAAACTCATGAGACTTCTAATATGTCTTGTCAATTAAACAATCTACCGCAGACTATAGATCCTGTTAACAACAACCTTTCTTCAAAAGATGCAAGTAACAGAATATGGAGTAAAAGCATACACAGAGAAAATAACCTTCAACAAAAGGAGAATAAGCCATTAAAAGAAGATGAAGGACTTATTCCATCTCTTTCATTAGAAAAATCAGAATCTCTGAAACCTGAAAATAAACAGCAGAAGATAGAAAAATCGCCCAAAAAAGTTCAGACTGAAATGTACAACCAAAAATGTACAACATTGGTTTCAAAACGTAAAGAACTGTTGCATTCAGAAAGAGATTGTTCAAAAGGCCAGTATGTAAGACCTGCTTGTAAAAGGGAATTGTCTGGCAAAGAGAGGACTCCAAGAGAGACAGTCGGGAGCAGATCAAAGTTAGATACCCTCAGGCAAAGTATGGAGAACAAACACAGTAAAAAAAAAGAACAGTATAAAATTAAACAAGAATCAAGTGAAACCCACATAATCAAGGGACCAATTCACCTCTTTAAAAGGAGGCTGAAGAAACACACCTCAATTGAAGGAAAACAAAAAACTTCAAAAAGGCCATTTAGTATG
Organism: Sphaerodactylus townsendi; assembly: GCF_021028975.2. Classification (NCBI taxonomy): domain Eukaryota; kingdom Metazoa; phylum Chordata; class Lepidosauria; order Squamata; family Sphaerodactylidae; genus Sphaerodactylus; species Sphaerodactylus townsendi. Next base: position 26,837,800 of record NC_059430.1, read on the forward strand.
GTGACACCATCTTCGAGCTTAAGTAGTGTTGATTTGGTTTCCAAAACGTATAATAATGCTCAGCGTTCACAAGAACATTTAAACAGGCAGAAATGCAAAATTGACCAAGGTTTGGAGAATAACACAGCTGTGAGAACAGATCATAATGAATCCAGTAGTTCAGAGGCTGTTCAACAGAACAAAGGAAGCTTGGTGTGGACAAATCTGAAGAAATTTGTATATCCAGAAGAGAGAGGAAAGGTGTGGCAAAACAGAAGATCGCTTTCAGGCAATATCAAAACTTCTAAACTGCAAATATTTAGAAGGCAGCATCTCAATACATACAAATCTTATTCTTCAGGCAAAGAGGCGGTACGGGGTTCTCATAAGAGAGACAAGGGCTTTCCGAAAACCCATTCTGACAAAAAATCACCTTATGATAAAAAAAGTAATACACTTACACTTCAGCGGGAGCAAAATAAAAATTATTTGAATAAAGTTGGATTCAGGCAGACTGAACGAAGCATTTGTTTGACAAAATTAGTACAGTCACCTTCCAAATCCGTCTGGCATGTGAAATCAAGCAGTGCGTCAGAACAGTCTGAAGATAAGAAAAACTATACTCGGTGTTCCCAGCAATCTGAAGTGATCAAACCCCAAATGCTTGAATTCAAGATGTGTCCAGAAATAGTATTTAAAAAATTGGTCTCTGAAGAAGTTCCAGATGCAAAGAAGCTTTCGGAAAAAGAGACAACTCCTGTTGCAGGTACTGTATATATTTTTAATAGATGAAACCCATCTGTACTGGAATCAATTAAACTCATAAGGCTAGATGCAGAATGGAAATTATTTTGCTATCGATTTTTGTAAACTTCTGGCTTTACAGTGCAAGTATGAATTGTATGAGATGAGAAAGTGTATTCAAGTAAACAGGATCCTTTTTAACAGCAATGGGGTAGTGGTTAAGGAGCAGCAGTGGCATAGTGGTTAAGAGCAGGTGCACTCTAATCTGGAGGAAGCAGGTTTGATTTCCTTCTCTGCCGCCTGACCTGTGGAGGCTTATCTGGGGAACTCCAACACACGCCAGCTGGGTGACCTTGGGCTAGTCACAGTTCTTCTGAGCTCTCTCAGCCCCACCTACCTCACAAGGTATTTGTTGTGAGGGGGGAAGGGAAAGGAGTTTGTAAGCCCCTTTGAGTCACAGGAGAGAAAGGGGGGATATAAATCCAACTCTTCATCTTCAGCATTGCTGCAGTGACAAACCAGTGGTGGCATGATGGCATGAATACAACTTTTGACTCTATCATGTGTTGGGGGAGGTTGCATTTCTGGTTTAAGGTGGTGGCTTACAGTGTAGGAGCATTGTTGAATCTAGCACTGTATTCAGATGCCAGGTGGTGATCCTGGCATTTTTTTCATCTGGGGCTGATCTGCCATCTATGCCATCTCCTGGAAAATACTTGGCTATTTATTCCTCTGAGACTATTCTAGTATTATGCATAACATGTGCGCTTTGTTTAGAAAGTGTCCAGGAGCAATAGCTGAGCCAGAGGCTGGAGAGTACTGATTGGAACACAATGTGTGAAACATTGAATGCTGATTGGCTCCCAGTTGTCTCTTGATCTTTGGTCAGAGTGCCAGTCCTAGTCTTCAAGAGCATTAAATGCTCAATTGAGGATCCCTTAAAGTCTATTGTCTTTCTATATGAGCCTCTGAATATATAATAATTAAATCGCAGAGACTTCACTATGTGAGGTATGGCAGCTGGTAATTGGGACATGACTTTTTCCATTGGGGACACTGGCACCTTCCCAAGGGCGGTGCAACTCCATCTGTGCTAGTGATTATCTAACAGTTCAATTCTGTCAGTTCAATTCTTCTGGAAAGCCTTTGGTGTTCTGTCTAATTTGTAACCAAATATTCTGCTGGTGCTTTATTGTTGTTAATTTTATTATGCTTCTGTTGCATTTGTTACTTTTTGTGTATATTTGTTTAGGTGGGGATGGTTTTTATTTGTACTGTGATTTTTAAGAACTGTGGTTGATTCATTAAATTAAAAGTTTGAATATGCTGTATATACTCTCAGCGGCGTATGTTTCTAATCTCGAATAATATGCTTCGAGGTAAAACCTAATTTTTACCACAAAAAAAAACTGGGAATCCACTTTATTGACTTGAGTATAAGCCTTCGAACTTGACTCAGTAGCAGTTAAAAACAGAAGATTTGGGAGCAAGATGAGATAGAGTTGCTTAACAGAGTTTGCATTAGGGATGAGCAGCTTTCCAGCACTCTAGGAACACAAATGAACCACTGTTTTCCTCCAAATGTAAAATAATTCTGGGATTCATAGCCATGCCAGCCTAAACTTTGCTCCAAAGAAAGTCTTTGTCTTCAGCAACATCAGTATTTGGCAGTAAACTACTGGATGAGGAATTGTATTCATCTAGAATGCAATGCACCAATTGGTAATGCAACTCCCTTAGGAGAGAAATGTCCTCTGCCTCGTTTCTTTAACACACACACAATAATACAATACACAATAATACACACACACACACACAACCTAGTTGTAATGCTATGCAGGCTGTCCTTACAGCTTGTTTTTACGGCTCTCTGGTGAGTTAGAAAAAAAGCAGCAACATGCTTACTAGATCCCTACAGCAGCCCCAGCTCCAGCTGCCGTCTTGGAATTACCATATATACTCAAGTATAAGCCGAAGGGGGCCTTTTCAGCATTAAAATGTGCTGAAAAAGTCGGCTTATACTCGAGTATATACGGTAAGTATTTTTTAACAAATAGCGTGGTATAAGTTATGTGAAAATATTCCAGATTCTGAATGCTTGTCCTGAGTGTTCCTTTTCTATGTAAGTTTTCCACATATCTGCATTTTAACTTACATGTTCTTGTCTGGAATTGATGATGCACGTTTCAACATTTCCTGATCTTTCGGAAGCAAGAAGGAAGTTACAATAATTGTCTCCTCCCAGGGCAGAACCCCCCCCCCCAAAAAAAAATATTTTCATGGCCAAATACAGCATCCTGTCTACTTCCACACACCATGTTAGTTTTGGCCAAACTTTTTAGTAGTTTGGCATATATTTCATTAATGATTTCATTAATGGATTTATTCATCTTTTTCCAACTTCAGAATGACTAATTTCCTAGAAAGTACTGTTGTCTAGCATAATGGAAAGACTAGCAATGAGCATAAGCCAAAGAGTCACAGATTTAAGCCTCACATCACCTACCAAGTAAACACCCATGCTTGGGAGTTGATAACAGCTTGAAGCTATGGTAGCAATGTGTGAACCATTTTGAGCACGTGAGGTGTGCAATGTAAATGTTATTTTTATGGGCCACTGAATGCCTATAAACAGCATTTGAAGATTCCCTCATTCAGTGATCATCTTGCATAATCCCACCCATATGTAAGCCACAAGCATGCACAGCAAGTGTTCCTTCTACACTGCAAACCAGTGACATCTTCTCCACCCTTGTACTGCTGTTTAGCCTATTTCAGGGATGGAGAGCTGTGACCCTATGAAGAAATTATCTCTGTTTGTATTCATTCTCACTCCAAGGAAAATCTTGCTCTGAGGAAGAGGGCATCTTGTAACTGGGGTGTTTTCCACTGGCTGCTCGTGGAAGCAGGGCTAAAACTTGCCACTTCCTGCCTCCCAGGTGGGAACTTGTGGCCCAGTTTTTATTCCTCGCAGGGGGAGAGCAGTTGAGATAGCCCTCTTCAGCAGCTATCCTCTTCCCCCTTTTCTGCTGTTTCTCCTGGACCTTGCCTGATGTTCTCTGCTGTAATAGTGAGAACCTTCTTTCTTTGTTGCTTCTGCCTTTTGCCTTTTTTGCGTGCCTTCCCGTCTCCCTTTCCCACTGTGGAGAATGCCAGGGTGTGGCAAAAAACAATCAGTGCTTATTTCCTCTCTAACAAGGATGCAGACATTAATCTGATCTCCTGAAGACAGCATGAAGCAACTCAGCAGGCACTGGAGGGGAAAAGGAAAGGGACCCAGAGTTTCAGGCTTAAAATGGAAGCGACTGAATGTGCCATCAGAAAAAGGCTCAAAAAGGGCTTCTGCTGCAAAAATTGGTCTAGTGGTCGCCAGTGTGGCCCAGAGTGGCAACAATGGCACTCTTGGAAAGGGATTACTCAATCCAGATGTTGGAGTTAGAAGCTTCCTAGAGTAATGTATCTACAACCCTGCCCCATTCAATGTTGTGGGAGGGCAGTTATCTTTCTCCAGTAAAATCATGGAGATAGTCAAGAGGGTCCTAAGAGAGCAGCTGCAAGCCTCCAGATACCTTCTGTCCCAGAATCATATAGGGGGATTCAGTTGCTCCTTCTCAAGATCCCTATTGGAATACCTGTATTATGAAGTCCTACGTGTCTGAGTGCCTGAGTAAAAGATTCCTTAAAAAGATAAAGATTTATTAAAGCACTTGGAAAGAACAGAAATAAGATTAAGCAAGTGTAATCTCAATACAGTAGGAAAATGAGAATGAATTAGACTAAAGCTAACTAGGTCTCCCTAATACTGACTTACAGCTTAGACAGTACTTCTTTCAATTTCAACAGCAAACGTAGCACGCCACAGCAGAAAGTCCAGGCCTCACTGCAAGATGGTGACATGAATCCCAGGTGACCCAATGAATCACCCTCCCCCCCCCAGCCATAACCAATTACGTCACTACTACTCCCAGTCAGATGATTTCTCCCAGACCATTGGGTGCAATAAATCATTCAATTCAGTTATGCCATTGAGTTCTCCGATCTCCTGCTCAGACAGTTTTCTTACATCTCTCAAGAGGGGAAAAACACATAAGGACCATATCCACCATAGAACATCTGTTTACAATAAGGGCCACAGAATTAGTACCTCTCTACTAGAGACCAACAGGAGTCTGCTCCATATTCTTCACGGCCCTCAACAAAAATAGACCGGAAAGATAAAATGGCAACAGGCTTATGACTCAAGCACTTTTGTATGGAAACCTTGTGTTCAGTCATCGAAGTTCTAATTCCAGGAGCCTTTATGTCTTCCACCAGTCTCATGGAACCATATCTACAAATCCTGATGGGGCATTGCAAGATTTTCTTACCAAAATCAGCATTCACAGTTCAAAGCTGTTCCCTTTAGACTGATTTTAGTTCCTTGAGTGTTTCCTTGCCTGAAAGCAGGAAGTCCAGATTCATCCATACCTGATTTTTGATAATCTGAAGAACAAACCTTCAAGGATGGTTATCTTTTGAACAGAGACAAAAACAACCTCCTTCTGACAGAGTACAGGATCAAGGGATCATCATAATCAACCAAAAGTACATGTTATTTCTTCCTAAGGAGAAAGCCAACATATTAATAAGCTTGGCCAAGAACTTCTCCAAAGCCAGGTTGGAATAGTTAATAGGTAACCCGATTTCAGGGAGTTATGATTTCAGGCAAAAGATTGGTCCTGTAGGCTTGTCTGTACTTTAGACCTCTGTAGTGGTTCCTTCAACCACACCAGTTAGCGATCATACAAAAAAGGGACAAGACATTGAACGTAACAACTTGTGGTCAGACAAAGCATGATATAGTGGGTCAAACATCCATTTGCCTTGGAAACAATTGTACATTCAAATGAATTGAATTCAGATTTTCACAGATGCCAGTCTGATTTGTTCTGTAGCATCCCTACAAGATCAACCAGCCTAGGGTTTCTGGATATGGGAAGAAAAGAGACTGCATATCAATGTCCTGGAACGCAGGGCACTTCTGCACTTCCAGTCATCAATCCAGGACCAGCATGTCCTCATCCGAACCGACTATATCAGCCAAGGCTCTCATTAACAAGCAAGTGGGATGCAGGTTGTCTACAAACCACCACCACCCCTGTTGTCCATTGATTACCTACGTGTGGATTACACATGGTTCTGTTCACTCCTACAAGACTCCCTTTGAGCTACTAAGAGAGGTTCTCTTAAGTGGTTTTACACTGATCTTGTTCAGAATTGTGCTGACTTCCACATAAAGGGTCTCAAAGTTGGGAGCCCTGATAGCCAGGAAAGGTCCCTTTGTCTTCCACAAAGACAAACGGGTACTCTGAGTGGACCCTATCTTTATCCCAAAGGTCAACTAGTTCTAAAGAAAGCAAGAGATTCCCCCAGAATCCTTCAGTCTATAACCAAACTATGGAAAAGAGAAATCCAGGAACACACTAGATTTGAGAAGGGCTCTTAGAATATAAATCTGGCCTACATAGCCCATTGGGAAAACAGTTTTTCTGTTCATTTCATTAACAGCCCCAAACAAGGGAAAGAAAATGTCAAGGCAGTACGTTTCTCAGGCCTCAGAATCCAGTAACATTCCTGCCCCTACAGGTATCACATCTCATTCTGTAAGAAGTGCAGACACCAACACTGCCCTTGATCATAAAGCATCAGTTGAGATAAACAAGGTGGTCTTCCATATCAACTTTCATTAGGCACTACAAGATAAATTATTTTTCCTTAGCTGACACAGCCTTTGGTTGTCACGTTCTTCAGCATGTGGTATATGATTTGTAATTTCCACCTGAAGATGGAGGGATGGTGGTATTGGAAGTGCCTAGTTACAAGATGCCTTCCTCCTCTGAGTGAGAATAAATCTTGGAAACTTACCATAAAGGTTCCTTCGGCTTTGAGGTAAGGAGGGCATCTCGCTCCAACTGAAGTGTGAAAAAGAGTTGGGTGGGATAAGACTGACCTGTTGCAGAAATGAGAACAAGAATAGATTGACATTTGGAAATTATAAAAACAAAAAAAGACTGTGTCTGCCTCCTTCCTCAGCACTTGTTCACTTGCTACTGTTGTAACATCCTTATTGCTATGGCAGCATTGTTTAACCTGATCCTTTACTATCCTGTATTCCTCATTTTTTTCTTCCTGCTTACTAGCTCAGAAAGTATTTAAACTGAACAATGAGTTCCCACCTGGGAGACAGGAAGTGGAAAGTTTTAGTCCTGCCTCCCTCCACAGCCAGTGGGGAACACCCTAGTTACAAGATGCTCTCCTCACCTCAGAGCAGAAGAAACCATCACAGTAAGTTCCCAAGGTTCCGTTCTCCTTTAAGTCCCAGGGCTTTGCAACTCCCCGCTCCCGCACATGAGAAATAGATGTTCTCATCCATCTTACTGCAGCTCTGGGACTATTGAATGACTTCCTCCAAGGGTTGATGGACATCACAACACTGAGTTCCCATAAGTATGGTGAGAAGTTACAGCAGGAGATCACAATACTAGCTGCCACTTCCAGTTGCCATTTGGCATTCTGATATCCTAGATAGCACAAACTAGGTCCTTTGGGCTACCTGTGTAAAAGCTCTTCCCCTCTGCATGAGGTACTCTTTGGAAGCTGGCAAGATTCCAGTAGCGTATTACTGGCCAGGTGGTGACCCCTGTGTAATCTTTTTCACTTTCCTACAAATGATATGGAATCAAATTGTGCAGTGTCGCTGAAGGGTATCAAGCATGAACTCACTGGCAATCTTCTTAAGAGAATATAGGTTCCTGGAGAGAATAGGCTGTATTTTTAAAGCCATACTTAAAACATTTACTGAATGTATGCCTACTCAATATAGAGATGGCAATTCAGGTGATTTAGGAGATCATCATAGTACATAGACCACGTTCTCACACCTTGGCTATGAAGAGCTGATTCATTTTAAACTTAACATTTGTAGTCGATCAACTGCTGTACTAGAAGATTGTAAAGTTTTTTATTTATTGCTTTCAGCTGTCAAAAGTACAAGAGAAGACTGGTTAAATTACATTCCCCTGAAGAAAAGAAAAATCTGGGAAAAGGAAACCCAAGGTAACTCAGTTTTTAGAATAAAATAAAAAATTTGTGCGTTGGAGGTGTAGTTTAAGACAAAAACAACATCCAGGCAGAACCTGCACAACTAACCTAGCCGTCACTGATACACTCCGTATGCAGCTTGACCAGGGTGGATCGGCACTGCTGGTACTGCTAGATCTTCCTGCAGCGTTTGATGTGGTCAACCACGATCTTTTGACCCACCACCTGGCCGCTTCCGGGGTACGGGGCATTGTCCTTCAGTGGATTGTCTTGTTTCTCCGGGACCGGAATCAGCAAGTGTGGTATGGGGACCAATCCTCCCAGAAGTGCCCACTTTATTACGGTGTGCCCCAGGGGGCACTGCTATCCCCGCTGTTATTTAATATCTATATGTGACCCCTTGCTCAGTGGATACGGAGCTTTGGGCTGATCTGCCATCAATATGCTGATGACACTCAGCTCATTCTGCTGATGGAGGGGGGAACAGTCGCTGCCCCTGCAGCTCTACAGCAATGTTTGGAGGCAGTCGCTGGTTGGTTGCAGCAGAACAGGTCGAAGCTGAATCCATCGAAGACGGAGATCCTCTGGCTGGGCCGCGAAGGGGGGGCTGGGGATTTCCAGCTGCCGGTGTGGGAGGGGGCCCAATTGGCACCGGCCTCCTCCACCCGCAGCCTGGGGGTCCACCTGAATTTGTCTCTTTCAATGGAGACCCAGGTGGCCCATGTAGCCCGGGTTGCGTTTTTCCATCTGTGTCAGGCCCGGTGGCTGGCCCCCTACCTCTCCCAAGCACACCTAGCCACTGTGATCCATTCAACGGTCACCTCCAGGTTAGACTATTGTAATCTCTCTGCCTTCCCTTACACGGGCCTGTCCTTGCGTCTGATTCGGAAGTTGAAACTGGTCCAGAATGTGGCAGCTCAGCTGCTCACCTGGTGGTGCCGCTAGAGATCACATGGCCTTTGCCAGTAAGCTAAGTCAGCCTGCATTGGCTCCCCAGTTGAGTTCAATCATCTTCAAGGTGTTGGTCCTTAACCTTTAAGGCCTTACGCGGCTCTGGGACCCTCCTTGTACCTTCGGGAATTTCATCTGACCACTCCCCACATGTTCCCAGTTCTCCGCCTCTGCATGCTCAGCTGGAGGCCAATCTTCTGGTAGTCCCCTGCCCCTCAATGATGCGCGTTGGCCTCCACTCAGGCCAATTGCTCTTTACAGCCCTGGCCCCTGCCTCGTGGAACGCTCTTCCTCCAACTGTCCGGGCCCTGCGGGATCTTGGAGCGTTCCGCAGGGCCTGTAAGACCAAGCTGTTCCACCGGGCCTTTGGAGATGCCGGCCGCTGATGGCACCCCTTCCTCCCTTTTTATCATCTGTGGCAACTTAAAAAGAAATAATATTAAAATAATGTTAAACTTTGTCTAATTCAACCCAAATTACAACTAGCAATTGATCTGAAGTGTCGATTTTCTGTGTGACTGTACACCTAAGAATGTAGAGGAGAGACTCTGTATTGTATCTGATTTTCACATGCATGAGGATACGTTCAACAAATCTTTTTGGTGGTCGGCAAGAATCCACAGATTTGGTCACAGTGAAAATTATCCTTCTCTCCCTCCACCAACCCACCCCCTCCAAACATTTGAGGGATTGGAAGTATCTGAAATGCAAAGTCCAAGATTGATTCTGCTTCTCCCAATTTGCAGACTTAGGGACGGATAGATTAAATGGTTGAATTGGTGGTTAGTCTTGATGAGTGAGATATAAATATCTAAAATTATTAAAACAATTGGGTGTTTTTTGTTGCTATTCTGCAGTTGATGGTATTCCACTTGGTACTGCGGTTGAATTATTGGACAAGGATGAAGCATCTAAGAAATCCAATGCCACATTTGAGACCTATAGGAAAATGCACCTGGAAAAAAGAAGAAGCCGAAGTCTAGATAGCAGCCCTCTAAACTAGGCATCAATAAGTTTTGAATATTTATTATGGTCTACTTTGCCTGGCTGGACTGTGTGAACTTATGATTGCTTTGGCCAGACAATAATATTTTGATGGATACTGGCAATATTGGTAACTGTACACTGCGTGTGCATATTGTCCACTAAAGTTCATAAAATAGCTTTGTCCTTGTGTCTGATTAAATAAAGGAGCAATGCTATTTCTGCTGGTAAACTTAACTTTGAGGAGAAACATGCAACAGAGGTAGGTAAGCATTACCATATTTATCAGTGAACCCTGTATGCTAGAGATGCTGCTGTCTGGTTAGATGAAACATTACAGACATGTGTAAGTTAACTTCCTTTGTAGTTTCAATTAAGGCGAGTTTATGAAATGGGAGTCTGTACTGTATTTAAATGACTACTGTTAGATTGGGATTGCAATGATAATGATTTAAGAACAAGACTGTATTTTGACTCACTAGGGCTAAGATCTCATTTGGATTCTTCAGCTAGTTACTGTAAATAAACAAACAAACCATACTGTAAGCTATATTAGCTGATGTTTTGAACCTCATGCTCTACAGCCTGTTGTACTGTTGCATACTCTTTTGTGCCTTTAAAGATGTGTGGAGATTGTTTGAAACCTGTTACACTCAGTGGTATTTTTAATGCTTTTCATATTAAAATTGAATTTTGACAAGTTGTGTATAATGTTTTACTTTGGGGATCCAACTTTTCTTTGGCAGACACTGTGAAGAGCTTTGGAGTCCTGCTGGACCTAGTTTAGTAGTTGAGAAACAGGTTGCTGCGATGGGTAAAGGGGCATTTTACCAACTACATTTGGCGCGTAAGCCTTCCACCTATTTGATTGCTGTTAATGTAATCACATTGATGTGAGCGACTATAACTTCAAGACGTGAGAACTGCAACATGCTCTATGTAAGGCTGTTTTTGTTTGGAATCAGCAATTGGTGCAAACTGGCAGATTATCAAGGTGGGGTGCTTGGATCCTAGAATCATAGAGTTGGAAGAGCCCCCAAGGGCCATAAAGTCCAACCCCCTGCAATACAGGAACACACAATCAAAGCACTCCTGACACATGGCCATTGAGCCTCAGTTAAAAGACCTCCAAAGAAGAAGACTCCACCACACTCTGAGGTAGTGCATTCCACTGTCAAACAGCCCTTACTGTCTAGAAGTTTTTCCAGTTGTTTAGGTGGAATCTCCTTTCCTTCACCTTGAACCCATTACGCCTATTCCTAGTCTCTGGAGCAGCAGAAAACAAGCTTGCTCCCTCACCAACATGACATCCCTTCAAATATCTAAACATGACTATCATGTCACCTCTTAACCTTCTCTTCACCAAATTAAACATACCCAGCTCCCTAAGTCAATCCTCGTAGGGCATGGATTCCAAACCTTTGACCATTTTGATCTCCTTTTTGACCATTCTGGACCCTTTCCAGCTTGTCAATATCCTCCTTGAATTGCAGAGCCCAGAACTGTACACAATATTCCAGGTGAGGTCTAACCAATGCAGAATAGAGAGGTACAATTACAACGTTTAATAGATCATCATCATCATCCCTCGATCTAGACACCATACACCTATTGATACAGTCCAAAATCACATTGGCTTTCTTGGCCACCTGTTTTGCCAAAGGCAAAAGGTTCTTTTTGAATAAGCACGCTGGTGGTTTATGATTCAAAAAGGAAATTTATTGAAGCAGGCATAGATGAAAGGATCACATGAAAAAAGATACAATACCAAGAAAGTTTCCTCAATCAGTTGCGGGAACCCTCAGACAAAGTGCTGGGTGCTGCCCAGCGCCACCATTAATCTTCTCGAGGTGGTTTTAATGAGGCAAGGTCAGCCTGTACTCTTGAAAACATACTCTCTCATTCCTAACCCATACTATGATCACTCAACCTTGGAGATATACTATTGCAAGGTGAGGAGAACAAGTGAAGTAAAATTAACCCCTCTCTGGTTCAGTGGAACCAGTTGTGTACACCACTAAACTCGATACAATTAGTCTTCTCCAGGTTTCCCCTACACTGCCGCATCACACGGCTAACTCATGTTCAGTTTGTAGTCTACTAAGACTCCCAGATCCCTTTCGCATGTAGTGTTGTCAAGCCAGGTGTCACCCATCTGATATCTGCATTTCATTTTTTCTGCCTAAGTGTGGAATCTTACATTTATCTCTGTTGAAATTCATTTTGTTTCTTTTGGCCCAGTTCTCTAATCTGTCCAGGTCATTTGGAGTTCTGACTCTGTCCTCTGGGCTATTAGCTACCCATCCCAATTTTGTGTCACCTGCAAATTTGATTAGCATGCCTTCTATTCCATCATCCAAGTTGTTGATCAAAATATTGAATAGCACTGGGCCCAGGACAGAACCCTGTGGCACCCCACTAGTCACTTCTCTCCGGGATGAAGATGAGCCATTAATGAGCACCCTTTGATTTGGTCAGTCAACCAATTACAAACCTATCTAATACCGGTAGTAGCATTGTCTAGTCCACATTTCACTAGCTTACTTGCAAGAATATTATGGGGCACTGTATGTAGGAGTTGTATGGTACCCTCGAGCACTACCAGTTGGGGTGGTGCCTGTAGGAAAGGAGGTCATTTCTTGAATGAAAACATCTGAGGGTTGATTAATGGCAATGGCCGATATAACAAGAACCACCTGCGGGCTAAGAAAGTCCGATAACTGATGAGGACAACGAGGCTGGGGAATCTTTTCTAAAATGTTCTCAGAGGTTTGGCTTATTAAGAATTAGTATCCATCCTCTCTCTCTTTCTTTTCTTTTCTTTTCTTTTATTTATAAACCGCCCTCCCCCGAAGGGCTCAGATTATCTAAAGAGATTTCCTCTGGTTCCTGAATAAAAAGGCTATTGGACTTTCTTATCATCTTGCAGCCAGGAGCTTTCTTGTGTTGTATTATTCTGTCTGGAGGAGGAAACTCCTACACAGGAGGTTATTTCTTTGGAAGCCTGGGAGAAAGCTTGCTGGAGAAGTCAGCAAGCTGTTTGTTATCTGGCATGCAACGCTACTAAGGGGCCAGAACGACATCACAGGCTCATACAGGCACCTTGTCAAAAGCTTTACTAAGATCAAGGTATGCTACGCCCACATCATTCCATTCATCTACCAATCTTGTCACTCTATCAAAAAAAAAGAGATGAGATTAGTCTGGCATGATTTGTTTTTCAGAAAGCCATGCTGACTTTTTGTGATCACAGTATTCTCTTCCAAGTGCTGGCAGACTGTCTAATGATCTGCTCCAGAATCTTCCCTGGTATTGATGTCAGGCTGACTGGACAGTAATTATTAGGGTCCTTTTCCCCCTTTTTGAAGATGGGGATAACATTAGCCCTTCTCCAGCCTGCTGGGACTTCTGTTCTCCAGGAGTTCTCAAAGATTACAGCAAGTGATTCCGCGATTACTTCTGCCAGTTCTTTTTTTATATCCTGAGATTACTTCTACGTTCTTTTAATATATTGCAACCGTATTGTGACTTTTGCATTGGTTGCCTGTTGGTTTCTAAACTAGTGCTTACCTTTCAAAATCCTTGACCTGGGACTACACATCTATTTACTTTATATATATCCCACATTTCTCCCTAGTGGAAACTCCAAGTGACTTACAAAGACAATGCAGAATATCTACTTTCCTCTGGAAGGCCAATTTATAATATTGTAGCAGCCACAGAAAAAAACCTGAGAACCGTTGTAGTGGAATGTGCCCTCACATGAATCACACTGACTAAAAGGCATTGTTGTGCTGACTAGAGGTACTGCAAGGTCTCATAGGAGAGATGTAACTTTAGCCACATAGTGGTTAAAGTGTTGGACTAAGACTTGAGAAATGCAGTTTTGAATCCACTCCACCACCAATGGTCACTGGGTGACCTTGGGTTAGTCACATATTCTCAGCCTAACCTCCCTTGCCGGGTTTTTGTGAGGATGAAATGGAGGAGTAATTCTGAGATGGTTTGAGTTCTTTTTGTACAGTCAAACACAGAAAATGGGAATCCCGATTATCCCTGGACAGCAGCAAGAACATCTGTTCAAGCATGTGACATGACATCTACCAAAGCAGTGCTCTTTATGCACCAGTACACTAATTGAATCTGATGCTCCTAGCTGTTTCATGGACTCCTCCTTTGGGCACCAGCCCTGATGTCTAAAGCAACTCCAGTCTTGGTGGAGACCAAAGATGTTTGGCTTCTAGTGTCAAGTCTGGTCACACAAGAAACCTTCCCATTGGGTTTTGAAATCCAGCATCACCATGAGAAACGCAACTTCAATGCAATATGATCACCTCGTTTTCCCGTAATCCTAGGATTCTTATGGCTCTTACTCTACAATCCAGGTTTCTGTTGGGCACACAGAGAGCTCGGCTTCATTTGCCATTTTGTCTTGAAGAATATTCAGAAAAGTCTGAGCGTGACTGGACCAGTTTGGTTCAGAAGTTCAGAGTCATAGCATAGTTCAGGACAGTCAGTCCTGTCCAGGTTTTGAGAGTCCAAAAGTAATACTCCGGGAGTGGCAACATCACAAAGCACAGGCTATACACAATGTTTGCTTCTGCAAGGCTGGCTTTTTCACACCTGCCTTTTGTGATGTTTTCCGTCTGCCTAGTCAGTATCCTGGAAAAACTCAGGGTGCTCTCTGGGGTGTCTCTGAGCTTCCAGTCTTGCATTGCATTTTTTAGCCTCAACTCCCAATGGCCGTGGTCTGCTGGTTTTAAGAGAATAGGAACAGGCTGTTGGAGAGGAGACATCGTGTCCTTCTCAGGAACTTCTGGAGTGAATATAAATTAGCTTCAATGACCGAGTAGAACAGGGGTCTTCAAACTATGGCCCTCCAGATGTTCATGGACTACAATTCCCATCAGCCTCTGCCAGCATGGCCAAGTGGCAGGGCTGATGGGAATTGTAGTTCATGAACATCTGGGGGGGCATAGTTTGAAGACCCCTGGAGTAGAGCAAGTAATGCACCACATTGGGATGGCAAGCAACTAAGTCCAGGACAGAAATGGGGGTGGGGGAATATGTAAGTAAGCCTTTTTTCCTATTGAATGATTAGGCTAGGTTTTGGTTATCTGTGGTAAATTGTAATTGGTAAATAGGCCAAGTGTAATTGTAATTGGTAAATAGACCAAGTGTAAATTGTAATTGGTAAATAGGCCAAGTGGGGAGGAAAGGCAGGAGGGGTTGGCTCCCTCAGTGGGTGCCATTAATTCACCAACAGCTTTCTAGAGGCTGTTGTATTTATTCGTACAATGGGCTTTATTGCTAGTGGAAAATATCCATTCAATTGACTGTCCAGTTCTTAGTTTCAACATGCTTGATTAATAGTAACTTCAAGAGATGTGTAAACCTGCACAAGTTTTACTGAACATCTATAATCCATTTAAAGTCCCCTCCTCTGAGTAAACAGGGAAAAATAGAATGGACATGCCTTCTACTCCTTGTGTGGTCTGAATATAAAATTGGTCTCAAATACATTTTGTGATAGTAAAGGGGAAATTAATGAATTTAAATTCTCAGAATCATAGGAGTCTCCTTCCCCTTTTCTCCATATTGAAAACAAGCTGACTTGATTTAACTTCTACCCTTATCTACTTGTAGGAGACAGCTAATCTGCATTCTGATTGTGACATGGATACCCTTCCCCCATTTCCTGTCTTTGTTTGTTTCTAGCCTCCAGTGCTTACATGCTGAAAGTGCCTTACTTAAAGATAAGCATAGTAGTAAGAGAATATATCTTGGGAAAAAGATAGATAAGTCAGCCCTTGATTGCCAATGACTAGAGGATGGATCAGCTAGGTCAGGATAGGGAGCCAACTTCTGTCCTGGATGGAGTAGGAGAAATGCATTTTTTTGAAGCTTAATAGCACAATCCAGAGTTGTCATGTGGGCAGGGATGGTGCCACTCTGGCGCTGCCCCGCCTGCTCCAAAAGTGCTTTCCCATAATTGGAAAGCCCAAAAAGTTAAAAAGCCTTACCTTACCTTTAACTCCCCTATAGGGGGAAGAAGAAATACGCCAAGGAAATCATGGTCAACTCCATCTCCGGGAACACCCCTGCTGCACCCCTGCCAGGTTGACGCAGCTTGGGCAGGTAGGGAAGTGCTGGTGGAGACCTGGGTGCTGCGGTGGGCGTCCCAGGGCTCCACAGTGGCCAGGTGCTGGCATACGTGCCACTCCAGTGGTGTAAGTCCCCCAGGGAGGGCACTCCCAATGGTGTAAGCCTGCACCGCTTCCAGAGAAGGATTCAGCTCCTCATCTGGATTGGCCTGCCCCTCACCTGGTTTTTCAGTGCTGGATCAAGTAGAACCCAGAATCCTGACCATGTAAGCAAGAGTCCGCTCTGGCTCATTAAATGTGGGGAACAAAATGCCCTCCAAGAACTCAGAATCATTCACTTATGTTTTGTTAAGACTCATTTTAAACTTTTCACCCTTATTCACTTCTATCTTGTTAAGATTCATTTTAAACTTTTCACCCTTATTCACTTGAGTGGGCAGACGCTAGCTCAAGTAACTGGGACATTAAAAAACCATGATGTAAAACCTAAGAAGTTGAACTAAAGACAAAATTAGAAAATGAAAATGAAATATTTATTCAGTGTGCACCGATTCATGATTAATGACAAAGGGCCTGAAAGGCTTCATTAAAATAACTGCATACTCAAAATCTTGCTGAGGTAAAAAAGCATATCATACAAAGATGATGAAACATAAATTACTCAATAAATCACAAAAGACCAGATGTATCTGGGCCACTTGTGCCTTCTTCAGTGGTTACCAATTATTAGGTCTTGGAATCTTAAGTCAATAAACAGACTCTGAAGTATTGATCAGTAGCGTTTATTGATGAGGTACCAAAGCACCATACTCGCAAAGGCAGTTCTGATGAAACTGGCATTCACAGTCCCCTTTATTCCCCACTGGAATCCCTCCTCCCATTCTCCCAAGAGTTTGTGAAAAACAGTCTTTGGAGCTGAGGCACCCCAAGGTTGGTGGCAAATAGCAAGAGAAAGCCACCTGGCTTCCTGCCCCATGAGATAATGGATGTAATTCTTTTCTCGTGGGACAGAGGTACCAGGGGAAGCCTAGTTGTCTACAAAGCATGTGAAACCATAAAGTAAAGCTCAAGGAAATAATGTAAAGATGGCAGTGGTTGCATATAGCAGGCTGGTTACATATATCTTTCTAGCAGCATTGATTTGTTGTCATAGCAGTTACATTGAGTTGGGAACACATCTCAGTCACATAAATAACATCCCCCTGACACCAATATATGAACTTAAAACCCCCATCTCAATAGTATATATTATAATAATATATTTTAAGAACCCTGACCAGATGATGGTTCATTTCCTATTGTGTGTGGCTTTGCTGTGTATATATCAGCTTAATACGGCTTTCGGAGTGAAACTATGAATATTTTATTTCATTTATAACATCAACACACAAATAGTACAGTATTTTATACAGCCTGGTGTAGGTTTTACAATTCTTGTAGGCTGTGGGGTCATCAACCAGAAACCTTTTAAAACGATTCATCTAATTATTATGTTACTTGTCTTCCTCATGGTGTTTTTCTGTCTTTTAATTTTTTGGGAATAGCAGCTGGCTAAGATCCTGCTGACAATAACTACATAATATCACATCACCTCCTGTGTGGAGGGTGGTTAGTGACACGGTCCTCTGCAGGTATGTTTTCAGAGGGCTGTTTCCCATACTTCAGCATGGAAAGAAGATGATTATCATGCAATTGAACTATTACATATGACACAATATGAAATTAATATGTAAATTAGTTTGCCAAGTAAGTAGTACTGCAAACATTGCTAAGACTCATTTGTAGCATCATCTCTCATGTTAATGTTATTAAAGTGTCTTTTGTCAATTTACTTATGTTAAGGATCTCTGTACAATAAAGCACTAACAACCCCCTGACCTAATATTTCCTGGCTGGGAGAACTCCACAAATGGTTCTTCCTACTCCCCGAAACAGCATATAGTGCAGAGGGAAAAAAGTACTGGCTGCTAAAAAATATAGATCCCTTGAAGAAACGATTTCAGAATATAACTGTCAGTTCCACTAGATGACAGTATGGCCATTTCAGTCTCAGCTATGCCAATGTCTGCCAGGCTGTTTTTATGACCAAGCTGCCTTTTCTGTTTTTAATGTGGACTTTGAAGCATGTCACAACTGTACGGAACCTGGTATGGTCAGACAGCAATTTTATTACCATAGCTGTCTTCAAGAAGAAATGAATAGGATCCAAGTGCTACAGAGGGCGCAACTATGGCTGTGTGATATGCAAATTACAGCATCTTCCTCGATACCCTGTTTAAATTAATTGCAGTCTTCCAAGTTTTCATTGGCACAATATATGAGAGCAGGTGTTAGATCAAAGAAAACTGCCAGTTTCATCAACTCCTCCAGTCTCTGCTCAGTTGGAGAGAGCTGAGTTTGGAAAGCATCTGACTATACTGCAAAACCAAACCAGAAAAGAAGAAGGTGTAGCCATGGGAAGGATGATAGGAAAAGGGGTTGCTTTTTAGGTTAGGAGAGAGAGACCATTCCCTTTCACTTGCACTGCTGCCTAGTTCTACCATCTTGTGCCCACTGCATATGCAAAGATCAGGTCTAACCCCAAGCCATGTGGCACAAATATACAAACATATGAAGCTGTAATATTTCTCTTTCAGTTTTCCCACATACATTTTTTCTAAAAGCCAGCTAAATAGTCTTTAGCTGCTCTTCCAGGGCACTTCTCTGTTAGGCAGGGCAGTTTCTCTGCAAGAAAATTAAAATAACCTGTTGTTTTTGTCATGAACTAAATAAAGAAATGGCACCAGAGGCTTGTAAAGTAAAGTTGAAACCAGAAATTGAAAGGTTTTATTTACAGGAACAAGTTTAAAAGAGCTAAACTAGCAAAGGATTAAGGAGAAAATATATATAGATACAAAGGAAGCTAGTTTTAGAGAGGCTACTATGTACAACATTTTGTTTAGTAACTTTTTTAGTTGATACAAATTACAGACAGGACACTATCTGTGTGCCTTCCTGATGATACTGTCATTTTGACACGACAAAATAAATATAGTGTTACTAAATGTTAATTAATAATAATAATAATAATAATAATAATAATAATAATAATAATAATAATAATAAATGTTACTTCAAATGTTACTTCAAAATAAATGTTACTTCAATGCAGTTGTTAACAGAGTTCTGTTTGGCTATCTTGCCCCTTTTCTTAAAATCTTACTTTTTACCCTCAGGTAAGAACTAAACGCACACAGTTCTTTGGACACTTAACACAAAGACATACTGTCTCTCACATGGTGCTTATCACAGAAGGATGAACACTCTCCTTGAGAAAGCTCCACTCCTCTTCTGTCAGAAGCTTTACTGCTTCATATCTGAGTGAAGCTCTCCTCAGAAAATACCCAAGCCACTAATGTGATTAATCAGTGTTACTGTGTAATATTTAACTTCAGGAACTCTGGTACAGATTATTTTACTGACCTCTGCCCTTCCTGGCATTTAATTCAGATAAACACAGCCCCCTCTGACGTGGCCCTCAGCTTCCAGAGAACAGCACTACCTCAGAGCTAAAATTCACTCCAGCTCTCAGAACAGAACTGTTTCTTTTTTTCAGAACTCCCTGTCCTCAGGCTTTATAATGCTGTACAGCTCTCACAGCCAATCCCTTTGGGCTCTGGACATTCAATGGACTGTATAAGCCAAAGTGCTTGTATACATTACAACATCTTTTCAAGATTAGTCAGTTTTCATTGCTGGATGCTGCAAGTGGATTTGGGCAGATTCACTTGGAACTTGAAAGTGCAAAACTTGCCACTTTCATTATTCCCTTTGGCCGATATTTCTTCTGCAGATTGCTATTTGGAATTTCCAGCACTCCAGAGTTATTCTAGGGAAAGATGACTCACCCATTGCAGCACCTAGAAGGCATATCTATTTATGTGGATGACATTTTGGTCTGACCGTACAGATGAGCACAATGCTCAACTAAATGAACTCCTTCACATCTTATAGGTTTACAGATGAACAAAGCTAAATGTCTTCTATGCCAGAAGTCTCTCACCTATCTCTAGGACATCACATCGATGAACATGGTGTTAAGCCTGACTTGAAGAAAATAAAAGCAATCCTACAAATGGATTCTCCCACTAATACTACAGAAATTAACACTTTTTAGGCTTGGAAACTTCCTAGGCAGGTTCTTGCCAAACTTAGCAGAAGTCCTACATCCTTTAAATGACATGCTAAAGTCTGGTGTAGCCTGGCATCGAGGTTTGCCCCAAGTATAATCATTTGCAAAAGTAAAACAACTGCTGGCTAACACAATTGCACTACCATGTTATGATGTCAGTTGTCTGTGTTGATGCAAGTAGCCATGGCCTTGGTGGTGTACTTCTTCAGGAGCATGATGGTGAAATGAAACCAGCTGCCTTTCGTTCCAGAACTCTCACTGACGCAGAAACTTAATATGCTGAGATTGAGGAAAAAATGTTTAGCAGCAGTCTAGACTAGTGAACGTTTTTCCAAATATCTCTTTGATTTGTCTTCCTTTCAACTCGTTACTGACCACAAACCTCTAGTACCAGTGTAAATTGCAAAGATTTTGATAAAGTTCCAATGAGATGCCAAAGACTCCTATGTTTGATGAGCTATAATCCTCAGAGTACCATCTGTAAAGTAAAACCCTAGTTATTACTGATACACTATTGATTTTTCACATCTCTTAGAGCAGTGATGGCGAACCTATGGCATGCGTGCCAGAGGTGGCACTCAGAGCCCTCTTTGTGGGTATGTGCGCCATCGTCCCAGTTTGGGCACTCGGCAGTGGCATAGCACCAAGGGGACAAGGGGTGTGCAACACACTGGACACGTGCCCCTGCAGGGGCATGGTGAGAGCGTTCTGGGGGCATGGCGGGGGTGTTTCAGAGCATTTCAGGAGCATTCCAGGGCAGGGCAGGGGCGGACTGGGGGCATGGCAGGGGCACAGGGTGCACGCATGCCCCAGATGCAGTTCCCCTTGCTCCGCCCCTGGCACTTGGTCTCTAAAAGGTTCGCCATCACTGTCTTAGAGTAATGAGATCAGTGAGGTCCTCTTCTCCCCCTCTTCCCACAAAGATAGGTTTTACAGGGCAGCCATGTTGGTCTGCTGTAGGAGAACTAGATTTGAGTCCAGTAGTATCTTAGAGGCCAATAAGGTTTTGGAGTGTGACCTCTCAAGAGTTAAAACTTCCATTCATTAGATACAAGACAAAAATGGAGAAGGTGGGTGGGATGTTGCAAAGAAGGGATGCAAAACGTCATCAACTTGATTACAGTGAGGGAGAAATGCTTAGGGGCAGAAAATTAGCATCTGTAGTAAGATAAGAATCTTGTGCCCCTGTGCAACTGTTCTGAATCTGTAAAGGAACTCAAGTTCAGCAACCTCACATTGCAGTGCCCCATTGAAGCTTTTCTATTTGATGACTGCAACTTTTAGATCAGCAATGGAATGTCCTGGTAGATGGAGAACCAAATCCTACGGAAAGGCCCCAAATGGACTCTTGGAGTCAGCACACGACTGTGCTGGCATGTTTGCCCACCCTGTTGGCATAAGTGCATTTTGGACTATGGAGGGCTTACAGGCAGCTGGGGAGTTTCTGGTGTTTTCCGTCCCCCTGCACTACCTGGAAGACCTCTAGAGGCCACGCGGTAGTGCAGTGGCGCAGTAGCAGCATCAGCCCACTGGTTCTCCCATTTCTGTGTTTAGTGAAAAGTCTGAGCATGTTCTCAGGGGAAAGGATCAGTGCCCCAAAAGCTCAGAAATCGCAAGGTCTCCGAGTATAATATTTCCTACATGTTTCTATCACGTCATGCATTTTGAACAATTGTCAAGGTAGAGACAAAGCCTCCATGTTCCAGTTCTGATAATTATTACAGACAAAGCATAACTTGATACTTGCACGGAATCTTTCTGTTATTAGATTTTCTTTTCAGGATTTGCTGCATGATCTTTATTCCCATGTCTGAAAAACGTCCTTTGGAAAAAAATCAAGTTTTGGTGATATGGAGAGGGCTCTTTTTTGAAACAACCATTTTTAATTTTTATCAAGAGATTAAGATAAAGTCTAGGAAAGTTGGCACAGATACTTTGAACAAAAATTCAGCCAAGGGATGTGCTACATTCTTGATACCAGCAATTCCGTATAAACAGTGAACAACACTTGTAACATGAAACATTTTTCTGGCTAGCGAACACTCTTTCTGATGTCCCAGAACTCTCTGTTTTTGTACTGATAAGTTATCTGGAATTTATTGTAGACATTGGGAAAGACTTTTTGTTTTGATGTGCTGGCATGCTTGAGATAAGCCTGTAGGTTTGATAACCTCAATGTGAAACAATTTAATGAGTTTCTGCTATGACATGGCAAATCGTATCTGAGGAATTTACTTAGGAATGTGACTTTAAAAGCAAACAGAATCTTGGGGCTCCTTAAATATTAATGCAATTTTCATGGACCTCTTCAGATGCAAGCAGTTTATAGGCCATGAAAGTTTATGTCAAAACTCGAAGTTTGCAAGGTTTCTTTTATCCTTTTTTCTTAATGATAGCAGTGTCAGAAATAAAGAAATCCATTTCTGATCTTTGTTTCCAAATAAAATAAAACTTTATTTTATTTTTCTGTAGTTTAGATAGAAATAGTTGCTGTATTAGATAGAAAATAGGATTTGTTCTGTGTTTGTATAAATTCTCCTCTCCTCAAGGCAGAAATGCTGGTGACAGCCCAGCCCTGCCCCACCTTGATATGTCCTTTTCATTTACAAAACGGAGACCAGGCTTGTAACAAAGGAAACCCCCGGAAGACGGACATCAGCCTGCCTTAATCTCATCACCCAGCAGATAAGAGGTGCTGCACCCTTAGGTTTCATTTCCTGATCTCATCACCCAGTAAATCCTTTGTGTTTTCCCCGCCTTGGACTTGACCACGCCTACGTCAGCGCCTCGCTCTAAATCACCATGAAATTCAAGAAGGGACTGCCCTCTGGAATGTGATTGGTTCTTCTTTTTGTTAATGAATTGTGGTGGGTTGTACCAGGGTCTCCCGGTTTTCCTGGCGGGAGAAAGTGCTTAAAATGCCTTGTAAAGCTGCTAGGCAGCGCAGTTGCTGTGGAACGAAGGTGCTGACACTTAGGTCAGCATCGCAATAAAGAATCTTTCTTTATTTACTATACTTGCTGTGTTGGGTCTGGATTTCTGTTCCTCCACGCTACCGAGAGCTGAAATCACACTGAAAGCATTAAAGTTACCCAGGTAGCGCGGTAACAGTTTCCTTCTGAAATGAAGATTTCTCTGTATTGCCGAAGGCTTTCATGGCCGGAATCACTGGGGTGCTGTGTGGTTTCCGGGCTGTATGGCCATGTTCTATCAGATCCTCTGAAGATGCCAGCCACAGATGCAGGCAAAACATCAGGAGAGAATGCTGCTAGAACACGGTCAGACAGCCCGGAAACCACACAGCACCCCACCGAAGATTTCTCTGTTTGGTGCCCCTCAGCTACAGAACCAACTCCATAAGTGACGCAACGTGTGATTGGTGTTTGGAATATGCTGCTACAGGGGGTGGTGATGGCCACTAACTTGGATAGCTTTAAAAAGGGCTTGGACAGATTTATGGAGGAGAAGTCGATCTATGGCTACCAATCTTGATCCTCCTTGATCTGAGATTGCAAATGCCTTAGCAGACCAGGTGCTCAGGAGCAGCAGCAGCAGCAGCAGCAGCAGGCCACTACTTTCACTGTCTGCATGTGAGCTCCCAAAGGCACCTGGTGGGCCACTGCGAGTAGCAGAGTGCTGGACTAGATGGACTCTGGTCTGATCCAGCAGGCTCTTTCTTATGTTCCTATAAAGGGGAACATACGTTTTAGGCTCTCTTCATAGTTCTTATAAAGTCTAAAATATACAGACAGTCATTCACTGCAGAGCATGCTGCTGATGTTTCCAATGTCTCCTAACTCATTACTGCTAAAATCCCACAGTTGGAGTCTCTTCTCCGTTAATTTCCTCCACATGATGACACTGGAGTCAGATTTTAATAAGTGGAGATACCCATTAAGCTTCTGTGGCAAATAAAATTTTCCACCAAAGGCCAAAGGTCCTTGCCTATGCCTGTGTTTCCAGAGATTGTAAGCCTAATCCAGTCTTTAAAGAGCCATTGGCCTCTCAATTTGACCCCCATGATAGCCTGCAGAAATAATGCCAGAAGGTAACCTAGTATCTCTCTGAAGGTCTGGATTCATAGCAGAGCTTCACAGAGAAGCTGTGAGCCACCTAATTTTGCTGAAATTGCTGAAAAACTGGAATAGTAACAGGAACAAACTGGAAACCTGTAAACAAACTGTTTTATGGCCTTCATTGCAACTAAGGTCCTGTTTTAAACATTCTGAAGATGAACCCTCCAGGCCAAATTAGCTTGGAAGTAAACTCTTAAATAACAAAACTGAGTAATTTGCTCTATGGGTTTCCAATTAATTTGCCAGTTATACTTCTTTGGGTGATTAGATTTAGAGAGCACCATTACTTTAGATATCCCTTGATTAATTGTCATTGCCTCTCTGCATTACAATATTCCACAAAGGACTTCATCAATTGACTGTGGCCCACAGGAGATTTAGCTAACAAAAGTGTATCATTTACATATAACAGTACTGCTATTGGGACATTAACCAAGACTGGAAAATTGAATTCTGGACTTCTCAAAGAAGATGCCATATCATTTATACACAAATTAAAGAGTAAGGGAGCTAGCAGGCATTCTTGCTGAATGTCCATCTGTAAAGAAAAAGAATGGACAAATGGCCTTCCAAACTTCAGTGAACCCAAGCCCAAGAAGAATCATAGACCTTCAAGATTAAGCTTTTGTCCATCAAGGTGTTCCCTAATTTGTCCCACAGATGATCCCTTAGAATTGATTCAAAAGCTACCTGGAGTCCATAAAAGCCACATGTAAATTGTTTCTCAGGGTTGATGTGTATTTCCTGGCTAAGTTATATAAAACTAAGCAACTATCTATTGTAGACCTACCAGTAACAAAGGTTGGTTGTTCAGGACCTAGAATGTATTCAGGGATCACCCAGTTCAATAATCTCTGTAATAACAAAGAAGCATAGAGTTTCCTAATGAAGACAAGAGACTAATTGGACAGTAATTAGATGGATTCATCTTATTACCTTTTTATACATTTGCACTGTAGTCACTTGTCTCCACACACATAGGATTATACTAGTTTTGTTAATTTTTTTAAATGGTGCCAATATGGAGCTCCATAGATATCTTTTAAATCTAAGACAACATACATATTTATTTGCTCAATAACTCATGACATAATCATTCTGAACTTGCTCAAATGCAAAAGATTATTCAATCAGCAGTTGTCAAGGATTGATCTAGAGCCACCGTTCTTCTTGTCTACTAGGAAGAATCTAGAATAGAACCCTTATTATTTGGAACCAGCCTGTACGGACTCAACAGCATGCTTTATCATAACTCATGCAACTGCAAACATAACTCAGGAAAAGGGCTGTCTGATAGGAAGATTGGCATGGTGGCAGTGATTTAAACTATAACTTATAAATTAGGGGTTATAGGGATAACCCTATAAATTAGGGATAGAATCCAAGAGTCTGAACAAACTTTCTGCCACTGAGATAGGAAAGGTCCTTAAAAATGCAGGGCGCCCTCTGTGGGACACACAGCCAGAATTTTTGAGGAGGTTGGGGTGATTCTTTGGGTATATAAGGCTGAGACCCTGATTCAGGCTTGGAGGCACCCCTCCTCCTATGGAAAGTTGCCAACTGGTCATTTCCTGTAATTAATTTTTAGGTCTTCTTAGTTGTCAACCCTTCATGAGATATATCTTACTATGAAGACACCATCACCAGTTAACAAGCTTGTTAGGTTCATCTAAGGGCCTTCTTATCAACAGGTGCCCGTTTGGCACAAGAACCCAGGTCTCGTCGACCCACTCTCCTGCTTTGAAGATACCTTCACAAGCCTGTTAGGGGCCTTCTTATCAGCAGGTGTCTGCTTGGCACAAGAACCCATGTTCCATTACTGTTTATGACTATTGAAACCAGGCTTCTGAAGCATCTTAGAAAAAGACTTTAGCTAGAGGCCTTAAGAAGCTTCTGAATGGAGTTTCTGCTTAATAGCACCTACTGATTAGGGTCTAGAGAAGCAAGCTGTTTTAGCTATTTTACACATGCAGCATTAGGATACATATATTGAACATGAGTGATTAACATATTCTTTAAGTTTCATTATTTAGCTACAATATAAAAGCATTCAAATATAAAAACTTGATTACAAACTATTTTCTTCTAAACTTTTGACCTCTTCTTCTGTCTTGCTCATTACCAGCTTTTAAATGGGATATGATCTCAGAGCAGGTGTGCTTTATCTTGTATCCCAATTAGTCAACAAACTTTACATGATTTATTGGTAAGTACCATACACCCATCTTTCTTTTTCACCGCTCTTAACTTCAAATAGGTTGTGATAAGGAATACTCCTATTTCTTCTATCAGAGCAGGTGTTCCTTACAGGTCATCATAACCCCTCTTGCTTCTGCTATCTCAATTAATTCAGACCAACTTCAAATGATAAGCAACAGATTCATCTCCAATTAACTTTCCTTAGTCTTGGAACTAAGCCATTCCACATACTTTTACTTAACATCTTATAAAAGTATATTAGGAATATAAAAATGTATTTTAAAATCCTCTAATATTAAAGTATAAAGACTATACATGAACTTTATAAAACTAGATTATATTCAATGTTCAACAATTCTGTGAAAGCTATATTCTTTGTGACTTCTAAATTCTATATTTGTGCACTAAAATATGTTTATGAGTGAAAATCTTACATCTTTTGAAAACATTTTAAGATACCTCCTTTATAACTTAAAAGGATAATTATTGTCATTGTCCCTTTGTATATTTGTGTTTATAAAAGTAACACCTCTTTGATATATGGAAAAGCAACATTTTACCATCCCTCACATTCAGGATCTTACTCTTGGGTTTATTATCCATGGTGGTCACATCAATTTCCAAGGACTTGACCATCCTGAACATCAGTTTTAGCTAAAGATCCTCATTTGCAGAGATTGGTGTTGGGTCCCTTGCTCTCTTGTCAGGAGATGGTTCAGAAGGTGAATTGGAACCATAGATGGAACCCACAGCACTTTCCTCTTCAGCCTCTGGTTCAACTGTAAGATCCTGGGAGAAGTGAGGTAATGGTTCAGGATGTCTCAGGTCCAGTGAAAGATGACAGGTTTGCTGCTGTTCTGGGCTAGGGACCATTTTAGGGCTGTAATATTCACTCCATTCAGCAGCATGAACCAGTGACACAAAATAGGGATTCCACAGTGTAGGCGGAAAGAGCTGAGGCCACAAAGTCCAAACTACTGGATCGCCTCAGTAAGTCAGAATTCAGGGACTCGTGTGTGTGTGCGTGTGTGTGTGCGTGCACGCGCGTGTGTGTAGTGGGAATACCAAAATCACATCAGACTCTTGAGTCAGAACAGATTTGGGAGGAGGAGGTCTATGCTCCTTGACAATTGACTTGGGCCTCTTATTGCTCTTGGCTTTTTTGTTTTGTATTTTTCAGCAGGTGGCTCCAGCAAACTTTGTGGTACAGCAGAGGCCGTTGGTGATTGGGAGTGCTGCCCTCTAGGTTCTAAGGTAGGAACTGCTGGAACTGAACAAACCAAAGACAATCTCAACTGGGGCTAGAATAAGAAGTAGCCTTGTGGATTTCGACCACTGAGAGTGCCTTCTCCGACAGAACAGTCTTCAAACTTGAGGCCCTGTCTCTGCATACTGTAGGAGTGAACTGCTGGCATATCATCCATTATGACCAATCCCAGGCACAAAAGGCACCTGGAGGTGTCCCCGGGTGCCATTTTCCCCGATACACCTCTGATCCCTGTCAGAACTATCAGCAGAGTTTAAAGCGGAGTCACTCTAATAAGATGAGAAGGTCTATAGTCCTCTTGTACTCACTGCAGCCTCCCACAACTCTTGGAAAAGAATACTCTCCATGCAAGATGTTCTTTCCTTAGGAAGGTTTTACTTTAGCAGTTGCAAGGTTACACAAGTCTATGCTATATAAGACTATACAGAACTCTTCAGCAAGAACAAACTGAACTTAGACTCAACTTAGACTCACTCTCTGTGAACTTAGCATATACAATTCATTGCTTATACCTCCAACAAGGATCCTTCCCCCCCCCTCCCCGCCCCGGCAACAGCGTCTCATTGGTCTAGAGTCACAGTTGAACTCACCAATCATGTTAAAGGTCAACTGTTGCTACTTCTTGTCCCTAGACTGACTGTCTCCGGCCTCTGTGTTGTTGGCAAACTTCTGCTGATTAGAAGATGAACCTTTTGTGAACCTTTCCTTTTTTATGTATCATGACAAGAACACTGTTAATGATGAACAAATCACACAGCTGCTTTCTGAGTGCATGAGCAAGCAAGATGGAAAAGACCCAAAGTCTAAGCTGATAGAGAATATGTAAGCTTTAAACGATCTTTCTCAGCATGTTTTGTAATGTTTCTGCACAACTGCACAGTGCATACCTGTTTGTATGGGACTATAAAGGCTTAGCAATGGTGTTTGTTCAGAGAAAGACTGGTCCAGTCTTTGTATGAGATAGACTCTTCTTGTATACTGGTCTACAATAAACTTTTAAACGACAATCTCAATGTCCATTTGATCGAGTCCCTAGCAGTGAGCCCTGTCCCCACTGGGTCAGAATTCCCTAACTCATCCACAGTCCCAGTGTGGGACGGCGCAGAAAACAGAAGATGCTGTTGACCTACTAATTAATAATAAGGTGGAATATTTTGAATATATGTCCAAGAGAATTCTTTGACAATATTTGGAGCTGGGGAATGTTAGCACCATCTGTTGGATCTAGTAGGAAGCAGCAGGTATAGAGATTTGACCATCAACAAATCAGCAAGAGACTCCAGGCCTCAAGGAACAGATAAAAACCCCACTCTCAGATAGAGAACAAGGGCAACTTGATGCAATATTAATTGTGGATATCAATGCTGGTCATTTGGTCAGAGAGTGGGAGTTTTCTGACACACAACAGGCTTTTACAGTTACATCTTTTCAGATGATTGATGCCTGTCAGCCAACAAATGGCAGACGCTTTGAAACCCAAGAGGTTTTGAATTGATCCCAGTTTTATGAAACTGATGATAATGCCTGTGCCATAAACATGCTTCAGAGTGCACAAGCTTGTAACTATAGCTAATTGCTTTATCTGTATCAAAGTGAAACATCTACATCAGAGACCGGTAATGGTATTTTACAAGAGTTTTCAACTAAAGCATTAATGTTGAAAGAATGAACTCATGCAGAGTGGTTTGCAACATGCAGACACTGAAGGGAATGTTGACATTTAGGCATATTTGATCAGTTAAAGGAAAACATGAATGTTAACATTTACTTCAACCATTAGCATAGAAAGCAACTTTCAGGGGGAAAAAATTAAGGAAAATGAGCCCATTTAAGCTAACCAGAATAAATTGTTAATTGAAGGGAATTTCAAAGTATCAAAAAGAGAAGAGAGACGATCTGATATACTTCAAGCATTAGTTTACTGGAGTATTGCTTGCAAACTGAGCAAGATAAAGTTCTCTAATGGTTTGTGATAAGTTTGATTTGGCTCCCTTATCTGTACAGCAATTGAGATATTATGCTGCCATAGCAAGCAGAAGTCAGGGGCCATCCCTGGATGAGTGGCTGTGGCTGATCTGTCAATGATTTTCGCCTTATGTATGGCTATTGTGAGTTGTGATGTTTATGAATCAAGGCGGGATCTGATGCCTACCAGTGACTCAGTAGATGAGCAACTAGAGGACTGGAATAACTGGCTCTCGACAGCCATTAATGAGATCACTCTTGCCGCCCTCTTCATTCCTGTACCCAATTGGCCCCGTGGTATAATCTGGAGCTGAGGAGGAGGAAACAGGAACTAAGACAGCTAGAGTGAAGTTGGTGGAGGACTCATGGCGAAGTGTTGGGTACATCTTATAGGATGCTTATGAAAGCCTATGAGATGGCGGTGAAGACTGCAAAAAAGGATTATTTTGTAGTAAGCATTATATCTGCAAGCTCATACCTAGTGCAATTGTTTAGTGTAATTTGGCAATTGATGGCCATTTTGGATGGACCTCAAAATGGTAGAAATTTGATTCTCAGCTGTGAGGCATTTGCGAGCCTTTTTGTAGATAAGTTCCTATCACTCCACCAAGACCTTCTGGCCAAATTTGATGCAGTAAATGTACTAGAGGTCCCTTGTCCATCCTGGCTTGGGAGGGCCAGTGGGGATGGTATTCAGATTCCCTTAGGGAGTACAATCAAACTTGTCCCTGTGTAGAGGGACTTTCCCTGAGGAACTGAAAGAGGCAGTGGTGAAACTGCTCTTTTAAAAACCCATTTCTAGATCCTCAGGATCTGGCCAATTATGACCTGGTATCCCGCCTGTCTTTTCTGGGAAAGGTAGTTGAGAGAGTGGTTGCAGAGCAGCTCCAGGCTTATCTGGAAGAATCTTCTCTCTTGGACCCATTCCAATCCATCTTCTACTATGGCCATGGGATGGAGATGGCTCTGACCACCCTGGAGACACCTAGAGCAAAACTGGTCAGAACTGCTACTCCTTTTAGTTCTGACAGCAGTGTTCAACTTGGTTAATCATGACATCATGGCCAGTTGCCTTGCCAATGTGGGGATGTGTGAGTCAGCCCAAGAGAGATCAGGCTAGCCTCAACCAGGGCCAGGGCATATCTGGTGGAACACTCTGTCTGGGGAAACCAGGACCTTGTGGGATCTGGTGCTATTCAGCAGGGCCTGCAAGATGGAGCTGTTCCACCAGACATGTAATTGAGGCAGCTACAGTTATACCATTGACAAGTCCCCCTTCCTTCCCCTCTCCTTGGCTTCCCATTTCCCCCTTTCTCCCAGATTTATACTTGCCCTGCATATATTTTTCCTCATCTCCATATCTTATTTTCTTTATTGAGTCCTTATGCATTAGTCCCATCCAAATTAAATTAAAGAAGTTATCAAGAAGAGAGGCTCGTGAGCACAGATGGGGCCAAATTGCTGAGCTGAACTTCTACGCAATTTTTAAGCCTAAAATTTTCATTTTAAGTGAAATTATGTATCGGCAGGACATTAAGGAGATTGTCCCTGCCCCTCCATTGATTTCATTGGTTTACCAGCCATGGGTGGCAAAAGTACCTAGTAGGCATTTGTGAGCTGGCCAGGGATCCTATAACAAGTGACTGGCCTCCATTGCTCTCTGATGGTGCTCCTGAGAGCCTGTAGAGCTGTGGAGGCTTGCTGGGTGACTTTGGGCCAGTCACACGCATTCAGTCTGGCCTACTTCTTGTGAGGATAAAATGTATGAGAGGTGAATGATGTAAGCTACTTTGTGTCCCCACTGGGGATAAAGGTAGGGTATAAATCAAGTCCGTAAATAAATATGATGCTGTTAAAAATCCACTATATTAAATAAATATATATATATATATATATACACACACACACACACACACACACACACACACACACACACACACACACACACACACACATGAGATGCAGTGATCGATTCACATGCTACTCTTAATTGAAGGGAGGTGCTCCCTCTTTTAGTTATGTACTATGTGATCCTCAGAACTGCCTCTTCACTTTTTTTGCCTCTTTGTTTCCAGAATGTTCTGTGTGAGATATGGCTTGCTCTGCGCTCTTGTGTTAGGGCTACTGAAATGATGTCATAATTTTTTCCGAGGAAAAAGTAATGAGCAGACCCTTTCACACACTAGTACAAAACTCTTTTATATCAAAGTACAAGGATTACGTCTGAGGTAGATCTCAGCTGCCATCAGAAAACAGAAAATATATACTATATTTTTCTCTGAGCTCTCCTTGGGTCTACATAATCAGAGGATTGTTGCACAGGGCTTAGCTCAGGTTGGACCTCAGCATCCATTGAGGGGGTGTTTATGCCTTCTTCTATACACTCTATTCACCCAAAATGGAGCTGAGGGGCAGCTGTTTGCCCCATTGGATTATACCTAGGTTTCCCCAATGAAACTAATACTGTCCGTCTGGGCTATTTCAGGTTAGGGCACAGGTGTCAAACTTGTGGCCCTCCAGATGTTATGGACTACAGTTCCCATCATCCCCTACCAGCATGGTTCTGGCAGGGGATGATGGGAATTGTAGTCCATAACATCTGGAGGGCCATGAGTTTGACACCTGTGGGTTAGGGAAATGGTGTGGAGAGAGAAATGGGACCTCTTTTCAAAACTACACCCATGTGCGCCTGTGAACTAAGCTCCTAGCACAGAACTTGCCACAGATGTCAAATTGTATGCACCCAGCAAGGACCTAGCGAAAACATAAAGTGTTGGTGGGACTCACGGCAAATGTGGAATATTCTAGCATTTGTCAGGATTGGGGTAAGAGAAGTGCTGAGATGCGGTCTCCATGTAGGATACATAGGAGATAGTAGCAAAATGGAGGCAGTGTAGGCTAGGGAGGTGATAAGAATCTTAGGCATAGCCAAAAAAACACTAGGCCAAACAATGTATTACACACTATTATGCACTTCTGTCCCTCAATAATTTGTTCTGAGTCTATGTTTTCCTCCACAGCTTGGAAAGCAGATATGGGGTGCACTTTCTAGTGGACAGCCAACAAACTGGGAAAAGGTCAAGTTATGTCTTCACTCTTCAGCATTTAGCTGTCAAGCAAACACCTGGGGCAAACAAACATGCAGCTGGTGCAGTTAGTCTCTGATGAGCATCAAGGGTTTTTCCTGATGCCTGGACTGTTGCTGCCCTGCCTAGGTTCTTCAAATTTCATTTCATTTATTTCATTCATTTATACCCCACTTTTCTCCCTGTGGTTTACATAGTTCTCCTTTGGCTTACATAGCTCTCCTTTGCTCCAATTTATCTTCACAGCGCAGAACAAAATGACAAACTTCATGGTGCTCTCTATGTCATCTTTCCTTGCAGAATAAATATTTAGAATATTCATAAAGGAACATCAAATTTCATTAGACATTTCAGTAATTGCTCCTCTAATAGAATGTCATCTGTTCAATTTTCTGCCCTTGTCGTTTTGTATATGTAGGGCAGAATGATTAAGACCCACATCTGTGACCATTATTTGAGATTGAACCATAAAGTATTAGATGCACCAGTGGTTGAGCACTATGTTTCTTCTGGATGCACAGAACAAGGTAGGAGATTTTGTGTGATATGAAAATTTAATAGCCACCAGTTTGACTATGCTAATGTAGGCAGGATTCTGTGAAAGCAGGAAGCTAATTTTATTTACCTTCTTAATTCTCTATCCCTCATGGATTTAATATTAGCCATGAGCTATCGTTCTCAACCTGTGGGTCGCGACCCCTTTGGGGGTCAAATGACCCTTTCACAGGGTCGCCTAAGACCATTGGAAAACACATATTTCCGATGGTCTTAGGAACTGAGACACAACTGATTTTATGTTGGAGGTCACCACAACATGAGGAACTGCATTAAAGGGTCGCGGCATTAGGAAGGTTGAGAACCACTGAGCTATCAAGTTTCTCAAAAGTCCTGTTTGTACTTATAACACAGACATGCTATTATATGCAAGGGCAGGAGGTATATGTCTTTAAATAGTCTTTGTGCTTGTAACTATTTGCATCTGCAACACTGGACAGCTTTCTGAGCATGGATTGTTACATTGTGCACTATCATTATGCTGCTGCAAGTCATGACATCTCGCTTTCTGTACTAGAGATCCTTATCAGGTTTTCTGGATTGTCTAGTTAACAAACAGGTGGATTTCACTTTATAGTCATGTAATTTGTATTACAGTGTCGGGTACTGAGTTGATTACAAGAAATTCATCAGGTTGATATCTGTACTGGAAATACTCTGAAATGCCAATTCGGCATTCCCAGGCTCTAGCTTAGGATGTCTGTAAACCTAATGCCACCATACTTCCTCTAGATTTTAATAGAAAATCTGCCTTATTTTCACACATAATGTATGAATGATTGTGCCTTTACAGTACCTTGGTTTCAGTTATCTGCATTTATTTATCTACATTTTTTTTCTGTATCTTGCCAAACTATGCAGCGACTTGGCAGGGAAGAAGCGCTGGCTTTCTGTCTACCCCGTAATCTCAGCCTGGATGAGAGATGGACTGACAGAAGGGGTGGCATGCAAGGGGAGTGAGGGGTGGCATGCAAAGGAGGGGAGTGAGGGGGAGGGGAGTGAGGGAAGGGTGGCATGCAAGGGAGGGGAGTGAGGGAGGGGTGGCATGCAACGGAGTGAGGGAGGGTGGCATGCAAGGGAGCAGGAGGGGGCCTGGCATCTGAACATCTGAACAGGGGTAAAGGATATAAATATCAACTGTCAATGATCTTCAGGGCAGGGAAAGGGGTATAAGCAGTGTCAGTACTTTGAAAAGGAATCTCCAAGGAAGTGCAGGAAGGTAATGGGAAAGGGAAACCAACTCTGCTTCTCACCTTGAAAGCCCCTTTCTGGGGTCACCATAAGCTGTGACTTGACGTCACTTGACCCATGCAATTATATTTCAGAAAAGCCTTAATGACTGTTGCTTTCTTGTCCAGAACCAATTAACTGAAGGTTAACTGGGGTTATCAGCTCTTTGTTGGGAAATGCTGGAGATTTGGGGGATGGAGCCCAGAGAAAGGGTTTAGGGAGGAGAGGGAATTCAACAGGGTATAATGTCATAGAGTCCACTGTCCAAAGTGGCCATTTTCCACAGGTAAACTGATCTCTGTTGCCTGGAGATCAGTTGTAACAGCAAGATATCTCCAGCTATTATCTGGAGGTTGGTAACCCAATCTCTGACCCAAATGAGCGTAGGTATCCAACAAATGGCAGCAATGTAACCTTCTTCAAGATGCTGGAAAAATGACCCTGCCCATCAGCCAGGGAGACAGGCGCCAGGGCACAGCAGCACTGGTGCTATTCTTTGAGGCAGCAAAGCAACAGAAAGCAAAAAGCAGACTGGAGAACCACATAGTGGGCCAGTGATTACCTTGAAAGAGGTGAATCCTTGGGTCAGGGCAGGGAAGATCCCAAAAGGGATTCCCTGGACACTTTGACTGTGTATGGGGAATCTCTCCAACAGGCAACAAATAGCACCTAAAAGGGAAGCAAAGTTCCACAAGTTTAATGGGAAAGAGGGAAAATCCCAGAGTTGCTGCAGAAGATGCTTAGGCTGATCCTGCATTGAATAGATGGCCTGTATGGCCCTTTCCAACTCTATGACTTGAAGTATGTAAGCCCTGGTAGCTCCAGGCTGAGGAGGTCTTCTTGGGTCACTCTTGGCTGGTATTGAGAGCACATGCAGAATGAGTCCAGAGAGTAGTGGAGGAGGTGCTATAAACCTTCTCTTTTCAAAGCTGAGGCCCAGGGGGGAAATGCCACCGGCAGGCAAAGCAGCTCACTTCTGCACAATTAGACTCTGTGCAACCGCAATGCAAAGATAAAGACAAAAATACAGCAACGATGAGAAGCTATCAGAGAGGAATACCACTGGATTCATTCAGTCTCTGCTGGGAACAACTTCAAAAGCTGAATTTTGAATTCAGCCTGGCAAATGGGAAGGAAGCTAAAATAAACCCCAACAGGATACACAAATGAGGACAGCAAAAGAAACTTGGTAAGAGAACACAGGCCAAGAGTTTTGCGCATGATGTCATTTGCCCAAACGAGATGGGAAAAAAAGAAGGCCTTTCAAAAACTCACAAATGGCTCTTTTGTGTTATCAAGAAGAGGTTGGATAGGCAGAAGAACAGCCGAGAAAGTGTTCCTATCCAAAGAATATCTGTCCCCATACACAGTCAAAGAATTTGTGCCCACGGCGGTTGTAAAATATCCCACTTTGCTGCAGATTGTGACCACAGAGTAGAAATATGCAGAAATATGCAAGTCTATTTGCAATTGATTTAATTACATTAAGTTTAGGCCGTTTTCTGAAGAGGTAATTAGATTTTCTATGGTTGCTAAGCAAGCATCTATGTCCCCTGGTCTCTTCAGCAACTGATTCCTAACTTCATTCATGCAGACTCCACACAGCACTTTCCTTCTTGAATCAAACTCCACATTCCGGCCTACTATCAGCAATTGGCATTGTACAGCCTTCCCTAAATCTTAGCAGAAGCCCACCACTTCACCAGAGCCTTCTGAAATTGCTGCATGGCATCCTGTCTTCGTTCCCAGCCAGGACCCACAAGTCCCAGTGAAATTATTGGAGAGTATTAGGGAGCGGTCCACCAGGCAGGTAGAAATAAGTACAAGGGACCCAGTTGCCGGTTGACGGGGAACAAGGTGCATGAACTCCAAATTAAGTCAGAACAGGCAGCTCTTCTGTACCACATGACCTGATATCCAGCCAAGCTCCATTTTCTAAGGATGCGAATTGTGTCTACCAGGGGCATACTGCCTATGGGGACATGGGGTGACCCATGTTCCCAGGCACACATAGACCTGGGTGCTGGTGTAATCTAGTACTTGAAGGAGCTGCAAGAACCAATTTTAAACAATAAAATGGTTTACTTTTCTTGCCAAATTAACACTTTAAACAACATTTAACGTTACATTCAAGGTCCTTGTTCAGGAGTTGCATTTCAAGTCCTTTCATTGATACAACGGTAAGTTGTACGGCTCCTGAAGATTCCAAGGGCTTGATGAACAGGTTGTAACATGATGAAGGTTCCAGGAGAACTCTCACCCATTACAATCATTAAAGAAATTCCTGAAACACAACTCAACATTTGGCTGATAGCAAAACAAACAACAACTACTCTTTCAGTAGTTCCCAAATAATATTGAAATTACCTTAACAAGGTGTTAAGGGCTTATAGAAATCAAGGTCCAAGTCTGGTAGCCTTGCTTCTTCTGCAAAAGAGCTCTTGCAGCCTCTCTGCTGTCTGGAATCTCCACCCCTTATTAAGTCAATCTATTCTGGGCCAACCCATTCTGGGCATGGGGGTTACACTGGCACCAGGTCCGGGCAGTAGATGTGGATGCTGGTGTAACCCCTGTGTCAGAATGGGATGACCCAGAAAGGGGTGGAGTCTGAAATGAAGTAGAATGCTGCAGAACTCATGGAGGTTGGAGGAAGCATGGCTCCCACGCTGGGACCTTGTTTGCTTTTATTCAGCCATTCACCCCTTGTTTAAGGTAACTGCCATGTTGTGGGGAACTAGTGGGAAGGGAGTTTATTTTTTTGCTATCTTGTAAATGTTAGAATTTATTGTTTCAGGGTTTTTGTGTATGTAAATGGTCAGAGTTTTCTGGGAACCTTCATCATCTTGAAGCCCATTCACCAAGCCTCAGAAGTCTTCAAAACCAACCACCAGCAAAGAAGAATTGGACTTGGCAATATCAGTAGACTGTAAATAAGGACTTGAAAATGCAAACTTACCAGGACTGCAAAGTGTAAATGTTAAATGTTTTAATAGTGTTATTTGTTGGCAAAGTAAACTGTTTTGTTTTAATTGGTTCTTTGCAACTCCTTCCAAGTACTGCCCCACAGAACCCACAAGCTGAGGTTACAAATTACGCCCAACCAGCGTAGTTTAAAGTGAGATTGCAAATATAAATTGCTTGCAAATGAAGTGTGCAAAAGTTGGGTTTGATCCCCATAAAACTGTCTTGTTATGTGACATAAGTTCAAGGGATGTTAATGAGGATATTCAACATACTGTGGAAACTTATGGTGCAATTGCTAAAATGCACAGGATAAAGGGCAGAGGGAAAGAGATGTTGCTGTGTTAATTTGAAACACTACAATTCTGTTTGCAAGATAGTCAACCAATGTATAAAACTGTAAACTGTAAGGGAAATGGGTTGTAACTCCTATTGATTCAGAGTTTGCAACAGTTAGTTGGGAAGAAGCAAAAAACCTGTGCACAGGGAGAAAAGGAACACTGTTTGGCAGTTACATGAATGAAGGGATTCCTAGCTAAACCTCTACCCCTTTGCAAACTCATCCTCTGATTGCAACAGCTGGAAAGAGTTTTGCAAAAGGCCAGTACATCTAAGTTTCCAGCAGTAGACCTGAAGTTGCAATTAAAAACATATTCTGGTATTTTACCTAAACCAGCAGGGGAAATAGAATATTCAGGCTTCATGAAGTTCATGCAAGAGAATTAATTGCAGATGACTGTTCCTGAAAATATTAAAAGAAGGAAAAATTATAGAGAGCTTGCTGCCTCCTGCATTGCCCATAGCTTTGGGAGCGGGAAAGGATGCTGCCTGCAAAACAATGTTTTGCTATTTTGAAATTGCATATGGCAATATTGTCTCAGTTTCTGAATTGAAAGCTAAGTTTTATGAGACATATCAGCACATTAATGAACCCCCATCAGCATATTTTAAATCGGGTTGCATGCTCTGGCTATGGAAATATTAGAAGAAGGGGGGATTGCTGATGAAGAGCTTAAGTTCTATGTTCAGGAACAATTCTTTAGGGATGCTGGCATGAAGCATTGTTAACAGCCCTCAAAATAAGGAACATAGAGTGCAGTAGTGAACTAAAAAGAAGTTCAATATGTTGCTCTCCATGCAGTGAGATCCTTAGAGAAAGAAATCTCTAGTAAACAGGAAAGAAAAACTGAAGCAAGAGATGAGGGAAAAGGGAAAGCCTTCAAATAAAATTCATTGTGGGACTATTTGATAAAAAAATACAGAAAAGACTGAAAAGAGTGGTACCAACAAAGAGATAGACTGGAAATCTAAATACTTACAATCTGAGAGGGGAGGTGGCTAATCTGAAGACCACCTTCCATCAAGCAAGGGATTGTAGCACCAGCCTCAGTTCTCCCAGGGTCTGAGAGAAAGGAGAATGGTAGCCCTCTAAAGACCCCAGTAAGATATGGTGCTTTAACTGTGGATTAAAGGGTCATGTTAAACGGAATGTGTCAATCAGCCAAATCCAGAATTGGTTCATCAAATATTACTAAATACAGTTGGTACCAAGAAAACTTGTTTAGATGGACCATCTAAAAACACAGCATAGCAAGTCAGTGGGCATCTGGAAAAGCAGACTATAGGTAATATGGAAAGAAACTATTGCAAGGTTTGATAGACCTGTATGCTATGACTGCGATATTTGGATGGAGTGAAATGCTGTTGTTTAATAGATACAGGTTCACAAGTGACATGCATTTGTGAGACCTTTATATAAAAGCCCACTCTTATCTCATCGTGGAACTGCAGCCTATTAGGGATTTATTGATATAGAAGGAGCAGGAGGTCAGACAGTGCCCTATTTGGGATTTATATTTCTAGAATTGCACATTCCAATTAATACTGAAGGTATAGAAGAGAAATATGAAATTTTAGCTCTAGTTTGCCCAGACCAACGCATGAATCAGCAAGTTTCAGCCATTATTGGTACCAATGTATTAAGATGTGTGACTTATGCCAATATTGGATTCAGATGGGATCAGTTTTGGTAACTAGCTAAGACTCTGCCATATCAAGGAAAGAAGCTTCTGCAGCCAGCTATTTAGAGACACAAAGGAAGAAGGTGAAGTGGAAGAGGGAAGTGAAGTATGGCTGCAGGGTGGAAGGCCTGTACATGTCCCAGCAGGAAGTGCATGCATTAGTGACAGGTGTAAGGCAAACTTCAACACAGAAAAAAAAATAGGAACAACAGTCCTTTTAGAAGACCCAGAAGTGGCAGCTGGACCAGGAGGGTTATCCATCTTTCCACAAATAGTAAAACCTATGGTATCAAATATGAGAATAGGGGTCTGTGTCAAGAATTTGACACAAAGGATATTGTATTGAAGCCTCATACAGTAGTTGCTAAAGCTTCTGAAGTAGAATGGACAAGAGCTCTAGCCCTGTCAGGTTTGGACCTCACAAATATAAATGGAAATGAATTCCCAGTTTTAAATTTTGAAGCTTCAGCATTAAGTCAGTCAGAACAGGAAAGAATTTCACAACGATAGCAACAGAAACACCAAGGGTCTCTTGCAATGCATGATTTAGACCTTGGGAGAGTTTCAGGTGTTGCCCACAAAATTCTATTTAAAAAAGTGATGTGCCCTTTTAGAGAGAGAACTAGGCTAGTTTCACCAGATTTTGAAGACCACGGCAACATTTGAGTGGAGTTGGCTACACTAGGTGTAATTGAAGGAACCAACAGTCCATATGCATCACCAATAGTATTGGTAAGGAAGAAAAATGGGGCTCTTAGGATGGTAGTGGACTATAGGAAATTAAA
Source organism: Sphaerodactylus townsendi (assembly GCF_021028975.2). NCBI lineage: Eukaryota > Metazoa > Chordata > Lepidosauria > Squamata > Sphaerodactylidae > Sphaerodactylus > Sphaerodactylus townsendi. The sequence continues at coordinate 26,877,958 of NC_059430.1, forward strand.
TAATTTAACAGAAAAGGGATGCTTTCACCCCTCTGCCAAGAATAGAAGAAATTTTTGCTTTACTTATGGGATCACAGTGGTTCTCTGTCTTAGATTTAAAAGTGGATATTATCAGGTGCCAATGGACCCAGCAGATTTCCAAAAGACAGCATTTACCACCCCATTTGGTAATTGGCAGTTCAAGATGATGCCCTGTTGCCAACAAATGCCCCTTCAACCTTTCAATGAATGATGGAAATGTGATGCAAGGCTTAAACCTTACTGAAACTATTGCCTTTTTTGGATGATTTGATCATATTCTCTGCAACTAAAGAAGAGCACCTAAGAACGCCTCCTCAAGGTTTTGCAAAGACTTCAGACATATGGATTAAAGTTGGCCCTTCTAAATGTAAACTATTTCCCCAATCATCAGTGAAATATTTAGGTCACATCATATCAGCCTCTGAATAGAGCCAGACAAGGAAAAGACAGATGCCATTACCACCTGGCCGGTACTCTACAAACCCCAGTGAACTTCGAGATTTCTTGGGTTTGCTGGATATTATAGGAGGTTTGTGTCAGGATATTCGGTCATTGCTAAGCCATTAAATTCATTGCTAGCAGGTAGTTCTAGAGGAAGTAAAATAAAGGAAACCAGTCTCAAAGACAAAATGGGATGTAGGCTGTCAAGAGGCCTTTGAGACTTTAAAGTTAAAGTTGACCACAGCACCAGTATTGGGATTTGCAGACTGAAGTTGCCATATATATTGCATAATGGATGCTAGTCTCACAGGATTAGGTGCAGCCCCATACCAAGTGCAAAATAACTGTCTCCGTGTCATCGTGATATGCCAGTAGAGGTTTAAGCCGTGAGGAACGAATTATCCAGTGCACAAATTGGAGCTTTGGCATTAAATGGGCAGCACAAGTTCCATGATTTTTGTATGGATCAGAGTTCAAGGTAATGACTGATAACAACCCACTGACTCTATGTTCTAACCTCTGCCAAATTAGATGCTGCAGGGCAGAGGTGGGTGTCAGCATTATCTTTATATAATTTTGAAATAGTCTACAGATCTGAAAAGCTAATATAGATGCTGACTCACCTTCTAATGACATGAAGAGCTCACTGAGGATGAGGAAGGAGATAAACAACTAGAAAGAATTTCTAAAATGCTCCTAAAGATTCAACATGATCCTAATGCACTAAAGTCATGGGATGCTGAAGTCTGTAAGGCAGTTATCCAAGTTCATAGTGTATGCCCCAAACATCCAGTAGTGCCAAGATGTAAATGAAGTGGACCACAGTTATATTGAGATCCTTACCTGCTCCTGAGGACAGTATTCCAGAAGAATTTGCAAAATGAAGGATGTCATATTAAATCCCCTTCTGATCAAAATGACGAAGTTCTGACTGGAAGAAGTTGCAAAGAAGGGACAAAATATATAGCTAGAATAATACACTTTTGGAGAGAAGGCATAAACCCACCTGGGATGAAGAAAGAAAAGAGGAGTATGAAACTAGACTGTACTCTGAGAGAGTGGCCCCAATCCTTTTCTGTCAAATGGAGTTCTATATCGAAGGTTCAACGAAAAAGGAGAAGATGTAGAGCAACTTAGATCCCTTACACTCATCGGAAGAGAGCTCTGGAAAGCATTCATGATGAAATGGGTCATTTTGGAATTGGAAAGAACTTTGGAATTGGCTAGGATAGATTCTTCTGGCCTAAAAAAATGGCACAAGCTATAGAACAGAAGTGCCGCAATTGTGAACGCTTGTGTAAAGAGGAAAGCTTAGAGTAGAAAGAGCAGCTGAATTAGTTAACATAAAACATATGCTCCTTTTAGAGTTAGTCTGTATAGATTTTTTTTAACTCTTGAACCTGATGTAAATGGCACCAAAATACTTTTAGTAGTTACTGATCATTTTACCAACATGCATAAGCATACCCCCACTCGAGATCAGACTGCAAGAACAGTAGCTACAACTCTCTGGGAAAATTTTATATGCCATTATGGATTCTAGAAGATTCCACAGTGATCAAGGAGCAGCCTTTGAGTCAGAACTGGTTACAGAACTGAGTAAAATGGCATGAACTCAGTCCCAGACAACACCGTATCACCCAATATGAAACCCTGTTGAGAGCTTCAATCGTACCCATTTAGACATGTCGGGCACAGTAGAGGTAAATACGACATCTAATTGGAGAAAGTACATAAAACCATTAGTTCATGCTTATAATTGTACCCAAAAAATGATACTACTGGAGAATCTCTCCTTATTTTTTAAATGTTTGGAAGACAACCATTACTACTTCCTCAATTGATTTGTGTTTCTCGGGATAAAGTCAAGGAGCAAAACAGAAGTAACTCATCAAGAATATGTAAAGAGACTTTAAAACGCAGGCTTCAAGTATGCATAAGGATCTCACAATACTCAGGAAAGTGAAAAGCGCCAGCAAGCCAACAAACTAAGATGGGATAGGAAAGTCATCAAATCAACCATTTCCAACAGGAGACAGAGTGCTAGTTCGTGAATCTCTAAGCCCCCCGTGGAATGCAGAAATTAGCTGACCCGATGGGAAGTTGTTGTGCATATAGTTCTGGAGCAACCTGATGAAACCCTTCCTGTTTACAGAGTCCAATCAGAAGATGGCAAGGTGTTGTTCGAACTCTGCACCGGATATGCTGAGACCATGTGGTTTTATTTCCTCCTCTGAGGATATGAGTGATTTGGACAGTCCAGAGAGTCCTATTAGTGGTAGGACGAGACAAAAGTTAGCTGATGTGAACTCAGTAGGAGAAGATTGTGCATCCACATCTAACTCTCTTTCAGACCTCAATCCCATTGCAAGGGAATCTACACCAAGCTCCCTCCAATGAGGTTACTGCAGTCGGAAACTCTTTGTAAGAAAAGACAAGGAAAGACAAGGTTGTGCTGTCAGATTCACCAAATGTGGTCCCTACCAGTACAGGGATCTCTGGGGAAATTAGTAACCTACCCCTTAGGACCAAGAAGAGTTAGAACCCAGCCTACTAAGTTAGCTGGATTATGTTCTGAATTTTTCAATGAGGTTAATTGGATTCAACACTCCTACTGTTATATGTCATTGTTCAATCATTTCAAGAGTTAAATTGTAAAATACCTGTCGAGACGACAGAATTTTAGTGGGGAGAATGTAACCCCTGTGTCAGAAATGGGATGACCCAGAAAGGGTGGAGTCTGAAATGAAGTAGAATGCTGCAGAACTCATGAGGTTGGAGGAAGCGTAGACTACCAGGCTGGGACCTTGATTGATTTTATTAAGCCCCAACCTTGTTTAAGGTAACTGCAATGTTGTGGGGAACTAGTGGGAAGGGAGTTTATTTTTTTGCTATATTGTAAATGTTAGAATTTATTGTTTCAGGGTTTTTGTGTATGTAAATGGTGAGAGTTTTCTGGGAACCTTCATCATCTTGAAGCCCATTCACCAAGCCTCAGAAGTCTTCAAAACCAACCACCAGCAAAGAAGAATTGGACTTGGCAATATCAGTAGACTGTAAATAAGGACTTGAAAATGCAAACTTAACAGGACTGCAAAGTGTAAATGTTAAATGTTTTAATAGTGTTATTTGTTAAGTAAAGTAAACTGTTTTGTTTAAATTTGGTTCTTTGCAACTCCTTCCAAGTACTGCCCCACAGAACCCACAAGCTGAGGTTACACTGGCAGTGGCTCTGAGCAGTAGACCTGGATGTTGGCACGAACTCCAGGCAGTAGACCTGGATGCTGGCGTGAGCTCCAGGCAGTAGACCTGGATACTGGCGCGAACTCCAGGCAGTAGACCTGGATGCCAGCACAGGCTCCAGGTGGTAGACCTGGGCTCTGGGTGGTAGACCTGGGTGCCTGTGGCGGGGGCGGGGTGGGGCGGAAACTTCAGATGTTTGTCTCTGGGCTCCATTTTTCCTAGATATGCCTCTGGTGTCTACACTTGTAGCTCTGTGCTCAGAAATCTCTTGGTGAATCCATCTCTGATAATCACAGCCAAGTAATCACAGCTTGTGAAGCAGGCCTTCAGAGGGATACAAACATGTAGCTACTCACCCTAGAGGAGCCAGAGTCAGCCTGGTTATTCCCAGACTAAGCAGCTTGTGCAGTGGAACTAGATGAATCTCCCAATGGCTGATTTATCTCTGCATCAGGGTTCCTGTTATGCACCTTCTTTGGGGCTGTGCTTGATTTGCCATCACACTGTGGCAACTGCTCTTCCTTCTCCCTCCCACTCCTCCCCTCCTTTGGTATTACTATCAGTCTCATGTCCTGCTCTCTTTCTTTTTGCATCTGTCTTCCTTGGGTCCCAGCCTGGAAAAGGAGCAGAGCATCTGCTATTGCCACTGGCTGGCTCAGACACATTCTCACCTACCTGCTATAAAGCCCCAAGGTAGCATTTGAACCAGGACTTCTCTCAGAACAAGCCCAGATCTTTACAAACTATGCTACAGAGCCTGTGGCTGCAGCCTGTTACAATGACTGCACCTCCCTGAGATCAGTTGCTCTTTTGTGCTATTACCTGATTGAGTCACATGAGTCAAGGGACCAGTCACCAGTATTTGGGTCCTATGAAGGCTTGGCTTCTGGTCTGACTCTTTAATCTGCTCAGTTTGTCAGTTGTTGGGACCTGTCTCAAACTAAACGACTGCTTCCTTAGCTGACTTTTGGGAAGTTTACCTCACTTGTACTGGATTGTAATTCTGTCCTTTGCTTGTGGGGTTGATTGCTTGTGTTACCGCGCTGCTCAGGATAACACTTTCCTTACTCAGAGGTATCCCGCTCTCGGCAGCGCCCAGGAACCCAAGCAAGACCCGACAAGGCTCAGATAAATAAAAGAGATTTATTGAGATGCTGACCTAGGTGTCAGCACCTCCCTCCGCACAACAGCTCTGCCGCCTAGCAGCTTTGCAACCCTTATACACTTTCTCCGCCGGGGACCGAGAACCAAAGACAGCCCACCACCATTCATTAACAAAATTCAAAACAACCAATCATACATTGCAACCTGCAGGAACCACTCAGTGTCCGATAGGCATCCTCTCAAGCTCACCAGAGCAGGGCGAGATGGCTGACGGTCTTCACTTTCGACGTGGAAACACAAAGGTTTTCTCCAGGTGTCCAGGGTCAGGTGGCAGAGAGCGATGGACGTTGTTCCCTTATCTGCCTGCTGATGGGATTTAGGCAGGGCAAGGCTGGACGGAGGTTTCCCTTTGTCCGCATCAAGAAACTTTACACGGAATGGGATGGTCCGGTGAGGCATAGATGGCTCTCTTCCTTGGGCCAAGGAGGTTCCATACAAACACAATTACAGTGAAACGTACAAATCCTATTCTTATCTAATACAAACTATATTCTACCTAGTAAATACAAAACAACAATCTTTCAAACGCTTTTAGTTCAGGACTACAGTCCAGGGAGCTGGATTCTCTCTGGCTGCCTATCATTAGCTTTCACGCCATTTGCAATCATGGCGTTGAATGCCCAGACAATTTCGCTTTGTGAGTACTGAAGGTTCTGGCTGTAATCTGGTAGTCCAGGGATGCGAGGGTACATGACAGGATCTTCGCCGACAGCGGCGAGCATTGGGCCCTTTCAGCACATATCATACATATACCACCCAACATCAAAGCACACCCATAAATCAGGGAGATCTCCCAAGTAAAACCCAACCAAAGAAGGAAACAACAGGGGTAGTCCAGGCACTTTCTGAAACGTTCAATTAGCAGGTATGGACGATGGAGGTATTCCCGGCAACCGAGAGACCCAAAGGGCTGAGTTGAGACAACATCGAAGGCAGAAACGGCCGGGCCCGCGATGGACGCCTTGATGTGAGGACCAGTAGAAACGGGTCCGCTTCGAGCACAGCCGGTCTCAAGAGACAGTTGGTGATCACAGTTCGCATTGAAACCCAAATGCACACACACACACACGCCCAGTCCAGGGAATCCGCTTACGCTTCTGCAGAATCCTTGGCATCTCCGGGAGGCCGCTCAGGGCACGATCACCCCTTGGTACTTCTGGACGCCGGGTGGCTGTCAGCTGGCATGGCAACCGCTTCTTCACATCTTGGCAACGGCGCAGGTCAATGGCATCTTCGCCAGGCTCCTTGTCACCAGAGGCGAAGCGGCATCGCATCCCAGGTCGCGATCTCCTTCGAGGACATCCCACGCAGCTGGGCATGAACGCCAACTCGCTTGTCCAGATCTATTGCCTAGACCGGTCCCAGTACCGGCCAAAAGTCCATAATTTTATGAAAAGTGCCTGGACACCCTCCCATGTAACTTGCTAAACAACCGCTGCATAGGAAAAACACTTAAACATTCGTGAGAAACATACGGGTATAGTGCCGGCAAGTAAGCCGAGAAGGGAGGGGGGGGTGCTGGGAACGGGCTGAAACCCTTAGGGCAAGAGAGAGCAAGCCCATGAGGTGAGCAGCTGCCACGACATAGCGCAAACAGGCTCCATGGTGTCTGGACCGCCTACCAACCAAGGGCTGGGCTATAGGAATCATGGGTATGCATAGCTAATCACAGACGAAAAGATGAATTCACAACAGGGTTTCCGGATCCCAGACCGCTTCCTACCGAGGGTGGCATGTCGTGAGGGTGTCCAGTGGCTGGCGTCGTAACCGGTTTCCAATTGTGGTTTTAATGGTGTCCACCATGACTGTGAATATGCTCGCAGGAGGGGGGGCAGCAAGACTGAGTTCCCAAGCTAGACATATGCAGTCTCTTTGAACCACATTGTCCGCGTGCTGCCCTCGCATTGCTATTACTGTAACAGTAGGTGGACTGGTTTTAACTGTAAATATGTTGATATGTGTAAATAGGCCAACTGTACATAGTTTTAGGGAGTGACCGGGCTAAGGTCCCTCCCGCCTTTGGTGGTGAAAAGACAGAATGAAAACCAGAGAAACTCCCCACCAGGCATTGGTCTGAACCAAAAAAAACGGGCCAACCCAACCCACCAGGCTTGTAGAACTGAGCTAAAACAGAGTAGCCAGAAACAGAACAAAGAAACCTGGGCCATGTGGCAAAATGGGTCCAGTGCTGACACAGTTTTAAACAGAAGGATACACCCAAACAAAAGAAGCAGCATAAACGGAACTCCCTCCCCTTCATCCTAGTGATACCCCTGAAACCAGCCCCGCCTATACAGCTTTTGGCAGCAGTTGTGGCACTATTCCTAGCTTTCAGTGGACATGCAAAGCTCCGTTCCGATCTGTTGTTTCCAACCGCGCTAGAAGGGAGGTTTCACTCTATGGCAAAGAGCTGAGGTGCCGGGTTTGACGAGTCCGGAAAGCACGTCAGCCTGGAAAATCGCCCAGCTGGGGACCTACAGCCACTAATCCTTCGTCTACAGGAATTGGCTGGAGCCTCAGGACTGAAATTCCCGCGTGTGCTCTGAGACTCGCAGCGCTTCTAAAGGGCCTCTAAAAGAAGAAAAAGCTGGCTGGTTGAAAGCTCGGCTGGTTGGATCTGAGACATTGCATCCATTTTAAGTGTGGTCTGGATTCTCTGGGCCCCTTTGGAGGCAAGTGGCAAATGTCTCAGAAACAACACCAAACCCAGACCCACCGAACCAAGACGTGCAAAAAAATCCCCAAAAAAAGCCAGGAGACCCAACAAAATTAGGGAGGCGAAGGGCAACGGCGGAGGCACAAAGGAACTAAAATCCAGGCTACACCCGCCATTAACGCCAGACCGAGGAGGGCGTAAATCGCCCAAACCATGAGGGGTGAAAGGAAACTGCCGCCGGGCCGGGTAGGGGGGCAGGCTCGAGGCATGTCCAGAATGAGGGCAGCGGGCCGGGGCAATGGGGCCACGCGGTCCCGCTTCTAAAATTTCCCTTAGCTGCCCGGCAGCTCATCGAAGACGGGCCCGGAGCACCGGGCAGAGCAGGGAGGCATGGCGGCCCTAGTGTGGAGTCAGAGAGGGGACCAGCAGTAACAGCGGGACCGGCCAGCCCAAGGCAGCCAGAGGGACAGAGTTGTGGTCAAAACGGTCGGGAATCCCACATCAGCACACAGCCGCCACCGCTCTACATGCTGTGGGCACACAAAGCTGGCAGCTATCGCCTCTGCAGTGGACGCAAACGGGCGCAAGAAGGGGAGGGATACACATCATTCCCAACCCAAAGGGCGAAGCGCAGGTCAGGCCGCAAACTCCCACCGCTTGAGTCGAGAACGCAGTCCGCAAGCCGCTGGCAGGCACTTGGACAAACGCGAGCAGGGGCACATCGGGCTGGGAGCGGCCCGCAGTCCGGCGGACTGATTCAGTGATAGGGGCCATCAGAGCGGGCCGACGAGGGTCCTCCAATTCAGGTCCCAAAGTCAACGAGCAGCCAGAGTGGGAAAAATGGTGGGAGGCGCTCACTTTCGAGAGTAGGTCGCGCCCAAAAGGGAGACCGGCAATCCTCCATGTTGAGGGAAGGAATGCTCGCACCGCAACCGGGCCGATGGAGACGGGGTCGGAGCGGTATGGGAACAAGCTGCAGCTCGCCACTAGCACTCATGACACGCATCTCCGCAAGGGGGAACGGGTACGGTAGAATTCAGAACAGAGCAGGAGGCCCCTGTGTATCAACCAACATGGGAATAGAGAGGCCCCCCACCAAAACAGGAAAATCGGGTCAGAGGGGATAGGGGAATCCAGGCTAATCAGGGGCTTACAAGGCATCGCCGCCGGCGGGGTCGCGAAGGGTCTAGCATCAACTCCCATACAGGCATCGAAGCCCATGCCAGGTCTACGGGCGGGTGAATCCTCCGCAGGGACAAGGGGAGAAACAGGCTCAGGAAGAACACCCTCCTGCACATGGTCAGAGGCATTGGGGAGGGCCAGGCAGCTTGGCGAGGGGCCAAACACGGGCTAATTCCATGGACGCATGGGAACACCCCGGTGGGAGAGAGGCGAAACCGGGCGGCCTCCGAGGTTGGTGAGGGCTGAATGATCCTAACGACCACCTCAGTGGCTCCAGGAGCCGGAACAGGGACCCCAGGGATGGGCTGGCTTATCACCCCCAGCGCCAGGCCGGGTAAAGATTTGGCGTGAGGCGGGGCATTCCTCTGCTTGAGCCGCCTCGCTGCTGATCCTTCAGAGGGGAACGCCGAGGTGCGGGAGCGCCTGTCAACCAAAGGGGAGAGCCGCAGTTCGCTCGAGCCCAAAGATCCCAGAGCCTGCCTGTTGTTTCCTCGGGTTCCAGGTCCGGGCACCCACTCTAAACGGGGTTCCTGCCTGGAAAAGGGACCCGGCTGTCTCCATGGGAGGTTTGGGGGGAGATTGCGACGGGGTTCGGCAAGGGGAGACTGGGGCCTGAAACCGAGCTGAGGGTTGCTGCAACTGTTGCCACATGGCTGGGGTTGACGATTCTCCATGCCAACTTGGCAGCACACCGGGCGCCAGTGGCTATGTTGGCGCAATAACTGGCACTGGATCTCTATCCAAAGGGCATTGCGTGGAGCCGACGGCGATACGGGAGAGCTCTTGGTAACCCGGGCTCCCACTAAAATCCCGGTTCCACCTCGCTGGGCGTTCGTAAGGGCTCCCACCTACCTCCTGCAATGAATTTGGAATCTGCTCTAAGCGCTGCCGTTGGGGCATGTGAGTCCTGGGAACATTCTATAGGGATGGCTCAAACCAGGGTTCTCGCCAGTGCTCACAGCTGCTTGTAAGGCTTCTACTAGCTGGCGGTGGCGGTTCTCGGGCCTTCTCCTTCGTGATCCTGTGCCATCTCTCCCGCCAAAATATACAGTATTGGCCGCTTTTTAGAGATCAGCCGGATCCTTAAGGGTGTTATCCGGGATCCGATTCAACTTCTTCCTAATATCCGGCACTCCCACCGATGAACACGCTATTGATTATGTAGATTCGGTGGGATCTATTCTGTGGTCCATTTGCAACACTCGAATGAATGCTGCTCCATAAAGGCGCGGTGACTCCATCCTTGTTCTGAGCTAGCTGGTGAAGTTTGGACAGATCATGGCGGGCAGAGCGCATTTCGAGACCAAATCATAAAGCACCGATAATTCCCCAATTTATCCCGCCCGCTCCTTGTTCACATCCCACCCTGTTCTGGGAAACACCTCAGCCAATGTGGCGGGGTGCCTCCTTCCTGATGGTCGCTCTACATATTGGGTGGTTTCATTCTAGCCACCATGACCAAAACCCTCTCCTCCCGGTCAAAGGAGTCAGGAACAGCTGCTGGATATCCGGAAGTGGGCAAGTGGGTCAGCTAAAATGGATTCTACCAGTTGGGTTAGGGGCCAAGGGATCAGCGGTAATGGGAGCCACTCCTCTCCTTCCACCATTATACAGGTCCGAGGCAGTAAAGGGAACATGGACATAAAGAGAACGTGGGCTCGTCATTGGTCATTCCCATCTGAGTAATGGATGGAACATGCCCGCCATTCTTCGCCTGCACCTTTGACTCAACTCCCCACTTCTGAGGCGGTCGGGAGGGGCGGCGTCCGAGCCGGTAGCGCCGCCATTCTCTGAGCTCGGGACGGGCGTGGATGGGAAAGATGGGTCTCAACCATCTCGGTGGAGAGGGAGGCCTCAATGTAGGGGAAGACCCAGGTTGGAGCCAAACCCGGGAACTCCTGAGGGCAGACTGCATACTATGAACTTGGGAGGCCACTGCCCAGCATCTGAGCCAAATGCGTGTACTGGGGTCCCGTGGATAAAGTCCCGAGGAGCCTGAAATTCAATTGGGGATGAGGGGCCAGACTCCCTCCCGGGGGAAGGCTGAGTCACGTGAGCTGTGGAGCCAGAAGAGGAGGGGCCATCCCCCATCTGAGGAGGGCGGAGGGCACCACTCTCTGCTGGCCCGCCATCAGCCGACAAGTGGGGAAACGACAGCCTGCTGTCCAAATGCTGGAGGGTTTCCGCTTCTAGCCACACCTCGGGTGGGCTGGAGGCCATGCTTGGCGCTACTGGGAAATCTAATAGATCATCTGGGGAGGGGGGTGATCTCCATGGGGCTGCCCCTAAAACTACTGACTCCCCGGTGGACTTTGGCTCCACCACTAGCATGATTTTGGTCCTGAACGCAGGTGCATAACTCTTGGGATTTCTATAGACCTCCATAAAGGTCCTCTCCAGTGTCTTAGCCTGCTTCTTTAACCCAGTGCTCCTTAGACCTTGGATACAAATTCTCTGGAGGACGTAATGCAGCTAAATCTGCCTCTACTGTCCCAGGAGCCGTATAAACAATTATCCATTCGCCTGCACCACTCTAATTCCAACTTCTCTTAGACACCTAGTCATGACTGCTTATTCCAGTTATACAGGACTAAAGCCAACGGGTGGGATTCTGGGAGAGACTTGGGGCTTCCATCCTTAGACCCACAGGCTCCATTTTCTAACCAATTCTGCTCGCTAATTTCTGACCCTAAGCTTCTGTTCCCGCCCTTCCCGGACCAAAACCCGCTTGCCAAATTCCTGGGCCTAAGGACACGCTGGGTTTAAACTCAATTCGTTCTCTTTCTTGTCCCTTCCCGACTAACCCTCTTAACGCCGAGGTCTCCGCTCCTCTTTTATGGCTCCCACGGAAAATTCCTCTCTGGGATCTCCCGTCCCCTTCCTCTCTCGCAGGTCCGGCCCCACCTGTCCCAGAGGGCGCCCTAAACAACCCTCACCAAACGACCGACCGGCACTGCAACCACTCGCCGTTTCTGGAACTGCACTCCGCCAGTCGGGTCAGCTCGAGCAATACCGGCTCTCCGTAGGTCTAGAAAATCCCGGACGAAGCCCTCTAACTGTTACCACGCTGCTCAGGATAACACTTTCTCTTACTCAGAGGTATCCCGCCTGCAGCTTCAGGAACCCAAGCAAGACCCGACAAGGCTCAGATAAATAAAGAGATTTATTGAGATGCTGACCCAGGTGTCAGCACCTCCCTTCGCGACAACAGCTCCCGCCTTCAGCAGCTTTGCAACCCCTTATACACTTTCCGCCGGGGACCGAGAACCAAAGACAGCCCACCACCATTCATTAACAAAATTCAAAACAAATCCAATCATACATTGCAACATGCAGGAACCAATCAGTGTCCGATAGGCATCCCCTTCTCAAGTTTCAGCCAGAGCAGGGCTTAGGCGATGACGTTCACTGGGACGGGGAAACACAAAGGTTTTCTCCAGGTGTCCAGGGTCAGGTGGCAGAGATGGCATGACGGTTCCCCTTTATCTGCCTGTTGATGGGATTAGTAGGTAAGACATCGGAGGTTTCCTTTGTCCGCTGCATCAAGAAACTTACACGCGGAAATGATAACCGCGGAGGCAGAGATGGCTCTCGCCTTGGGGCCAAGGAGGTTCCATACAAACACAAGTACAGGGAAACTTACAAATCCTATTCTTATCTAATACAAACTAGTTTCTACCTAATAAATACAAAACAGAATAAATCTTTCAAACGCTTTTAGTTCAGACACAGTCCAGGAGCTGGATTCTCTCCTGGTTCGCTTATCATTTCTGGGCTTCACGCCATTTGCAATCATGTATGGAATGCCCAGACAATTCGGCCAGAGTACCGGAAGGGGCCCCATGCACTGGGTAGTCCAGGGATGCGAGGAGCATGACAGGCTCTTGGCAGACAGCGGGAGCATTGGGACCTTTAAGAACATATCATACATATACAACAGAACATCAAAGTACACCCATAAATCAGGGAGATCTCCCAAGTAAACCCAACCAAAGAAGGAACAACAGGGGTAGTCCAGGCACTTTCTGAAACGTTCCAATTAGCAGGCGGGACGCATGGAGGTATTCCCGCAACCGGAGAGACCTGCAGGGCTGAGTTGAGACAACACGGAAGGCAGAAACGCCGGGCCTGGGCGATGGACGCCTGATGATGAGGGACCAGTAGAAATGAGGGTCCGCTTCGAGCACAGCCGGTCTCGCGAAGAGACAGTTGGTGATCAAGCAGTTCCGCATTGAAACCCAAATGCCACACACACGCTTCCAGTCCAGGGAATCCGCTTACGCTTCTGCAGAATCCTTTGCATCTCCGAGGCCGGCTCAGGGCAACGGGATCACCCTTTGGTACCTCTGACGCCAAGTGGCTGTCAGCCATATGGCACCGCTTCCTTCACATCTTGGCAACGGTAGGTCAATGGCATCTTCCGCCAGGCTCCTTTGTCACCAGAGGCGAAATGGCATCGATCCCAGGTCGCTGATCTCCTTCGAGGACATCCCAGCGCCGGGCATGAACGCTAACTCGCTTATCCAGATCTATTGCCTAGACCGGGTTGGTCCCAGCACCGGGCCGCCAAAAGTCCATAATGTATGAAAAGTGCCTGGACACCTCCCCATGTAACTCTGCTAAACAACCGCTGTATAGGAAAACACTAAACATTCGGGTGAGAACATACGGTATAGGGTAAGCCGCAAGTAAGCCGAGAAGGAGGGGTGGCCGAACGGGGCTGAAACCCTTAGGCAAGAGAGCAAGCCCATGGTGTGAGCAGCCACGACATAGCGTAAACAGGCTCCATGTGGTCTGACCCCGCCTACCAACCAAGGGCTGGGCTATAGGAATCATGGGTATGCATAGCTAATCACAGACGTAAAAGATGAATTCAATACAGGGTTCCCGATCCCAGACCGTCACTCACCGGAGGTGGCATGGGCCGGAGGGTGTCCAGTGGCTATGTCGTGAACCGGCTCCAATTGTGGTTTTAATGGTGTCCACCATGACTGTGAATATGCTCGCAGGGAGGGGGGGTAAGACTCGAGTTCCCAAGCTAGACATATGCAGTCTTCTTGGGGAACCGCTATTGTCCTGGCGTAAGGCCCTCTCGCGACAGCATTACTACTGCACAGTAGGACTATTTCTTAAATCAAAATATGTTGATATGTAAAATAAAATAACTGTACGGTTTTAGGAGTGACCTCATTAAGGTCCCTCCCGCTTTGTGGTGAAAAGACAGAATGAAAACCAGAGAAAACTCCCCACCAGGTAATTGGTCTGAACCAAAAAAACGGCCAACCCAACCCACCAGGGCTTGTAGAACTGGAGCTAAAACAGAGTAGCCAGAAACAGAACAAAGAAACCCATGCTTCATGTGGCAAAATGGGTCCAGTGCTGACACAGTTTTAAACAGAAGGATACACCCAAACAAAAGAAGCAGCATAAACGTGAACTCCCTCCCCTTTCATCCTAGTGATACCGAAACCAGCCCCGCCTTCCTTTATACAGCTTTGGCAGCAGTTGTGGCACTATTCCTAGCGCTTTGTGGACATGCAAAGCTCGCTCCGATCTGTTCTAACCGCGCTTTGGGAAGGAGGCTTCACCTCATGGCAAAGAGCTGAGGTGCCGGGTTTGACGAACCGAAAGTAACGCGGTCAGCCTGAAAATCGCCTCCAAAGGGGACTCCGCTGTTACTAACTCCTTTGTCTACAGAATTGGCTGGAGCCTCAGGACGAAAATTCCCATGCAGGTGCTCTGAGACTGCAGCTGCTTAAAGGTCGAAGAAGAAAAGCTGGCTGGTTGAAAGTCGCTGGTTGGATCTGGAGACAGATCCATTTTAAGCGTGGTCTGATTCTCTCACCCCCCTTTGGAGGCAATGTCTCAGAAACAAACACCAAAACCCAGACCCAATCAAACCAAGACGCAAAACCTGCAAAAGCCAGGAGACCCAACAAAATTAGGGGAGGCTTAAGGGGCACGGGCGGGAGGCAACAAAGGAAACGTAAAACCAGGCCAAATTCCCGCCCGCACACCAGACCGAGAGGGCGGCAAATCGCCCAAACCATGAGGGTGAAAGGAAAACTGCCGCCGGGCCGCAGGGGCAGGGCCTCGAGTGCATGTCCAGAATGAGGGCAGCGGGGCCGGGGCAAATAGCCGGGTCCCGCTTCTAAAAATTTTAGCTGCCCAGCTCACATCGAAGACGGGCCCTGGCACCGGCAGAGCAGGAGGCATGGCGCCCCAGGTGTGGAGTCAGAGAGGGGACCAGCAGTAACAGCTGGGACTGGCCAGCCTGCAGCGAGGGACAGAGTTGTGGTCAAACGGGTCGGAATCCTATCGCACACAGTCAGCCACCCCCGCTTCTACATGCTGTAAGCACAATAGCTGGCAGCCATCGCCTCTGCAGTGGGACGGTAAACGGGCTTAAGAAGGAGGTGGATACAACATCATTCCCGAACCCAAAGGGCTTGAAGCGAGGTCAGGCCAGCAAACTCCCCGCCAAGACCGCTTGAGTCGAGGAACGCAGTCCGTACCGCTTGGCAGGCGGCACTTGGACAAACGCTGGCAGGGGGGGCACATCGGGCTGGGAGTCGGGTCTGCAGCCCGAAGGACCGATTCCAGTGATAGGGGCCATCAGAGCGGGTCAATGAGGGTCGGCCTCCACCCAGGTCCCAAAGTCAAACGAGCAGCCAGAGTGGGAAAATGAAAGGAGGCGCTCACTGAGTAGGTCGCGTCCAAAAGGAGACCGGGCAATCCTCCATGTTGAGGAAGGGAATGTCTAATCAGCTAACCGGGCCGGCTGGAGACGGGTCGGAGCTGGTATGGGAACAAGCTGCAGCTCGCCACTAGCACCCATGACACGACTCGCATGGGGAACGGCACGGTGAATCTAGAACAGAGCAGGAGGCCCTGTGTATCAACCAACATGGGAATAGAGAGGCCCCCACCAAAACAGGGGAAAATCGGGTCAGAGGGGGATAGGGGAACGAGGGGCCATCAGGGCTTTACAAGGCAATCGCCCTCCCATCGGCGGCCGCAAAGGGTCTAGCATCAAACCCGGCTACAGGCATCGAAATTCTGCGGCCAGGTCTACCGGGCGGGTGAATCCTCCAGGGACAAGGGGAGAAACAGGCTCAGGGAAGAAAACATCTTGCACATGGTCAGAGGCATTGGGGAGGCCAGGCAGCCTTATGGAGGGGCGCCAAACACGGGGCTAATTCCATGGACGCGGGAACACCCCGGTGGGAGAGAGGTGGCAGAAACCGGGCGGCCTCCGAGGTTGGTGAGGGGCTGAATGATCCCAACGACTCACCCCAGTGGCTCCAGGAGCCGGGAACAGGGACTTCAGGGATGGCTGGCGACACCCCAGCGCCAGGCCGGGTAAAGATTTGCGGAGGCGCAAAGACTCCCTGCTTGAGCCGCCTCGGCTGCTGATCCTCCTTCGTAGGGGGAACGCCAGGTGTGCGAGCTTGCCAACCCGGTGCGGGGAGAGCCGCAGTTCGCTCTGCGCCCAAAGATCCCAGAGCTCTGCCTGTTGCTCGGGTCTCCAGGTCCGGCACCCACTCCAAAAACGGGGTTCCCGCCTGGAAAAGGGACCCGGCTGTCCCAGCGAGGTTTGGGGAGATTACACTGGGGTTCGCGGCGAGACTGGGGCCTGAAACCGGAGCTGAGGGGTTGCCGGGTAACTGTTGCCACATGGCTGGGGTTGACGCACTCCATGCCAACTTGGCAGCACACTCTTTGGCCAGTGGCCATGTTGGCGTACAACTGCACTGGGATCTCTATCCAAAGGGCATTGCGTGGAGCCGACGGCGGCTACCGGGAGCCCTTGCAACCCGGCTCCCACCAAAAAAAATCCGGGTTCCCACCAAGGCGGCCCGTAAGGCTCTTTTTTTTACCACCTCCCTGCAATGAATTCTGAATCTGCCTCTAAGGTCAGTTGGGGCATGGGGAGTCCTGGGAACATTCCTATAGGATGGTTCAAACCAGGGCCCTCGCCAGTGCTCACAGCTGCTTGTAAGGCTCCTACTAGCTGGCGGTGGCGGTTCTCCTTCGCTTCTCCTTCGCATCCTGTGCCATCTCCTCCCCAAAAAATATACAGTATTGGCCGCTTTTAGGAGATCAGCCGGATCCTTAAGGGTGTTATCCGGGATCCGATTCAACTTCTTCCTAATATCCGGCACTCCCACCCGAAGGAACACGGCTGATTAGGGGCGGTAGACTGGTCGGTGGGGATCCACCCGCGTCCATTTGGCGACACTCGAATGAACGCGCTCCATAAAGGCGGGCGGTGACTCCATCCTTGTTCTGAGCTAGCTGGTGAAGTTTGGACAGATCATGGCGGTATGGTGAGCCATTTCGAGACCCGAAATCATAAAGCTACCGATAATTCCCCAATTTACCCGGTCTGCCTCCTTGTTCACATCCCACCCTGGGTCTAACTTCGGGAACACCTCAGCCAATGTGGCGGGTGCGCCTTTCCTGATGGTCGCCTACATATTGGTGGCTTCGATTCTAGCCGCCAGATGACCAAAACCCTCTCCTCCCGGGTCAAAAGGAGTCAACAGCTGCTGGATATCCGCGCAAGGGCGGGTCGCTAAAATGGATTCTACCAGTTGGGTCAGGGGCCAAGGGATCAGCGTGCACGCACCTCCTTCCAAATTATGCCAGGTCCGAGGCAGTAAGGGAACATGGACATAAAGAGAACGGGCTCACTGAAGTCGGGTCATTCCACTGAGTAACGGATGGGAACATGCTCACATCACGCTTGCACCTTTGACTCCAACCCCACTTGAGGCGGTCGGAGGGGCGTGGCGTCCGAGCCGGTAGCGGCTGCCATCTTCTGAGCTTCTGGGACGGCGGATGGGAAAGATGGGGTCTCAACCTATCTCGGTGGAGAGGGAGGCCCTCGACCGTGGGGAAGACCAGGTTGGAGCCAAACCCGGGAACTCCTGAGGGCAGACTGCATACTATGAACTTGGGAGGCCACTCGGCCCAGCATCTGAGCCAAATGCGGTGTACTGGGGTCCTTGGGAGGAAGTCCCGAGGAGCCTGAATTCCAATTGGGATGAGGGGCCAGACCTCTCTGGGGGAAGGCTGAGTCACGTGAGCTGTGTGGGAGCCAGAAGAGGAGGGGCCATCCCCATCTGGAGGAGGGCGGAGGGGCACCACTCTCGGTCCGCTATCAGCCTGACAAGTGGGAAACGACAGCCTGCTGTCCAAATGCTGGAGGGTTTCCGCTTCTAGCCACACTCGGTGGGGGCTGAGGCCATTGCGCTTACTGGGAAATCTAATAGATCATCTGGGGGAGGGGCAGGATCTCCATGGGGCTGCCCTAAAACTACTGACTCCGGTGGACTACTGGCTCCACCACTAGCATGATTTTGGTTCCCTGAACCAGGCATAACTCTGGGGATTTCTATAGACCTCCATAAAGGTCCTCTCCAGTGTCTTAGCCTGCTTCTTTAACCCAGTGCTCCTTAGGGACCTGATACAAATTCTGGAGGACTGGCCAGCTAACGAGCCCGTTATCGCCCAGGAGCCGGCAGACAAATTGTAATTGGTCCATTCGCCCCTCTGCACCACGCACTCCAACTTTCTCTTAGACACCGGGCTTCATGCGACTGAGCTTATTCCAGTTATACAGGACCTGAAGCCAACGTAGTGGATTCTGGGAGAGACTTGGGGCTTCCATCCTTAGACCCACAGGCTCCCATTTCTAACCAACTCTTGCTCGCTAATTTCTGACCTGGGCTTCTGTTCCCGTCCTTCCCGGACCAAAACCCGGCTTACAAAATTCCTGGGCCTAAGGACACGCTGGGTTTAAACCTGGCCTGGGTTCTTTCTTGTCCTTCCGGATCTAACCCTAACGCCGAGGCCCTCCGCTCCTTCTTTATGGCTCCCATCGAAAATTCTCTCTCTCTCTCTCTCTCTCTCTCTCTCTCTCTGGGATCTCCGTCTCTCGCAGGTCCGTCTCACCTGTCCTGCAGAGGGCGCCCACAACCTCCCACCAAACGAGACCTCCGATCTAAGCACTGCAACCACTGCCGTTCTTGAACTGCACTCCGCCAGTCGGTTTTCCGCTCGAGCAATACCGGTTCTCCATGGGGTTCAGAAAATCCCGGACGAGCCCCTAACTGTTACCGCGCTGCTCAGGATAACACTTCTTCTTACTCAGAGGTATCCCGCTTCTCGCAGCTTCTAGGAACCCAAGCAAGACCCGACAAGGCTCAGATAAATAAAAGAGATTTATTGAGATGCTGACCTAGGTGTCAGCACCTCCCTTCCGCATTAACAGCTCTGTCAGCCTAGCAGCTTTGCAACCCCAGTACACTCCGTCGGGACCGGAGAACCAAAGACAGCCCACCACCATTCATTAACAAAATTCAAAACAACCAATCATACATTGCAACATGCAGGAACCAATCAGTGTCCGATAGGCATCCCCTTCTCAAGTTTCGTGCCAGAGCAGGGCGAGGCGAAGGACGTGAGTTCACTGGACGGGAAACACAAAGGTTTTCTCCAGGTGTCCAGGGTCAGGTGGCAGAGAGCGGCGATCGCACCCCCCCATCTGCCTGCTGATGGGATTAGGCAGGGCAAGGCTCGACGGAGGTTTCCTTGTCCGCGTGCATCAAGAAACTTTACACGTGAATGGGATGGGTCCGGGGTGAGGCAGAGATGGCTCTCTGCCTTGGGCCAAGGAGGTTCCATACAAACACAAGTACAGGGAAACTTACAAATCCTATTCTTATCTAATACAAACTAGTTTCTACCTAATAAATACAAAACAGAATAAATCTTTCAAACGTTTTTAGTTCAGACACAGTCCAGGAGCGGGATTCTCTCCTGGCTCCGCTATCACTTGGACTCTCAGCTTGATTTCAGCTCTGTTTCTTTCTGGTCTTGTACCTTGAATTATATTCAGACTGGTACCACCCACTCTTTGTATCTCCCTCTGGCACAGATTAAAGGGTAGCAGTTGTTCCTTCTTGCTGCTGTTGGCCTCATTACTGCTTTTCAGTTCTTCCCTCTATGCTCTCTCTCTCTCTCCTTCTGTGTCCAGTTGCATTGGTGAGGAGCAGCAGCAATTGTCACCATTACCACCACCAAAAAAGGAGTTCTAATTGTGCCATCCAATTCAGCTGCTTGCAGTTGTGCATGGGTCTCCCCATCCAATGCAGGTATATGGCTCCGAGAAAAATGATGTAAACTATTGATATGAAAGGAAAACTTCATTGTAGCAAATTCCAGAGGTGTCTGTATTAGTGTATATACCATGTCTTATGTACCATCAAGTCACCTCCAAATTATGGCAACCCAATGAATTAATGACCTCTAAAACATCCAATCATCTACAACCTTGCTCAGTTCTTCTAATAGGAGGACTCTTTAGTAATTTAGATGTTATGGACAGCATTTCCCATTTCATTCTCTGCCAGCATGGTCAATTGACCATGCTGGCAAGGGCTGATGGGAATTGTAGTCCATAACATCTGGAGTGCCAAAGGTTCGCCACCACTGTTCTAGGCTGAAGGCTGTGGCTTCCTTGACTGAGACAACTAATCTCATGTTGGGTCTCCCTCTTTTCCTGCTGCCTTCATCTTTTCCTAGTATTGTTTGTCTTTTCCGGTGTATCTTGTCTTCTCACGATGTGTCCAAAGTACAATAGCCTCAGATTGGTTATTTTAGCTGTTATACTAAAGATACATAAATTATAATAAAAGTTATAAGTGTAAATTGTAATGATGTAAATTGCAGTCCCCCTCTTAGATGCACTCTTTAACGTGAGGGGGTCTGCTCAGCCTCTACGCTCAACAGAGACCAATTTTCTGGTGGTCCCCAGCCCCTCAATGATGTGGCTGGCCTCCACATGGGCCAGGGCCTTTACGGCTCTGGCCCCTGCCTGGTGGAACACTCTCCCTCCAGCTGTCTGGGTCCTGCGGGATTTGGGTGAGTTCCGCAAGGCCTGTAAGACTGAGTTGTTCCACCGGGCCTTTGGAGTGGCCAGCCGCTGAGTGGTGCCCCCCCTCCTGCTACTGCTCTTTTATATCGGGGTCCCTCTTTATTGATGGGACCCACCGTTTCCCCTTTTGGAGAGGTTTTTTAATTTGGGTTCCACTGGGCACTTTACTTTAATCTACTGTATTAACCGCTGTTTTTAAAGCGTTTTAGTAGTTTACTGAATAGATAATGCTTATGTTATTATAATTTCCTTGTTGAATCTTCTATTGTACTCCGCCCAGAGCCCTCCGGGGATAGGGCGGTATAGAAAACTAAACAAACAAACAAATAAATAAATAATGAAGAGAGCTGACAGGAAGAAAGCTGTCTCATTGAAATGTGGTATTGGAGGAGAGGTTTTTGGATACAATGGATCAAACAGGCAAATAAATGGGTTCTAGATCACATCAAGCATGGATTTTCCCTAGATGCTAAAATGACTAAACCAGTGTGGTGTAGTAGTTAAGAGCAGGTGGATTTTAATCTGGAGAACCGGGTTTGATTCCCCAATCCTCCACCTGAGTGACAGAGGCTTATCTGGTGAACCAGATGTGTTTCCACACTCCTACATTCCTAAGGAGACCTGACAGGGTCAAGCGTTTCAAGACGCCTCCATTTCGTCTTCACGCCGGCCAAGAGTTCTGGCGGCGTAGTGGAGCTCGCTCGCATGCAAGCATGCTAACGGGCTACAGAGGTCGACAGACGGGTGGTAGCTGCTCTGCACGGAGTCGCTCTTCTTCCTGCGCCTATCGCATGTTCTGCTGCCTGCTCGTTGGTTGAAGCCTCGGGCCACGCTGCCCTCCCACCCCTGAGGTCGGAGGACAGTGTGTGGGCGGGCTGCGCCCAGCAGACGCAGGGACGAGGACATCGCGGAGGCTTAGAAGTTGGAGACAGCGCTCGGGCGTAACGGTTCGCGACCAAGGCCGCTAGGAAGACGCTTTCCCAACAACAACCCCTGCCTGAGGCCGCCCTGGGGGGAGGGAAGCGGAGTCAGGTCGCCGCTGCTGCGTTGCAGCAGCGGCGCCTGTGCGAACGGCGGCCTGGGGGCGGCGTTTTTAGCGCCCCCAGACCGTCATTAATGGGCCGTGCGGAAACGGCCAAAGTTACAGTCCTTCGGAACTCTCTCAGCCCCATCAACCTCACAGGGTTTCTGTTGTGGGGGAGAGGAAGGGAAAAGAGCTTATAAGCCACCTTGAGCCTCCTCACAGGAGAGAAAGGTGGGGTATAAATCCAAAACAATAACTACTACTACTGCTACTGCTACTGCTACTGCTACTGCTACTACTACTACTACTCTTAACGGAGGCTATTGTACTTTGGTGATATTATGAGAAGACAAAAATCACCAGAAAAGGCAATAATGCTAGGAAAAGTTGAAGGTAGCAGGAAAAGAGGAAGACCCAATATGAAATGGATTGACTCAATCAAGGAAGCCATGGCCCTCAGTCTGTAAGACCTGTAAGACCTGAGCAAGGATGCTAAAGAGAGGATGTTTTGAGCTTCAGTTCTTTCAGGGACAAAGTTCAGGTTCACATGAGCTTTTGACATACTGTCTAGTGAATCTTATGAGTAACATGAAGAAGGGATTGTAAGTATCCGAGGAAGTGCTGTGGAAGCTGTGGTATGAACTAAAATTGCCCCAGAAGTTTACAGCATTAGAAATGGCAATCAGAGAATATTTCTAAGGCTAGTAAATGCATTTCATGTTCAGTCATGTTTACTGGAATAAGAAGAAAGCAGAGGCAATTAAGAAAGGAACCAGTCCAGAGCGGTGTTTTGTTTGTACATACTGTTTCAAATGGGGTTAGTAATTAGTTGAGTGTCAGGCAAGAGTAATTTGGAAAGGTGTTTCCTGGACAGTACTTTTCTGCTGAGTCTCTTCCCATAACTGTTCCCTCACTCTTTCCTGTATCCTTGGATTATCTTCCCTGTCTACCTAACTCTCAGTTCCACATATATTGGTATATCTTTCCTTTGATAATGTTAGCAACAAAAACTATGTACAGATTTTAAACAAACAAGCAGTTTCTAAAAACTCCATATACTCACTTGAATTTAAACCTACCCAAGTTTTAATCTGTTTTATGAAACCAAAGACATTTCCCCCTGATGATTGTTAGTGTCTATGGTGCCTAGAGAAAGTCAAGTAACTCTCTCAGTTACCTATACATTGATACCATATGAGCACCTCCTAACTTTTGGAAGCAACTTTTCATTAAAACAGGGCTGAGGTAAAATGAACGGACTTCATGCATTGTAGTGGACATAAATGAAACTACTTGCAGGGCTTTTTGGCTCTCATGTAGGAACTGATGTAATGGGATGATGTCATAAAATTCTTTGTGGGTCCTACTAGAACCCCCAAATTATAAGATATTCAAGGTCCCATGCCATTCCATCCCCTTACAAGGTTTAATGCATAAAGATCACAATCCTGGTCTGTTTCAACCCTGATCCCCCAGTGCCCCAAAATTTCCTTCCTTCATTATGGTGCCCTCTGGATGTAAAAGGGGTAGGATAGAGATAGTCACAGTGACAGAAGGGTTTTTTTTTTTTTTGCAGAAGCAACTTAAGTGTTTACTTCATAAATTCTCTGTAGGCTAACCACCTGTGAGGTAAATTATACTAATCTGTATAAGTACACTCACACCTTCTCCAAGCGAGCTGTGGAGATATACTTTACATCTCTGCTGCCTTGGCAATTAAGATGGAAAATTCTTCTCCACTTGGGAGAACCAATAAGGTAACCAGAGGTAACAAAAACTTTATAATTACAGAAGCTAATTACACACATGCCTTTATTTGCCCCTTGGCTTCCTACTGTATAAGAAGGCTAAGTTCTGGAACTTAACAACCAGTGTGTGCCCCTCCTGGCAATCACATGAAACCAGTCTGTTTCTTTGTGGACACAGAGCTTTCCCTAACTTGCCTGTTAGACTTCTAAACTCTATCTGAAGAAATGGCCATTAACCCACTCCATTTTATTCTTCCAACTTTGCTTCTCATCTCCCTCTGAGGGTTCTGAGAGCTCTAACTTGCTGCTTCTGGCATCTCCAATACACAAACAGAATTGAAAGGGAATTGGCAGATTCATACGAATGCAACCGACTTAGCACTATCCTTCACAGGTACTCACATTGTGGCTGTTTCTTTGGGGACTACAATGCTGCTGGAAGAAATGAAACCATGGAGTAGCCCAGAGCTCTAGTTTCTCTGTTGGGAAGCTGCCAGCGTATCTTCATCTATGTGCACAGTAAAAGAAGAGTCATTAAGGGCATGTCTGTCCAGAGGCGGAAAGTTTACAAGTCAGAGTAGGGAATAAACACCTTTGGAACAGGGAAGCACTCTGATTGGATATGCTAACTTGCACTCTAGCAACTGGATGACTCAGAGAGAGGGGGATATCTCTCTGACAGGAAAAGTTATAATATGGTTTTGGATTCTGATTCCTATAAGTTAATTGCCTTAACTGTGTGTCAAAACGTCTTCCCTGAGGGAGTGTCTCAGTCAGTGAATGTAAATCTAACTGGTTATACAGAGTCAGCCTGAGCTGAGAAAGCAAATTAATACCCAGATGAGGAGAACTGGTTGTTTATTGAGAAGCCAAGGCAGAAGAGGAAGAACAGAGAGTTTCCACAAGTGGCCATAAATATAAACAAGGATGGAAATAGATCTTCTGTGGAAGAATTCCTGAACTAGTTAGTGCAGGTTTGTACACTCTAGGTAGATCCTGCCTGGTGCATTTGGGTTTTGCTTTATGTTTTACCTCAAAAGAGAAGCAAGGCTGTGTGAGTGTGTACTGTAAAAAGTACAGACCCAAGGTCTGTAATAAGCTATTAGCCAGAAATATCAGAAATTGTACCATCTGAATAAAAACCTCTAGAGCATCTAAACAATTGAAACTTATAAAATCTAATTAAGATCTGTGCCAGTATCTGAAAGCTGAATTCTGGCCTTCCCAGATTAAGGGAAGAGTCAGAGGAAGCCGCCTAGACTCCCAAATCAATTTCCTCTGGAAGAGATCACACGGAAATGCTTACTGTAGTGAAATGATGGGTAGAGAAGTCCGAGTCTGCAGTACCACCACCATTTCCCTGCCAGAGTCTTTGCCTTCCTTAGGAAAGATTATATCCAAGCCAAGCATCTCTCATTGAAGGACTGAAGACAAAAAAAGAGGATAAAAAGAGAAGTCCAAAACCTGTTGCAGATGAGCACAGCAAAAATCTAAAGATCTCTCCAAAAGGTATGGACGAACGGTGAAAAACAGACATTTACAAAAAATAAAAATGAAACTGGACAAAGGGAGATTCTCAGAACTGAAGGTGTTAGAGAGTTAGCTGCTTTGTGGCTAAAATAAAACAAAGTTGATCTAGTGGTTGTTGGAGATGAGATGATGGCAACAACAAGAAAAGAATCGGTGTCCCTGGAGACGGTGGAATTAATGAACAATGTAAAAGTGATGGCTAAAAATATACAAAGTTTACCATTGGAAATGGACTCGATAAAAAAAGTATTGAAAGAATATACTAACAACTATGGCTGAATTATTGAAGGAATTCAAGGCAATGAAGAATGATCTCAAGAAAATTGGTGAGATAGAAGAAAACCTGAAAGCAACAAGGGGAGAAGTTAAAAATTTGAAAAAAGGAGTTAGTATACATGGAAATTAAAACACACAATCAAGCTATTCTTCAACTTGAATAACAGATTAGATAGAAGGCCTTAAGTCTGAGGAGAGTAGCAGAGAAACACGACTCTCACAAGAGAATATTAAAAAGAAAATCTTCTCAGCTTTGGCCGAATTTATGAAGATGAAAGAAGAAATGGATTCAAAAATTGAAAAAGTATACAGAGTAAACTAAAAAAAATCACAGGAACTGTGTAGAGACATTGTTATATTTTGTGCAAAAGACTGCAGATCAAATTGTGGAGGCTCATCAAAAATCAACATTTAAGATGGAAGAGAAAGATATCATCTTTGTGAAAGGGATTCCCTTAAGAGTCGTGCAGAATTGTAAGGACTATGCTTTCCTAATGTATGTGCTAAAGAAGAAACAGATGAAATTTACATAGTTTAAATGGGAAGGACTCCTCTTCACTTATAAAGGACCACAACAGAGAATCACTTTTGCAACAAGTGCCAAAGAATTTTTTTAAAGAAAAACACTAAGGAATTTACCTAATAACATCTAGCTGCTGGATCAGTTAAACTGTAGAGGAAGTCTGTAAAACAGATCAGAATGCTAGATATTAATATAAGAGGAATGTCAGAAAACAGGCTTAAGTATTCAATTTGTGAAATAGAAGATTAAGGAGGGATCAGGGAATTTTATATAATTGCTTTCAAATCTGAGAACTGAGTTGGAGAGATAACGTTACAGTATGTTTGTATTTTATATGAAATCAAATACTAATCAGAATAGCTTTTTAAAGAAAAATGGTTGGTCTAGAAATTACTGGAAACAATAATATAACATTAAGGATAAATATAGCAATGCATTTTGTGGTGGGAAGTCAAGTAGTTATATATAATGTGTATCCTTTGTTGTTTATGTAGTTTAGAATTTGGAGGAACTGGTTCACTATTTTGTTTTTTCTTGAATTATCTTAGTTGTCACGGATAAAAATAATAAAATCATTATAAAAAAACTGAATTCTGAAACTTAAGCTAAAGTAGTATATATTTAACTCCTGCCTTCTTTTCTTCCACCTTTTGCCTATCCCTTCTCATCTGTTAATACATTTTAATTCTGTTTGTTGAACCTGTTTAAAAATTCTTTGGTGCTTCGATAAGGGAATTTGCCAAAAGTTAAATAACGGACTTCTTTCACCTCACACTACCATAGAAGAAGAAGAAGAAGAAGAAGAAGAAGAAGAAGAAGAAGAAGAAGAAGAAGAAGAAGAAGAAGAAGAAGAAGAAGAAGAAGAAGAAGAAGAAGCGTAGTAGTAGTAGTTTGAATTTATATCCCACCTATCACTCCTGTAAGAAGACTCAAGGTGACTTACAAGCTCCTTTCCCTTCCTCTCCCTACAACAGACATCTTATGAGGTAGGTGGGGCTGAGAGAGGTCTGAATGAACTGTGACTAGCCCTGTGACAGGAATGCAGGAGTGAGGAAACACATCTGGTTCACCAGATAAGCCTCTGCCATTCAGGTGGAGGAGTGGGGAATAGAACCCGGTTCTCCAGATTAGAATCCATCTGCTCTTAACCACTGCCCAACGCTGGCTCTCGTACTCTCATACTCTTTTCTTAGCATACCATGCTAGAAAAGGCAAAAAAAATCTGACCACCCTGGTCAGAGAGTGTTTACTCTGCCTCAGAATGTTAGGAAGGTAAAGGACTCCATTGCACTATCCTTCACAGCCACTCACATTGTGGCTGTTTCTTGAAAACTACAGTGCTGCTAGAAGAAACGAAACCATGGAATAGCTCAGAGTTCTGGTTTCTCTGCTAAGGAGCTGCCAGCATCACTTCATCTATGCTGAGCTCTGGCTGGAAGAAAAGTGCCTCCTTTACATGGAGCTGTGCAGTGGGGTTGCTGCTACTTCAACTAATGCTGTTTTTGCAACTTCCTCCCATCAACTCTCCTCTTCCCACCCACCACCTATTCTCTTTGGTGCTAACATTTTTTCTAGAACACATAGGAGTTCCTGCTGTTTACACCAATACATCTCTTCCCTTTTTGTCCTAGTCCAGTGAGACTGAGTAAAGTGGGTTGGTATCATATAATTTGTAGAAGCAGTACAATAGAAGTGGATATATGTTGAATAAATGTCTATGTGCTCATGATTTCCAGGCCTATACATATGACCAAAGCCAAATTAGAACATTTAATATAACATTTCTGAATTAATGATTGGACACTGTCCTTGAGTAAACAAAACTTCACCCTCTCATCCCACCATTATCTGTTTATACTGTTTCTAAGGCCTGCTTGAATGAATTGTATATTTGCTTAGGAAGATAGCCTGAGCAACATACAATACATTTGGGTAAACAGCACTGTTGTTTACATGGGGGTACATAGAAAATATTCCATTGTCATTCATGAATATGCAATTTAATTCAGTGTCTTGTAAGATCAATCACAGTTGTTTACGGATGGGCACCAAAATGGTTTCTACTGTGAAATGCTTCCATGGAGTTCTAAACAATGGCTGCTTCCAGCAAATAAGAGTTTGAGTTGGGAGAACCAGTCGAGACAGATGGATGAATAAATTAAAACAAATTGCCAGCTGCTTTCCCAGCTCTTAGCTGACAAAAAGAGTGTCTTGCATTAAGATCCAAGGTTTATTACCCATCCAGACTCATGCATGCATTTATATGAACTGCAAGGTTTATGATAAATTACTGGCAGGTGGGTGAAGATGATACCCTAACAATGCGAAACTACAAAAACTTAGAAGAGCCTCCTTCAATTTAAACGTTTGATGACACCCAGTATAATTCTCCAGCTTATCCTGTTTTGTATCCTCCAGTAAGGCTCCTAGAAGTAAAATACTACAAGAACTAAGGTCCTTGTGTTTCTAAATGTCTAAACACATTCAAGATCCATGCCTTAATATTCTATGAATTTCTGCTGCCTTCTCCATACTGAATAGAAACAAGTTCCATGACAATCCATATGGCTTCTCTGTAAGTCTTTGTTTTATGTCACACATTTAAGTAAATACCAGCTGTTCTGTACAGGATGTTAAAATGAATCTAATTAAAATGAAGTATAGGCAAAGTTGCCATAAATCTGACATTTTCCCCCAGTGCTGTCCCCAAAAGAGATGTTTAAATTATTCATTCTAAAATCGTTCTACAAAGAACAGAGGAGCAGTCATATAGCACAAAATGACTTGGCTTTATTGTTTTTCTTTAATATCCTCAGACAAAGCTTTTCATTTGAGCCTTCTCAGTCATTCCTCATTCACTTGGCACAAGGGACCCACGTTTGCTTGGAAAAGGGGCCAGTCCTTCAAACTGACAAACAAGGTGGATTGGCCATTATGGCCACCAGGAAAAATCCCCATGGGGAACAATGTTCACAAGTTTAGACTAAGTTCACAAATTACCTTTGTGTATTTGTTTGTTTTTTGCCCTCAATTTACGACGACCTTGTGGGGTTTTCAAGGCAAGAGACATTCAGAGGTGGTTTGTCATTGCCTACCTCTGCATCACAACCTTGACTGATCCTACTTAGCAGTCCAGATCTGACAAGATCGGGCTAGCCTAAGCTATCTAGCTCAAGGCAGTACCTTACCTTTTTAAAATATAAAGGACTCTCTCTAAGTTGAACCTTCTATCACTACAACTTCACCTTTAATGATTATATGACAAAATATAGAACAAAGGAAGATTATAAATATTGGTTGTTTTAAATTGTTGTTGTTGGGGGGGAGGTGTGTGTGTATTGATTTTTAATCCCTATCTCGTCATCAGACTTTTGATGGTCTAGAAAAGTTTTTCTATGCCGCCCACGTGACAGACCCAAAAAACGGTGGATGGACACAATCCATGAAGACCTGCAGGCAAAGAACCTTACCCCAGAAGACACTCCAAATCGTGATCTTTGGAAGAGACAGTTACAAAACTGACCCTGCACATGCGAGATACCAGTTTGGAAAGAAGATTCAACTGAGAGACCAATCTAGAGGGGGGGAGGCAAATCCCCCACTGGAGGTGGAGTGGGCTTGTGCTGATGGGGGTGTGCACTCTACTGGTACAAGGGGTGCCCCCACCACCAGAGGGGCACTGCAGAACTCTACGGCACCAGCACCAAGAAGGTCAGGGAGCTGTAGTGCCCTGTCTGGCATGGAATTGTGCACCGATTGGGGAGGGGATGTTCCAGGGGCAGATCCAGGTGGTTGAGCTGACTGCAGGTGTAACCCCCATGCCCAGAATGGGTTGGCCCAGAATGGGTTGACCCAGTAAGGGGGTGGAGACTCAGGAGCAGCAGAAAGGCTGCAAGAGAACTCTTTGGAGAAGACAAGGGTACCAGACTCGGACCTTGATTTCTATAAGCCCTTAACACCTTGTTAAGGTAATTGCAATATTGTTGGGAACTACTGGGAAGGTAGTTGTTGTTTTTGCTATGTTGTAAATGTTGGAGTTTATTGTTTCAGGGTTTTCTTTTGTGGTTGTCATGGGTGAGAGTTCTCCTGGAGACCTTCATCATGTTGCAACCCGTTCATCAAGCCCTAGGAGTCTTCAGGAGCCAGCCAACTTGCAAAGAAGAATTTGGACTTGGCAATATCAGTAGACTGTAAATAGAAGGACTTGAAACGCAACCTGAACAGGACCTTGAATTGTAACGTTAAATGTTGATGTTTTAAAAGTGTTAATTGTAAAGAAAAGTAAACCATTTTGTTGTTTAAAAATTGTTGTTGCAACTCATTCCAAGTACTGCCCCACAGAACCCACAAGCTGAGGTTACACAGGCAGCTTGCACTGAGCTTTCAGCCTCTGGACAATGCCATGGCCAGCCCCGAACATGCACCATGATTTTCATGGTGCAAGTTCCTCTTCCCTGTGGGGTTTTCCAGGGGCAGGAGGATTTTGCAGTTTACCTCTTCCCCATGCTGCTGGGGAACCCAATAAAACAAGTATGCACACTCATTCTCATTCTACACAGGAAAGCATTCCTTTCTATAACGGCACCTTCCCTGCTTTCATTGATGCAAATTGGTCTATGATGTGACCAACATCAGTCTTTTTCTGTTTCTTCTCTTTCTACACTCAGCAGAACGAGATCACAAAGTTTGCCTTGACCCGTGGAGGTTCTCAGATACTAAAGCATTAGTTTTAGCTTTTGAATGATCTCTCACAGCTGCAATGGAAACTGTAATGATTAGTGCGACAAGCACACCTACACTTTCTATAATTCTTCAGGCTGGGAAACTTCATTGACTAGGCTTGTCAGATTTTCCTGCCTTTTTCCCTTCAAGGACTGAGCTGCTTCAGAAATGGTGGTGTTTGGTGACAAGAAGAACTTTCCCTCAGCCCTGTCCACACCCTGAAGGTTAAGGATGCCTGTTGACTTTTATTCCTTTCCAGGCACTCCTCCACAAAGGTAGAAATAAATACTTGAGACAGATTTAAACTTAAACAGTAACTCATATTTATTTAACAGGCAGGAGATGGTAAAGGGAGAATAACAACTTGGAGATAGATAAGGATGAGGTAAGCTAGGCAGGATACACACACACACACACACACACTTCATAAGTTTGGTACAGAAACTTATAGTTTTTGGTTTCTTCAGCACACCACTTAAGATTACTTTGTTCAGTTTAGCTTAGATATTAGTTTCATAGATGGTTCACCATTTGTACAGTTCCTTTGCTTCGATGTTCTGGCTTATGACTATTCACATACAGGGTCCTAACACTGGCTTGGTACTTTTTCACTGTGAAAGTTTCAGGTAAAACCCTGAAAAATAAAACAAACTCTCTACTGTGCATCATTGGTCACAGCAATGTAACCTGGGGGTGACTGTTGCATGGATCACTGTAGCCAGGTCAGAGCAGGATAGGTGAGGAGCCAGCTGCGTGGTCTGTCAGAGATTTAAAAAAAGACCATGCTTGCCATCTGTGTGACCTGGGCCTTATTCCGTGGTTGTTCGCCACCTGAGCTCTTATGGGAAGGGTGGGGTATAAATATGAAAATAAAATAAAAACATAGAGAGGCCTCTAGAGTCACACCCAGGCTTTTGACAGATGTGGCCGGCTGCAGTACTACACCGTCAAATTGTAGCAGTTGGAAACCCTCCACCACCCACCACGCTGACCCAGCTACAGGACCTCTGTCATTGATGGGTTTAATTTCAGTCTGCTGTTCTTCAACCATCCAGCCACAGCTTCCAGACACTGTACCAGAACAACTGGGGCGGCATCAGCACAACAAGCTCCGTGTCATCAGCATATTGACGATGATCCTGCTCAAAGGTCTGGACAAGCTGCACCAGGGGCTGCATATAGATGCTAAACAACATTGTGATCAATTTAGTTGTGATTGCTGACCTCCAAAATGTCAATGATATGCACACTTGATTGCGTTGTGTTTAATTAACATAATCAGTTAGATTTCAAAACACATATTATAGGAGTAAATATATATATAAATTTCTATCATTTAGAGGGTGCTTAACCCTCACCTCTCCATTCCAGGCCAAAGGAAATCACTTTATACATGTTAGACTCTAGGGCATAGTAGCAGTAGCCCGGGTGTTTGCTACATGGATATGCTATAAATAACTATTTTTAATTTGAAGCAGTCCTAACATTCTGAGCCTTGTACTGTACACTTTATACATGTGTATAGCAGAAGATTTATAAAGAAGACAAAAACGCAAGGATATTTGTACTAGTGACAAAGAATTCCACTTTATTTCAACGTTAGACTTCTTAGTTTTCCATTCTGATTTTATAAAAAAATTGGAGTGATTAACATATTACCTCTGCATCTAGAGCCTGCAGATTTGCTAATCTATAAGAACCAGACTGTGGAAATAGCAGGTGAACTATGTAGGCTGTGTTCCTATCCATGCTGCTGAGCAAACCGTTGGGACGAATCTCAGCTTCTATTTTTAACTGTACAGTCAGTTCCATATCCTCTGCTGAAACATGCCTGGAAAACAAAGCAGCATCATGAATTTTCAGCCTCACCTCACTGTCAGGGGAGAAACTGAATATGTAACGAGAGACATTGACATAAACACATAGCTTTTGATGTTATCAGAGGCTGAAGATGATTTTTTTTCTGAGGTAAAGACAGTTTGAAAATATGCTTATGGTGTTTGGACTTACACCTCTACAGTCTACTTCATTTTTTAGAGTTTTTATATTACTTCAGAAAACTGAAAACAACAACAACACAAACGGTATGACCAGAGACAGCAGTGGTCCAAGAGAAATGTGTGTATGAATACCATCAGAGATGTCTGCATCTGTCTTTTTATCCTGCTTTTTGACCCAAAATTTTACCTCAAAGCACCTTATGGCAACTCAAGGCACAATCAGAAACAAAAGATCATAATGGGATGTGTGTGTGTGTGTGTGTGTGCGCGCGCACATGTGTGTGTGCTAAAAGTAAAAGTGGGTCTAGGCCCGTGGTGGCAAACCTTTGGCACTCCAGATGTTATGGACTTCAATTCCCATCATCCCCTGCCAGCATGGCCAATTGGCTGTAGTCCATAACATTGTAGTTCATAACATCTGGAATGCCAAAGGTTCGCCATCACTGGAGGCATATGTGATAGTATCTAGCTGGATGTTCCTTCCCCTTGGTCTAGGATTGCCAGCTCCCTTGTGGACAGTGGTGGGGAAGGGGTGGAGGGTAAGGCTGCCAGATCCAGCTTGAGATATTCCTACACATTTGGGGATGGAGCCTAGGGACCTCAGTAGGGCACAATGCCATAGACGCCACTCTGTAAAGCAGGTGTGCCAAACTCACGGCCCTCCAGATGTTCATGAACGACAGTTCCCATCAGTCCCTCCCAACGTGAGCATTGGCTATACTGGCAAGGGCTTATGGGAATTGTAGTTCACAAGCAGCCGCTTTCTGGGGGTGGGGGTGGCTGATCTCCGGGTTGCAGCTATTACTACTGATCGATTCTCCAGGCTACAGAAATCAGCTCACTTTGGAGGTGGACTCTATACTCCATGGATGTCTCTCTCCTCCCCAAACCTCACCCTCTTCAGGTTTCACTCCCAAATCTCCAGGTATTTCCCAAACCAGAGCTGGCCACCCTAGCTGGTAACTATCCTGTCTCAGCAGCTCAACCGTGACCCCTGGGTGGCTACATCCAGTGGCACTGAATCCCACAGCCTAATCACTCACTGGAAGCAGAAGCCCTTTCTTTGGCACTTAATATGAACCCCTTGTTCTCTCTCCCCACCACCTCTGTGGGACCCGCCACCTCTCTTGCCGCCCTCGGAGTACGCGGGGGGGGGGGGAGAGAAATGGGGAGGAGGAAGAGGAGGAGGCGCTGCTGCCGCCGCTGCCACCATCTCCCCCATCTGTCCTCCTTCCCAGCCGCTGGGAGGGGTGTGGAGGGAGAGGCGGGAGCGGGAGGGAGAGCGAGAGCGACCGAGGCAGGAGAAAGCTGCCTCCGGAGGTGTCCGTCGTCGCCAGCCTTTCCCGCTGCGGTGATGCTCTCGGCGCCCTTCTTCTCCCTTCGGCCATCCCTCCCTCGCATCTTTTTTCTTGGGGACCAAGGAGACAGGCGGGCCGCCTTGTTTTCATCCCCCTCCAGCCCCGCGCACACAGAGGCTGCAGGTGGAGAGTTGAAAGACTGCAGTGCAACTGCCCTGGAGACATGGCGGACCTCTGAATAAGCAAAAAAAGGGGGGGAAAGCCCTCTTCTTTCTCCTCCTCCTCCTCGTCCTCCCCCCCGTCCCCAGCACCAGCAATGCCGGGTTGAGCCAGCAAGAAGCCGACCGAGGGAGAAATGGTGCATCAGCCTGCGAGGGTTTCTCCTGCCTCCCTCCCCGCCTCGCCTCTTCTTCGGGGTGCATCGCAGCCTCTCCTCTGGCCTTAAGCTTGGCGGCTTCTCAGGAGCATCCCAGGGAGGGCTGGCACCCCCCCGCCCCGGTGCCTGCATCCCTGCATCCCTCCCCTCCTGGCCATCTCTCCCTTGTTTTTTTCTCTGCCATTGCCTCCCCACCCCCACCCAGGGCTATGGCCGCAGAAGAGGTCTTGGAGACTGTGGATCGCTATAAGACCGAGATCGAGAGGCTGACCAAAGAGCTGACGGAAACCACCCACGAAAAGATCCAGGCGGCGGAGTATGGGCTGGTGGTCTTGGAGGAGAAGCTCACCCTCAAGCAGCAGTATGATGAGCTGGAGGTGGAATATGATGTCCTGAAACAGGAACTGGAGCAGCTGAGAGAGGTGAGTGGACAGTTTCCATCTGTCCTCCCCTCCAGCCCTTGCGTTGCCTTATTTCTCCTTGCAGGCCCTCTGCATGTAAAATTACAAATGGGGGAGAGCACCTCTTTAGTTGGGTCTTTGGAGTGGTGAACTTGACCGATAAGGGGAATACATGGGGGTAGGCCGAGCGTAGCATCCTGCAGATGTGCTATGCATGACGCTGTAATGGTGAGGTGTGATTTATCCCAGGGCTTAAGGATCAGCGCTGATTAGAGAAGATGCTTAAGACTGGATTATGGATGGGATCTTGTAAACCTGCTGCTGATTGAAATCCTAGCAACCTACAGGCTTGGCGTGTATAATGTTGAGGCATAACTTCTGCCTTTCACATGCAAATGGAGATATTTATTGCAATTATGATTGCACACATTGGCTCTCAGTCAGAAAGGAATATTTCAAAAGCGGCACCGTGGAAACGGAACCCTTTCAAAAATGTCACTTTTTAAATAATAGTGTAAATCTTAGTAAGCAGCTATGTTGAATATGGTGAAAGAGGTTGAGGTTATTTGCATGATGGTTTTTTTTTAAATTAACCTATTAGTGGCATCCACTGTCCTTTTATCACCGACCCTGAAAGATGTGATTTTGGCTACCAAGTTTGTCTGACATGAGAAATGTATTTATATATATTTTTTCAACCACTCACAGGTTCTTTTTATATCTAACCTTTCCTTGACACTGCCTTGTTTATTTTTTGATGAATACAAAGATTTACAGTCTGGTTATGCCTATCACTTTGTGTAAGGATGTGTTTGTATACTACATTATCCAATCAAATCAACTTCAGCATTCCAAAATATGTTTTGTGTTTTGTTCATGATGTCATAGTTAAATAAATTAGCAAAATGTATCTTAAAGAGGAATTGGTGAAATATAAAGCACAGACTCTAGCTGAATGTAAGCATTTTACAGATCCATTGATCTTGACACCTTAAAGGTCTTCCACTGAAATCAATGTGACTTCAAGATGTCTAGATTTTTGCTGGATCATTCTTAAGATACATTTTCTAGATGTGAAGCTTCATTGTTTCTCTTGCTTTATAAAACATCTTTGCCCCAATCAAACTTAATATAAACCCATCTTAAGCCTGCTTTTACTTTTTTTACTTCCTGAGAGTGCCATTCACTTTTGAATAAAATGTCATAAGTGCTGTTTGTATTTGCTTTGGGACACCTGGGTATTATTATTAACTGTGTTGCACCTATGAACATAAATAGGAAAATAGGACTTGTCTCCTTAGAAAACATCAGCTTTGTGAAAAGCATGTGGTAACAGAATAGTTTAGTTTTTTTCAGTGTTGATCTGATTTTGTTAGCTTTAATTAAAGCTTGACTTGGTCTTTTCCCTCAAAACTTAGTATTTGAGATAAGTGGTGAATTTCTGTGGACAGCAACTGCAGACGAAGGTATATGGCCGGGCAATGGGAGGATAATAATGCTGAGCTACAACCATTAAATATGTAAGCTGTTATTATAAAATAAAGGGTTGTTAGACAAAAATAGTAGAATCAGGCCAAGACAAGAGTTGCAAAGGCTTGTATTGTAGGATGTGATTAAAGGAGTGCAGTCATTGGACAAAGAGGTGAAAAGCAAGGCACTGTTCAGAGGCTTGACCTATACTAAGAGCAGGAAAGACCATTTGGTAGGTGTGCCTTAATGATGGGGTGACCTTGGGCATGAACAGGGAAGTGAGGAAAGAGCTAATTTAGGAACCGAGATATTACAACCTGAACATGGAAATGCACAGAAGCTGGAAAATGTATGTCTGTTTTGCTGGGAGAAGATATAAATACCAATAAGTTTGATAGAGATTGAATCCCCAAAGGCTAGCATACAGCTGAGAATCAATGACCTTCTCAGGATGTTTTCATTACACTGATGTTTTCCTTCAAAGGAACTTTGGGAGCTGTAATTTTTGCGAGGAATCACAGATAATTCTTAGTATTTTTACCCTGTGCTTTCATTGCAATTTCTAGTGCTTTTTGGGAAAGATTTAAATGACAATTAAATCATCTGAAAACCGATTTCAGTTGGAGTTGTGTTTGCTATGTTTAATCAGCCAGTTGGTTAGATTAATCAGTAAACATCTTTCAGATGTATTCAAAAGTGTCTCCAATTATTAGGCCGGATTTTTTAAAATGTAAAGATATACATTTTATAAATTCTTAACAAATTCACAGTTGTTCCATAAAGAAACCGAAACATACAAACAAATAACAACTAAGTTACAATTAATGAAATAAATGTTGATACCTAAAAACAGTACTATTACTAACAAACAACTAGGTAAATCATCAAAGAGAAATAATCAGTATCACAATTTATTCCAGCCAAACCAAGACACATTACATACCTTATATGTACATTGATATTCTAGCAACATTCTATGTTGTAAGCGTAGTATACTGTTTCCTAAAGCATTTCCTATATATTTCATATCAATGTTCTGACATGTAATTGTTCCCTTTAATTAATTGAAACCTTATTTATTCTTGCCAATTCATCAATTATAGCCTTAGCTGAGATTTCCACTTAGCTACTATAGGTATTCTAGCAATACATGATCTATTAAGGTTTTCTGTCTGAAATCTCAAATGTAAAGATTTGGAATGCAAGTACCATGGTGGATGAGACAGTCCCTTTTTTGTTTACAGCTGAGAATGGCTCTTCTAAGATCTTTCCAGCTGTGAATGTGATAAAATCAGATAAAATATATTTTTCCTTTGAAACAATTTCTTCATTGTATGCAAATGTATGTGGTTTTCATTGATTTAATTAAAGCTCATGTGATTAATCAATTGAGATTTATTTAGCCCATTAACAACTGTAGGAATAGTTAAACATATAACTAGAAACTGGTTTTGTGCCATTGCTATTGACATAATTTATCATGCAGAGAGCAAGATTGGATTGGGATGTGATTAATTTAAAATAGAGCTTTATCAGAAAATGCTATGGAGAAATGTTATTCTGCTTTTGAGCAGGGACCTGTAAATTTGCGAGGGAGGGATTTTGTTGGTCACCAGTATTAGAATTGCCACTTCCTCCAGCCATTTCTGTAACTTTAACTCATGTATGCCAACCTGAGATTCAAATGATTTCCTAAGCAAGGAGCTACAATTGTGGATAAACTTTCACCTGTGGAATTTCTATATGTGGATTCTAATCTGGAGAACTGGGTTTGATTCCCCATGCCTCCACCTGAGTAGCTGAGGCTTATCTGGTGAACCAGATGTGTTTCCACATTCCTACATTCCTCCTGGGTGTCCTTGGGTTAGTGAAAATATATATAGTGAGCCAGAGACAGTATCTTGTTAAAAGAAAGGAAAAGAACCTGTCTGGCTCTAGTGCGAAATATACAAATCTATTTTAATCTATTTTAATGAAAATAATTCAAACATCTACATACCAGAACAATAACTCTTAATCAACAACATATTATACACAACAACAGCAACAACTCAATGAACAATATACACACAGAGGATCCCAAATATAATAATATAATAATATAATATTAAGTCTCTGTAATGGAGTAAGAGATCCACTAATGACGCAGAAGGATACCAATGTCTGATGTTTTTAAAAACTCAACTTCCGTTGCTAGGTTTCATGTATATAAAGATGAACAGGATGTTGATAAAATCCTTGGCTGATGGTCAATGGAAAGTGGGAGTATTGACCCAGGGAAAGAACAATACTTTCGACAAATATGTCTTCTTCAGCCCCTTTAGGCACAATCGTTCTATCATAATAATAATGGTAGAAAAGATGAACAAAGAAATAATCCCACCACATAGACACAATGGCTAGTCACAGTTCTTCGGAACTCTCTTAGCCCCACCTATCTCACAAGGTGTCTGTGTGGGGAGAGGAAGGGAAAGGAGCTTGTTAGCCACTTTGAGTCTCCTTAGAGGAGAGAAAGGCGGGGTATAAATGCAAACTCCTCCTCCTTCTATAGAGAAGTCCTGCCCCCAAATGTGTCAGTTCCATTCATTGTACAAGTGTAAGATTGAAAACATTATTCTTCAGAGTTGTTTATTCTCACCTTCCTAAACTTCCATGATGGAGAGGCTTATCAGAGGTACACAGATGTACACACATTTGTGGTACACTGCTAATTAAAACATATGTCTGGAGTTTAGGTGTAGCTTTCCCCCACTCCTCATGTTCCCAATATAGTTAATCTTTATGAAAGCATAGCAGTCTAATCCAGGTATCCCAAATACTTCTGAAACTATATTAAGTCGAAGTTGTATATTACTTGTGACCCCATCTACCATATGATGGGTGTGTGGAAATCCATTGCCCCACTCCACAGAAAAAAAATGCAGTAAGGTCTTATTTCATTCCAACATTTTTGTTACCTATTTGTCTCATACACTTTTAGAGGATATGAGGGAAATCTAGGCAGCAGGTCCTGATGTATCCTCTCTGGCTTCCTGTATCCTCCCGCGAATTCAGATTTTTGCTTTGGAAATCCCTAGTTTAATCTAGTTATTTCAGATCTTTCGACACATCTTTATCTGTAAAGATGGTCAAACATTTTTGCTAATGGACATTATCTGAGCTTTGCACACATGAACTGGATTTATATTCTGGCTACCTGGGTTCATAGCAGTAATGCCCATAAACCCAAACAAAATCTGCGTATTCTAGGCTAACCTGATTTTGTCAAATCTTGGAAGTTAAATAGAGTTGGCCCTAGTCAGAATTTGTTTGGGACACCACCAGGAAGTAGGGGTTGTTATGTAGTCATGGTCAACCACCTCTGAATTTATCTTGTCTTGAAAACTTTATAAGTTGGCTGCAACTTGATGGCACAAAAAAGTGTTCTTCCTCCAAACCAGAAGAGATAATCTGCACTAACTCTTTGCAATAGGTTCTTATTTCTGTCTGTTTTTTGCTCAGTTTTCTTTTCCCTCCTCGCCCAATCTTATCTTTTACCCTCATTGATCTAGATTAATACATTGACAATCTTCGACAATACATTGATCTAGATCAGGGGTAGGGAACCTGCGGCTCTCCAGATGTTCAGGAACTACAATTCCCATCAGCCTCTGTCAGCATGGCCAATTGGCCATGCTGGTAGGGGCTGATGGGAATTGTAGTTCCTGAACATCTGGAGAGCCGCAGGTTCCCTACCCCTGATCTAGATTAAGCTCCTCTCCCATCCACTACTTCACTTTGGGTGCTCCATTCTTCGGTCTCAAGCATTCCCCTTCCTATACTTCTATCACCTCTTCTCTTTTTCTAAGTCTCTGCTGCTGCTGTGTCTCTTTCATAAGCTTTTCTGCCATCTCTGTCGCTGTGCTGGCAACTAAAATACCTTAGGCTCAGCGCAATCTACCCTATAGTACCTCAGATATTTTTATTTCTTGTTCCATCTGTCTATTGTAGTAGAGCGGTTCGATTAATTATCATCAAAGGCTTCACCACCTCCCAAAACTGTAGTGCATTAAAATATAAACAATAGTGAAAAGGAAGGCATAAATAGGATGTAGTAATCTATGACAATAACCCTATTTATTTCTTAATTTGTCATTTTGTACTATTATGTATTAAATGTGCCTTGTACCAACAGTCTTTTTTATGTATATCGTATTGGCGTTCGTTTTGGTGCTGATTTTTGGTTGGTTGTCATTTGGTGTTTTATGATGCTGACGTGGTGTCTGTTACAGAAAAATAGATATGGTAAGCAGTGGCCAAATAAAGAACCTGGCTGCCAGTAAGTAGGAAAAGCATTGTGTCTGCCACCTCAGTTTAAGAGCATTCTCTGGGAAGAAGTGAGGAACCATTTTATTACATTTATGTTTTCAAAGAACTGGACCAATTTGGAGGAAGGTGAAAAGACGGATACTGTTATAATGATCTTATAGCTTGTAATGTGCAATAGAAATTTGTAGCATTGGGAAGGGTTAACATGTTAAAATGAATGTAGGTTCTTCAACAATTAATAATATATGGCAGAAAATATCTCTCAAAAGGAATTTTATATAATAGAGTCCCAGATCTCAGAGATTTTGTCTAATTTCTTGGCCTGAATTATGTTGCTTGTATGAATTGCTGATCT
Organism: Sphaerodactylus townsendi; assembly: GCF_021028975.2. Taxonomy (NCBI): domain Eukaryota; kingdom Metazoa; phylum Chordata; class Lepidosauria; order Squamata; family Sphaerodactylidae; genus Sphaerodactylus; species Sphaerodactylus townsendi. The sequence goes on from NC_059430.1 coordinate 26,918,640, forward strand.
ATCTGAAAATGGAGAGGGGAAGATGGTAAGAAACTGTCCTTAGGGAACCCACAACTTTTCCCCTGGGAAGGACTCTACCATTCAACTTCTTTTTGTGGAATGTATAGTGAAATGACACTTCATCCTGCTTATGGGAGATGTTAGTGCTTTTGGGATAGTAACATTCATCATGGCAATCACTCCACCCCAGCATGCCAAGTAATCACTGAACTTCACTATAACACTTATGTCAAACTTCTGGGTTGATTAGGAATGGAAGTAAATGGCCACGAAAGATTGTGGGAAAGATAGAGGTGAGCCACAGTGCTGATTGGAACATGAATGAGTGATAGTGCAGTAATGGGGGTACCAGAAACACATTTTCAAAGTCTTAGAGCACATGAACTCATGAAGCTGTTTTATACTTAATTAGACCACTGGTCTATCAAGGTCAGTATTGTCTACTCAGTCTGTCAGTGGCTCTTTAGGGCAGTGATGGCGAACCTTTTTGAGACCAAGTGCCCAAATTGCAACCCAAAACCCACTTATTTATCGCAAAGTGCCAATCCGGCAGTTTAACCTGAATGCTGAAGTTTTAGTTTAGAAAAAACTGGTTGGCTCCCTCTTCCTTTGCCCCACCCGCTTGAGCAGGGGCCAGCCTGCTCTAGCCTCCAGCAAGTCCTGCGTGTACCACTCTGTGCCTCTCTAGCATCTCTGCCTCTTCTGTGCTGCCCCCCTCGGGCAGCAGCCACCCGGAGCACAGGCACCAGGCCCGCCAGCCGAGTCCTCCCTGCTCACCATGGTGCGCGCATGTCATGCTCAGTGGTCCAGGCCAGCCTAGATGTGTGTGTGTGTGTGTGGGGGGGTGATTTTCCGCACCCCACATGATGAATTTTTTGTGCGCGTGCCCACAGAGAGGGCTCCGAGTGCCACCTCTGGCACCCGTGCCATAGGTTTGCCATCACTGCTTTAGGGTCTCTGGCAGAGGTCTTTCACATTACTTACTGCCTGGTCCATTTAAGTGAAAATGCTGGGGACTGTTGCCAGACTGACTTATGGTGGACCAAAGGCCCCTGTTTTACGACAGACAGTGGCACCTCTACCACCTCAGCGAACCTTGGGATGCCCAGCAGCCATGCCAAAATAGAGAAGCTTGTTTTGGGCAGACCACAAGGAAAAAGAACTTGGTCTGGACTTGTCTCTCTCCAAAGCAACTTGCATAGTGCCCTCTCACAACCTTTCTGACAGGATTAAGTCTACACAAAAGATCTTGTATGGAGAGAGTTCCCATCTCCAGCCCTGGGCCACACGCACCGGAGAAGACAAAGGATGTATTAATGTGCCCCATATTGTACTATCTAATGTTTCTTCCTCTGATTAACACTTCAACGACCACCTTACTTTACATTATCATTGTTTCACAGCTGTAATCTTTTCAGCTGACTCCCTGGAGCACATCAGGCTGATGTCTAAAACCATTAGATTGATGACCCACCATTAAGGTTGATGTTTGTCTCCTGTCCTGCCTGGGAAGGGCAGGGAATCCCTTTTGTCCAGGGAGATTTAGGAGCACTCTGCGTAACCCTGAGGGTCAATTTTTTCCTACAAGAAGCCCACTTTCCCAATAGACAGTGTTCAGTATCCTGTCTGTGATACTGTTCCACAGAGCTAAGCATGGGCTGCTCAGTTCTGTTCATCGGACCATTCCGCTCCAGGATCAGGTGACTATAACTTCTATTGCCCCGCCCTATATTCCTTATACCTTATATTCTAGATCTATATCCTAGGACTGTGGGTGTGCTCTGCTGCTTTATTGTGTGCTTGCGTATCCTCATTTTTATTCCTTAACAAAAATAGTTGAAATGTTATCCACTATCCTGCGTGTTTCTAAACAAAAGCTGACTCTTGTATAAATAGGCATTCAAGAGCCCATGTTGCCTGGCCTTTTGCAAGTCAAGAGTCTGCTCCAGCTAATTTCCCCACACTAAAAGGGAGAGACTTCCTGCCACTTCAGGTGTCAGGACTGAACCTGGGACCTTCTGCATGCAGAGCAGAGGCTCTTCCACTGAGCCACAGCCTCCAGGACAGGGAGAGGCAATCTTTTTGGCCCAAGTACTGAAAATTAATGGGATCTCTAGCTTTGCAGGTGTTACTGTGCCAGCAAACAAAATGGGGAAGGCGACAACGTCATATTGGGTCAGACATGCTTGGAGCAAGTCAAAGTCCAGCAACACTGCTGGTATCTCGGGGCTTTGTGTTGGGTTTGACTGGTGGCTGTGCCAGCCTGGGAGACAATGGGCATAAGCCCATGGTGGCGAACCTTTGGCACTCCAGATGTTATGGACTACAATTCCCATCAGCCCCTGCCAGCATGGCCAATTGGCCATGCTGGCAGGGGCTGATGGAGATTGTAGTCATAACATCTGGAGTGCCAAAGGTTCGCCACCACTGGCATAAGCCATGCCTGTTGCATTCTTCCACACTGTTGACCCCAGCAGTGCTGTCAGTACCTTGGGCAGAGATCTGGCTCTGGATGACCTGCAGCTGGCTTGGCGTACTGCTGTTTCCATTCATATTGGGGTTGCCTGTACCTTGGTTTAGAAGAAGGTCAACTTCGTTCCAATTTAACGGTGAAAGTATATATTACATTTGTTTAGTGATCATTTAAAAACATTTTTTGTTTTCCAGCTTTCTCCTACTGAGAGAAAGAAAATGGAGTAGGGAGAGAAGGGTTTGGAAACCCCCCCACACACACACACACACCCCATTTTCATACCGAAAGAAAGCTACCCTGGGCTGCCTTTACCTCTACTGAGGAAAACTTGGTGATACCCTCCCCAGCAAAGGTAAAAGTGGTTAAAGAACTCTTCTTTCCCAGCTCTGTTTCTTAAAAAAAAACCCACACTCCAGGTAGCTGCATTTTGGTTAAGAAACAAATCTTTTAAAATAATCAGAGACTTAAATAAAACTTGCAGTTTCATTCTAATATTGAAAGGGAAAGGGAAAGGAGGCAGCCGATGTTAAGAGTGCAGGTAAGGCACTACCCAGTGGTGGCGAACCTTTGGCACTCCAGATGTCATAGACTACAATTCCCATTAGACCCTGCCAGCATGGCCAATTGGACATGCTCGCAGGGGCTGATGGGAATTGCAGTCCATGAGCATCTGGAGTGCCATAGGTTCGCCACCACTGTCCTAGTGGTTCTCCAGCTTTTCTCAGATATGTTTTGCTGAGAAGTTTTGGGAAGGATCAAATTAAAATTGGATGGCTGCTGTGTGGGGATGGGTGGGGGAGGAAATTTGAGTTTTCCGACTGACAGACAGACCAGCCATTTCCCTTTACCCTTTCCATGTGTGGTCATTTCCTAGCCCTGCCATTGTTTTATTTGTTTTTTAATGCTGGTTTTTGAATAGCTTCCCATTTTTCTTTAATTGAAAAAGGGAGAAGGCATGGTTGCTGCTGTGGAAGTGGGGCAGGGAAACTGCTTGGAAACCTTGTAATCATAATTTCATATTAAATAATGAAAATTCCAGAAGACCCTGTTTTTGTAAATATTGTAATTAATAATGAATGAAGCACACGAACATAGAGGTCAAGGATAAATGCAAGATTAACTTGTAGCATTATCAGTTATTGAAGTTTGAAGCTGAAGTTTGACAAATAGCTGGAAGAGTGGTTAGTTGTTTCAGTTCCATGTAGTTTTGTCTTTCATGATTTTTTGAGGATTAAGAGGCTGTATACACTATGGCACAACCTGCACTTTCCTGCAGATTTTTCTGCAGTTCAGCAATTGTCGTTTGCAGCTACATGAATGGATCTTTGAGAAATTTCAGGCTCATTTGAAAGATCCCTTGTATTCCCTTCTTCCATATATGCATAGCAGCCTAATTATCTACTCCCACTTTTGCGAAAAAACATAGTTTGCTATTTCATCCAAGCAAGCAGACTAGGATTCCAAACAAAGATTTGAACCATATTTTTTCTAGTTTTGATATAACAGAAATAATTTCTGGTTTTAATATAACAGAAATCAACAGAAGTGGGCAAAAAGCTAATTACCTCATCACCATGTGTCAGGAAAGGACTATGTGCAAATGGGCCCCAGTGACAAATCATGGTTACTGGTATCTCAGTTTTTTTAAAAAAAAGTGTAAGTCTGGATGAAGTCTTTGTGTAATGAGCAGCTTCGTATCTCCTCCCTCCCTTTAATTTTTTTTACCCTAAAAATTACAGTCACATTATGCTGCACAAGTCACAATGGATCACTTAGCACATAGTGCAAGCTGCAATTTAAGTAGTTATTTTAACTTTAATTTATGGTTCTCAGTTTGGCTGGAGAGGAGACTTCAAACCATAGATTTCTGGTTCAGATATAGCAACAAGTTATGACTGTGCTATTTTGGAAGATACTGATTGTCTTTTGAATCTGTGAGATAAAGAAGAAGGGGAAGGAAAGAGGAAGTGACTGGCCCATTATGCATGGAGCGCTTCCTGTTTCCTTGTTGACACACAAGAAGGGGCTCCATTGCCCCCACTTCTGGGTCACTCCCCCATCCAAGCTAAGAATGAAGATTGGTGGGGTTTTTTTTAGCCCTTTAAACATAAATACTCAGTATTCCTTACATCAGTATTATACAGGCTGTTGCCTTTCTATTTGTTTTTTAAGGGAAATGCTAACTGTTGATCTCTGCAAGAAGTGTATGTGCGTGTGTGATGGGGGAGATGGGTTGAAAAACAAAACAAAAATGGCAATCTTCATTCTTGGCTTGGATGGGGGAACGACTGGGAAGGAGCAAAACCCTGAAGTGTGAAGAAACATTGGGGTTTTCCCGCTCTTGCTAACTGCGGGGCTTCTGGGATCAGTGGCACCGTAAGTGTAAGCATGTCTGTACAGAAATCTCTGCCATGAAGGAAACATTCCTTTGCTGCAGGGCAGAACAGCAGTGAATAATTGGCCTCTGAATCCAGGGCAGGTTCCTGTACTGCCAGACTATAGTTTGGTCTTACACATAAGCTGAATCTGTTCCAAGAAGTCACCTACATTAGATAGATAGATACCTATCAATTGAAGAGCTATTTTTAAAGAGTTTTGAAACTCCAGTTTGTGGAATAGTCATTAACAGCTTATTATTTATTTATTATTTATTTATTTTTTAATCTTATATACCGCCCAACCCCCGAAGGGCTCTGGGCGGTGAACAACAAAAATTATAATTACATATAGATTTTAAATAAGTTAAGTTAAAATGCAGCAGATAATAACAACAATGCCTGCAACAATTCCTAATAGATACTCCCAGAGGGGAGAAAAAGAGTGGGGCCCATAGGTGGTAATGGCCCGAAAAACAGGAGGGTGAAAGGGGCACTCATATCAGCGGCTGGAGACTCCGAAAGCCTGGCGGAACAACTCCGTCTTGCAGGCCCTGCGGAACTCACCAAGATCCCCCAGGGCCCGGACAGCTGGAGGAAGAGTGTTCCACCAGGCAGGGGCCGGGGCTGTAAAAGTCCTGGCCCGCGTGGAGGCCAGCCGCGTCATTGAGGTTACCATCTTTGCAAACATGGCTCTAATCCTCAGTATTTAAAATGTACTGTGGGGGGAAAAAACTTGGATTAGAAAAACCCTTTTAAAACAAGCTGATTCTAAATAGGTTCGATCAATGTGATTGTCCTTCTGTAGATATTTGTGTAGTATTCACTACAATAGGGCATTGGAAAGTATACTTTAATAAGTACAGTCTACCTAACCTGAGTGTACTTTAACACCCATCATTTCATGTGTGGTTTCTACTGATGCCAACCGCCTGCAAAAGAAATGTCCTGTCCCTTCAATAGAAGCTTGCTGGAATGTTATTTATCAGGTAATTTACCGCCATGCCATGGAAAGCTTTATCTGCCCTTTCCATGCATTAAGCCTCTATTAAAAAGGACATTTTTTTCCAGGCCTGCTGACATATCAGTGAAAACTGCAACCTGACAAGGTCAAAAAAAGGTTGAAGCGAGAGTGAGTAATCCAGAGCAAGGGGATGTCATGCCTCAATACATTCTTAACTGGAGCCAGGTTTTGTGTACCTGATTATATATGGAAGACGATAGTGCAGGAGAGAGGCTACATGACAGCATGAAGGGGGGGATTTAAACAAGCTTGCATAACAAGCAAAGAAAATCAAAGGATTAGCTAACAAATTTACCTTGCAATCCTAAACAAATTTACCTTGCAATCCTAAACCTTTCTAAGCCCATTGATTTCAATAGAAGGGTGTAACTCTGTACTATTGTATTATATTTGAGTAACTTTATGTATAATTTTATTCTAAACTGTTTAAGAAGAAGAAGAAGAGTTTGGATTTATATCCCCCCTTTCTCTCCTGCAGGAGACTCAAAGGGGCTTACAATCTCCTTTCCCTTCCCCCCTCACAACAAACACCCTGTGAGGTAGGTGGGGCTGAGAGAGCTCCGAGAAGCTGTGACTTGCCCAAGGTCACCCAGCTGGCGTGTGTGGGAGTGTACAGGCTAATCTGAATTTCCCAGATAAGCCTCCGCAACTCAAGTGGCAGAGCAGGGAATCAAACCCGGTTCCTCCAGATCAGAGTGCACCTGCTCTTAGCCACTGCTCTTAGCCACTACGCCACTGCTGCTTTACTATACTGTATATACATATTTTAAATTTTCTTCCTGCTTTTACCCTTTCTGTCCCCTGAAAAGACAATCCTGAGGTTGGAGAGGCCCCAAAATGCTATGGAATGTGGTGCAGCAGGCAGTAGCTAGAAGGAGGAATCTGTGGAAGTTGAGGACTCACTTGTGCAGAAATTATTTTCACTTATGCAAAGGGCTCTTTGAGGACTTCCTTCTCATGCTTTTGAATTTGTTTCCTGCTTTGCCTCAGTGCAAAGAATATTCTCTGTGGTTACTGTTGCCATTTTCTCCATTATTTTGTGCATTTCCACCCACATTTAACTTAACTGCACTTGTACCCTGGGTGAAACAATTTATGATTTTATTACTTGGAATATTGCCCTTGTGCTGTCCAGGATACTGCTTTCTATCTACTTTTTGCCTTGTGCAGCAGACTTTAGGATCTGACTGAAAGAAATACCACCCATACTGACTTTTCTTTTTCCTGACAATTTTTTAAAATGCAAAAGCCTTCCTGGTTTATTTTATGTCTCGTCTATGCAGTTATACCTGGCCAAGGAACAAATGCCTAGTGGCATGGCATGGTTATAAGTGGCATGGTTATAAACCTTAGTAGCCCAATCCAGAGCAGTTTATGGAATTCCTATGTATGCAAGAGGTTCCCTGATGTTTTCAGATGAAGATTTAGATTAAACATTATTAAATTCTTCTAAACAACAAAAATGGAACAAAATCCTGTAGAAAAACGTACAGTAGGGGATCCATGTGAGGAACTGTCTTCCACACCAGAGTTAATGGAAAAGATCCTGTTGTGATTGAGGCCAGTTCTTTTAGAGAGCCAGCATGGTATAGTGCAGGGGTAGGGAACCTGCGGCTCGAGAGCCGCATGCGGCTCTTCTGCCCTTGCAATGTGGCTCCATGAGCCGAGCCGCCAGCCCCATCCTTGCCCGCCCTGCAGGCAGCAGGGCGGGCGCATCCATGCGCTTCTCAGAATGAGCGGAGTAAAAGGTAAAAAAACCCCCAATATATATAGTGTTATCTTTATTTTAAATGTCAAAAATTATTTGCGGCTCCAAGTGTTTTCTTTTCCCGTGGAAAACGGGTCCAAATGGCTCTTTGAGTGTTAAAGGTTCCCTACCCCATAGTGGCTAAGAACAGTGGACTGTAATCTGGAGAATTGGGGTTGATTCCCCACTCTTCCATATGAGCAGCAGACTCCAGTCTTGTGAACCAGATTTGTTCCCCCACTCCTACACATACAGGCTGAACTTGGGTCAGTCACAGTTCTCTCAGAACTCTCTCAGCCTCTTTTCCTCACAAGATGTCTGTTGTTGAGACAGGAAGGGAAGGAGTTTGTAAGCTGCATTGAGACTCCTTATGGTTGAGAAAAGTGGCCTACAAACTCTTATCTAGGTCATGAAATCTGTATAAATGCAAGTATTTTGTCCTTCCTTGTAGTTTGTCTTCTGAGTGGCTGAGGCAATACAGTTCTTATTGTCAGACTTTTGTCAGTGGTTCCAAGGGGCGGAGCAAGGGGGAACTCCACCTGGGGCGTGCGCCCTGTGTCCCTGCCACAGCGCTGTCTGCCCCTGCCTCGCCCTGGAATGCCCCTGGAACACCACACCCCTGGAACAGCCACACGCCCGGAGCATTGCGCCTCACCCAGCCCTGTTGGCACTACGCCTCTGTGAGATGTGCATCTAAGAATGAAAATATGCACTATGCAGCTAGCTTCAATCACAAGAAATTCCTCCATTGTGAACCTTCTCTGAGTGATATTTTCAAGTTATCTTAAACTGTGTTGCATAAAAGGAAGCAAAAAGAGTCTGTTTCAAGAGCAGTAGAAAGATCAGTGTTTCACTTCAGAATTACATAATTGAGCATTTGCATGGATAAAATAAGGTGTTTTGCCTCATGGGGACTGATTTGTATACTACAGTGGCAATGGGGCTTGTATTCCACCACCCTGCTCAACAAAGCTTGAAGTTTTCCACCAAACAAAGAAGATCTCCTCCTACTTAAGTGCCTTTTGAGGAAAGTTTCCAGCTTTGCTGAGTAGACTGGTAGGATACATGCCATTAGATTAGATTCAATTATAGATTTTTTAGCATTGTATGTTACTTTAGGGGGAGGAAAGGTGGCATGATATAGTCAAATTTTATCAGATCTTGAAAGTGAAGCAGTCAGTAATTGGATGGGAGACCACCAAGGAAGACTCTGCAGAGGAAGGCAATGGCACAATGACAAACCTGACGAACAATCTCTGCTTCTCACTTGTCTTGCTGAGGTTTCCATTAGTCAACTGTGGCGCACACGCACACACACACCTGTTTCCTCAGGAACTTTTGGACAAATACATAAAAATGAGTTAAATTTCATGTGAAATATCCTTATGAGGGGCAGGTCTCTCACTCTAGTGAGAGACCTCCTGGCCTGCCTCTTCCAGGCGTCTGCCACTGTTTGACCGGCCAGTGAGGAGAAAATGGGGGGCACTCTTCAGTTTTGCCCCTGTGTGATAACATTGTAACCTTGTCCCACTTCACCCCCCTCTTGTCAGGGAAACACCCTATCAACCAATGTTTTACTTCCTGCTCTCTCCCTCTGTAGCACACCATTGAGCCTGGCACCGGCCCTGCCTCCAACAAAGAGGCCAGCTGGGCCCCACGTGGCACACGCAGCAAGCCCACTGCTAAAAGGAAAGCCAGGAAGCCAGCCAGGCCCAGACAAGTGTGGGGGGCGATTTTCCACCCCATGTGACTGAACACCAGCCGCCCGGGGGACATATGACCCCATATGTCCCTGTGGAAGCTCCACCTCTGCCCTGGATCCATCACTTGCATGCTGGTATAACACTGACAAATTGTTTCAGCTCTGCAAATCTTCTCATCCTATCCTATCCTAGTTGAGTTCAACAGAGACATTGTATGATAGATTCAGATAACAGGTCTGCTTTTATATGATTTCTTTGTAGTAGACAACAGATTTGGGAGATATTACATAAATTATTTTATCAAAATGTCTCTTTTTATAAAACATCCATTGTGAGAAAAACGATCTAGCATCAACATTTGGAGGCCAATGGGGATAGGTTCATGAGTATGAGAGTGTATTCAGGCCCTAAGGAGGCTTATGCATTTATTTATAGGAGCATCATATCTTTGTGTGTTTCCTATTTTGCTTTTTGGTGTGATTGTCTGAGGACATGCTTATTCTTTACTTTTTTAAAAAATTACCAAACTATGCAGTCAATATATGTTTAAAGCCCTCTGGGGGTAGGGCGGTTTATTAAATCAAATTAATAATAATAATAAATAAATTAATAATAATAATAATAAAATTAATAATAATAATAATAATAAATTAATTAATTAATAAAAAGTAGAGGGACCTATATAAAATGTCTTAGTTTTGTTCTCTCCCCCCCCCCCCCCGCTCTCAGGATCTTGTATCCCAGTAAAACATTTTTGAGGGGGATAGCAGTGGGATATAATAGCTGCATCAAAAGCACATATGCTCCTTTGGATGTTTAGAATCATTGCTGGTTCACACTGGCGTAATGCCCATTGGGCAAGGTGGGCAGCTGCCCAGGGCATCACCTGGGGGGGGGGCATCAAAATGCTGGGTTCGTTTTTGGGTATTTTAGTGGTTTTCCATTTTTGGCCTGCAGGGGGTGCAGTTTTTAGGCTAGTGGCACCAAAGTTATGGACTCCCAAAGGGGATGCCCCTATCCCCATTGTTTCCAATGGGAGCTAATAGGAGATGGGGCTACAGTTTTGAGGGTCCATAACTTTGGCCCCCCTGAACCAAACTGCACCAAACTTGGCGGGTATCATTAGGGCAGTCTCCTGATGAGACCCTGAAAGTTTTGAGACTGTGCCTTCAGAAATGTGCCCCCCACAGCCTGCAACCCCCATTGACAGCAATGCAGAAAAATCAATGCAGAACAAAGATTCTTGGGCAAATTTCTAGGATGCTCCTGCAAGGGGTGCATTTTTGGATATATTGGCACCAAAATTTCAGGGTATCATCTGGAGATGATGGCACCCCCCAAGGTTTGGTGCAGTTTGGTTCAGGGGGGCCAAAGTTATGGCCCCTCAAAACTGTAGCCCCCATCCATAACTTTGGACTCCCTGAACCAAACCTCACCAAACTTGGGGGGTAGCATAAGGACAGTCTCCTGATGATATGCTGAAATTTTGGTGCCACTAGCCTAAAAACTGCGCCCCCTGCAGACACCAATGTCCTGGTGCAAAAATGTTTTTGGTTGTGGTGGAGTGGCTGCCCATGGGGGGGGAGGGGCATCCAACTCAGGTTTTGCCCAGGGCTACAGTTTGCCCAGGGCTGCCTCGTTACGCCCCTGCTGGTTCATCTGCACTGCATGCAAAAATCAGAAATGTGAGAGCTCAGAATGCTTTAAAGAATTTCAGCTGATTGCGCCCCCCCCCCCCGTCTCCTGTGGCCTTTGTGAAGAGAAAATGCAGATTTGCAAGTTCGGGGTGGATTATGAATTTGAGAGCATCTCAGAAGCTGGGAGGGGGAGCAGCAGCAGCAGAGGATGGGGGAGAGCCAGAGGGAGTGAGTCAGCACCGTCATGGCTGTTGCCGAAGCAATGCCTAATGCAGGAAGCCTGAACAATGGCTGACATCAATAGGGATCTCAAACAGGAAGGGCTTATGGTGATAAAACACACCAGAGTAATCGCTGATTTATAAAAAGAAAATGCACTGTAAGTTACAGCACTGGAGAGAGCATGTGCCGGTCAGTCTGTCACAGTTTGTTGCAGAAGACATGCTGTTTAAAATATGCGAACACCTGTTTCAAATGCATGCAGGATTGCTCTTTGTACACATATATATGCCAAGATCTTCTGTAGGAAGCTTTCAAGCACTTTCCTTTAGGGAAAGTTCGCACACATCATTTAACAAAACTGCATATTAAGAAGGTTTTTGCTACAGATAATAGTGACCAAAGGGCTATAGGATTTCAGCTTTTGGTGTATAGAGAAGTATGAATTTAACTTCTATGTGCAACAGAAATGAAGTTGCTCTAAACTAGCTCAGCTAAGGTTGGAAAATCAAGAGAATTAGATAAGTTATTTTCAAGCAGTATTTAATCTGAATCTAATTAATTCTAAATCTTGCCTGTTGTTTTTTTTCTTGAAATTATTTTGTTTTATTAGATTTATATCCCATCCTTTCCTGACTATTTGGTATTCCTTCAATTTTGTATTCCTTTGATGGGGTAGTCTAGAAAGGTTGGGGCTGCAGAAATTTGGGGCACAGCAATTCAAGGGGTCACAGAGGTGGAGTTAGCCAGCACTGGCCCAATTGTGGCGGCACTGGTCTGTTTCCTATGGACATTCTGCAGGTGGCCCTCAACAAAGCACAGATAGCATAGTGAAATGTGCTGAAGTCCATAGCAACCATAGCAACCCACCAATCATGAAATGGCATCCAGTGTTGCCTCTGTGAGTGGCGCATAGAGATGCAGTCGATTAAGACCCTTGACACCACCACCTTCCCCTGGAAAACAAGCAGGCAGGGAAGGAAGGAAGACCCAGCAACCTTTCCCCAACAGAGGCATGTGATTTGACAGTTCCTCCCCACCAGACAGGCTGCAAACCTGTTTCCCATCAAAGGCTGATCAGCTGCAAATGTTCTGCCTGCATGAAACTCTCCTGCTCTAAAACATATATTCTCTTCCCCTGAAAAACTGCGGTAAAGGGTGGGGAATAAATTCAAATAAATAAATATTCTCATGATCGTGTGAAGGAGCAGCCTTTAGGCAAAGTTGCAGGTGGGTGGGTAGAGGTGGAGTCGGGGGAGGTGGGGCAGGAAGGGGCATGGTCAGTCACAAACAAATGGATAGGGACCAAGTTGTTGAATACCGTAACAAGGCAGTGTGCTATACGCCCAGTGCAGGGCTGCTGGCATCTCCCCCACTCCCATATACGCAGCTCTCCTGTGTACTCTTTCCTGGGAGTATTCCCCATTGGCCATGGTGCTGGGAGGGGCTCAGACTGCCCCATATTCACACTTCTGGCTTTGTCTGTGAAGGCTGGTGTTGTGGAAGTGGTGCCTGGCCTTGTGCGAGGAGAAAGGGAAAGGCAGATGGTGATACCAGGGCAGCAGGATTTCCATCTTCTATGTTTGCCCCTTTGAAGTAAGCCTCTGGACATGGGGTACCTAATTTAGGGTCTGCTGTTGTTACCCACAGAGTGTGGATAGTGAGATATGTTAGCCACAAGAGTATGGACAGTGAGATATGTTAGCCACAGCTGTTGTAAAAAAATGCAATAGTCTCTCAGTAATACAGAGACATGTGGATTGGTTCCATGAAGCTGATAAGCTTTTATTGCAACAATGGTGGGACAATGTGCTGTAATCAGCCAAACAATGTCCAAAGAATACTTTTCAAAGAGCAATTTTTATACAGTTTTCCAAGCAAGTGTAACCCCCATGCCCAGAATGGGTTGACCCAGTAAGGGGTGGAGACTTGGAGCAGCAGAGAGGCTGAAAGAGCTCTTTTGCAGAAGAACAAGGCTACCAGACTCGGACCTTGATTTCTATAAGCCCTTAACACCTTGTTAAGGTAATTTCAATATTGTTGGGAACTACTGGGAAGGTAGTTGTTTGTTTGTTTTGCTGTGTTGTAAATGTTGGAGTTTATTGTTTCAGGGTTTCTTTTGTGGTTGTAATGGGTGAGAGTTCTCCTGGAGACCTTCATCATGTTGCAACCTGTTCATCAAGCCCTTGGAGTCTTCAGGAGCCAGGCAACTTGCAAAGAAGATTTGGACTTGGCAATATCAGTAGACTGTAAATAGAAGGACTTGAAATGCAACCTGAACAGGACCTTGAATTGTAACGTTAAATGTTGATGTTTTAAAAGTGTTAATTGTAAAGAAAAGTAAACCATTTTGTTGTTTAAAAATTGTTGTTGCAGCTCATTCCAAGTACTGCCCCACAGAACCCACAAGCTGAGGTTACACAAGCAGTTAACTTTTCACAAACCTAATTGGTTACATTTTGCCACCACCCAGTTGTCTGCTGGAGACTGATCTGATGTCACCATTGACCACCGCCCAAGCCAACGGCAGGGTGGAACCCCCTATCTCCTAGAGAGCAACGGGTCTGTCTGCAGCTAGTTATCAGTGGACCCAGGTATGATGCAGCAGAGCCTGTAGCAGGGCAGAACATCAGAATCATGTCACACACTCCATGTTTTCTCAGATAGTGCATTCATTAGTTCAATACATGATCATATCAACAGTATGAACGTGACAGCTTTCACTTGAATCTTGTCTCTGTTCCTTGTAGACACTGATGCTTACACCCTGGCAATTTCGCCTTACAGCCTAATATTTCCTACACAGCTAATGACTGTGCTTTGCTTGTGCTTGTAGGCTAACCAATGATTATATATATTGCCTATATAACGGTTACTGACTTTGCCCTTTAATGACTATATATAACCATAGTGTTGCTATGCCAGTCCCCTCTACCAGGACCGGGGGCTACACCAGGGACCCCTGAGCGACTGCTGGAGGGCTTTGCTGGCAGCTGGGACTGGCATAGCAACACCATGGTGATAGAGCTGGTGCAAATCCTGCTTAACCCATCAGCACAGCTCAGAGATACGTGGTGTAGTAACTAGTTGGCTTCCTGGATACTTGTTCTTCCCCCCTTAGGATTGCATCATAAGATGTTATTATGAACATTTACTGTCACACGGAAGTATAAAAAAATGAAGCCTCTATCTTCATAATTAGGCCTGACGACTGAGGAGAAAAAGTGGTGGAAAAATATTTTGCGTGAGTGTAAAGATTGGATTGGATTCTGTGCACTGTGGACAAAAATGATGCAACAGGGCTCTTGATTGGCTGACCCAATTAAGGGGTAAGAGGAGAGAACAAATTAGGGAGGAAGGGCATAGGAGCAGAAAATGTGCCTTGGCTTACACACCTCTTGCAGTTCCTTCTGTAAGACCCTTTTCCCTGTACTGCTTTGGATTGAGTGGCATGCTGAGTCTGTCATGATTAACTGCACTAAGCCAGACTTCCTATATTATACCCTTGGCGAAAGATTAACTTTGTCCTCAGCCTGTTCCCTGTATGTGAAATATTTTCCAATGAAGACTTATATATATCCCCCCTTCAGATACTGAACTTGTGAAAATAAAGTAAGTCCTAAAGATAAAGAGCCAGCATGGTGTAGTGGTTAAGAGCAGATGAATTCTAATCTGGAGAACCAGGTTTGGTTTTTCCACTACTCCACCTAAGTGGCAGAGGTTTATCTGGTGACCCAGATGTGTTTACGCACTCCTACATTCCTGCTGGGTGACCTTGGGCTAGTCACAGTTCTCTCTGAACTCTCTCAGCCCCACTGTGATGGAATAGTACTGTAAAACTAGCAAAGTCACATATGACTGTGAAAAGCATCTTTGCCTTTTGATCTCCTGGAGGGAGGACAGGAAACTATGCAGAGGTGCTAGGATGAAACTTCAAAGGCCTAAGTTACCTCATGGCCTGAACAGAGTTTTCCCGAGAAGGGGAAAACAAAGGTTTTAAAATTCCATCTTGAGATGTGGACAGAGAAGCATCTCTGGGCCATGGGTTCCCGGAATGGGGACAAGGAACCAAAAGTAATGTAACCAGTTGAGCAACCTCCGTGCATTTAAGTTTTATTTCTTTTATTTCTGTTTTTCAATAAAAAATCGTTGAGACCTCAGCTGGCTGGAGTTATTGGAGAAAAGAACCCAGGTTTTACTGAAACAAGCGTGGCTCTCCCAGGCTTGCTTTCATGATACCCACCTACCTCACAAGGTGTCTGTTGTGGGGAGAAGAAAGGGAAAAGAGTTTGTAAGCCACCTTGAGTCTCCTTACAGGAGAGAAAAGTGGGGTATAAATATAGGAATCTTAGAATCATAGAGTTGGAAGAGACCACAAGGGCCATCCAGTCCAACCCCCTGCAATGCAGGAACACACAATCATTCCCGACATATGCTGATCCAGCCTTTGTTTAAAAACCTCCAAAGAAGGAGATTCCACCACTCTCTGAGGCAGTGAATCCCACTGTCGAACAGCCCTGATGGTCAGGAAGTTCTTCCTAATGTTTACAGAAGAGTTGAAGTATGGCCGAATAGGGAAAATGAAAAGATATGTTTTTAAAAGTATCACTTTTCTGACCTAACCTGTATTAAACGATTTTGCAGCATTGAGCCCAACACTCCAATATTAGTAGGGCAAGTATAACATGTTAGAATGGTCCTGCCAGATACTGTTGAATGTTCCTTACAAAATGACAGCAAGGGTTTGATCCAGTCGCCGGTTCCCTCCCATCTACAGCCAAGTAGCACATGACTTTTCTGCATGAAGGTCACATCATAACCCTACCATAACCTTTTTTATGGTTAAAGGGGACCAATCCTTCTTTTTTCACTGCCCTAATTTCTGAATCTTTCACAAAGAAATATGCATACAAAATACTTGTACCAAAAAAACACTGTCCCAAGAAGGGCAGTGACACGTCTAAGGATCAGAAGGAAGAGGAATGCAGGCTCCCAAGGGAAAGAGCAGGCAAAACGAATGAGAGGCAGCTCTGCCCTCTTCTGAAGTAAAGACTGTCATAAACCTGTCCTGAGACTGTGTGTGTAACCCCTATGTTAAGAATGGGATGACCCAGAAAGGGGCAGAGTCTGAAAGAAGCAGAAGGCTGCAGAACTTATGAGGTTGGAGGAAGCAAGGTTATCAGGCTGGGACATGGATATATTATTCTAAGCTCTTTACACCTTGTTTAAGGTAACTGCAATGTTGTTGGAGTTCCCGGTGCACTGGTGTGTCCTCTGCCCCTGTCCCGCCCCAGAATGCCCCTACCCTGGAACCACACCCCCGGAATGACCTCGCGCACAGTGGTAGAATTCAAATAATTTAACAACCGGTTCCGGTGGTGGGATTCAAATATTTTAACAACTGGTTGTTTACAAGCACCATTTTAACAACTGGTTCTGCCAAAGTGGTGCGAACCTGCTGAATCCCACCACTGGGCGTGCATCTGGTGCATCGCCCCCCCCCCCCCCCCCGGTCCTCTTGGAGCTACGTCTCTGACGAACGTACTATCTGAGAAAACATGGAGTGTGTGACATGATTCTGGTGTTCTGCCCTGCTACAGGCTCTGCTGCATCATACCTGGGTCCACTGATAACTAGCTGCAGACAGACCCTTTGCTCTCTAGGAGATAGGGGTTTCCACCCTGCAGTTGGCTTGGGCGGTGGTCAATGGTGACATCAGATCAATCTCCAGCAGACAACTGGGTGGTGGCAAAATGTAACCAATTAGGTTTGTGCAAAGTTAACTGCTTGCTTGGAAAACTGTATAAAAATTGCTTTTTGAAGAGTATTCTTTGGACATTGTTTTGGCTGATTACAGCACATTGTCCCACCATTGTTGCAATAAAAGCTTATCAGCTTCATGGAACCAATCCACGTGTCTCTGTATTACTGAGAGACTATTGAAATTTTTCCAACACCAGGAACTCCCTGATGTGCTTCAAAGCTCCTTACATCTCTGCAGCTCATCAAAGGTCCCAAAGGTTTCCTTGGGGGACAGGGCCTCCTTAGGAATGAGCTGGGAACTGGAAATAACTAGAAGGAGGGAACTGGGAATAACCAGAAGCAGGCAGATAAAAGGTCCTTGCAGATAGAAGAGGGAGAGCATTCAGGTGGTTGGTTTGGGTAGGAAGCTGAACAGCCAGCAAGGTTTTGGGGCTAGGGCAGGGGTAGGGAACCTGCGGCTCTCCAGATGTTCAGGAACTACAATTCCCATCAGCCCCTACCAGCATGGCCAATTGGCCATGCTGGTAGGGGCTGATGGGAATTGTAGTTCCTGAACATCTGGAGAGCCGCAGGTTCCCTACCCCTGGGCTAGGGGGAGGCTGGGTTGTCTGAAGGGATCAGATTTTTTTTATGGAGCCCGGGAGGCAGTGTTTTTGGCCAGGAATATGGCATATTACTATAATATTCGTGGTTTGGCTTCCTTGGGGCTTGGCCTTGCAGTAAGAGTTCAGTGGCTGGAGATGAAGAAGAAGATAAGTGTTTGGATTTGTATCCCCCCTTTCTCTCCTGTAGGAGACTCAAAGGGACTTGAAATCTCCTTGTCCTTCCCCCCCTCACAACAAACACCCTGTGAGGTGGGTGGGGCTGAGAGAGCTCCCAGAAGCTGTGACTTGCCCAAGGTCACCCAGCTGGCGTGTGTGGGAGTGCACTTGGCTAACCTGACTTCCCCAGGTAAGCCTCCACAGCTCAAGTGGCAGAGTGGGGAATCAAACCCGGTTCTTCCAGATTAGAATACACCTGCTCTTAACCACTGTGCCACTGCAGCGAAAAGGCTTGCAAATCCCACCTGGCCATATCAGTGATGGCAAAACTATTGCAAAAGCTAGTATTTTTCCTTCCTACATTGCCCTAATACAGGGGTCTGCAACCTGCGGCTCTCCAGATGTTCATGAACTACAATTCCCATCAGCCCCTGCCAGCATGGCCAACTGGCCATGCTGACAGGGTCTGATGGGAATTGTAGTTCATGAACATCTGGAGAGCCGCAGGTTGCAGACCCCTGCAATAAACTAAGCATATCTATCAATAAGATGACGACTGGTGAAATACCAAAGCCTAAATCCCTCACCCCAATGTCCCATAAAACGCCAATTAACAATCAGGATGGGGAAAGGGAGTGTACAAGGACCTTGAAAAGGCGAAGAAAGGTCAGGAGAGTTTGGGAGGCCAGTGAGGTGGATTGAACATATGGGTTGCTTCAAGCCTGGTGGAACATGTCTGTCTTACAGGTCTTACAGGTCCTACAGAACTGGATAAGGTCCTGAAGGGCTCAGGAATTAGGACTAATAAAAGGAAACATTTTTTTCACGTAACGTGTGATTGGTGTTTTGGAATATGCTGCCACAGGAGGTGGTGATGGCCACTAACCTGGTTAGCTTTAAAAAGGGCTTGGACAGATTTATGGAGGAGAAGTCAATCTATGGCTACCAATCTTGATCCTCCTTGATCTGAGATTGCAAATGCCTTAGCAGACCAGGTGCTCGGGAGCAGCAGCAGCAGCAGAAGGCTATTGCTTTCACATCCTGCATGTGAGCTCCCAAAGGCACCTGGTGGGCCACTGTGAGTAGCAGAGTGCGGGACTAGATTGACTCTGGTTTGATCCAGCAGGCTTGTTCTTGTGTTCTTAGGGCTCCGTTGACAGAGTTCCACTAGGCTGGAGCCAGGGCAGAAAAAGCTCCAGTTGAGGCTAATCAGATGTCCTTAGGCGGGGGACCACCAGGAGGTTTCTACTGGAGGAGTAAAGAGCCCTCTGTGGGCCATATGGGGATACAGGCTCACAAAGATTTATGAGCATGAAGTGTAATATGCTCTGAGAGGTTCACCCAGAATCAAAAGGGCTCTATGTGACTCTCCTGCTGCCCAAACCAATAAACTTGCTTTTTATCCACAGTTCTCTTCGACCTTCAGTCTGAGACACAGATTATTGTCGGTTATTTTCCCCTGTGCTATTGTTATTCCTCTTCCTCCCCCTTGGCCTTTCAAGCCATCTATGTAAAATTTCCAACCCTCAGTTTGACGTTCACTGATGCAAGGGGGAAGAATTCAAATAAACCATGTCTGCAGTTGTCTTGAAATTATAAAAGTGCTAGATCTTAACTGTAGACTACTTTGGGAGCCAGCCTAGCTGGCTAAAAAAGCAGGAGATAAATGCATTTGTATGGAGGAGTACTAGCTGAGGTCCATTTTCATGTGATGATTTCTAATTGAAATCACCTCTCATCTGGTATCTTTCAAATACTCATGTTTCTCCAGGCTTGTTCCATGTTTATATTTCTTTCACTTGAGCCTATTTGATGTTCAATATTTCCTTTGTGGAGTGCTTCGATATCAGTGCTACCTTCTACATTCTGGAACTGAGATGTTAAAAATAACTTAAGAAGAAGAAGAAGAGTTTGGATTTATATCCCCCCTTTCTCTCCTGTAGGAAACTCAAAGAGGCTTACAATCTCCTTGCCCTCAGATTTTGCACCGGGCTCTATTTTCCTTCTATGCCTCTGCCCAGAGGGGAGGGCAGAAGGAACTGCCAGTTGCCGGCTGGGAGCCCAGCTGGTGGGGGGCAGGGCGGGGGAGTCTGCCGTCCCCGGCCTTGGAGAGCTGCTTTTATAAGCGCTAGGCCGGGGGTGGGGCTTGGGGAGGCATGGCCATGCCCTAGGGGTGGATGGGGGTATGGCCCCACCCCCGAACCCCCATAAAAAATCTATACCTACGTCCCTGTCTGTGTGTACCATGGCTCTGGCCTGTACTTCTTGTGATGCCTGCCAGCCTTATAAGTCACCGGGGCCATTCTAAGGCAAGGGTTCTTATTGGCTGCCCCCATTCAAATGAAAGGGCTTTCCACGGGAGGATCAGGAGGACTGGTGAGCCCTTGATATTTCCGTGGTCAGTATGTGGTTCCATTCCACTTTAAGGCTTTCCATCTTCCTGATACCATAGATAGTATTGAACCCCTAAGTTTTCAAGCTAATACAACAGTGGAAGTGAGAGGTATGGTGAAATAAATAGGGTTTATTTTAGCTGCAGCCAGAAGCTCTGAACCTCAGTAATGCAGGAGGCAGAAGCAGTCAGCTTGCACAAGGTTGCAGAATGTATAGCAGTTTACAGGTTATAAAGGTAACATCATTGGTGACTTCAGAAAAGGATCATCCCAGAACATATCAAACATGTGAAACCTCTTTCATGCACTGCGTAACCTAAAGAAGGTGGGCTTCTAGCACCTGTAGGCGGGTCAATTAGGATCAAAATGAGGACTTTGGTCAACCTAGGGTCACCCTTGCACCAAGAATTTATTGTTGGCATCTGGCAAGGAAGCTGTCAAACCTTAAAATAAACTATGTGCATCCTTTAATGAGAATCAGAAGACCTTTGGCAGCATTATTGGAAGGGAGGGAGGGGTGGGTAGACAGGGAGTCTCTAGGCATCTTTGAAGTTGTTAAATTTCACACTTCTCCCTTCCTGGGAACCTGCATCTCTCTCTGTAACATTATTGTGCTAAACAGTGAATGCCATTCAAGGTACATTAAAGCAATTCAAAAGCAAAAGTTAACATTTTCCAGAGCACCTAAATGACAGAAGAAAACTAATTTGAGTTTCCAGTATCCTTCAAGCTTTCTTTATTGCTCCTGTATATAGGAAAGAAAGGTTACATTGTTTATTCTTAAAGGGGAAAAAAGCTTTTGAAGCAGGAAGAGCCATTTGTCTTTCACTGGGTTGGCAGCTCTTTCAGTCTGCATTCTACTCCTAAAATAGATGCATGCTAAGGATCACAGCTGCAGGAGACCCAACTCTGCTTCAAAGGTATATCACAATTACTATCACTTGGCTTTCTCTCACACAGATTTGCATAACAGCCTGGGAAAAACTGGCATGGGAGGAGAGGCAAGTAGAATCTCCATGGCCAAGGTGATGCCATGGCATCAGTGGCAATGGCCATGATAGTATAGCATGATAAACCAGAGAGTTTGGGAATTGACAGGGGATGAAAAGGGATCCACACTGGGGTGGCCCAGTTGAGTTATCCACATGTGGAGGTATTTCTTCAGGCTCCATTCCACTTCTTGTATGTCTTGGCAACTGAGCCAATCTGCTTGAGTGTTGTTGGTGCCCTGTATGTGTTCCGCACATATGGAGAGGAGGTTCCTCTCTGCCCAGGTAAGCACTTGTGATGCCTGCCAGGTGTAGCATTGACACTCTCTGCCCAGATGAGCACTTGTGATACCTGTCATGTGTAGCATTGAGAGCTGAGATCCCCCTTGATGATTCAGGTGGACTTGGTGACAATATTGTTGGTCCTCAGTAGTCCATGGGAAGGTTGCCCTGTGAACTGAACGCCAACAGGCATGATGAGCTACTCTCATTTCCAACCTGATGAAGGGGAGAAAGGGCTCCTTGATGGACCTTTGCCTTTGGCTAGTACTTCCTCTAGCATCGCTTCATAGCCTGATAGCCTGGTATCTCTAAATATCTCATAGGTGGTCATCATCCAGTAGGATTTGGTCCACCAGGGCAAGCCAAGTTTCATCTAAATTGGAACTGGTAGGGAAAGACCGGGTCTCTGAGAGATCTCTTTGCAGGCCACAGTAGTAGTTGGAGTAGCAAAGAAATCTCCCCTTGCTGGATGCATCTGTGTTGTATAACAGGTGACCCAGGAGAGATGAGAGTCATGAGTGGGGAGGATTTTGATTTATGACCGCCAGCACTTGGTCCTTGATTTTCTTGCCTTTGCCTGTTATCAAAGAACTTGTTTTTCTTGGTGTCGATAACCATTCCTAGGTGTTCCAGCCTTTGGATTGGTTTGAAAGGACTTTTTAATGTTTATCAGAAATCAATGCTGTTGAAGACAAGGCAAGACTGTCTATAGGTCCTTCTGGAATTGCTGGAAGGACCGTCATCTCACAAGATCATCTAGATAGGAATGTTCTCCCTCCCCTGAGTTTCACCATCAGGTTTACTAACAGCTTGGAGAAGGCCCGCAAGGTCAGAGAGTCCAAACGGCAGAGCCCTGACTTGGTAGTAGGACTAGTCACAAGAGCATAGCAATAAAATTCTGACTTAAAGCACCCCTTATGATGTGCACATTCCATGAACGTTTTATTCGGATGTGGGGAGAGCATGTTATTTTTGAACGTGGTATGATACAAAAATAGCGACACTTTCATATGAACCATTTTCTCTGTCCTGTATACATTTGATGGCATTGTAAGTCTTGCAGTTGTGTTAGCATAGTGTCTATAACACTTTCCACTCTGGTATCTTGACAGGTTACTCTTTTGCCTGACTTGTACAAGGAGCGAGCAACCAGTGAGAAAGGTAGAACCCTGACAAGAAGCCATGGGGAAAATTTAACCTTTTCCTCCCCAACCCTCTCAATAGGTTTTTTGGGTTTTTTTCCTTAACTAGCCACCATGACCTCATGGAATTCATCCATCTCACCAGTTTGATATCAGGAAAACTATCAAATGGAACTCATTGTGGGATGACTTGCAAATAGAAATCAAGTCAGTCTCTTTATCTCTTAAACAAGCACAGAGGTTCATTCCACTATAAACATCTCTAGAAAGTATGCCAGCTTCAGAAATTAGGGTGCAGGTGAAAGAAAATGTAAAAGGAGAGATTTCTAACTTTAAAAACTACATGCAGTTGTGTTCCAGGCTGTGTGGCTGTGGTCTGGTAGTTTTTGCTCCAGGCCAATCTCTGTTCTGGAATTCCGGACTGCAGGAGCCCACCAGAATGCAGTAGCAGTCAAGAGGGATTTCACCTTCTCTATTAAGATACGAAAACGTATCCAGGGCTCATTCCGCACATGCAGAATAATGCACTTTCAAACTGCTTTCAAGGCTCTTTGAAGCTGTGCGGAATAGCAAAATCCACTTGCAAACAGTTGTGAAAGTGGTTTGAAAATGCATTATTCTGCGTGTGCGGAAGGGGCCCAGGAGTTATGAGGTTTTCCAAGCTTGACTGTCTCCATCACCAATTCATTTCCTTATATGTTGGCCCTTCTTGACACAAAAAGGTTTTTCCTAGTCTCATCTGTATTAGGAATGTAGATGGCAATCTCTCTTGCTGACACAGCTAGTTTGCCAGCCTGATACCGATATATTGATGATTCCAAGTCCACCTAAGAAGAGAAAAGCAGACAGGTCAGACTCCAGGCTGCAAGGATAATGTGCAAAATTCAAGTGAAGCAGGAAGTAGAGAAGAAGAAGAAGTGTTTGGATTTATACCCTTCTCTCCTGTAAGGAGACTCAAGGTGGCTTACAAGCTCTTTTCCCTTCCTCTCCCCACAACAGATAATGTGTGAGGTAGGTGGGGCTGAGAGAGTTCAAAAGAACTATGACTAGCCCAAGATCACCCAGCAGGAATGTATGAGTGCAGAACCACATCTGGTTCACCAGATATGCCTCTGCCACTCAGGTGGAGGAGTGACGAATAAAACCCGGTTCTCCAGTTTAGAATCCACCTGCTCTTAACTACTCACCCCCATATATTTCCATGGTATAATTTTATATGAGTGAAGTGGAGGTGCCATAGTATGATTTTAAGTTCAAATAGCTTGCTCCATATGACTTTTACTTCTCCTGCTGGAATATGGCAGGTATTTGTTTTCCTTGGGGAGCAATTTACCAGTTACTGAGATAGTTGCATGCACAGATAATTATCTAAATAAGCATCTCGCACTTTAACAGTCGTTAAGCACGTTAACAAGCAACTTTGTTTCTGAGAGAAGTGGCTCTTTTTGAGTATACCAATTTTCTTAACAGTATAATCTTGTCGGGGTGAAAAGTTCTTACTGGTGCTGTTGTTCTAGGCTAGGGAGACTCAGTGCAGAAAATAGATCTTTTTCTTTGCAGTGTGTTGCATTGTGGCTTGAGAATAAATATTGATGCAAGGCTCCTCCTGCTCTGTGGGAGCTGGCCTTTGCTCCACTGTCTTGCAACCACCCTTGGAGGGAAGCCTTCAGGGGTTGCTTCATTTGGTTCCTCCACCTCCATGATGGATATACCCCACAGCAACTTGAAATATAGACAACTGCTTCCTCTCAAGCCTATTTCTGAAGTCTCCTATTCATTCATTCATTCATTCATTCATTCATTCATTCATTCATTCATTCATTCATTCATTCATTCATTCATTCATTCATTCATTCATTCCCTCCTCCCATCTATCCCTGCCAATTCCAGTAAGATGCCTGAGCTGCCTTCCAGCCTTTCCCTTTCCCTATTGGTTTTGCCAGCCCTGAACGCATCAATACTTGCCTCCTGATACACCCCAACATCCTTCTTGCCCTACCTCCTACCACCAGAAGAAGAACTAGTAGTAGTAGTTTGGATTTATACCTCACTTTTCTCTCCTGTAAAGAGACTCAAAGTGGCTTACAAGCTCCTTTCCGTTCCTCTCCCCACAACAGACACCTTGTCAGGTAGGTGGGGCTGAGAGAGTTCCGAAGAACTGTGACTATCCCAAGGTCACTCAGCAGGAATGTAGGAGTGCGAAAACACATCTGGTTCACCAGATAAGCCTCTGCCACTCAGGTGGAGGAGTGGGGAATCACACCTGGTTCTCCAGATTAGAATCCACCTGCTCTTAACCACTACACTACGCTGGCTCCCAGAGGTCTCTGTTGAATGCTGGTGGTGAATGAGGGTGCTGCCGCCTGTCCTGGCTGCATCTTTGTAGCCAGCCCCCGCTCCGGGGTCCTTCCCCTTCCAACATTGCTTCCTGGTCAGTTGAAGACATCTCCTGGTCCTTCTGGCCATGGTGAGGCTGCAGTTGCTTCCGTGGCCTGCCCATGTTTGCTTTTGCCTTTGCTTGCTGGCTTAGAGACCACAGTCCTTGCTAGTGAGTAACTGTGCTCCCTCCTTTCCTCTGTTAACTGCAAGGGATCCTGGGCAGGATTGAAAGTGGCTGCTTGTGTGTGGAGCAAGTCTGGGCTCAGAAGCAAGATCTCATTGAAAAAGAACACAAGAAGGTCACTAAATACCACAATTTGAGCATCAAGATTTAGTGACTATGGCACAAACAAGCTGAGATTGTCCCAGCGGTAATCAGCACCCTGGGCGCCATTCCAAAAACTCTAGGACAACACTTGAAACATCCTCAAATTGACAAAATCAACATCAGTCATATTCAGTAGGCAGCCCTCCTGGGATCCACACAAACGTTACATCGACACTTTACAATGCCCTAGGCCTCTGGTAAAGCTCGAATTGTAATGAAAGGCCAACAACTAAAGAACTGGCAGCTGTGATAGCAACAGGGCCGGACTAATGAGTGAAAGTAAACACATGCCTTTTCTAATGTTGCTGAACTTACAATAAAGGCTGTTTCTGCACAGCCTAAAAACAGCGCCCTAGGGACGGTAAAAACACCGTCTCTGGGGTGCTGTTCACACAGCTGGTGCGGCTGTATTGCAGCAGTGCCATGCTCGCCCCCCCCCAACTGGCACGAAGACGCCGCTTTTGAACCTTGCTCCCTGAGTGAGCTTTTTCAAAAGCGGTGTCTTCCTGCCAGCGCGGTGCGAAGCGCGCCGGTGTGAGGGCGCCGCTTTTGGCCCCTCCGGCTTCCCATTTACTTATCTCTCCTCCCTGAACAACTCTAGATGGCTGGAGGGTCGGAGGGCAGCGTGGGCGTGTCGCCACAGCCATCTAGAGCTGTGTAGGGAGGAGAGGTGGAGCCGCCTCCGTGTGGAGCCGCCTCTGTGGGTTGCAGCAGCTTCAGGGCTGCCCACACGTTACCATGTGAGTGGTCCCGAAGCTTCACAGGTGGAGAGCCATTTCCTACCACTGTGCAGAAATGGCCAAAGAAAGGAATGATGCAAGATCAGGCCCTGCCCCCTTCACAGTGCATTGCAGAGGATTTAGTAGAGGGAGGGAGTGAAACCCTATCTTTTATCTGGGAGAGCAGATTTGGAGGGATTCTGTGCTTCCTCTGTTGCTACTACATCATGCATTTTCAGCCTGGTTTGTAGTATTGCAGAAAAGCTGATAAAGCTTTATCTCCATCCTTCCAGAAAACCTTAGTTTACCAGCACTTCTTAATTAACTGGTGGAATGGTTGTGCTGCATGAGATAATTCTTCTCTCTGGAGGCCACCCTTTGTCATCCTGATTCTTGCACCGTGTGCGTTTAATGTTTGTTCTCAATAGTGACAGTTCCTTATATGAGGGATTTCATGGTTTATTTTTGGACAACACACTGGCACATATACTGGCTCCTGTAGAATTTGAGGAGAGTCCTTGTAGTTCGGAATACAAAGAGCTGGAACAAAATCTGAGAAACTTGCTAGTTGCAGTAGCTTCTGTTTTATCTATGCAAGTCTCTCGTTTACTCAAACATTTATATTCTTCCGTATCTGCTGAAACTCATGGTGGTTAGCAATGCATACCACAAAAGCTCAGAAATCAACAGAGTTTTGTTGTTTTTTTAAAGTAGACAGATCTACTGAAAGTTAACTTTCTATCAAATGCTCTCTGGAATACAATAGTTTTACATGCCTTCTTACAGGTAGCTGCCAAAAGTGCCCTCTCCACACCCACTCTGGTAGGCCATTCCAAAGGACTGGATTCACCATGGGAAAAACCCATGGACTTGTTGTTGCCATAATGAAGGGCAAATGTTGTGAGGATGATTGAAATAAAGCCTGCAAAGGAACTTGCACAATACGCCGCACAATATGAAACATATTTTCTCATTTCCCACTGATTTCGATGAGGTTTGTTTCCAAGTAAGTAACTGGAAATGATTGAATGACTCCCGTGTGTGTATGCTTGTGAAAAGACACAACCACACAATTTACTCACAGGTGATACTGTGTGCTGAAAACTAATTTTTGGATAACTTTAGGATGCAGCATTTTCTAGATGCACAGTACCGGGGCAAATTATTCCAGTGAAATATTTTCACATGCTCAAATTGGTCACTTCAGGAACGATCTCATCAAGCAGAGCAGCTCCCTCACTACAATCTGTTGACAGTCAGCCCTCGACACAAGCTTTTTCCTCCACAAAGCTAGGGTCCATCTTTCTACCTAATCAGGTCCCCCAAGGCAGTGGAACTCAATGGTGGGAGAGGAGAAACTACATGTGAGTGATTGCTTCCTTTTATGGGCTGCTTATGGACTTTCCACAGGGCATCTGGCAACTGCCCCAATGTTCCCTCACACATCTGCCTTTTCTGCCCTTATTCATTCCATATTTTCTGGGGAGTTAAGCAGCCATCCCCCCCCCCTCCTGGTTGCTACCGCTGTTTCCTGTTCCTTTGCCAGGGCCACCCCACTTCCTCTAGGCTGCCCTGTCATTGCTCCCCCTGTTCCTGCCATAGCCTTCTCCCCTTACAGCCACAGTTGCTGCCTCCCTTCCACGTGGGGCTCCCACCTGCTCCCTCAACACCCATCTGCTCAGCAAGGCCATGGCTGCCGAGCTGTTGCCGCCTCCTCATAGGGACTGTGGCTACCCCATCCAAATCCATTGCTACCCCATCCGAGCTCCCACCCCTTGCACTTCCCTGCTTGGCCAGGGAGCAGTGCTGCCTCCACCTTGTATCCTGACCTCTGGAGCCCTCCCCTGCAATGGTTGTAGTACCACTGGCCCTCTGTGTGGGAGAACTGGCATTCTCTGAACTATATCTCGCAAACTCCTAAAAGTAGTGAGTTGTTGCCAATATGGCTTGCCATTTATTTAGTGGGATGCTTGTTTTGACCCAGAGAGCTAACTTCACAGAATGGATCTTTGCTATTTCCTTCTTTCTGTAGCCTCCTGTTCTGTTTTTGAGGTACAGGGACCCTTGGGGAAGGAGAAAGGAAGAAATGCCCCCGTTTGCAAGCAGAAGTTACCTTCTGGAGATTTGGATCAAGACTTATATCCTGATTGTAGTGATTTTGTTTATGTCATTTGTAGTCCACCTTTCTCACTGCTGCCCTATCCCCATTTTGCTGGGGTGTTTCTGTCTGCCAACCAGATGAGCATCCTCAAGCATTGGAAAGAGTTATCAGGAGTTTGCCTGTCATTGAGGGCACCTGGTAAGCCTGACAGCCCCACCCAAAACACTAACTCTACACATTTGCACCTGACCAGGGCCCTACACCCTAAAACCAACCCACCCACCCACCGAGCAAATTATTTTCTGTTATTTCTCCTTCCTCTTCCCCCTGTTTTTTAAAAACCCACTCATCTCTTCCTCTTACAATTCACTGCCACCTTCTATTGGGGCTGCCTATACTCCCCCTTCTAACCACTTCTTCTTATCCTTGGCAGACATTAATTTTTCCCAGCATTGCCTTGCCTAAGCATGGCTCTGGTAATCTCATCAGCCACCTGTCTTGGGAACGCCCTCTTCTCTCTCCTCCTGTTGGTTCTACCTTTGCATGTCTTGCTGTTTGACAAGGAAGACTTTCTTGGGATCACCTTTAGTAACATTTATTCATACGTAGAGTCAAAGATCTTAAGAGGCAAATTGGGTTGAAGGATAAGATTTGTAGTTTGGGGGTTCTCACTGGAAGACTCTTTTAGTCCCAGCATCAGTGCATCTTGAATCAAGATACTTAATCCTACTGGGTCAGACTAAACTTCTTGGCTTCCCTCTTTTCATTCTCCTGCCTGAAGGCCTCCTGATAGCTTAAATGATGATAATTCTCATTTACTGGCCCATATGCCTGCAATGCCCCCTCCCCAACACTTTTGGGACATCATTTGTTTCTTTTACTTCCACCTCACGTTTTCCATAGAGCCTCTGGGTCGTGGTCATCATGTTGTACTGAAATTCACTCTGGACATGTGAAACTGAACTAGAACCAGGGGGCATTCATTGAAAATACTGGGGAGAATTAGGACTAATAAATTAGGACTTCTTCACACAATGTGTGATTGGTGTTTGGAATATGCTGCCACAGGAGGTGGTGATGGCCACTAACCTGGATAGCTTTAAAAAGGGCTTGGACAGATTTATGGAGGAGAAGTCGATCTATGGCTACCAATCTTGATCCTCCTTGATCTCTGATTGTGAATGCCTTAGCAGACCAGGTGCTCAGGAGCAGCAGCAGCAGCAGAAGGCCATTGCTTTCATATCCTGCACGTGAGCTCCCAAAGGCACCTGGTGGGCCACTGCGAGTAGCAGAGTGCTGGACTAGATGGACTCTGGTCTGATCCAGCAGGCTAGTTCTTATGTTCTTAACTGTTCATATTCTTTATCATTTTTGCCTCTGTCATTCTCCCCACTTCCTGTAAATGTCATATACATGAGTGCAATACTAAAGCCAGTAGTGATGGAAACAGTGGTAGTATCATTTCTTGCTTAACAGTGCATTCGTAAATAGAAATACAACCTAAATAGACATACAATGGGTTTAGAAGGGTGTGATTGTGCTAGGGACTGTAGTTGCTTACACTGGATATGGATTTATTTCCCCTTCTGGGATATATACCTTTCACACTATTAGTATGTATTAGTAAGTATTTTTGCATACAGAATTCAGAACAAATTTTCTTACTGGATTACAATGAAGAGTTGGATGTTACCTTGTGTGAACTGTAGTACTGTATAACAAACAAGGATATTATACTCTCAGATGACAGTGTGAAAGGACATTAGTGAAATCAATATTCCATTAGAGATACAGACTCCATTAACTATACATCAATGTGACAGATTGTTTTCCATCAGTGCTGACATCACACTTGTGTGTATGTTTTCCTGGATCTCCATGAGATAGCTGTTCTACTCACTTTGATCTTTGTCATGGTGGTGTCTTAGAGTGAGGTATTCATGTGTGTAAACTTGACTTGCTCTGGTCCTCGATCCCGGATTATTTCTACATCATTTCTCACTGCATATTACGACTTATAGACACAGTTGAGCTCTCGGTAGTTAAAAATATTACAGAAGCATTGCTGTAATCCGTAGGGTGAGATGTCTTATCAAATTAATCAAAGATGTAGAAGTCTTTAGAAAAACAAAGCACGGTGCGTAGAACAAAAAATCAACTGCAATATAGTTTCTCACTTTTGATGGGGTATGTTTTCTAGGGGAAGATATTCCTCCCCACAATTAATGTAATATTGGGCTGCATTAACTAGATTTCCCTGGATTAAACGTCAACCCTGATCTTGTCCATTTTCAAGTTACTGTTGTAAATAAGCAAATACATGTATTCTCTAGGTACTGTTGACAGTTTTTAATACAGAGATTATGCCTATACCTTTTAATGTTCCTAGGCAATATGAAATTATGCAGACAAACCTTCATATCTTGCTTTTCCAGAACCATTCTTCCTTACCCCTTCCCTGGCCTGCTTTGGAGTAAAATGTGAGTACTTCAGCATTTGAAGTAGAGAAATGGTATGGAAAATGTTGGGTTGGGAGGTACAACAGCTACATTCTCATTCATTGCTCCAGAACACTGAAACAATCTGCAAGGTTATAACCTGGTATTTTCATAAAGAGATCAAAGAAAGCTTGGAGGAGATAATATAAATAACAAAAAAAATAGATTGTTGATATTTGATGTGGGAATTCAACAAGAAGAAAGTATAAAATCTAAGAGTCTCACAAGGAGCTAGAAGGAATAACTTCTTATAAACATAATAAAGGTCACATACAAAGATTTTTAAAAACATCTTAATTATTGTCATGAGAACAACATAAGACTCTAAAGCAGGCCAAAGATCTGAAGTGCTATTTTCATAACTTGTCATGAATCATAAGCTATTGAAAAGCAAAGCTAATTCAGTTAGGAAAGGGTTAAGACTATTTTGCTGATTTGCTGAAACTGGTGCCAGGCTACTGCTGTGTGATGTAAAGGAAAAGGCAATTGCTCTCCGGGGAAATGTGGGATCTGGGCTATAGACTGAGCAGTCCTGAGGGAGGAATTTGATGATAGCCATGGTAGAGCACAGGGGTCTGAAATGACCTATCACTTGTTTTATTAACAAAGCACATCCACAGAAATTGGGTGAATTAATAGACTGAATCCACACAGAAGGCTGGGGAAAGGTATCTTAACTGTGTCTAGGTGAACAGCAGACATGGCAGAAGGTGAGAGTGTCCTTGCATATCTCATTCAAGCCAAGATAGACCAAGCAAAATTTATGCAAATAACAATTGCTAGGGACAAAGGGTGAATATAAAAAAATTGCATATATTTCTTAAAAGTAGCACTAGCAGTAAATTGCCATATCTAATTAAGCTGTTCGAAAATGCTAGGCAACGTTGAGCAAGTCATCATCTATTATTGTTTCCCTGTAGGGCTTTTGGCTTCTTTGTTTTTTTAAAGAAAAGGAAATTATGCTAAATATTCTTACCTAGTATCTAGTACTTTACAAAACAGTGCCCTGTTGAAAGGTCCACACTGTAACTATCAATAGAAAACAGGGATGACTCTCAAACATGAAGAAATGTAAACTATTCTATTAATTTGGTGTCAGGTGGAGATGATTCTACTTTCTCACGCTTCTGGTACACGACCACCCTGATTATATTTCCTGGCGTGTTTGTTTTGAGGGGTTTGATCACTTGGGCTGTTTTTTCTAGCTTTTAAAATAATATTTGTCTGTTTTCTTGGTTATGTATATCCTCGTTTTGTTTAGCATCAGTTCTACGTGTTTGTTCCATGGCGAGACAGAAAATAGAATAGAAACAGGCAGATAGAATAGAGAGAAGTAAGCTGGATGCCTGAGTATGGAGTTTAAAAAAAAAAAAGGATGAAATCCATGTACAATATCTTTTATTAGGAGCAACCAGATTGACAGAAAACATTGGGCATGCTTGCAGGGTTACAAGAACTCTTCACCAGGCTAGATGTTATACAGTTATGTTATACCATTTTAAAAGACAGAAGGGCTTTTTCAAGCTGTGTCTTCTGTGAGACACAAATTGACAATTAGCTAACTTTACTGCTGGGGTCTTGAGTTACAGCCTGTTTTATGGGAAGCTGCATTCACACCATGTTGTTCATTCTTTGCACTTTCATTGAAATACGGCACTCATCCCAAATCCATCCAGATCTTCTCAAATGCCAAAAGGGAAACACAATTCCCTTGCAGGCTGAGATCAATAAATAGTAATTTACAATATCTATATTGGGAAGGTGTGAGATAAATTTGTAGTGTCGTCTAAAATAATAGAGTCAAAGAAAACAAGGTGGTATTGCCTTGCTTTGAAAACACAGTTTTTAACCCAGATCTGTTTTCATTCTACCATCAATCCCCTCTATTTCTTTGCTGAATGTAGTCATCCTTGAAGTATGAAAAAGCTGCAGAGGCGTATTGGTCATATTGTACAGCCATATGGAACATGTGACAGATACTGAGTCCTGATACACATCAGAGGATGGGACAGGATCTGCTGGGAAAGTGTTCACATGATGTGCGCTGTTTTCTTTGTTTTTCCTCGTTTTTTTTGGTATGCTAATAAACATATCGGCCTGGGTTAAATGTTTCATCTTTATGAGCAAAACAAACTAATTCACAAATGATCCTGTAGGTCTGAAATAACTTTGAATGAAAAAAAGCTTTTAACTGACCTGCCACTGGTTAATCAAGAATAGAACAAAAACCTATAAACTTGCTTGATTTCTGTTAAAGTCCATAATTCCCCCTTCTGGTTAACCAGCTAATGTTTGTATGCATGTGTTAAGTAGTGCCCCCTGTTTTACCTGAAGAGCTTTCAGTTTAGATAGCTCACAGTTTACTTTTCATGATTGTACATGACTGAATTCAGATCTCAGAAACAAACTGAACCCAAACAAGGGGTATTTGTGAAGGAAACAAATTTCAGGCTCCAACATTCTTTGCCTGCAGCCTGTTCCTCTTGCACTCCAACATTGAAGACTTTCTAATTTGCCACATAAGTGGTTGTGATATATGAAGCAGGCATTTAAACAAATTGTATTGTAACAATCTCAGTCTGGCATGAGAGGACTAGAGGGAAGGGGGGAAATGTACAACAATGAAAGGACTTATAAATCTAATTCTTGGACAAAACAAAATTGGTCTATGGCAGGGGTAGGGAACCTTTAACACTCAAAGAGCCATTTGGGCCCGTTTTCCACAGGAAAAGAAAACACTTGGAGCCACAAATAATTTTTGACATTTAAAATAAAGATAACACTATATATATAGGGTTTTTTAAAAACCTTTTACTCCGCTCATTCTGAGAAGTGCATTGATGCGCCCGCCCTGCTGCCTGCAGGGCGGGCAATGATGAAGCCGGCGGCTCGGCCTCACCAGCCACTGGGAAAGCGCCCGCCCCGCTCCAGCGGGGCGGGCGAGAGGGGAAGCCCACGGCGCAGCCCAGGTGACCGTGGGCAGTTGGTGTGCCCGCCCTGCTGCCTGCAGGGCGGGCAAGGATGGGGCCGGCGGCTCAGCTTGTGGAGCCACAGTGCAAGGGCAGAAGAGCCGCATGCGGCTCTCGAGCCGCAGGTTCCCTACCCCTGGTCTATGGGAACAGAAAATAGCCTGAATATTATATTTGATATAAAAAGAATCTATTTAACTGAAGATTCAAGAGAATTCTTTCTTTCTGTCAAAGCTAGGGTAGCAAGGTACAAAGTAGGAAGATCTTATCATATCACTAAGGAATTTATAACATCCTGAAACAGGACTAAGGACTAAAAACAGCATCTCTCAGAGTCCAAAATACATCTTCAGTGAGATAGAGAAACGTAGTTAATAAATACAGGTGTCAAATACAAATGTTTAAAGGTTAGAAGACAGGTAAAATCTAATGAGATAATTAAAATCTGTTTTTCTATATTTTAATGAACTCTGAAATGATAATGAAATATATGAAAAGTATATATAACATGTATTATATTTGAATCACATAGTATAAGAATGGCTATAATCATTTTAACTGTTTTTAGTGGATAAGAAGTATGTGAAATCATTTAATCCTGGAAGAGGTTACTTTGGACCGTAGCCCTCTTCAGGAATGTTGGAAACTGGTTCACTTGATTAAAAGGTTGAAAATAGTTTTATTGCCTGACCTATGGAAGGGGCAAACAAACTAGCATAGCGAAATTTGTGTTTGTGTTAAACTGTTAGACTAGCAAAATTTGATTTTAAGGTGTAGGGTATATATGTAAGAAAATTATGACATGTGCATTTTTGAAGGTATAAGAACCAAGATCTGTGTCTGGTAAATTGTGACTCTAGCATAGAGCATCCTGTACAGAGATTAAATCTGAACAGTAAAAATACTCTTTAAAACTGAAGTTTTTGGAAATTTTCTTTTTGTATTTTAAATGTGAGTGATCTGGGCCAAAAAGGGGTTCTGGCCCAACCGGTCATCTCAGTACAACTGATGGCTTTTAGCTTAGTTTCACATTTGTTTCACAGCAGGAGTGAAGTCCATGAAGAGATGTATAAGTGGTACTCAGCAATGTAGAGTGTATCTTCTTCTGAATTCTGAGCCCTTAGGGGAAGGGCGGGTTATAAATTAATAATAATAATAATAATAATAATAATAATAATAATAATAATAATAATAATAATAATAATAATAATAATAATAATAATGTTGAATAATGTATGTAGTAAAATTTTAGCGTTTGG
Organism: Sphaerodactylus townsendi; assembly: GCF_021028975.2. Taxonomy (NCBI): domain Eukaryota; kingdom Metazoa; phylum Chordata; class Lepidosauria; order Squamata; family Sphaerodactylidae; genus Sphaerodactylus; species Sphaerodactylus townsendi. The sequence goes on from NC_059430.1 coordinate 26,953,401, forward strand.
GTGGGTCATTCCTGACAGTAAGACCCCTGTAGTGTGGAACAGTAAGCTGCAGTCCTGCAGTCAAAGCTCTGCTCATGACCTGAGTTAGATCCTGATGGAAGTCAGTTTCAGGTAGGGTTAGGGTTAGGTTGACTCAGTTTTCCATCCTTCCAAGATTGGTAAAATGAGTATCAGGCTTGCTGCGTGTAAAATGTAGATGACTGGGGAAGGCAATGGCTAAACGAAGTCTGCCTAGCAAACATTGTGATTTGATGTCACCACATTGGTTAGTATTGACCTGGTGTTTGCACGTTAAATTAATACAAAACATTTTCATCCTAATTTGAAAATGAAGGAAGAGGGTCTAAAATGGGGTGCTGTCTGGTTTCCGGGCTGTCTGGCTGTGTTCTAGCAGCATTCTCTCCTGACGTTTCGCCTGCATCTGTGGCTGGCATCTTCAGAGAATCTGCCAGCCACAGATCCAGGCGAAACATCAGGAGAGAATGCTGCTAGAACACGGCCATACAGCCCGGAAACCAGACAGCACCCCAGTGATTCCGGCCGTGAAAGCCTTCGGCTCTAAAATGCTTTGTGACTTTTGATGGTCATGTGTATAAAGAAGCATGATGATTTATTTACAGACAGAAACTCTCTAGCATGTGGCAATTTCATTTTCTTTTTAAAACATGACTGAAAGTTGTTTACAAAACATAAGTTCATTTTCTGTAACTATTTTTGTAACAGCTCTGAAGGGGAATATAAATGGATTCAACATTCAGCATTATAGATTTCTCTCTTTCCCCTTTGCCTGGTATAAAAGACAAGCTGCCCTAGTTGATTTCAACTCTCCCTTTATCTACTTATAAGAGACAGCTAGTCTGCCTTCTGACCTTTATGGCATGTATACTCTTCCTCCCATTTCCTGTGTCTCTTTGTTCTAGCCTTCAGTGCCTATATGTTGAAGATCCCTTACTTAAAGTTAAGCATCATAGTAGTCCTAAAACATAGTTAGGAATAAGTCTTATAGATAAGCTAGCCGTTGGTTGCTGACAACTGGGAGACAGTACTGTTGGGAGAATAGGTACAACAATTGGACTGTGATACACTGATGGGAAGTAACTGGTCCTCCTTTGTTAATGTACTGATGATGTCAAACTATCTATCTATATTGTGTGGAGACAAAGGAGCCTGTCATGGGCTCATTACACATAGAACATTTACCTTGGGGCTGTTCAGGGGATCTTCAGTGTGCAGAGGGCTTGCAGAGGGGCCTCCTTGTGTTTTTCTGTTTATATGTGAGGAGCCATTCTCTGCCTGACCCGAAGCTAGCTTGCTGGTCTCAGTGGGCCTCTGTACCTTTTCTTGGTTCTCTTAATTCCACCCATCAATTTCTCTCATAGGCACAAATCTAATCACACCCATAGCTGCAAGTTAAGGGGCTTTGTTAAAGCCCTTTAAATTGCATTTATATCGATATACCTGAGATAGCAAGGATATTGATATCGTAGTTCCTTTCCCAACATAACCTCCCCCAAAAGAATGAGGCAAAGTCGTTCCATGGACCACATGCTGCTGAAGAAGGGGACTATGTGCTAGATCAGTGGTGGCGAACCTTTGGCACTCCAGATGTTATGGACTACAATTCCCATCAGCCCCTTCCAGCGTGGCCAATTGGCCACGCTGGTGGGGGGGGGGGTGGGGGGGGGGGGGGGTGGGGGGGAGGGGGGGTTGAAGGGGGGGGGGGGGGGGAGGGGGGGGGGGGGGTGGGGGGGGGGGGGGGTGGGGGGGAGGGGGGGGTGGGGGTGGGGTGGGGGGGGGGGGGGGGGGGTGGGGGGGGGTGGGTGGGGGGGGTGGTGGGGGTTGGGGGTGGTGGGGGTCTTGGGCCGGGGGGGTGGGGGGGGGGGGGGGTGGGGGGGGGGGGGTGTGGGGGGGGTGGGGGGTGGGGCGGGGGGGGGGTGGGGGGGGGGGGGGGTGGGGGGGGGGGGGGGTGGGGGGGGGGGGGGGTGGGGGGGGGGGGGGGTGGGGGGGGGGGGGGGTGGGGGGGGGGGGGGGTGGGGGGGGGGGGGGGTGGGGGGGGGGGGGGGTGGGGGGGGGGGGGGGTGGGGGGGGGGGGGGGTGGGGGGGGGGGGGGGTGGGGGGGGGGGGGGGTGGGGGGGGGGGGGGGTGGGGGGGGGGGGGGGTGGGGGGGGGGGGGGGTGGGGGGGGGGGGGGGTGGGGGGGGGGGGGGGTGGGGGGGGGGGGGGGTGGGGGGGGGGGGGGGTGGGGGGGGGGGGGGGTGGGGGGGGGGGGGGGTGGGGGGGGGGGGGGGTGGGGGGGGGGGGGGGTGGGGGGGGGGGGGGGTGGGGGGGGGGGGGGGTGGGGGGGGGGGGGGGTGGGGGGGGGGGGGGGTGGGGGGGGGGGGGGGTGGGGGGGGGGGGGGGTGGGGGGGGGGGGGGGTGGGGGGGGGGGGGGGTGGGGGGGGGGGGGGGTGGGGGGGGGGGGGGGTGGGGGGGGGGGGGGGTGGGGGGGGGGGGGGGTGGGGGGGGGGGGGGGTGGGGGGGGGGGGGGGTGGGGGGGGGGGGGGGTGGGGGGGGGGGGGGGTGGGGGGGGGGGGGGGTGGGGGGGGGGGGGGGTGGGGGGGGGGGGGGGTGGGGGGGGGGGGGGGTGGGGGGGGGGGGGGGTGGGGGGGGGGGGGGGTGGGGGGGGGGGGGGGTGGGGGGGGGGGGGGGTGGGGGGGGGGGGGGGTGGGGGGGGGGGGGGGTGGGGGGGGGGGGGGGTGGGGGGGGGGGGGGGTGGGGGGGGGGGGGGGTGGGGGGGGGGGGGGGTGGGGGGGGGGGGGGGTGGGGGGGGGGGGGGGTGGGGGGGGGGGGGGGTGGGGGGGGGGGGGGGTGGGGGGGGGGGGGGGTGGGGGGGGGGGGGGGTGGGGGGGGGGGGGGGTGGGGGGGGGGGGGGGTGGGGGGGGGGGGGGGTGGGGGGGGGGGGGGGTGGGGGGGGGGGGGGGTGGGGGGGGGGGGGGGTGGGGGGGGGGGGGGGTGGGGGGGGGGGGGGGTGGGGGGGGGGGGGGGTGGGGGGGGGGGGGGGTGGGGGGGGGGGGGGGTGGGGGGGGGGGGGGGTGGGGGGGGGGGGGGGTGGGGGGGGGGGGGGGTGGGGGGGGGGGGGGGTGGGGGGGGGGGGGGGTGGGGGGGGGGGGGGGTGGGGGGGGGGGGGGGTGGGGGGGGGGGGGGGTGGGGGGGGGGGGGGGTGGGGGGGGGGGGGGGTGGGGGGGGGGGGGGGTGGGGGGGGGGGGGGGTGGGGGGGGGGGGGGGTGGGGGGGGGGGGGGGTGGGGGGGGGGGGGGGTGGGGGGGGGGGGGGGTGGGGGGGGGGGGGGGTGGGGGGGGGGGGGGGTGGGGGGGGGGGGGGGTGGGGGGGGGGGGGGGTGGGGGGGGGGGGGGGTGGGGGGGGGGGGGGGTGGGGGGGGGGGGGGGTGGGGGGGGGGGGGGGTGGGGGGGGGGGGGGGTGGGGGGGGGGGGGGGTGGGGGGGGGGGGGGGTGGGGGGGGGGGGGGGTGGGGGGGGGGGGGGGTGGGGGGGGGGGGGGGTGGGGGGGGGGGGGGGTGGGGGGGGGGGGGGGTGGGGGGGGGGGGGGGTGGGGGGGGGGGGGGGTGGGGGGGGGGGGGGGTGGGGGGGGGGGGGGGTGGGGGGGGGGGGGGGTGGGGGGGGGGGGGGGTGGGGGGGGGGGGGGGTGGGGGGGGGGGGGGGTGGGGGGGGGGGGGGGTGGGGGGGGGGGGGGGTGGGGGGGGGGGGGGGTGGGGGGGGGGGGGGGTGGGGGGGGGGGGGGGTGGGGGGGGGGGGGGGTGGGGGGGGGGGGGGGTGGGGGGGGGGGGGGGTGGGGGGGGGGGGGGGTGGGGGGGGGGGGGGGTGGGGGGGGGGGGGGGTGGGGGGGGGGGGGGGTGGGGGGGGGGGGGGGTGGGGGGGGGGGGGGGTGGGGGGGGGGGGGGGTGGGGGGGGGGGGGGGTGGGGGGGGGGGGGGGTGGGGGGGGGGGGGGGTGGGGGGGGGGGGGGGTGGGGGGGGGGGGGGGTGGGGGGGGGGGGGGGTGGGGGGGGGGGGGGGTGGGGGGGGGGGGGGGTGGGGGGGGGGGGGGGTGGGGGGGGGGGGGGGTGGGGGGGGGGGGGGGTGGGGGGGGGGGGGGGTGGGGGGGGGGGGGGGTGGGGGGGGGGGGGGGTGGGGGGGGGGGGGGGTGGGGGGGGGGGGGGGTGGGGGGGGGGGGGGGTGGGGGGGGGGGGGGGTGGGGGGGGGGGGGGGTGGGGGGGGGGGGGGGTGGGGGGGGGGGGGGGTGGGGGGGGGGGGGGGTGGGGGGGGGGGGGGGTGGGGGGGGGGGGGGGTGGGGGGGGGGGGGGGTGGGGGGGGGGGGGGGTGGGGGGGGGGGGGGGTGGGGGGGGGGGGGGGTGGGGGGGGGGGGGGGTGGGGGGGGGGGGGGGTGGGGGGGGGGGGGGGTGGGGGGGGGGGGGGGTGGGGGGGGGGGGGGGTGGGGGGGGGGGGGGGTGGGGGGGGGGGGGGGTGGGGGGGGGGGGGGGTGGGGGGGGGGGGGGGTGGGGGGGGGGGGGGGTGGGGGGGGGGGGGGGTGGGGGGGGGGGGGGGTGGGGGGGGGGGGGGGTGGGGGGGGGGGGGGGTGGGGGGGGGGGGGGGTGGGGGGGGGGGGGGGTGGGGGGGGGGGGGGGTGGGGGGGGGGGGGGGTGGGGGGGGGGGGGGGTGGGGGGGGGGGGGGGTGGGGGGGGGGGGGGGTGGGGGGGGGGGGGGGTGGGGGGGGGGGGGGGTGGGGGGGGGGGGGGGTGGGGGGGGGGGGGGGTGGGGGGGGGGGGGGGTGGGGGGGGGGGGGGGTGGGGGGGGGGGGGGGTGGGGGGGGGGGGGGGTGGGGGGGGGGGGGGGTGGGGGGGGGGGGGGGTGGGGGGGGGGGGGGGTGGGGGGGGGGGGGGGTGGGGGGGGGGGGGGGTGGGGGGGGGGGGGGGTGGGGGGGGGGGGGGGTGGGGGGGGGGGGGGGTGGGGGGGGGGGGGGGTGGGGGGGGGGGGGGGTGGGGGGGGGGGGGGGTGGGGGGGGGGGGGGGTGGGGGGGGGGGGGGGTGGGGGGGGGGGGGGGTGGGGGGGGGGGGGGGTGGGGGGGGGGGGGGGTGGGGGGGGGGGGGGGTGGGGGGGGGGGGGGGTGGGGGGGGGGGGGGGTGGGGGGGGGGGGGGGTGGGGGGGGGGGGGGGTGGGGGGGGGGGGGGGTGGGGGGGGGGGGGGGTGGGGGGGGGGGGGGGTGGGGGGGGGGGGGGGTGGGGGGGGGGGGGGGTGGGGGGGGGGGGGGGTGGGGGGGGGGGGGGGTGGGGGGGGGGGGGGGTGGGGGGGGGGGGGGGTGGGGGGGGGGGGGGGTGGGGGGGGGGGGGGGTGGGGGGGGGGGGGGGTGGGGGGGGGGGGGGGTGGGGGGGGGGGGGGGTGGGGGGGGGGGGGGGTGGGGGGGGGGGGGGGTGGGGGGGGGGGGGGGTGGGGGGGGGGGGGGGTGGGGGGGGGGGGGGGTGGGGGGGGGGGGGGGTGGGGGGGGGGGGGGGTGGGGGGGGGGGGGGGTGGGGGGGGGGGGGGGTGGGGGGGGGGGGGGGTGGGGGGGGGGGGGGGTGGGGGGGGGGGGGGGTGGGGGGGGGGGGGGGTGGGGGGGGGGGGGGGTGGGGGGGGGGGGGGGTGGGGGGGGGGGGGGGTGGGGGGGGGGGGGGGTGGGGGGGGGGGGGGGTGGGGGGGGGGGGGGGTGGGGGGGGGGGGGGGTGGGGGGGGGGGGGGGTGGGGGGGGGGGGGGGTGGGGGGGGGGGGGGGTGGGGGGGGGGGGGGGTGGGGGGGGGGGGGGGTGGGGGGGGGGGGGGGTGGGGGGGGGGGGGGGTGGGGGGGGGGGGGGGTGGGGGGGGGGGGGGGTGGGGGGGGGGGGGGGTGGGGGGGGGGGGGGGTGGGGGGGGGGGGGGGTGGGGGGGGGGGGGGGTGGGGGGGGGGGGGGGTGGGGGGGGGGGGGGGTGGGGGGGGGGGGGGGTGGGGGGGGGGGGGGGTGGGGGGGGGGGGGGGTGGGGGGGGGGGGGGGTGGGGGGGGGGGGGGGTGGGGGGGGGGGGGGGTGGGGGGGGGGGGGGGTGGGGGGGGGGGGGGGTGGGGGGGGGGGGGGGTGGGGGGGGGGGGGGGTGGGGGGGGGGGGGGGTGGGGGGGGGGGGGGGTGGGGGGGGGGGGGGGTGGGGGGGGGGGGGGGTGGGGGGGGGGGGGGGTGGGGGGGGGGGGGGGTGGGGGGGGGGGGGGGTGGGGGGGGGGGGGGGTGGGGGGGGGGGGGGGTGGGGGGGGGGGGGGGTGGGGGGGGGGGGGGGTGGGGGGGGGGGGGGGTGGGGGGGGGGGGGGGTGGGGGGGGGGGGGGGTGGGGGGGGGGGGGGGTGGGGGGGGGGGGGGGTGGGGGGGGGGGGGGGTGGGGGGGGGGGGGGGTGGGGGGGGGGGGGGGTGGGGGGGGGGGGGGGTGGGGGGGGGGGGGGGTGGGGGGGGGGGGGGGTGGGGGGGGGGGGGGGTGGGGGGGGGGGGGGGTGGGGGGGGGGGGGGGTGGGGGGGGGGGGGGGTGGGGGGGGGGGGGGGTGGGGGGGGGGGGGGGTGGGGGGGGGGGGGGGTGGGGGGGGGGGGGGGTGGGGGGGGGGGGGGGTGGGGGGGGGGGGGGGTGGGGGGGGGGGGGGGTGGGGGGGGGGGGGGGTGGGGGGGGGGGGGGGTGGGGGGGGGGGGGGGTGGGGGGGGGGGGGGGTGGGGGGGGGGGGGGGTGGGGGGGGGGGGGGGTGGGGGGGGGGGGGGGTGGGGGGGGGGGGGGGTGGGGGGGGGGGGGGGTGGGGGGGGGGGGGGGTGGGGGGGGGGGGGGGTGGGGGGGGGGGGGGGTGGGGGGGGGGGGGGGTGGGGGGGGGGGGGGGTGGGGGGGGGGGGGGGTGGGGGGGGGGGGGGGTGGGGGGGGGGGGGGGTGGGGGGGGGGGGGGGTGGGGGGGGGGGGGGGTGGGGGGGGGGGGGGGTGGGGGGGGGGGGGGGTGGGGGGGGGGGGGGGTGGGGGGGGGGGGGGGTGGGGGGGGGGGGGGGTGGGGGGGGGGGGGGGTGGGGGGGGGGGGGGGTGGGGGGGGGGGGGGGTGGGGGGGGGGGGGGGTGGGGGGGGGGGGGGGTGGGGGGGGGGGGGGGTGGGGGGGGGGGGGGGTGGGGGGGGGGGGGGGTGGGGGGGGGGGGGGGTGGGGGGGGGGGGGGGTGGGGGGGGGGGGGGGTGGGGGGGGGGGGGGGTGGGGGGGGGGGGGGGTGGGGGGGGGGGGGGGTGGGGGGGGGGGGGGGTGGGGGGGGGGGGGGGTGGGGGGGGGGGGGGGTGGGGGGGGGGGGGGGTGGGGGGGGGGGGGGGTGGGGGGGGGGGGGGGTGGGGGGGGGGGGGGGTGGGGGGGGGGGGGGGTGGGGGGGGGGGGGGGTGGGGGGGGGGGGGGGTGGGGGGGGGGGGGGGTGGGGGGGGGGGGGGGTGGGGGGGGGGGGGGGTGGGGGGGGGGGGGGGTGGGGGGGGGGGGGGGTGGGGGGGGGGGGGGGTGGGGGGGGGGGGGGGTGGGGGGGGGGGGGGGTGGGGGGGGGGGGGGGTGGGGGGGGGGGGGGGTGGGGGGGGGGGGGGGTGGGGGGGGGGGGGGGTGGGGGGGGGGGGGGGTGGGGGGGGGGGGGGGTGGGGGGGGGGGGGGGTGGGGGGGGGGGGGGGTGGGGGGGGGGGGGGGTGGGGGGGGGGGGGGGTGGGGGGGGGGGGGGGTGGGGGGGGGGGGGGGTGGGGGGGGGGGGGGGTGGGGGGGGGGGGGGGTGGGGGGGGGGGGGGGTGGGGGGGGGGGGGGGTGGGGGGGGGGGGGGGTGGGGGGGGGGGGGGGTGGGGGGGGGGGGGGGTGGGGGGGGGGGGGGGTGGGGGGGGGGGGGGGTGGGGGGGGGGGGGGGTGGGGGGGGGGGGGGGTGGGGGGGGGGGGGGGTGGGGGGGGGGGGGGGTGGGGGGGGGGGGGGGTGGGGGGGGGGGGGGGTGGGGGGGGGGGGGGGTGGGGGGGGGGGGGGGTGGGGGGGGGGGGGGGTGGGGGGGGGGGGGGGTGGGGGGGGGGGGGGGTGGGGGGGGGGGGGGGTGGGGGGGGGGGGGGGTGGGGGGGGGGGGGGGTGGGGGGGGGGGGGGGTGGGGGGGGGGGGGGGTGGGGGGGGGGGGGGGTGGGGGGGGGGGGGGGTGGGGGGGGGGGGGGGTGGGGGGGGGGGGGGGTGGGGGGGGGGGGGGGTGGGGGGGGGGGGGGGTGGGGGGGGGGGGGGGTGGGGGGGGGGGGGGGTGGGGGGGGGGGGGGGTGGGGGGGGGGGGGGGTGGGGGGGGGGGGGGGTGGGGGGGGGGGGGGGTGGGGGGGGGGGGGGGTGGGGGGGGGGGGGGGTGGGGGGGGGGGGGGGTGGGGGGGGGGGGGGGTGGGGGGGGGGGGGGGTGGGGGGGGGGGGGGGTGGGGGGGGGGGGGGGTGGGGGGGGGGGGGGGTGGGGGGGGGGGGGGGTGGGGGGGGGGGGGGGTGGGGGGGGGGGGGGGTGGGGGGGGGGGGGGGTGGGGGGGGGGGGGGGTGGGGGGGGGGGGGGGTGGGGGGGGGGGGGGGTGGGGGGGGGGGGGGGTGGGGGGGGGGGGGGGTGGGGGGGGGGGGGGGTGGGGGGGGGGGGGGGTGGGGGGGGGGGGGGGTGGGGGGGGGGGGGGGTGGGGGGGGGGGGGGGTGGGGGGGGGGGGGGGTGGGGGGGGGGGGGGGTGGGGGGGGGGGGGGGTGGGGGGGGGGGGGGGTGGGGGGGGGGGGGGGTGGGGGGGGGGGGGGGTGGGGGGGGGGGGGGGTGGGGGGGGGGGGGGGTGGGGGGGGGGGGGGGTGGGGGGGGGGGGGGGTGGGGGGGGGGGGGGGTGGGGGGGGGGGGGGGTGGGGGGGGGGGGGGGTGGGGGGGGGGGGGGGTGGGGGGGGGGGGGGGTGGGGGGGGGGGGGGGTGGGGGGGGGGGGGGGTGGGGGGGGGGGGGGGTGGGGGGGGGGGGGGGTGGGGGGGGGGGGGGGTGGGGGGGGGGGGGGGTGGGGGGGGGGGGGGGTGGGGGGGGGGGGGGGTGGGGGGGGGGGGGGGTGGGGGGGGGGGGGGGTGGGGGGGGGGGGGGGTGGGGGGGGGGGGGGGTGGGGGGGGGGGGGGGTGGGGGGGGGGGGGGGTGGGGGGGGGGGGGGGTGGGGGGGGGGGGGGGTGGGGGGGGGGGGGGGTGGGGGGGGGGGGGGGTGGGGGGGGGGGGGGGTGGGGGGGGGGGGGGGTGGGGGGGGGGGGGGGTGGGGGGGGGGGGGGGTGGGGGGGGGGGGGGGTGGGGGGGGGGGGGGGTGGGGGGGGGGGGGGGTGGGGGGGGGGGGGGGTGGGGGGGGGGGGGGGTGGGGGGGGGGGGGGGTGGGGGGGGGGGGGGGTGGGGGGGGGGGGGGGTGGGGGGGGGGGGGGGTGGGGGGGGGGGGGGGTGGGGGGGGGGGGGGGTGGGGGGGGGGGGGGGTGGGGGGGGGGGGGGGTGGGGGGGGGGGGGGGTGGGGGGGGGGGGGGGTGGGGGGGGGGGGGGGTGGGGGGGGGGGGGGGTGGGGGGGGGGGGGGGTGGGGGGGGGGGGGGGTGGGGGGGGGGGGGGGTGGGGGGGGGGGGGGGTGGGGGGGGGGGGGGGTGGGGGGGGGGGGGGGTGGGGGGGGGGGGGGGTGGGGGGGGGGGGGGGTGGGGGGGGGGGGGGGTGGGGGGGGGGGGGGGTGGGGGGGGGGGGGGGTGGGGGGGGGGGGGGGTGGGGGGGGGGGGGGGTGGGGGGGGGGGGGGGTGGGGGGGGGGGGGGGTGGGGGGGGGGGGGGGTGGGGGGGGGGGGGGGTGGGGGGGGGGGGGGGTGGGGGGGGGGGGGGGTGGGGGGGGGGGGGGGTGGGGGGGGGGGGGGGTGGGGGGGGGGGGGGGTGGGGGGGGGGGGGGGTGGGGGGGGGGGGGGGTGGGGGGGGGGGGGGGTGGGGGGGGGGGGGGGTGGGGGGGGGGGGGGGTGGGGGGGGGGGGGGGTGGGGGGGGGGGGGGGTGGGGGGGGGGGGGGGTGGGGGGGGGGGGGGGTGGGGGGGGGGGGGGGTGGGGGGGGGGGGGGGTGGGGGGGGGGGGGGGTGGGGGGGGGGGGGGGTGGGGGGGGGGGGGGGTGGGGGGGGGGGGGGGTGGGGGGGGGGGGGGGTGGGGGGGGGGGGGGGTGGGGGGGGGGGGGGGTGGGGGGGGGGGGGGGTGGGGGGGGGGGGGGGTGGGGGGGGGGGGGGGTGGGGGGGGGGGGGGGTGGGGGGGGGGGGGGGTGGGGGGGGGGGGGGGTGGGGGGGGGGGGGGGTGGGGGGGGGGGGGGGTGGGGGGGGGGGGGGGTGGGGGGGGGGGGGGGTGGGGGGGGGGGGGGGTGGGGGGGGGGGGGGGTGGGGGGGGGGGGGGGTGGGGGGGGGGGGGGGTGGGGGGGGGGGGGGGTGGGGGGGGGGGGGGGTGGGGGGGGGGGGGGGTGGGGGGGGGGGGGGGTGGGGGGGGGGGGGGGTGGGGGGGGGGGGGGGTGGGGGGGGGGGGGGGTGGGGGGGGGGGGGGGTGGGGGGGGGGGGGGGTGGGGGGGGGGGGGGGTGGGGGGGGGGGGGGGTGGGGGGGGGGGGGGGTGGGGGGGGGGGGGGGTGGGGGGGGGGGGGGGTGGGGGGGGGGGGGGGTGGGGGGGGGGGGGGGTGGGGGGGGGGGGGGGTGGGGGGGGGGGGGGGTGGGGGGGGGGGGGGGTGGGGGGGGGGGGGGGTGGGGGGGGGGGGGGGTGGGGGGGGGGGGGGGTGGGGGGGGGGGGGGGTGGGGGGGGGGGGGGGTGGGGGGGGGGGGGGGTGGGGGGGGGGGGGGGTGGGGGGGGGGGGGGGTGGGGGGGGGGGGGGGTGGGGGGGGGGGGGGGTGGGGGGGGGGGGGGGTGGGGGGGGGGGGGGGTGGGGGGGGGGGGGGGTGGGGGGGGGGGGGGGTGGGGGGGGGGGGGGGTGGGGGGGGGGGGGGGTGGGGGGGGGGGGGGGTGGGGGGGGGGGGGGGTGGGGGGGGGGGGGGGTGGGGGGGGGGGGGGGTGGGGGGGGGGGGGGGTGGGGGGGGGGGGGGGTGGGGGGGGGGGGGGGTGGGGGGGGGGGGGGGTGGGGGGGGGGGGGGGTGGGGGGGGGGGGGGGTGGGGGGGGGGGGGGGTGGGGGGGGGGGGGGGTGGGGGGGGGGGGGGGTGGGGGGGGGGGGGGGTGGGGGGGGGGGGGGGTGGGGGGGGGGGGGGGTGGGGGGGGGGGGGGGTGGGGGGGGGGGGGGGTGGGGGGGGGGGGGGGTGGGGGGGGGGGGGGGTGGGGGGGGGGGGGGGTGGGGGGGGGGGGGGGTGGGGGGGGGGGGGGGTGGGGGGGGGGGGGGGTGGGGGGGGGGGGGGGTGGGGGGGGGGGGGGGTGGGGGGGGGGGGGGGTGGGGGGGGGGGGGGGTGGGGGGGGGGGGGGGTGGGGGGGGGGGGGGGTGGGGGGGGGGGGGGGTGGGGGGGGGGGGGGGTGGGGGGGGGGGGGGGTGGGGGGGGGGGGGGGTGGGGGGGGGGGGGGGTGGGGGGGGGGGGGGGTGGGGGGGGGGGGGGGTGGGGGGGGGGGGGGGTGGGGGGGGGGGGGGGTGGGGGGGGGGGGGGGTGGGGGGGGGGGGGGGTGGGGGGGGGGGGGGGTGGGGGGGGGGGGGGGTGGGGGGGGGGGGGGGTGGGGGGGGGGGGGGGTGGGGGGGGGGGGGGGTGGGGGGGGGGGGGGGTGGGGGGGGGGGGGGGTGGGGGGGGGGGGGGGTGGGGGGGGGGGGGGGTGGGGGGGGGGGGGGGTGGGGGGGGGGGGGGGTGGGGGGGGGGGGGGGTGGGGGGGGGGGGGGGTGGGGGGGGGGGGGGGTGGGGGGGGGGGGGGGTGGGGGGGGGGGGGGGTGGGGGGGGGGGGGGGTGGGGGGGGGGGGGGGTGGGGGGGGGGGGGGGTGGGGGGGGGGGGGGGTGGGGGGGGGGGGGGGTGGGGGGGGGGGGGGGTGGGGGGGGGGGGGGGTGGGGGGGGGGGGGGGTGGGGGGGGGGGGGGGTGGGGGGGGGGGGGGGTGGGGGGGGGGGGGGGTGGGGGGGGGGGGGGGTGGGGGGGGGGGGGGGTGGGGGGGGGGGGGGGTGGGGGGGGGGGGGGGTGGGGGGGGGGGGGGGTGGGGGGGGGGGGGGGTGGGGGGGGGGGGGGGTGGGGGGGGGGGGGGGTGGGGGGGGGGGGGGGTGGGGGGGGGGGGGGGTGGGGGGGGGGGGGGGTGGGGGGGGGGGGGGGTGGGGGGGGGGGGGGGTGGGGGGGGGGGGGGGTGGGGGGGGGGGGGGGTGGGGGGGGGGGGGGGTGGGGGGGGGGGGGGGTGGGGGGGGGGGGGGGTGGGGGGGGGGGGGGGTGGGGGGGGGGGGGGGTGGGGGGGGGGGGGGGTGGGGGGGGGGGGGGGTGGGGGGGGGGGGGGGTGGGGGGGGGGGGGGGTGGGGGGGGGGGGGGGTGGGGGGGGGGGGGGGTGGGGGGGGGGGGGGGTGGGGGGGGGGGGGGGTGGGGGGGGGGGGGGGTGGGGGGGGGGGGGGGTGGGGGGGGGGGGGGGTGGGGGGGGGGGGGGGTGGGGGGGGGGGGGGGTGGGGGGGGGGGGGGGTGGGGGGGGGGGGGGGTGGGGGGGGGGGGGGGTGGGGGGGGGGGGGGGTGGGGGGGGGGGGGGGTGGGGGGGGGGGGGGGTGGGGGGGGGGGGGGGTGGGGGGGGGGGGGGGTGGGGGGGGGGGGGGGTGGGGGGGGGGGGGGGTGGGGGGGGGGGGGGGTGGGGGGGGGGGGGGGTGGGGGGGGGGGGGGGTGGGGGGGGGGGGGGGTGGGGGGGGGGGGGGGTGGGGGGGGGGGGGGGTGGGGGGGGGGGGGGGTGGGGGGGGGGGGGGGTGGGGGGGGGGGGGGGTGGGGGGGGGGGGGGGTGGGGGGGGGGGGGGGTGGGGGGGGGGGGGGGTGGGGGGGGGGGGGGGTGGGGGGGGGGGGGGGTGGGGGGGGGGGGGGGTGGGGGGGGGGGGGGGTGGGGGGGGGGGGGGGTGGGGGGGGGGGGGGGTGGGGGGGGGGGGGGGTGGGGGGGGGGGGGGGTGGGGGGGGGGGGGGGTGGGGGGGGGGGGGGGTGGGGGGGGGGGGGGGTGGGGGGGGGGGGGGGTGGGGGGGGGGGGGGGTGGGGGGGGGGGGGGGTGGGGGGGGGGGGGGGTGGGGGGGGGGGGGGGTGGGGGGGGGGGGGGGTGGGGGGGGGGGGGGGTGGGGGGGGGGGGGGGTGGGGGGGGGGGGGGGTGGGGGGGGGGGGGGGTGGGGGGGGGGGGGGGTGGGGGGGGGGGGGGGTGGGGGGGGGGGGGGGTGGGGGGGGGGGGGGGTGGGGGGGGGGGGGGGTGGGGGGGGGGGGGGGTGGGGGGGGGGGGGGGTGGGGGGGGGGGGGGGTGGGGGGGGGGGGGGGTGGGGGGGGGGGGGGGTGGGGGGGGGGGGGGGTGGGGGGGGGGGGGGGTGGGGGGGGGGGGGGGTGGGGGGGGGGGGGGGTGGGGGGGGGGGGGGGTGGGGGGGGGGGGGGGTGGGGGGGGGGGGGGGTGGGGGGGGGGGGGGGTGGGGGGGGGGGGGGGTGGGGGGGGGGGGGGGTGGGGGGGGGGGGGGGTGGGGGGGGGGGGGGGTGGGGGGGGGGGGGGGTGGGGGGGGGGGGGGGTGGGGGGGGGGGGGGGTGGGGGGGGGGGGGGGTGGGGGGGGGGGGGGGTGGGGGGGGGGGGGGGTGGGGGGGGGGGGGGGTGGGGGGGGGGGGGGGTGGGGGGGGGGGGGGGTGGGGGGGGGGGGGGGTGGGGGGGGGGGGGGGTGGGGGGGGGGGGGGGTGGGGGGGGGGGGGGGTGGGGGGGGGGGGGGGTGGGGGGGGGGGGGGGTGGGGGGGGGGGGGGGTGGGGGGGGGGGGGGGTGGGGGGGGGGGGGGGTGGGGGGGGGGGGGGGTGGGGGGGGGGGGGGGTGGGGGGGGGGGGGGGTGGGGGGGGGGGGGGGTGGGGGGGGGGGGGGGTGGGGGGGGGGGGGGGTGGGGGGGGGGGGGGGTGGGGGGGGGGGGGGGTGGGGGGGGGGGGGGGTGGGGGGGGGGGGGGGTGGGGGGGGGGGGGGGTGGGGGGGGGGGGGGGTGGGGGGGGGGGGGGGTGGGGGGGGGGGGGGGTGGGGGGGGGGGGGGGTGGGGGGGGGGGGGGGTGGGGGGGGGGGGGGGTGGGGGGGGGGGGGGGTGGGGGGGGGGGGGGGTGGGGGGGGGGGGGGGTGGGGGGGGGGGGGGGTGGGGGGGGGGGGGGGTGGGGGGGGGGGGGGGTGGGGGGGGGGGGGGGTGGGGGGGGGGGGGGGTGGGGGGGGGGGGGGGTGGGGGGGGGGGGGGGTGGGGGGGGGGGGGGGTGGGGGGGGGGGGGGGTGGGGGGGGGGGGGGGTGGGGGGGGGGGGGGGTGGGGGGGGGGGGGGGTGGGGGGGGGGGGGGGTGGGGGGGGGGGGGGGTGGGGGGGGGGGGGGGTGGGGGGGGGGGGGGGTGGGGGGGGGGGGGGGTGGGGGGGGGGGGGGGTGGGGGGGGGGGGGGGTGGGGGGGGGGGGGGGTGGGGGGGGGGGGGGGTGGGGGGGGGGGGGGGTGGGGGGGGGGGGGGGTGGGGGGGGGGGGGGGTGGGGGGGGGGGGGGGTGGGGGGGGGGGGGGGTGGGGGGGGGGGGGGGTGGGGGGGGGGGGGGGTGGGGGGGGGGGGGGGTGGGGGGGGGGGGGGGTGGGGGGGGGGGGGGGTGGGGGGGGGGGGGGGTGGGGGGGGGGGGGGGTGGGGGGGGGGGGGGGTGGGGGGGGGGGGGGGTGGGGGGGGGGGGGGGTGGGGGGGGGGGGGGGTGGGGGGGGGGGGGGGTGGGGGGGGGGGGGGGTGGGGGGGGGGGGGGGTGGGGGGGGGGGGGGGTGGGGGGGGGGGGGGGTGGGGGGGGGGGGGGGTGGGGGGGGGGGGGGGTGGGGGGGGGGGGGGGTGGGGGGGGGGGGGGGTGGGGGGGGGGGGGGGTGGGGGGGGGGGGGGGTGGGGGGGGGGGGGGGTGGGGGGGGGGGGGGGTGGGGGGGGGGGGGGGTGGGGGGGGGGGGGGGTGGGGGGGGGGGGGGGTGGGGGGGGGGGGGGGTGGGGGGGGGGGGGGGTGGGGGGGGGGGGGGGTGGGGGGGGGGGGGGGTGGGGGGGGGGGGGGGTGGGGGGGGGGGGGGGTGGGGGGGGGGGGGGGTGGGGGGGGGGGGGGGTGGGGGGGGGGGGGGGTGGGGGGGGGGGGGGGTGGGGGGGGGGGGGGGTGGGGGGGGGGGGGGGTGGGGGGGGGGGGGGGTGGGGGGGGGGGGGGGTGGGGGGGGGGGGGGGTGGGGGGGGGGGGGGGTGGGGGGGGGGGGGGGTGGGGGGGGGGGGGGGTGGGGGGGGGGGGGGGTGGGGGGGGGGGGGGGTGGGGGGGGGGGGGGGTGGGGGGGGGGGGGGGTGGGGGGGGGGGGGGGTGGGGGGGGGGGGGGGTGGGGGGGGGGGGGGGTGGGGGGGGGGGGGGGTGGGGGGGGGGGGGGGTGGGGGGGGGGGGGGGTGGGGGGGGGGGGGGGTGGGGGGGGGGGGGGGTGGGGGGGGGGGGGGGTGGGGGGGGGGGGGGGTGGGGGGGGGGGGGGGTGGGGGGGGGGGGGGGTGGGGGGGGGGGGGGGTGGGGGGGGGGGGGGGTGGGGGGGGGGGGGGGTGGGGGGGGGGGGGGGTGGGGGGGGGGGGGGGTGGGGGGGGGGGGGGGTGGGGGGGGGGGGGGGTGGGGGGGGGGGGGGGTGGGGGGGGGGGGGGGTGGGGGGGGGGGGGGGTGGGGGGGGGGGGGGGTGGGGGGGGGGGGGGGTGGGGGGGGGGGGGGGTGGGGGGGGGGGGGGGTGGGGGGGGGGGGGGGTGGGGGGGGGGGGGGGTGGGGGGGGGGGGGGGTGGGGGGGGGGGGGGGTGGGGGGGGGGGGGGGTGGGGGGGGGGGGGGGTGGGGGGGGGGGGGGGTGGGGGGGGGGGGGGGTGGGGGGGGGGGGGGGTGGGGGGGGGGGGGGGTGGGGGGGGGGGGGGGTGGGGGGGGGGGGGGGTGGGGGGGGGGGGGGGTGGGGGGGGGGGGGGGTGGGGGGGGGGGGGGGTGGGGGGGGGGGGGGGTGGGGGGGGGGGGGGGTGGGGGGGGGGGGGGGTGGGGGGGGGGGGGGGTGGGGGGGGGGGGGGGTGGGGGGGGGGGGGGGTGGGGGGGGGGGGGGGTGGGGGGGGGGGGGGGTGGGGGGGGGGGGGGGTGGGGGGGGGGGGGGGTGGGGGGGGGGGGGGGTGGGGGGGGGGGGGGGTGGGGGGGGGGGGGGGTGGGGGGGGGGGGGGGTGGGGGGGGGGGGGGGTGGGGGGGGGGGGGGGTGGGGGGGGGGGGGGGTGGGGGGGGGGGGGGGTGGGGGGGGGGGGGGGTGGGGGGGGGGGGGGGGGGGGGGGGGGGGGGGGGGGGGGGGGGGGGGGGGGGGGGGGGGGGGGGTGGGGGGGGGGGCGGGTGGGGGGGGGGGGGGGTGGGGGGGGGGGGGGGGGGGGGGGGGGGGGTGGGGGGGGGGGGGGGTGGGGGGGGGTGGGGGGGGGGGGGGGGGGGGGTGGGGGGGGGGGGGGGTGGGGGGGGGGGGGGGGGGGGGGGGGGGGGTGTGGGGGGGGGGGGGGGGGGGGGGGGGGGGAGGGGGGGGGGGGAGAGAATGCTGCTAGAACACGGCCATACAGCCCGGAAACCACACAGTACCCAAATGCTTTCACAACTGTTTGAAAGTGGATTTTGCTATTCCGCACTTCTTCAAAGAGCACTGAGTGCATTATTCTGCATGTGTGGAATGAGCCTAAGCAACATAAGCAACTGATTGTAAGCCTAGGATGTGTTTGGCTTTCTATTTTTTTTAATAAAAGAGATATTTTTGTGACATTTTAATTTTCTTGATACTCAGCAAATCGTTCTAATTTTCACTATGAAATTTTTATCACTAATGACCACACACAAAAGAGAGTGATTACTCATTGCACTGTAATTCTATTCCTTAAATAGTTACAGCATATTTTATACCACTGCCACTCAAGAAATAATTTGAGCTTCGACTAGGAGTAAAGGGCCAACTCTCATTTATACATGGATATTGCTAAATTTTACTGGAGACATTTGTTGAGGTTGTAGCTGAGATGTTTCCAGCAATGTTTGAATACAATATTTAAAACCTTTCCCTTTTTATAGTTCCCTTGTGGTGTATTTGTTTCTTTATTTAAAAAAACTTTTACAGAGAAATCTCAGCAGCTTGTGAATACATCTACATATGGAGGCGTGGATCTCCTTTGTGTAATGCAGAGGTTTTTTTCCTGTGTCAGTTGGAGTTGCAGCTTTTTCTTGAGAAGCAAGTTTTGGCAGTTATTACTCCTGTTCAGATCCCAGCCTCGTTAAATTACTGGAGTGTGTTTTCTGTAGGACTGTTGTGGAGCAAGAACATACAAGCTCTTCCAGTTAACTTGAAATAGACTGCTGAAACAAACACAGAATCAGGTTTTTCAGGAATGCGATCTTTTACTGTGCAGAACAATAAATGATTTTCTACACAGGGTGATGCCCAGTTACATCATAGCATCATGAAACATTATGTATTACATCCATCCCTTTCATAGGCAAAAATTAGAAAAAAAATTAATATATTACATTTTAAAACTTACCCCTGCCAAATGTTTTAATATTCCTTCATTATTCATTTTGAAATAACAGTCTTTCTCAAGAGACAGTATAATCCTCACAGTGCTTTTAAAACCTAACTGTTCTCTCCCTCTCATAAGAACATAAGAAAGAGCCTGCTGGATCAGACCAGAGTCCATCTAGTCCAGCACTCTGCTACTTGCAGTGGCCCACCAGGTGCCTTTTCGGAGCTCACATGCAGACTTGTGAAACCAATGGCTTCTGCTGCTGCTGCTGCTGCTGCTGCTCCCGAGCACCTGGTCTGCTAAGGCATTTGCAATCTCAGACTAAGGAGAATCAAGATTGGTAGCCATAGATCGTCTTCTCCTCCATAAATCTGTCCAAGCCCTTTTTAAAGCTATCCAGGTTAGTGGCCATCACCACCTCCTGTGGCAGCATATTCCAAACACCAATCACATGTTGTGTGAAAAAATGTTTCCTTTTATTAGTCCTTATTCTTCCCCCCAGCATTTTCAAAGTATGCCCCCTGGTTCTAGTATTGTGAGAAAGAGAGAAACATTTCTCTCTGTCAACATTTTCTACCCCATGCATAATTTTATAGACTTCAATCATATCCCCCCTCAGACGTCTTCTCTCCAAACTAAGGAGTCCCAAACTAAAGAGTCCTCTCATCAAAGCACCACTTGCGCAGACATCTGTGTTGCCTCTAAAGCTGACAGTTATCGCATTCCTCAATCACAGAGAGACACCCCCCTTATCAAGGATAGTAAAAGTTACATAGAAGCTTATTCAATAAAAATATCTAATTTACAAAGTAATTATACTTCTTTTGTGATTATACAAAGATACATTTAATGTGAGTGGTCTATATATTCTTAGGTAATTGTTCCAGTGTTAATTAAAATATAGAAGCATTCTTAGTGATTATAAAATGTATCATAACCTGATATTCCCCTCTAACCTTTCTTCGTACACATGAATTACTTCATAGCTCATTTTTCTAGATGAGACAGACATGAGACATATACAAATGTAATGATTTATAATAGGTGAGAGCTAAAACTATGCATTTGAAGAGATAAAATATCAATTTCTCTAAAATCCTCCTTTTGCATACCTTCACCAAGCTTTTAACTTTTGACCTCGCACCAGGCTGTGTCCCCCCGTACTTTCTAGCTGAGTTCATCTTTCCACTGCTGGCATACAAAAGGAACCATCTTATATTGAATACCTTAATAATAATTCCTTAATATCAAATATTTCTAAATAATTCCTTAATATCAAATATAATATAATTTTCATGTATCATCTCCATCTCCACACTGTCTTTAAGACTTTTCTTTTTAAAAATATTTTTTAAATTTAAAAAATATTATATTACTGCAAAGATGGTGAACCAGCTACGCTTCCAACAGATCAGAATCATGACGAGAAAAGAAAAACTAAGTGGCTCCCCGTCTTGCCTCCCCCCTATACATGGCATTTCTAAATCCTAATCATATCTATTCTTATACCAGCTCTTATTATTATTTTCCCCTTCCTTTTAATACTAACCACATTTATATCACTACCTGTCCATAAAATCTAAACACCAATAATCTCATTTTAATTTAGTTAACTTCTAACTTTCTCAACCTATTTAAACTTTTGTAAACCCTGGTATAATGCAAAATCTCACTATGTCCTCTCTATTTATGTCTATCATTGATCCTTTCCCATCTATAAAACTAACTTTTCCCCCTGTGTTTCCTCCCTGCCCATTTTATGTCTATATCTCCATTTACATCTTGGAGACTTTTCAGAAACTTCAGCGAATGCAAAATATTGCAGCTGTTGGACTATAACCCCTTCATAGTCCAGCTCAGTTACGTTTTGAAAGACTGATCAAGAAAATAATACCAAAGACTCAGGCTTTAAGAAGAAAGTTATTTTGCTGTGTAGAATTGTATCTCTCATGGGGTGGTCTCTCTAAGAGAGAGTCACACCCAACCAGACAAATGTAAGGTGAACCCCAAAAAACTGATTTTAAAGGCATCTCCTGCTTAGCTAAAACCTACAGAGTTTAGAAGTTTGAAGCATTTTTTCTGTGAAGTATCTTCTTGCAAAAGATACATGTATCTAAAGCCGCAGACTGATGGCCCCGTAGGGAGCAAGATAAGCCATATCCTGTACAAAGAGAACTAGCCATTAACTACCCAGTTATCTCTGAGAAACAAGACTGTTGTTCTGTCCTTGCTGTTCTAAGAAAAACCACCTGCACCTCTCATTTCCTGCCTCCCACCTTAGGTGGTCTAGCTTCATGGCTATCTCTGACATATAACCATCTCAGTATAACCTAAGCCAAAAGCTGGTTGTCAGCACGTATTACGGAAACGCCACCAAGACATAGGCAGGAAAAAGAAGGAGGTATAATGTTAATGGACCAATCATGAACACAATGCTTCTTGTTGACATCCTATTATATAATCAGATGTGATGCTTTGAAGTCTTTGTCTTGGACCCAGATAGATCTATCTGTAAGAGCTCTAGTAATAAACTTTCACTGACTTTTCCAACCACTTGCCTCGTTGCTGACTGCATCTCGTGTGGACTTGTGACTGATTCCCAAGGGGCAGGGTTATCACAAAGACCTCTCTTTTTATAGATACAAAGAATACATATGTCACTATTCAAACCTATCCCCAAGTTGCATGCATACATACCCTCTATGATCATATTTCTCCCAGATATGACTTCATTCCTTTACCTTAAAATCAAATTGGCTAGTCCAGGGGTAGGGAACCTGCGGCTTGAGAGCCAGATATGCGTTCTTTCTGCTCTTGTGCATCCATGTTGCTCCATGTGAGCCGAGCCAGCTGCTGGGCCCCATCCTTGCCCACCCTGCAGGCAGCAGGGCGGGTGCACCAACTGCTTGCAGCCGGCTGGGCCGCGCCACAGGCTTCCCCTCTTGCCTGCCCCGTTGTAGCGGGGCGGGTGGTTTTCCGGCGGCTGGTGAGGCCGAGCCGCTGGCCCCATCCTTGCCCGCCCTGCAGGCAGCAGGGCGGATGCATCCATGCGCTGCTCAGAATGAGCGGAGTAAAAGGTAACCCCCCCCCCCCCAATATATACAGTGTTATCTTTATTTTAAATGTCAAAAATTATTTGCGGCTCCAAGTGTTTCTTTTCCCATGGAAAATGGGTCCAAATGGCTCTTTGAGTGTTAAAGGTTCCCTACCCCTGGGCTAGTCTGACCCTCCTTACACAAAAGCTGCATGTCCCCTCCCGTCGGCAAAGGGGCAATAAACTGAACTCAGTATTTCTGGCTTCTATCAAGATAAACAGTTCCCAAAATTCCTGAGGGATGGTTATGCCCAGGGAGAGACATCTCCAGAGTAAAAAGATTTCACATACATTTCAGAGTTCATTAAAATATAGAAAAACACATTTTCCATTATCTCATCAGATTCATCTCTCCTCTAACCTTTGACCTCTTCATTTCTGTGTTTCTTCACGTAACCCATCTTATCTAGCTGGGTATGCCTTAAAGGCCTATAAGATATACTCTCTGTCACGTCTTTGGCCCTGAACCGTGATGTTCCACATTCCTTAGTGATAAGAGCTTTCTTGCAGAACATCTTTTACAGAACATTTTAAATGCTATTTTATATATAGTTTGCTGCTTTTAATCTGCTGCTTTGACCTCTTGCTTGTTTTTTAAATTTTAATTTAATTTTATAGTTTTACTGATTTCCCTATAATCTTGTTGGAACAGAATGTGTAAAGGAGCAGCTACCCTGTTTCCCCTAATATAAGACATCCCCGAAAAATAAGACATAGTAGAGGTTTTGCTGAAGTGCGAAATATAAGGCATCCCCCGAAAGTAAGACATAGCAAAGTTTTTGTTTGGAAGCATGCCCGACGAACAGAACACAGGAAAAATAAGACATCCCCTGAAAATAAGACATGGCACATCTTTGGGAGCAAAAATTAATATAAGACACTGTACATAAAATACACATAAAGGATATTGACAAAATAAAATTCACACACATAGGTTTGTTCATGACATTTTTTTCGTTGTTCATGGATGTGTTAATATATTTTTATCCTGCTATTTCTCCCAGCTCAGGATGTCTTATGTGGTTCTCACAACAACCCTGTGAAATAGGTTAACCTAAGTGACAGTAACTAGCCCAAGGTAATCCTGTAAGCTTCATGGTAAGCAAGGATTTGAACCCAACTCTGGTCAGACATTTCAATCCTTCTGCTGCACTGGTTTTTTTACAATCATAAAATAAATGCATTTTTCTGGGATTTTTTTCCTCTAAACCTGTCAGGGTTGTGCTTTCTGTACTTTGATATATGCAATCAATGCTGTCTGAAATGTATTTTATGCATTCTATCTTGACCTGAGGTTATATCTTCTGTTTTTCTTTGTAGACAACTAGGCCTCCCCTGCCATGCTGGTCTCATGAGAAAGAATTATAGTTGTTAACTTGTCTCAAGTGGGTAGCCAAGTGGCTCCTACGTGTTATCTGCGACTGACCTTGGTGTTGAGTAAAACTAAAAGTAATGGCGACCAGATGCCTAAGAAAATGGGAGGGGGGATTTGGTGAGGATAAATGTATAAGAAAGTCAACTGATGCAACGTTAAAGCTAATGCTAATACACAATCACAAAACGCGTTGCATCCACCGCTTTTTATGTGCTTAAAAGGTGCATAAACAATAAAGTGCATATATACAAATCAAACCAAGTGCAACAATGTTATACAGCAAGGCTCTACACACTCAACAGCTTCCGAGGCACAGTTCCCAGCTGCAACAAGTCTCAGCTGTAAAAGTATCTGCGTTCATACGCAGCACTACCAGTTCGTTATCTGCGTTGACGTGCTGTTCTTTAAACTTGACGAAACATCGTTATCTTGTAGCAGCTCATTCAACGGAGCGCCAGAGAATCAACCAGATCCGTCTGTGCAACGGAATGGAAAGCTTGATGGGGATGTGCATGGATGTGAAGGTTTCACCTAAAATGTATACCCCAAATTATGGCTGCTAAAATGAAAGTCTAATCTGATGAAGACTACTCGAAAACGGTTAGAATAAGCGCATTCCATTCATGTTGCACTTGGTTTGATTTGTATATATGCACTTTATTGTTTATGCACCTTTTAAGCACATAAAAAGTGGTGGATGCAGCGCGTTTTGTGATTGAGGATAAATGTATGTCAAGAAGCCATGTTCTTTCTAACTGGCTTTCTAACTGTATACCTGGTCTGTTACCCGTAATGAAGACTTCTGAGCAGTATACCAGAGTTTGGTTACTGGTTAGATCTGGGGATCTAACAAAACCCTATGAATGTGTGCATCTACTGTGTTATGAAGGGGCATTTCTTTCATTTAAAATCATAAAGATTGCATCTTTTACTTTTGGTCTAACAGACATGTATAAGCAGGTGAAAATGTCTGTAGTTTACATTCTATCTTTTATTATACTATATCCCCCATAATCACTTCAGGATGAATACATTTTTGTTAACTGATTAGCTTTGTGACATATGACTGCTTTATTCCAGAAAAATATGTTAACCTGCTTAGTGATCACTACATATTATTTATTAGTAAAGACCGAAGATAAAGAACAGAAAAGATGTGGGTGTAGTTTCTCTTAAGGATCAATTTGTGTAATTAGACAGTACAGTCTAATACAGACAATTTTCTCACCTGGTAATTCTGTGCATGCGTAAACCCTTCCTTTGGTGTTTTAGTGCAGCAGATGCAGCAAATGGCAGGTTGTTAGTTAATCCAAATTTTAGTATGTTGAATGTTCTTTGTCTTATCTAATTCAGGTTGAATATGAAGGGCTGAAGCACGAGATAAAACGATTTGAAGAGGAGACCGTGTTGCTTAATAGCCAGCTAGAAGATGCCATTCGGTTAAAGGAGATTGCTGATCATCAGTTAGAGGAAGCCTTGGAAACATTAAAGAATGAAAGGGAGCAAAAGAACAATCTAAGGAAGGAACTTTCCCAGTTTATCAATCTCAATGATAGTATGTATAATAACCACATTAATATCTCAGTAGATGGATTAAAGTTTGGAGAAGATGGAAATGAACCCAACAACGATGACAAAATGAATGGGCACATTCATGGACCCCACGTGAAACTGAACGGTGATTATCGGACTCCCACAGTTAGGAAAGGGGAATCTTTGCATCCAGTCTCTGATCTCTTCAGTGAACTCAATATCTCCGAAATGCAGAAACTGAAGCAGCAGCTTATGCAAGTAAGGGACTGATTCTGATTGTTATAAAAGGAAGTTCTGTACAGTATATGGAACTTGGAGTTTAATGATGTTACATAGCTCCAAGGGGGCGGGGGGGGGGCGCAATGCATCAGGTGCGCACCCCTGTGTGGGTGTTGTGGGGTGTGGTGGGGGCATTCTGGGGTGGGACGGGGGCGGAGGACGCACCAGTGCACCAGCCGCTTTCCCCCCTTGCTACGCCTCTGCACAAATTCTTATAGTGAAAGCCCAGTGGTAAATACTGTCCCGAAGGAAAATCAATTTTGGAGGAGGGATTTGGGTCTGGTGGTCATGCAGGGAATACCCACCTGCTTTCTTCCCAAAATCCCTTGCAACAAATCCTTCTTTCTCCCTCCCTCCTTCCTACCTTACCCCCACAGCTGGGTCTATTTTGAAGAAATGACTCCTAATTAATACATTCCACTGCCCAACCTTTGGAGAGATAAGAACCTATGATTCCCAAGATAGGTGCCTGGCTCAGCCTGACTGAGCCTTCTAATTTCAGGTTAATCCCTAGGTGGAATAAGGGTACAATTGCACCTCAGTCATCCACCAAACTTCCTTGGCACAAGTGGGAATTTGAAGATGCGTCTTCCAGATACTAGACAGACACTCTTAACTACTACACCATACTGACTTGCTGGAGAAGTCTCATAAACAGCTGCTTAAATATATTACACGTCATTAAGAAAACCTGTATTTTTTCTAATTTAAGAATAAGCTAAAATACATTAACCAGGCAACCAATTTTATTTATTTTATTTATTTATTAGTTTTATATACCGCCCTCCCCCTGAGGGCTCAATGGTTTGAAATGACTAGACTGCCCATTCTTTAATTCTGTACTCTACCACCCAGTTGTCCTGACTCTCAAGCAACTACCCTGGATATTAAACAACCATTTTACCCCTCCAGTCTCTCCACTTTCCTGTGAATGTGACCCTTCTGATAGCTACAGCCATTTCAAGTACTCTGTGTGCAATGTTTGTCACTCCATATATCTATACCATTGAAATAAAGCTTGCTTTTTGCACACAATTTGAATGATTGCATGAAATTACATAAGTCTAAACTTTCTCACTGTACAGATTACTGTTTATTGCTGGTGGTTTGTCAGTACCAAGACTCTCTAAGTAGCTTGAATATGACTAAAGTAATGCAAATGTTGAAGGGGAAAAAAATTAATGCCTCGGGCAAGAGACATCGCTCCTAATTATATCTCTGTCTAATTTTGCATAAATTAACATCCTTTATGTATTGGGTTTTTTAAAATAAAATCCAGCACCTAGCAAACCAATTCAGCTTGATTCTGTTTCCTTCCATGAAACAAGTTGTATTATTAACGCATTATATATTTCATTCATTTTAATTTTTTTACACAGCTGAACTAATGGCAATTTTTAAAGATCTTGCACTGAAGCATATCTAGGACAAGATTTTAGAAAATATTAAATAAATTGCTGATAATATTTTGTAGCAAAATCTTTGTGATTTTATAGTTTAAAATAGGGTTTTTGTTTTATTTCTTGATTCTTTAAATTTTGTAGCTCCTAGGCCCCTTCCGCACATGCAGAATAATTCACTTTCAATCCACTTTCACAATTGTTTGCAAGTGGATTTGGCCAATCCGCACAGTAAAATCCAGCTGAAAAGTGCATTGAAAGTGGATTGAAAGTGCATTATTCTGCATGTGCAGAAGGGGCCCTAGTGAAACATTAACTGATTTGAAATAATGTTAACTAGAAGTGTAGAACATTTTGAAAAATGTTGGAGACAGAATAGTTTCTGTGGTGCCAGAAAGGAGGAAAAATGGTTTTTTACGTTTGTAGCAAAATCTGGTGCCATCTATCATTCTCAATTTTTAAAGATGCTTCGATTTTAGAAACCCTGATAATGAAATGTATATCTCTTTCTTGGATTACTGCAGGTGGAACGTGAGAAAGCTATTCTCCTGGCTAATCTTCAGGAATCCCAAACCCAGCTGGAACACACAAAGGGGGCACTCACTGAACAGCATGAACGGGTCCACAGGCTCACTGAACACGTCAATGCTATGCGGGGTCTGCAGAACAATAAAGAGCTGAAGGAGATGGACTTTGAGAAAGGCCGAGACTCTGGAGAAGAAACACATGATTACGAAGTGGATATCAATGGTTTAGAAATTCTAGAGTGCAAATACAAAGTAGCTGTTACAGAGGTGATTGACCTGAAAGCTGAAATAAAGTCCTTAAAAGAGAAATACAACAAATACGTTGAAAACTACACTGAAGAAAAGGCAAAATATGAGGGCAGGATCCAGATATATGACGAACAGGTGACAAACCTGGAGAAGTCAACAAAGGAAAGCCACGAGAAAATGATGCTGATGGAAAAGGAGTTGCAGAGGATTACAGGGGTGGCAAACGAGAACCATAATACTCTCAACACAGCCCAGGATGAGCTGGTGACTTTTAGTGAGGAGCTGGCTCAGCTCTATCACCATGTATGTCTATGTAACAATGAAACTCCTAATAGGGTAATGCTGGATTATTACAGGCAAAGTAGAGTCACTAGGAGTGGAAGCCTGAAGGGACCTGATGATCCGAGAGGGCTGCTGTCTCCACGGCTGGCCAGGAGAGGAATGGCGTCCCCCATGGAAGCCAGGACACCGACTGAACATATATCGAAAGAGAGCTTAGAAGCCAACAAAGAGCAAAGTCCAACAAAGACACCCACCATTTCTCCCGTCATCACAGCCCCGCCTTCCTCCCCAGTTTCTGACACTAGTGACATTCGCAAAGAGCCAATGAATATTTACAACCTGAATGCCATTATAAGGGACCAAATCAAGCACTTGCAGAAGGCTGTGGACCGGTCGGTGCAGTTATCCCGGCAGCGTGCTGCAGCCCGTGAACTGGCACCCATGATTGATAAGGACAAGGAGGCCTTAATGGAAGAAATCCTGAAACTGAAATCCCTGTTGAGTACAAAACGAGAGCAGATAGCAACTCTCAGGGCAGTGCTGAAAGCTAACAAACAGGTAAACTGGCTATTAATTGCGTCTCTGCAGTTAAATCACTGACTGGTATGTTTTAATAAACCGCTTTAAAGGTTCTGTTATTCTGAAGCATGTTTATAGTACCAGAAATCTATGCTTCCTGTGAAAATGTTGTATGTTTTTCTTTTGTTTGATCCAGTTTAAAAATGGAAGCCTTGAGAACCCCATGAGTTACATTCCATGTGAATACAACATCACGTGGAGGTTCCCATAGTGTGACAAAGTGTGATTTACAAATCGCCAAGCCCTCTCCTCCCTTGATGGCTCCTGCCACCCATTCCATGGCCCCTTTTGAAGAAATATACAAAGAACCATACATGCTGTATCCTTTCTCATCCTCAAAATGACACAATGAGAACCATAGTATGTATGTACACATGTGCCATTAAGTTGCAAACCTTATAACAGCCCCAGCAAGGCTTTCCATTCAGGGAAAAAGTCCCCTGTGGAAGCTGAGATGTATCTATGGAGAATGATGCCCAGGACAAGCACGGAAATCATACTCCCTCTCGCAGACATCTGACACCTCTGTGCACCCTCTCAGCAATGCTTCCATCTGCAGGGCAGCCTGTACTAGATTAGGTGGGCCAGTGTTTTTTGGAAAAGAAATGTTTACTAGAAAGAAAGAAGGTTCATTTCCAAGCAATCTTGTGCTTCCTACAGAAGGATAACTTGCCTTCCCCACACATGCACGCACACTTCTACATGGCAGGCAGGAATTCAACAAGCACAACAAAGAGACTCAGCAAATGGGAGGCTTCATCTGTTGAGCATTTGCTGGAAAAGAGTGTAAGATTCTTCTGCTGTAGACAACCCACCCAAGAAACTCTGAGTTCATCAAGCCCAAGCTTATCAGGGCTCGGGAGCTGAACAGGGTTAGCCATGGGTATTATTTGGATGGGAGACCATCAAGAAAGACTGGGGTTGCCGTGCAGAGGAAAGCAATGGCAAACCACCTCTGCTCACCTCCTGCCTGGAACATCTCATGATTAATGTTGCCACATGCCAGTTGAGAGTCAACAAAACGTTTGTCTTCTGAGAAACAAACACAGCTTTCCATACTCTGCTTTTGGTTTAAACGGGAAGGTGACAAGCTAAACTTTAGCTATGAATGCATTGATTGATTCATTTGGGCCAATTTTGAATAGGTGGGACTGCAAATTAAGGACTCTCCTGGTTATTTTAAGGTATTTTGGTTTTGGGCACCATTGTAATAGGATAGGAAAATTTAATATTAAGAATGGCTTCTCCTTTTACCAAAAAATGCCACCACAGTCACTTTCTTACTGGTACTCCATACTTGCAGTAGCAGCTTACTTTCCCTCCTGTGCCATATCCGAGATGGACACCTGTGTGTTTTTATATCAGGAGTTTACAGTTCTTGCCATTGGGAGAGATATGAATACTACATGTTGGACATGACAGAAAAGTGTGGCAAAAGGAAGCCTCTTGCCACCCAGCCTGTAAACCATGTCCAAAATTGCTCAGTGTTTGGTCAATGGAGCACAAATGTTTTGGAGAACATCATGAAAGAAGGGGTCGCATCTCAATGAATACAGACTTGAAACTGCAGACTTGGAGTGTCGCTTATAATTAGAATGCTATTTATGGTTTGAAAACAGAATTGCCTGAAATGGAGGATGAAACTGACATCATGAAAATCAGAGTGTTGAAACACCAGAAAAAGGTTTGGGGGAGAAAGCTGTTGGAAGATGCGATCTGCCATTGCATACCTTGCACACCTTTTTTGGTGATCAAAGGGAACCTTCTCTTCCTTTTTCACCAGCACCCCATTTTGTTTGCAGCTCCTGGAACTACAGGAGGTGATGTAGACTGAGGAGGATGGGGTGATAGAGGCACAGACTTGCATGTTTCCTGCTTTAAGCAGTGAAACAAAATCCAGATCTCAACTGGAATCCCCCCCCCTCCCACTCATTTGCTGCTGTTACCAGATGGTCTCACACCACGCAACATTAATCTGCCGTCACTCTTTACACTTGTATTCAGATGAACTCCCAGCAAAATTTCTTGGCTGCCGATTTCCATTTTGTCTCAGCAATTATTATAACAGGGATTGTTCTCTCTAAGCAGTGCCTTATCCCTCTGACACTTGCAACTGTTCATTCTTGCCTCTTTCATTAGTTGCGTAGGCTTTTAAGCACTCCGTGATGGCACTAGCAGATCAAAAGTATTTATTCCTGGTCACCTTTGCCCAGGTTGGCACACAGCTGCTTCCTCCCCTTGATTGCTGCTGCCCCAAGAAAAAAGGGATCGGCAGAGGGGAGCAATTTCAGCCTATGAAGCAAAAAGCCCCAAAGGCAGGTGGCTCTTAGGGGCTGAGCTGCAACTTTTCTTCTCTGCCACGGATCGGCTTTCTCAGCGGTGGCCTCGATCCTCCCCACCCCAGGAGGTGCCTGAGGGAGGAGTGCCACTCACCTGGCACTAAGTTAAAGATAATTAAGGCAATCTTCAGGTAGTGGTGTGGGGGACATGGCGCACGTTCCCCCTCCCCTCCACTGAAAGCAAAGCCTGAAGATTGCTTTAACTATCTTTAACATAGTGCTAGATAAGATGGGGGTGGAGCTAGCACAGCAAGCCAAGTGGCTGGAAGGAGACTGTGGGAGAGGCTCTTCCTGCAGTGGTGGGATTCAATTAATTTAACAACTGGTTGTTTACAAGCACCATTTTAATAACTGGTTCTGCCAAAGTGGTGAGAACCTGCTGAATCCCACCACTGTCTTCCTGGCACTCACCTGGCACTAGGTTAAAGGCAATTAAAGTAGTTTTCAGGCCTTGGTTTCGGCGGTGGTGGGGGAGCAAAGCAGGGCACCAACTGGCCTCCAAGGTAAGAGCCCCAGCTTGCCCCATCCTTGTTACGTCCCTGCGTGGAAGCAGTCTAAATTGGGCTCCAACATGGTAGCCATTAACAAAGACTTCAGAACTTTAAACATGGAACTCTCAGTATTTGTCTATTTTGATTCTGTGTTCATGATTTTGAAACTACGCTCTGGACACCCATTGAAGTATTTCCACCACCATTCTTGGGGGTTCATGTCCAATCTGAAAAGTCTGATTCACATTTTTTTTTTAAAACTGAAAAGTCAGTCTTTTAGTACGAAGAACTGGACGTATGTCCCGGTCTACAGTTTTGTGATTCGGATGAAAAAAGTCAGTTTTCACATGCACTGTTGAAGGGGACATAAGAAGACCTCATAATGAATATAGAATGTATGGATGCTACCTAGTGGCTAGCTAAAGGAACTTCCATGTCTAAAAGAAACAGGACTGCAAAATTCTTTGCACCTTGTTTGTTGTTACCCTCTTGTGAAAATAACTGGTTCTGCGATGCAGATATTAAAACAATATCATTTCCTCTCATCTATTTTTTGTGCTTAATTCTCTTTGTTTAAAGTTCAATATCAACTTGCTTCAGGGTTGCCAGCTCTGGGTTGGAAAATGACTGGCGATTTGGGGGGTGGAACTTGAGGAGGGTACGTTTGGGGAGAGAAGAGGCTTCAGTGGGCCTTCATCTCCCATACAGTCCACCTCCCAAAATCGCCTCAGTGGGCCTTCAGCTCCCATACAGTCCACCTCCCAAAGCTGCCATTTTGTCCAGGTGGACTGATCTCTGTTGCCTAGAGATCCATTGTAATCCCAGGAAATCTCCAACTGCCACCTGGTGGTTGGCAACAGTAGCCTATATTATTCAACAAACATATTATTAATTATTTACACGGACTCTTAAGAATTCATGCTATTGTATAGCAAATACGCATGGCAAATTTATAGTTTTGCTGAATGTTCACAATTGCATGGTGTGTAATGAAATCATTATATAGATAGTGACTTTGATCGTGGATATTGTAGGTCACAGAATCTTAGGAGTACTAGTGTGTACAGA
This sequence comes from Sphaerodactylus townsendi, assembly GCF_021028975.2. NCBI lineage: Eukaryota > Metazoa > Chordata > Lepidosauria > Squamata > Sphaerodactylidae > Sphaerodactylus > Sphaerodactylus townsendi. Next base: position 26,984,258 of record NC_059430.1, read on the forward strand.
GCCATTGTTTATCCAAAGTACTAATCCTATCCATAAGCTCGTTAAGGTAAAGCAGTGGGATTTAAGTGGATTGAAACCTTTACTCTGCATTTATCCACTTAAAGTCAAATTTATCGTATTTGGCTCTGCTCTCACAGCTATACGCATGGAGGAGAAAACTAATTTTCCATTTAAACCGGTTTGTAACTTCAGCTGGGTAACTGCCTGCAGTAAAAACATAAGTATGTGTTTTCTCCCACTCCCATATGCTTCCTTGTATTAGATTTTTGGAGAGGCAGGATAGAAATATTCTAAACAAATGTATAACATTACGGCTATAATCTGCAACATTGCAATCTTTTTGTATTATTTTTTAAGTATCATTTATGTAGCAGCACAGTATATTTTAGAAGAAGAAGAAGAGTTTGGATTTGTATTCCCCCCTTTCTCTCCTGCAGGAGACTCAAAGGGGCTTATAATCTCCTTGCCCTTCCCCCCTCACAACAAACACCCTGTGAGGTAGGTGGGGCTGAGAGAGCTCCGAGAAGCTGTGACTAGCCCAAGGTCACCCAGCTGGCGTGTGTGGGGGAGTGTACAGGCTAATCTGAATTCCTCAGATAAGCCTCCACAGCTCAGGCGGCAGAGCTGGGAATCAAACCCGGTTCCTCCAGATTAGCTACATGAGCTCTTAACCTCCTACCCCACTGCTGCTCCTACGCCACTGCTGCTTTAGGACCAATTTATACAGTCATAAGAATCGGGTAATAAAGCTTTGTCTGAACTGTATCATTTTAGGTGAAGATCTGTGTGTTTGAATCCCTCCCGCCCCCCGGCCCAATAGAAAAAGCTCAGAAGGCTATTTCAGAACATGAGAAGAGTCCACTGGATCAGACCAGTGGTCCATCCTGCATACTGTTTCATGCAGCAGCCAACTAGTTGCCCTAGAGAGCCAAACGAATACGGCAAAAGACTGTGGCCATTCCATGCTACTGCCTTTCATCACCTGTATTGCCTCTGTAGATGGAGACCTTTCAGTTACCATGACTAGTAGCCATTGATGAATCTCTACTGCATGAATATGTCTGGCACCCTTTTAAAGCTATCTCTGTGCTTGTGGTCATCACTGCTTACACTGCCAGTGAATTCCAGTTTCATTATTTGTTAAGTAAAGAAGTATTTCCTTTTTTCTATCCTAAACCTATTTCCTAACAATTTAATTGGATGCCCCAAGTTCTAGTATTGTGGGAGAGGAGACAAAACTCCCTCCACACACTTTCTCCACCACATTCATCTTTTTCTGAAAAGGCCAGACCTGGTCTACCCACAGTTGAAAGTAATGGGAAGACTAGCCTCCATGGAGGCTAGGTATACCAGTTCTTCTTAAAAGCAGGTAGACCAGTTCTTTGGGAAGCTGGTTACCTGTGGTTGCAAGAATGGGTAGACCTGGCCACTGGAGATCTGGTCTTCCAAGATGGTGAATACCTGATTGGGGAAGGGGGTGCAATTTGAGTTCTTGCCCTGGGTGTCTTTTCTTTTCTTCTTGTAGATACACCCCTGATTTGAACAACAGTTAAACAAAATGATCAGGATCCAGTCTATCAGTAAATAGAGGGCTTGACATAGTGGCTCTTAGCATGAAGGGCTAGAGACTGGTGAGCGAGGAGTGACTAATGAGAGAAGGGAAAAGGAAAGGTTGGAATGGCATCTTTATTCACCTCCTTGACTTCTCCCTCTTGACAGTCGTTCATTGCCTGACGGTGTGATTTCTCTTCAGTTCCTCCAATGTACAATCTCCTCTGAGCATGGAGGGACAGTTCCCACTGCATGCCTTACTTCCTTCAATTCACTTCATGGTTGTTTTTTTTAAGTACCGGTAATGTACATTAATTCCCCATTAATGCATGATTATAGTAATGTATTATTTAAGCCATGTCTTCAGAATTAAAATGCTACAAATTTGGGGATGCTGAACTGCAAATAAGAAAAAATGTAGACTGCCCATTGTTAAGTTTTTTGCAAGAGGGAAACTGGCATCAGCACTGCGGTGACTCACTTCGCATTTTACTGAGAAAGGAGGGGTTTTTTTCTGTTCTTTTGCTGAGTTGCAAATTGTATTTTTGCTGCATCCTTTTTATTTTGGAACCATTTTGTTCACTTACATACTGAAGGCACAGATGGCTTTGAGAGTAAGGGAGAAACAAGTAATGTTTTTTTCTGAGGGAACTGATTTTCCAGTGCCTGATGCCCAAATATTTGATCATGCTTTGAAGGCTCCCTGATCAATTCTGCCTCTATGATACAATATTTTCTTTTCAAAGCCCCTTTCCCCACCCATACATCCACCTTTCAAGACCACCTTTCAACTATTTTTCTGTAGTTTTTTTCCTTTGTGGACTGTATATATTTGGTCATATTTCGCAACTTCTTAGAGCCATAAAATTAATATTTCTCTAATTTGCCACAATTTTTACATTTCAAAATGCCCTTTTACAGCAATGCTCAGGGGCTTGGTTCTTTGTAAATGTGTGCTTAGTAAATGATCATAGAGACCATAAGTCTCTGCTTTTCCAGGGTCAACAGAACTTCATTTATAATACCTTGCAAAATTGGCTCAGTTTCATGCTCAGGTATTATAATCTCAGCATGAACAGAATATTCTGTGTGGTGAAAAGACAAGATAAGACCTATTTAGTTCTCAAGGAAAGACATCCTGAGCTTTGGGTAGAGCTTCTTAACCCATCTCCTTCTCAGTACTAACCCTTAGCATGCATATAGTTCTTTCGTCTACTTGATACTGGTTGGTGTATTCACTGTATGTGCAATGTTGAACTGTAGAGCATATTGTGAAGAAAGTGTATTCTTTCCTTTAAATTTACTTAGAAATTATACATCCAGCAGGGCAAACATTTGGTTCTTCTTGCCATGGCTAAGTCATAAACAACACAATCTTTTGGCCCTCATTAAAGCTGTAAACTGTGTTTGTGTTTACATGAATGGAAATTGAATGTCACAAGGCGGTATCCTAGGACCTGACAGATAGGGCTTAATTAACTCTCCCTCTTCCTGGAATAGGGGGAAAGATGCCATAAAAAACCCTGACAAGAGACTTCGGAGACATTCCAAGATTCATTCTAAGATTTTCTATTTGCTTTTATATGCTTGGAACTGTCTAGAGCTGAGAGAAACCTTTGTGTATCTTTTTTATTTTCTAACTTTTTAATAAACCCTAAAAAAACCTCAGCTGTTTGAGTGTTACTGAATAGAGGACCCTGTTTCTTGGGTACGTTACAGGGAAGAGGGCGCCCAGTTCAGGGCAACCCCCCTTTTCCTTCACACATATCCAAATAACTATAAGTTTGGCAAGGAAAGCTTAGAACAGTTGAGAACATAATTCTATAGGATCAAAGTTGGGATCTGAAGGATTAAAGAAGAGTTGAAGGAAAGGCACTTATGATGCTGATTCTAAGCTTTTGCTGCAAACTGACAGGAAAAGTGATACCCAGATATTTTAAATAAATAAGAGAAAAACAGATAATAGGGAAGTAAAATATATTCTGTATGCTGTGTTGCATTTCTGTTAATTCAAGGCACATTTTGAGAAGAATTCTTCAAATAATCTCATCGTTTGAGCTGAACAGCTGAACAGCTTTAATCTATATCGGAAATGGCCTAGTGCAGTGGTGGCGAACCTTTGGCACTCCAGATGTTATGGACTACAATTCCCATCAGCCCCTGCCAGAATGGCCAAACTAATGCTTTGATTCTATACATGGTCATAGCTTCACAGAGTGGCACATGCTGTATAGCTACGAAAGCATCCCGTGCAAAGTTCGTGGAAATATAGCTTTTCAGCTGCTCTCCAATTATTGTAGCAAATTAATACCATGTATCAGGCAAATAGGGTTGTGTCATGGTAGCCAACGGTAGCCAAAAGGCAAAGTAAGTACACACCTGTCCTGCTCAGTTCCTTTTCTGGTACACGTTTATCCATGTTTCTTTCAGAGTTACAACTTTTCACATTACTGCTATGCTGTGGGGTTTTGCAACTATGATCCGTACTTCTGAGGACCAATAAATATTTTACAGAAATACATTAGTTGAACCCCAATGGCTGTTTTTTTTCCAATGAGAAGTAATTTTAGAATGGGGCAGTGAAGTAGCAATTTTCCCACACTATTTTCCTACCTCCTGCTAAGCTGTTTTATTCCTTGTGTGAGATTCCAGATATCTTCTCAAGGAAATTACATATCTGGAACCCCACAGGTGGTGAAAATTAGATGGGGGGCGGGGGTTTGCAATGGAAAACATCAGGTAGAGAAAGGACTGAAAACTGAAAAATCATCCTCTGAAGTTTTCCTTTTGATGAATATTTTTAAATGGTTAAATACATGCAGTAATAATTAATTATTAGTTCTGGCCTGAGATATCACAACAATCTGGATCAGTTTCCACTGCTAGCACAATATTACAAGTTACAACAGCAGCTGACTTGTGACACATCCTTCCCATTTATTGTTTCTCCCAGTAGCTCATAGCATTAGACAATGAGACATTTATAGACACCATCATAGCAGAGCTAAACCTACAAAGCAATCTTAAACAGAGTTACACCCTTCTAAATCCATTAGTCAATGGGATTTAAAAGGGTGTGACTCTTAGCATTGCTTTGCTGGCGTCTTAGACTATTATTGTTGTTTTTCTGTCTTTTCCTTACAAATAAATACTGCCTGTGCCTTGATTTCAGACAGCTGAAGTGGCCCTGGCTAATCTGAAGAATAAGTATGAGAACGAGAAGGCCATGGTGACAGAGACTATGACAAAATTGCGCAATGAGTTAAAAGCCTTGAAAGAAGATGCAGCAACCTTCTCATCCTTGAGAGCTATGTTTGCAACCAGGTAATTAAAGCTATCGTAGCTCACTATTTTGATTTCTCTTGGGTTGCTGTGATGCCTTGTAATGCTGGAAATCTGTGGGTTGGGCCAATCATATGATTGTTTCCATTGATACTGCCTCCTGACCTCCATGCATTGATCTGCACTTATGGAGGTGGTAGATTCTACCCCACCAGACCACTCTACTGAAAAGCTTTGAAGCTTTTCTTCAGCCTAAGGAACCTTTCTCCCTGTTGGGCACCTGTGCTGTTGGAGGAAAAGTCATGTAAATTGGGGGCAGTCTCCTTGGGGGATGGTTGAATTCCCTCTACTGTTTATAGGTTGTGTTCAGCTCCTCAGACCGGCATGTAGAGATCAGCTGATCGAGTCAGTGGTCACAATCTCGCTCTCTCATTTCATGTGTAGTTTCTAATAGGACCTGGTATTACCCGTACTTGAATTATTGTACGATGCCTTAAGAAAGTTAGCCATTAATAAGGTATTTGCACAGTTCTTGATAAGCAATATCATCAAAGCCCACTTAAGAGCAGAACACTTTGACTTTCTGAGTATTGGCTTGGAATTGTTATGAGAGTTCCTGTGAGCCAGCAGTCTCTGCTTTCAGTATAATTAAATATGTTTCTCTCCAGTAGATGACTAATACAATGACATAACGTCTTGGCTCCCTTAAAATGTGTTAGTTTAAAACTGGCCATGTCCACTTCTAATCCTAATCTGGAGAACCAGGTTTGATTCCCCCACTCCTCCACCTGAGTGACAGAAGCTTATCTGGTGAACCAGATGTGTTTCCGCACTCCTACATTTCTGCTGGGTGAGCTAGTCACAGTTCTTCGGAGCTCTCTCAGCCTCACCTACCTCACAAGGTGTCTGTTGTGGGGAGAGGAAGGGAAAGGAGCTTGTAGGCCAATTTGAGGCTCCTTACAAGAGAGAAAGGTGGTATATAAATCCAAAATCATCATCATCATCTTTAAGACAAACTGCAGAGACTACAAACGCTGATTGCTGTTAATGTGCATCCTATTATTGTAATGCACACACCCTTTCTTAGGAATTTAAGTCCTATATGCATCACAGTCTAAGAGAATGACTAAGTATATAACAGTGTTCCAGACCAGCTTCAAACTACATGAAAAGATATCAGTATATGACAATATTCCAGTCCCAAACCCTATCCATGGTAATGCGCGGTTTTCATTGCTTCATCAGTGGTACTGGATGTTTCTTTTCTCAGCTTGTTAGGTGTCATTTGAAAGGACCTACATCATAAATATGTAGCATAGCATGGTATCAGTTGTTATTACAACTTTGTTACATTATTTGCTACTCATACAACGATTACAAAAAATTACAAAAATTAAAAACTCATCACCAAAATAATGCTTTTAGTATAATTAAATATGTTTCTCTCCAGCGGATGACTAATACAATGACATCATGTCTTGGCTCCCTTAAAACGTTTTAGTTTAAAACTGGCCATGTCTGCTTTTAATGTGTAAAATTTATTTGCATTATTACATTAAGTTAATTGGCTTAAGGAAATAAGCCACACATCCCGTCTTTTCAAATGTGAAGTGTAAATCATGGTAGGACAGGTCAAAGTTTCCAAATGCATAACTGAAGAAGCAATTTTCTTGTATGCCTTACATCAGTGGTGGCGAACCTTTGGCACTCCAGATGTTATGGACTACAATCCATAACATCTGGAGTGCCAAAGGTTCGCCACCACGGCCTTACATCAAGGAAGCTGTAGGATCAATCAGATGAACTGCATAGAGTTACATCCCATGAGGGGACACTGTGGCATTGCCTTTCTGGCTAACTGGGGGGTGGGGCATACATTTTCATCAGAAGTAGCCTTTTTTCAAATTGAAAACATTCTGACTACAGGAGAAATAAAAACCAAGGTGGTTCATAACATCAAGATGTAAACAATATTGAAAGCTTGCTTGCATTCAGGAACTCTGGTTTTTAGACTGTATTGTGGTTGATTTTAAATAATATTTATATTGTTGAGTTTTATCGTGTTGTAAGCCGCCCTGAGCCCTTTGGGGGAGGGCGGCCAATAAATCGAAAGTATAAACAAACAAACAAACTCTTAACATTTACCTGCCTGTTGCTCTCATCTCAGTATAGTATGTCTTCCATAAGTAGAAATGTTAAGATAATATCTTAACTTGATAATATCTTTAACTTGATAATATCTTTTACACAAGTGACAGCTGTTGGTGACATCCATAGCTAAGTGGGTCTTCTGTGGTTTCTTAGGGGGTAACTTTTTAAAAATGTTGTGGATTCACCTCTCCAAGGTGAATTTTTCTTTAATGCTTTTGAGGAAAGAACCTATTGGTTTGATAGAAGTAATGATCAATTGGTCACAGTAGTAAATGGAGAACTTTCTCCTTCCATTGGGTGGCATGGAAAAGCATCAGAATAGTACAAGTGCACCAAGTTAGGGCAAATGACTAGTAAAAGCAACATCTGCTATTGGCTTAGCACTGTGATGTCAGAAATTGGCGGTGGGGACAGGCAAACCCTTCCAGTGGAAATTCCTGTGATCAAAGCAGGTTGAAATAGTTTGTGCTGATATTTCCATGTATGGCATGTTCAAAAGCAAAGTGGTATGAGAAAAGAAAGTATCTTGTTTAGGGATATGATCTCTTAATGAGATCCGCTTGGTAGTTTGAAGGGATGGAGTAGGCTGATATTTTCACAGTTGCTCCCCCCATCCTGATAATGTTCCTCTTCTCCTATTTTCCCCAGGTGTGATGAATATGTCACACAACTGGATGAGATGCAGAGGCAATTGGCTGCTGCAGAGGATGAGAAGAAGACCCTGAACTCTTTGCTGCGGATGGCTATCCAGCAAAAACTCGCCCTCACGCAACGTCTGGAAGATTTAGAGTTTGATCACGAGCAGTCCCGGCGGAGCAAAGGCAAACTTGGAAAGAGCAAGATCGGCAGCCCTAAAGTAAGTGAGGAGGCATCAGCCACCGTGCCAACCATAGACACTTTCCTCCTGCATAGGCAGGGCCCACCAAACATACTGGTCAGCAGTGGCACTCAGAGGAAAAGGTATGCATGCAGTCATCTTTATAGTACAGTGCAGTGGCCTGGCTTGAATTAAGGCCATCCACTGAATTGCAAATACATAATATATTTGGGTTGGGGGCAAGAGTCTGGGGATGGGAGAGGCTTCTCAAAATTAAAACCATGGCAAAGGGTGCTTCTAACCTCACCTGCCCCATATATTTTATTCTCCTTTTAACTATGGCTGTCGATCATCTCCTGTTGGCATTTCAGCATATCTTGTATGTCTCGAATGTGTCTATTTTACATTCTGCAAAATGTCCCTCTGCGTGGAAAGGGCTGTCCAAGAAGCATAACCAGTTGATCTCCCTCTGATAAACTATGGTTCTGATTAACTGGCCTCTTTCTCTTCAATATGGAAATGAGGATAGGAGTGTGTATGCTCCATTGTGTTTTCTCGATTCCTGTGTTAAAAGGAGCAAATGTTCAGAAGCAAATGATAGTGTTTTGCAGAAACTCATATGGTTTCACCCTGTCAATTGGGGAAGGAGGGGAAGAGAAACCTGTGAGGAGAATGCTCACTATTTTGGAGAATAACCACCAGCAACAGAATCAGAACAAGATTTCCCCCCATTTGGAGGGCTTGGGGCCATGTGCTGCCACTGTACTGTTTGTTTTGGTGTAAATGTTAAATGAAAGTACTGTAAATGATTAAAGAAAATGTTCATTGAGCGTAAATACGAAATAATTATTAAAGATCTAAATTGTGAGATCAGGACAGGGGGAGAAGGAAACTGAGGGTTTATCTCAGGCTGACACAATTTGTGGCTCACCTTGGCCATGTGAAGCTTACCTGCCACGTATTGAGATTTGGCAGGTGTCCAATAACATTCTTCTTATGGTAGTCCTTCACAGGCAGTGAAGATTTTATCAAAGTTATGGTGGGCTGTCCCATGTGGCAGGTGATCTGTGCTTGACGTCAGAGGTCACAACTTGTGCAGACTTGCCTTATCTCATTCGCAAATGTTAACTATGTTTTTTTTAAAAGAGGAGAAATAATATATGATATTGTCATTCATGGGGCCATTGCGCAGTAATTAAAGTAAAAACTCTTTTGTTTCCGTATGTATTTTTTTCTTGGATCTCCTGCAAGACTATTCTCACCTTCCCCTTGTGATCAGAGCCATCCCAGGACTTCAGGGACCTATCTACTGCCTTTATTAAGAACCCCCCCTGATCACACCTCCAAAGAATCATTTCTTCTGAGGGACCCCCCTTCCATGAGAGAATTCTTCCATGGGCACCGTCTCAGCAAGGAAAAAAGGTTAACCGTGGCCATCCCAGGTAAACATTTTTTCCTTGGGTGCATGTAGTGCAAAGTGATTAGCTGAGTATTAAATCCTTTCCAAACACTGCACATCCAGTTTTTAATTTGGGCACATTCACCTTTTAATGTAATAGATCAGCGTTCTGACTTCCTCACTTTCAATGTAATAGATCAGCGTTCTTAGACTGTCTCAGACTAATTCAACTGAAGTCAGTGAGGCTAATCTGGAGGGTGCAGTTTGAGGATTTCAGCCAAAGTATTCTCTAATATATATACATTTTTTTAAAAATTGAATCCTATTTCATATTAAGTGAGTCCCATGTCACAGTAGCCACTATTGGAAAAAACAAGGGATCATAGTATACAAAACAATCACAGAAAGACAATACACTATGAAAAAAAATCACAATTTGTGGTCAGTTAGAATACATAAAACAATAGGTTTTTAATATGCATAAATCGCTGTTTATTGTAACAATTTTATTGTATTTATTTATTATATTTATATCCTGCCCTTCCCTTGTTATTTATTGTGTGTATGACATTATTGTTATTATATAAACAATTTATGCATAATAAAAACCATTTTTCTTGTATACTAACTGCCCACAAAATGCAAATTTTTCATAGTGTATTGTCTTTCTGTAAACGTAGCCACCATTGCCAATTTCAAAAGAAGTTATGTCTGCTTCCCTTAAGGCTGACTTCAGTTCTGCTTCTCATTTGAGCCCATTTGACAAACTAATAGATTGGTGACAGGAGAAATGCAGTGTGTGAACATCCACGTAATTTAGTTACATAAAACATTTGAAGAAGTTTTTCCTCTTAGTCGGTATTTTTACACCTTTTTTTTCCTATATCCCAATTGTGATTTTTTAAAAACTCAGTTATAAGGAAAAGTGCAATATGTCAGATAGGGCTAAGGAAACAAAACCCTATTGGATGCACAGCGACTTTTGGAAGATGTTGGAAACTAAAGTTGCCCAGGCAACAAAAGATCCATTCCCCTGGAGAAAATGGCAACTTTGCAGGATGAACTTTATGGGAATGTGGCTCACTCGGGATCCTTTCCCATCCCAAACCCTGCTTCTTCAAGTTTTACTGGCACTAGTACTCTGTGCATAACACTCAGGGCAAGGAAAGATCTGGAAGAGTCTCTCCAACCACAGCAACAGTTGGAATCTATAGCTGCTGCAGAACTTCTGAAACTTTTAAAACCTATGGTGTCTCATTCAGAAAGGGGGTCTTGAAATACTGTGTGACCTGGCTCATAGCCAAGAATGTGAACTAGAAGCCTTCTTTTTTTTTTTTTGGTAGGAGTTGAAAAAATTGTTCCTGGAGAGAAATTGGCAGAAGTATCTGTGATACCCATGTGTTACCACTATCTGAAAAACATGTCCAGAAAGCCTCAGTTTTAGAAAAAGGAAATTGCAGGAAATACATTGAAATACAGATCACTTCTGCTAAAAATTTAGGAAACCAAAGCATTTTTAGGAGTGGCTTTCATAGGTACAACTCCCAGTCTTTCCTTATAGACTGTAATTCTTGTCATTGAATTAGATTCAAGACCCTCCCAAAAGAAGCATATTAACACAACACCCCCACCCCCACCCCCACCCCACCCTGGGTATACAGCTATACATTCTTTGTTAAATGCATGTCTGTGGGGGGAGTGGTGGTACATCTGAGCAAAATGTAGAAGTAATGTGATTTTACATTCTATCTACAAATTCTTGGTAGATTGCAAAATATGACAATTTTAGTGAAGAATTGTAAGACCAAGCCCTGTGGGATCATATAGAGCTGTTCTGAATACAGATTAAATCTGACCCTTCTCATAGAGTTTAGGCTACAGTCCTCTAATGAATTCTCCTGCCTGTGCCCTTTGGGAATGAACTGGATCTGCACAGGAGTCACAGTGTGTTGTCCAGTGGCTCTCACATTAGAGAAATTCCTGGTGGATCTGAGTCCTTGTTCATTCATCTGGAAACTGGAGTTGCAAGAGCCACACAACACTGCAGGGTTATTGTGTTAATGGTCTCCTCTCCTTCCCTGACAAATCTCAAGCCCACGGGGATGAAATAATCATATACCCATCTGCTGTGGAACAATGGTTGGTACTATTGTGTTGGCGAGCAGGATGTGTTTCAACAGCCTTTGCTTATGAATTTTAAACCTTTGGTACTTTTGTGTCCTCTGTTGCAATCATTATTTCTTCTGCTTGATTTTATGGAACTCTTGTTCCCATCCAGTAACCCAAATTTGGGGGAGAAGGACTTAATGCTGATTTGGGTTGAGAAGACTGGAGTGATTCTACATAGGATGCACGGTTAAGATCTCAGTTTGTGAGGAGCAAAAAGACTCCAATTTGCTGAGATGTCAAGATGGTCCAATATGAAATAGAAATGGATCAGTCATTCTGATGTAAACGCCACACCTCCCCTTCCTGCCTCGGTCCCAAGGTCCCGACAACGTAGATGGAGCTCTTCCTTAGGAGCTTTCTGTTACAAGATGAATATCTTCTGCACTGTTCGTTTCTCTTGGAACCTAAGAAGAGAGTGTGTGGCATCAATGAAGTCTGTGCGTCTTTCATTCTGACAAAGAGTAAATCCCAATTCTTTTATATGGATTTTTCAAATCTTTCGCATTTATGAAAGCAACAATGGCCAAAACATGGCCAGGCCATAGTTTTCTGCACAGTATATTCTACTGCACAAAACTTAATTTGATCTTTGTAGTCTGAATTCCAGCATTCCAACTAGATTGCTGATCTTCTGCACATTGTCCAGTCAGTGTTTATCTTTGGCTCTGATGCATCCACAAAGGTCTGTGTGAGTTGTAGCTGACCCATTCATCTAGAGGGGTGATGGTGGAATATTTTGAATTGAACTTCCCAGTACATGCACAGAAATATTCAGAGACATAGAGTAGCCCCTGCTTTCTAGGAGTTTGATACATGACTGCATCAAAAAGGATGGAATAATAAATGGGCAAACTGCAAGACTCTAGTATTCAGTGTCTAACCAATTATTTTACCCTGCTAAAAAAATGAAAACTGGTGCTTCTTATAGGGGCTAATGTCCATTTTATTCTCTTCCCCCTCCCGCAAATTGCTTATTTTTGTCTTCACATGCCATGTATAGGCCTATATTTGTCTCTTTGTATTAGATCCATCATTTTGATCTACCATTTTGATATGCTCTTTGAATAAAATCAGTGAGTACTCCATGCACATATGACCATTCTAGCTGTGGTACAAGTCCTTGTGAAAGCTATTTCTAAACTACAAAAGAAACCTTCGCTAAGGGCTTTACTTGGTTTTAACTGGTTAAGAAATCAGCTCACTGAACTTACTTTTACCTCTTGGTGCCACTGCTTTGTGCTTTCCCCACCCTCAGGTAAGGTTAGGTTTCCAAACATTGTGTACAAGACTGAGAGCATGCATTTCATGCCAAGCAATAAGTTTTTAATAATTGCAATAACATCTATTCACTGCTAAGCCTTACATACTAATTTAGATCCATACTTTCACTTGGATTTTATACAACTACATCTCCTTATTAAGAACCCATTTATTTTGTTTGTGAGCAAACTATATATATACTTTCTACCAAACCATGTTAAATAAAATAACTTGGAAATATTGAAGTAGGATAAATGGATACAGTGTCATTGTTTTTACCAGTTAGTGCCAAACATTATCTCACTAACAAATAGGGTTCACAGTTAGAATGCATTTTTTTACGTGGCCCTTTATAGGTTTTTAAGGTGTGGTTGCCACTTGAAAACAACACTGTGGGTTTAGCGCATATGGCAAGCTATGTGAAGCAGCTCTCTACATGTTTGTGGCAGTGTCAATTGTATCAGTTGGCATGTCTTTATAGATCATTTTGCATGATTTTTAATGTGTTGTGTGAACAATCGTATCTAAAAACACACTGAAAACCTTTTAGGAGATTGTGGTTCACTACAAACCTGAGGATTTATTTTGCTGGAATAGTTTAATGAGAGATTAATAATGTCCATTGCCTGTTTTGTTTCATCTTTGTTGTAAGAATACACGTATCTGTTAGGAATGTTGACCTGTTGACCAAATCACATCTTCCATCTGGCTTCTGCTTCACAAGATCCTTTTAAAAACATTCTTGATTGTGTAGTACATGTAACAATCTTGTGGTGTGAATCAGTAGGATTTAAACTTCCTACACCCAAGGAACACTTTCTGCATAGATCTGTTTGTTTAGAAATGCTTGGTGTTGTAGAATATTCTGACCTGTTTTCCTGGGTGTACTTTTTATGACCAAACTACATCAGACTGGAAAGAGCAATGCTTAGTATCTCATGTGGGCTTAAAAAGGCCCAAATGGTCCCAGGCACTGTGGGTAGGCTTGTAGAAATCTGTTTTCATGTACCATTTGCCCAATACAAAGTGGCCCCTGTGTGCCTCTGTGATTTCTCCCTTGGAGTGGAGGATTCACACAGGGCAAACAGTTCAAGTAGTTTGCCGCCTTGCCTCTAATGACTGATCTAAAACCAGCCTCTGCCTACCCTTTGAATAACCACAAGATGTCTTCTGGGTCATATGTAATTTGACCCTCATTCCTCTTGGGGAATTGGTATTGTCTATTGGGAACAACCATACCCCTGTGTGAACTGAGTATATCAGCTTGCATGCTGTGTGTTAAATGTTACTTCTGTGGGCTATATAAGGAAATGAAACAAAACTTTAAATGTTCCCTGTATCTGTTTGCTGTATTTACCGTTTCATTAACCTGTTGTCTAAATTTTCAATTGATTTACTGAGGAATGGTTAAAAATTATAAGCTTCAAAAAATCATTCAGTATCCTGAAAAAAATTATTTGAAGTGCTGAATAACATGACCTTGGTAAGAGAATATGTCAACATATTTTTAATTTGATTATTATCAGTGTGCATCTCTGATAGGAAGGCAGGAATATGCTGTAGATGAAGATATAAGTTGATGGTCAGGTCTTCTATTGGATTGGAAAGTAGTTCTTATCTTTTGTGGATTGTTTGCACTACTAATTATTCTGAGAGGAAACTTAGAACTTCTTCTTAAATCCCAGAGAGGTGGCCAAATCAGCAGGACTACTTGTGGCACTTGAGAATAACAAATTCATGGTAGCATGTGCTTTCATGAACCAGGTCCCACATACTCTGATGTAGAAAGGGGGTTCTGGCCTTGAAAAGTTTCTGTCATAATACATTTATTTCACTTTGAGGTGCTGTAAGATGTTTTGTTTGTTTAGCAGAACTGCTGCTGTATGTGAGTGTCCCCATCAGCGAGTTTGCTCTCCTTCTCCCTCCCAGTTATTATGCCTTCTGTGTTAGGGCTCCTTAGGATTAAGAATCGGAGAAGGTGAGATACCAGCTGAGCACCACAGGGACCTCCTTTTCTCCCCTGTAGCTTTGTTCTGTCTCCCTTTCTGATATCGTTCAGCTTCCTTCCTCCATGGCCTGTTTGTGAACCTTGCCTTTTATTTCCCTTCCTGCTCTTACTCCCGCCTCCAGTCTCCTTGAGGAGCCAATCATCCACCCCTCCTCATTCACCAATACACCCCACACCTGAGTCTGGCCAGGCCTCACCTGTTTTCCCAATCCAGGAGTTCCTCTTTAGTCCTTTGATGGCTGACTACTGTAGCTTCCCTCATCTGCCTTAGACCACCAGCCAGTTCCCTGGCACCTTTCCTTTCCCTCCAATGGCCACAGACCACGAAGTATCCCTGCTCTGGGGCCTCAGTAGGGAGGAGGGTTCAGTCTGGATGCAAGGCCATGTCTGGATACATGCTTTTCGATGCAGAGTGGTGTCCAAAATGGGTTACTTACATATCAATTATTAATCCATCCATCTCCAATGGACAGCTTTGCTCTGGGGTGATCCTCACCCAAGCCCCATTTGTGGCTGTTCCAGTCTCTGTTCCTTCCAGTCTCTGAGCAGCAGTGGCGTAGTGGCTAACAGCATGTGCACTCTGATCTGGAGGAACCGGGCTTGATTCCCAGCTCTGCCGCTTGAGTTGTAGAGGCAGGGGCGTACCTAGGCAAACTGGCGCCCGGGGACAAAACCTGAGTTTGGCGCGCCCCCCCCCCCCCGGCGTATGGGCGGCCACCCTCCCCCACCATGACCAAACAATTATTTTTTGTACCAGCTCACAAAACACCTCCCACTCCCATCAAAACATACATGGCTCTCTACTCACCAACTCTTCCTAATTTCCTAATCACAACAACCCTATGAGGTAGGTTGTTAGCCTGAGAAACAACTCCAAGCCAGTGCAAGTGGGTATTAAGCATGTAAATCTCTCACAAATCACCCCCAGCAAAACATTTACCAAACAAATGTCAGCACCATCTCTCACAAAACACCTCCAGTGGAATCCACCCCCAAACAGCATCACTTTCAATGGTGTTTAAACTAGGGAGCTCAGATTCTTCTTTTAAATCTACCTTAAAGGGAGAATCTGGGGTCCCCAGTTAAAACAAAATTCAGCACCATCACTTTTGAGGGTTGGTGATTCAGATGAAACAAATAGTAGATTCGGTTGGAATCTGGGCAAATTTGGGCACATTCAGACAAAAATTGTCCGATTATGTCCTGCCCAAAAATGAACAAATGCGAATGCAAGGTATTTGGGTTTTGGGGGGGGTATTTTTGGTGTTTTTTCGGCCTGCAGGGAGTGCATTTTTAAAGCTAGCGGCACCATGATTTCAGGGCATCATCCAGAGACTGCCCTGATGATACCACCCGAGTTTGGCGATGTTTGGTTCAGGGGCAGCAAAGTTATGGATGCCCAAATGGAATGCCCCCATCCCCACTGTTTTCAATGGGAGCTAACCTGAGATGGGGGCTACCCATTTGAGGGACCATAACTTTGGTCCCCCTGAACATAACTTCACCAAACTTGGGTGGCATTATAAGAATAGTTAACAGATGATACCCTGAAATTTTGGTGTCACTAGCTTTAAAAATACATCCCTTCCAGGCACCCCAAGAAATTTGCCCAAGATTCTTTGTTTTGCAGTGACTTTGCTCCATTGTAGCTAATGAGGAATTTCTGAGGCAGGCTGCACATTTTTGAAGATAGAGGCGCCAGACTTTCAAGGTGGCTCCAAGAGGCCTTGAGTAATAGCATCCAATCCTGGTGATCTTTGTTTTGGGGGGGGGAGTTGAGAGAGTTCTGAGAGAACTCAGCCCACAGGCTTTCATGTGCAGGAGCGGGGAAACAAAATAAGCCTTTTGGGGGCCCATAAAATTGAACCCCCAGAAGCAAAGGTCTCCAAACCTGGATGCTATTACCAGGAGGCCCTCCTGGAGCCACCCTGAAAGTCTGGTGCCTCTATCTTCAAAAATGTGCAGCCTGCCTACACACTCAGAAATTCCCCATTGGCTACAATGGAGCAAAGTCACTGCAAAACAAAGAATCTTGGGCAAATTTCTTGGGGTGCCTGGAAGGGGTGTACTTTTAAAGCTAGTGACACCAAAAATGTGAAAAAACACTTAAAACTTTTTAAAACATACAAACGACCCTGAAATGTTGGCGCCCCCCCACGTGACCAAATGGGGGCGCCCGGGGACATAGGGTACCCCCTGTCCCTAGGCAGGAACGCCACTGTGTGGAGGCTTATCTGGGGAATTCAGATTAGCCTGTGCATTCCCACACATGCCAGCTTGTGTTGTTCCTTTCTAGTCTTAGAAAAAACACACAGACCCCCATTTTGTCTTTTCCAGGTTGGAAAAATATCCAGGTTGCTTTCAAATCACAGTGACCCCTGGTGGGTTTTTCAAGGCAAGAGATGTTCAGAGGTGGTTTGTCATTGCCTGCCTCAATTTCACAACCCTGGTCTTCCTTGGAAGTATCCCACCCAAATAGTTGCTGTAATTGACCCAGCTTTCCTTTCGAGATATGGTGAGATGAAGCAGACCTGGGGCTATCCAGTCAGGGTGATATCTTTTATTAGGAATGGCCAAATTGGGACAAAACATTATGCAAGCTTTTGAGCTCACCAAAACTTTTCATCAGACTGGATGTTAATTTTTTTTTAAGATAGAAAGCAGATCCTGTAGGCTGGGTATGGCCTATAGGGACATGGGGTCACCTTTTGGTCACCTGGGGGGGGTGCTGGGTTCCTCCACGTGACCAAAAAGTGTGCGCCCCATCTGCCCACCACCAAGCCCTCCCCGCCTCCCTGTAGGCCAGCTGAGGAACTGGCCTGCAAGAAGGTGGGGGGAGGGGGCTTGGCAGTAGGCGGCCTCCGCAGACCCTGTCAGCCTCCACAGAGCCCAGGGGCAGGGCAGTGGGCGGGGCTCGGCTCCCCTTAGAGCCACACCCCCGAGTGCCGGGGGGGGGCATGGTGGCGCCTGGCTGTGGTATCAAGGTCTAATCTTGCTTGCATCCTCTGTCGGGTGGGAGGAGGCAGTTAGCTTCACCTTTGTTGCTGGTGCAGTGTCACTTTACAGCACTTTAGTTGGAAACCTGTATTCAGTTCATGTCAACCATTCTTCGTTCTTTCTTTTAAATACGTAAGTGATCCCAAATCTTCCAAAAATTGTCTCAAATGGAAAAGAAGACATGCAGTTGCCTTGCAACCTGACAACAATAATCTCTGCCTTAACAATGTGTAAGATAAACATAAGCGCAAATTAAAGCCAAATCCCAAGGTCAAAAAGTCAGGTCCTTCTCGCATTTGGCTAATGAATCCAGCAGGGGTGTGGTGCTGATGCCAGTCCTTGGAGAAGATAGCTAATAAACACCGGCTGATTGCTTCCTTCCTAACATCAGCCCCCACTCCCAAAGCTGAAGGGTTCAAATCTTTACCCAAAAGCAAACATGAAAGAAAATATTGATATTTGCCTAATTATCAGAGGCCAGTGACCTAAAGATTTCCAGATGGCGGGGACACCACAGATGTAAATACCTTTTCCTTTATATGCCTAGTAAATGATGGACTACTAGATAAAACTCCCTGGGAATACGAATGGGTCCTTATGTGGAGTTTACAGCACAAGTCATTGTAGGCCAATTCATTACAGCAGTGGTTCCCACTGCCTAAATTTACTTGGTCTGGTGACCAACTTAAAAAGGAGTATGCACAAATCAATAAAACCACAGAAGCTTTGGACTAACTTGAGCAAGTTTCATGACCTACTGGTTAGGAAACAGCATTAGGATGAAGGCGGCGGTGCCCCACTAATTCAGTCTGCTCTCAGGTGCCTCCTGTGTGCCCTCTACCTGGTGTTTCCATGCAGAGAGTGGCGTATGTAGTTTCCTCACTGCTACTGTGACTGTCAATACAGCACAGTGGCAATAGGGCTTTCCTGTTGTTTCTTCATCCCCTGCCTACCCACTTCAAGGCAGTTTTGCTTTTAATTGGTACATTTTTGCATTTAATTGGTACATACAATTCAAAGCAGCTTTGGTACATTTAATTGGTACATTTTTGCTCAGTTGCTTTCTGTTACTATACTAGACCCAAAGCTATGTAGTGCAGGACAATAAAATTCAGAGGAGAGCTCAGTGTTCCCACTATCCCGGCTTTCTGCAAACTACACAACACTGATGCAAGAGGGCTCGTCTACCCAGGCAATAGAGTTGCACTGTAGTAAACGATTCACAAAGTTACTTGGATAAATTATCATGGATTGTTATCTATGGTACTGTGTATAGCTTTCTGAAACTAGGATCCTACCGGTAATATGTAATTTTTGCATCATTTAAATGTGTCATGTTAATACATAAGCTTTGCTTCAGTTCTGTTTTTAGACTTCTGATTTGTTCTACAACCCTAATTGGATTGTTTACTGAATGTCACATTCGTCAATTGTATTAACTAACTGTGCAATCCGCCTTGAATCCAAGTGAGAAAGGCGAAATATAAATAATGCAAATAAACAACGT
This sequence comes from Sphaerodactylus townsendi, assembly GCF_021028975.2. Classification (NCBI taxonomy): domain Eukaryota; kingdom Metazoa; phylum Chordata; class Lepidosauria; order Squamata; family Sphaerodactylidae; genus Sphaerodactylus; species Sphaerodactylus townsendi. The sequence goes on from NC_059430.1 coordinate 27,003,399, forward strand.
TCACCAGAGTTATGAAATGAGCTCTTTGATTCCATATTGAAAATATCTAAATGGAGGAATCTAGCATGTAGGAATGAATAATATTTGGGATACTATTCATAATCCTGCTAATTTCATGCATGTAGGATTTCTATTACTCTTCACCTTCAGTATTCTTTAATAATGCCAAGCCATCTACATTTTAATCACTGTGCATTTTGCATTTCATTTTACATTTCATTTTAAATGAATAAAGTTATTTGTGACGTTTCTAGTACTTTTACAGTGCAACTCTAAGTAGGCTTATATTCATCAATCTCCTCTTAGAAGGATATAATTCTGTTTAGGCTGTACAGTTCATCTACATAATTCCTGACTTCACTCTATCGCTAATGAGTTTTAAAAGGTGCAAGCACCCAGTCATTACTGATCCATGGGGTGATGTCCCATCACAACATTTACTAGGCAAAGTATGTTTTCGCAGGGTGGTTTAGAGCTGCCAAATATCACTTTCAGGCAACTCTGTATGCAATCTAATCTGTACAGTGCTGAAAGGTTTCTTGATGAAAGATTACAGTCTCAGTTGTACAGCATCGTCTAGTAACAAGGTCTGCAGGCCAGATTTCCTTTGTATCTCACATTGTCGTCACAGTTCTACCCATAGGAGAAACCCCAATTCACACAGTGCACAAACAAATTTTTTTCAGTAATCAAACAAAACTTATTTTGGAAAAAAAAATCTTCCCTCTATGAACTCCAATTGTGCTCTAAGCACAAGATATTCCTAAATGAATGTTCCTGTAGGAGAAGCGACAGTGTTCAAAATATCAAACAGCTTTTACAAACAGTTTTCCATTTAACGTTTTTCAGCAAGATCACATCCTACATTATGGCTTGTGATGTCCCTTCTTGCCAAAGTTCACTCTCAAAGACATATATTCGTGATCTTAAAAAGCTGGCTTGCAAATCTTTCTTGCATGCATGCACTCAAAGCAACCATGAGAGGGCAGTGCAGATCTTCATAGAAGAATGAGAAAGTGTGCTTGTGATCTCTCTATGACTTGACAGGTGAAAAAAAACCTAACAGCCAAACTCCAGCCTCCCAAATCTCCAGGAATTTCCCAGGCGGCAGTTTGGCATTCTTACTTTTTTCTGAGACAAGAAAGGAAAATGATCATCAATGCACTTTTAAGGGTGGCATGAATTGGCCCTTGTTGGTGACTCTGCCTGGGGGGGAAAACTTTGAGTGTCTTCTGAGCCTGAATGATATTTTAATAGATTCTAAAGGACCATTTTCTGTAAGGAAAAGAAAAAAAATTATTTCCAAGAGTCCTCCAAGGACCACACTGAAACACTACTTTTTTGAGAGGGAGGGGAGGAATATGAATTCTTTCTCAAGGATTTAAAAAGTTCATCTGTGAATTATCAGACACTATGAACTGGGTTATTTTTGTACATGGAGATCTGCAACCAAAACACATATTTAAAGTAATACATCTATGACAATGTGCATATAGATTTGTTTCTGTAACATACCCCAGTAAGCTATTGAACTATAGTCTATCTACCTGATTTGTAAGTGAAAGTACACACACACACACACACACACACACACACACACATGCATGACAATTCCTATTGTATACAAGTTTTGATAGGCATGAAATGTTCATACACAATTTAACATGATAGTTGGTGATGTAAAGAGCTTTTTAAAAATTAATGTTGATATTCAAAGGCATGCTGGGAATGAACACTGGCATTCCCTGCACACGTTAGGTAGATGCAGGCAACCATTTACCAAGTGGTGACTTACCCCAAGTGTGCCTGTTTAATCTCAATGAATCTGTTTTCTGTATCACCTGGCTCAGTGATAGAGAAAATCTTTACACTTTAGAAACTGCTTGGAATTCTGGGAAAACAGGAAAGAAGTTAAATTCTCCATTTTGTGACAGCCATTTTGTTGCTGCACCCACTGGGCTGTGTCAGAATTTCAAACGTACCCACAAAGTTGAGGACCCCTTCTCAAAAAGTTAGGGATCCCTGCTCTAAACAAGTGACCCTGATGCATTTTGGATTCTTTAATAGCAACCCCCTTCAGTGTTTTGTGCCCTTTATATAATAGCAATAACCTTTATTGGCATGTGTATTATAGCATCATGAACTCATATTATATTTAAATATATAAAATGAATAAATAATTAAATTAGTATTAAAAGAGATTAAAATTATAATTGTTAGTTATAACAGTTTACAGATTTCGGTAGGCTTGAGGGACTTTACTTTTAAAGCTTTTGCCAAATACGTTGCAACTGTGGCATTCCTTAAATGGAAGTTGGAATTTTGTGCATGTGTGAGTGTAATTTCAAAGAAGCTTTTAGAACATAGGGTGTAAAGGAAAAGCCAGGAGTATTTATTCTGTTCATAAATAGCTTTTTAAAAAATTTAGTCAACCTGTTATTGAAATGGAAGAAAAAAACCCACACTTTTATTTCTGTTTGTCCTCAAATACCTTAATGTTTACTGTAGCTGTCATTATTATTTAAACTGAGCTTTTAATGTGCTAAATGCTTCCTGGGTGCCACCCAACGAATGTCAGTTGTGCTTAAATCCAATTGAAACCAATGGGACTAGAGCACATAATTTGTACATACAAGGACCATTGTTTTCAGTAAGACAGGCATGTTTAATTTGTTTAAATTTGCCCCCATCATTCTTGTTTTTCCTCACAACCACCCTGTGAAGTAAGTTGTTTCACAGATGGAAATTTGAATCTAGGAGACACAGGCCTCCAAGCAGTGATTCTGTGAACGGAGATGAGATTTCTGCCCTTGTCTGGACCTCGCTGGTTCTCTTACCTGAAAAGATCAAATATGTTCCATTAGTATTTGCAATATTTTCATGGTTTATTCCTAACCATGTGCGAACAGAGCACACATTCCTCACTAAATCTGCCCATCCCCTGCCTTGTGTGTTGTTTACTTACTAACCCCTCCCCCCAGTGTCATCTCTTTGTATATATGTCTAATTTATCAGTTTCTTGTAGATTGTCAGCAGCCTGCTGCCTCCATACCGCCACACGGCTCACAACTAGCCAGGAGGCGAGACTACCCAACTGTCAGGTAAAGCTCTACTAACTCTTGCTTCTTTTCCTCTTTCACTTTAATGCACGCTGTAGTCAATCTGCCACAGAGCAACAGCTGTTGCTTTTGCTTTTCTATGCAAATCTCACTCCTTCCCCCACATCTCTCTGCTTCCCACTATTCTAGTTTGTGCAAGAAGGGAATATTGAATATAAGCTTGCAGCTAGTATGAATATTGCAGCCAGATGTTGCTTAGTAATGGACTGCAAAGCCATGTGTCCACATTATATATGATATGGTTATGGATTTGAATGGTGGAAATGGTAAGGATGTGCTAGTGTCATGGGGATGAGTGTGATTATCCTGAGGTGGAGGGAAATGAATGGGAGGCAAGAACTCCAAGTTCCGGTCTGTAGTATGCCACTATAAGCAAATCCAAGTATATTTATGCAGTTTTCTAAATATAAAAATGTGATTTCTCAAGCAGCCACTGACAACTAATTTAAAGAGTTCCACTTGAAAGTAGTTGAAATGTCTATCTAGATTTCTCTAGGAGCAATAAAAGATTTTTAAAAAAAGAACTGGAATTGATTTTTATGTTCTATATCTTAAACATAATGTATCTTACCTGTTTCCACTGAATGTCACACAAAGCCTTTGGCCTTTTCCACAAGAGCAGTTTACATTATTTCATGCTATTAAATGCTGTGTGTTATTTTTTTTATTTCCACACATTTTCCTCTGCTTGGTTTTTCAAAACATTTTCTCTTCCTTTAACCATGAGTTTTTTTCCTCTGTCTTTTCTTTGAGCACTTTAACCACGAGTTTTTTTCCTCTGTCTTTTCTTTGAGCACTTTAACCACGAATTTTTTCCTCTGTCTTTTCTTTGAGCACTTTAACCAAATGGCTGACCCTTGTCAACACCCCCGTTTTTGGTTTTGGTCTTTGGGGGAGTGAGACTGACACACAACAATCACATAGGCTTTCCCCCTCTTTCCTTTCTGCTCTCCCCCCTCCTTTCTTCCCTCTCCCTTTTATACCTTCTCTATCCCAGTATAGTATCACCTCCTAGCCCAAGAGGAGGAGGTGACAGCAGAGAAGGAACAAACCATGGTAGTTGAGTGCCCCCTTCTCTTCCACAGCTCCTCTGCTTGTCTTCCTCCTTCCCCCTTCATTTGCTTCTTTGGCTTCCTTTTCTCCCTCCCCTCTTTGGTGGGATGGTGGAACAAATTAAGATGGCGGCTGTGGCACGGCAGAAAGAAGTTGAAGAAGACTTGAGGGACTTGCTTCAGCAGCTCTCTCACTCTCTCCCCCCTCTATGTGCTTTCAGCACTGAGGAGGAGATGGAAGAGGAGCCAGCCTTTCTCCCAGCCCAGATTAATGTTGCTGTTATTGTTATTGTAGCCCTCCCACCCTTCCTGCCATTTACTGGGCTATATTTTTTTTAGCGATAACATTAGCAATAAAACTATGGGATAAGTTAATGCTAGCATGCATAAATCATCCAGCATATATTAGCGGGCTAGTACTCCCAAGTGTTACGAAGTGGGAGAAAAACGTGGTGTTTTCCTTTGGGTAATGAAGCAGACATCTTAAATTGTCAAGGGTCAATATACATATAAAGAAATAAGCTAACTGTGGCAAGTTCTGTAAACATGCATAAACATGTTATGGTTTATTACAGGACAACCATCTGGTTAGTCCAACTACCCAGCTGCATTGCCCCACAATGCATCTGTGTAGATTTTCCCAAAAAGGTACTTGAAGGAAAGAGAGAAAAACCGGGAAATTCATCTCATCTGCCTGCTAAAAAGCAAAACTGTCTTAGCACTGGGGTCAGCCTTCAACTCGATAAACTAAAATAACAGATTGGGATTCGTTGAGAAATGAAGTGACTGGAAATTATGCAAGGGAGGGGATGTATTTTTGCCCAAACTCAAGAGCAGTTTCTCTATTAAAGAAACCATAGTTAATTACATTTTATGGGCTTTAATTTATTAAATCTGCATACATTTCCATGTAAAATAGCCTGGAAATTTTCAAAAATCAGTTGATTTTAGATTATGTATGCATGTGTCATAAACAAGGTTGTCAGCAGGCCTGGAGAAATGTTTTCACAATGGAAATCAGAAGAGCTATAAAACTAAGCGAAAAACACACAGGACTTGAGGAAAACAAACCGCCACAGAGGAGATGTTTCTACCGTACAACAAGGGAATCACCAATTAAATGGGAAAACATAGCTGTCATGAGTCAGCCATCTAAGCAGACATGTAGCGCCCAGGGGGCGGGGCAGGGTCTTTCCCCAGGTGCGGGCCAGTGCAGGGGCTTGGCCAGGGGGTGGAGGGGGGTGGCAGGGGTGCAGGACGCACGCATGCCCCAGGTGCAGTGCCCCCTCGCTCCGACCCTGCTTTTAAGCAGACTATGCCCATGGAGAAGGACACAGAAGTGAAATAAATGAATGCCAGAAGCTCTGGAAACAGCTGAGGAAGTAAACAAATGGGCCTCACTCCCCCTTCCACCTGTGAGGTGGGCAAACTAGATACCCTAGCACACAATCACTCTGCACTCTGCACTGTGCCACAGAGAGAAACAAATCTTATTGTGGCATGCCTCACTAGCCATGGCACTAGCCATAGATGGGGGTGAGATGCTAGGAGCAAAAACTACTAGACCACAGCTACGCAGCCTAGAAAAGCCAAAGTTAGAAGCCTTCCTCCAGTGGATCTTTTGTATTACTTTCTATTGCAGATGGACACCAGGGATTAAACCAGGGACCTTTTGTATTCAAAGCATGAGTTGTGCCACTCAGTTGTGGCTCTTTCCCAGGGATACCAGGCCTTATCTCATAAGCTCCAGTAATATCCCATGGCTCACCTTAATTGCTACTTTACAGTGGCCATTGTATTTCAACACTAAGTTCAACGGCATCAATCGTGTCTCAAAATCCACTTTGCTAAGGGCAGAAAAGACTGATATTTCCAAGATTAGATTGAAGAAGAAAAAGAAGAGTTTGGAGTTATATCCCGCCTTTCACTTCTGTCAGGAAACTCCAAGGGGCTCACAAACTCCTTTCCCTTCCTCTCTCCACAACAGACACCTTGTGAGGCAGGTGGGGCTGAGAGAGTTCAAAAGTTTCTATCATTGCTTACATTCCTGAAAGTATAGGTACATGAACTACATAAGCTCTTCCAATGCCTGCAGCAGGACATGGAAGCAGTTTCAACACTACCATCCCTACAAGGACACTGCAGTTCTGCAGAGGAGGTTTTCCTCTTTAATTCTGTTTACAAATAAATCAAACATGTATGTGTTTGCCCAATCCGGGGAGGGGCAGTGGTGGCGTAAGGTGTTCTGGGAGTGGTGTGTTTGCCTACCCTGCAGGCATAAATGGCAGTTACACTGATGGAGAGGGCAAAGATGCTGGTGGGTGGCGCTACACAGCTTTGTGGCACCCAGACCCACAAGAGCCTGCAGCCATGCAGCCATGCAGCCCTGCTGGTGTGGGAGATCACACTGGTACAGTGGGAGGTGGGCCAGGGGTTCCCAGGGGTGGAGCCGACTTTAGTTTGCTTCCAGCCTGGGAATGCTGTAGACTTACACCACCTGACTTACTCCACCAAACTGCATGGTGTAAACCTGTTTGGCTTATGGTACTATTTGGGCAGAGGAGGGCTTTTGAATTTCCCTCCTTCCTTGTGCCTCTCACAATCCTTTTGGAGGCAGTGTGGCACTGCTTCAGATCATCATTCCTGGCCGCCATGGAGCTCCCCCCTCCACAAGGATTGGGCTGTGAGTGTTTTATAAGTATTGATGATGCTGTGGTGATGTTAAGATTTGCATTTTTAGGGGGGCGGACTTTACTATCTGATGCACATTGCTATCAGGTTCTCAACATGTGCACTCCTGAAATTCCTATAAGGGGAGTTGTTTTGCTGTTCTAAACATTTTTACCATCCACATTTTTACCGTAAAGGACTCTGTGTAGATGCATGAGGTTAATTCTCCTTGATGTGGGAAAAGGTGCACATGCTGAATATATGGCAAATTTTATATATATATATATATATATATATAAACAAGCACCATCAGTTTGCAGTCAACTTACATACACAATAGAAAATGGGATTGCAGCATTCTATGCTGCCATTTTTATTGTAATGTTGATATTGGGTTGTGCTGTTTTTATAGGAAGTCTTTTTCGAATTTATTTTTGTATCTTTGGCTTTAATTTGCCATACCCACAAGGGCATCTGGATGAGTAAGGCTGATTCCGCATGGGCCAAAAGCAGCAGTGTGAAAACAGTGTGAAGATGGTGTAAAAGGGTTTAAAACGGTGTAAAAGGGTTTGTACTGTTTTCACACCATTTTCACTGTTTTTGGCCCGTGCGGAATCAGCCTAAGTCTAATAATCAAAGTTGTATAAATTTGCTTCTAAGTATTAATGTAACCATATTCTTGTGCATTTCACTTTAATGATCTCTAGCTTTCTATTTTTAAAATCAACTTGAGTTTTAGAAATCTGACTTTGAAAATGTCCCAGATCAGTCTGTTCTAGAATTATAGTTCTTTGGTCCTGTGGGATCGCTTTATATTGACCTTATTCTCATTCTTGATGATACTGTGCCATGGCTTCAAAAAAACTGCTGTGAACCCATGAACCATTCTGGCTACAACAGTGGTTCTCAACCTTCCTAATGCCACGACCCTTTAATACAGTTCCTCATGTTGTGGTGACCCCCAACCATAAAATATTTCCTTAGACCAGGGGTAGGGAACCTGCGGCTCTCCCAGATGTTCAGGAACTACAATTCCCATCAGCCCCTACCAGCATGGCCAATTGGCCATGCTGGTAGGGGCTGATGGGAATTGTAGTTCCTGAACATCTGGAGAGCCGCAGGTTCCCTACCCCTGCCTTAGACCATCAGAAATATGTGTTTTCCAATGGTCTTAGGCGACCCCTGTGAAAGGGTCGTTCAACCCCCAAAGGGGTCGCGACCCACAGGTTGAGAACCGCTGGGCTACAAGGACTCTTTTTGGAACTGCCCATGTGTGTGCAATTACCATAGCAAGGGTGCAACCAGAGAAAAGGCTATACTCTTTTCCACCAAAAGATAAAAGTAGAATTGTATATTAATCCACCACATGCTGGGCTGACTGTGTTTGGGTCCTGGTGCCTACCTAGTTCTGACCCCTAGGATCCAAGTGGAACATTCTGGAACAAAGATGGTCCAGCATGGGGTGGGTTAATATACAATACTACTTTTATCTTTCAGTGAAAAGAAGTATACCACTCTTTAAAATATAAATGTTCTCTGTGCACATTTGTTTGTTGATGGATTTGGTTGCATATTTTAAACATTTTCTTGCTTTTTCTGATTTTCAGTCCTGATGTAGCTCTTCCAGAAGAACAGCCACATTCCAGCTCTCAGTGTGCCCCTCTCAGCTGTCTACCTAAACCTCCTCCTTAACCTTTATCTTCATATGCAACCTAAGAGGCAGGGGGCAACCCCAAACAACAAACTGAATGGAGGTCTCACAGCAAAAGTGCAGTTTGCTCCAAAGGAACCAGTAGGCAATACTGCCTTGTTTCTGCTGCATTGATGAGTTCGGACGCCCATGTACAGTCTTAGCAACTGACTGTGTGTTGAATGAAGAGCAAAAAAGCACAGAGCCCAAACTGTTGACGAAGAGCATTTATGGTTCCTCTGGTTTTATTCAGATCCCGCAATCATGATTACAGTTTGGAAGTCTGAACATATTCCTCTAGCCAGATGGCTTGTACTGCTAATGTGCTGTGAACTTAAAACTACTCCTGAAACAAAAGAAGTATATCGCGAAACCTTGTTTTGACAGTTCAGCCACAACAACCAGTTTGAGTTTTCCTTTCTGTGGTTAAAAGGTATTATGTCCTTTAAAAAAAAAGTATTTGCACCATTAATTTATGTTTATTAAAAATCCAGTCCATTTTTGTGTGAGAGTTTTTATTCTATTAATTTTATTTTTTTTAAAGTGGCGCGGAAATAAGGTACGTTGAGAATGATTTTTTTCAGGGTTTTTGTTTGTAATTGAGGAATGTTTACTTGGCCAAAGGATATGGCCTGGTTTCTTCTTTTGTTTTTCAATTGCACAAAAATGTTAAAAGTAAGTTGAATTGGAATGTTCATTTAGGGGGGTTTACAGTGAAAGTTGGCTGTGCTTGAGTCCCATTGAAAAGCATACAATTAAACACTTAAATCCCACTGGTTTCAATGGAATTCAGGTGTGCCTAACTTTCTATGGATTGTGCCCACTAACTTGTACTTTTTTTATGCACTGGTATTGTTTACACACTTGTTTTATAACTAATGTGATATTAGCTGCTGAGTTTTGTTTTACAACTTCACTGGAATCTGATTAAGCCTAAGAGGGGTTTGATAGATCAATATGTTGTTAATTGTTTTATTCTGGTTAACTTTTTGTGTTTTGGTGTTTTGTATGGAGTTTTTCTTTTGTGGCGGGATGGACTTTTTCATTTTTATTGCATTTCAGACAAGTGGATGACTTGGTGCTGGGTTTTTTTTTCTGTTTGGATTTGGACAAAAAAACCCTGAACTTGATATAACATGTTGTGTTTTATTATAATTGAAATGTTTTCAATTGCTGCTCCCAAATTCAGTGTTACCAGGTTAAGGCCTTACCTTGGCAAAAGAAAAAAAAACTAACAGGTATGATAAAATATAATATTTTCAGTAGGATCTGGTTGTGAATTTCACTGTACAGCTAAGATGGATGTTTTAAGACTGAAGGTCACAGAATGGGGTTTTTGCTCTGTTGCATTATTTCTTGCCAAAAATTCCCATCAACTATAGAGATCTAGCTCATTGTCAGTTAAATGACAGCTACTCAGGTGAATACAGTGTAGATTTTGTTCTCCTGCTACACAGCATTCCTGCTGTAAGAATCTCTCTAGTAACAGCTTTGTTGAAGAATGATGGGATATACAGAAAAACGAAGGATAGCCACATTTATTTTGCACAACAGCTGGCAGCAAGTCAGATGGCTGACTGGGTCTGGAGTCATAATAACTATGTGTTCCCAGGTGGAATGCTGTCTATTACAGCTAATGTAGAAGACTTCTTGTTCTCGGTCAGGTGGCCTTAATATATTTAAACCAGGAAGCCAAGGGCAGAGCCGGATCTCTTTTTGTCTTTTCCACTCATGTAATGTTACGATCCAAAGGATGAAGATGTAACATTGCTGGAATTGTGCAACAGTATGGAAAGGAACTGCTAAAAAAAGGGCAGCTAGGATTGACTGAATTCATCTGAATCTGAGGGGAAGAAAACATCACAGTTACTTACTGAAAGGAAAGGGATAGAGAAAGAAATAGACCACATCAGCCAAGGAAATGTAGATGGCCAGTCCTTGTGCCTAAACAACCATTAACACAATACCAGTAACTAAGGTGCTAAAAATGGGATAATCCTAATCAGCAATTCATAGAGCAGTTGAGCTTTTAAAGATTCAGAGAGGCAAACCAGTGGAAGCATCAAAACACCTTAAAACAACCTCATTTGCTCTTCAGGGCAAATAAGCAGCACTAGAACCTAATTAAGTAGAAATTCATTGACTTTAAATGATTTGTGACAGTCAAAACCACATGGAACACTGCTGTTACATACATAACAGCCCTTTGCACTCTTTTATGTATCTCCATGCTGCTTGTCTTATGGTACAGTTAACAACTGAGCACCGTCTTATGCTCATATTCTTATGTAACAAGAGAATGTCCTTTTTAAAAAAGTTCAACACCACCCAGGGTTGCCACCTTCAGATGAGGCCCCTTCTGTCTTGAAATCTGTAGTTAAGCAGGTGTGTCTGGTTGAATTTTTGATTCCTACCGGGCTGCTAAGGATTAAAATGTGAACTCTAGAGGCATCCCCACCACCACCTGGCAAACCCCTGATATTCTGATTAAATTCGCAGGGACAGAGATAGCATCTTCTCAGCATAATGTTGACATACACTGAGATTAACCCCTGTGGTTATAAATGAGTAAGATCCAGCCTACGTTATGAACACTGATTTCAGAGGCAATGTCTCTGCTTAAATCCTGGCTATTGAAATAATGAGCCTTAAAATGGCTTAACTTTGGATCATTCCGATAAGAAAACATGAGTAGTCCCGCCCAAGATCTACAGCTGCTTCCATTTATTACCAAACGTCTTCTGGAATCATAAAAATATTTCTCTGGTAGAAGTAATACCAACAATGCACATTTTTAAGCTTCAGATCTATGCATCCTCTCTTTGAGGTAAGTTCTGTTGAGCTCAGGGGGGCTTACTTCCAAGAAATGTGTCAAAAAATGTCAATTTCTTTTAAAAACTGGATTGTAATTTGCAGTAGGTAGAGGATTATTCTTTTGAAATTGCTACTTCCAGAGTACTGGAAATGATAAATAAGTCACACAGTAGTACACGCTGAACTTTTATTTTGTACATTTTACGGAAGAGTTCTTAATAAAATTTGCTCAGCAACATAATATTGCCATGATCCAGGGATAGTCAAGAATGTTAAGCAAAGAAATGAGGTTACACATTCCCATTTACATTGAGGGACAGATGTTGTGTGCATCTTCATCCACGCTGAAGGGAAGTGGGGAACTGTGCTGCAGATTTACACACACATCCATTTAGGGAGCTTAGGGTAGCTGAGAATCACTCAGGACCAAGCTTTGTGCGTGGAAAGTAAACCTCTGGATGTGTTTCTCCTTTCCCCTGTGAAGCAAAATCCAGTGAAAGTGTGCACTCCAGAAGTTCTGCACATGCAATGCCCTTACCACATACCTAAACCAGTGGCTGGACTGGGGTTACTGTGGCGTGGCTAATTGTTGGGAACTCAAGAAGACCCCCCCAAAAGTGGGAAAAGTTTCTGAATGCTACAAAGAAACTAATGTTATTCAGAAGACCCCAGTGTAGCCCTCCAACTAATTTCATAACCAAAAGAGGCACTTGTATTAATTACCAGAAAACTAATCTTGAGGGTCAGAATTGTTTTGAGATAAGGCATCATTTTGCTAACTTAACTGTAATGAGTGACAAAGGACTCGTACCTACTATTGATTCCAATGTAAAACAGGCATGGGCCATAATTTCACTAACTATTCAGCAATATTATACAACAGAGGAGAGTTGAGGGCCTGATAAATTCTTAATGAAGTTACAAATTGTCCTTTTATGGGTTGGTTACAGTTATCTAGTTACTGCTGTACAGCTATTTCATTTTAAATAATGTTGTTTCCTTTGATAGAGAAAGGAATTCTTTATATCAAACTTCCAGACGCTGATGTCTCACATTAAAAGCACAGTCATTTCCTTGTTCATATGTTGCTTTACAAACAGCCATTCGGGGTCTCTCCCACTAAACATCTCCCACATCCCAAAGGGGTATTTAGTATCAAAAATTTTCCTCCATTGAAATCTTTTTGTTAATGTTCTGCACAAATTAAAGAAGAAAAGCAATTAACTGCATTTTTGCCTTACAGCAGAAATGCATCTAAATATGCAATATACAAAAAAATGCATGATGTTATTTCATGTACCTTTTCCCAAAATCCCGATAATGAAGCTAGAGAATTCTTATTTCATGAGATTATTCTGTCTCCTTCACTGCCTATTAGAAACGCATGTCTGATATAACTTTCATCAAGAGATGCACGGCTTAAATCCTCATTGCATTTTAATCTCTCTCCTGCAGAACTCTTTGAAAATTCCTTCTATTAAATCTTAAGGAAACAAATGCACTGATGGGACACAAAGGAGAAACCATATGTTGCTGGGACAGGAGGGGATGAAGGTCTTATGTTTCAGTTAGTATATTGATTGCAAGATGTATGTGCTTTGCTCATTATTATGTACTAATAAAATAGTGATTTAATTTTGGTTTTTTTTCAGCATCAAAACTTGCTTTTATTTAAACAAACTCAACTTTATTAGGAAAAAAATGTTTTAAAGATTTGTCAAAAGTATTTGGTACAAATGTTAGCCAGCCAGTCAGGGTACGGGGAAAAAAAAGAATAATCTAGTTTTTAAAACGATTCATAGGTATGGCTTTGTGCACCATATCTCTGAATGAACTGAAGTAAACTTTACTAGTTTAGCCCTAGTACTTCAAACCCTATGGCTTGACTGTCAATGGGGTTGATAATATTGCTCCTTTGTAAAATACAAAAAAAGAGAAGACACTCAAAATCATGGCGTTTTGTGACTTTTGTAATCTATGAATGTTACCCCTTGCATGAGTATCCTTATCTAATCAACCACACAGAAAGACGTATTGTGTTATATTCCAATGGTTTTGAATACTGGTGCGGTTTGCAATTTTTTTAAAAAATGTATTCTTTCCATACGGCTATTCTTAGACTGAATTGAAGTTCTGTGGTAATGCCTTTTTTTTGAGGTTGAATGGAATATTTCTAGATGGCGGAGAATAGGGATAGATGTGCTCATTGACTTAAGGTTGAATGTTAGAAAAAAAATTATTCTTGTGTTGCATCTCTGATTTTAAGACAAGAATATTGGCTAATTCTGGACTCAAAAGCATTTGCTCTGAAAATTCTCTAATAATTGCGATATTAAGCCCACTACCATCCTATTCTTTAGACAATCTTAGGTGAGTTGCTTTGTGAGGGAATCATGTTCTTGTGCATGTGTGGTATGATAATGCAGATCAAATGGCTGGAAAGTTAATCAGTGCAGTCTTATGCAGAGTTTCTCTGCCTCAGCCCTTTGATTTCAAAGGCCTTGGACTGAAGTCACTCTGCATAGTCACTTCCATTATTAAGACACTCCAGATTTGAAGAAAAGGCAAATGTACTGATTTTTACATCATTATGTTCTAATTAAAATTACGGTGTAATGCATAACTGTCCCAATAAATAAACTGGCCATCTTTTGTTCAATGAACTTGGTGCTGGCTGTTATGTTTTGATGTCTCACTGCATACTACTGTGGCACACACGTCTCCCTCTACTGAAGAAGAAAAAGAATGTATCACACAGAGTACCGTGTGCAGTTCTGGGGGGTGGTGGTGGTGGTCTCACTTTAATAAGGATGTGAACAGAATGGAGTGGCTGCAGAGAAGAGCAGCGAAGTTGATTAGCGGTCTGGAGACCAAGCCCAAGAAGACAGGCTGGAGGAGAGGTGGTTGAGGGGAGATATGATTGCTTTATTTAAGTACTTGAAGGGCTGTCACTGAGAGGAGGGGAGGAAGATGTTCCTTTTGGCAGCAGAGGATAGAACTTGCAATAGTGTATTTAAATTATAGTCAGAAAGGAACTGCCTGGATATTTGAAAAAAAAATCCAGTAAGAGTTGTTCAGCAGTAGAGTCAGCTGCCTAGGAAGGTGCTGAAATCCCCTCTCACTGGCAATAATTAGGCAGCGATTGGACAAATATTTGTCAGGGATGCTAGGCTGATCCTACACTGAACACAGTAGTGGACTAAATGGCCTGTACAGGCCCTTTCAACTCTATGATTCTATACTCTTGGTGAAATAACATCTCTATACAGAGAATATCTGTAAATCTTTCATTGTGTCACACAGCTGTCAAAGTTCTAGGAACGTTGCCAGAAAAAGTTTCCAAGGATGACATTAGTACTAGATATAAATCATGACATGAAAACTCAAACCCAGAGTATTTACTACCATCAAATTGACTGCAGTAACTTGTACTAAATTTATCTATTAAGGTATTTGCATGCTGTTTTTCTCCTTAGGGATCCAGAAGTAGCTCACAGAAATATATAAGCTAAATTGAACAATGTGATTTGAATAAAACAAACTGGCTGTCACAGTCCCCCAGCAGTAAGGAAGGACCAAGAGCCAATCACAGCCTGCCCTTCTACAGCTAGGAAGGACACATTTTCTGCATTCTCATTTTTCTTGCTTCTAAGGTTGTTTTTTTTTTAAAGGGGAAGTCAATTTTGCATGTGTTTTGCTCCCTCTGTCTAGTGGTCCATTTGACATCAAACAGTTTAAAATCCATCATAAAACCCTGCAGTTTAATCTGCAGGGAGTTATGCTGGAATGAAAGCTGCTTGATGCCATATTGACCAGTGGAAGGAGCAAAACATAGGTAGAATGGACCCCACTCCCCCCCCCCCCAAAGCAGGAATTAAGAAGCAAGGAAAAGGAGAACGTGAAAAGCCCCAAAATACAGCAGAGTTGCTGCTCAGCTGACAAGATGTTCCTAGACAATTCCCTTCCCTTTTTTTGGTGCCTCAGTGTCAGATTCCACATGGGGCCTTGCCATATATTCATGTCCAGGAGAGGCCAGGAGAATGTGACATCTGATGTATATGCATTCCTTCTGATTGCTTTGCTTTAGGCTTTGCTTGCTGTTTACAGTAATGGTTGATTTCACTGAGCCAACCAGCACCTGGCTCCTTATTGGACTGTGACCTTGGAGAAGAGACATGACCTGGGAAAGGATACTGCTTCTGCTGGATGGGGTGCTATGGAAGGGGGCAAAAAGTGTTTTTTTAGCTACTGGCAAGGACATTTGAATTTCAGCTACAGCAACGCTTGAATGCAGCCTGTTCGTTAATCTGATTCAATAAACTAATTTCGTTTGAACTCGAGTCTAGTTATTGGGAGGAGGTCGATGGTTGTGACACTCACAGAGACACATAATCAAAGACTAAGCAAAATGTATATGTGTTAGTGGAAGGTAAGAGAGAGGTGAGAATAGTAAAGGATGACTATCAGTGATAGTCACATGCAGAATTTTGGGCTTTGTTTCATAGCATTTTAAATCAGCTTTCATCCCTAGTGCCCCTGAAGCAAATTACAAAAAACAGTCTAAATAAGCAAAATGCAATTCAAACAGGCAAACCACACCCCAACAGAAGGCAACTTTTTCCTTTAAGGAAAAAAATCAGAAAAGTAGCCATATTGGTCAAGGTTGAGGGTCTCTGGAGCCCTTTCCTGGGCAATCTGAGAAGGTCGGTTGTAGCACAGCTGCCCAAAACTAGGACCCTCAGGCAAAGAGAAAAGAACTGGGGAACAATATGATCAAAGGCTCTCTTTTTTCCTCACTAAAGTTTGGCAAGGCTCAAACTGATGACAATCTGATATCATTCCAACTCTTCTCCAGCTGCACTGCAGGCTATGAGTCACAGGCTAATAACCCTTTGACTTTTGGCAAATGCTCATACCTTTGGGCAAACTTAGATTTTAAAAATACCTGTAAAAAAAAGCTCTGTGTAGATTCTGAGCCACAGATACTCGGTTTTACTTTATTATTTACAAGATTACAAGATTTACACTCTGCCTTTCTGCCCTCATCAGGACCATTTGAAAACATACGCAGTAAAACCACATCTTAAAAAAACGTTTACTACCAAACAAAAATACATCACTTAAACAGTTAAGACCAAGTTAAAATACACATACAACACAATAACTACAGAAACATAAAAACAACAACAACAGGGCAGGAAGAAGGGATCAGTGAAGGAACTACATGCACACTACAAAAAAAAAGTCTTCATCTGTGGGTGGAAGGAAGCAACAGAAGGGGTCAGGGGACTATTTGCAGAGAAAGTTCCAAAGTTCCAGTGTGGTGACCAAGGCAGAGACACCTGAAACAAGCCTTTGGAAGGTGACCTCATCGGTATCGTAGGTTTGCAAAAGAGACGGCAATTCTTCAGGCATGCTGCTGGTACTTATTCATGTAGGGATGTAAAGATCAACAGCAGCACCATGAATTGTGCCCAGAAACAGACTAGGAGCTGGTGTAGATGGGCCAAGACCAGAGCGATATAGTCCCTGGTTGCAGTATTCAGCACCAACTGACAGTTCAGAACACTTTGTAGAATGTACTGCAGTAATCTAGATGTAATCAAGTCATGCACCACAGTGGCCAGACCTTTTCAGTGCAGAAAAGGCCACAGCTGGCTAAGCAGTTGAAACTAGTAAAAAGCACACCTAACCACAGCTGGTACCTGCTTTTCCAACCATAGGCTTGAGCCTAAGGTCACCCTACAAACCTGTTCCTTCAATGGGGAGTGCAGCCCCATTCCAGAATTGGTGACACTTTAAGTCCTGGGTGACTGGGTCAGACTTTAATAGCCTGCATCGATTCCAAAGCTGTATCCATGCACTAATTCATGATTTCTACAGCATTCCTGGGATCAGCTGAAAGTGCAAGGCAGAGCTGTGCAACCAACATATTGCTGCCAACCTAGTGGTTTCACTTAAATGTGGGAAAGCACAGGGAACAAGATGATGCCTTGCAGGTCCAAGAGGCTGAGCAGCAACCCCCCACCTCCATTTTCTGAAACCTACCCTCCAGGTAGGTCCGGAAGTGCTGCAAAATGGTCTTCCATTCAAAGCCTGGAAAGGCAGTTCTTATTATCTGGAAGTTTAATTTTCAACATATCTTGCTGCAGTATCTTTACTTTCTTCTAAAACTGTTGTACAATTGTTTTTTTTTAAATAGACGGCCACTCCACATTTTTTGACTGACTGGTGGTGCATCATGTAGTCCAGCCTTGCTATTTTTAAGAAAAACAAAATCAGTATAAGCGAGAAAGGAATAAAGGCTCTACCTCGATTTTTTTTACTGGCTTTTCCTAAGGAGTTCGAAAGAAGACACATATTCCAAAACCTGGTCATCTATCTGTAGTCTGAACTAATCCCATCTACCACCACAGTAAGTTCCCTCTCACCAAACTGAGGGGGAGGACGTCACCTTCCACTTCAGAGCATCTCCTCTGCAGTGCAGACAGAAGATAAGACGCTACTGGACTCGGTTCTACCTGGAGCTATGGCCTCTCTGACTCAGTATAAGACAACTGAAGCGCCTTTGTCAAGCAGAAGCTGAGAACAGCCACACACCCACCCACACAGGAGCAGCAACCCAGAAAAAAAAACTGGCCTCACACCTGCCAGGTGAGGCCGACTCAGCGCATGCGCAAAGCCGCGCTGAAGGGCCAGGTAAGTCGCCCTTTCAGCGCGAGCAGGAGCTTCCAGTCAGCCATTGGTCGCCTCTGGAGGAGGGCGGGGCCTCGCCTCAGATGGCGCCTCAAGCGGGCCGGTAGAGTCACCACAGGATGCGGCGCCGTCGCTCAGGGCAGCCGGACGACTGAGCGAGAAGTCCTGAGAAGTCCCAGTTTGGGGAAAGACAATGAGCGGGCCGGAGAGCGTCAACTTCAGGCGGATGGCCGTCCGGAGGAAGTGCAATTCCAGCCTGCACAGCTCTGCTTTGGTCTTCGCCACCGCCAAGGGAGGCGCAGCCTCTTCCCCTGGGGGTCTCCCGCAATGGAGGAGAGACGCTGCGAGGGAGGCGGCAGGTACAAATCTGGCTTTCCTTGTCCTTCTTGTCCCGATCAACTCCTTCTCCAAGGTCGCTTGGAGGGAAAAGCGAAATGCAGCAAGGGGGAACAGATGCGCACCTCTTGCAGGGTGAGGTCAGTAATAATCCGGTAGTTGCACTTTTATTGCCAGTCTAGCTGGGGGGGAAAGCACCAGATGTTTACATTTAAAGTAATTAGGGAGGCCACTGCATCCATGTTGCTCATTTGCCTAGCATGAAGGGGGTTTTACCTTCTCAGCCCTCACTCCTCCTTGATTCTAAAAAGGTTGCTAAAAGTGAAGGGGAGGGAGAGAAAGTACTGCTTCAAGATCCCCACTTTCTATTAAGTGTCTGATATCAGCCCCACCTAAGATGCTGCTTGGACTTTGGCAGCTTCTTGCAAAGCGATGAGTGCATATTGTTATACATCTCTGAGGGCGATACTGCAAACAGCAGCAGCAATAACAACCCCCCCCCCCACACACACACACACCCCTTAAAGCAACACATTAAGGATGCCCGTGGATGTTTAGGGTTGAGAACTCACTGGAATCTGTCTGTTGTGGGTTGTGGACTCGCCTTTGTATTTTGTTTACTCTTTCTCTTCTTTTAGCTTTGGAAGCAGGGAAAGGAGGGAGGATTTGCTTTTGCTTTGACAACAAAAACCCTAGCCACTTGAAAGCAAGAACTAAGGGTGCCTGTGGAAATTTAGGGTTGAGAACTTACTGGAATCAATCTGTTGTGGGTTGCAGACTCACATTTATGATTTCTCTTCTATTCGCTTTGGGAACAGGGAAAGGAGGGCAGATTTGCTGTTGCTTTGATTTCTTTTCTTTGGATCTTGTAAACAGCTGAAATGTCTTGTGCTGGAAAAGTCCTGCAGAGGCATATTTCAGAACACTGGTGCGATTCATCAGATGCCAAGTCCCGTAAGTGTCAATGGGAGCTACTGAAGTGGATGTCTAATTCTCTGTCACATGAAACTGAACTCAAGTGCTTCACTTAAGACTGTGCCTGACTGTTTTTCCTCACAGGAAAGAGGAGTTCAGTGTTTGTTTGGAGTAACTTTTGCTCTGTTCCACAAAGTTTGCCTTCTGCTAAACAAAGCTGTTTAAGATTATAACCTTCAAGTCAAATGTGATCTCCCTCTTTGCTCCAGTGAGCAACCTTTTTAGAATCAAGGAGGACTGAGGAGGTAAAACTTCCTTCATGCCAGGCAAATGAGCAACATGGATGCAGTGTGGTCTCTCTCATTACTTAAAATGGTGCTTTTTCCCTTGCTAGCCTGGTAGTAAAGGTGGTCCCTTGTGCAAGCATCATGTCATTACTGACCCCTGGGATGATGCCACATCACAACATTTACTAGGCAGACTTCTACCATATTTTTTCAATAGGTAGTCCGTAAAAGGTTTCCAGTTTTCTATAAGCTTATCTGCATTACTGTCCTTTAATAAGGTTGTTAATTTTGCTATTTCTGAATATTCTGTGATCTTCTGTATCCAATCTTCCTTGGTTGGTATTTTTTCCTTTCCCCATTTCTGCATGTACAATGTCCTTGCAGCAATACACATACACATGAAAAGCAACCTAGATTGATTTGGGATATAATCTCCCATTAGTCTTGGTAGAAAAACTTCAGGCTTCATTGTTATTTTCAGAATTTTCTGTATTTCTTTGAGTATCATGTCCCAAAAGGATTTAGCCTCTGTATATAACAACCACATATGAAAAAAAAATCCCTCTTGTTTTTGGCATTTCCAAACTTCTATTAAATATAACTTTATACATTTTTGCTATTTTTGGGGGCGTCAGATACCATTTATACATAATTGTATAATGATTTTATAATGATTATAACATGCTGTAAACTTCAGATGACTTTTCCATAGTCTCTCCCACTGCTAGGCACTAATTTTACTGACCTTGGAATGTCAGAAGGCTGAGTCAATCTTGAGCTGGCTACCTGAAACTGATTTCTGTTGGGATCAAACTCAGGTCGTTAGAGCTTTGACTGCAGTACTGCAGCTTACCACTCTGCGCCATGGGGCTCCTTATGAAACGAACAGATTGTCTTTCGATCTCATGCTTCATTAACAGGATTGTTTACCAAACTTCCAAATGCTTTGCTTGTGTTGCAAACTCAACAGGGCTGCACAGGTGTCCCTCTAGGTTTTGTTTAATAAAGGAAGCTTCTATTTCTGGAGTTGGAAAATAGCCATAGACTGTGTTTTGAGTTCCTAATTTTTATCTACCGGTAAAACTGTTTTAGAGTGTTGGACCTGCTTATTAAAACACAGAGGCAAGTGAACTTAGGGTTCTGTATGACCACAAGGTATATTTAACCAGTAAAAATTTGGAAGCCAATTTGGTATAAGCATCTTCTGGATATTAAAATGTGCTGTTCAAAACCATGGATATCTTCCAATAGTAAATAGTGCACCAAAGCCTATTGCCCCTGTAAGGAACAGTTTATTCACTTATTTACATTATTTTATAGTCCTCCTTTCTCACTGGGACTAAAGGCAGATTATACAGCATGATTCAATAAAATCAACAGGAAGGGCAGTCAATAAACAAAGATTTGGGTTGTAGAACCTACTAGAAGTCTAAAAAACCAAACTGAAGCATAGGAGTTAATATAACACATTAAATAGTGCAAAACTGTGTGCCACAGCAACCTATTAATCAGGAACTCTGATCAGATAGTAATTTCTACTGTGGCTATTGTGATGCTTTGGTTGAACTAGCTGTTAGTGTAACAGCCCTCATGTTAGGTTGTGGCTGTGATGTCAACAGGAAATGCATCTCAAACCCCTTCCTTTTGTTCTTGTGCTGTTTTGGAAATCCAACAGGAAAAGCAGTTTTCCTGGCTTCTCTCCTTCTCTTTCTTCTGAAACTGTGTGCTTGCTCTTTTAATCATTGGATTACCAATTTCCAACATGCCTATAAAATATCATGTATGCTCCAGCAAGACAGCCATTGTCTTTTTGTTTTCCTGGGAAAGGTGATTTCACTCCAGATGGCTAAAGATCAGTACAATATTGGCAGAAGCTTTGGAGTTAGCTATAGGATAAAGCTCTCAGTTATGCCCCAAGAAAAGTAAAATATGATATGAATCCACTGAGTAAATAAAATGTTCAGGTTGGAGCAAAGGAAGTTACTGAACTTTGTTCTGCAAACAATTTTTTTTTATATAGCTTAGAGCAGTTATGCTAACCCAGTTAAGGTTTGGTTTGAGTGAGATAGAATGGTTGCCAAGGTCTATTCTATACAGTTCTTTTTTTTTCTGTTTGGGATAGGCCAATCAGACCTTGAGAAGTCACCCAGTTTGGTTGAGTATAAGCATAACATGAGTAATTGCAAATATTTGTCTTGTGTAAGGCGTTTGAAAATATGTCAGTTATTTAGGTTATTGTCAGAGGCTGGAGAATTTTCTCAACTGCAGCAATACTGAATCTAGAGTGCTAAACAGCTTGATGGGCTCTAAATATTATTCTCATGGGTGTTCTGTAATCTGTCGAAACAGATATTAGTGCTGATTTTTGGATTTTAGTTACAGTATCTATCTATAGGAATGTCTTTCCCAGCTGCTGTTCTGTTTGTGCAAAAGTAGGGAATAGCTATGACTGTCATTGGGAGAGAATTTTAAAGTACTGCATCACAGAAAGGATTACCCCATAAATGTGGGGAAGGATATAAATTGCTATGGAAAAAAAATCAGAACTGGTTTCATACTGACATAGGAGGCCTATACCAGGTCCAGTTACTTATGTAAAAATAGCCATACCATGTAGCAGTCTCCAAGGAACCCCCCTTACTTTGGGCCACTGTAAAAATTTGCTTAGCATTTGTAATGATGGAATTCTGCTCAGGCCAGCATGAGGAATTAAGAAGCTTTGTCACAAAAGCAAATCATTCATGCATCACTTCATACTGGCCAGGAAGACAAAAAGCAGCTGGTACTTCTGGGTAGCTGATTATATTAAGACCTAGTGTGTACTGTGGAGAAATGCATTCCACCCAAGAATTTACTTATTTATTTCAAGTATGTTCTCAGGAGCCCACCTGCAAACCAGTAGATGTCATAAAGGAGAGATTGAAGGAATTGCCATCAGGTTTCAAGCACAGAGCACTCAAGCTCTTGGTTATTCAGATAATTCTGGCTGTAACAGGACACTGGTGTATCACCCTGCATCCTGCTAGTATGTCACAACCAACAGGGACAGAGAAGGAAACAGCCAAATTGATAAAATGTAAGGTTTTCCTTTGGGACAGGAAGAGACAGTAAGGTCATCCCAAAGTGGAGGGAGAAAGATTTTTTAAACTCAAGATATGAGGAAGAAGCTCAGTTCTACAGCTTCTGGGAATCACAGTCAGTGTAGAACAGGGTAGGGAACCTGCGGCTCTCCAGATGTTCAGGAACTACAATTCCCATCAGCCCCTACCAGCATGGCCAATTGGCCATGCTGACAGAGGCTGATGGGAATTGTAGTTCCTGAACATCTGGAGAGCCGCAGGTTCCCTACCCCTGGTGTAGAATGAAGCTGCTATGTAAGGACTCCCATCTTGTCCACATGGCAAGGAACCATGGGGATATGTCCAAACAATTAGAATGAAGATAATGTTGAACTGTAAACGACTGCATCTTCTAATAAAGCTCGCCTGTCCTTATTAAACATTGCTTCTACTAAGTTCTGAGCGTAGGGAAACGTGACTGTGGGTTTTCACCTTCCTTTGTTCCCTTGCTCAGCCTGAGTGCTAGATCAGAACATACCCATTCTCTGGAAAAACACCATGCCTATGGCATCTTGCTTTCAAAGTGAGGTGCATGGTGGCACTTAAGTAATCATACCTCAAACATAGTAGCTCCAAGTTGCGGATGATTGTCCTTGCTCTTACTCTTAGGAGGTTAGAAGGTGGAGTAAGAATTATGCAGAAGTTGGTTGTACTTGCCAACAGAGTGCTAGACTCTGTTTAGGAGGTGAGAAATGGGGGCTCATGAGATTTGTGGGTGGGAATCCCATCTCCTTCCCATAGCTGAGTACAACATCTACAGGCCCCACCATGGTTAGGTTCAAAGCATCTCCTGATATCCACCGCAGCCACCTCTCTAGAATCAAGATGAAGGCATTATCTGTTCAAGCACAGACAGCACTCTTATTTTTTGGGGTGGGGGATGGATTTAAATCCCTCAGTGTATTTTAAAATTTTCAGATTGTAATACAGTTCTCATGAAACAGAGGTACCAGGTGAAGCCTAGTTGTCTACAAAGCATGTGAAGCCACAAAGTAGAGATCAAAGAAAAGAATGCACAGATGGCAGTGGATACATATAGAAGGCTGGTTACTTACATATTTCTAGCAGCAGTAATTTGTTGTTTCAAGCAGTTACAGGATTCCTGGAATGTATCTCAATTACCTAGATAACATCCCCCTGACAGATATTCTCAGTCATTGATCACAACAGTTTATTTTTGGGACTCTAGGGAATGACAGAAAGGGATGACATCACAATGGAGAAACCATGTTTTTTCCCCAACCCCCTGGTATCCGAGCAGGAAGGTCTTGCAGATTTGTTCCTTCATATGTCCCACAAGATATGATGGTACATTTGGCATGTCTATACAGGTTACCTGGGATTCAGCATAACCTCACAAATGAGTACTATTTGCCTATCTAGCAAGATATCCACATACTGTCAGGTTCTAAGGCAGCGATGGCGAACCTTTTTGAAACCGAGTGCCCAAACTGCAACCCAAAACCCACTTATTTATCGTAAAGTGCCAACATGGCAATTTAACCTGAATAGTGAGGTTTTAGTATAGAGAAAACGGTTGGCTCCGAGGAGTGCGTTACTCAGGAGTAAGCTTGAAAGTAGTCGGTGATTTAATGCAGCGAAACAACTGTGCAACACTTCAAGCGAGTGAATCCGCGATTTCTAGGGAGGGTTTTACTCAGAAGCAAACCCCATTGCCAGCAATCAAGCTTTACTCGCAGAGTAAAGGATCATGCTTTCTTCCCACTTGAAAATCAGTAGCAAGGGTTTAACAGCTTAACAGGAGTTACCTACACTGTTTCCCCAAAACTAGGTCTCAGGTTTAATTCTAATAAATCTCCACAGAAATAATTACACCTATTATCACATGATGAACTCTGTGCACACATGCCCACAGAGAGGGCTCTGAGTGCCACCTCTGGCACCCGTGCCATAGGTTTGCCATTACTGTTCTAAGGCTTTTTCACGTCCTGTATGTCCTTGCTTCCCATTACAGATTCCAAAGACTTATTTAACTAGTTTTTCAAGCACCTGCAACTGCTTGCCCTCTACATCCCTCATGGTAGTTACTTTCTCAAGCAGCTGAGTAGTAGAAAAGAAAGTCCTCACCACTTCTTTCCCCTTCCTGTAAAACAGGGAACAGAAGAAGACTGGAGTGCATGCAACCTAGGGCAGAAGCAGTTGTGGGATTTGATATCAGTGTTAGCTGGGATAGCTTTCTCTCACATGATGCTGAATTAGGGTGGGGGAGGATATGAAGTATTTATTTATAGAGGGCCTGGGAATGGAGGGATAGACTTCGTAATCCCCTTGTTTGCTGCTGCCTCCTAAACCATGGTTATCGATTCATGGGCCCTAGTTTGATACCTGATCTGATTTGAAGGAGATGGGGAAGCCTACTGCAAATGCAGTGGTGTAGACTTCTAAGTATTTTGGATAATTACTAGTGCTAATGAAGAGTGTTCAAAAATCAGCTTCAAAGTGCACATTTCAAGTGACTTAGTAACTACTCTGACTTAGGTTCTATCTAGTATAAGTGGAGAAGAGATCAGGGAAGGAAACTTTTCACTCTCCATCCTCTCACTATAGCTTGCTGTGTCCTGTGCGGGAGGGAGGTCAGCACAAGGGAGGCTGCACTGAGTGGAAAGAATATGTGAAAACTGCCTCCCTTTCCACTGGTGACAGTGGTAGTGTTGCATAATAGTTAGAGTATTGGATTAGGATCTAGGACACCATCTAGGTTTGAATCCTCATTCTGTTATAGAAGCTTACTAGGTGACCTTGGGCCAGTCATTCTCAGCCCCTGTTCTACCCTCACAATGCCACCCTAATTTACTCTACAATAAGTGGAGAGAAGAAATGTATGCTGCTTTGAGATTCCAATTGGGAGAAAAGTAGAGGGTATAACAAAAAGCATATAGTCTTTTTTTTTTTTCTGTTGTTTGTAAAGGAACAAGATTTTATGTTAAACAACAACACCTTTTCCTCAGGTGAGTCATTACTGCACACATTAATCACATTTTGAGGTATATGTTTGTGCAATTCCTCACCATTATAATTTTTCTGCAACATCTGCTAAAAGTGCCTTCTATTAAAGTTTCCCTCAGTCCAGGAGAGATACAAAGAATAATCTGTTATTCTGTTCAGATGTTTCCTGCAAGGGTATGGGAATATCTTCTACTTTTAAAAGGAAATAGACTAGAGTCTTTTCCTACTTCTAGCTTCTGGGAAAAGCTTCGACCTTTGTATTGTTGCTGTGTACACTTCCTAGGGAGTTTGTGAAGATCAAATAGATTTACTTCAGTAATACTTGTTTTAAAACACTGTGAGCAATGTTTTGCAGGATTTAAAGAGGCTAAGATGCTTTGGAACTTAATGAATTGTTCCTACCTTCATTTGATTTTTGCTTTTGCAATAAGATGATGTCAATAAAATAATACCTTTAGGCACAAACTGTCCTTCTGGAATTAATTGCCACCCAACTGCATTGTACTTGACTGAAACACGCTAATGAATAATTTTATGCTGAATATGTTGTGGAGAAATTTATGAAGATTCATTAATGCAGGCAATAATATTTCAGATAATTACAAAGTATTGTATTAACTAAGGACTGTCACCCTTTAGATATGTGGCATGCAGATGTGCAATTCCAGGGAATCTTCGTAAGGAAATATTTTGTTACACAAAGCATTGTACAATGCATAGATATTCTACAATAGCACACATAAAAGATAAGGAAGAAAAAATATAAAACTAAAAAATTACCCTGTCATGTTTACAAGAAGGCCCGTGGTGCATAGTGGTTAGCTGCAGTAGTGCAGTCAAATCAAATCAGTTGTTTATGTGGCTGTGACTGAAGGGCAATTATACAATGAGTCTATAGCATAAGAACATTAAGAATGAGTAAAATTTCATATAATAATTAGCATACATGTAGTATAAGCTCTCTATTTTATTTTCTGATTTTTTTGTAGCATAGAGGCTTTCTGTTTCTATAATGTTAGTTCCTAAGAAGCTGATTTATGAGGATTTCTTGAAGTGCTATCTAAATTTCTTCACAGTTTTACAGGTAGCTAGTTGTATCTAGTACCAAATTAACATTTTTAAGCATGCTCTTGCCAGAAAAAGAAAACTCAAATCTGTGACATATAAGTTTTGCTTATAATGATTGCTTCCTCAGACAGTTATAGAATCCAGGGTGATATAACAGAATTTTCTTAGTAATCCATGAATTTGCAAAATACTCTGTGAAGCTAAAAGTGGATGTTCAGTGAGAATTTTGAATAAGCTCTTAAGTCTGATTGCTGTTGATTGGATGTATTAATAGGGTGTGATTCAGACAACATTGAACACTTGTCTGACCCACTGAAACCACTGACATCTAGAAGTGCTTAATTGGTTTGAATTGTGCTCTCAATTTTTAATTGAGGCACCTGGTAATATATGATTTCGAGGACTATGCCCTATTACTGCAAGGGATATACATTCTATGCATTGACAAAGTGCATCTTTAAATGTAACTCCAGCCATGAACTTATACAGAACTTATTGCTGGTGAGTAGAGCTGGATTGGGACAGTTATTTTAATTTACTGAAGCAGTTTAAAGCAGCCTACATACAAGTATTGTAACAAATTGTTCCTGATCTTGCTATACTTAGTTTTCCAATTTAATTTTTTCAGCCAGTTCTCATTTCCCTTTTCTGCCAGTTCCTTGTTATGAAGGCCAAACCCAGTTTTAGATAGAACTGTGCTATATTTCCAGTGCTTTTAAAAAAAAGGAAAGAACTTTCCCTTGAATGTCTGATTTGGCGAGTTCGACTTTCGTTTAAATATACCCTAGTAAATCAGTTGTGATACGATTGAAAGTGGGTAGAGATTATTCCATTAGAGAGCCTGGCAAAGCTGCTACTGGGCTACCTGGCATGCCAAAACACATTCCAGTGCAGATTAACAGCTGTCCATATGTATGTAAAATGGAATGCATGCTACTTCCAGCTCTCTCTTTTTTTGTGTAAGGGACAAAAACAGTTCAGAGTTTTCAAAGGCAGTTCATTAATTTTTCTAGTATACCTATTTTTCTAGTAACTACATAATTTATAATTATATATTTCATTTTCTATTATAATTGCTTATGACCAATTGGCCTGTGAGCATAAATAAAGAAGCAGACAGCTTAACGAGAGAACAGGAAACAATAAATTGTAAATAGGTTCCTACAATGTAAAAATCAAGGTCAGCTTAAGTTAAATATATATTTAAAACTCACAGAGTTGCTGGGTTAAAATATTTCATGTTACACTTATACATTTATGCATTTTCAGTGGGGACTTATCTGTCAGGATCTGAGCCAAATGTAACCTGAAAAACCTTTGATATCTGTAACCTGCTTGATATATGTAACCAGCTTGACATATGTATCACTGCCATCTATGCATTCTTTCAACCGACCTAAATTTTGCCAAACTTGCTACTCTCTTGTTAAAAGAAGTGACCTCACCTGAAGCGTGAAATGACCCAGGGGAAATAATTGGTATTGTTATCTTGTCGGGTGGACTTGGACCAGTGGGTGGTTGTAATGGTGTATAAAGCTAAGGGCTGATCTTTGGTGCCAGGCATAGTACATAGAATTCTAGGCACTTCAGATGTTTATTGAGTAAAGTTCCGGGGATTTAATGTTATCACACATTATTGTCATAATCTTCAGAACATGTTATCCCCATTGTCACTTAAGCCGCTGGAAATAACTGGGTGTGTGGAGGAGGCGGTGAATGAGAATGAGAGAGAATGAGAATACCTAAGCCCAGCTTAATTCCCTAGCTGTGTGTGTTAGTTCTTGAGAAGAAGTGATTTTGGGTTTGGTGCAGAGTATCCAGCACAATGTTCTCTGCATTTCCTTGCCTATACCAAGACATAATACATGGATAATATTGCTTTCAAAGACAGAGCAGCTGCACAGGAATCTAAACAGCTGGGAATCTTAATCTTCTTCAATGCAATTTTCTATTCCCAGTTGAAGGCAAACACTCCGCGGCCGCTTTCGACGCGGCCTCCCTGTCACCCTCCATGCGGTGAGAATTCGCCGGCGTGGAGAGCGAAAGGCAGATACGCATGCATCGCATGCGGGGCCGGCTCAACAGAGGTCGGTAACCCGACAAAGCGGCAGAAATCGCCGCACGAGGCCGCCCTCTTCTACGTCCCGCTCACCTTGTCCCGATAAGAGTCAGCCTGCTATCGCCGTCGAAGCTCCGCCCACTTGGCCCAGCGGCGGCTAATTTAATGGGACACAAGGTGAGTGGACGTGGGCAGGCAAGCGACTAACGATGCGCACCCACTACGCGGGAGAAAGCGCTTCCACAGCAGCAACCCTTTAAGGGTTGTTGTTTGAAACCTGGCGCCGCCTGCTGGGGAAGAGGAGAACGATCGAATTCGGCATGCTGCATTCAAAACTGGCAGCAAGCGCCTGTCTGCGAAGCAACTGACCTGGGGCTGTTTTACCACCCCCAGGCGGTCAAGCTTTTGGCTGTCTTGGGAAAGGGCCTATGACTGGCCCTTCCCTATATGGGATTCTCCAGATTATTTCGAACATCTTGACTACATTGTTCCACCGTCTTAGAAGAGTCTGGCTGTGGATGCTGTTTTGTCAAGACTGATAATCGCTTCAAAACCACAAATCCAGGGTTTGATCTAAAACGGCTTTGAGGAAGTTTGTTAGACTGGTAGGGTAGCTTAGAAGTCCCTCATCTTGTAACCCATCTTGAATATACTGCCAGACTAGTTATTTTTCCGTCTCTTACCAGTTTTATTGAACTGCATTCTCAGTTTCATAGCTTAGCTGTGTACAGTTACTGAAGTAGTAAAAAGCCATCGCGGGGTTTTTTGCGATTGCTACGATGAAACTTGAACGATCTGCTTCATGTCCCCCCTCAAAATAGCCCTATCCAGATCACCTGCACACCACTGCCTTCTTTGCTCTTAGGGACTTTGTAGCGGAGGTTTCAAGATTTCAGGGGTTGCTTAGACTGGAGAGAAGAACCAGAAAGAGCAGGAGGATGGAATGAAAGCCTTAACACAGAAGTAGAGAAATGCAGCCTCCTCCCACAATGTCAGCACAAATGCTTATCTATCTGAATGGCAGGAAGGGAACAATATTCAATTCTGGCAGATAACTAAAAGTTGATCTTACTTATCACTAGGGACTATGGTGAGCTGCAATTGGATGTTCTAAATAGCCAATAAGTGAGTAGCTGTAGAGGATGTTTAAGATTTTTGTTATATTAAAATGAAGACAAAAATGAGAACAAACAATCCTTATTCAGTGATAAGCAAGAGGAAAATAAATGAATAAGCGGAATAGCCTTGGTGGAACTCTTTGTAGGAAGAGGAAGGTTAAAATGTTAATAGAAGGGATAAATGGCATCGACAAGATTATGCTGCAAGGGCAAGGTCTATACCGCGGGCAGGGATGAAACACTCAGATGCAGCAAGATTTCTTATATGGATGTATTTCCTCATAGCCCCAAGCGCCTAAAGTGACACCACTTTAAGTAGAGACTTTAATTTTTTTGGCCGGCATTACTAGTGAGTATGGGGAGATTTACCAGTGAGCATAAAGGGTTTTGCCAGGACATCTTCCCGCTGCCTCCCACTCCCACGCATACCCTCATCCCTTCCCACTTCCAAGATTTGTTTAAATACTTCAAGTTTTTTACATTTGTTTATAATATAGCCAATATCGATGGTTTCCCATAAGAGGAGAGTTGGAAGGGACCCCCAAAAGTCCTATCAAGATTAGAAGAAGAAGAGGGAGTTTGGATTGCCATCTCCCTTTCTCTCCTGCAGGAGACTCAAAGGGCCCCATTAATCCTCCGCCCTTCCCCCCCTCTGGCAACAAACAACACCCTGTGTAGGTAGGAATTGCAGACTGAAGGCTCCAAAAGCTGTGACTAGCCCAAGGTTGCCCAGCTGGTGTGTGGGGGAGTGTACAGGCTAATCTGAATTCCCCAGATGTCAAGCCTCCACGAAGCTCAGGGCAGCAAGAGCTGGGAATCAGAGCCAGTTCCCTCCCGGTTTGATACACGGTGCGAAACACCCAACCTCCTACGCCACTGCTGCTCCTGCCACGCCATTAACCCCCTGCCATGCATGAACGCACAATTAAAGCACTCCCGACATATGATCTTCCAGCCTCTCTTTAAAAGCTGCTAAAGAAGGAGACTCCACCACTCTCTGAGGCAGTAAATTCCACTGTCTAACAGCCCTTACTGTCAGTAGTTCTTCCTAATGTTTAGGTGGAATCGCTTTTCCTGCACCTTGAATCCATTATTCCATGTCTTTAAAAAAACTTTTAAAAAGTTTTGAGAGAAAAAGTTTTGAGAGAATTTGGCTCATTTATTTCAGATCCGAAATTGTCTTGTATCCAGACTACATTGGCAGTTTCTACTGATTCTCCCTTCTGGAGAGCCACTTCATGATGATCCTCAGGGTTCCCTACGGCACATGAATGGCATTTTTTTGGAAATCAGTGGTTGGGGGAAACAAGAAAGTTTGGTTCTACTAATGGAAAATTTTAGTCTGGATCCAACCCATTGGTTGGAATTGGACTGTAAATAATTTGCATAGGTGTAGTGGCTTGATCCTGCCTAAAGTTTCTGTGGAAGAAAAATTTCCACCTGTGAAGAATTTCCATCTGTGACTTCCTCTTCTGCTGCCTCCTGAAATCCTGCTCCAGGGGTATAGGGGATGCCCAAGAATAGCTTGGGGGAGGGAGTTTGGCGGAGTAGTGAAGATCACACACCTTCGTAACTACACACTACCTACTGAGAATGGCGGGCGACATATCCAGTCAATTGCCCACATCTGTTGCTTTGTTATGCTGTGGTTGCAGCATGTTGACAAATAATAAAGAGACTTTGATCTCCTGGGGTCTGTATCTGGAGGAGCTGTTTTGTTTATCTCTCCAACCATGCCACACTTCGTTTGCTTGTTATTTGTCCATAGAAATATTTACGCGATTTGATTTCAGACCACTCCACTTGCACACATTTTGTACTGCTTTATCATGTAGTTGGCTATGCTACACTGCATGCATAAAAGGTACCTGATAGAGAAGAAATTAACTGGCTGTCTCAATGGTGGCACATGACTTGGGAAGCTGCTTGCTTCTAAATTCCAGACTTGCTTATTTTGCAAGAACGTATTTATCAAGTGTTAGGTATAATTGGTTACTGAAATGTTTTATAGCTGCTCTTGCTTACTGTACCTTTACCGACTGTGTGGTTCAACTCTCTGCCCAAGTACCAGTGATACACAAGTATGATGAATGCCTCTGACTGATTAATGCTATTTGCCGCATAGTTGCAAAAGCAATACATATATACTAACAGCAATGGTTGTTAATGAAGCCTGACTTGTCCATGACGACACACGTGCGCACGTTATACCATCAGACTCTGAGAATGTGTCAACAGTGGCTATTCAGCCAGTGCTGAATAGCCACTCACCCCGGATTGTTTTTTGAATTGCAGAAACCAGAAAATTAAGGCAATGATGCGTACAAATGCTTTAAAGTCAAGGATGAATGGGCATCACAAATCAGGTTCATTTGATTTTTTCATAGAAACAACTGTTTTAGAGAGCTTGTAGATCCCCTATACTCTTATTTATGAGTTTTGCTCAGCTATGATTTCCATTGCTGTACAGAGCTGAATGTTTGCATCCACTTTAGTTCTCATGTTAACTTTACTGGAACTTTGATGGGTTACCTGGACCCTCTTAGTGAGTAAGAGCACCTACTTAACCTAATAATAGAATGGGATTATTAGAAAGGGGTGGAGTCTCTGAAATAGAAGTTGAACACCCAGAACTCAACAGAGTTGGAGAGGCAGAGACTACCAGAGAGCTGGGACCTTGATTGGTTAGCCAGCCCTGCTGAACTGCAATGTTGGGAGCTGGTGGTTTATTTTTCTACTATAATATTGTCAAATGTTAAAATTTGTGTTTCGAGGTTTTTTGTTATTGCTTGTGTGAAATGGTGGCGGACTTTGCAGGAACCTTCTAAATCGTCTTGGAAGCCCATTCACCAAGCCTCAGAGGATATTCCAAAAGGAAAAAAAAAGCCAACCAATAGGAAAGAATTGGACTTGGCAATATCTGAATATCCTGACACAAACCGCTCCTATATTATCCAGCAAACCCAAAATCCTCGAAGTTCACTGAGGTTTGTGGAAGCGGCTTAAGTGAGTAGTAGCATCTATCTTTTCCTTGTCTGGCTCTACTTCCAGAGGCTGAAATGTAATGCTGACCTAAATATTTCACTAGTAGAAATAGTTTTACATTTAGAAGGGGTAACTTTAATCCCATATATAGAAGTCTTTACAGAGCGTTGCTGGTATCTATGCTGGTGCAGAACCGTCCAAATCGTCCAAAAAAGGCAATGGTTTTAATTAAGGTTTTAAGCCTTGTCTGCATTTTCCATCATTCGTTCTACCACCACAGAAAGGTTGAAGGGGCAGACATTATCTTGAACTACCCAATTACCAAATGGGGTGGTAAATGCAATAGCACCTAACGGAAATCTACTGGGTCCATTGGCACCTATTAATATCCACTTTTTTAAATCTAGACGAAATTTCTTTAGATTACATAAATTAAAAGCAAAAAATTTCTTCTATTCTTGGCAGAGATTGCAGCATCCTTTTCTATTCATTAACTGGGCTTCCTATAATTTTCTATCCTAAAGAGAGCCCCAACTCTTTATGGGCTGCTTGGTGAAGGATGCATATGGACTGAACTGGTTCATACCCAATTGCACCTAGTGTAGCCAACTCCCACTCAAATGTTGCATTGGAGGTCTTCCCAAATCAGAGTGAAACTAGCCCTGGTTCTCTCTCTAAGGGCCTCCTTTTTAAATAAATTTTGCTGACCTTACGACTCTCAGGTCCCAATCCTTTTACCAAAGACCCTTGTTTCTGTTTCACTATCGATTTGTAGAAATTCTTTTCCCTTATTTCTATTTGACTTAAAATGCAAATGAACAAGAAACTAGGAATTGTTTCCATTTATATTTGCTTGAGGTCCAAACCCTGTGGGGCTAGAGCTCACTGTCCATTTCTAACTAGGAAACTTTGCTTAACTGTATGGAAGCTTCAATACAATATCCTTTTGTATGGAGATTCTTGACACAGACCCCTATTCTCATATTTGATACCATGGGTTTTTACTTACTTTGTTGTGGAAAGATGGATAAGCCTCCTGGTCCAGCTGCCGCTTCTAGGTCGCCCTAGGGACTGTTGAACAATGGTGAAAGTTTGCAACACACCTGTCGCAATTCTGCACTTCCTGCTGGAATAACGGGCCTTCCACCCTGCTGTCGCTTTACTTCCCTCTTCCACTTCGCAGCCTGTTTCGCTTTGATGATGCTCTGAAGGCGATAATAGCTGCAGCTACCAGCAATGCGCCAAGTCTTTGGTAGTTTACTCGAAGCTTAGTCCATCTAGATCAATGTGGCTGCCAGTCACACATCTGGCTAACAATGATGGCTTTATTTTGATTCATGTCCGTTGGTCTGGGCAGAAGCTTCATTCATTCGCCTTCCTCTTATACCTTTAGTGTGGGTGGAATGTACAATTCTAAATCTCTAAATCCAATGGGGCCTCATCTGACCTCCTGCTCCTTCTATATCCAATACAATCCTAATGGAGCGATTCCGTTGGAATGAACACGGGCATGGTCTGAATGGCAGGCTTCCATCTAATAAACAACTTAACTATTTCACTCCGTAAAATACTCCACTTGGTCACAAACGCCTGGGTCCTAATATCAAATTTAATGGTTTCTTTTCCCTTATACCTATAGTCTAGCACCAGATGCATTGACTTGCTATACTGTTTTTGGGTGATTCGTCGACCGAGGTTTCCGTTTCACTTCTGCCCATTGCATTTGATTAGACCAATTCTGGATTTATTTGAAGTTGACACATTCCGTTTCGACGGTAAAAATCCACAGTTCATGTATATCTGGGATGCTTTAGAGGCTACCGTTCTGGGCCCTGGGAGAACTGGGAAAAATTTGAATTACACAAAATCCCTTGCTTGATGGAAGTTGAGTCACTGAATTTTATTTTATCTGGAATTAGCAAATTATTTAGATTTCCAATTATCTGCTTTGTTGTTTCCCTCTTTTTAGTCTTTTCTGTGGCTTTTTATCGATAGTCCCTGAAGTTTTTATTTGAGGGCTTTCCCTTTTCCCTCGTCTCTTTGGCCTACAGTTCTTTTCCTGTTTACTAGATTTCTCTCTAAGAGTCTCACTGCACACTTGAAGGAGCAACCTGTGTATATTTTAGTTCCACTACTACCTCCTGTTTCCCTTAGAGGGCTAACCAATATTCCTTTTAAATACCTGGTGTTCTGAACAACAGGAGCTTTTCAGCTCTTCATCAATGATCCCATAAATGTTTTACCCAGCCCTTGGAGGCATGCAACCCGAGTTGTCGTGGGGTTCCATTAATTACTGATATGTCTCTCCATAAAAGCTGCTTTCCAGTTCCAGAGGCACCCAGAACCAAATATTGCCATACGAATTTCCACAAAATAGCAAAACATTTGACAGGTCATGATCTAAAGCTATGCGATGCAGGAGGCATAAGCTCTAATTTTCCTTCTTTTACCCAATATTTTCAGAACCTGTCACATCTACCATTCTTTCATGCGTTAATATGGACTTCTCTTCCCTACTGGTTTGGGTAATGCAAGTCTTTTAATTACAGCAATAGGTCTACTGCTGGAAACTTAGATGTACTGACCTTTTGCAAACTCTTTTCCAGCAGCTTCTTTGCCGTCAAGGATGGGATTTACCAAAAGGGGTAGAGTTTCTTCTGGAATCCCCTTCATTCATGTAACTTTACTGCCAAACAGTGTTCCTTTTTTTCTCTCCTATTGCACAGGTTTTGCTTCTTCAATAACTGTTGAACTCTGCATCAATAGGGATTGTCCTTTCCCTGGTTTGTTTGGTTGTTATCAACGACAAATTCGTATGAACTTTAATTTCACTATGTATCTCTTTTCCCTCTACCCTTTATCCTGTTGCATTTTGCTTGAATTGCACCCACTGGTTTTCCACAATTATATTTGAATATCCCTCCATCCCTTAGACTTATATAATACATAACCGAGAATAGTTTATAGGGGATCCAAGCCCCAACTTTTTGCACACACTTCCGGCTGCAATAATTTTATATTTTACAATCAGCCCAGCTGGTTTGGTATCCAGCTTGCTTCTTGGAGTTTCTGTACAGGGCAGTGCCGGAAGAGGAATTTGCAAAGAGCCAAACAAACCAGTTACTTAATACTTACTATTAAAACCTTGACTACTTATTGCACTTTGCAGTCCCTGTGGTTTGCATTTTTTTCAAGTCCTTATTACAGTCCTACTATTAATTATTTACCCAAATTCTGTTCTTCTTTTAATTTGGTTTTAGAAGACTTTAGAGCTTGAGTGAATGATGGAAGCTTCAAGATAGTAGAAGGTTCACGGCTTATCACACCATTTACATACACAAAACCCACAAACAATTCCATATTTACAAATGCTTAGAAAAATCAACTCCCTTCCTGGATTTCCCCACCTTTATTTGCAGTTACCTTAAACAAGGTGTTAAGGGCTTAATAAAATCAATCAAGGTCCCAGCCTGGTAGTCTCGCTTCCTCCAACCTCATGAGTTCTGCAGCATTCAACTTCATTTCAGACTCCACCCCTTTCTGGGTCATCCCATTCTGACACAGGGGTTACACACCCACTGAGGGACAGCAGCATTTGTTTGTTGGAGACCTTGTAGCAGCAGTGGCATAGTGGTTGAGAGCAGATGCATTCTAATCTGGAGGAACCGGGTTTGATTCCCTGCTCTGCCGCCTGAGTTGTGGAGGCTTATCTGGGGAATTCAGGTTAGCCTGTGCACTCCCACACACGCCAGCTGGGTGACCTTGGGCTAGTCACAGTTTTTCGGAGCTCTCTCAGCCCCACCTACCTCACAGGGTGTTTGTTGTGAGGGGGGAAGGGCAAGGAGATTGTAAAGCCCCTTTGAGTCTCCTACAGGAGAGAAAAGGGGGATATAAATCCAAACACTTCTTCTCTTCTTGGCTCCCACCAAATAATAGGCCAACCAAGCCCATAGTAACAAACTCATTCAGAGTAATCAGGTGGCATGTCCTTGGCCCCTGTGAATGCATTTTAAGAATACACAAAAGAGGAATTCTACTTCTCCTTCAGGTCTGAAGGTCTAAATGACAAGGGTAGTGATCAACATAATCTTAAGACGTTTGAGTTGTGATGATGAACATTCCATGGGAAAGTAAAAGATTACTCTTGGATCGTGGAGGCTGGGTCCAGTGTTTTGTGGCTTCACCCTATGTTGATTCAGTGACGTAAAAATGCAGAAACCAAAAGGGAAGGGAAGAAGTATATTGGAAATCATAGGGATATTTTGGGGATGATTGCATCTTCCCATACAGTGTTGAGCATCTCAGATGGTTTCTACATTTGCATTCACAATGCAGCATGGGATGGAATCACGGGGGACCATCAAATCTACCATTCCTATAATGTAAGGATCGACTATCAGTCAAACAATTTATTTCCAAAGAAGTGTCTAAAGCTCAATGTGTTCCTAATGTCATGTTCCTAGTCTTGCTCGAATAACAGGAACCAATACTTTGGTAAGGGAATCCTTGTTTTATTGATAGCAAGCATAGGTATGTAACTTAGAAAAATTGTCCAAGCTGCTCAGCTTTTCCCTAGACATCAATGATATGCTCCCAGCAGTTTCACTTTTTCCCTCCCCCTCCTACCTCAAGGAAGCTGCCAGGAACTGAAATATAAGGGGGGGGGGAGGGGAGAGGAAAGGAAAGGAAGGAGATCAGCAAGAGACATACACATACAAGGCCGATAACATTTGT
This sequence comes from Sphaerodactylus townsendi, assembly GCF_021028975.2. NCBI lineage: Eukaryota > Metazoa > Chordata > Lepidosauria > Squamata > Sphaerodactylidae > Sphaerodactylus > Sphaerodactylus townsendi. The sequence goes on from NC_059430.1 coordinate 27,041,028, forward strand.
GACTTGATAACGTTCTTTCTCAGGCTGAAAGCGTGCGAAGAAACTCTTACAAACAGCATAACAGGGCCCAGGCTACATTGACTGGGGTCGTGACACGTAAGTCTCTTGTCCTTGCAGATGCCTGCCTTGAAACTGCACTTACACGACATTGGATTTGTCAGATGCTGTTATGCAGCAGTGCTTTAATTTGTGTGATAATATGCTTCTCTTCTGCAATAATTCTGAAATTAATCCTGTTAAGGCCCACTGCATATCAATTCCTCCTTTGTTTCTAGAATACATTGCGGGTAGGGCTAAAATGTTACTAGCCGATGGTCATTTTGAATCACAAATCGTGTAGCATGTGGCTGTGCAATAATGTCATTCCAAAATCTGCTATTCCTGTTTAATGGGATGTGGCGATTGTTGAATGTTATCTGATAGAGGCAGTGTGGAGCCATTGGGTCGGCAGCAACCACGATGAGAATTCTAACAGATACTGCAGCCACTGCTAGAGAAAGCAGCAGTAAAGATGCTGGCAACATCCTTTCATATTTTTTTTAGTATTGCTTTGTACTTTACCTTTTGCTGTTCAGTATTATACTGTGAGTCATCCTTTCTTGTAGTGCTTCATTTCAACCAGTAGAGGTCAATGGAGGAAGTATATTGGAAGGTCATTGGTGGCTGGTCTGCTTCTCCAGTGTGAAATTATTAAGAGTCAAAAGCCCTTCTGTATTTTCTCCTGTATAGATACTACAATATCTGGTGCCATGTAGTAGTGATTGTGATAGGCAAGTAAGATTTAGTAAGTGAGGTAGTACAGAGTTTTAAAAGCTCTCATTATGCCTATGTGGCCCAAAGAAAAATTAGGAGCCTGCTGTTTTAACAAGGCAGTAAACATACATGCACTTCAGTGTAGTTAGTATGTGCTTTTACTTTAGGGTTTTTGCGTACTCCTCTCCAAAATATAGCTGAGGCAGTAGCCATATCTCACAGAACAATAAAAACAGTTGCCCAGCTTTCCCTTCCTTCCTTCCTTCCTTCCTTCCTTCCTTCCTTCCTTCCTTCCTTCCTTCCTTCCTTCCTTCCTTCCTTCCTTCCTTCCTTCCTTCCTTCCTTCCTTCCTTCCTTCCTTCCTTCCTTCCTTCCTTCCTTCCTTCCTTCCTTCCTTCCTTCCTTCCTTCCTTCCTTCCTTCCTTCCTTCCTTCCTTCCTTCCTTCCTTCCTTCCTTCCTTTGCTTCTTTCTTTGCTTCTTTGCTTCTTTCTTTGCTTCTTTCTTTGCTTGCTTGCTTGCTTGCTTGCTTCCGTCCATCCGTCTGTCTGTCTTGAAAATAAGATGGCTTTGCCTATCATAAAATTAGCTAAGGCACCTTCTTTCCAATGTCCCTGCTTCATTCCTGTAACAGACTGGAATTATGAGAGGCTTCACTCAGAATTGCAGCTGCAGCAGTTTCAGGTGTGTTGGGCCAGGATGTTCAAGTAACATGGCTGACCTGCTCAGTGTTAAATGAAATTTGCAAATCCAACAGAATGGTAATATATAATTTTTCAGACTCTTAATCTGGGGCATCCAGTTTCGGATCTGGGACAAGCTGGTTCAATTTGATGGTGGTCCATTCTTTACCATGATGTGAAATTGCACTTGTTTATCAATGTTGATGAAATGACAACTTGTGCACCATTTAAAACAAGGCTAAAACAAACAACCTGATATCTCCCACCCAACATCTCTTATCAGTCATGTTGCAAGGGGGAGGAGAGGGAAGAGGAGAAGGGAGGCCAGCAAGATGGAAAACCATTGCTGTCCTCAGCCATGAGCCTGGCAGAACAGGTCTATCTTACAGGCCCTGCAAAACTGTGCTGAATCTTGTCTTACTTGATAGAGCGTTCCACCAGGCTAAGACCAGGACTGAAAAAACCTGGTCCTGGTTGAGGACAAACAAACTGTTTTAGGGCCAGGGACCACCAGCAAAATGTTATTTGATGAGCTCAACACTCTCTGGGGATCATATGGGGAGAGGCCATCACACAAGTATGATGGTTCCTGACTATTTAGGGCTTTGTCGGTTAATATCAAAACCTGATCTGGTACTCCTCCTGGAGCCAGTACAGCTGGCTGGATGTGAGCATGCCATGGAGTCCTCATAAAGACTTGGGCAGCTGCATTTTGTACCAGCTGAAGTTTCTGCAGCAGTCCTCCACAGGGACTGGCGTTAGAAATGAAGTTGCAATCATCCAGTCCTAGGAGGTGGCTATTTGCATGGATCGGGTTGAGTTGGGACCAGGTGTTGGGGCTGGGCACCAGACAGCAGCTTGGTGAAGATGGTAAAACGCCTGATGCACCACATTCATGATCTTGGCCTCCACAGATAAGGAAGCATCCAGATCTCTGCTGTATTTCCCATTTGTTGAGGGAAAGCCATTGATGGATATCAGAGTCATATCGGGGGGAGGGGGATGGCACCTGGAAACAACACCTTCTCTGGGCGCCCCCTGTGCTTGGGATGTGACTTGGGGCAAGGCTCAGGGCGCCAAGCCCCACCCCTGGCCTTCCTGCAGGCCAGCTTCTGCTATCCCCAGGGCCCGGCTCCCCCAGCGGGGGAGAGGCATCCCGGCTACGTGCCCAGGCATGGGGGAAGCCACCTGGCGCCCCCTCCCACATGACCCAGAGGTGTGCGCCCGGAGAAATGGGTGTCCTCTGATGGATACGGATACAAACAAGAAGCCTGTTTTGCCTTAAGGGCCACATGTGACTCCACTATCACCATACAAATGTTTGATTGTTAGGTGAGCAATGGGAACTATGATTTTGTTTATGTTGATCGGTCCTTTCTGCCTGCATTTGAAATGATCACGTATGGACAGTAACTGTCCAAGTTCTGCCCACAGCTGACTTCTTCTGTTTCAAAGGCATACTTCTGCATCTGTTCTCTGACCACTTCCCTACATATTTGTAACATGCAATATACAAAAAGCATAATGTAATGTTAGAAGTGGCCCTTAACACCATTTGTGGTGCTAAGGAAGAGCGACATTGACTGGAATGCAGTTTAGATACACATAAACAGACGTGTCAGACTCGCAGCTCTCCAGATGTCATGGACTACAGTTCCCATCATCCCCTGCCAGCATGATGCTGGCAGGGGATGATGGGAACTGTAGTCCATCAAATCTGGAGGGCTGCGAGTTTGACACCTGTGCACATAAATGTCTGAGCTTGGCTACTGGCAAATTAAAGTGATAAATATATAAAGAATGATTGAAGACTGAAGATAGAACAGTCATATTACCTTAATGAATTACTGTTTTATATTTTAAATGCAATAGAGTACCTTCACATTAAAATGTATTGTGGAACATCCTGGGGAGGTTTTGTGTGTGTGAGGGATGTGTTAAACATGATAATGATGGGACTAGGGAGAAACTACTTAGCACAGAGGAGTTCCTGGGTTCAACCCCTAGTATCTCCAGTGAAAAGATCTGATAGTAAGTGATATGCTTGAATTGCTTATTCATTCTTTTGGCAGGGAAAAGTTGCTGGGAAGTGGTTGTGAGGTTGTGACTGTATGTTGTACTTTAAATCCTTTTATCTGAATAAAATCCTTTTAGGCGAATAAATGTTGAATCTATACCTGTTTGCTACCGTAACGTGCAGAGTTATGCCCATATAGTCTAACACCATTTTGGTTACAAAAGATTATTGGTAGCGGGGCTGCTAATTTGTCTTGAGCCTTAAAAGCCACAAAGGAAGTGAGGTTCTGCTGGGTCTTCAGTGTATCGGCGTTGCGTGCTCTGACCGAGATGTGTCAGAGTTCAGGATGCAAGCAGGAAATGTAGTCAGCAAAGGGGAAACCAGTTGAGGCTGAACACCATAAAATGAATATATCTCTTTCTAAGCAAATTCTCATGTTGGCTTCACTGGTGAGTTTAATTTATTACCTTTATTAGGCAAAGATCTTTAAATCCCTAACTTTCAACTATTGACTCTTAAAGCTAGCCATTTTACTTGGACTAGCCATTTTACTTGCAAATGTTGTCTTTGCAGCTTTGAAAACTAAAGAAGGAAAGCGGGTAAATTGCATGGTTCATAACTCTGCAAGAAGCACTTTAAGGTGATCTGACTACTGAAACTACCTCTGAGCATAAAATCCAGGTTTAAATTCAGTATTAATTCTCCAGTGTAAAACACATTAATTGGAAGCAAGTTCCTTTTGAAAACAAGTCCAACTGATTACAGGTAATGTGTTTAGAGTGTGGATAAAAAGATTATACCCTAAGTTTGCTGCATGGAAATGATCTTCGTGTAGGAAAAAGAAGTACTGTACAAAATGTTCCTTCATTTTGAGTCTGTGTGGGTTTTTACGAATGCAGCTCTTCTTTTTTACCTGTGTGCTTGTGGCAAAATCAATTTGTGGCATAGTTAAGAAGTAATGGTAGACCTATTTTCTTGTTACTAGTACACAACACCTGCCAGTCTGGAAGCAGTGTACAGAGATAAAAAACTATTAAGCCCATCAATACAAAATATAAAGGCCAGCAATAAGCAACATTAAAACAACAACAAAGGTTTCCTTCCTAAAAAACTGTTTTACAATGTTCAAGGTGATTTCTTTTCCCTTACAGGTATAGGTTCTTCAGTATGGTTTGACCAACTGAGAGATCCAAGTGGAATGCATGTTTGCATATTAAAGACACCTTCAGTGTGCCATTTTTAGCATGTATGGTAAAAATGTATGTTAAAACATAGCACATAAAACAGGCTGACTGATTTGCTTTTCAGTGCCCATTGATTTTTCTCTGCTAATTAAATGTGTGCCTGAGCTAAGTGCTGCACCATAGCTTTTATAGAGGAGTACCATTAAACACAAGCTTTCAGCCATGTGAGAACTTACATTGCAGCAAAGTAAACAAACCTGAGCATTTATTTACAGTAATTAATTGTTTGCTTACAATCGTGTCAAGTGTAGGAGTGAAAGCTGTTTTTTTTTATTTTAGCCTTGAAAGTGCGATCGTGATTGAAGACGAAGACTCAGTGGGGCAATGGCTTGATTCATGTGAACTTCAGCTGCTGGAAGGCCTGAAGTGAGGCTTTTTTTATGCCATCACAAAATACGAGAGACTGTGTATCAGATTTCTTGGTGGCTAGTCATTGCACACAAAGATCTTGCAGTGAGGAACAGCTCCCATATGGCTGTATTTCATGTGGTCGCTGCGCAGCTGTGGGTGTGCCAGCTCTGAAGTTTAAAAAGAGCAAATCCTCGCTCCAGGGCAAGTTGACTAATACTCTGAGATGCAGTGGCAAAACTGAAACTCACAAGGGATAAAGTAGGCAAATGTTTGTGATCCTCTTCTTGAAAGAAAAACTTTTTTTTACTGTAGTACCCTTTCAATGTGCTATGGCACCAGCTGTCCTCTTGCATAGCTCATACACAGAATAACTGGCACACTCATTGCAGCAGTTAATCTTTGTAACAGAACTGGAAATAATATATGAAAAGTTGGCGAGTTTCTGATGTGGATTTCAGAAACTTTTTCTTTTCACATCAACATTTCTGACTTCTGTATTTTTAGAATGAAATCCTGTTTTTGTAACTGTTCTCTAGACTCTCAGTGGAATGTTATAACTTCCCCAAGCTGGTAGTTCATACGGACAAAAACAAGCACGTAAATGCGTTGGTCCCCAGCAAAATCCCCAAACCATTGAATAGCTTTTAGTACAACCTGACAACATAATATGGCGCTTTGTGCAAGTGTTCAACATCTCCAGAACTATTCCTCAACCTGCATGTTAGAAAAAAATAAAACGGTGGAGCAGGGCCATGTTTTTAAGTCCCCTTTGTTGAATGGTTAGCTGACTTTATTACCCAAAGATTGCAGCTAGCAGGTATCTGATTGCACCCTTGGTATACTTGGAAGAAACAAAAATGGAAGTCGTTGAATTGGTTGTTGACTGTAGTGTCATAACATGTCTTTGTCCTGTCCCCTCTTTTTTCGAGTTGGGAAATAATGTTACTAGACACTTATCGAGTTGCTGTGCAGGGATTCTTGATAGGGATTGCCAAATCTGAGTTGGGAAATTCCTGGAGATCTGGTGGTGGAACCAGAAAAGGGTGGGGCTTGGAGAGGGGTCTAATGCCATAGCCATAGGTGTCAAACTCGCGGCCCTCCAGATGTTATGGACTACAGTTCCCATCATCCCCTGCCATCATCATGCTGGCAGGGGGTGATGGGAACTGTAGCCCATAACATCTGGAGGGCCGTGAGTTTGACACCTGTGCCATAGACCCTCAGTGGGGTCTAATGCCATAGAATCCATCTTCCAAAGCTGCCATTTTCTTCAGAGGAAGTGAATTCTGTAGTCTGGAGAGCTGTTGAGTTTTGGAAGATCTCCAGGCCTTACATGGAGGTTGGCAATCCTAATGCTTTGAACACCCACCAGTCTGGCTCACATCCCGTTCGCTAGTGGCAAACAGAGAGCTGATTTTTCTATGAGTGGTTCGACTGGTTTATGAATGTTTGGCAGTTTGCTTCACTGTATAACTTTCCTAGCCATACAGTACAACACAATTAACTGTTTATGCATGCGTATTCTCACATAGCTAGATTGAATTCTATCACCCCCTGCTCTTGCTACATAACTGCACCACATAAGACAGTTAAATCACTCACGGATAATGTAGAAAAATAACAAAGAAATGCTGTGTTTTGATAAAATCCTACTGTTTGATATTCTTAGTGATACCAGTTCCTTCAGTGCCTATCAGTTTGAATCAGGAATGTTTTGCAGGTGTAGCTGATGCGTGGCCATTCTCTTGAAATATAATTTTTGCAGTTCCGATTTTGCATTGACAGAACTTTGTTTTACAAACCCTGGACTAGCTCTACTTGTGCCTTTTGTATTAGTGCTTCTAGCAAAAAGCCAAGCTAGGCATGATGGAGGTGGTCACACTTACTGGGTCATGTTCACACTGTGGGAGTGTGAAGTGGGGGCTAATTTCTATAAACTGGGCTAAGGAGAAAAGTATGGGAAAGGTTGGGGTTAGCTGAAGAGCAACTGGGGTCAGCTCCTTATACTTCCATGCTCCTCTTTGTTCTAAAAGAAAAGACCTCCACCCTCAGCTTTATACATAAACAGGGCAGGAACATGAATAAAAAGAGGGACTGCTCTTATCTTTTATTGTTTCTCCATTACTTAGAATTTTTGTCCTTGAAACAGTTCTTTGAGGTTTTTCAGTAGATGGTTCCTAGTCAGTAGTAAAAAAAAATAATTTATTTGGGCTATGCGATTCCATTATTTCATAGAATGTATGTTTCATTTAATGTAGTTAGAATATGCTGACATGATTGTCCCACAAAACTGCATTTTTTTCATGGAAAATTATCCATTTCTAAATGATAATATTGACCTTGGAAGTAAATGTCTCTGGATTTTATTCACTCACTCTTCATTGCCTCCCTCCTTCTGCTTTCTGTACATAACGCGCAATCCAGACTAGTAGTGCATGTATCAAAATAGTCCAAAGAGAATGACCACCCATCTGCTGCGCTGCTCTTGTCTTTTACTGCATTTTTTTCTTGCTCCACTAAAAATAATGGAAGTATCCAGTCATACGCAAAGTCCCCTGTGTTTGAAAGTGGCTCTGGAGTTATATGGCAACATATTACATGTAGATTCAAGGTTAACCTTTAGTTTATAAGAAAATAACAAGTAAAGGTGGTCACTTGTGTAAGCACTGCTTCATTACTGACCCATGGACTGATGTCACCTCACAATGTTTACTAAGCAGACTATGTGGTTTGCCATTGTCTTTTCCAGCCGTCTATACTTTACCCCCAACAAATTTTACCAACCTCAGAAGGATGGAAGGCTGAGTCAACCCTGAACTGATTTCTGTCAGGATTAAACTCAGGTCCTGAGCAGTACTTTTGACTGCAGTGCTGCAGCTTACCACTCTGCACCCTGGGGCTCCCTAGACCAGCGGTCTGCAACCTGTGGCTCTCCAGATGTTCATGGACTACAATTCCCATCAGCCACCACCACCATGGCCAATCGGCCATGGTGGCAGGGGCTGATGGGAGTTGTAGTCCATGAACATCTGGAGAGCCGCAGGTTGCAGACCCCTGCCCTAGACAATAACTACCTCATGCACAAAGAGTCTTTTTGGGTTAGACCGTGGGTCTGTTTGATCTAACATTACGTTTCTCACATTAGTCAGTGACAAGCAGGCAGGAAGTCCCCTGCTTTTGATTCCAGCAACTCTTGTTTTGAGTTATGCTGCCTCTGTATACATAATTCATAGTTTTAACTGCAATGGCATTGTATCTGGACTGTAGAAATACAATGTTGAACCGAGCCATTAAACAGTCACAAAGGATCGTTTGTTAGTTTAGATTGAAGTTCTTCTTCCTTACACACATCAGAAATGGTAATTAATTATGAAATTCAGTACTTCCTTCTTTCAAAATGTGGTGAGGGCTCCATTGCCTAATGGGAACGAAAACTAAATTGAGCTGTTTGAAGAAAACGTATTAACTGCTCAAAAGTGAAATCAGCATCTTTTTGGATGGACCTGAAGTATGTTCAATGGGGGCCTGTAAGTAAATATTTTATATCTTACTGGTGTACACTGTTGTCAAAACTTCCTACTGATACTACAGTGAATGTTGCATACCCTTTCCTTTTTGCATTATTGCTAAACTGAAGTTCGAGGTTGAGTGCATTAGAAGAGAATTTGAAACCACAGGCTGAAGAGAACAATGTAAGTTTTTTAAAAATCCATTTATTTGTACATTAGGAAGGGGGCCATATTTGCCTTATGCAGAATAGTATTTAGTAGTTTTAGCTTTCTCAGAGTTCATTTTCTCCTCTGTTTATGTAATGCAAATGGTCTAGAATGTTAAGTGATTACATCTGGAGTTTTAAACTTCTTTTGATACCACTTTCTTGGAGCCTTGTGTTGAAGTCTTGAGATTTTGACTGTGCCTTCTATATTTGACAAGACAGCTGCAAGAGAGGGAGAGATTTTTATTTTGTGCCTTCTGCATTAAGGTCAGACAGCAAGGTCTATCTGCAAAGGCATGCTGCTATCCTCTTTCTGTTTCCTTGATTTTGCTGCATTGGCAGTTTGGCAGGCTGGGTGTGGCAGCAAGATTCTCCAGTCACTGTGATCAAAACCAAGAATTGTGTTTTAGTCCAAGTTGTGCATTGGTCAAGAGTTGCATAAATGCTGTTTTCAGTTTTCTTTAGGATTCATACTCAATTCAGTATTACTATATTCACATTTCTTGGTGAAGTCTGGTGCATGGCTTTGAGGCCGTTGATTCTGCCCCCCTCCAGATTGGGAACTGTTTTGTTCTTCCTCTTTCATAGTATAGTTGATAGAAGTTGATATAGAGGAAGGAACTTTAAACCACCAAATTTCATATTTAAAAAATTCCCAAAGCATGTTGATTGTTGTTTTACTAACTCATGCTTTAATAGATGGTAAACATTATAGTAAATCAAATATGTTGAATGGGTCATAACTTAAATTGTTACCCCGCCCCCAATTCTGCTATCCTGGGAGAAGGGTATGCCGATACCTGTGGCCCCAGATGGGTCAGATTCTGCAACTGTGCAGTCAGATAGCAAAATCTGACACATTCGTCAGCTGAACTGCTGCTTCAAACTAGCATCCATTGGAGGACGTTCATGTGGTTGCATGTGAGATGAAAGAATCTTCTGCCATCTTTTGAGAAAATCAACATGTGAGGCCTTCCTAAATATTAGAAGAAAAATGGTGTGGTAACCTAACAGATGAATTTTTAATTCTTCACAGCAGATAGCAAACATTTGTTGTGTTAAATTCCAGTTGCAGAAAAGAGACTAGGAGTGATAAATCACTTAAAAAGTTGGATGCACTTTAAAGTGTCGTTTATTACAGATAATTGCTAGGCATGTTGCATATCCCTGTAATGGGATATCAAATCTCATATGTTTACCAGCTGTTTCTTCTAGGATTGTGATATTCTTGGAACTGGTTCTATCATATTCCATGAATGCTCAGTAACTATAAACGCCTAATTGCTGAACTGAGGATGCTGTTATTCCATAAACACTTAATGATGGTATGCTTGGTATATATCTTGAGATGTAGTTTATGGAAAGAAGACAAGTGAAACCTCTGGAATAGAGCCAGTGTGTTATAGTGGTCACAATGACAGACTAGAATAAGGGACAGACAGATTCAAATCCCCATGCTGCCATAGAAATCACTGAGCTAATTTGGACCAATCATGTTTTCTCAGTTTAATCTCCTTTACTGGGTAAAAGGGGAAAGCTGTGTAGGCTGTTCTGAACTTCATGTCTGATACTTTATGTTTTGCTTCAGATTTCTATAATTCCAATCCAGTTGTTCATTAGCTGTCTCCTTCTAAGGTTTGAACCAGTTTACAATGGATAATCTGCCTTCAGTGTCATTCAGTAAAGTAAATAAACAAATATAAGTATAGATTGAAAACTTGTGATACCATAAGACAGTGTAATTTTACAAAATTGAAGAGCTAATAGTTCATGATCATCTGGAGGGCGTGAGTTTGACACCCCTGAAGATCTGCCCAGCAGCTAGGCAGATCTTTTACAAGCTAGGTTGGAGGGAAGGGAAGTCTGAGTAGGAAGAAACGTGCTCATGTGAGGGGGTTCTCCTGATTTCTTTGGTTCCGAGATTGGGAAATACGTCTCATTTCACTGAACCACAGTTTCAGGAAGTTTGGTAGCAGAATCTGAAAGTAAAAAGATCATCTGAAGAGCAGATAATGCGCATTCATGAGGAAGCAGTCTGCCTGCACATAGACCTTACATTTATGTAATGCATATCGCTGAGTGATCAACCTGTGCCCTTTGGGAAATCCATTTGCTAGCTCTGAGTCCTTAAGAGAAAATACAAAGAACAGTCCTTTAAGTCCTTTCCCCATGCTCTGAGAAGAAGGGTTTGAAGAAAAGTTAACTGGGCCTGATGTTTGATAGAGTTTAGCTCTACCTCACGGAGTCAAATTATCTGCTGCTCTTTGAGAGGATGTCATTGATCTTGGCAGGTTTGGTAACTGACCACTGACTGACTCTCCTCTCCCTCTCTAATGCCATCTCTCTTTCCATAACTTTCTTCCACTGCTGTTGACTACCTATAACCACCATGTTCTACTTCCTGTAATTTGCCCAGGATGTCCAATAGAGCCCCTGTGCTTGGCCAGTAACCCCAGGACTCATTGAGACAAAATAGAATGACGTATCCCCCAAAGGCTCTCTCATTATTAACTGCCATAGGACAAGTGGTGCATGTCTTTCTAATGTTCTTTTTTCGAGCAGTACATTCATGAAGAATGAGCATTTATTTCTCAGCAGGTAATTAACATGCATACGAGAAGTAATTCAGCAGATATTAAACTACTTTGTTTTTTAAAATGACACCTCTAATTAAAGTTGAAGACAACTGAGCTGCCAAAAATTTGCTTTGGTGTAATATCTGGATGTCAGATTGAGATCTATTCCCTTGTCAATTCAAACAATAAACATTTCTACTTCCCGCCATTCCTGGTAGGGAAACATTAGAGCTGCTTGCATGAGGATTGATAGTAATTAATTTACATCTGTAACAGTTGTAAACAGGAATGTTTGTTTAAGGTAAACATATCTGTGTGGTGATTGCTTGGGACCACAGATCTTTTGCTTTCTGTGGTAAATATATTTTCTAGAACAGTGGTTCTCAACCTTCCTAATGCCGTGACCCTTTAATACAGTTCCTCATGTTGTGGTGACCCCCAATCCTAACATTTATCCATTTTACAGATGGAGAACACTGATGCAGAGAGTCTTAGGCAACCCCTGTGAAAGGGTCATTCGACCCTCAAAGGGGTCACAACCCACAGGTTGAGAATCACTGTTCTAGAAGGAGAAGCACCAAAAAAAGTGATTGGGATGTATCCTGCTGGGCCTGAGCATTAATTGATTAGTGCTTTTCATGCTAGTTTCATAGCACTCATAGGGGGTTAAAAGTTGTGCAGAGTTCCATTAGAAATAGTCCAGCCTTGTTCATTATTTTGTCTTTTGAAAATCAAGATAAAGATAGGGGAAAATGTGGAGAATCTGTATCAAAGTCCATAATCTTGCTAAGCATCATATTATGCTCCCCTACGCATCTATGCATTAAAGTCTCTAAGAATTTGGAGTTCAGTCAAGGAGTGCTTATTGGCAGTGTTGGCAATGTACTTGGAAAATCCATCCCATTTGGTTGGATCAGTTTGATGTCTGCAACCTGCGGCTCTCCAGATGTTCATGGACTACAAATCCCATCAGCCCCTGCCAGCACAGCCAATTGGCCATGCTGGCAGTGGCTGATGGGAATTGTAGTCAATGAACATCTGGAGAGCTGCAGGTTGCAGACCCCTTATTGTAGTAGAAGGCATGTAAACATTTATTTATTTATTTATTTATTTATTTATTTATTTATTTATTTATTTATTTATTTATTGTTTCGATTTATAAACCGCCCCATCCCCTGGGGGCTCTGTGAGTTATGTAAATTATAATTGCTTGTGCTAGGAAAGGCAGGGCTCCAAGTAAAGACATTTACTTGTGAACTAATCTACACAGATCACTTACTTTCTTCAAAGACTAATAAACATTTGCTCAGTGAATGAAGAACTGGGCAGAACTTGAAATATCCAGAACTAGGAACCTGTTCAGTATAGAAGACTGAGCACTAAAAGCTATTAGAACTGTGGGAGGGTTTTTTTCTATGACGCATAAGTTAGGCCAAGAGAGAATAACTTGACAAAGTTCACCCAGTCAGCCAAGGAGTGGGCTTTTATATGAGCATATAATTTGATCTCTCTGGCTTGAATTCTTACTAGATGGTTTGGCAGGTGCAAGGGTTTCTGTGTATATAGGGCAATTTTCCTGCCTCCCCCACATCCTCAGATAGCTAGGAGGTCCGCTTTGGAAAATCAGGGTTCTGGTATGTGTGTATGGAAGTTGTAATACATGCATACTGTCTCTTTCATGCAATATGATGGTGTATTTTAGAGAGATTGCATTGACCACCTTCTCATACATGTGGTCGAGTATAATGACTTACTGAAGAAAAGGAGATATACCCTTAGCCTTTGAGACTGGTGGATTCCACACAGGCCATAAACAGCGCCCCCGGAATGGCAAAAATACCATCTGGGGGGCACTGTTCGCACGGCTGCCACCTCCTGAGCAAGGCAGTGCCGTGCTTCCCCTCCCCACGAGCTGCTGTTTTTGAGACTCGCTCAGCGAGCAAATCTTTTCAAAAACAGTGGCAGCCCCCTGGTGCCGAGTGAATGGCACCAGGTGGAAGGTACCATTTTTTGATGCACCACTTTTTTTACTTACCTCCTCTTCCCTGCGTAGTTCCATGGAGATGAGGGGACACACCTCCTGACCCCTGACTCCTGAGGCCATGGCCACGGGGGCGTGTCCCCTCGTCTCTGCAGAGCTACACGGGGAAGAGGAGGTAAGTAAAGAAAAAAGCGGAGTGGCTCTGGGACCGCATGCACAGAAGCGTGCGAACGGCCCCGGGGGTGCAGCGGCATCAAGTATGCTGGTACACCAGTGCTCTTGAGGCCCGTGTGGAGTGGACCTCTACCTAGGTTAGTACAATACAGATAAAAAAGTTATGAGCTGGAAGTCCCTTACAATGCCTTGAGCATCTCCCAGCTCGGGTCCCTCTTCTCCTAATATGTGATCACAGTGTTCTACTGTGTCAAGGCTGGTGCAAGGGTTATTGTCCTGACCTGGATAGTCTAGGTTAGCTTGATCTTGTCAGATCTCAGAAGCTAAGCAGGGTTGGTTCTGACAAGTATTTGGATGGGAGACCTCCAGGGAATACAGGAGTCATGATGTGGAGACAGGCAATGGCCAAGTGCCTCTGGACATCTCTTTCCTTGAAAACCCTGCCAAAGTTTGCCATAAGTCTTCACGTGGGGGGTGGCTGAGCTCTTTGACATCCTCTCAACCCCAAACTCTATTCTAAGCTGGAGTTTAGAACTCCAAATAATTATGAGGTTCTTTCTTTGCATTCTATTCAGAAGGGCAGTGTCTTACATTTTGTGAGCACTGTCACTGCAATTCACAGCCCACTCACTTTGGCTCCTATTTCTTCTTCTTATCCCCATCCCTACTTCTCTTTTCTTTCTGTTTCATAGGGCATGCTCTTGCCTCTGAACTTTACAGCACCAGTTTGTATACATTTCCTTCCTCTCTAGTTGTACTACTGCAGGTTTAGCCACCTTTTTATTTTCTGGTCAGCATATCTCTACCCCTCCCCCCAACCCCTGTTGCCTTTCTTCTCTTTTTACCCATCATATCTCCACATCTTACCCTTTTAATCTTCCCATCCTGTTTAGCATGAATTCATTGTTCTGTGTCATGCTGTCCCCTTTCTGCATTTTCTTTAGTCTTTTGCTCTGCTTGTTCCTCTTCCCCATGCAATTTCTATTCCTTATTCATTCAGTGGCAATTCTGTGAGACAGGATCTGATGTAGGAGGATCATGCATCATGACTTGCTGGCTGCAGTATGTTTGAAAACTGGTGGCAGGACCACTGGGTGCCTCTGAATCAAACCAGTGTATAAGCTATGCAACAAAGACACAGGCAATCATTCACCCTCAACTGGCACTCTTATGTTACCCATGATTCACAGGTTCAGAACAGTAGATCCCCTGGGGCTGAATGGGAGCACAGGATTCTTATTTCATTGCAGATATTAATTTTCTGTCTCCAAGCATTTTCCCTCTAATATAACCAAGCTGATTACAATGAATGTTGTACCTTTGAGTCCTTTACAAGCATTCTTTACAACACCCATCTCTCTCTCTGACCAGGATAAAAGGACTCATATCTCAGTTTCTATGTATGTCTGATGAAGGGAGTTTTGACTCTTGACAGCGTATACTCTGAAACTCTTGTTGGTGTGTAAGGTGGTTTTTACTTCTCTTCATTTCATTCTTTCTTTTTTGCCACCCTGTTATTATTATCATTATTATAGATTTCACAGCTGCCAGATCTTTAGCTGGTTGTTGGCCTTCATTACAATTAGAGCCTCACCCTGAAGCCTAGGAAGTTGTAATGTATTGGCGTAGTATTCGTATGGATCCTAGCAGGGCTGCCTTCTGAATTTAACAGATGTTAATTTTGTCAATTCGAAGATGTTTCAAGTGCTGCCCTAGTGTTTTTGGGATGGCTCCCTGCGTACCGATTACCACTGGGACCACCTCAGCTGGTTTGTCATAGATGCTGAAGCTTGATTTTCAAATCGCGGTATCTAGTGACCTTCTTGTGTTCTTTTTCAATGACCCTGCTGTCACCGGGGACTGCTATGTCGATGATGGTCACTTTCTTGTCCTCGATCACGATGATGTCTGGTGTATTGTGTTTCAACACTTTGTCCATTTGGATTCGAAAGTCCCACAGGATCTTGACCTTCTCATTTTCCCTTACTTTCTCTGAACAATGTTCCCACCAGTTCTTAGCTGTTCTTATGTTGTAATTCTTGCATAAATTCCAGTGGATCATCTTGGCCACTTAGTTGTGTCTCTGTTTGTACTCAGTCTGGGCAATCTTTTTGCAGCAGCTGAGGACATGATATACAGTTTCGTCAGCTTCTTTGCACAATCTACATTTTGCATCATCATCATCATCATTATCTTGTTGTTGTTGTTGTTGTTGTTGTTGTTGTTGTTGTTGTTGTTGTTGTTGTTGTTGTTGTTGTTATGGTAGATTTCACAGCTGCCAGATCTCTAGCTGGTTGTTGGCCTTCATTACAATTCAAGCCTCACCCAGAGCCCTAGGAAGTTGTAATGTATTGGTGTATTATTATTATTATTATTATTATTATTATTATTATTATTGATGATGCTGATGCTGATGATGATGATGATGCTGATGATGATGATGATGATGATGATGATGATGGGATTTGGTATACTGCCCAATCCCCGAAGGCTCGCTCTGGGCAGTGTACAATAAACAACCACCAACAAGTAAAATACATCAAATCCAAAATACAGATTAAAATTCAATAAATCACAGATAAATCCCTTTAAAACAGCAGCAGCATAACCTATAAACCAAGTACAGTACAATGGCATCAGGTCCCCAACCCCCCTTTGTTCGAAATTATAGCTGACATGGTGACTCCATGGGGGTTTTAAGGCAAGAGACATTCAGAGGTGATTTGCCATTGCCTGGTCTCCCTCCCAAAAATACTGACCAGGGCTGATCCTGCTTATCAGTGATTCAACAAGATTGGGCTAGCCTGGGCTAGCCAAGTGTGACTGGACTCAAATCTAACTTTTCTTTTGCAGACCGGAATGGCTGCTCTCTGACACTTATGTTACACCAGTAGCATGGAAGGGTACAGATCTTTACTGTATCCCTTGGCTAATGATAGAAGCTGTGATCTGTGAAGGAGGAGAATTCCATGCTGTTTCTGTGGCTTCTAACAATGCTGCTGTTTCCCTCTTTGGAAGCTAAGGATAATGCTAGTGTGCAACATGATTTTTTGTCTCATTATACCTGTGATAGGTATAAGAAGGAGCTTCATTATGAAGGTTCCCATATTGCCTGCATCAGAAAGGAAAGTGCTTCTGTAATGAGCTAAGAGAGAATTGCAAGAATTTGGAATTTCCCTAGATGCCTGCAATATGGGGCTGCATTTAGCTGCAGGCTTGTTTTAGCTTGAGCTTCTAATTGCCATTCACTGCTGTGCGGCGTGATTGGATGGATCAAGATTATCTAATCTATATACTCCTTCCTCCAAATGTGCTTAAAAGGACAAAGCCTGCTCTTTTGTTGCATAGCTTTATTTGTTTTTAAAAAGTTTACCAACACCGGTATGTTGTCATCTAAAAGTTCCCCCTCCCCTTTCAGACGGGCAGAAAAATAGCTTCTGTGACTTCCATTCTTTTGAACTAATCACAGTCAGTGGAGGTTTTGTTGAGCCTTTTTCAGTAGGCTATTCTGTTGTTTTATTGTAAGCTTCCTTGCTGTATCAGATGTGGTTAGGTGAGATGTGGTCTGGCATGGATAGCCCAGGATCGCCCAATCTCACCAGAACTCAGAAGCTAAGCAGGCTTGACCCAGGCAAGCATTTGGATGGGAGACCTCCAAGGAAGACCGGGGTTGGGATATGGAGGCAGGCAATGGCAAACCACCTTGGAATGTCTCTTGGCTTGAAAATTCCATCGGGGCGTCACCATAAATCAGCTGTGACTTGACAGCAGAAAGAAGAAAAGGAGAAGGTGTGATGAGCTTCAACACTGATCCATAGAGGCTTTTCCAGACTTCCTATTTGACCAGATCTTAATATTTGTAATTGAGAAAGGAGGTGACTTTTGGCTGCTGAGCCCATTTTAGATTTGGCAGGTGCAGAGGCAGATTAATCCAGTAGGGGGTGTCAGACTGAAAGCAAGCAATTATGGTGCTGAATAAATCCTAAAATCAGAAGATGAGTATTTTAAAATGCAATTTCAGAGTACCATATGCACACAGAAGATATGCAAAGAACCAAGTTCACTGAGTAGCCCAAACCATTTTTCCTAGCTAATTGACTTGGGTTTCCCTCCCTTTCATCCAGCATATTCCTATATACTTTAAAAGTACCTTGAGTATCTGACTATTGTTCCCATATTTTAATGTGATTTATCATAATCTTGTTTGGTTTGCTTCTAGCACTGTACAATTGCATGCACGGCAGTGAAATTAATTAATCAGAAAGTATGGTTGAGTGAACATAGTTCTTGCCCATCTGGAAGTCTCTAACCTAAATAATAAATTCTGCTGCAGGATTGGGACTCCGTAGGAGCTGTCGACAGCTCACTTTTAGATAAAGCTTTGCACTGTAGTTATTTGAAGTCGAATCTCATTATGAGGGTATGATGTTTAGATGTGCTTGTACGTTTCTGCTAACTGCCTGGAGCCTTTACGGTGGGACAGGAAAGAGACTGAAATCAGATCAACGATCGTTATATTGGAAAACAGTGCCTTTCTGGGCAGGAGCACACCGCCAAGGTTAAACCTGATTTTTGTTTATTCTGCAGCGTTGTTTGACATGGCAGAGCACCTGCTAGCCCTGCCTGTTAAGTGCTAAACACTGTATGTCCCCGTCGTTAAGGATTTGCAAAACTGAAGCACAAAGAGTGATTGTTACCAAATAAGCAGTAGTCACACTCTTCTACCAATAGCCTTAGAAGGGTTGGTTACCATGGAATCCGCCATCTGTTCACTCCCCACTGGAATGTGATTATCCGTGCTGTGTTGGGAACTGGGAAAAGCAGGGGGGAGTGTGTGCTGCCTGCAATTATCTGCAATGGAGTGTGTTAATGGAAGGCTTGGATTAGCTTGCTGAGGAAGCAAGAAAGGTGCTTTTCCCCCCCAGCCAAAACCATTAGCAGTTCCTGTGCGAGAGGAGAGAGTGCGGCTGGTATAAGGTAAGCATTAAATGCACAAAATATTCTGTAGTTTGCTTCATTAATGACAACAAGGATGGGGATATCGATATTTGTCAATGAGCTTTATAGTCGGCCATTCTTTCTGTAGATGCTATCAGCCAGAGGGTGGGTGCACTTCTAGATAAGAGTGACAGTGTTTGCTAGGGTAGGGGTGAGGAACGGCTTCTTTTGTCTTCAGCAGCTTAATTCTCTACCTTTGTAAGGAGAAAGTCACAAAAAGCCGGCTCTAGCTGGTTTTAAAATACCCCTTGTGTACTTGAATTTCCACCCTGAAGGATTTGGTGTACCTGCATTTTATGGGGTAGTGATAGCAATGAGACTGTTGTGTTAAAAATATTTATTTGGGGTAGCTTATTCATAGGTACCAGGAGCACAATAGATAGGTGGTTTCCATTGGGTACTTTGTGTGGGAGGTGTGGATGTTGCAGAGAACGGTGGTGACTGGGTATGAGGCTTGTTTCTCTCTGAAACATCTCTGAATTGCTCTGCTATAGGGCAGTGGCTCTGCTCAAGTTTTGGGGAACGTGGGAACACTGTGACATGCTTTTCATGGTAAAATTGTTTTTAAAAAATAGAGCCACAAAGGTAACTGATTTTCATGGTGCTTTGCTGACACTGCCTTTATAAATGGTGTGTGTGTGTTTGTATATGGTGGTTAGTGGATGATGCATGATGAGTGTTTTTATGAACAGATAATATACTATAAGCTGGATCAGGAGGCTTGCTTTTTTCCTTAAAGCATTATTGTACCAAAACAATTCATTATGGAACAGCGTCACTTCAAGGGTTCCTTTCCATATGCATCTCTCCCCCCACCCCCTGTGCAGACTTTTATGCAGCATTCATTTTGTTAAGGCTACCGTTATTATTTTGTTGAGGGGAGAAAGCATGCCTCAGGCACCGTTTAATTAAGCTCCGCCAGGCTCTTAATTCCAGCAATCCTACCGAGTCTGCTACAGTGCTTCAGGTATTAAGCTGGTCAGAGAATGGGAGGAAACTGGGAAAATGGATCACGAGTCTGGGAAACAATATTTGGAAGTATCAGATACAAACCAACAGATTTTTTCCCCCATCCAAGTTAATTGATCGCAGCCGTGTATGCCTTTAAATCTGTTGCAATATGAAAGTGATTTGATGAGAGCTCTAATGCTAGAGAATACCCTTCACATAGGCCCTTCTACAATCTCTCTGTGGTTAGCTGAGGGTGGCTTTTTCTCAAGGAGTCCTCTGTGCAGCAAGCATGAATGGCAAGGGCATCTGCTGGCTATTCCTTAGCTGTGGAACTCTTCTTCCCTGAGGGATCCAACAAAGCCAGATCCTCCAGGGACTCTGCAGAAACTTTTGGTTTTGTTCTCTGATTGCATGTTGAGAAGGAAATACATGTACAATGGCCAAGGAGGGAGGAGATGTCCTGCTTTAGAGAGTTGTATTTTTCAAAGTGTATCATTTCATATATTTAATACCTTAATCTCGGTTCTTAAATGTTGTTATTTGCTTCACCATTGTGGCAGACTTTTTTTAAAAAAGCTTTTTTATTTTGCCTTCAAGTTGTAGCCAATTTATGATGACTCTATAAGGTTTTCGAGGCAGAAGACATTGAAAAATGGTTTGGCATTCCCTGCGTATGTGTAGCAGCCATATACTTCCTTGGTGGTCTCCCATCCAAGTATTAACCAGGGCTGAACATGCTTGGCTTCAGGGATCTGATAAGATGGAGGTATTTGTGGGGCAGGGGGCGTCAAGTCCCATCTGACTTAATGGTGACCCTTGCTGGGGTTTTCAGGGCAAGAGACGTTCAGAGGTGGTTTGCTGCAACCTGCCTCCATTTCACAACCCTGGTCTTCCTTGGAGGTCTTCCATCCAAATACTTGCCAGACATGACCCTGCTTAGCTTCTGAGATTTGAAGAGCTCATCCTAGTCTGGGCTATCTAGGTCAGTGGTTCTCAACCTGGGGGTCGCGACCCCTTTGGGGGTCGAACGACCCATTCATAAGACTCTCTGCATCAGTGTTCTTCATCTGTAAAATAAATAAATGTTAGGGCTGGGGGTCACCACAACATGAGGAACTGTATTAAAGGGTTGCGGCATTAGGAAGGTTGAGAACCACTGGTCTAGGTCAAGGCTGAAGTTTGTTTAGTTGCTGTTAAACGAGGGCTATTTTGACATGCTCAGAGAACAGGTGGGCGGCATGGAGCCTAGGGCTGCCCACTCCAAGTCGTGAACTTCCTAGAAATATGAGGCTGGAGCTTGGGAAAGGTGGAGTTTTGGTAGGGGAAGGAGTTCAGCAAGGGTATATATGCCATGAAGTCCAGTCTCCAAAGCTGCCATTTTCTCCAAGGAGAACTGATCTCTGTAGACCAGAAATTAGTTGTAACTCTGGGAGAACTCTAATCCACACCTTCACCTGTGGAAATGAGGTACAGAAATATGGAGAAGATGGGGATTTAAGAAGTGCTTGTGATGTTTCATTTGACTGAATCTCCTACATTACTAAAGCTAGAATCAAACACAGGGATGAAATAAAAAATGAGAACATGGGAAGTTTTTGAGGTAACTGAATAGAGAGGTCAGGTTTATTTTTTTTAAAGCTATGCCTTCCCTTTTCTGTTCTGCTTTCGTAAATAGCAGTTTGTATGTGTGGTTGAAGTTTAGGAGTTCCTCTTCTGCATTGAAGAGCTCCAAATCTTATTGTTTCTTGGTTAAGAGAAAACCAACTTGGTGTTTAATCACTGCATCAGGTGATCCTTGCAAAAGTATTTAAACATGCAATTTAAGATCAATAGTATATTTCACTAAATAGGAAAAGAAATAAAATACTGTGGAATGTGCAGTTCTTATATTCTTTAGAGATCATTAAGTTGGCCTTGATCTGCACATGAAAGGGTTTAAGGCCAGTCAGCGCTTAATTAATGAGGACAAGCTAGCTGTGTTTATATATTAATCCATTCCACTTCCTCTTTATTTGGAATCCCAGAGAGCATGAAGAATATAGAAGGATGTGTTAATGTATGGATGTTAGTCTTGCCTTCAGGGGCTTTCCAATAAAAGTGAATAGATAAATTTGGGGTGCATTTTCACATAACTGTTTTTTTTTGCTCTCTGTAAATTCAAATATTCTTTTTACTGCATTACAGTGGGCTCAGGAACTGAATGGTGAGCGTCAAGGTCAGATATTTTCAGTGGATAGCCATGTTGGCCTATGCTAGAACAGCTAGATTTGGGTCCAGTAGCACCTTGGAGACCAGCAAGATTTTCAGGGTATAAGCTTTCAAGAATCAAGTTTCCTTTACATGGAAGTCCTGTAGTTTTTGTTGTAGTGGGCCTTTTTAGTTTAAGACACCAGCACATAACAAAGTTCCTGCCTCATAAAACCTGCGTGTTATTTCATCACTGTTGAAGCAGTATGCCAACAGGGGCTGTTTTACGATAGTTGATAGTTCCAAGTCTGCAGGGCTGCTTTTGAGCCTTCAGAGGGAAGACGTTCACATGGAGAGACAATTCTCTCCAGGGAGCAGCATTGGCGTAGTGGTTAAGAGCAGGTGCATTCTAATCTGGAGGAACCGGGTTTGATTCCCCACTCTGCCGCCTGATCTGTCGAAGCTTATCTAGGGAATTCAGATTAGCCTGTGCACTCCCACACATGCCAGCTGGGTGACTGTGTGCTAGTTACAGCTTTTTGGAGCTCTCTCAGCCCCACCTACCTCACAGGGCATTTGTTGTGAGGGGGGAAGGGCAAGGAGATTGTAAGTCCCTTTGAGTCTCCTACAGGAGAGAAAGGGGGGATATAAATCCAAACTCTTCTTCTTCTTCTGAACTACCACCTTCCCAGATAGCTGTACACAACATCTGCGTTGATTTCTATGATTATGAAACCCCCTTTTAAGCCACTGTGTCTGAGTAAATCACAATGGTTCTATGTTCAGCTCCCAGGTACAGGTGTCCATTTATAACAAATATTGCCCCCATGTGATCCCAGCAACAAACCTGGTGCCTGATCTCAGTGTTTCCAAGATTTTTACTGGGGGTGGGGCCGACCCACTAATGTGAACCAGGGATGAACACAGCATAGCACTACGCTCTTGCTGAAAAAGTTTTTTTTAAAAAATATTCATGGAGTTACATGTTGCATTGTTCTAGGCACACTGAACAATGAACGGTTGTTGATGTGTATGTCTTTCTGACCCTGTGAATTTTGACTGAACAAATCCAGTTTTGATCCAAGTAGATTTCATTAATTCTGTGAATCTATTAATGCTGTGAATCTAGGCCTATGTTCAGAAAATAAACTAAGATTAATATTGACACTAATCTTAGTTTATTTTCTGAACATAAGGGAATGCTGTCTTTTTTTGGTAAATGTAAACAATAAATGTGTACAGATGCTGTGTCGTGTATGGAAGAGTTAATGGCTGAAATGAAGTCTGACAGTGAGTAACTGAGTTTGACTCAATGTATAGAAGCCAACATGAATGGCAAGTAAACGGACACAATTGTTTCCCACAAACAGACAAGGCTTTCTACTTTTTCCTTTGACACATTATTCTGGAATGCTGTCAGCTTTGACTCAGATTTGTCCATTGCTCCCAGACGGTTGCTTGCAGATTTTTTTTGTTGCATTTTCAAGGTCTTAATGCAGTACTCATCATTAAAAGCCTGTGAGATCTTGGTCATGGGATCTTCTGTGCCTCAAGGTTAGAGTTGGAAGTCAGCTAAACCACTGTTTTGAAAAGGAGTGGTGCCCTTCGTTCAGGAGCTGTTAAGTCAAACCGAGTGATAACGGTGTGTGAAGGATATCGGAGGGCAAAGCTATTGAGGTGGTGTTTGCTGTTACTGGAAAATCTGTAAATCTCTGGGATCTAAAACTGATTGTACTCTTACAAGTTTTAGAAAGCAGTTGCTTTCTAAAATGTCAGATAACAATGGCTAATTTCCAGCGGAAGGGTGGGGGGATAAAGTAAGGAGGGAGAGAATTTTAGCATGTAACATTTAGAACATGTAACATAGCAAACCCTTCTACATACCAACTGAAATAAAATAAGTGCAAAACATCCCTAAAATTAGACCATTGTATACATTTGGGACTATGGCTGCATCCACTGTGGTTGAATATGACAATCAAGTTGTAAATGATTGCTACAGTAGCAATAGGCTACATCCATACATTGCTGAGTACACTGTTACATCTTCTTCTGCATGGAGCTTTTGCTCCCCCTCCAGTGGCAGCCATTTTTTTATTTGGCTTTTGCATGGCATCATTGTGGGTGTGCTCACCTTCTGGATTTTCCTCAGCCTCACTGGAAGATCGTACCGAAAGGGAGCATGGGGAAATAGTGAACAGCAAAGTGTGCATTTCTCCACCTCCCAATCTGTTTCTGCAGCCATTTCTCCTCTCACCTACATCCCTACCCCCCACTACTGGTGGGCTTTTTGTCAAGATTTTAAATTATTGGTTGTAGGAATACCATTATAGTGTTAACAACCAGTGATGATAACACCTGGCAAAAAGCCTGCCAGAGGTGAGTATAGGTGTTCAGAGGTGTTCCTCCCGTTGGGCAAAGTGGGCAGTTGCCCTGGGCGCAGCCCTGTGTGGGGCGCAAAAACTGCAGGTTCGTTTGGGATTTTTTGTATTTCAGTGTTTTTCCATTTTTGGCCTGCAGAGGGCGCAGTTTTTAGGCTAGCAGCACCAAAATTTCAGGGATATCTCAGGAGACTCTCCTGATGCTATCACCCAGGTTTGGTGAGGTTTGGTTCTGGGAGTCCAAAGTTATGGACCCTCAAAGGTGTAGCCCCCATTTCCTATTAGCTCCCATTGGAAACAATGGGGGATGGGGGCACTCCCTTTGGGAGTCCATAACTTTGGACTCCCAGAACCAAACCTCACCAAACCTGGGAGGCATCATCAGGAAAGTCTCTTTCTGATACCACCCAGGTTTTGTGAAGTTTGGTCCGGGGGTCCAAAGCTACGGACTCCCAAAGGGGGTGCTGCATCATCCATTGTTTCCAATGGGAGCTAACAGAAGATGGGGGCTACACCTTTGAGGGTCCATAACTTTGGACCCCCTGAACCAAACTTCACCAAACCTGGGTGGTATCATTAGGAGAGTCTCCTAAAGATACCCTGAAAGTTTGGTGCTGCTAGCTTAACAATTGCACCCCTGACCGCAGGCACCTCCCAAATTTCCCCAGATTTTCCTTTTAAATCCCCCCGCCTTTGACATGGATTTAAAGAGAGAATCTGAGGCCCCCAGTTTAAACATTGAAAGTGATGCTGTTTCAGGGTGGGGGAGAATCAACCCCAAAATAGCATCACTTTCAATGTTGTTTAAACTGGGAACCCCAGATTCTCCCTTTAAGGTGGATTTAAAAGGAGAATCTGGGTTCCCTAGTTTAAACACCATTGAAAATGATGCTGTTTGGGGGTGGATTCCAGCATCACTTGTTTAAACTGGGAGCCCAGATTCTCCTTTGAAACATTGAAAGTGATGCTGTTTCCCCCAATTGGGGGGACTGGATACAACACCATAAAATGTTTTCATAGCAGTAATAAAACATTTTGAAAGCATTTTGAAAATGTTTTCAAAAATTATTTCTGCTGTGTGGCATAGCTTATTGCTGTGTTCAGATTTGTGAGTTGGGGCATGTTCTATAATGTGATGGTGACTTTGAAACAACCTGGTGTAAAAAATCATTGCTTGGTCACAGTGGGGGAGGGTGGCTGCCCCTGGGGGTGCCAAACTCCAGTTTGCCTGGATACGCCACTGGGCGTAGCTACAAGGGGGGTGCGCGTTGCATTGGGCACGCGCCTGGGGGGCATCAAACTCAGGTTTTGCCCAGGGCTCCCATTTGCCTAGTTACGCCACTGTAGGTGTTCATAAACACATGAAAGCATGGAGAAAATCCCTGTGTTCAGGCTACATTTCCATCACAAATTGATTGTATTCACTGTGGCAATGAGAGCAAAATGGGGACTTGACCCATGTGGATGTAGCGTGTCAGAGGAGGGTAGACAAAAGGAATAATATTGCCTGTAAATTAGTGAGGGGAAGTGTGTGATGTTTTCAGAGGGGTTTATCCATCACAATTCAAGTTGCCAGTTTACTTTATATTAAGCAGTGGCTTTCAGATTTTTAACAATTTAATATTACTTTTGTCATTCTTCTCTGTGTTGTGCTCTTTAAAACCACTGTGTGATAGTATGAGTGTATGTATATTGAATCTTCTGTTACAGATTTTATTCTGGACGCATTAAAACGTGTCTGTTGATTTACTACTACTAACAGGAGGACCAAGACACGAAAAGGGGACTGAATCATGGATAGTATATCCATACATATTATCGTTTTTAATGTCAGCTAGCAGAATACTTTCTTCTTATTATGTTGCTGAAGCATAATAGCAACAAACATAATAGAAACAAACAAAAGAGAAATCTTGTTGCTCCTTAAATGTTTGCAGTGCTTTATTGTGTCATAAGGTTACACAGATTAAAGTCAACTTTTCAGTTGATAACAAAGATTTGTGTTTGTTTTTAAAACACATTTACATGTGAGCAGATGGGAGCGGTAACAGCAGCTGCTTGCTTTGTTTGGTGTGCAAGTGTCCGTTTAAATTGAAATTGGACATGGTCAAAATGTACTATGAATCAAAAGTAGAATTTTCTCTGTAATTTATCATCTTTGTCTATCAAATTTAGCGATTTAACAAAGTATGCCCTGAATAGAGTCCACAGAATCTGGCCCTGACTAAATACACAGCGCACTGATCTTTTTTAGTCATAAAGTTGGAAGAAACCCCAAGGGCCATCAAGTC
Organism: Sphaerodactylus townsendi; assembly: GCF_021028975.2. Taxonomy (NCBI): domain Eukaryota; kingdom Metazoa; phylum Chordata; class Lepidosauria; order Squamata; family Sphaerodactylidae; genus Sphaerodactylus; species Sphaerodactylus townsendi. Next base: position 27,067,328 of record NC_059430.1, read on the forward strand.
CAACCCTCTGCCACGCAGGAATGCACAATCAAAGCACTCCTGACAGATGGCCATCCAGCCTCTGTTTAAAAATCTCCACCACCCTTCAAAGCAGTGTATTCCACAGCCTTTACCTTTAGAAAGTTCTTCCGAAGGTTTAGGTGAAATCTCTTTTACTGTATCTTGAACCCATTACTCCTGTCCTCGTCTCTGGAGCAGCAGAAAGCAAGATTGCTCCCTCTTCAACATGACATCTCATCAAATATTTAAACATGGCTACCATGTCAGCCCTTAACCTTCTCTTCTCCAGACTAAACATAACTAGCTCCCTAAGCTGCTCCTCATAGAACATGGAATCCAGACCGTTTACCATTTTGGTTACCCTCCTCTGGACCCGTTCTAGCTTTTTAATATGCTTGAATTGTGGCACCCAGAACTGGACACAGGAGAGGTCTGACCAATGCAGAATAGAGTGGCACTATTACGTCCCTCGATCTAGGCACTGTACTCCTATTGATCCCAGTCAAGCCAGGTGTCACCCGTCTTATATCTGTGCATTTCATTTTTTCTGCCTAAGTGCAGTCTCTTACATTTATCTCTGTTGAACCATTTTGTTAGTTTCAACATTAACCATTCTCACATCCCTTTCTTGATCATACAGCCTTGTGAATTCAAAACATCTATTGATTAAAGCTTGGAGTAAACGCTACAGATAGTTGTTCTGCTCTCAATTTACCGGTGGTAATTTTCAAGTTTGATGTGTATTCTGTAGAAATTACTGTAAATCTAACTCAGATGGGGAGGTATGGAATATAAATCATTAAGCTGAAGTTGGATGGCTTAAATAAATTGTGCATAACTCAGATCGTTGTCCACTAAATATCTGTATTATAGGCTTTATTAAAATTGATCATTTATCTGCCTGTTTTGGCAGGTAAATGCAGCTTGTTGGCTTGTAATAACACAAATTCGCGTTGTGTCCCTTGCATCAGGCCACCTCTTTTTCTGTTGTCTACCTGTGTTGCATTACAGTTTTTGTGCTTTTTTTGCTTATTACACAAACAGGCATCAATTGTATATAATGTTAAATTAGTCATGATTGGAAAGGGCTCAGTTTGCCTCATAAAATTTCTCGTGCCTGAAATACGCCACAAGGAACATGCATGTATTTTCTTACCCAAAAACCAAAATCCCCTGCCAGCATGATGGGAACTATAGTCCATAACATCTGGAGGGCCACGAGTTTGACACCTGTGCTTTATAGCTACCAGTTCTAATTCTGTCATCACATGGAAGGCGAATCCGAGGAACTAGCGAAGATAGTGGTAGACAAGGAAGAAGTTCTGGCAGCCATTGATAAACTAAATGCTACCAAATCCCCAGGCCCAGATTGCATTCACCCAAGAGTTCTTAAAGAGCTCAAGCATGAAATTGCTGATCTTCTCACTTTAATATGCAACTTATACCTGAAATCAGGCTCCGTCCCTGAATACTGGAAGATGGCCAATGTCACACCAATCTTTAAGAAAGGATCTAGGGGGGACCCGGGAAATTACAGGCCAGTCAGTTGACATCTGTTCCTGGTAAATTAGTAGAATCTATCATTAAAGATAAAATTATAAAACATATAGAAAAGCCAGACCTGCTGAGAAAGAGTCAGCATGGCTTTTGCAGAGGCAAATCCTGTCTTACAAACTTACTAGAGTTCTTTGAGAGTGTAAACAGGTATGTGGATAAGGGGGAACCAGTGGACATTGTCTACTTGGATTTCCAAAAGGCTTTTGACAATGTTCCTCACCAGAGACTATTGAGAAAACTCATCAATGAAGGAATAAGAGGGGAAGTCCTCCTATGGATTAAAAACTGGTTGAGAAACAGGAAGCAAAGAGTGGGTGTAAATGGGAAATTCTCACAATGGAGAGATGTAAGGAGTGGGGTCCCCCAAGGATCCGTTTTGGGACCAGTGCTCTTTAACCTATTCATAAAAGACCTGGAAGTAGGTTCTTATGTTCTTATGGGATGAACAATTATGTTCTTATGTTATGGGATGAACAATTAATTTTCACCCTGGATACTTATACTGTTTTGAAACCTTTTTTAAAAGAGTCATCTTTCACTTTGGGAGGGTAGATGCTTTACATGATGATATTGTATTAGATAAATTTAGGTAACTCATTCACGTTGATGCGAGAACTTGGGGAAATGATTGCTCTTTCCTCTCCCATAACTTGGAAGTAAAGATATTCTTCCAAACATGATGCTGCATCTGGATAAATATAGAGTTTTATTCTTTTTTTTTCCAAAGGCCCTTCAGCTGTCCTTAAAAAGTCTCGTGTCCTCTATTGTCTGCATATTGATCTGAATCTATTCCAGGTTGTTGTCAGTCCACATCTTTGACTGTACTATGCAGAATACTTTACTCACAAAGAGGTATTCCAATTCTTGGTTAAAGTTCCAAGATTGTTTCTTCTAACTCCTGGGAATAATATTATTAAAAAAATAACATCACCTAAAATAGCGTTGTGCTTCTGTGCTGTTAGATTATTGACTCGTATTCCAGGCACCAGAAGTGTTGCTGCATCAGCGGTTTCCTCTCCTGCCCCCACCACCCTTGCTAGTTCATTTCCAGTGGACACTCCTTTATATTTATCAGGGTTGAATTCCACATTGTGATTACTGGGTCTCCTTTCCATCTTGGTGAGATAAATTTGAAACTTAGTGTGTTATTAAAAATCTCAATTTCAGTCCAGGAGCAGCAGACTCCAATCTAGCAGTTATACAGAAGAACAACATAATCACCCCCTGAAATTAAAAAAAAAAATCTCCTCAGTCTCTTGGCTTTGTGTGTTCGGCTAATAGAAATATAACATTCATTCATTGATGTAGATTCTAAGTTGTGATTGAATGAGTACAAGAATACTTTGTTCTGCCAGCTCTAGAACACCACTGAATACATCTTCCTGACCTTCCTATTTCAGTCTTCCTTTGCATGTGGCTTTCCTATCTATTCACCTGCCTCTTCTTTTGGTGGGTTGCCATTCCCAAGCTTTTATGTTTTGCAGTTAATAAAAACATTTCCAACCTTGAAATACAGCAAGTATGCATTCTACTAAACCCTTGAATAGCTTCCTTATCCTACAGGTTCTTTTAAAAATATATCATTTTACAATGTATAGTTGAAGGCTTTCATGACTGGAATCAAATGGCTGTTGTGGGTTTTCTGAGCTGTGTGGCTGTGGTTTTTGCTCCTAACATTTCACCTGCATGTATGGCTAGCATCCTGAGAGGCATGTCACGGTAAGATGCATTTCCGTGGATGTGTTTCCACATGTTACTGCTACACACTTCTAAAGATGCCAGCCATAAATTCAGACATGACATTAGGAGCAAAAATTACCAGACCTTGGCCACAAAGCCCAAAACAACCACAACAGCCAAACAGCCAATATCTTTTTACACTTTAGAAATAAATGTAACATGTCTGTAAATTCCTATATCTCATTTTCAAGAGAAACCTTTTTAAAAAGACACTATTTTCATGACTTTTGTTTCTTCTGTGTATTCTCTTTGCTATCTCAAACGTGCAGTAATTTCTCAGCCAATGTTTATAATCTCAGGTGATATGCTTAAGGGGAAAACCCCCCAAAGACTTGTGGTTTGGAGCTTTATTAGGTTTTGCATGCTGATTTTGAGCATGACTGTTTCTGTTGTTGCCAAGTAGAATATGATATTGATCTGTCTTTTCTCCATCAGTGGCCTGGCAAATATGCCTGGAAAGTTCATAGGCAGGGCATGACAGAGATGAAAGTTGTATTGGCCCCTGCAAAATCCTAACAAAAAAGAAGATCATGTACCTCACTCAAAACCCATGTGAGAGACACTGTTCCCTTTGAAGGTTGAGCGTAGAAGGAACCAGTTGGTAGTCTGAACAATATTTGAGATAAATTTGAGATGATGCACAGTGTATAGTCAAATTGAGGACAAATTGGTTAGCAGTCTTTCTCTACCTGGTATAAGAAGTCTTTCTCAAGCTTTCCCCATCCTGTTGATGTCTCTCTGTTTTACAACCATCTTTTGTTATTGTCCCCACATTTGTCAGCTGGTATGTTGCCTCTGCCCTGACCTGGATAGCCCTGGGCTAGCCTGATCTTTTCATATCTCAGAAGGTAAGTAAAGTTGACCCGGGTTAGTATTTGGATGAACAATCTCCAAGGAACACTGTGGTCATGCCACAGAGGCAGGCAATGGCAAGCCACCTCCAAACATATCTTATTACCTTGAAAACCCTGTGGGGTTGCTATAAATCTGTGATGGCGAACCTTTTCGAGACCGAGTGCCCAAATTGCAACTCAAAACCCACTTATTTATTGCAAAGTGCCAACGCAGCAATTTAATCTGAATAACCCCCTCGAGCAGGGGCCAGCCTGCTGTAGCCTCCAGCAAGTCTCACATGCATCACTCTAGCATTTCTGCCGCCTCGCTGTCCTCCCCCCCGCCCCGGGCGGCAGCCACCAGGAGCACAGGCACCAGGCCCACCAGCCGAGTCCTCCCTGCTCGCTGAGGTGCATGCACATCAAGTCCAGCGGCCCAGGCCAGCCTAGATGGGGGGGCAGTTTCCCCCCACATGACGAACTCTGTGCACATGTGCCCACAGAGAGGGCTGAGTGCCACCTCTGGCACCCGTTCCATAGGTTCGCCACCACTGCTATAAGTCAACAATGACCTGACAACACAAAAATTATTATTTCAGATAAGGATGTTTCACTGACCTGTCCTCCATAAATTTGCCAGATATTTTCTTGAAACCTTTTAAGCTTGGGTGAAGAAACCATTCCTTAATGTGGACTTCAGAAATTAAATTTAACTAGGTGACAAGTGTTTCTGTCACTTCTTTTTGTGATATTAACCTGTCTTCCACCACAGTTGGTTAAAAAACAGGAAGCACAAGAGCAAGAATCAACAGTTTTCACAATGGATGGAAATTAACAGTGGAGTCTCAAGGTATTTGTATTGGGATTAATGCATACTCCAGTATGCACACAGATCTATTATTGCAAAGTAAGGTAACAAAGCCCAGGCAGCAAGGGATAAGAATGTTACATTTAAGAGTAAAAATTAGAATAAAATGTCAAGATAGAGTGATATAGACCATTCCCAAGGGGTAATGATTTGGCAAAGTGGATCCAGGCTGCAGAAGAGCCCAGGCTGATTGTGAAATGTTTTCAAAAGTCTCATTTCAACTTTGCCAATAGGAAAGTGGAGCCTGGCTTGAATGTTAGATTTGCTGTGGAAAAAGCAGACTAGTTCCAACTGGTTAGAGTTTTGCATTCCTTTTTCTGGCAGTTTAGGAAAGGTGGACATAGTTTGCCTTGAACCACCCCTCCCCCCACTAATAAACAGGAGTCTAGTGACATCATCTGTCTAGTTATTTGGATCAGATAATCCCCCTTAGCACCTGGGAGGAAGCCCATTTGCTTTCCATCGTGGTGTAGTAGTTAAGAGCAGTGAGACTCTTCAGCTGGAGAACCAGGTGTGATTCCCCACTCCTCCACATGAAGCCTGCTGGGTGACCTTGGGCTGGGTGATCACAGTACTCTCAGGACTCTCTGAGCCCCACCTACCTTGCTAGGTGCCTGTTGTATGTGTGTGAGGAAGGGAAGGCAATTGAAAGCAGTTTTGAGACCCCTTATGGTTGAGAAGAGTGGAATGTAAAAACCAACTCTGGATTCAAGCCCCTCCAAGCTTTCCTTGACTACTGGAGGAAGCCTGCAGAGATCTGAGTCCTGTTGCCGCCGACTTGGTAAATATATTGTGCAATCAGGGGCTAAGTAATCACAAAGTGAATGACTGACAAAGGACAAAAATATCTAACCACTTAGGCAGTGATTGGCTAGAGAGTCTAAAGTGGCACTAATTATGCGGTGAACGAGATCTTGGCATCGAAGTGGGAAGCTTAACAGAACTGCTCATTCAGTGTACTAAAGAAGTGACAGGGTAATTCATTTTAATTTGTTATTAGTAATTACTGGAACGGGATTGTGATTGACTATAATAATATTAGGATATTTGCTGTTATGTAAATCTATGATGCAGCCACCTGTGTACAATTCTGGTTATCCCTTCTGAAATGATATCATCAGAACACATCAGAAAGCACAGCAAAGTACAGCTTTGGGCCTTTCTGCAGTGGTAGAGAACATGTTGAATATATACATGAAGTACGCTTAATCATGTTTGCATCTCAGAGAGTGCTCTTTGTGTTGTGTGATCACTGAATACTTTACCTTCCAAGATAAAGTGTGAAAATAAGTCCTCTGGCCAAGGTACAATCCTAAGAACACTTTACTAAGAGTAAGTCCCGCTGAGTAGCCCTGCTAAAAATGGCTGAGTAGCCCTGCTAAAAATGTTAGCTCACTTTATTCTAGGCATAGCTTTTGTTCATTTAAGTCCAAATTCGCCAGTGTGCCATCCACCACTACTTGCCTGACACTAGCAGAGCTTTTCAGAAAATGGGCAGGGCCATTGTAAATCAGGGTTTGTTATTGGCTTATTCAAATGAAAGGGCGTTCCACAGCTGCAATAACAGCTGCAGCCATTTGAAGATCAAGAGGACTGGTAAACACCTGGATTTTCTCTAATGTGAAGCCCCTTTCCAATTGCAGGCCTGTGTTCCCCTGAGCTTCTTTTGCAAAGCAAAGAGGGCGTTTTGTTCTATTTTAGAGCTCAAAGAGGTAGGCTGCTATATGAGGGGACATAAGCGTTCAGGAGTAGCAGCATACCCACTCCAATGTGGTGTAGTGGTTAAGAGCAGGTGGATTCTAATCTGGAGAACCGGGTTTAATTCCTGAGTGGCAGAGGCTAATCTGGTGAATCAGATGTGTTTCCGCACTCCTACATTCCTGCTGGGTGGGTCACAGTTCTTTAGAATTATCTCTTTCCCACCTACCTCACAAGGTGTCTGTTGTGGGGAGAGGAAGGGAAAGGAGCTTGTAAGCCATCTTGAGTCAGTTTACAGGAGAGAAAGGTGGTGTATAAATTCAAACTCTTCTTCCTTCTCCAGACTTGCTGTTCTGGATCATGCTTCCAAACAAAGTTGAAATAATATTAGCCTTGAGAGATCAGTTACTGTACTCTGCATAAGGCAGTTTCATATGTTCAGCATGACTGCCATGAAATTGTTTTGCAAAGCAAGGAGGGAGGTATTGTGCTTGGTTCATCCTCCTGTGGCAGCCATTTTAGATTTGGCTCCACCTCTTCTGGCAGCCATTTTGGGTGGCTCTTACCATTTCTCTTCAGAATTCTGAAGTCATTTTCAGGCTTTAAAAGGTTAGGGGTTGTAGGAATGTTCGGGAGATATGTTTGAAATAAGGTGTTTAGCCACCTCCTCTGTTTTATGACAGACGTTCTGTGTACTTCCTGGAGGCTTCACTTGGCAAACTGTAGCAATATTGTAAAATACAAGGCTGATCAGCCTCTTCAAGAGACATTTGTGGTGGAAAACTGGAAGCTAGTTTGGACAGAGGCTTCATTATCCCAGAAGTTACTACAGCACATAAATCTAAAAGTTTGAAAATTGTGGTCAGAATGAGACTTTCCTGCCTATCGTGGTGGTCAGTGGTTTTATTCAGACTTTCTGTCTGTCCTTTTAAAGCCATGGTTTGTTGCTTCTTATTAAATGCTCTTTTGTTTTGGTCTGGAATAGAGCAGTTGCCTGTCTTGTGAGCCTATTTCCCTTTCAGACTGCCTGCTTTTGTGGAGTGAGCAATGTGTTGGCCTCATTTGGTGTGAAAGGCTGGAATCTTTCCAGAAGATCTCGTTTATCTGCCTAGAGATGTTTAGTTTTGCAAACTGGATATACTTTAAGCATTGTGCTACAACATTTTACAGATCAGGCTTCCTGTTTTTCTTACCTGATATCTTATATTATGGTTTGAAAGGCTGTTGTTGTTGTTTTTAAACCTTCCTATTTACTGGTCTATTTTGTGCTATCTACCATCTCAGACTGCTAAGCCATTTCCATTAATTGGGCTGACAAGTGAGGTACCATCCTGATTCATTCCCAACTCAAGTGTATCTGAAGAAATATGCACACGTAAGCTTATACCAAGAATAAAACTTGGTTGATCTTAAAGGTGCCACTGGACTCAAACACACACACACCCCTCCGTAAATCTTGTATGACACTGAGAGTGCTGGAGGCCAGTGAACCAACTTTTTAATTTTTTAATAGTATTTTACTCGTTGATTGTCTGAAGTTGCTTTGTTTTCCTTTTAAAAATTGTTCAGTGTCAAAACTGTCCACAATCTCTTGTGCTGGACATTTACTTGTGGAGGCTTTTGTTGCAAACTAGAACAACCTCTTGAGTTTACTAACCAGGGTCTCTTCTTTTCATAGGTGGTTTCATGTTGTGAAATTTGTTTGATCCATGTATAACTTCTGCCTGGTCAGTTCTATAGGGCTGAATTAAGAATACAGCTTGCAAGAGAATGCAAGTTAGAATCTTCCATTATTCAAAATAGTACAAAATGATCTGTATAGCTAAACATGTAGGTGTAACAGAGCATAGAAACTTGCTGAGGATAATGTCTTTGAATTCAGTTAAGTGACTGTTTTGCTTAATACAACTCATTTTATTTATTTTTTATTTATTTTTAAACTTATAGACCGCCCAACCCCCGAAGGGCTCTGGGCGGTGAACAACATAAAATAACAATAACATAATAAGCTATAAACAATTTAGGTTAAATTGCAGCAAATTAATAAACACAATGCCCACAACATCCTATTAGACTCTCCCAAAAAGGGAGAAAGAGAATGGACCCATAGATGGTAATGGGCCCGGAATATAGGAGGGGACGGGGGGCACTCATATCAGTGGCTGGACACTCCAAAAGCCCGGCGGAACAACTCCGTCTTTACACAGGCCCCTCTGGAGACTTCGCCCAAGATCCACGCGAGGAGCCCGGACAGCTGGAGGAAGAGTGTTCCACCAGGCAGGGGCCAGGGCTGTAAAAGTCCTGGCCCGCGTGGAGACCAGCCGCATCATTGAGGGGCCAGGGACTACCAGCAAATTGGCCTCCGCTGAGCGCAGAGGCTTAGTAGGGGACCCTATGGAGTATAATGCAGTTGGTCCCGAAGAAGGTGCCTTAGAGGTCCCAGGCCGCTGTAAGGCCCAGCGCTGCAAGTACCCAAACCTTGAAGATGATCCGGAATTCAACTGGGAGCCAATGCAGACGACGCAGTATTGGTTGGATGTGGTCACGGAAGGCATTCCCCGTGAGCAGTCGGGCCGCCGCATTTTGGACCAGTTGTAACCTCCAGAGCAACCGCAAGGGTAGGCCCGTGTAGAGCGAGTTACAATAGTCCAGCCTGGAGGTGACCGTTACATGGATCACCGTGGCCAGGTCTGCGCGGGAGAGGAAGGGAATCAGCTGCCGGGCCTGTCAAAGATGGAAAAACGCAGCCCAGGTTATATGGGCCACCTGGGTCTCCATTGAAAGAGACGAATCCAGGTGGACCCACAGGCTGCGGACCGAGGGGGCCGGCACCAATAAGGCCCCCTCCCACACCGGCGGCTGAAAATTCCCACCCTCCCCCCCACGACCAAGCCAGAGGATCTCCGTCTTCGATGGATTAAGTTTTAACCTGCTCTGTTGCAACCAACCAGCGAATGCCTCCAAACAGTGCTGGAGAGCTGCAGGGGCGATGACCACTCCCCCCCTCCATCAACAGAATGAGCTGAGTATCATCAACATACTGATGACAAATCAGCCCAAAGCTCCGTACCAGCTGAGCAAGGGGTCGCATGTAGATATTAAATAACAGCGGGGTCAACAGCTTCCCGAGGTAATTCCACAAATGAAGTGGGCACTGTCGCCGGTAGGCTTCGGTCCCCACTACCACACTTGCTGACTCCGCATCCCGGAGGAATGAGGGCAATCCATTGAAGGACAGTGCCCCGCACTCCGCGAAGTGGGCCAAGCGGTGCGGGTCAAAGAGATGCGTGGATGATAGACCATGTCAAACGCTGCGGTAAGATCTAACAATACCAACAGCGCCGATCCGCCTCGGTCAAGCTGCATACGGAGCGTATCTGTGACGGCGATGAGAACGGTCTCCGTCCCGTGCCCAGCACGGAAACCGGACTGGAAGGGATCGAACGCCGATGCGTCATCCAGGAAGCCCTGAAGCTGCTCCAACACCACTCTCTCAATTACCTTCCCCAGAAACGAAAGATTCGAGACGGGGCGGTAATTGGCCAGATCGCCAGGATCTAAAGATGGTCTTTTTAAGAGTGGGTGGACCACTGCCTCCTTCAACCCACCCGGAAAGACTCCTTGCTCAAGGGAGCCATTGATGATCTTCAGTAGCTCCTCCCAGCAAAGCTTAACAAGCTAGAGGACAGGTAGTAGGTCTAACAGCAGCCAAGGCCCTGTCAACAGCGGCTTCGGAGAGCAGGGAAAACTGGGCAAAACATGGGCCTGAAGACGGCAAGGGAGCCTCCAGTTCACTAATTGTAGATAAAGAGTGGGGAAGGTCCTGGCGGAGTGATGCGATTTTATCTTCAAAAAAGCTCATAAATGCCTCACAGCTGATAGTCAATTGAGAATTTGCAGAACCCTCCGACAAGGAGGTCAAGGACTGAATCACACGGAACAATTGTGCCGGGCGAGGGCTAGCAGATGCGAGAGAGGAGGAGAAGAAAGCCCTCTTCGCCTCCTTCATCGCCATCTCATAGGCTTTCATAAACGTCCTGTAAGATGCTCGCGTCACCTCGGTGACCAAAGTCCAACTTTTCTTGTCTGCCAAGTGCTGGAATCTTCAAATGCAGTCCCTTTGCTGAGAGGAACAAACTGGACATCATAGAAACCGGGATTCAGGCTTCAGCTTGAAAAATACTGCGCTACAGTAACAATATGATTCCAATAATAATGTTAATCATACTCAATTATCCCCTTTCCAGCTAACATTTTACATAAATGCTAAGTAATAACAGCCCAGAATTGTATACTGGACTCTCCCTGTCCTACCGTTCCATTCACTGACTCTGTTGGGCTGAACCAACTAGCCCATGGGGATTACATACATTCTGAAGTTTAATGTTTATTGATTATTGCTTCACATTCATTCCTGTGGTAATGACAGTCATGTCTGCCTCTAGAGAGGCTTTTTTACAGCAATCTTCTGGGCTCATTCATTATAGTGCTGAAATAAAATTTTAATCACTGTGGCATCCTGTACCAATTGGTTTATAGCTACAATAGTTTTTAAGGTAGAAATGCAGATGTCAGTAATCTCCAATCAAGTGGTGATGTCTGACTGCTACAAACTGAAGTGTAGTTCATAAATAACACCTAACGAAGGTGATGATAGTCGCTGCTTTAACTGAGAACAGATCTTGAAATGCAGGTAAAACAGTTAGCAGAAGCGTACCTTTGGTGCGTTAGCTGTCAGCTTCGTCGGGACAGCTTTTAACGCAGAAGTTTATTTCTGAAACCATTTTTTGTGGCTTGGGTCACACCAATCCATATTTTGCATGTACAAACGTTAACACCTTTATTCTGTTAGTGGTTCTCAACCTTCCTAATGCGGCAACCCTTTAATACAGTTCCTCATGTTGTGGTGACCCCCAACTCCAACATTTATCCATTTTACAGATGGAGAACACTGATGCAGAGGGTCTTAGGCGACCCTTGTGAAAGAGTTGTTCGACCCCCCAAAAGGGTTGCGACCCCCAGGTTGAGAACCATTAGAAGATGCCATGCTCATCATTTTCAGTCATACAGGAAAGATTCTCACTGTTCATCGTGAGTCCTCAATCTTCTCCTGTACTTGTGCTCTCTCACCAGATCAATCCGTACGATCGCCAGTGAAAGTGTCGCAAGCACATTTGTGGACTTCTCAGCATTTATTTATTTATTATTTATTTATTATGAGATTTATAAGCCTCCTCACCCCCGAAGGGCTCGATTCTGTATCTACTGGGGCTCACAAATACAACTGTGATTACTCAGTTCTGGTGGCCAGCATGTTTTTAAAAAACACTTTATCCCTTCCAGCATCCTTCCCACCTCCCCTTTGACAACACCAGCTGTTTGGAGTAATGTGTAAACAGTTTCAAATCAAAGTGCTCTACGTTCAATTCAGTTTTGCTTGATAAAGTCCAGGAATCAGCTGGCGTATGTGAAGCCTGCACACATTGGAATTTGCCCCATCCGTATGCTATCTTCATGCCCGGATACTTAGTGTTGCAACTCAAAATGAGGCAGCATCGGAAAATGGCACAGGGGTGCCAGGTGTGTAGGAAGACGAGGCTCTTAATTACTGCAGGCATAAACTGGAAAAAAAATCATTGCTGTTTAACCCAGAGATTAAGTATTAAGTAATTCTTGCATGAAGTACAAGTAGACTGCATTTCGATGTGCTTTTCAAATGAAGGTTTAAGAAAACAACAAGAAAATGTAGCATAAAAGAACATTGTATGTTCCCTGTAACACACACAGCTCATTCTCTGCATATAGGAGGGCATAAGAGAGTGCTTTCTTCCCCATTTGTCACTGTTTAGTGACAAATTGATTAGTGTCAAGCACACCGTAGCCAGTCCCTGGCACTTCTTTTTTTCAGGAAGGCTTTCCACAAATCCAGTGCCTACATTAAGCAGCTCCTGTAACATTTGCTGCCGCAGACTTCACAAAATGATGCCACATGAGGCTGAAGTGTGGAACAAATGTCATTTTAATACTTTGATAGCTCAGGTGTCAGATCCTAGAAGCTAAGCAGAATTGGCCGTGATCAGCATATTGATGGGAAACCACAAAGGAAAACCAGTGTCACTACACAGAGGCAGATAATGGCAAACCACCTCTGAAATTATCTTTTCTTGAAAACTCCATGGAGTTGCCCTAGCCCAGTGGTGGCCATGCTGACAGGGGCTGATGGGAATTGTAGTCCATAACATCTGGAGTGCCAAAGGTTCTCCACCATGACCCTAGGCTGACTATGACTTGGCAGCAAACAACAACAGCAACAACAGTTAATACAACAGATCTCAAAATGACAGCTGCCCTAGGTTTTAATTTTCTATTTCTGTTTGCCAAGACTGGTTCCTTCCCATACATCCCCTTGAATATTTTGACTCCTCTTATCTTCAAATCTTTGCCCTTCCTTTCATTTCTTCAGAGCCCTGGCACATTTAAGTGCATCAAGGGCCTATAGCCGTGGTGGCGAACCTTTGGAACTCCAGATGTTATGGACTACAATTCCCCTACAATTGGCCATGCTGGCAGGGGCTGAGGGGCTACAATTGGCCATGCTGGCAGGGGCTGAGGGGAATTGTAGTCCATACCATCTGGAGTTCCAAAGGTTCGCCACCACTGGCCTATAGGAAAACGCGGATGCTGAAGTAATATGGAGGGACAGAGCGGCTCTGTCAGTAGCCAGGCATATTTTTCAGCCCTATGTGAACGTCACTGGTCTTTGGGGAAAGAGGAGAAAACAACTCAAGCTGCATTCCACTGAAATTACTTCCTGGCAAAAGTAATCTCCGAACCACTTGCAATAATCTTTGAGAAATCCTGGAGAACAGGAGAAGTCCCGGCAGTCTGGAGGAGGGCTAATGTGGTCCCCCATCTTCAAAAAAGGGGGGAAAAGAAGATTCAAACAATTACTGCCCAGTTAGCTTGACATCAATACCAGGAAAAATTCTAGAGCAGATCATTAAATAGACAGTCTGTATGCACTTAGAAAGGAATGCCATAATCACTAAAGTCAACATGGGTTTCTCAAAAACAAGTCATGCTAGACAAATCTTATTATTTTTTTTGATAGACTGACAAGTTTGATAGATGAAGGGAATGATGTGGATGTAGCATACCTTGATTTCAGTAAGGCCTCTGACAAATTCCCTATGATATTCTTACAAAAAAGCTAGTCAAATGTGAGCTAGACATTGGTACTGATAAGTGACTTTGTAATTGGTTGACTGACCAAACCCAAAGGGTGCTCACCAATGGCTCATCTTCATCCTGGAGAGAAGTGCCTAAATGGGGTGCCACAGAGTTCTGTCCTGGGCCCAGAGCTATTCAATATTTTTATCAATGACTTGGATGATGGAATAGAGGGCATGCTAATCAAATTTGCAGATGACATCAAACAAGGGGGGGTAGCTAATATCCCAGAGGACAGGGTCAAAATTCAAAATAATCTGGACAGGTTAGAGAGCTGGACCAAAAATAACAAAACTTCTGGTCTTATGCTGGACCACTTTGGCAGAGTGCTTTCAGCAGTAAGATCTATCACTTGCTTTCTGGACCCATGCCCTTCATGGCATGGTGAAGGTCAGCTGTGAGACCCCCATGCTGGAAATTGTCAACTGCTCCCTATTGCAGGGAGTCTTCCTGGGGAGGTTAAAAGAGGAAGTGTTATTAGATCTCACCGTAGCATTTGATGTGATTGATTATGATCTTTTGGCCCATCTCCTCACTCATGCTGGGATTCGAGGTAGATCTTTAAAATGGTTAGCCTCGTTTCTCCAGGACCAAGTACAGCAGGTAACAAATAGGTAGGGACATCCCCGAGGTACCCACTTATCTGTGGTCTGTCATAGGGGCTATCCACTCCCCAGTGTTTAAAATCTACATGTGGCTCCTGGCAATTATAAGGAAATTCTTAGATGTAGGTGCTGAATTTTACTTTCTGTTTGAGCCATATAATCTAACTTGGTTCCCTTTCTGGAATCCAATGCATTGGTCTTGCTGATTTGAAATTAAGAAATATAGTAAAATTTATTTATTTATTTTATTTATTATTTAAATTTATAGACCGCCCCATCCCCGAGGGGCTCTGGGCGGTGCACAACACTATCTGTATACAATATGTAACAAGGGTCACAATAGTGATCATATTTACTAAAATCCATTAAAAACCATTTAAACAGCAGTCAAAACAATAATAACAGCGTCAGTTGTTCCGCTGCGTGTGCTGTGCCGTGCTGTTCTGAGAAAAACCTTCTGAAGGTGTCACCTGGCAAGTGGGCATTCTTTGTTGTGACACCTACCACAACATTCCTACCACAATGTTCCACACCATCTCATTCCTATCGTGTGGAATGGGGTCCTTGAGGATACCTGAAATCTTCCACATATAAATCATTTTGCTGAATGGGAAAAGCAGATATGCCAGGCGGGCATTTTTATAAAGGGATTGGAACTGTAGTATAACGTCTCAGGCAGATTCATTTGTAAGAGACTAGGACTGTAGCCTGTTTCAGTGTTTGTATGTTATCACCTTGCTTTTACCACATTGTTTTCTACCTTTATAATATTCCTTTTACATTACTATATGTTATGCCGTAGGCAGATTTTTGTAATCCCTGCTCTATAGCATTCTTTGTTGAATGTCATATGTTGCCTGAATAGTTTTTTACGTTATGTTAATCTGCCTTGTATGTCGGCAAGAAAGGATATCTATAAGTGAAGTAAAAGATCAAAAGTGGAAGATGATTTATCTGTTCATGATTGGAACCCCTGAGTTTTTGGGGGCCTGGTGCATGTGGGAAAATACATTAAGCAGCACAGTCATGTTTGTGTGAAGGTCATAAAGACTGGGAAATTCCTGGAGTATCATTCAGTGTGGGGATGTTTTCACCACAGCTCTACTGAGTATTGGTGGGGATCAAGGAGCACAGCTGGCATCTTTGGTCCATGAGCTATTTTTGAGTTTTTGGCTCATATCTTTTGAATAATGGTCAGAACAGAGTTAATGCAAGACGTCTTTATCACAGAGGCTCCTTCTGCACATGCAGAATAATGCATTTTCAAACTGCTTTCAGTGCTCTTTGAAGCTGTGCGGAATAGCAAAATCCACTTGCAAACAGTTGTGAAAGTGGTTTGAAAACGCATTATTTTGCGTGTGCGGAAGAGAGAGAGTCTTTGGGAACAGCATAGGATACAATGCTGAGGGTGTGGTGTGGAATCAGCAAAAAATGACTGTTCAACTTGGCTTACCATGTTCCTTCCTGGGACAGGGGATCCCTTGCTCCCATTTCCCACTGCCTGTCTTGCAGCTGGTAGAAAGAAAAGCAACATCAGATGATAGCATGACATCCCTTGCAGGGAGAACTTGGGTTAGTCTCTAATTCATGGATGGTGTTGAGAAGTGCTGTTAAGTCACATCCAACTTATGGCAATCCCATAGGGTTTTCAATGCAAGAGATGTTTTGAGGTGATTTGCCATTGCCTGCCTCTGTGTAAGCTGAGAGTTGTGAGAGAATTGTGACTGGCCCAAGGCCACCCAGTAGACTTCAGGTGGATTAGAGTTTGCTGCTTTTAACCACTACACCGTGCTGGCTTTCCTCTAGCTCAGTGGTTCTCAACCTTCCTAATGCCGCGACCCTTTAATACAGTTCCTCAGGTTGTGGTGACCCACCAACCCTAACATTTATCCATTTTACAAATGGAGAACACTGATGCAGAGAGCCTTAGGCGACCCCTGTGAAAGGGTCATTCGACCCCCAAAGGGGTCGCGACCCACAGGTTGAGAACCCACTGCTCTAGCTCAATACAAGAATCTAACTGCAAATCCCATGCTTGGGACTTGGTATGTTCATAATCTTAATTTTGTTGCTATGAAGCGGGATCACTGTAGTTTCTTGTTTAGTTGTAGATTCATGATTAGCTGTACAATAAATAGCTCTCCCTTAGTCAGCATGGCTGAATAAAAAATCGTAGGCTAGTTTGTATTGGATTAATGAGATGGCCAGCACGCTCTCTTAATCGCTTTCCTATCCACTTATCTTTTTAGTCTACCACAGATAAAGCAGCTGATCTCTTGCTCACTTTTCAGGAAGCCGAACTTTCGAGGAATGGCAAGCTTTTAGTTGAAAGTTGAGTAGTTTTCATCACTGGTTAAGCAGTTATCATCTCTTATACTGAGGACTTCATCTCTCTGTAGCTGTTTCACAGTATTATAAAGACATACGCTAATGATCTTTTTCATGTGGCATTGAATAGATGCAAGAGTTTACCTTTGATTTTGTCAGTTCCTTTTCTGAGAAAAACAACACACAGGGTGTCTTTTATTTGAAAGAGTTGTCCTTTGATTTCAGAATTTGGGAATATCTTCTGCTTCCTACAAGATTTACTGAAGCTTAAAAAGGTGCAAATGCATAGCATGAGATAATGTGGAATAATAGTTGAAATGTAATGGAATTTTAAAGAAACACAGCCATTTGAAAATATGGTTATTGATATCGCTATGCCTCTTAATTGTTTTTGGTTCCCATGTAGCCAAAGGGTACAGGAGATGTCTCACGCCCATCCAGTTTTGCCTGCTGGTGCTTTAGCAACTGGTGGGGGATCTTTTCCCCCCTGGGAAAACCTGGAAATGTTGTTAGTCGTCTCTAGAAATAAATAGAAACTCATGGAGGCCCCTCCATGTCGCCACTTCCCAGTCTCCTGCTGGAACTGTAATGCCACCCCAATGCTGTAGTGTTGGCTTTTCATTTTAGACACTGCATACAAAGAACTAAGAGCATTATGTATGTGCTGTATGTTGGCATGTATTCTTAAACGGAAGGAAACAGTGCTTGATGGAGATCTTTTTCTGGCAGTTTGCATGTTATGATGTATGGGATTTGTTTGTGGTACTTATTTGTACACTGGTATTCCACTTCAGTCTTTATGGGTGGTAGCCTTTGATTAACATTCTGTAATCCCCCTTTAAATCCATGCGTGCAAGTTGATATCACTTAGAACTATGTTTTCCAGATAAATTAGGACCATACTCCCATCAGTTTATACCGCATGGCCAATTGGCCATGCTGGTAGGGGCTGATGGGAATTGTAGTTCCTGAACATCTGGAGAGCCGCAGGTTCCCTACCCCTGCACTATACCAATTGGCATTTAATGGCTCATTCATTGAAGTACTTCAACTTCTGTCCATCCTGTAGCTATTGCCCACTAACTTTATTGGGTGCCCCCAAGTTCTAGTATCGTGGGACAGCAAGAAAAAGTCCCTCTATCCATTTCCTCCACATCCTATGTTGTTTTATAAATCTTTTATCATGCCTCCTCATCGCCATCTTTTCTGTAAATTGAAAATCGAGGGACACTGTATGAAACTGATAGTATGACAAATTTAGGAGTAACTGGAAAGTAATTGTGGATCATTGTATTGTCGAAGGCTTTCACAACTGGAATCAGTTGGGTGTTGTGGATTTTCTAGGCTATGTGGCCAAAGTCTGATGGTTATACCTTCCAATTAACAGGCAGACTGTTAGGGTCTAAAACTACCAGACCACAGCCACACAACCCAGAAAACCAACAACAACCAATTGTGGATCTTTTTAGAGCTATTTAGGTTTCTGCTGCTGAGGAATTGAAAGATTTGAAAACAGTTGGAAGAACTTGGAAGTTTTCTGTGATTCTTTATCCCGCAGTTTGAAAATTACATGTTGATTTCCCACACTTCCTGTAACTTTTTAACCAGAATTAATTTCTGTGTTTTTCCTCAGCCTTCTTGCTTACGCACTGTTCCACATTCTGGTGTACAAAAACAGGCATGTCTCCAGGGAGACTGGGCGGTCTGCTTATGAGTTCTTGGACTGTTAACTTTCTGTGTGTACTGATTAGAATTCCTCTTGCTTGTCGAAGAGAGCTTGCAGCTGAGAAGTATGCGAGCCTGTGATTTGTGATCTTTATAACTGTGCACTTGATTCCTTGTACACACAACAGCATCAGATTGATCTATGTGCCTGACTACCATGTCGTCAAATCTAGGTAAGGCAAGAATTTAGTCTTCCTTTTGTTTGGTGTTTTAGCCTGAGTTGCCGAAGTTGACTTTGTTCAGACTCCCACTCTCTGTGTCTTTTCAGTGTTTTTGAATTTCTCAAAATAAATGAAAGGCATAGTTGTATGTCTAACTTTAAATTTCTTCAATATTACCAGTTTTCTGTTGCCTGCATAATAGTGCTGGAATGCTATGGGCTTTTGTTTTCTCTTTGTTTTGAAACTGGTGGTGTTAATTTGAAAAGCAGGATGTCTATTTAATGTGCTATACAAAAATACTGTGGCTCTCCAATTGCGGTTCTTCTATTGCTTTCAGAAGTTTTTCTCAGCAGTTGAGTTGATTGGTATGCTAAGTGATTTCTGTTTCCGAGTTAGCTGTTCAGCTGACAGCGTGGGTTTTCTCTGTTTGTAGTTGAATCTTTCCTAATCCCTGTTTTGATAAACCATTAGTGGTAGTTCTAAGAACTCTTATTTCCTCTGTTATATCCTTTTCAACAAAAAGAACTATGCAAAATAGTAATTTCATTTGCCATTTGTTATACTGTCTTTGTTTTAGAACGATTCGCTTGGATCCTAGCGACTACCTAGTTAGGTAGGCACTAGGACCCAAGCAGAGCATTCTAAAACAAAGACAGTCCAGCATGTGGCAGATGAAGTTACAACTCTACTTACTTCTTCTTGTTGAAAAGGGTGTAATGAAGGTCCGTTTCTCTGTTAGTATACTTTTTGGAATAGTGTTTAAAGCAAGTTTTCAGATCAATGTTTTTGGAAGAGGAAGCCCATGCTAATGAAAAGGAGTTTCTCAGCCTTTAAAGGTATTTTAACAAATGCTTTTATCCAGCTTTTATATTAGCTGTATTCTAGATCCACATCTAGTCATACATTAAGTGGATTGAAAAGTAAGTAGATACATATAACTTTGAATACAGATTTGCATATTGTGAAATTTTAAAAAGATCACATGTCTTTATTTTTCTTTGCCTATACATGCATGTACACATGGATCAGTGAGCAACCATGTGGCCAGTCAAGTTCAGTGTCAGTCAATGTAAGATAATGCGCGTCGGAACAAAAGAATCCTAACTCTAAATATATGCTGATGGGATCTGAACCAGTAGAGACTGAGAGGGAAAATATGTCAGGTTGTAGAACACGGTTCAAAGAAAACACTGTTTTGTGGCAGCAGGAGAAGATACTTAAAATATAATCCCCAGTTATCTGAAATGGTTTTGAACTGCTTCTTGCAATTCTGGTGTCTGGGGAGTGGGCACAATGTTATTCTAGATTATTATTTATAACCTTTCCTAAAACTATACATCAAATGGGGCAGGTTATTAGTCACAAAACAAGATATTGAAAACCCTGGGGCAGGCTATTAGTCACAAAACAAGATACTGAAAACCCTTTCAAAAATAAGTGAATGTTCAGTGCTTCCGGTTGCTGCTGAAGTCAGCATAAAGAGGTCCCACTAATGTAAAGCTGAAGAAAGAAAATGTTTTTTACCATGAGTCACACTATAGATTGAAGATTTGGTGCACTCAACCATAGCTTGTCAGACTTGACAGGTATCCTATTTTGCACTAACTCTGACAGATAAGTGCCTTTTTTTTTTACAGAACAAACTTTATCTGGAAGAGGTTCACAGGGCCATCTAGGATCATGCCATTCTATCACTGAACAGTAGAATGAATTGTATTGAAACCAGCCTTGGATGGTTGCAGCTACTAAATCAACTGTGCCACTAAGACCGGCTGAAAAGAGACAAATGACTTGCCGAGGAAGGAGATAATGGAAGGAAGAGAATATATGTCACCCAGCAGTTGGAAGTGAACAGTTTCTCTAGCTTTAGTAATATAACAATGCTATGGCAAGTATGTTTGGAGTTCTTAGGCATCAGTGTCCGTTTCTACTGGGATTCTTCCAGTCCTACCCGAAAGCCTAGATTGGGGTCCACTTGTGACCCTAGGTCTGTTCTGTAAATTCTTTCTTCCCTTATTTTGTGTGCCCTAATATAACACCTTGACTTGTCCCGATCTATGTCATTTCATAAACAAAGATTTTAGTACTAAGTGCTGAGCTAAGCTAAAACCACAGATGAGAAAGTCACTTTGAACCAAGAGGAAAGGTTAGGTTTAAACATTTTAATAAAATAAATAAAATAGGACATTTCAAGGGTTCTTGATTAAGTGCTTAAATTTTAGTACCTGTGTAATACAGTGATAAGTATTTTGGTTTTGTAGAAGTGAAGGGATTCCAAGATTCATTACCAGTAGACAAGATACATGGTTAATGCAAGCCTTGGGGTTCTGCAGTAGACAGTAATGATAATTCTTTTTTTAATTAATTAATTCAGGCCTTTATTGGCATTCCGTATTACAATAAAACAATTGTCCATATAAAACAGATAAATACGTCAAACATGTACACATAGTGATAGTCCCGTGTATAATATTTGTAGTTCAGACTCTTATCAATAGTGTAGTCCAAACGGACTCATCAAAACTGCCATTCCTACATACTTCTTTGCAGACCAGACTGAAGATTTATCGGCAGAGCCTAAATATCATAATAACATACAATATTAAAAGTTTTACTGTAAGACACAGGGTTTGTTGGGGTGACATCAGGTAAAAGGTAAAGGAAAGGGGACAGGGAGATGGATGGATAATTGGTCTGACTCTAGTAGGTTGCCACTGAATTCAATTGTTATACCATCTGGCAACCAGTAGTAGAACTAGGACATCTTTCTATAAGTCACCCACAGGTTGTTTGGCTTTGGATGACTGTGAACCTATAGTTTACTGGCAGAGGTAGGCACTGTATATCAGTAGCAAATGGTTAGTGTAACCAACATTATTGTTGTTATGATGCTAGCAATCTAATGCTTACTACCCATCTAGGGGTACATCTATAATCTTTAAGAGGTATTTTGCTACACTTTCGCAAAGATGAGGGTCAAGATTATCTAAGATTAAGGGAATGCTAAGGGCATCGGTTAAATGATTGTATAGAAGTGGAGTAATGGTGGGTTGGGTCATTCTGATCTTGGCGAATCTTGCACAATGAAACAAAGTGTGCTGCAGTGTCTCAACTAAGCCCGAGTTGCATGGACATAGCCTCTTTTGTTTATCTATACGTTGGTATCTACCTTTAAGGAGCATAGAGGGCATTAAATTGAAACTCCTCGTTCAAGAGGAATAAACAGGTTTAGAGGAGAACACGTTTTCCTCGCTTCAACTATCATGTTGCGGTACTCATGTTCTAGCAGCTTGATTTTCAGGCAATTATAGGCCTCCAATAGAGTGAAAGAGTGTAGTGACTCTAATGGGAGGCCGATGGTGCTAATTTTTTCTTCCACCAACGTCATCAATCTGGGTATTACCGAATTAGAGAGCATCAAGTGAATTAAACTAGAATGATCTTGTGAAAATTGGATGCGGAGCCAATATTTGACAGTTCTCAGCCAGGCCATTGTGACATGGGATATTTGCCCGAGTTCTAAGCATAGGGCTGCAGTAATGATAATTCTGGATATTGTATTTGAAAAAAGATGGTTGATAAGCTGGGAGGGATTATAATAAGACTTTTGGCCTGCAGAAACAGTAGCTTGAAAGTGAGGAAAGGGGATATTTCGTCAGTTTCCAAATTTCCTTAGAGGATTTCAAGGGGAGAAGGAAGAACTGATTGTTGCTCTGTTGGTCAAGAAGGGAAATGTTGACCTAGAACCCTTAAACTCCTGTTGCCAGTGAAGTTAAAGTTGTGGGCAGATTCTGTCTTTGGTCAAACCAAGAACCTGTGATAGGCATTAAGTGTAATAAATTGACATCTTGTGGTGAAACACTCAAGTTCACACACCCTTCTATTAGGTGCTGCTTGTGGGACTCTGTGATCTTCTCATCTTATTTAGCCCCCAGCCAACTCCTTCCACTCTCCCAAATGTTCTCTCTCTTTTGCTCCAGGAGTGGTTGTTCCTCTTCCCGATCCCAGTCTGGCCAATTTGATGTTTGCCCTGGCAATTAACAACTCTTTCCTACGCCTTTACTTGCCCCAGGATACTAATCATGAATGGGCTCTGCCTGATCTAGCAGATACATGTATTAATGAAAATTACCTCTCCTTCTTGCTTTTGCCTACTGTTGTATCCAACAAAAGTTGATTTACTTGATTAAGAACGCTCTCTTCCCCCACATGTTCTTCTAATATTGCCCTTTAATATATGCCAGATCTAGAAAACTGAGTCAGGTGTGTGTGCATGTTAAAGCTGCAGATATATACTACCCCTTGTTTCCTGGGTAACAGTGATATACAATTAAGCTCATGTAGTCCCCCTCATCAAATGCTGTTCATGGGATTTCACAGATATAAATATTGGCAAGCTCAATAAAAGCACATCTTATAAGCAACGCTAAAGATTTTTTAAAGAGGCAGATATTGAAATTTTTAAAAATCCCCCAAACCTACCAGGACTTCAATCTGGGGAAATCTTTTCTTAAGTGCACTAGGAGACTGCAGAATTGTCTATCTTGGAAATTATCTTTTTTGTTTGTATGGGAAGGTAGTGCTGCAGTTGTAGGACAGAACAGATGTTGGATACCAGCATCTATTTCAGAAAGGGTCTCAACCAGGGCATCCTCTAAGTCAACACTGAAATTATTCGACCAACTTCGTCCTGCTAATGATCAGAAGCCAAAGGGGCAATTGTCAAACTGTTCCAAATTTCTGTGGTTAGGCACTAATCAATATTATTTCTGCCCAATGTCCAGTGGTTTGCAAAGTTCTGAGCTTAATATGTTTTCTTCAGGAAAGCGGTTAAAACAAACTAAACATGAAAGGAATCCCAATCTTACAATGTATACAATAATCACAATATGGAATGTCACATTTTCCGCTTGAGTAGTGTTTTACATTTGCCTTCTGTGAATTTCAGTTGTTTGGAGTTCTAGACTATAAGTAATCTTGCCTGGTTGATCTCACTTTGTTAATGGCTATTCACAGGTTGCATTTGGTTAATCTCTTTTCCCATCAGTTTCCTCTCAGAGTGTTTTGAGGAACAATAATTCCAAGACCTGGCCTGGTAGGTTTAGCAGAGAATGAGAAAGTTGCAGATGGATGACTTTACACAGAGAGCTCTATTCTGGCCAGAACTTGTCCCCTGAGGCCAGACCTTAAGAATTTCTAATCAGGTCAGAAACAGGAAGTGCTGGAGTGCTCATGAAGCATCCAGGCTGCACTCTTTGTATTAAAGAGTTCAGCAGGGGATCAGCTGTGCCTTTTTGTTTTTTCTGCTTTGTAAACTTGAAGCAGTGAAAGTTCGCTGTGAAAGAAATGATGCACCCTTACTGGGTTGTCACAGAACGAGAATGAAGCACTATCTCAATTTTACTGGAGCACGTCTGAACCTTGCTTTTCAGCTATGCTTCTTTAGTACTAAAACCAAAATTAAATTTCGCTGCCAACATTGTAAAGAAAAGTTCCAATTCTAGTAGTGACCTAAATTTCCTAGCAGTATTTCCTAGTTTGCAGCTTGGGTCTGTCTGCTCTACCCACTTAGCAGGAACTGCAATTTCAGGGTTTGGAATCAAGTGGCAAGGTGGGGTTATAGGCACTTAATAACAGCCTAAAGAAAAAAGAAAGGCAATTTCAGGACTGCATGTGTTCTAGAAAGCCAGAATATTGAGAGCAGCTGAGAGTCAGATCGAACAGAAAGGGTGGGGAATAGACTGCTGAGCCGTCTGTTTATAGACCTCAGGAGGGAGGAGGCTTCGGATGGTGTGGAATGTTTCCTTCTCAAAGGTCCCTCCATTCCCTTAGCTCATGATGTAAACTGCTGATTTACTGATGGACAAGAAACACTGAAAAAAATCCTTTAAGGCAAAAATAGGCTCTAGGAAACAAAATACAAAGTAGCAAATTAAAAAAAAACTTAAGTTCAGTTTGCACAAAGAATAAAAAAAATGGAATGGAAATACTTAACCTACAAGCCTTGAGAAAGCTGGTGTGTGTGCGTTGCCACCAAGTTGCTTCCAGCTCATGGTGGCCCTATGAAACAGTATCCTCCAAAACATCTTATTGTTAGCAGCCTTGCTCAGCTGAGGGCCTTGACTTCTTTTATAGAGTCAGTCCATCTCATGTGGGGTTTTCTGCTTTTCCTGCTGCCTTCAACTTTTCCTACCATTATTGTCTTTTCCAATTACTCTTGTCTCCTGGTAATGTGACCAAAGTATGAACGCTTCAGTTTAGTAATTTTAGCTTCTAGGGAGAATTCTTAAAACCAGTGGATTTTCATAACTGTGCTGTTTAAATGCAGGACAAGAAACGTTTTGCAATCCACTGTGCCTGCTTGCTGTCTTCAGGAAGAAGAGATAAAACTCATCAATGAAGGAATAAGAGGGGAAGTCCTCCTATGGATTAAAAACTGGTTGAGAAACAGGAAGCAAAGAGTGGGTGTAAATGGGAAATTCTCACAATGGAGAGATGTGGGGAGTGGTGTCCCCCAAGGATCCGTATTGGGACCAGTGCTCTTTAACCTATTCATAAATGACCTGGAAGTAGGGGTGGGTAGCGTGGTGGCCAAGTTTGCAGATGATACCAAATTATGTAGGGTGGTGAGAACCACAAAGGATTGCGAGGAGCTCCAAGCGGACCTTGATAAATTAGGTGAGTGGGCTAAGAAATGGCAAATGCAGTTCAATGTAGCAAAATGTAAAGTGATGCACATAGGGGCAAAAAATCCAAATTTCACATACACGCTACAGGGGTCAGTGCTATCAGTCACAGACCAGGAAAGGGATTTGGGCGTCTTAGTTGATAGTTCCATGGGAATGTCAACTCAATGTATGACAGCTGTGAAAAAGGCAAACTCTATGCTGGGTATAATTAGGAAAGGAATTGATAATAAAACTGCAAAGATTGTCATGCCCTTATATAAAACCGTGGTGCGACCGCACTTGGAGTACTGAGTTCAGTTCTGGTCACCACATCTCAAAAAGGATATCGAAGAGATTGAAAAAGTGCAGAGAAGGGCAACGAGGATGATTGAGGGACTGGAGCACCTTCCTTATGAGGAAAGGCTGCAGCGTTTGGGACTCTTTAGTTTGGAGAGGAGACGTCTGAGGGGGGATATGATTGAAGTCTATAAAATTATGCATGGGGTAGAAAATGTTGACAGAGAGAAATTTTTCTCTCTTTCTCACAATACTAGAACCAGGGGGCATTCATTGAAAATGCTGGGGGGAAGAATTAGAACTAATAAAAGGAAACACTTCTTCACGCAACGTGTGATTGGTGTTTGGAATATGCTGCCACAGGAGGTGGTGATGGCCACTAACCTGGATAGCTTTAAAAGGGGCTTGGACAGATTTATGGAGGAGAAGTCGATTTATGGCTACCAATCTTGATCCTCTTTGATCTGAGATTGCAAATGCCTTAACAGTCCAGGTGCTCGGGAGCAACAGCCGCAGAAGGCCATTGCTTTCACATCCTACATGTGAGCTCCCAAAGGCACCTGGTGGGCCACTGCGAGTAGCAGAGAGCTGGACTAGATGGACTCTGGTCTGATCCAGCTGGCTTGTTCTTATGTTCTTGTTCTTAAGAAGTGTAAACCTTTTGGGGGGATGGTAGGGAAATTTTGAGATGGTGTATTGGGAAACACTCCCCTCCCATGATGTCACTTATGACACTATTACCTGTACAGTTCAGAAATCATTTTGATTCATACATGTCATCCTTATGGGTAAGATGGTCCGTTCTTAAACTTCCTGTGTAGTGTGAGCTGAAACATATTTCAACATCCTGTTTCTAAAAAAACACCAGTTTAATACTACCCTTGAGTTTCCGAACCGTAAAGAACATTGGCTATTTTTGGATGTCTTTTTAAACAGGCATTTTTCTTCAAAAATTATTTGATTATACACATGGGTTTCTGGGAAAGTTAAGTAAGATGTTGAATGGGTTGTAATTTTGTGTTGAAAATTAGAAACACTTTACAAGCCTGAACTGTTTACAGTATGGACTATAAGATTGCCATTTCTCCAGCGGGAGACAGAAATTGAACAGTGTGAACTGTAATGAGCAAATCTTACTTGCTCAGATCTTATCTGCGTAGCTGAAACGAGGGATCACTAAAAAGTCTATGGGGCATAGGCCATACTTGGATGGGGTAATTTAGCAAAAGTTTGTCGTGGTCTGGGGAATTTCAATTTTAAAATCTCCCAAGTCCCTTTTTGTGCTCATCAGCCTACCAAACAGTTGATGTCATCAGAGTGACTAAGTCAATAATATACAGAGTCTGTGATTCTTCTGCCTATCAAACTCCCACTGTAAACTGCAGCACATCAGTCACTGAGCACTGGACATTCTGTGAACAGTATTGTGCACATCTGTGCTGTGAAGAAGTCAACTTTAACTTGAGTCTTAGTTGATGGAAAGTTACTACACAGAAACAGACAAATGTAGACTATGTTGCAGGTAATGTTTTTGTATTTTGTTGCCCTAATTGAGCAAGAAAAACAAGAATTTCAGATGGAAAATGTGTGTAACGATCGTGTTTTAGGCCAGGATCAAAACTGGCAGTGTGAGGAGCATCCATGTTTATATCCTTCCTTAGGCATGTCTCCCCTGATTGTAGCCTCTGAGTTTTTCCCCGGTGTTCTAGTTTATTAATCCAGTCTTTTATTGATGTTTTCTGCATGGGATTAGGCCTGTCTGCTTTTCTGTTGTTGCTTCAGCTGCCAATACAGCACAGCAGCAGTTCGTCGTCCACATGGCAGATATTCCTGGTCTAGTCTCCTGGCATTGCCCCCCCCCCCCCCCCCCCAATGCCAGAGCTCTTTTATTTTTGAGAGCCAGCGTGGTATAGTGATTAAGAGTCTAATCTGGAGAACCGGGTGGGATATAAATCCAAACTCTTCTTCTCCTTGAAATGCATAATGGACTATTATTATATCGTTGTAATAAACTGTAAATGAAGGCTGGGAACCTGATTCACACATATTGTTGTAATGTTGTAATGGTACTCAATTTCAGATTAGAAAAACCAAAAAGCACCCCCACAGTGCTGGGGAACGGAAATGGCCACCAGAGGGACAAGGGCAAGGAAAATCACTACCAAATTTGCTGTCATCTTTCCCAAATCTTCACAACAAGGAAAATCCAGGGAAAATCCAAGAGGAGCACAAATGAAGAACAGTTTGGGTATACTGTCCTTTTCTCAGCCTTAAGGGGATACTATAAAATCATAGAGTTGGAAGAGACCACAAGGGCCATTCAGTTCAAGCCCCTGCCATGCACATAATCAAAGCACGTCTGACAGATGGTCATACAGCCTCTGTTTAAAAATCTCTAGAGAAGGAGACCCCACCACCCTCTGAGGTAGTGTATTCCACTGTTGAACAGCCATTACCATCAGGAAGTTCATCCTAGTGTTTAGGTGGAATCTCTTTTCCCATAGTTTGAATCCATTACTCCATAGGTGTCAAACTTGCAGCCCTCCAGATGTTATGGACTACAGTTCCCATCACCCCCTGCCAGCATCAAGCTGGCAGGGATGATGGGAACTGTAGTCCATAACATCTGGAGGGCCACGAGTTTGACACCTGTGCATTACTCCATGTCCTAGACCAGGGGTAGGGAACCTGCGGCTTTCCAGATGTTCAGGAACTACAATTCCCATCAGCCCCTTTCAGCATGGCCAATCGGCCATGCTGAAAGGGGCTGATGGGAATTGTAGTTCCTGAACATCTGGAGAGCCGCAGGTTCCCTACCCCTGTCCTAGACTCTGAAACAGCAGAAAACAAACCAGTTTTTCCCAGGTTTCTCAAATCATGTTAAAAGTTGTTGTGAAAGCCAGTAGGCATCCATAGGTGGTGTGATGGTGGTGGTGGTTTCCCTTAATTTATTTTCTATTTTTAAGAATAAGACATAGAACAAGTAAAACTTTAATATCTAAGACATTTTATTTGTTCTCATGTAGCTTGTTCATTAAAAAAACTGAAACCAAATACCTTTCAGTCCTGTCGCATATTATGCAAGACCACATTTTGTTACTCAATGGGGAACTAAAAGGAATCTTAGCTCTCTGAGCGTTCCTGTATGATACAGATTAATATTTTTAGGTGTGTTCTTAAAAACACAGTATGTGAAGCAGCTGTTTAGTTACTGCTAGAAAATGGAATGACCAGAAACTTGTGCTAGGAAGATTTATGCATGGAATAAAGAGTTCTTGAATTAATGTTTGCTTCACCAGGTGGTTGCTGAGTGCATTTTATCAGTTGGACAGTGTAACACTTTTTGAACTTCTTGTGTTTATGGATTTAACTCAAAACGGAACTACAAAACTCACATAGTAAGTGAAGGCATTAATTATAAGGATAGCATTGAATCTGAGGGTCTCTTTTTCATGAGCATGTTGCCACCTCATTCCTTTCTCTTCTCTAACATCTGTTTAAGTTGATGACTGCTAATGGTTTTGTTAGTGCAATCTACCCTTAAAGAGATAAACCCTTATGGTTTTAATAGTGTCTAGTATGTCTTCATGTAACAGCCTAGTTAGTCCAGACTAGCCCAAGGTCATTAGAGCTTGGAAGCTGAGCAGTCAGTTATGGAGACCACTAAGGAAGGCCAAGAGTTGCTATACAGAGGGAGGAAATGGCAAAACCACCTCTGCTCATCTCTTGCATTGAAAATCATGTAACGTGGGAACTTCATGGGATCGTTCTAAGTTGTGCCACAATCAGTTGTGATTTGATTGCCCTTCATTATTGTTTGATGAGTATGTCTTCATAAACTAGAAAACCAGACCAAACCTTTAAGTTTAGTAGGAGCTTCCTTCTAACCTGAATTAAAGTTCCTGGACCATGTCCTCTACAATCATCTGCCACATTTCCTGGTGTTACTGTTACGAAACTTGGTGTACACGTTGTGCTGGCCTCTTGTGAGTACAGGTAGCCAAATGCTGCAGCTGTCCTCTCATTTATGACATGACACATGCCCATCTTTGTGTTTACAGCTGCATTCTTGTCATTTTTCCTAAAACTAGATAGCCATTTGGATATCATTTTTTTCAAAAAAAAAGTTCTCCAACTTAATACTGTTCACACTGCCAAAGACATTCCCTTGGTTGAACTGATGTAATTGTTTTCTGTTCTGTAGTTTCAAACTTTGTGGAATTGGCATGTGGAGCTTTGGGGTGGAGAAAGGAGGAAGAATGGTTAGTTTTTGGCTTAATTAGTTGATCACTGAACCAATGTCTCATTCGAATGGATAGGAACATAAATATGGATAAATGTTTTCAAAGGAATTATGCTAAATTTCCAGAATTATTATCTAGTTTGCCTTGATGTGAAATGCATCCCCACACGGGTAGAGACATAGAAATACTAATTGTGACCTAGAAGGCCTGTTGTAATTACTGATAG
This sequence comes from Sphaerodactylus townsendi, assembly GCF_021028975.2. NCBI lineage: Eukaryota > Metazoa > Chordata > Lepidosauria > Squamata > Sphaerodactylidae > Sphaerodactylus > Sphaerodactylus townsendi. The sequence goes on from NC_059430.1 coordinate 27,097,508, forward strand.
CTGTAATATCATGCATTCTACTATTTTTAAAGTGCTGCCCCATGCATTTTTGCTGCTATTTGTATTATGTATCACATACACTTTTTCTTTATTTCACAGTCATTGGATAGTACAGAATTAAATTGGTGGAATGTATTAAGCCCCTGAAAGTGTGTTAAAACTGAGAAGATTGACAGGAGCGCTGATATTTTTAAGATTGGAACTATGGGGAAATGAAACTACAAATGAATGTTCTGTTCTCTATGCCAAAGCAACTTGCAGTTGTCACTTGTTGTCACTTTTAAATTCAGAAATTTTCTTTCTGAAAGAGTTCTTTCTAATTTTGAACAGATGGGATATCTTTCCTTCCTGCAGAATACAGGCAAAAAAAGACTAAATATTCAACTGAAATGTAGTACATAATGTTTTTCATTTTTGAATGAATTTTCTTGTGCTCCTAACTCCCAAAATGTGCATTTCACTTATTTCATTTTTCACAGTAAATTACCCAAAGCAAAGTGAAATAAAAAGCAATTTTAATTTACAACAGGAGCAAATAACATGATTTTGAGGGTAATGGTGGTGATGAAAGATAAGTAGTTCAAAGTTCCTGATTCTAAAATGACAAAATAAACTTTTTCTAGGGTATTGTTTTACAGTTGCAGTATGTGTGTGTGAGAGAGTAATTTCCAAAGACAGTCCTGTGAGCTGTACACTCATATAAACATCCTATTAAACAGGGGTAGGATTCAAATAATTTAACAACCAGTTCCAAAAGGACTCAGTGGTGGTATTACAACCATTCCCTGAACTAGACAAAACATTAGCTACCAGTTCTACCGAATAGGTGCAAATAGGCTGAATCCCACTGTTGCTATTAAAAATTTTCATTGAGGTTTGCTCATTATACATTTCAGCTGAAATTAACATTGGTTAGAGGTTTGTGAGTGAAACTTATAATAACTGTAACTCGAGGCTCTTTGGGGGTTGCCCTATTTATGATCAGTACAATGGGGGTTTGCGCTGTGAAAAAAAGAATTCATACCGATTTCTGGTTATACAAATATAATATAATAATAAAATAAAATTTTATGGGGCTGGATTAGAGAAGAGAATTAGAGTTAAACCCTTGCTTTCTCTCCAGTGAAGTGACTCGGTATCATTCCAAAATTCTATCTTGGAGGTTATATTTCAGACTTGGATTTTTTTCTGTCTCTTATGCTAAGTTCAGTTTGTGTTAAAGTGCTCCCAATGAAAACTGCCTGCCCTATAGGATAAGGCTTATCCAGATGTTTCAAGCCGGTGCTTCCTGCTTCAGGAGGCTGTGATGGAAAAGTAAACCATCCAGCTTCAGCAGCTCATCTGATCAGGGGGAAAATTCCCTTTTAGTCCATTGCTGTTTTAAAAGGTTGAGAATGAAATCCCAGATGTGAACATCGTTGAATGTTTGTTTTGTTTCTCTTTCAGGTGGCAGTGCATGCCCAAAGATCTTCATAGCTGTGCCTTGCTCTGCAAACAGTGTGGGAAGCAGCACGACTGAGCTATTTGAGCCGAACATCTGCAATGAAGTGGCTCAGGGAATAAATGGAAACGTGCCAGTTAAGCACGCCCTCCGCCCACCTTCAAATCCAAAGCCACAAGGTCAGTAGTGATTCCAAATACTTGCCAAGTCCAGACCCTTAGAGGGAACAAATTGCTTTAGCCAAATATTCATCATTTGTGGCCCAAATAAATTTGTTCAAGTGGTTTGCAGGAGCAAATTTTTATTGAAGTTTTGTTGAATACCACCTTAACATATCGCTTGCTTGTACTGACAAAACCAAAATGTGTATTTTGTGAAACTGCATGTAACTTCATAAATCAGTAAAGTCTGAAAATTATAAAGAACGTTGCGTCATTGGATTCTGAAGTGATCAGGGGTAGGGATTAATCAGAGGTGTGTGGGGAGGAAGTGGCACCCGGGGACAAAATGTCCTCTGGGCGCATGCCCCCATGGGTCTTGTAGCCCCACCCCTACGCTTGCCCCCTCAAAGGTGTAGCCCCATCTCCTACTAGCTCCCATTGGAAACAATGGGGGATGGGCTACCCCCTTTGGGAGTCCATAACTTTGGACCCCCAGAACCAGATCTCACCAAACCTGGGTGGTACCATCAGATGAGTCTCCTGAAAAATCCCTGAAATTTTGGTGCTGCTAGCCTAAAAACTGCGCCACCTGCAGGCCAAAAACCAAAAAACACTAAACATTAAAAACACACACAAACAAACCTGAATTTTTGTGCCCCCACGTGACCAAATGGGGGCTTCCAGGGATATTTGACTCCCTATGTTCCCGTGGCAGATACGCCCCTGGGATTAATAAACTGAAGTCTTTCAGATAATTTATTTTGTTTAAAAAAACTCTAAAATTTAGCTCTCAAAGTCATCTTGCTTTTCTAAGCTATAAGATAATGATCCTAGACTGTGATATCGCATCCTGTAGCAGTAGAGAATTAGAAGAGAGTGAAGGTCTTTGAGAATATTGAAATGCAGACAGAAAGTCAGATTTATGGCTTTATCCATAGGTCAAGGTAACTCGTAAAGTTATGTGTTACTTCGCTCCATTTGAAAACAACCGCACCAGGTTTGGGGAAAAATTAGCCCACAGCTTTAACTGAATACTGCCAAAGGAGTGATGGCATGGTGTGGGGCTGAATCCAGCATATGGTGACCTGCCTGGCAACTGGTATACCCACCTACCCCATCCCACTTTTTGAGAAAGGGAAGCCCGTGGAATGGCAAACCCAGGATCCCTCAGGGGTACACATCACTGCATGGTTCCCTTGCCACCTGCTGGAGAGAGCCATCCAACACCCCTGAGACATGCGACTTTACCCCCAAGACTCCTTAAGGGAGTCCCCAAACAGATGGGCATTCAGCCACTCTCTCCCCCTAAATGGATCTGTCCCAGCGCTCAACTTGCCAGCCATCTGTGTCAAATACAGATAGTGTAACACCCAGTAATCCGGATGCAATCCATAACAACCAGAATGCAAGGAAGGGTAGAGGGAATAACTTGCAGTGGCTGAGTGTGAGGTCCCTGTGCAGCCTAAACAAATAGGGAAAGGGGGAGTGGTCAGACCCATGCAAACTGTCCCCCCTGCACAAGCTTGATACTGCAAACCTGGAGTGTCTGAGAGTGTTTTTCTGCACCCGCTCTCTGCTGTATGGATGCAAAGGCAGCTCCCATATAAGCCTTGGGCTGTTGCTTCGCTGCACTACAGGTGACCAGCAGCTTCATTCCCAGTGAATATTCAGTGAATAGGTGTGAATATTAAGACTGTGCTCAAAATTTTATCCAGATCCTGGCAATTTAAGCAGTCAGTAGGTAGAGTCTACTAGAAAGAGAGGGTTCAAATACTACTAGTATCTCTTTGAGATGCAGACAGTTCTCTTTGAGAAACGAACAGTCTCCACTGGTAACTAGATCTCCCCACTTCTGGAGTCCTTGTTCATTTAGAGTTCTGTGAGTTCTGATCTGCACTATTGCTAAGTAATTCCACTTGTTGTAGGTAACAAAAATTATCATCACAGATTGAAAATGCCATAGCTGGATTAGTTCCCTCTGGGATATTTCATATATAAATACATTTTTTAATATGTGGGAGCCACAAACATAATCACTTAGGCAAGGTTTCGCGTGTGTCCACTAGCCTCGAACACAGGGCCTGGGGGAGGTGTGGTGATGTTCATCCGGGATTCGATCGCCTTCAGGGCAATCCCTGTCTCCCAGATCTCTGACTTGGAGTGTGCCGGCCTGGAGTGGCTGGCCCAGGAGAAGTTGGCCGTCTTTCTGGTGTACCGGTCACCTAGCGCACCCGGGGATGGACTGCCACGGCTACTGGAGGCGGTGGCCGAGTGGGCGTTGCATTTCCCTCGGCTTATTGTCTTGGGAGTCTTCAACGTCTATGTCGACGCCGCCTCATGTTCAGCAGCGGTGAACCTAGTTTCATCCATGGCGACACTAGGACTCTCCTTGTTAAATTCTGGTGCCACTCATGAGGCCAGTCACACGCTGGATTTGATCTTTGGGGCAGGTGTGGATATGGTTGTATCCTCTGTTAGCAGAGTGCCATGGTCTGACCATTTTGCCTTGAAGATCCGGGTGGATCTGCTGCGCCAACCCTGTCTAGGCAGTGGACCAATTTATGTCCGCCCACGGAGACTTATGGAACCGAATGGTTTCCTGAATGCTCTGCGGGACCCTGAGCCCCCTGGCACCCTCGATGAGCAGGTGACAGACTGGAACTCTAGGCTTTCCGACACCATCGAGGTGATTGCTCCCAAGCGTCCTCTGCGCCCCCGCTCATGGCAAGCTCCCTGGTACACCATGGAGCTGCACCAAATGAAGCAGGAACTCAGACAGCTAGAGCGAGCGTGGAGGAAGTCTCGCGACGAAATAGTGTGAACAACTTATAGGGCATTTATGAAGGCCTATGAGTTGGCGATGAAGAGGGCAAAGAGAGCCTATTTCTCGTCCTCTCTTGCATCTGCCAGCTCTCGCCCGGCACAACTATTTCGGATTGTTCGGTCCCTCTCTTTGTTAGTTGAGGGTTCCACAAATTCTCAATTGGCTATTGACTGTGAGGCATTCCAGAGCTTTTTTGCAGTTAAAGTCACGCTACTCCGCTGGGACCTTCCAGCCACACTTGGTACAGTTAGGGAACTTGAAGCTCCTTCGCCGCCTTCGGGTCCAACTTTGGACCGGTTCTCCCTGCTCTGCAAGTCCGATGTTGACAGGGTCCTGGCTGCTGTTAGACCTACTACCTGTCTTCTGGATCCATGCCCTTCCTGGCTGATAAAAGCTTGCAGGGAGGAGTTATGACCCCACCTGTTGAATATAATTAATGGCTCCCTTGAGCAAGGAGTGTTTCCGGGTGGGTTGAAGGAGGCGGTGGTCTGCCCACTCTTGAAAAGACCATCCTTAGATCCTGGTGATCTGGCCAATTACTGCCCCATTTCGAATCTTTCGTTTCTGGGGAAGGTAATTGAGAGAGTGGTATTGGAGCAGCTTCAGGGCTTCCTGGAGGACACATCGGTGCTCGATCCTTTCCAGTCCAGCTTCCATGCTGGGCATGGGACGGAGACTGTCCTCATCGCCGTCACAGACACACTCCGCATGCAGCTTGACCGAGGCGGATCGGCGCTGCTAGTGTTACTTGATCTCACTGCAGCGTTTGATATGGTCGATCACGACCTTTTGATCCACCACCTCGCTGCCTCTGGAGTGCAGGGCATTGTCCTTCAGTGGATTGCCTCATTTCTCCAGGTTCGGGGTCAGCAGGTATGGTGCGGGGATCAGGCCTCTCATAGGGCCTCGTTTAACTTCGGAATCCCGCAGGGGGCCTTGCTCTCCCTGCTCTTATTTAACATCTACATGCGACCCCTTGCTCAGCTGGTGCGGAGTTTTGGGCTGGTCTGTCACCAATATGCGGATGACACCCAACTCATTCTTTTGATGGAGGGGGGAGCGGCCTCTGTCCCTTCAGCTCTACAGCATTGTTTGGAGTCGGTTGCTGGTTGCTTGAGTCAGAGCAGGTTAAAACTTAATCCAATGAAGATGGATGTCCTTTGGCTAGGCCAGGGGGGAGAGACCGAGGGTGCCTGTTTTGGAAGGGGTCGCATTGGCCCCGACGTCCCTGGTCCGCAGCCTGGGGGTCCACCTGGACTCTTTGCTATCTATGGAGGGTCAAGTGGCCCATGTTACCCAGGTTGCGTTTTTCCATCTTTGCCGGGCTCAACTGCTGGCTCCCTTCTCTCCCAGTCCGACCTGGCCACTGTGATCCATGCGACGGTCACCTCGAGGTTGGACTACTGTAACTCGCTCTATGCAGGCCTTCCCTTGCGCTTGATCCGGAAGCTGTAACTGGTCCAGAACGCGGTGGCTTGGTTTTTGACGGGTGGTGATTATTTCAGTCATATCACCACCGTACTGCGCCGCCTGCACTGGCTTTTAGTGGAGTTCCAGATCATGTTCAAGGTGTTGGTATTGACCTTTAAGGCCATGTGTAGTATGAGGCCCTCATACCTGTGGGACTGCATCACCCCTTTTGTCCCAAATAGGCGGCTTCATTGGCGGCGGCAGAACTGCTGGAGACCCCCGGTCCCTCAAAGATGCGGCTGGCCTTGACCCGGGCCAGGGCCTTTACGGCTCTGGCCCCTGCCTGGTGGAATGTCCTTCCTCCAGCTATTCGGGCCCTGCAGGACCTTGGTGAGTTCTGCAGGGCCTGTAAGACGGAATTGTTCCACCAAGCTTTTGGCAGGACTGGCCACGGATCCACTGCCCCCCAATGAGGCTGCCATATTCCATCTTGGCAGGGCCATGACTTCCATCTTGGGTTTGGCCCTTCGCCTCCCGGCTTTTAGATCGGGCGCCTGATTTTATTTTCTTGTTTTCTTTAATTCTGATATATCTGTTGCTGCTGAAAGATTTATTGCTGCTGTAATTGTGTGATCTTATCAGGTTAACTTATATTTATGTTTTTATGTAACTGTTGTTAAGTATAGTTATGACTGTGAGCCACCTCGAGTCCTTCAGGGGTGAGGCGGCCTATAAAATCCAATCAATCAGTCAACCAGTCAATCAGTCAATAAATTTATCTTCTTAGTTGGAGTTCTGCTCATTTAAAAATGGAATCCATCTTGCCAAGGTGTGTGTATGTTCACAATTGTGACCTGTAATTCCTTTCCTTTTTTTCCCCCTGCTGACTTGTGTGTAACTTCTTGATACAGACTTTTGCTACAGTGGCCTTATGTACACAGTCTGGGTTTGCTGTTCGGATTCCTCTTGTTTCTTCTTATGTACCCTGTCGTTGCCTCTAGCTGAAATGAAATAGGGAAATAAGGGTCTGTGTCCAGCTAGCTGACCAGTGTTTCCATATCTTTCCATTCTTCAGTGTCAAGAGATTGGGTTTGAAAGCCCAATGGCATGTTAAGTGCGCACGTAGCGTGGTCACTGTTGCCATGGTATGGACATTAAGCAGAGCGCTTCTACCTTATAATGCATGCATTTTATTACGTCAGTGAATTAAGTGCCCTTTAAATGCTCTTAAACCAAAGTTCATTTTTAACAAACATTTTATCTTATTCACCAAGCCACAATGAAGTTGATAAGGTTTCCTTTAATATAAATAATACCAGTGCAAAAACAAGGATTAAGTGAGCAAATCTCAGTACCCAAATTAGCAAATATTAAAAGTTCATCTAAAATTAGCCGTTTGATCGAGCAGCAACCAAATTTTAAAATACTGAATGATCCTTAATTGAAGGATGAAAAAGGATGGTTTTCTTGTGCTGGTGGAATGCAGGAAAAAGGAAGCAGGTGCCCCTCAGTTACTGAAGCAATGTCAAAGCCAGAATACTGTAGAGTTTAGATTATTCGTGTTGATTTGTCACAATTGCCACGCACACCTTTCAGTGAATGATGCAACAAATGTTTTTCAAAGGGTTTGTGAATTTGGTTCTCAGTTTGCCAGTTGTGTTACTTGACAGGATAAGAAACAGGATCACAGATCTTGTTTATGTACTAGATAGCTGCTTCCTAGCAAAAACATCCCTCTGACCTGCAAAGTAAGGAAAGCTTGAAATGTTTTCTCTGGGATATTTTTGTGTGGCTATTCATTCAAAGACATGTCTTTAATGGAGTGGAAAATATTCAAAGTCTGTCTTTGGTATTCAGGATTTGTACTGGAAACTAATAATGGTCTCTGACCTGGTTTTGTAGAGGGGTGTTTGGTAGTTTCTTTCTGAAAAGCTGCTTACATCTTAGGAAACCAATTGCATCATTGTAGTACAGCATTACAGGCATAGTAAATATATTCTACGGAGAACAATCAAGTGTAACAGTTGGGTGTGTATTGACCTTTAAAATGTTACCTTGCTACAATTTATGACAACAAATTATATAAGTTTCGGGTGAAACAATTCAATTATTGTTGATGTTAATAGAGGAGCAAGAGGCATAAGAATTCTGAGGCAAAATTTCCTGGTGTTTCAGTCATGTGATTGGAGAGAATGACCTTAACGTCTTATGTTAAAATCAAACATAAAATCGGTATTTGCTGGGTTTACAGAGCTGAACGAAGTGTATATATGTACTGTCAAAGGCTTTCACGGCCGGATTCAACTGGTTCTGGTGGGTTTTCCGGGCCACACAGCCAGGAAAACCCACCAGAACCAGAAGTGTATATACCTCACTGTGTCTTAAAAGAAATAATGATGCCTTATGATTCAGTTCTAAACCCAAATATTTGGTTTACAAAATGTGGTATGTATTATTCAGAATACATATAAACAAGTACAGAAACCATAGGGTAGACCTTCATACTGTGACTCCTTAGTAAGTAAAGTCACTCATTAGGTCTTTTGGAATACAAGGGATCAAAATAATGGAGACATACAGACGTCAAACCAGTAGCCCATCAACTTATACAGTTTAGTCCAATTTCCAAGATGTGTCTTGAGAGAGATCTGCTGTTCTTCCATGAGATGTGAATTAAAGGTTCTGGAAAGCCCAGAACCTCCCTCTACAGTGGTGGTTGCAGTATTTCTGCCTGAAATTGCCTTGTCACTTCCCAGTCAACCTCTGATGGAATAGATGAATTTCTACAAGAAAAATTGCAAATTCAAACATTACTGAGGGTGGGATTGCAGCATGTTGCTGTAGCCTACACCACTTTGGTGCCTGTATCTTTTTGCTTATCCCTCAGATTGCAAAAAATTATATTGAAAACAAAAAGCATAAATTTTGTCGTAATGAATAAGGACAGATAACAATCTCTTTTTAAAACCTTCTTATTGTATTGTAGCAAAGTCAAAAATAACAATTTTGTAAAACTCGTATCTTCTAGTAGTCTAAGTTTTCCAACATCATTACATTCTAGCTCAATTTTTAAAATATCTGATAATTAATATAAAGTTAAATACTTTCTTGTCTATGTTTCCCTTAATGTCTTTAGTTGCCCAGATCATGGTTTATAAGATAATTTCTTGTTCTTGTACAGTCCAAGAAAACTTTCAGTCTTTTCTCATACTCTATAGTGGGTCTGCTGTGTACTAAATATGTTAGTTTTGTCATTATTTAATATTTTATGAGTTTACTAATCCATTCCATGAGATCCGGGTAATGTTTGCACCCTGATGTAGGCAGATACAGTCTTACAGTCATAATCTAAATATCTAATCTAATATATCTAAATATCTAAATATTTGGATATCTAGTTACACTTTAGAACATGAGAACACTGAAATATTCAATAGTGCATTATCATATGCATAGCATATTAATTATGGAAAAATTAGTCACATTTAAACAAATATAGGTTTGTATATGTGTACAGTACAAGAACTGTAATTAATACTATATTTTGTACATATCATGCTATATATTTGGAGTGAGTAAAGTTCTGTCTTTCACTCATTACAAAAGAAAAATATTTTGTAGATTTTTTTTTGGTGTTCCCTACTGTCTCCAAGTTTTTCCAATAGGAGCTGCGTGGCGTAGTGGTTAAGTGCTTGCCCTGCCACTCACATGGTCAGGAGTTTGAGCCCCCTGTGGGTCAGATATCCTGGCAACTGGCTCATGGTCAACTCAGTCATCCATCCATTTCTTGGTCGGTAAATGAGTACCTAACTCATAGCTAGGGGGTAAAGAATAGCCGGGGAAAGCAATGGCAAACTACCCCACAAAAGAGGCTTGCCTATGAAATCACTGCTTGCAGTGGTACCCCAGGGTCAGACACAACTGAAGGGGAAACTGTACCTTTTTTACTGCATCCAAATTTTTCCATTAGGAAAATAAAGGAAAAAATGGGGGAAGGAATTTTTATGGGTCTGTACAGCTCTACTTACTACAGTTATGCTGTAGAATCGGCCCTCCACACAGGAAGCTGTCTATTGCATCTCTGTATGAGTCAGGTTCTGGGCAAGCAGTCAAGAAGTATACTCTGAATAATTGACATTCCAAATTGATGACAGATGGGCATCATTGGAGGCAGATGGTTCTTGTTTGGAGCTGTTCTAAAAGTGCAACTTTTTTGAGATGCAAGTTCTCTAATTTTGATTCAGGAAATAGTGTTCCTCTTCTCCAAAAAATTTCTTGTACTTCCTTTCTTTTCACCTTTGCCTGAATTGTTTGGCAGCTTTCTGTGTGGCAGAAACTCTGGCTGCAACTCTGCACATTTCTTAGGACCAGAGAGCATGCACATCTCTAAACACGTGCACATTTTACTTATTTAGCATGATGTGTGTCAAATTCTGCTTGTCTAGCATGTCTTGCATGTCATTGATTTTGGTGTTCCTTATTCTAGTGAAGGTACATTCCATAACTTAGCAAACTTACTGCTGTCATCATGGAATACAGCTTTAATTGTAGACATGAATCCTTCTTCCATCCAGTCTTCTTTCCTAGGGCAATTCTATGGCCTCTTCCTCTCTCCCTTTCTCCCCTCCCCCCTAGTAGTTTTATCATCTCTTTTAGTTAGCTGGCCGTTCAATTTTGTGTCAGTTATCTCATGTTCACTGGCCTAGATCTGCCTGTCAGTTCCAGGGAGAAATCAGAATTGGAAACCTCTCAGTTTCTAGCAGCTGCTGGCAGGTAGAGAATAAAACCCATCTCAAAAACCTCAGAGGAGATAATAGATCTATAATGAGCAATTGTGACAGTCTCTTTAAAAACAGAGTAAAATGGTAGAGGTCTTTCCAATAATTCCTTTGTGCAGCTTTCATTATCTGTCACATTTTAGAAGAGCTTTGTTAATGCACAGACTAAATACAAGTTGATGGTCTTTGTTAATGCACAGACTAAATAAAAGTTGATGGTCTCACTTGTATTTTAAATTACTGGAGAAATATCAGTTCTGATCCGACTAGAATACAGCTAAAATAGATCCTGCTTTGTTCACACTGCTGCTTTCTGGACTTATTAAGTTGGTTGAGTGTTGATTCCCAGTAGTTTGTGTATGCTAATATAGTATAATTTTTGAGCAAAAATTACCAAGTTGTCTGGATTCACAGTTGTCTGCTTAGAGTTTACTGTGTAGGGCTGACAGGCCTTCCTTTTGTTGGCTTGCCAAGTCTTTCCTCATGCATCCCACTCTTTGAGCAGTAGAAAGGCCCAGGAAAGCATCTTACATGGGTGCTTAGTACTCTTTTGTTCATTACTATTGCTTGTGATGTTGCAGTTTTGTAGGTGGGACAGTGTGGTTTTTTCATCTGTCCTAAATGACGAAGAAGATGATAGCTAGTGAAGCTGAAGGTCAAAAAAGGAATATAACTGTCTTGAAGAGGGCTTGAATGATCCCATGGAGTTTTTGGGAGTCATGTGTTCGAACAACTTGTGAAATGCTTACCAATGTTTATAGTTTAGTGTGTGTTCCTTTTTTTTTGTTTTCTTACAGTGCCTCCAAAGCCATTACATCTGCAGAATTCACGGCCATCTATTCCCCGCCAAACCCCTAGACAGAAAGTTTTATATACTGCGAAGGAAAGAATGGAGGAAGTTACATCTACCTCTTCTTGTATATCAAAAGAGAAAACTAGTAAAGTGTCTGATCTCATCAGTCATTTTGAAGGAGGCAGGTAAACATGTTTTTCTGTTTTTCTTCAAATGGTACAGTACCAATGCAGCATAACTCATAATGAACAAGGAAATGCTATGCATTCCTTTTCTATAGCCTTAGCATAGGCAGTAGCTGTGTGTTGGTTCTCGTGTGTTGGAGATACAAGAAGGGGAAGCTGTAAGAATGTGCTGGTAAAAGTATATAAATACAAATATAACCATGGTGACCTTGGTCAAAATTAAATTATCAGAAAGACGTAGTAAATAACAAATTTAATGTAACATAGCAAATGCCTCACTGGGCTTCAATTATAAACTATAAACCCTCACTGGGCTTCAGCTATAAACCATAAGACGGCAAGCAGAAAAGCAACCTGCATATATAGTACACCATACTATAAATAACTTGCAACTAATGAGGACTCCACACAGAGTTGGGAGGAAAACAAAGCCTTAATTATAGGCATGTATAAAACTTACTTGGGGAACAGGTTTCTTGCAATGCACTTGTTAGAATTGGAGACGGAGCCTCTTGCAATTCATAGTGCCTTTACAATTGGGAAAATATAAAAGAACAAACACCAGTACAATAGACTTAAATGCTATCAAATAGTGTATAAGTAAAACAGTCGCTTCAAATGTTTACACAGTTTCACAGAAATAGCTTCATCAGGGAGGATAAATACATGCAGGCCTGGCTTACTTGCTGGAAAAAATCCTCCAGCTTGTTTGCCTCAGCGCTTATCATGTAGTGTATTACAATCTTAAAGTCTTGCTGGAATGCTCCGTTCAAGTGCTACAGTGGCGAACGCATTTTGTAGTTGTCATCCTATTGTAAAAGAAATCCAAAGCTCAGTACAGACCTTATTCGATTCAAAATGGGACATTAACTGGTTTGTAACCAAGACTTTAATTTTAAAGTGTTTGTCATTCATCTCTCCTGGTTGTATGGCTCAGATTAGTTTATTATGTCCCTTTGCACTACCCTCTTATGTTTTTTAAAAAAACCAATTACCTGAAATTTTGAATGTGTCATACTGCTTTCCTGACGTTGCAGGTTCTGTTCACTCAAAACTAGTTCCTGGTTGTCATCCAGTTCCACTTATTGATTTTAAACACTTCCTAGCAGCAGTACAGTATCCATTCCCCCAATAAGCAGTCATCTGGAAACACTATGCAAGCATGTAGCAGCATTTCTCAGCACTTTCTGGTGTTACTAGTAGTGGGATGAGTGGAAGGTGGCTTGCAATTGATTTCCTCCTTAGTTGTCTGCTGTGCACGGAGCTGCTTTGTATCGAGTCAGAGGATTGGTTAATCTAGCTCAGAATTGTCTATTGTGATTGGTACTGGTTCTTCAGGGTCTCAGGCAGAGAGAAGACTTTCCCAGCATCTACGACCTGCGGTCTTTTCTCCAGGATATCAGGAATTAAACCCTGGCACATTTTGCATGGAAAGCATGTGTTCTCCCATAGCTGCTCTTGCAGTCTTCCTCCCTGGACTGGCATGCAGAATACCGTGATTGCTCCTTTTCCAGTGAAAGAAAAAAAAAGCACAAGATGGTAGCCTAAACCAGGGATGTAGGTATAGATTTTTATGGGGGAGGGTTCGGGGGGACCACACCGCCATCCGCCCCTAGGGCATGGCCATGATGCCTCTCCCCAAGCTCCCCGCCTTCTGGCCTAGCTATAAAAAGCAGTTCGAAACGGGCAGACTCCCCTGCCCCTGCTCTCTCCCCTCAAGCCTCTCTCGGCCAGCTGGGCTCCCAAAATGCCGGTAGCCGGTAGTTCCTTCTGCCCCCCCTCTGGGCAGAGGCATAGAGGGAAAATGGAGCCCAGTGCAAAATCTGAGTTTTGCGCCCCCCCTCCCCCGGGGCAGCTGCTGTGATGCTGGAATCCACTCCCAAACAGCATCACTTTCAATGGTGTTTAAACTAGAGCAGGGCTAGGGAACCTGCGGCTCTCCAGATGTTCAGGAACTACAATTCCCATCAGCCTCTGTCAGCATGGCCAATGGGAATTGGCCATGGGGCTGATGGGAATTGTAGTTCCTGAACATCTGGAGAGCCGCAGGTTCCCTACCCCTGAACTAGAGAGCCCAAATTCTCCTTTTAAATCCACCTTAAAGGGAGAATCTGGGGTCCCTAGTTAAGCAACATTGAAAGCGATGCTGTTTTGGGGTGGATTATCCCCCACTCTGAAACAGCATCACTTTCAATGTGGCATAGTGGTTAAGAGCAGGTGCATTCTAATCTGGAGGAACCGGGTTTGATTCCCTGCTCTGCTGCCTGAGCTGTGGAGGCTTATCTGGGGAATTCAGATTAGCCTGTGCACTCCTACTCACTCCAGCTGGGTGACCTTGGGCTAGTCACAGTTTTTCGGAGCTCTCTCAGCCCCACCCACCTCACAGAGTGTTTGTTGTGAGGGAGGGAGGGAGGGAGGGCAAGGAGATTGTAAACTCCTTTGAGTCTCCTACAGGAGAGAAAGGAGGGATATAAATCCAAACTCTTCTTCTTCTTCTAAACTGAGGACCTCAGATTCTCTCTTTACATCCATGCCGAAGGGGGTGGATTTAAAAGGAGAATCTGGGGAAAATTGGGGTGCAATTGTTAAGCTAGAAGCACCAAACTTTCAGGATATCTTTAGGAGACTCTCCTAATGATTCCACCCGAGTTTGGTGAAGTTTGGTTCAGGGGGTCCAAAGTTATGGACCCTCAAAGGTGTAGCCCCATCTCCTATTAGCTCCCATTGGAAACAATGGGGGATGGGGGCACCCCCTTTGGGAGTCTATAGCTTTGGTCCCCCTGGGCCAAACGTCACAAAACCTGGGTGGTATCAATAAGAGACTCTCGTGATAATACATCCCAGGTTTGGTGAAGTTTGGTTCAGGGTGTCCAAAGTTATGGACCCTCAAATGTGTAGTCCCCATCTTCTATTAGCTCCCATTGGAAACAATGGAGGATGGGGGCACCCCCTTTGGGAGTCTATAGCTTTGGACCCCTGAACCAAGCCTCACCAAACCCGGGTAGTATCATCAAGAGAGTCCCCCAAACAGTCCCTGAAAGTTTGGTGCAGCTAGCTCAAACAATGTGCCCTCTGCAGGCCAAAAACCGAAAAACACTAAAAATGTTTTTTAAATCCACAAACGGGGGGGCGGAGCTTCGGACATGAATGTGGGGGTCTGAACCCGAGAAACCCCCCCCCCTCTTACCTATGTTCTTGGCCTTAACTTAGAAGGCTTTCAGTGACAAGGATTAAGAATAGTATAAGCAAGGGGACAAGATGGCTTTCTGCAAAGGTGACTATTGTCTTATTGATTAACCAGGGAGATCAGATGGAGCTGTGTTTGGAGAATATTAAGGATGGTGTAGAAGAGGAAACGATGAATCACTCCCCCAGGATTTTTCTGACAGGGTGTCTCAGATGTTGGGCTACTTTAGAGAAAGCAGGTGTGGGCCCCATGTGATTGGGAACAGACACAATGCCTGAGGTGCAGAGCAAAGATGCGGGTAAATGAGGTCTGATGGGAATCTCAGCTCGCACAAGTGCAACTGGAAGATTCTGAGGACAATGGAGAGCAGTTAAGGATTGTGTTCAAGTGCAAAGAGAGAAGGAGCAGAGGTGGGAGGGAAAACAGCTGAGCAGAATGCAACGGAGGTGATCATTATACTCATTCAATCCTTTAAACCATATTTTGTGCAAGCCATATTGTATTTTCATAATATTACTTAAATAGCTCACATATGAAGAGGGTGACTAGCAGAACTCGTAAGCACATGCTTGCATTTCCAAACCAGCATAGGGGTATACACAAAGAAAATGTTGTGGGGAATAGAAAACAAAAAAAACCGAGGGGACAGCTCTAGAAAGAAAAATGATGGTAGGAGGTTTGGACAAATCTGTAAGAAAATATTGTTTGGTGGGACCACTGATGGTTTGATACGGATATAAATCTGAAAAACTTCAACTGGTCAAGCATGACTATCCTTTGCTGTGGAGATTCGGCTGCCTGTTTGAATCAGAGACCAGTTCCTGACACTCAAGAATGAAAGTGTAGCACAGCAATGCAAAATTAGTAGCAATAGCTCATAAGGGTATTCCAAGGAAAAAGAGTAACCTTGAAGGAGAAGTGGTTTTAAATAAACATAGAAAACAAGAAGGAACTTAAAATGCACGAAAAAGAAGGGAAGATAGAACATACGTTCAAAGTTCAACAGCGATTTAACATGTAACAAAACAGGAGCAAAAAACTGTGAAATTTTCACAAGTCTCTAGGTTTGTTAACCTCTTATGAGACAGTGAGGAAAAGAGAGTGAGTTCAGTTTTTCTTATCACTAACATAAGAACAAGCCAGCTGGATCAGACCAGAGTCCATCTAGTCCAGCTCTTCTACTCGCAGTGGCCCACCAGGTGCCTTTGGGAGCGCACATGCAGGATGTGAGAGCAATGGCCTTCTGCGGCTTTTGCTCCCGAGCACCTGGACTGTTAAGGCATTTGCAATCTCAGATCAAAGAGGATCACTCCTTGCAGATGTATTTTTTAAATCCCATGATCTACAAAATGTATAAAATGGGTTGGGGGATCCAATTATGGTAGCAAAAAGAGTATTCAAGTGGGCAATACTAAATACTGCCCCCTGCTGGTCATCTAGCATCCTGCAGCCACCTCACCAACACCTATTCCCCCAGCCAAGCTCGTGGAGCTTGAACAGTGCCTGAAGGAAGTGGATAGAGGGTGAACAGTGAATTCAAGAAGGGCTCAGCTTAGCTCCTCCTCTTTTGTTATCCATGATTGTGGCAGTCCTAGATGGCTGCTGTCTCATCCATTTTAAGCCACAGTGAGCTGCAAGAGATGCCGTTGCAGTACTTTGACTTCAGTGGGCTTACTGCCAACTGATGGTCCATTTGAATGATTGTAGCTATTGTTAGTAGAACTTAACCCCTCACCGTGTGCTTCTGTGGCTAACATTTTTGTTCCATTAAACTCTGTTGTCATGGCTGGTTTTAGCCAAGAGGGATAAGAAGAGTATGCTTTACATGCTATGCAAATGTCCATTTACTGTGTTCTCCAAAAATAAGACAGTGTCTTATATTAATTTTTGCTCCCAAAGATGCACTATGTCTTATTTTCAGGGGATGCCTTATTTTTCCGCTCCACAGCTGCATGCTCTGGTGTTCTGTTTGACGGGCATGCTTCCAAACAAAAACTTTGCTACGTCTTACTTTCGGGGGATGCTTTATATTTAGCACTTCAGCAAAACCTCTACTATGTCTTATTCTCAGGGGATGTCTTATTTTTGGAGAAACAGGGTATGTAACCCACCTTCATTTTCATTCTTTTTTTATTCTCCTTAGCTCATCCAATCTTAGTGAGCTGAAACCAGAGCCCTGTGTCATCAGTGTTGTTAGATCTCAAGGAAAGCATGGGTCGACATCACCTCAGCCAAAATTCCTCACCCAGCAACCACCACAAAAGCAGGGAAATAATACAGATCAATCTCAGGACGTACAGAATTGCACGACCAATGGAGTAGTAGCACAGAACCGGTTGGAATGCAGGGACAGCAGGTTGCCAGTTCGTGATGACAGTACGGCTGTTCAACATGAAGATGCTTCATCTGGAAGTAGCTGGGTAAATGGAGAGAGAGAGAGCACAAGTACAGACTCATTACAAACTACAGCTGCCTGCAAAGGGCAAGCGATCAATAGCTGTAGCCGGACTAGTTCAGATGTGAACACATTGTTCCCATCTGGAACAAATACTGCAGAAATGATTGCTAATGCAAAGGATAAACAGGTTGAAGAGCACATTAAGCAAGACCAACAACTGGAATTGAAGGTAAGGCAATATATTTTCTACTATTTTCAAATAAGCCTGTGAAGCTGATCCCTGAGCTTCTCTCAGATTATTCTACAGGCTGAACCAAGACATTCATTAGACCTTATTTATAGGGCATTGTAGCAGTTTAATTATCAAAGTATTTGAGGCGTGGCCTCATTTCTCATTGTAGCTACGTACACTTTGTATTGACTTTTAAAGTTCACATTCTGTTTTTACAGGATGAAGAGCTGTGATGGAGTGATTATATCTGGGTAGGCAGAGGCGTGAGAGCCCTGCCACTCTTGACCCAATCATAGCAGCAGTCAAGGAGATCTTAGATTTCCTAGAAAGGGAATCTAACCCAGTGGCTTCTTATGCACGTTTCCACTATATCTTCACCACTACTCTATACTGAAGGGTTTCCTTATCCAGCTGAATGGCAGGGACCACCCACATCAGTGTGTTGTACTGAATGCCAACCTACACAGGAAAAGATGTCCAGATGATGCAACATGTTGGCAGTAACGTACAGGAAAAGGCAGAGACAGCAGGGTGTTAGTACAGTAATATGTAGGAAGGAAATTGGCAAACACCTGGAGACGATGACAGAAGGCAGCTGATCTAACTGAGCCCTGCACCTTCTGGTTGGTGAACTAATGTTCTCATACGTGGCCTGTCACAAAGAAAGAGTCAAGGTGCTCTCGACACCTTGAAAACCCTCTTTCACACAGGTTCATCCCAGGGTGTAGCTGTAATTTTTAATAGCCTGAAACTATCTGGGCCGGGCCGACTTCCTCAGCACTTCCTCCAAGATCAGCTTCCTAATCTTGGGAAGATGCCGGTCCCATAAAATCCAGGTTGCTTGAACTTTACATCCCCTCTGTGTGATAAAGTACCTTTTGCAGCGGACCTGTAACTAACAAAAGGCACCTAACAGGGCCTAGAATTAGGGCGAGTGGTACATTCTGCAAAGAAACATGGAGATGTTTTTCCCCTCACCATGATAACCTTACTAGAATTGACAGAAGATAAATAATCTTTCATGTTTTAAATCATTAGCCACTTTGGCAGCCCTTGTAAGGCAAAAAAAAAAAAGAAGAATATGCGTTTTTGTAAACAGTAATGCTAAGGGCAGCTTCTTTCATTAGGTGCTGTGTCCAAGACAGATCAATTCCCTAATTCTAGCAAGAATTCGGGAAATTGTGTCACTTCAACCTAATTAGTCCCAGGTTTTATAATGGATGGGAGTGCGTACTTGGGAAAGAACAGCAACGTGACTTGACTGCAAGGTGGAGCTGGGCAAGGACATTTGGACTTAATTAAACTGAGGAAAGTATATATCAAGAGCAGGAGAGGGAAAACTTGTGTTTGGATTTGGAGATGCTTTTCATGCAAAGTCTTTTTTTCCTGTGGGGGCACTTGGGTATCATTTCAGAATAGCTGTGGTGGTTATGCTGCAGTGCAAACTTTGTATGCATCTTTAAGGAGAGATTCAGAAACTCCTTGCCAGTATTTCCTGACAAATAGCTTTTTCAACCCAAAGCAGCATTTTCTGCATATATCCCTTCCTTGGAACTCATTTTAAAGGGCTCTGATGGAGTAAAAAGAAGCTATTTAACACTCAGTCCTCTGAGCCTGCAGACGTGTGGTAATTGGCATAGTGTTTGTCTTGGCAGGAATAGCTTGTTTTAAAACATTTGTCCATTACTGGGCTTATCATCAAAATACGTCCCTGCAGTAGTCCATGCTGATCTCGTCACTGATACTAAAAACATTTTTTTTCTTATGCTTCATCTTGCATTACACAACTTCCACTAAAAAAAGGAAAACCTACGAAGGGTAGGTGTGGCATGATAACCTTGCATGCTTGGTGTGTGGTATGTTGCTGCAAGCACCAAAGCTTTTTTTTAAGCTGTGGATTGGTTCATCTAAAACACCGGCATCCTGTAAATAAATCCCTGTGCCCACATGCTTCTTCCCTCATGCTCTCGATTCAGTTAATGACTATACTTTGCTTGCATCCTAACTGGCAAACCACGGTGAGTTGTTTCCCTTCCAAAATAAGATTGCAATCCACAGTTTGAAACTGGTTTGTTCGCTATCCTGATTTGGAGGGGAGTGCACAGCTGAGCTTACGAGTGTGGCTGTAGGGACAAAGTGCTTCACGATGTTGGGGGGCGATATAGCTGGCATTCATTTTGGGTTTTGGGGCCTTTAGTGGTCTTTTAAAATTTCCCCAAATTCCTTAGTCACTTGGGAGTCAAGGAACTTTTGCAGCACATTGCTCTCTTCCCAGCCCTGCTCTCCACATTGTTTGATCTAGAATGAGGTTTGCAGTTTGCCTGCTATATTAACAAAGGTATACCTCAGTGGTGTACCAGACCTAAATGGCGCCTGGGGGCATGACCAGCTTCCTGCGCACGAGCTGGCCTGCAGGGAGGCCGGGGGATGGGGCTTGGCGGCTCGGGCAGAGGATGTAGCGGTAGACCAGCTCCTGCCCTCACTGGCCACCCAGGGGGGAGGCAGGAGCTGTCCTGTGGCCGTGGCAAATAACTCAGCCAGGAAGCGGTGCCCTGGAACGTGGCAACCCCCCCACCCACATGACAAAATGGTGTGTGCCCGGGGACCTGGGATATCTGGTATACCTTAAGATTTTTACAACATTTTCAGTTTGCTCTTTTGGAACAGCCTGTCAATGGAGGAGGGGAGGGTCTTCTGCTCTTGCTTTTTCCAGTGATTTTTGCTTACATAGGAAGATGAGAGCTGTTCATAAAGTGTGTGTGTGTGTGTGTGTGAGTGTGAGAAGTGTAGTCAAGTTGCTTCAAACTCATAGCAACCCTTTGCATCAGTGTCCTCCAAAATGCTCTCAGTCTTGCAAAATGAGGACTGTGGCTTCCTTTATAGAGTCAATTCATCTTACATTGGGTCTTTCTCTTTTGTTTCCTGTCTCCTTCAACTTTTCTTAGCATTATTGTCTTTTCCAGTGAGCCTTGTTTTCTCATAATGTGACCAAAGCATGATATCCTCAGTTTAGTCATTTTACCTTCTAGGGACAGTTCAGGCTTGATACTTTATGATTTTTTTTCATTAAAATGTTATGTGTTTTTAGGAGACAGATGAGCAGAAATGTTACAAAATCGCTAGTGAGCTTTTGCACACAGAAAAAGCCTATGTCTGCCGACTTGAACTCTTGGACCAGGTGAGTTTTCTTTTTTATAGTGTGCTCATGTATGTGTTAAGTGCCAGTCGACATATGGCAATCCTGTGGGGTTTTCAAGGCAAGAGACTTACAGAGGTGGTTTGCCACACTGCCTTCTTTGCATAGTGACCCTGGTATTTAAAAGAAGGTTTCTTAAGAGACAAGTGATGTGAAATTTTTAATTAGTTGAGGCAGACAGCATGAGAGAACTATGCTTACACATTTACAATTACCTGTTCATAGTTCAGTATTTGCAATTATTAATGCTAATATTAATACATAGTCCCACCTTACATTAAAATAAGTTGTGTGAAGGTCACTTCCTTTCACACTGTCTACATCTTTATTTCCTATGTAACCCTTCCCTCAGTGTCAGCCCAAGGTTACAACACAAGGAACCTATGTATATGTTGGCCGTTCTTTCATCTTCACCAAGTGAGACAGCTGGCCCCCTCCCTGTCCCAACCTGATCTAGTCACAGTGATCCATGCAGAAACCACCTCTATATTAGAGTTCTGCCATTCGCTCTATTCAGGCCTACCCTTAGGCCTGCTCAGGAGGCTCCAATTGGCCCAAAATGCAGCAGCTGGAGTCCTTACAGAGCCCTTGTGGCATGAGCATATTCGACCAGTTCTCCACCAGCTGCATTGACTCCGGGTAGAGTACCAGATCAGGTTTAAGGTTCTGTTGCTAACCTTTAAGGCCCACAATGGTCTGGGACCAGCGTGTCTATGAGACCATCTTTCCTGATATGTCTCCCATTGGTCGCTGTGGTTAGCAAATGGAAATCTACTGGAGATCCCTGGCCCTAAAGAGATCCGGCTAGCCTCAACCAGTGCCAGGGCCTTTTCTGCTCTGGCTCCAACCTGGTGGAATTCTTTGTCTAATGAGACCCGGGCCCTGTGGGATGTAGTACAGTTTCACAGGAACTGTAAGACAGAGCTGTTCCACCAGGCATATGGTTGAGGCAGCTATGGTTGTACATCTAGGCTTTCCCCTCAACTTCTCCTTTCCTTCTTTTTTCCTTTTCTCTTTACCTTGTCTTCCTCTTTTCCTCCCCCTTTCTTCTTTTCCCTCCCCTCCCCTCCCTTTTCCTCCTTTCTCCAGTTAGGGGTAAGGAGCCACATGCCATCTGAACGCCATCTCAAATACCATCTCGAGGTGAAGGGCTGGATTAAGTTTTAAATTATAATAGGTTTCAACTATGTACATTAAATTATATTTTAATTGTTATATGGATTGTTTAAATGTTGGAAACTGCCCCAAGCCTTTATAGGGAGGGGCAGTATATAAACCAAATAAAAACAAATCAGCAATCCCAGTAGGGCTGTGACCAACATTTATAGAAAACCTTGGCCTGTTGCTGTTTTATAAACTACTGCTACATGCAAATATTGCTTCCCATGCCTGAATCAGGGACTGTTCCCCTGCTCTGACTCCCTGCAGTTCAATCAATAAAAGCATAAAGGTGCTTGGTCATCGCTGATTGTTCACGCAGCCTTGAACGGGCAATTTAGAGATGAAGAATCTTTCATTTTAACCTCCAGATGGTGACTAACTCGTTAACATGAATAGGAGTTACTCACATCCTCTGCCAGAGTGATGGGGCCCTTATGGGTTTTGCCATTTAAATGCACACAACCCACAGGCTCTGCATTTTCTCCCTGACTCAGAATCCTGGTTTTAAAAGAAT
The DNA here is from genome assembly GCF_021028975.2 of Sphaerodactylus townsendi. Taxonomy (NCBI): domain Eukaryota; kingdom Metazoa; phylum Chordata; class Lepidosauria; order Squamata; family Sphaerodactylidae; genus Sphaerodactylus; species Sphaerodactylus townsendi. Next base: position 27,119,788 of record NC_059430.1, read on the forward strand.
TCTTTTTGATAAAACATCTCCGTCCCCAGAGCCTGTTCATTTTTCTTCCTGCATTTTCCTGTTCACTGAGATTGTCCCCTCCCCCCTTTACTCCCTCTCAGCATGATTAATTTGCCTGCTGTCTAGGTAATCAGGTTATACATTCAGCATAGTTCAAAGGAAGTAATCTCTCTCTGATTGAACAAGCTTGCCACTAAGCGGCAGCGTATCTAGTGGGGCGAGGGGGTCATTTGACCTGGGCACCATTGGGGGCGCTTTTTGGCCTCACACACCTTCTCCGCTCGCTGCCACCACTTTTCCAGTGCTCACGTGCCCTCCCCCAACTTGCTGCTTGCTTGCCACTGCTACTTTTTCCTGCATGTGTGCACCTTTCCCCAACCCACTGCCATCCTTTTTCCTGTGCAGCACACCCACCTGCCCTTCCCCAGTTCACTGCCTGCTCACCGCTGCTGCTTGGAAAACTCCCCAGGGCCTCGCAACACTGGAGGGCTCTTAATTAGACATGCCCCAAGTCAGAAGGAACAGCTACGCGCTGTCCAGCCTGCGCCAAGTTGGGGAGAACTGAGGACCCCTGCACACATTGTGGTGGTGCTGGATCTGGCTGGCTGAAAGCCAGAGCAAGCAGAATGATGGGTGCTCTTCCAAGAGAAGCTCTGCGTGGCTCACACGCACAAGCTGCTGGAGAGAAGTGAGGGGGCGCTGTGGAGCGTGGAGCAGGGTGGGCAGGAGGCAGGATGCTAGAGGGCAGAATTTCACTGGCGCTGGGAGGGCATACTTTTCACTGCCTTCACAACAGCCACAAGGTTTACATAGAGAACAGCTGACAGGTAGAAATACACTCCCATTACCCTCCTGCCATTAATTTATTGTTTCCTTTGTTTTTCCATCCTCAAGTTCCGGGATGTCCCCCAACCCCCCCCCCCTTTCACTTATCTCCTTTGAGAAGTTAGACTGTTTGCAAACATCCCTCCAATAGTTTCAGCCCTAGAACATTGTGTACATATCATACAACTCCCCCAAATCCTAAGTTGTCATATGTTTAAGGACAGCAGGATTGCACGTTTTTGATCTGACTCTCCTTTTTGTCCATTGCAGGTGTTCTACAGCAGATTGATGGATGAAGCTAACAGGGGTTCATTCCCTGCTGAAGTTGTTAATAAAATGTTTTCCAACATTTCATCCATAAATCAATTCCATGGCCAATTTTTGTTGCCAGAGCTGGAGAAAAGAATGCAAGAATGGTAAGTATTGTTGTGGATTATTGGAGGGTAGCAGTTCATGCGAGGCAGTTTGAATATCATCTGACATGCTTTTGGGAAAGTCTTGTGATGTGGTGGCTACAATCACATTGAATGAGTTGGTCAGTATGGGAACAATGCATCCTAGTTTGCAGCAGATCACAGTTTGTTATTTTATCTGCCTTTGTGTATGATGTGGGGCTCTGGTTTCTCAGGAAGCAAACAAACCATAGGCAGGAACGTAGAAGTCTCCAATTCCAAGACATGTGCAACTCCAAAATCTTTCTAGATTGTTTCAGTACTGGTAAGTGAGAACATGCCTGCGGTCCTCTTGTTTCCTCTTAGAGCACAGTACTGGTTGTCTGAAAAGCACCAGGATGACATAGGATTTAATTTAGCAGCCATATAATCTGGGTGATTGTAGAATAGATAGCCACAGATGACTTAGACAAAGAAATCCAGCTGCTACAGTCTGATTACTACAGTTGATTTGTTCAAGAGGCAGATGATTAATTAAAAATGAGTTGGTCAGTTGACTGCCTTGCTTAATGATCTTTTCTCTTTGGGTTTCTTCCCAAATTAGATAGATACTAAGCATAGTGAAAACCCACCCATTGATTCTTCCCAAAGGGACATTTTATCTGCGTTCAAGTCCAGCATCTGTTATACAGACTAGAATGTAGGGTGGCAGTGGTATCTGAATGAAATGTTCGTTTTATTTCAGACTTTCCTGACTCATAGCTCATTTGTAAAGCATACTCTCCAAAAATGATTTGTCAAAAGGGGGAAAAAAAGCCTTATAATTGCAGGAAGCCTGCTGTTTTTAAAATGCATTATCTTGAAGCAGTCATCTGTTACCAGTACATGTCAAATGGCTTTGAGGTTGTTGAGCTGCCTTTGAAATGGTTACAATGCTGAGCAAAATTCAAAGGCAAGATTTCATAGAGGGAAAAAAATGTTGCTTTGAAAGGATAGCTGGGGTAGATGGACTTGACATGGCCACCAAGGAACAGCAGCATCTGTTCCCTGAATGTATTAACGGAACAGCGGCAATGTTATCTTTCTGCACATCATTGTGTTCTTATCCTGTTCACAGTGTAAAATTATTGTAATGTTCAGTACAGGTTTGAAGATTTACCTGCAAAAAAAAAAATACACATCCCTAACCACTATATATATTTTTTTCTAAAGCAGATTAGCAAATGTAGGATGTGGATAGCCCCTTTCTGAAGGGGGGTAGGTGGGTGGTGGCCGACCATGGCTTAAGCCCTGCTGCCTCCCAAGAAGACTGTGAGGAGCAAAACAGCAGCTAAATTCCTCCACTACACCCTATGCAGCCCAATGTGCTGCTCCACCTGTTCTGCTAGCATAAGTCTGATCCAGCAAAAGTGGGTGTTTCTGGGCTGAAACAGTGGTGGGATCCAAAAATTTTAGTAACAGGTTCCCTCACCAGCCCCCCCTCAGCAAAGGGGGCAGAGGCTGCATACCCTAGGCCTAACCCTTGACCCCCCTGGGCAAAACCTGGTTCCCCCCCCCTCATGGGCAGCTACACCCCACCACGACCACCTCCCAATTTTTTTCCCACCAGGTCATTTCTAAATCATCATCACATTATAGAAAATGCCCCAACTCACAAATCTGAACACAGCAATGGTGAAACACACAGGTTCTTTGATGGAGACTGGTGAGATAAAAGGTACAAAAGGCTGAGAATCAATGAATTGCAGTACCTGAAAGGGATTAACCCAGTTCAGGGAGTTACATTATTAGTCGCAGTTGCTATATGGAACCTTCACGTTCAAAGGCAGTATGCCTCTCGGGGAGGCGAGGGCATGGAGATGGAAAAGCGGACCCAATTAGTAACCCCCTCTCGGCACACACAAATAATTAGTAACCCACTCTCGGGAACTGGTGAGAACCTGCTGGATCCCACCTCTGGCTGAAAGGCTTCAGGAATCTGACTGAAGTGGACTCTGCCCCCAGGAATGCCCCAACTGGTGCTTCCACCAGCTCCTACACCAGAGGAGTGGTGACATAGTGGCAGTGTTGGTGTCTGGGTGTTGCTTGACAGTGTGGCTCCCCAGCACCGACATGCTTCATCATGTTGTGTGGCATCTATTGCTGACACAGGGGTGACACCACATACTGAGCCCTTTCACGCCCCTCCCCCCTGCCCCCAGGATTACACTGTTAGAATCAGGCCATGATCTGTGGTAAAGCTTAACATTTCATCCAAAGCATTTATTTCCTTTGTATGTCTTTTGGACTTGAAGTATTTTCTTGTAGTCTTTTAATTTTGATCACTTTCTGCTAGACACTTCATGTATCATTACCCTGGTGGAAAGGTCTTTCTATAATAAACCTTCAATTGGCCATGTGTGGTAATAAGGCTCATAATTGATTGTAGTGTGTGTATAAGAGGGAAGCAGAGTAAACGAAAATATAAATAGCAGCCAGCATTGAGAGAACAATCAATAGATCTAATTCTGAGCATGTCCAAATGTGTAAATACTCACAACCACAGAATGCAGCCATGAAATTTTTTAAAAAAATTCTACAAACCTGAAAAATTCACCAAAATCAGAAATATAAAAATGAATATGTGTTCTTGGGGGATTGTTTTTTTAAAAAAACTTTAAATAATAGAAGCAGCACCTGTAGCTTTAAGAAACAAGTGCCCTGAGTGCCCATTTCTAGGCACCACAACAGTACTGCCAGCATTCAAATCTAGGTTTCTGTGCAGGGGGAGGGACTGCGCCTTTAAGGGAGGACTCATCAGGGCCAGGGCCAACAGCAGCCACTGGATAACTTGCAGTGACTGTTCTGGATGATTTAGGAGAGGCCTGATTCAGATATAGTCATGCTCGTAACATCAAGTTAGGCTCATTCCGCACATGCAGAATAATGCACTTTCAAACTGCTTTCAGTGCTCTTTGAAGCTGTGCAGAATGGCAAAATCCACTTGCAAACAGTTGCAAAAGTGGTTTGAAAACGCATTATTTTATGTGTGCGGAAGGGGCCTTAGACATCAAGTTAGCTTTCCCATATCAGATCATTTAATTCCTGGCCTGAGATACGCCTCAATAATTCTCAGGCTTGTTGAGGGTATAGTGCACAAGCAACTGCTGTTGGAGGATCTGCTTCCATTTAACCTTTTATTAAAGTGTAACTTAGTCAACATCAAGAATGCAATAGTTAAACAGAGAAACATTAAACTATTCATCACTGTTACATAGAGAATTTAAGGAGAGAAATTACATGAGCCCATAAAATTACTTTCCCCAAAACTAAGCCGTTCACAGTCAAGAAACCCCTTCTAAGAGGAGAGCTCTCAGTCAATTCAATTTCCCATATTTATAGGGTTTTAGCATCATCTTCTAACAACAGTTCTCCCACTTAATAAGGGCACACATTCTTGGCTAACCCATTATCTTATAATTTCAAATACCATACAAGGCTTTCAAGGAAAGAAAAGAAGAAATAGTGAGGGGAAAGAAATGAGTTACCCCCCTCCCCCCACGAGTCCACGCAGGCTCCCCACTTGTAGCACTGTTCTCTAAATTAGCGTGTATTTATAGCACTGCTTGCTTTGCCTTTGTAGGGTCACTAGCCCTAGGATTGGTGATATCTTACAGAAATTAGCCCCTTTTCTCAAGATGTATGGGGAATATGTGAAGAATTTTGACAATGCAATGGAACTGGTAAAAACATGGACAGAGCGATCACCTCTCTTCAAATCTATTATTCAAGATATCCAGGTAGGTTGAATATGTGTGTGTCATTTACTAGGTTTTTTAACCATCAAGAATCTAAGAAATTGTAGGTACTTTATTTTTTAAAGTTTTAGTTCTTTGTCTTGGTACAGTGATTTCAGCTAGCAAATCTAAGTTTTGGCAGTACATTTAAATTCTCCATAGGGGAGGGTTGCTTATGTGGATTGAGGGTCTGTCCATCTGTGAAATGGTGAATTTCACAGATTCATTTCAATGACAGCAGCATTTTCTCATGCCACAAGCTGCATTTCCCCTGACAAGGTAGGCTTTTTCTGGGGAAATTTTCACAATTAACAGACTGATCATGGTGGATCCAACCACATCTGATCCAACCACAATTAGCAGACTGATCATGATGGATCCAACCACATCATCGTTCAGAAGTAGCTAAAAGCATTGGTTGAGTGAAACACAACTGGTAAATTCAGTAATGTTTTCGAAATGGTCCTTGTCAGCAAACTTTTTTTTTTACATTTGTTGGTTACAAAGTGGATATAAAGGTGGTCAGAATAAAATGGAAGTGTGCGCCAATTGGACTTGGAAGATTCATAGTACATACTTGCCTAAACAAACAAAAAAACTCAGAGTGGACAATACAGAAGGAAAATCCGGACAGATCTATGATTCTGGTGAAGTGAGATCTGATCCATGAATGGTTATGCTTGAATAAATTTAGTTTGAAAGGCACCACTGGAAATTTGGAAAGACGGTGCATAGGGAGGCACCTTAGCAGGATATAATGCTGTAGACTCCACGCCCCTTTCCACCCATGGCAACCATTTCTGCATTTTCTTTACTTTGTCTGTAGTCTGGAGATCAGTTGTAATTTCCTGGCCCCACCTGGAGGTTAAACCAATGCCTCTGGGCACCAAACGCGTAAAGGTATAACACCTATAAATCTTAATCTCACACAATCTCTCAAATATCTTTCTCTTTCTCTTTTTCTAGATAAATAACCCAAGAAAACACAGCGGAGAAGACTGTACAAATGTTTTTCGGTAAACAAAATGAACAGTATATTCTCTGTTTTTGTTGTATTAACAAAATATATGCAGTAGAAACCTCTTACAAAGCCTGGGGTTCTACTGGAACAGCATCAACTACATACATATATTCTCAATGTATGTTCAGTATAATGTAGGGTGCTATGATTATTATTTGGGGTCTTCTTCTTCAAGCACTCCTCATTGAAGACCAGAAGAAAGGGAAGAGCGGCTGTGTTGGGGTCTCGGTATGGCTGTATACCATTTGTATTAAGTTATGATTGCATTGTATGTTTGATAATAATTGTATTATTATTGATTTCTTAGGGGAGCAATACAGCTTGTGAGAATGTTGGAGAGGCATATGGGCAGATTTACTTTTCTACATTGAGCTATATTGTAAGTCTCTCCAAGTAATAATTTTCAGCATAATGTGTTTCATTAATAGTTTGCCTGTACATGTAGTTAATTTTATTTATTGTTATTTCAGATAAATCATTCAGTTTATTCCTGGGGAAACCTTTGCAGGTTAGCATACATATATGAACTTAGGAATAGCTAAATAGATTAAGGGTTTTTGAGAGTTTAGTTTACATAGTATTGCAGTGAAAAGAAGGGGTCTATTTTTCAAACATGTTCTAATTATTTTCAGAAATTGGGCTTGAAGAAGGAGGTCTGAAATAATAAGGCTATCTGAAGGTTATATTGCCCTACATTATACTGAATGTACATTGAGAATATATGTATGTAGTTGATGCTGTTACAGGAGAAGCCCAGACTTTGGAAGAGGCGTTCTACTGCATATATTTTGTTAATAAGACAAAAACAAAGAATATCCTGTTCATTTTGTTTATTGAAAAACATTTGTACAGTCTTCTCAGCTGTGTTTTCTTGGGTTATTATGTAGAAAAAATAGAAAGAGAAATAGTTATTTGAGAGATTGTGTGAGATTAAGATTTACAGGTGTTATATCTTTAATGTTTGGTGCAGAGAGGCATTGGTTTAACTTTTACGTGCACCTACCCTGTTGTTTGATGGTTGATTCCCACCTGGAGGATGGGAGCCCTCATTAGAACTGCTTTTATGAAAGCAATAGAACAGCTCAGGAGGTTACTTTTATATGGGGACAGGACTGTCGTCTATTGCAGTGTTTCCTGTGTGTGTCATCTTGCTTTTACTGCATTAATCCAAAAAATTCACTTTCTGATTTATGGCATGTCATGCTTTAGGTAGCTTTTTGCTTGTGTTGTAATCCTATTGCCTTGTTTATTGTATGTTTTATGCTGTCTAGTTGAATTGTTTTCTATATTTTCTAAGCTACATTGAGTCTTAAATAAAAATAAAGTTTTTCAATAGGAACTGCCCTTCATTCAAGCCTCTATTAGTCTCAGTAAGGGAAAAAAGACAAACACACATATTGAGCCTATCACACACACACCCTTCTACACTCACACTTAAGAGTAATGGTAGAATGCAACCTACTTTGGAGGTTTTTAAAGAGAGGCTGGATGGCCATCTGTCAGGAGTGCTTTGATTGTGTGTTCCTGCCTTGCGGGGGGTTGGACTTGATGACCCTTGGGGTCTCTTCCAACTATATGATTCTATGATTTCTGTGGGGAAGATGACACAGTAGCTTATTAAGAGATCCTCACCATAGCATGTATAATCAAAATGATACTTGAGAGTTCAGCTTTAATTAAATTACTGCACATTGTTCCTTTTTGCATTCCTCTGGGATTACCATTGTTTATGAATGGGAACTATAAACAGTACATTAATCTATATTTATTGCTAATATAAAAGGTTTTTAATGATTTAATAAAGCATCATGTTTCAATTGGGGATTTTATTTAATTAAAAAGTTTCATTTGTTAGTATTACTGCAGAGCTTAAATTTAGATGTATTTAAGCTTAGGTTTTTAAAAATGAAATAGAATCAGCATACAGCGTTAGCCAAGAGATTGCATAAAATATTTTTAGTATCATTAAGCTTTTTTTTGCCTCCATTAGAAACAAAAAGTCTGTGGAAACCTGACCTTGCAGCATCATATGCTGGAACCAGTGCAACGCATTCCCCGATATGAGATGCTCTTGAAGGACTATCTAAGAAAATTGCCTTCAGATTCTCCAGACTGGAAGGATGCTGAAAGTAAATACATGTTTGTGTGGTTTATACGTTCAGTACTGCAAGTGAACTGTAACAGAGGAGCCATTACCTTTTCAGATCTAAGGGTAGGGAGGAGTGGGGAGACCTATATTTCACTGAAGTTACCTGTTTAATATTCCATTCCGTGCAGTAGTTAAATATCTCAGAAAAATGTTCCTTTTTTGAGAGTTTTCTGGGCAAACAGAAATAAGTGGTATTTTCAGTCTTGGTTTTTTGCGGAGTTGCAGATTCTGAACACAAATCACATAATTAGAAATATCTTGTATCCTCTTTGCTTTGTTCCTGCTTGGCATTGGAAAATATCTCTTTAGAAACATTATCTTAAAAAATCCTTGAGCATGGTTTAGGACGGAGGAATTATTTCTCATTTCTTAACACTTAAGAACAGATCAAAGATGCATCTAGTAGCCAGCCAGCTGCAATCCAGATAGCCCCTTGCAGAACAGAGTGGCAACAGCCTGATCCCCAATATGGCTCTGTAGTAACTGGCATTCAAAGATATACAGCCTCGTGCCATGGAGGTTCCATTAGCCATCATGGCTAACAGCAGAGGCGTAGCTACCGGGGGCCAGGGGGTGCGCATTGCACTGGGCGCACGCCTGAGGGGGCACAAAAAATTCAGGCTCATTTGTGGTTATTTTGTATTTTTTTAGTGTTTTTTCAGTTTATGGCCTGCAGGGGGTGCAGTTTTTAGGCTAGCAGCACCAAAATTTCAGGGGTTTTTTTGGGAGACTCTCCTGATGATACCACCCAAGTTAGGTGAGGTTTGGTTCAGGTGGTCCAAAGTTATGGACTCCCAAAGGGGGTGCCCCCATCCCCCATTGTTTCCAATGGGAGCTAATATGAGATGGGGGCTACATGTTTGAGGGTCCATAACTTTGGACCCCCTGAACCAAACTTCACCAAACCTGGGTGGTATCATCAAGAGAGTCTCCTAAATATACCCTGAAATTTTGGTGCTGCTAGCTTAACAATTTCACCCCTGACAGCAGGCACCCCCCAAATTTCCCCAGATTCTCCTTTTAAATCCACCCCCTTCGGCATGGATATAAAGGGAGAATCTGAGGTCTTCAGTTTAAATATTGCAAGTGAGGCTTTTTCAGGGTGGGGGATAATCCACCCCAAAACAGCATCACTTTCAATGTTTATACTGGGGACCTTAGATTCTCCCTTTAAGGTGGATTTAAAAGGAGAATCAGGGCTCCCTAGTTTAAACACCATTGAAAGTGATGGTGTTTGGGGGTGGATTCCAGCATCACAGCAACTGCCCATTGGGGGGCGGGGGGAACGCGCAAAACTCAGATTTTGCACCAGGCTCCATTTTCCCTAGCTACGCCTCTGGCTAACAGCTATTATTAGACTTGTGTTCCATGGACTGGTCAAATTTCCATTTAAAGCTATTTAAATTGGTGGTCACTATAATTAACCATAATTTATACTTAGATGTTGAGGTGACCTGTTAAAATGGAACTCTCAATGGTATATAGCTATTTTACTGTGGAATTGTTCCCTGAATTCAGTTAAAGCCTTCTTATTTTCCTAAAAGCTTCATACCTCTTAACCTGATAAAATCATTTTTGCTTGTACAATACCTTTTGTATTCGTCTTTATTTCTCTGTTGGCTGAACTGCAGTTTTTATATGGATTTCATTTGAAAAGGCTGTAGTGGACAAATCCTATTTTCAGTCCTAGCAAAGAGTTCTGTTGATAGGGTGTTTTTTTTTTAACTTTGACTCAATAGAAGATATTATCTGACCTGCTTCTGCTTTGTACTGAGGAACTAACATGCCCAGATCAACTATGCCAAGATGATTTTGCTTTGACTTTTCTGTCAGATTTAAAGAATTAAATAGAACTCATTGGTTTCACTCACACATTCTTCCTTTAATGTCATTAAAAAAAACTTTTACATGGTATCATTTGGCTGTTGTGTGTTTTTGGGCTTTGTGGCCATTGCCTGGTAGTTTTTGCTCCTAATGTTTCACCCACATCTATGGCTGGCATGTTACATTAGGAGGCATGATACATTAGGAGCAAAAACTACCAGACGATGGCTGCACAGGCCAAAAAACACACAACAGCCAATGTAATATGTAATGCAATTTACATATTGTAAGGCTTGCTACTCATCTTTGTTGGGGGTTTTTCTCCTACAGAATCCTTGGAAATAATATCCACAGCAGCAAGTCACTCCAACAGTGCCATCCGAAAAATGGTAAATAGCTTTGGGGGAGATTTTCTCCTTTGCATAATCTCTGCTAAAGAAGGCTTGTTATCACTGACTGAATAAAATATGCCAGTACCTCAATGAAGATGATGGTTTGCAAATATTTTTTCATGTCTTTTTCCCAACATGAACACCCAGTTATTAGTAAGTTGTCTAGCACTGACTGAACCAAGTGCACAGTGGGTTGTGGTAGTGCTGTCAATGATTTTTCATAGTGTCTGAGTATTTTTTTTTAAGTTGCTGTTTGTAGAGCTCCTCCTCCTCCTCCTGGCCAGGGATAGCCAAATAGGCCATCTCTCCCTCCCCTTCCTGGGTGGTCTTTGGCCTGTCCTTGCCCTTGTTGTTTGGGTACAGCTGGCACGGCTGGTAAGCCTACAGAACCACATGGTTGGACCCTGTGGACTGGTTGGGTGCACTGGTCTCTCATTGGCAATCGGCCTTACTGTTGGGGGCCTGCTTGGGCAGGGCCCTGCGGATGCTGGTGTGAGGAGGGCCTGGCTCACCCTGCATTGCTCTCTTCCTCTCCTCTCCTGACTTCTCTTTCTGGCTACCTAACTTAATATAGCTGTATTCCTCTTTCCCTATGTCTCTCCTCCTCCTTCTCTCTGGTGACCACCCATTTCTGGCTCTTGCTGGCTTCTCCCACACCGTCCAGCTTTCAGCGGATGTTGGCCAGCCGCGGCAGCATGCCCCAGCCTGGCATTGCTCTCTCCAGCCACTCTGATGCCTGTGTGTGGGGTGGGGTCAGCAGCTCAGTGAGCAGCTGGGCTTTCCTGGGGCAGCTTTGGGGGAAGATTGGAGTAGTCTGGGGTGGTGGAAGACACCATCTCCAGACACAGTTTTATTCTTCCTGGTGTGTAGCCTCATTCAAGGATGGAGAAAACACTGAAGTGGACATGGCGCAAGCTCATGCTGGAGTGCTTGTCCTCCCCACCAGCGCATTTGGCCAATGTGCTGGCAGTGCAGGCAAATTGGGAGGTGGGTGGATGCTACTGACCCGGAAGGATGGCTGGCTCTCCTGCCCGGCACCTGACCCAGAAGAAAGGCTGGCCATTCTGGGCTGGGTTGGCTTTTGATTGGGCAACAATGGGGGGCGGAGGGTGATTCCAAGGCTGGCTGGAGCCCTTTTGGTGGCGTGAGTCCATTCAGCTCCACAGAGGGCGTCTGGCTGGCCAGGGAGGTTTCCTGCCTCCCTGAGCTGCCCAAAAGCCCTCTGCACGTGGCAGGGTGATGCAGTAGCAGCGCTGCATCCCAGCACTTCAGGCTCTGGATGGGGCTGCCCATCACTTCGTAAAAATAATTGCAAGTAGCCTTGTTGATTTTTTTTTTGTTTTGTTTTGGTAAAACAGGAAAATTTAAAGAAGATGTTGGAAGTTTATGAAATGCTAGGAGAAGAGGAAGATATTGTCAATCCTTCAAATGAACTCATAAAAGAAGGACAGATCCTTAAACTCGCTGCCCGTAATACATCTGCCCAAGAAAGATACCTCTTCTTAGTAAGCATTGTCTCTGCCGTCATTTATCCTAGCTGTGTCTTAAACAGCAATACATTTGCATCAGTGGAACACCAATCTCCCCTTTAACCAGGGTTTGCAAATCTACTTTAAACTCTGAACCTTGGAACCTTGGTTAGCATTGACCAGTGTCAGTACAAGTGCAGCACTGAATCATGGAATCAGCATTGGGTGATATCATGATTTAGTACTGCACTTGTACTGACACTGGTCAATGCTAACCAAGGTTCCAATTTTCTAGGCTGGCTTCCAATTTGGCCGTTGTGACTTAGTAGGTTAAAAAATGGCTTCTTTGCAAAAGACCAGGGATTCAAGACAGACTCTGCTCGACTTCCTGTGCCACTGATCTTGTTTTCACGTTTTCCTCAGTTGATCTTCCTTTCCTCTAAATGACATGAGACTCAAAAGGATTGATTAAGTACTGTCTGGGTTGCTGAATGGATGCAGACTTCATTAAGAAGGCACAGAAATGACTTCTTAATGGTAGGGTTTTGTTTTTGCCTGAGTGAACAAGGGAGTATATATCTACGTTTTGCTCCTGTTCTTTCTCTTCCTTCTCCCATTACAAGCAGCAGAATTGTGCATATTTAAAACCACAGCAAAAAAAAAGTCATTTGTGCCCCTATAAGCTTTAGAGGACACAGATGTAGCTTAAACCATCAAACTGATCCTTTGAAATCCTTGTATGTACTTAATCTGCACTCTCAGCGTAATCCATGATTCCTTCTTTGGAAGCCGTTTTATAGTATGCCCAAGAGATAAAAAGCAGAACCACAGTCAATATGACAGCTAAATCACAAGACTCTTAAATAACCTTACTGGGTTAATATATGTATCTATGAAACAGCATTTAAATGAATTGCATTTGGTGTTAAGAATAACTGAAGCTGTTAACAGTTTCAGTTCTGGCAAGAATTGATGAAAACCTGCTTTTTAAGTTAATCCATACAAAATAAATGTTCTCAAATAACTTCCCCAGTACATTATTTTATAGCGCTGTGTGTGTGGATATATATATTGTAAATATACCTTTAAGGCAGTGGTTCTCAACTTGTGGGTCGGGACCCCTTTGGGGGTCAAACGACCCTTTCACAGGGGTCGCCTAAGACTCTCTGCATCAGTGTTCTCCATCTGGAAAATGGATAAATGTTAGGGTTGGGGGTCACCACAACACGAGGAACTGTATTAAAGGGTTGCGGCTTTAGGAAAGTTGAGAGCCACTGCTTTATGGGTACTTTCATTGAAAAGGACAAATAATTCCCTTACACTAACTGCCGGCTGCTGTAGTCCATTGACACGTTCAGTTTCTACTATGCAGCATAGCAGCATAAAGTCTAACTGTACACAGTAACTAGCTATAGATGATTTAGCTCTGATTTGTCTTTTGCATTCTTAGAAATCGGTAGATTTTGTTATCAGGTATTTCAGTTCCACAGGGAAAACATTGTGAAATTTAAATAGATTGAATCTGGTTTTGTAGTCAGTATTTTTTCACAAGGATTTACTGCAACTGCTGTGTATAAAAAGTTCACTCTGCCAGGCGTGCTGCTCTGGCTGTGTTCTTTTACCATGGATTGATGTTTGCTGCCATTTTTAAAATGAAGCGGAGTTGGACCATTGTGTAGAACAGGGACTGTTGGCAAAGCCATAGTGATAGTAGTTCCCAGAGGTGTGTGTGTGGGGGGGAAATGGTGTCCATACCCCATCCCCGTGGCACCCCGCCCCTGCAGCAACCCCCCCCCTCCCGCTCCCCTCACTTAACCTCATTTCAGCCGGCTGCAAAGAGCAGCGAGCTGAAAAAGCAGAGCCTGGCTGGTGGGGGCTGCGTGTTGGTGTGCGGGTGGGAACTACATTTCCCAGGAGACCTTGCGAGCCTCGATTCTGCAGAGGCCTCCCTGGGGTGGGGATGTGGGGGGCGATTTTCCCACATGACCCCAATGGTGTGTGCAGCACCCCCCCCCTTACAGCTATACGACAGGTAGTACCATGTATCTTCCTGTAGCTATGGGGAGATGCCTAGAGTTACCAAGGAGCCTAAACATTTCTGCCAATACTTGATACAATTCATGTGCCTTAAAAGTTTTTTGAATCACAGTCCTGAATAATGGTACCTGTGCACTGAGATGCATAGAGGGTGTGATTATATGGTAGAACATCTGCTTGCATTCAAAATGTCCCAGGTTCAATCCCAGACATCTGCAATTAGACCCCTGATTTAGACAAAGCAGGTAGAGGGTAACTTGAAACATGTACTCATGCCTTTCCTCAAGGCTGCTCCCCTATGGTTATTGGCATGTTCCCTGCACTCAGAAGTTCTACCTAATATGTTGCACATAAATGAATCTCTCTTTTTTAATATAATCTCTCAATCTCTCTTTTTTAATATAATAAGCAATTTTGAGAAGGGTAGTTGAAAGGAAAGTGAGGCATACTTACTCATGGTTCGGTAAATACTGTGGGATGTTTTTTCTCACAGTATACATATCCCAGTGATGTTTTATAAGATGGTCATCAGTAATTCATCAACAGACAACTCACTGGTAACCATGCGTTGTTTTTGTGATAACTAATGTCAGAGAGCATATCTTGTGTTTTTTTGCAGTTCAACAACATTTTGCTATACTGTGTCCCCAAATTCAGTTTGGTAGGATCTAAGTTCACAGTTCGAACAAGAGTTGGCATTGATGGCATGAAGATTGTGGAAACTCATAATGAAGAATACCCACACACATTTCAGGTGTCTGGAAAAGAACGGACTTTGGAATTACAGGCCAGGTAAGGGACATCAGAGTGTGAGATTTAGAGTATAGTACTAACATGGCGCTGATGTAACCTCTATCTGTGGGTTCTGTGGGGCAGAACGTGGAATGAGTTTGCCGCAACAAATTTTAAAAACAAAATGGTTTACTTTCTTAACATATAACATCAAACATCAACATTTAACATCACACTTCAAGGTCCTGTTCAGGTTTCATTTCAAGTCCTTCTAGTTACAGTCTTGTAATGCCAAGTCCATTTCTCCCTGCAAGTGGGTTGGCTCCTGAAGACTCCAAGGGCTTGGTGAACAGGATTCAACATGATGAAGGTTTCCAGGAGAACTCTCACCCATTACAACCACAAAAAAACCCCGTTAACAAGGTGTTAAGGGCTTATACAAATCAAGGTCCGAGTCTGGTAGCCTTGTCTCCTCCAAACTACATGAGCTCTGCAGCCTCCTGCTGCTTTGAGTCTCCACCCCTTTCTGGGTCAACTCCTTCTGAGCATGGGGTTACACTGACATAAAGGAACAATAGGGATATATCAATTTTGCATATGAAATGCATGGATACTGTGCCTTCTCGGTGCTGATTATAGATGTACACGTAGCTGTTTCATTGGATTGAACCTTGTTGTTGGGTAAAAGGTCAAAAAACTGTTTGATCTAATTATTATCACTCGAGCTCTGGTGAACCTTGGGCAGACAGGAAAATGCACTTGTATTAAATGAACTGCCACGTATAAGCTCTTGGCGATACTTTGTATGTTAGCTACATAGATGTCAGAATTCAGTATTTCATGTGACTCTCAAGTCTAACTTGTGGTGGAGTGTGCATTGGAGTGAGTGCTGACAAAGGTAGGAATTCTTTTAAGTTTGCAATGCTGAGACAAGATTAAAGGCAGAGAGAAATCCTAGAATAATGTGATGCCTCGGAATAACTATCAGAGCAAGCATTCAAATAAAACTCTTTGATTTAGAGAATCAAAGGCACTTGTCCCAGCAGAAAGGTGATTCTGTCGGCATGCAGGTACCACGGCCCCAGTGGCGGAGCTACAAAGGGATGGGGGGGTGCACCGGGTGCATGCCTGGAGGTGTGGAAAATCGCCCCAGGCCCCTCCCTCTTTCCCCCGCCCCCCGCAGTTCCCCCACACACCCTTCTCAAACTTACCTTAGTTCCTTTCCTTTTCTGAAAACTTTTTCAGGCTGCAAAAAGGCCTGTTCACTGTAAAAACATCCTGATGGGAACTTACT
The DNA here is from genome assembly GCF_021028975.2 of Sphaerodactylus townsendi. Classification (NCBI taxonomy): domain Eukaryota; kingdom Metazoa; phylum Chordata; class Lepidosauria; order Squamata; family Sphaerodactylidae; genus Sphaerodactylus; species Sphaerodactylus townsendi. Next base: position 27,135,699 of record NC_059430.1, read on the forward strand.
TCCCAGGAGATCTTGTGAGCCCCAAGGTCTTCTGGGAACTGTAGTTCCTCAGGCTGTTTTTACTGTGAACAGGCCTTTTAGCAACCTGAAAAAGTTCTTGGAAAAGGAAAGGAACTAAGGTAAATTTGGGAAGGGGGTGTGGGGGCGCTGCAGGGGGGGCATGGGGGGCGGAAAATATAGACTGCACACCGGGTGCAGTTTGGTCCAGCTACGCCTCTGCACGGCCCTCCTTGGCACTAGGATGCAGCTCCCGACATGGTACAAGCATTGTGGCACCTCTGTCACTGCTCCTGGGAATTTGCCACCTTATGCCAGTGGCCAGAACTTTGGACTTACAGTACCTTAAAAAGTGCTGTAAGTCTATTAAGCCCAATGAGGGCTTCTCAGTGGTGGGGAGGCTTTTTTGCTTTGCATGCCTCTCCTTGCCATCAGGAAATCTCTATGGGAGTGGCGGGAGGGGGGGCACAGCTACCAGCTGCCTAGCCTCTTGGATGGGGCTGCCAGTGTCTTTATGTTGCGTTTCTCGGTTTTTTACCTGTTTACTTTCTTTGTAACCAGCTTTGAGTAACGAGTTCATGAAGGTATAGTAATGTAGTAAATTTTTTAACGTGTAGATTGAATAATGAACTGAGTTCAGGTAATGAGAGATTTTGTACCGTTCGTGATCAGTTGTCATTTTGTGACAATAACGGTTCTATAATGCTTTCTAAGTTCTTCTTAGCATGATAGGCTGCTGGAAGTTTACCTATATTTTTCTGAGTGGCATCAGTAGATCATTCCAATTTTTAGTGAGTGTGCATTAAAGTTCAACATCATTGTGACCACTTTTGCGAGCCTAACCTACTGCTCCCAAAAACATGTAGCCATGAGGTGTATAGTCTTTATATTTGAAAGATATATCTTCTGCAGCCTATAAAAATTGCATTAGATCTGATGTTAAAGTTTAGTTTGCCCGAAGGATTTCCTTTACCAGAAGAGTGTGCATTTGTTTACTTTCCACAGACCACTAGAGTGCACATTAATGATTGTGGTTTTCATGGTGCCTTTCGTTATATAGAAGCCTTCTTCCTGTTCCTGTCATGTGGGGTTCCCTTCAGCTCTGTTGAGGGACCGGGTTTCTGTTCGATTACCTCGATCAGACTAATCATTCAGCTTCTATCTGGAAAACAGCCCTCAAAAGGTCCAGTAAAAGGCATTAACCTACAGTATTTATTAACCGAGAGTGCCTTTAACAAGACAGTTAATAAAATAAAGCAGTACAATAAAGAATATAATAGCTACATAAAAATAAACCCAAGATATAGAAACAGCATAAAAAAACTTCTAGCCCCTTAGAATTATATGTATAAATCAGTCCTCAAACTTGAAGCAGACTTTAAAAAAAAGAGTTAAAGGGTGTAAAAAGACATTGTTCAGGCCGGCATATAACAGACAGTAAGATGGGCAAACCTGTCAGGTGAACATTTTGGCAGTGAGGTCCCTCCCTGAAATGGCCCCTCCTCTGATTGCAAGGTGCATAACACATGTACAGGTGACAGTTTTTGCAGAGGATCTTAACTAGCAGGCTGGACAGTATAGAACAGGGGTAGGGAACCTGCGGCTCTCCAGATGTTCAGGAACTACAATTCCCATCAGCCCCTACCAGCATGGCCAATTGGCCATGCTGACAGAGGCTGATGGGAATTGTAGTTCCTGAACATCTGGAGTGCCAAAGGTTCGCCACCACGGGTATAGAAGAAGAGGAGTTGTTGTTTTTTATACCCTGCTTTTCTTTATCTTAAAGGGGTCCCAAAGCCGCTTACAATCACCTTCTCTCCCCATCCTGGTTCTCCTGATTAAGAGTCTGCTCCTCTTAACCACCACATCACACTGGCTGATTAGTTTGGTGCCAATTGGTGACTAAATTGGGAATTTGGGAAGGATTGACAATCACTTGAAGGCACCTAAGGAGGAAGGGCTGTTGCCAAGCTAAATTATCCTTGGCTGGAGAGACTGGGTGGGTTGAGGATAGAATGCCCTTAGGAATGCCAACTCTGTCTTCACTTTGGAACTGTTATTGACAGCGGTGATTTTCCCATGTAGATTTATTGTAATACTTAAACAGTGTAGCCTGTAGAGTAGCTGCTATTTGAAGTGCCATTGAGCCTGTTAGGATATTGTTCCTATTGCAGTTATAATCATTTATGTTTCCATATTTATATATACTCAACCAGCCTAGTAATGGAAAGGCCATGTTCTTCTTTGAGTTCAATTCAGATCATCTGTAATATAACCTCAATTATGCGCACTTAAAGTTCACCAGCTTTTGAACACAGGCTCCCCGTTTCTTTTAATTGGACTCCTGTGTTTCATTATCGTCATTAGACTTTGGATTTTGTGTTGGAATCCAGGTGACTCAAGTCAGTTAAAATGTAATAACTGTAGTTAATTAACCTGTTTTTAATGATTATCTCCAACTGTGTCCTTCTTTTTAGTTCTGAACAAGACAAAGAAGAATGGATAAAGGTAAATCTTCCTGACCTATTCAGGCGTATGCCACAATATACTTGGTAGTTCTTGAGGTGTCATAAGGCTTGGGATTAAATATCCTTTTGGAATTTGCCTTATATGTGATTGTTACAAAGTTAGCTTCAGGTGAAGAGTGACGTATGTTGCTTGAGTTGTGAATTTGCAGCAGATCCTCAGTTGCTTTTCATTAGACTGATAAATAAGCATCTTAGCTGAGCAGAGCATAGGAGCAGTTCTTCCAGTTTGAAGTACCAAATCCAAATCCAAAAACCTTTATTAGGCATAAAACCAGTGCCAAGAATTTCAAATACAATAAAAAGATCATTATTTCTCAACTTGCAGTTTGAAGTACAACTCTCCTGTGCAGAGGGCTGATTGGCTGGCAGTTGCGGCAATCATAAAAATGCCACTTCTTCCCCTACCACTACAGCAGTGTTTCAAGGTGTTGTAGCTTTAAGTAGCCAAAATTGCCAAGTGCCTAGGAAAATAGTTTTGTTTTTTTTTTTAAAAAAAAAGCTAAGCTAGTCTGAAGCATTGTGGGGTGGGGGACAGTCTCTGTTAGTGTCAAAGCCAGACCCATGTGTTAGTAGCCGAGAGAAACAGGAACAAGCAGAGCTTGCCTTTTAAACAGTAAAATTTGTACGTGTTCCTAGAGAAGTCAGGGGGTGCTCATACTCTTCTATTACTGGTGGTGTGTTTTTAAAATAACAATATAGTAGAATTAGGTGTGCTTCTACCGAAAATAGGTGACATTTGTTTTTTTTTAATTTATTTGGTTCTGTTGAATCCTAGGTTTGAGATTTATTTTCTGTTTAATGCATTGCAGGCTCTTCAGAGTACCATAGATGCTTTCCAGCAGAGAAATGAAACATTCAGGAACGCTATTGCAAAAGAGTATGACGACATGCCTATTGAAGTGTCTGTAAGTGTGAGGTGGTTGATAAGAATGTGTCTGCATCAGTTCAGGCTCTTGGAATTTGTCCCAGTAGTATATGTGATCCACATCTTACACCACATTTTGTCCCAGTAGTCTTAGTGCCAATTCACTCCATGTGTTGTCATAAACATGAGCACAACATCCATTAAATCAAATGTAGAATAAGAGGTCCGTTCCACACAGCTGAAATAAAACATCCTGAGGACACTAAAAGGAGTCCAGCCTTTTTCCCAAGATGTACTTTTTACAAAAATGCTTCACAGTCCACCTTTTCCTTCTAAGCTGTCTGCAAGACATCTCCTGCCTGGCTGTGTGGAATGCAGAGCTCGGGAGGTGTCTTATTTTTCCCTCCCAACCATTTTGGCTCTGGTCAGTTCCACCCTCAGCTTGCGCCAGACCTTTTGTGTGCAGCTGAAGGGATTCTCCCTGCCACCATTTACTGAAGGTTGCCCCAGGATGTTTGCTCTGCAGGCTCTGACCCTGGACACCTTTTCAGCCCAAAAAGTCCATAGCTATACTCAGCTGGTCCTGCTGATTCCGGCAGCATATAGTTTGCCTTTTAAAAAAATTAATTAAGGAGCTATCTTTGTAGCTGGGCTCTGAGGGCATGGCTGGCACATTTCCAGGTTTGGCTTAACCCTTGCTTCTTTCTCCACAGCTCTTGGTCAGCAACCTGACTCAGCAGCATCTGGGCCAACCTGTCCCCTGCAGGAGTTCCCTGCAGAGCATCTGAGTGTTGGGGTGGTCTGCCATCCCCCAACAGCTATTTTTGACACATCTGTTCCGAATGACATTCAGAAATATGTCACTTTGGGTAGCATCTATATTTTGGTGTAAAAGCTGCTTTGGCACTGTGTCATTGAGGTTTCGAAACAGCTTGTGTGTTGCTCTTTCTCTGCTGAAGTAAGGGTGGTTTGCTCTCTGTACTTGCAATTAATTCCCTCTCTCTTTCCCTCCCCTTTAAGAATGCCGAGCTTGGGAAGAGAGCCCCAAGGTGGATTCGAGACAATGAAGTGACCATGTGTATGAAATGCAAGGAGCCCTTCAATGCACTGACCAGGAGGAGACACCACTGCCGAGCATGTGGGCATGTAAGCACAAAGCCCCCTCCGCTATATTCCTTTCAACATAAAGAACCAAGGGGATGTGGGAATTAGCTCTCCACATCTTCTTGGATTTTCTTTATGTGGAATGCTCCGTCAGGTCCTAGTGCCTACCAGCTCCACCCCACCCTCCAAAATTTTTTTTCTGTCAGAGATCCTTATTTAAGCACTGCTTTTGTAAAAATAAACCAGTATGCCCTGCACTGGGAAACATAGAACTTTGGAAATATAGCATTAATATTGCTCCAGGTGGCTATTAGCATAACTTACCTTTTTGAAAAGCTGTGCCTGTCCATTTTCTTTCCTGCGGCAGGAACAGGAAAGAAAATGGCAGGCACAACTTTACAAGAAGGTGAATTTTGCTAATAGCAACTTCAGCCGCAGCAAGCACGACCAAACTTAGATCTTTGTGTTGAATGGAGTATAGTAGGTTAGCAGATGCTGAAACAGAAACTCCATCTAGCGGCTGTGTCTGCATATTGCAGCTTGCATAGCACAAGAGGTCAGAACATGGTCAGAAGCTCCATGGTGTGAACCCAGGGTTGCCTTGTGAATAAGGGAAATTGTGCATAACATTCTTCCCTTTAACAACTGATTGTAATACAGTGCAAAGTTTGTTGCCTGGCATTCAGCCAATCAGACATACCTGTTTCCTGAGCTTCACACCGTGTACATTTTGTTTTGAGAATTCCTCTAGTCACGTTCCCCCCACCTCCCTTTCAGATCTTCAGTGCCCTCCCTTATGGCTATAATTCATATCTCTTCTCCCGACCCACTAACTTTTCAAGCCAAGAGTACCAAAACAGATGCCAGTTAACACAGCTTTCCAGATCTTAAAGTGCTGGATTACAAGACTTGTACGCAGAGATGACACTGGCCATTAATCTCAGCAGGACAATTTCTAGCTGGCCTCTCTGCGCTGGAGGGCCTGTGGCAAGGCGAAAGGGGCCAGCAGTCACAACAGCCTGCAGAGGCATTACACTTGATGCACAGTCCCCTCTCCCTGGCTCACCCTCCCAATGTCACTTGACTTTTAGTCACATGATTTCAGTTCAGCGGTCCCTACGCTATCACCTGGGTTTTAAGTGTGTGTATGAAAAGGCTGGAGATCGCTCCTCTAAGTCATATTTTTTTGGCTGGCTTACTTGAGCCGTGTGTAAGTACCTTGATGTATAGTACAATTTGTTTATTCCTAGTCTCATTATCTGGACTTAAGTCAATGTTATGTTGTGCCTTAATTATTAAAGTGAATTGGCCAATGGGACCATGTGCAGTCTCTCTTTTCATATGCACATGTACAGCTGCTTAGGGAGGGGCAGATTGATTTGCATGAAAAGAAGGGCTGTCATTATTCTACCTATAATTTTTAACCCTGGTTAGTGGGTTAAAACCCTGCTTAGCTTCTGAGATCAGATGAGGTCAGGCTACCCTGGGCCATCCGGGTCAGGGTATGAAATAGACCAGTGGTAGCGAACCTATGGCACGGGTGCCAGAGGTGGCTCTCAGAGCACTTTCTGTGGGCACACGCAAACAGAGTGCCCCCCACCCCACCCCACACACATCTAGGCTGGCCTGGGCCACTGGGCTCAATTATTAGCATTAAACTAAAGACCTAGTTTTGGGGAAGCAGTGTAGGTAACCCCGTTAAGCGCTGTTAAACCCCAGTGATTTTCATGCGAAGAACTTAAGCGCGATCCTTTACCTGGGAGTAAGCTCAGTTGCTGGCAATGGGGCTTGCTTCTGAGTAAACCCTCCTAGAGTCATGATTCACCAGTTGGAAGAGTTGCATGGTTGCTTCAAAGCAAAGCCACCGACTACCGCCAAGCTTACTCCCGAGTAACGTCCACCTCGGAGCCAACCGCTTTTTCTAAACTAAAACCTCAGTATTTAGGTTAAATTGCCACGTTGGCACTTTGCGATAAATAAGTGGGTTTTGGGTTGCAATTTGGGCACTTGGTCTTGAAAAGGTTCACCATCACTGAAATAGACATACCCATTTTGAAAGATCAACGTATCAAACAAGTGAATAAAAGCCTTAATGATTCCAGAATAATATTCTTTTTATTTTTTTCTTCTTTAGGTGGTTTGTTGGAAATGCTCGGACTATAAAGCTCATCTTGAGTATGATGGAGGTAAACAAAACAAGGTTTGTAAAGACTGCTACCACATAATAACAGGATGCACAGACAGCGAAGAAAAGAAAAAAAGAGGAATCTTGGAGGTAATGGCATTCAATGTGTGTTGTGTGTTGTGCTTATTGTGTTGTGTGTTGTGCTTATTGTGTGGCATTGCTGTGTATTTCTCGGAACTGTATTTCTGTCTGGTTGCATTTGGATTTGGAGCTGCGTCTTGGGACACAGCTTAAAATCGATTTCTCGTGGCTGGTTGAAATGGCATCTATGTGCCGGCAATGAATCACTCATGAATAGTGGTTGGCACCATGTCATGTGGCTCCATGCAGCATTTCTGTGGATGGTGTGAGGTGGTAAGGAGAGAACTGAATAAGAGGAAGTTGTCACAACACAAATGCAGTTTTCAGCAGCCTTTATCTGGTAGCCATAAGTGAGAAGGCATGATTAGTTCATGGTCCCTCACCCATAGCTCCTGATTACTGGGTTACTGAAAACTTGCAAAAAATGGAAAAAGATTGGTGACAGAGACTGGGTGTTTACTCCTAAGTATTACTTTATTGGTTTAGAAGTTTACCTCTTGTCCTTATATTCATCAGAAGCTCCCAATGTTGCTTCGTTTTGTTTTGTTTTTTTCAATTAGTTGTTCAATATACCATCTTGCTTCAGTTTTCAGCTAGCCTAGCCTCTGACATTAATAGTCATCTGCAGAAAACTGAAGAACATCCCATGTACAGTGTTTCAGTGTCACTGACCCACAGGAAGAGATTACAGAGGTCGTGGGGGAGTATCTTTCCCCAACTTCCCCTTCCTCAAGCAGCTTGTTGTTTGTCTTAAGAATTCTCGCTGAGGCTTGGGAGAGCTTTCCAAGCAAAATGTGCCACTGGTTTGGGTGCTGTGTGTGCGCGCATAAAGACCATGCGCAAAGACTATGCTGATTCAAGTACAATTGTCTCTTCCGCTTAAGGAAATAAATGAAAAAGGTCTAAAGAAGTGATTTTTCTTTATCTGAGGAGGACAAAGTTCATAAAATTCTAGAACAACATTTAAAATATTGTACAAATTGGTACTTTTTCCCTGGAGACTACAAAAACCACACCCAATGTACATGCTGACCAGGCAAGGTTATTCTGGGGTGTTGTGTGGTTTCTGGGGTGTATGGCCGTGTTCTAGTAGCATTTTCTCCTGATGTTTCACCTGCATCTGTGGCTGGCATCTGGTTATTCAGAAGGTTATTCTGCTTTTTGTTGTGTTTTATATGGTTCTTTTGATTGTATGGCTCTATTGGAGTTTTTGGGTATTTGTAACTTGAGAGCGGATGAAGTTAGTGTCTTTATTAAATGAATCAAAGGACAGGACAAGCATCGTTCTGCTCAGTGCTTTTTCAGTTTTATCAATAATAGCATCATGGAGGAATTTTCTCTGATTTGGCTTAACCATTTGCTGTGGTATGACCAGTGTTGGGATTAAAATAATTTAACAACCAGTTCCGGTGGTGGGATTCAAATGATTTAACAACAGGTTGTTCACAAGCACCATTTTAACAACCGGTTCTGCTGAAGTGGTGCAAACCTGCTAAATCTCACCACTGGGTATGGATCACATATTTATGTACTTCATTCTCGCAATGCTGGTAATAATCTAGCATTTTTTCTGCACCTTGGCAGATTGAATCAGCAGAGGTATCTGGGAACAGCGTGATATGCAGTTTTCTCCAATACATGGAAAAATCAAAGACGTGGCAAAAGGCTTGGTGTGTGATACCTAAACAGGAAGCCCTTGTGTTATACATGTATGGTGCACCACAGGTATGTAGAGAGGACAAAATCAGAATATACAGAATCCTCTAGTTTTATCAGGGTAATGGTTAATGCAAAAGATAAGCATAAGTGAACTACCATGCATGTCCATGTGCTTCAAGTTCCATCTCTTCTTCCTCCTTCATTAAAAGATAAAGGTGCAAGCACCAGGTCCTTGCTGACCCATTGAAGTGCACATTATGACATTTATTAGGCAGACTATGTTTACAGAGTGGTTTGCAACCTGGTTCCTCATTTTACTGACCTTGATTGTTCAGGTGAACTGGTAGGAGAAGGCCTTTTCTACTTCTTCCTCATTCCTCGTCCTGTATGCATGCATGAGTCTGCCCTCTTGCCACAAACCCAGTTCAATAGAGCCTTTTCCCTCTGTAGTTCCTGGTTGCTGGATGGGCATATCATTGAAATCTTGCAGTATGATGTACTTCAAAATGTCCTTGTTGAGATTTAAATTAATAAAGGAACTTTATTTAAAGCTGGAATTTTGTTTCAAGATTTTTCTCTCTATTTGTTTAGGATGTCAAAGCACTGGCTACTATTCCATTGTTGGGTTACGTGGTAGATGATACTCCAAGAAGCGCTGACCTCCCCCACAGTTTCAAACTCACCCAGTCAAAGTCTGTCCACAGTTTCGCTGCAGACAATGAGGAACTGAAGCAGAAGTGGTTGAAAGTCATACTTTTGGCTGTCAAAGGTGAAACCCCAGACTGTCCAAATGATTTACGGCTGTCCTTGGGAGATCAGCATGAAAACTCTGTGAAATTAGATTCTGATGCTTGAAACAGCAGAAGGTCTGTAAGATATATATATATTTTTTCCAATCAGACTTGGGTTGACACTACTTTTGGAAAAAGCAGAAAGAAGCCGCAGGCCTTCATAACTCTGCCATGTTTCTTAGCACTTTATGTTGGAGAAGAAAGAAAAAAAATGCTAATTATTTTAGCGATCCTTTTTCTTATATTTATGTTGTCAATAAAATTAATAAATAGTGCCATTCCATAGTTCTTTTCTTAATCAAATGAATGTCTGCATCAAAAATGTACCAATTTTACTCTTTCCAAGGAAAGTACGTCATATAAACTGAAAACTATTGAGTAGGAAGTGACTCCCTTTGTAATGATGCCAGTATTGGTACAGTTCGGTTACTCTCTAGGACTTCTTGCTGCTTGTTCAAAGGATATATACCCCCTACATTGCCAAAATACGTGTGTAGTAGAATTTAAAGGCAGTTTGGTCTCTTGTATTGAAATTGAGGCTCTTGTTACACTGACTTGTACATAAGTTCTGTTTGGTGTTTGGGAAATGAAAAATACACAGAGAGAGTATTGGTGTCTAAAATTACAAATAATCTTATTTAAAAACACATTCTCCTAAATTTTATTGAACAGTATAAATACAATATATAATAGCTGTGTATGCTATTAGAAAAAAAATGTACTATACTTAATTTTGATTTGACTTCATGATACATTCATGCTAACCTATGATTTATTTAAAATGAAGCATGTATCCTCTTAAAAACTTAAGCGGGGGATTCTAAATTTAAAAAAAAATCTAGTGATTTGTTTTAATTATATCTAATGGTGATGATATTTTTATACATTTAATATAGAGCTTAAAAATAGAAGTAACGTTAAGTGGCATGTAATAGATATGTGAATTCTGGCTGTGTTTTCAAAAGCATAATAATTCTTCTCAGTCCTGTGCCTGTTTTACCTTTTGTAAGGTATGGTGGTGCTACCTTTTAAAATTACAGCAAGTGCTTCAGTAATTAATAGCCTGGTCTTAAATGATCGCTTGTGATCCTGTACTTTGCCTTTATGGTCAGTCACTGTAACACCCAGACCTTAACGTTATGGCTCAATGCAAACATGCCAAATCATGGTTAAGGCAGATTGGCTATGGTTCAGTGTGATACCTTAGTTGATAAACCGTGGTTTGTGAACGACTGCCAAGCTGAAATCAGAACCCTTGGTTTGCGCAAACTATAGTATGGTTGCAGTGGCTGAAAACTGACACATCATAATTACAGCTAGTGTTCTGGCAACAGGGCCACTGCATCTAGAAGCTACGTCAGCTGAGCAGGCGACAACATAAACCAGGCAAGTTGTTCTATGTAAACCATGGCTTACCTGTATGGTTTAGATTTTGACGTCTTGGTTTGAATTCTAAGCTGTGGTTAGCCCAAACCAGAGTTTGGATTAATGACTGATTTGTGTTTTTGTCAGTTCTTTTTGTATGTGTTTTTTAAAGTGCTGGTACTCATATATAATGTTGTACCGATTTCTACCGATTCTCCCCCTCAGGACTTGGGAGGGCCCCCCACAAGGTGCCAATACTCAGTACTGGTGAGTATCACCACCCCCACAAAAAAGGCCCTTTCTGACCTTCACAAAACCATCAACACATTCAACAGTTAACACTACTGTATTATGTGATCCACATCCTTTGAACGGGTGGCAATTTTGCATTAATTTCTGTGGTATATAGCACTCAGTATCTGCATGGATTGTATACATCATAGTGTAATTTACATAAACTCTTGGTGTCTGTGTATGCAAGTATCATTCCTTGCAAAACCTGAAAAATTAGCTCTTAATGGTTTTACAAGGAGTCTTGGAAGTATATACAAGTTTTGCGGTATTGAGCCAATAATAGTAACAGCCTTATTGTAAATTACTACGTATTCAAAGCATTTATCTAGCATCTTTGGGCTGGAATGTGTGCAATAACTTATAATACCATAGCTTTTGGCAAAAACAAATCCAAACTGAGTACATGGAATCTGGCTTCCACAAACAGGATGGGGGTGGGGGTAGAGCGTTTCTGCTACCAGTCAGAGGAACCAAATGAGAGCTATTGTCACAAGTTCATTTGGCGATATGTTCAAAATATGTAGCCCCTTCCCCCATTTTAAAGAGTAAATCTATTTCCACAAGCTTTAGATTTAAGCCAGTTCTCATTTTGGCAAAACATTCAGCAGGCAAAATTCTCTTTCCAAATTACTCATGGTATCTAGGTTCTAGTATTCACCCATTGCTTTCTAAGCAGGCTTGCTTCTGAATAAACCAGTAGACCAACAAGAACAGGTGCTGCACAGAAATTATGTTTAAGCCAACCAACCAGATTCTCATTCTATTCCAGATTTATGATGTTGCAGCAAATTAAATCAAGAATTTTGCTTACAGAGACTGGCTTTTACCTACAAAACACCACAACCTATAAAACACCGCACTCATCTGTTTCTCTCTGATAACACCAAGCAAGATACCAAGTTTTTGCTTTTCATGCAAAAACTTTCATGTAAGCAGCGCAAAAACAGACTCGTCCCGGATTAAAACTATTTTTTTAAGGAGGGAAAAATTGGAAGTACGGGGTACATATAAATGACTGTTTTGGTTTGGACCAATCTTTACTGGAGCAAGAATGACTCTTGGTCCCATCATATGCCATACACTGAAGTTGGAATTTCTCTGTAGCCCTTGAGGGACATTAGGATCATGAGAAAATGGGCATTTAAAAAACAGCTTACAGGTGATTTTCAAAGCATGTTAAAGCCCAATGTTTTGGGTGGGGGTGGAATCAGTATTTGTGATTCCTGACCCTCTGGGTGCCATCCCAAACCTTCCATGAGCAGGAGCTTCCCAGTCATCTTTCACCCAAAAATTGCTCCCTGTACACACAAATTTGATTAGAGAAACTTTATAGCTTTTCCTTCCACCCGCTGAATCCTCAGGGTGGCTAGCAAATGAGTTAAAAATGGGCCAAGAGTTCCTCTGGTAACTGTACACAAGCAGAGCCCTGTGATGTCCTTGTGGAGCTCCTGTATGTATGAGCTTCCTTTCTCTTTTCAACAATTGAAGTGTCCCTTTGCTGTTCCCCTTAATGTGTTTGAGTGAGTCCCCTTGTGCACATTTGACTTGTGCATCAGGCTCTCAATTGTACTGGTAGTGTTTGAAGTTGATAGCGGGTGGCCCATTATCAAGACTAACAATGCAATCCCAAAAGGGGGTCCGAAGCCACATTGGAAGCACTGTGACCCTTGTAACGGTGTCATTAGCCCTTGCACTGGCCAAACGGGCATGGACGCAGACACAGAGGCTGGTGGGGTACCGAGCATGGCTGTCCTCCATGGCTGTCCTCCACTGCAGGAAGCTGCGCCAGCATGAATAGGATGTTCCAGGGGCATTTCCAGGATGAGGCAGATGTAAATCGGTTTCCTAAAAACTCCCATTTCCTGGTGCAGACGTATGCCACCCAAAAGGATAGTGTAAGCCAATGTGGCTTTTTGCAGCTGGCAAGGATTTTCCTTTGTTTTTCTTCTGGCTGCACTGCTGAAAGCCTCTTTGGAGGCAACAGGGTAGCACCATCCCCTGCTGCTTCACATCCCCCCCCCCTTTGGTTTGGGTTGTAATTATTCTTAAATGTAGAAATGACTACTGTAAAATAGGTGCCAGTAGGTATGGTTTGGTTTATGCCCTTTAAAACAACACAGCCAAGGGCATCTTTATGTGTTACATTCTTTTCTCAATGAAATCTGTACAAGGAAAAATATGTACGTCCCCCTTGTGTGTTGTGCTTTCCTTGGAGGAAAAGAATAATATGGAAAACAGCCCCCAGTAAGCACACAGCTCACTACAAGCAAGCTAGGCTCAAGTATTTGTATTTGTTTTATATTTTTGATGTGGCCCTTCAGAGCTAATCGCTGACCACTCACTTGTAAACCGAAGACCAGGTGGCAGGCAACACTGTGCGAAAACCTGTTCATTATATTTTGGCTGTACATAAATTTACCCTTTTCCCAGAAGGAAAACTGAAGGCTGACTCTTCGGCAGTGTTGGTCGAAGGATGCACAGCTCTGTTTTCCTTTTCTGTTGAACGGGAATGGAATTTAGGGATTGTCAGTTCTCGGAACTTTGTTTGAAAGCACACCTCCCCCACCATATCGATCTCACTTATTTTAGGTTGGCTGTTGTAGAATGGACTGTATTTCACCAGGGAGGTCAAGCACAACAGTAACTCAATTTTTTTCTTGTTATCCCTTCCCTTGTGTCTATGTGTGAGAGACAACTCATAATAAGTGACAGCACATTTCTGTGTAGAGGCAAAATCCACAGGCGTTAATGAGACTGAAACTGCGTTTGCAAGGATATTTTTTTTCTCTCCATCTTAGCTTCTTGGCCACCACACCATGCTGGAGAGCCACTCACAGTTCTCTCAGGACTCTCTCAGGCCCACCTACCTCACAAGGTGCCTGTTGTGGGAAGGGGAAGGGAAGGCAATCGTTAGATTCCTTCAAAGCAGGGGTCTTCAAACTATGGCCCTCCAGATGTTCATAGACTACAATTCCCACGAGCCCTACCACTTGGCCATGCTGGCAGGGGCTGATGGGAATTGTAGTCCATGAACATCTGGAGGGCCATAGTTTGAAGACCCCTGCTTCAAAGCAATTTGAGACTCCTGAAAGGTTGAGAAAAGCAGGGTATAAAAACCTGTTCTTCCTCTTCCTCTTCTTCTAAACTGCACAAGCGTATGTGTATTTGGAGGAGCCACACAATATCATCCTCTAATCAGCCATTTCCCCGGTCTTTCTGAAACTTCCATTTGGTATAGTCTTTCCAGAAGGAATACTGTTCAAGAGAGTTAGCAAACCATCTGGATGGGAAGTGAGTATTTTTGACTGCCCTGCCCATGTTAGCCCACAAGGTTGCCATTTTCCACACCGTGCCCCCAGAGGGACTTGAGAGCTTTAAAGAAAATCATTACTGAAACGATCCTCATCAAAAAGTGCTGGAGACTCTTTTTAAGAAAGCCAGCCGGGAATTCAAAGGAATCTAGTGTATCTATTGTGCTTTAGCACTACAACAATTTTTTAAAGTCTTCAAAGCACCCGCTGGGGGCACAGTAAAGAAAGAATGCAGAGAAATTAGCAACGGACAAAGGGAAAATGTCTACCAGACTTCCCACATTGGATGCTCTGGTGCCTGTATGAATGCCTCTGCTTTCATGGTAGCAATAACAGGGAAATGCAGAAGCCTTGTTGAGCGGCTGGGGCGTTGCATCTCGCATGCCATTAGACAGATATGAAGTTTATAATTTGAACTCCCAGCCAGAGGTCATCTGTTATACTCTGTTTTTATTCCCAGAGGATGCAAAGGAGGAAGGAAGTCTTTAAATAACTTTTCCCCAGACTATTTCACAAATGAAATATTTATAGCCTAGATCTGAGGTTTTAACATTCCCAGTTCTTGCTCATTCCATGCAAAGTTTTTTCGGCTCACTGGGAGTAACAGGACAATTGTCCTGTTTCTTTTTATGACATATTGGCCTTTCTCTAATAAATTATTCAGCTTCCTTTTAGTTGATTGGGATTCCATTTTATTATGGAAAAATACCCAATAATGCAAAAAGGCTATGTAATGGGTATACATTTTCCATACCATTTAAAATGGCATCTTTTCGAAATGAAATAATACCTGTGTCCTGGCAAGTTGGTATGTTGGCTTTAAATAGCAAAGTCAAAAATTCCCTGTTGTAAAAAAGAAGTTCCCTGTGAATAGAGAAAAGGCTTTAGAAAAGGTGATTACATTCAGTAGATATTGCTGTTAGACTGTCTTGACTTAAAAAACATGTGAATGACTTCCTTTTTCCTCACCCTGCTCTCTCCAGCTTTGGAGTTTGGAGACCTTATTAAAAACTTTTTTAAGAAGCTTGCCTGAAGCTGCTATTAAATACTAAAAATAGCTATTCAGTTTCTGTGAACCAGGTTTGGATGTTCAGATCTCAGTGTGTTCTTCTTTTGTGCAGTTCTCGTAAATGAATTCTGTGCAGTTTTGTGTGTGGTATTTAAACCAAACAATCAATATTAAATCATACTGGGCAGGTACAAATGGAACATTAGCTGTGAATCATGCAAAGCAAACTAGGATTCAAGAAACGGGCACTCCTTCTCACTGTCCTTGTATTTCATTATTTGGGGCATTAACCGCAAAAAATTAACAAGATTATCCCTTAACCCAGAATCTGAAATGGTCAATGACCTTTTAATTCATGATGTGAAACCCAGCAATACAGGTGGTAACATTGTAAATTAAGGGGAAACTAGGGCCCTTTCCGCACATGCAGAATAATGCACTTTCAATCCACTTTCAATCCACTTTGCAGTGGAATTTTACTGTGCGAAATAGCAAAATCTGCTTGTAAACAATTGTGAAAGTGGATTGAAAGTGCATTATTCTATATGTGCGGAAAGAGTTTAGGAGTAGAATTAGCAGTAGTAAGAATTTGCTTCAGAAAGGATAGGAGCTATGGAGAGGAACGCTTGATTACTACTTTATGGTTTCTGGGCATCACCCTGATGGTTTTGTCTGTACAGAGCATTGGTTTGGAAATTTCTAGAGCTGTCTTTTACATGTTTCTGAATCAAGGTTCCGTGCAGGTGTGAAGCCTTGGAGAGTAAACACACAGTTGTTCAATTTATTGTCAAAGGCTTTCATGGCCCGAATCAACTGGCTGTTGTGCGTTTTTTGGGCTGTGATCTGGTAGTTTTTGCTCTTAATATTTTGCCTGCATGTATGGCTGGCATTTTCAGAGGCATTGTCATATGTATTTCTCTTCGTGCCTCTACAGATGCTAGTCATAGATGCGGGCAAAATGTTAGGTGCAAAAACTAACAAAACTAACAAACCACAGCCACACAGCCTAACTGCCAACACAACACTTCACTCAAAGAACATCTGTTACAGGTAAGCAATCAGGGGTTTTATCCTTGAGGCTGGCTTTAGGTTTTCAAAGCATGGTTAATAAGAATCCACCTCTCCTTCTACAGTCAGGCAAGATGTATCATGCCAACAGATCCCAGTGTGGCATTCAACCTTCTAAGCCAATCAACACTGCAGACCCAGAGATTATTCTGGTATTGAGAGTAAGTACTTCTCCTGGATAAATGAAAAGCCTGCCACATCATATGGTATGACTTCAGTGAATAGATGCACTGTGAACAATGCCAAAGTACTGAAGCCTTCGAACAACTGAACAGCCAAAAATGAAAAATAACTTTCAATCTGAAAAACAACATGACTTTTGTTATCAAAGAAAGAAATAATTTGATTAGAATTTTTTTTTTCATTTTAATTAATTGCTACTAAATGCAAGTAAGTGAAATAACAGGGAAACTTACATGCAGTATAGAATAGTGTCTGTGCATTCATTTTTTTAATGCAATAGTATAACTTCTATTGCTCAAGTGCAAAAGAATTGGAGAAATTAATATTTAACCTTCTTCCTGTGTTACCCCTGGCGATCAGATTAATTTTAACATCCTGGTAAAGAAAAATCTAGTCAACATTCAACACATTTTAAGTCTCATTATTTTCAGTGAAAGGTAACTTTAATTGGATCATACCCGTTGGAAAATTACTTTGGAGATTTTATGCAGTTCAACAAAGCACACAGGATTACCCAATGAAATTATTGTTTGCATTTTAACCAAACTGTTAAAATGCTGTTTGCTGATTATTTCATTGTTGCAGAATTAAGTATACTTGAATGATGAAAGAAAGAGCACTGCCAAGTTAATCGCTTTAGTTCTTTTGACTTAACACTTACCCTTCAAGTATATATATTTTAACTGCATTAGTTGTCCCGGTGATCAAAGCTTTTGTGCAAGTCTGATGCCTTTACAAAAGCAGTTGTTTGATTTTGCAAAACTTTGCTTTCATGAGTAGAGAAATCCAGGTTTGTCATACAGCACTGAAGCCCGAAAGCAGTCTCTGTTCTCTAGCAGGCCTTTGATCACAGTCTTCTGCAGGACTGAGGCTAATCAAATTGTTTCTCCAAAATCAAGTGGGCGCGGTACCAGAGTGTTCTTGACACTTCTGACTCCGCCATCATCTCTCCAAACAGATTCCATTCATTAGATTTTGGCATTTTTCTTTCTTGGTAAGGTAATGAATGAACTACTTTCTTAAGATATCCCACCCAAGGGAAGGGGGTGGAGTGTGTGGTGGTGGACGGATCCTATGGGAATCTGTCCAAGGCAGGAGGAAAATGTGTGAGGACTCCTGCTTACATCCATCTATACCTGCCGCAACCTATAACCGGAATCAAAGTAAAACCTCTCCAGCAGTTGCTTTGCCAAGTGCAGTGCACACGGGAATGTCCAATAAAGCCTGCCTGAACAGGAGTTTCATTTATATATTGTGACACATAGAGAGCTTTGGATGCAGCTTTATGTGAGTGGCAAAGAAAACATCCCCTGTGCTTGCACAATTCTCCCTACAGCACCCAGCTTTAGGAGCTGCCTACACCCAGAGGGCCTTGGATCCCAAACATCATTAGGATGTCATCCATTCATTATTCAATTGCTGGTGATCACTTCACGTGTACTAGAGGCGGTGTGCGTGCAGATTCAGAATTTACTCATTTTGATGCCGTAACTTGGAGAACAGCACTATGCTGTCATTCTCTTCCTGACCTCTGCAACATGTATATAAGGGGGAAATGCATGCCAGTGAGTCACGGCCAGCTCCTTGGAGCATCTTTCTGTGGGCTATAAGTTTCAGCCAATTAGTTGAGAACTAATATGCCAAATATTATAATATATATCCAGCCTTAGACTTCTCATTCCAGTTTTGAAGGTATCTAAGTGACACCCTTGGTGGAAGACCATCATTTTTTAATTGATGCATAGACATGAAAAGCAAAGGCAAGAAACTCACAGCCTCTGCCCCATAGAGACATATCCCTTGATACTCACTCCTCCTATGAATGTGTGAAGAAGCCCTTTGTAGACTTTCAATGTAAAAGGCTGCTTCAATTTATGATGAACTCAGTAGGAAATAAGTAGCGTACTATCTTCTGGTTATACCTGAAATAGCACAATGTGCTGTGACCAGCCTAACTTATGTTTCCAAGACAACTTTTGTGTGGGTGTGGCAGAGGGACGATATCTTGGTCTTCAGTAAGTGTAAACTGCAGACATAGACTTAGTGACTAATGATATACTTGCACATAAGCGGCCAACATTCCTATAAGCAACCTTGGCAAAATTAAATAGGAACAGAGACAATCCAGTTTCTTAAGCACAAATTATGAGAATGACATATTTTTTCAAACTGAACTAACCCCCCCCCCCCCCCGAAAAAATCTGAGCAATGTATTCAAAAGAAGACAATTTTTAGATTTCATCTTTTCTTTTTCCTTCTTGGCAGAACAACTAACAAGGTGGGCAGATTCTTTAAAATTTCCCAGGATGCGCCCGATTGGAAGTCTGTGTGCTCACTGCTTCCGTCATCCCTTCCATTTGAAATAAAAATGTACTCCAATTTTGAATTTCTGTCCTTTAGTTCAGAAATTGTTTGGTTTGAACAGAATTTTTAAGGTAATTGCAACACTTTTGAAATAACTTAATTTCACTAAAGGGGAATTCAAACCTTGTGTTCCTTGATTTGCAGTTCTTTGTTCTTTCGTATTGTGACAGTTTTCCTTTCTCAAATGAAAATAATTTTATTTTTCTTGTTGAATCAGAGGAATTAGGGGAGTTTTGTTTAAAATGAGGTTATTGGGGAGGGTAAGAATCAAATTGCTAATACTAACCTTACTTGAGTACAGAGAAGCCTTGCAAAATGCATAAAATATTTATGGTGAAATAAGTGAGGGAAAGGTGTGAATTTTGTCAAGTCTCTTCCGATTATTACTATAACGTGTTGTAGCTGGAAGCTCCCCTTCCCCTGCTTAAAGCACATGCAATGTCCCCAGTGGTGTTGCCCACAAATAAATGTTCCTTCTCTCAGTCCTAACAAGCTGCGGTAGTGAGAGCTGTTATGAGCAGGTAGGATATGGAAAAGAGAATCGAACTGCATGGACAAATACATTCCGAACATATTACGAATTTCATTGACACACTTGAAAGTTATGGGATTGGATGCTTAATTGATACTTGTGTGGAACCAGGGTAAAGCCTAACTAATAGTGTCAGAGCCTTATACAGTGCTTTAGTATATTACTTTAAATGTGTGTTTCATTTGACAATTGAATTTGATTTTTCAGTTCCATTTGTCGTCCTTTTTTTCAAATCTGTAATTTTTTGCTTCGCAACAAATTGAAAAATGTAAAAAAGAAACAAAAGCAACATTAAAGATTGTGAAAGGAGTTAGGTTTTTTTTCCCTCATTTAATATGTACATGAATGTAAAATATTTGAAAATATTTGTATATATTTTCTGTAACATATGTATATTTGATCCATACAAGTCAGAGCTGGAATACTGTAAAATTACGCACTTTAATTATTGTTGAAAACTTTAAAAATTTGTACCCTGTAAAATAAAAGCAGCATTAAATCAGTGACTGTCCTCTGTGGCCTTAGTTCTGTTGTCCACTTCTGTTCTTTGTAACAGGTTTTAAGCTTCATTAAGCTATATGAAATTATTACATTACAAAGCAAAATCGTGAAGACATAATTTCATCAATCTCAATAAACAAACGGGTCATTTCTTACATTTTCTAACGAGTTAATACGACATGGACTTCTAACCCTCGCTCTCACAGTTGACTTTACTGTTACATCAACTGGGAAACATCAGTCAGCTAGGAACCAATTTCTCTTTGCTTGAATTAACCAATTTAACAAGTCCTCAGACTTATTTACAAATACATTCTTCAGACATTTAAGCAAAGAAATGGCAACTACCTTAAAAAGTTTAACTATCAAAAATTTAAAGAGAAGAAAAATTCCTTCTGAGATTTCATCCTACTTACGTCACAAAGCCAGAGACAGATTCCAGTGCGAGTGACCCTAAAATAAGGAAGGCAAGCCGAGGATGGTGGCCCTTGTCTGGTTAATCTTGCCACGCCTTGACACAGCTTGTGTCTAGTTTTTCTGCCTTTAAAGTGGCCGGCTCCAGCAGTGCTATCTTAGGCCTCTTCCACACTTGTTTTTCCTTTTCTTCTCTGAGCATTAAATGTCCAGCTCGAAGACTGTTTCACAATATTGGACATAGTCAAACTCCTCAATGGCAAAAGTGACTTTGCTCCATTGCTTGTAGGTTCTTCTGCCATCTGGGCTTTCCACCACGAAATTTTTAACTGAGAGCATTGGCAGGGTGACTGCTCGGTAGATCATTTCCATTCCCCAAGCCTGTGTGGACAGAGCCAGTGAGTTTAGATTATCGGAACTCACCTTGATCTGAATACAGAATCACATTTAGTCATGTCAACAATGGATAAGTCAACAGTTTTTAAGGGGTTTTTTTAAATGTATTTATGTAAATGGCACAAAGACAACCCTCACATGATGCAACTGTGTCCCTGACTGAGAGTTACATCTAATGGGACATCCATAAAGCCTTCTCAGATGGTAGAGGTGACCACCAAAGGTTCTTCAGAAGAACAACCCAGGATTTTTAAAGGTTATTTCCTCGGGGATAACCCCGTATTTTCCCCAAATTACTAATGATTCTCCTGCAGGGACTTGGAACAAGGTAAGGAGGAAGGAGCAACAATTGACTTATCTGATCATTCTCATAACATTAAATGTGTTTAAGTCTGCCGAAATTAAGGGACTTGAGAATGCTTAACTACTGGATCGCAGGCTACAATTATGGAACAAATTGTGTCCAAACCTGACACAAAAAGGTGTGCTTGGATACACAGTTGTGTATGATCTAACATCTGGCACCTTCCTTTCAGTGTTATCAAAACATTTTCAGCTGTGCAGTCTGAATCTGTGTTCTCTTCCCTCACTTCCCCTTTTGTACAAGTTCTGTCTTATATCATGACTCCAAGAATCCAGAGCAAGTAGCAGCAGCAAACGGTTCCGTTCATGCATCCTGGGCTCCCCTGGCTACATGAATGAACTTACCCCAGTCACAATGTGACCAGTAGTAGAATACTTCCCTTTAAGAGTTCAGACCATTTATTTGGGGCTGGAACTCATGATTCACGGTGTGGCATATCTGCTACTGTGTCCTCCTTCACGTATTCTGGTGATAATGCAATATGCTCCATGTCCTGTCCTCCAAATCCATTGGCCTAAAACAGTTCTATCAATGGAGAAGAGCATGGGAAAGGTCTTCCATCAGGGCCCACTTTAGAAACTATGCCTGTGGGGATCTTGGGATCTGGTGATTCTTGGAAAATGCTGAGTGGCCCAAAATTCTAGACTTTAGTGTCAAAAAAATGGGGGAAGTTTGTTCCAAAGGAACAAGTGAAATGAGAAGAGGTCAATTGGATGTGAGGCTGACTCCCCCATCCTTGATCCTAATCCCACTACCCCCAGCATTCCCAATCTGTTCTTCCTCTCCGCCCAACATTTCTCTCTCAAATAAAGCTGGTGAACCTTAAATCTGGCCTTAAATCTGGGGGTGCTTACCTGCCCACATTTATTGCAGCTGATGGAGCAGCCTGGTTCCCAGTCCCTGAAGTTACGAGGAATCTCCACACGGTCAAGTGACTTTCTGTAGTAGAGTCTGTTTGAAGATGAATAGCAACACCTTATTTGGCACAGGACCAGAAACCATAGTCTTATTCCTGACATCCCTGTAACTCCCAAGATGAATATGGCCCAAATGCTCAATCCAGCTAGGTCACCACTTGCTCAGTGGACATCCAGGTTGGGGGTGGGTTCATAAGTGTAGGTGGAGAAAAGTGTGATGTCACATGGTTCTAAGGTATTTTGGTGCAAATGCCTGACTTGGACTAAACTGGAAGTAGAGGCAATGCCAGTTGCTTCCTAGGCTGCTAACAGGTGGGAGGGAATTGATTTCTGCCCCCATGCACTATTGTAAGCAGTTGCTTGGATAGCTTAGCTACATAGCCAGCCCTGCATGGGATCTTTTTCTTCTGAGAATCCTACACTCTAGATCAGGGGTGTCCAACTCTGGCCCCCCAGATGTTCATGGACTGCAATTCTCATCAGCCCATCAGAATGCTGGCAGGGGCTGATGAGAATCATAGTCCATGAACATCTGGAAGGCCAGAGTTGGACACGCTTGCTGTACACATTACATCCCAGACTCCTACTGCCCAGGACACTCATACATACACCATATATTACATTCTAAATGGGCCCCCAGAGTGCATTTTTTAAAGAATCCACACAATGAGGGCAGATACAGAAAAGGGGGCATATTTCTATAAACCTGGGGTTTTAAGTTTGGCAAACTTTTAAAAAAGAGTTTATTTTAAGAACCCAAACTTGGAAGCTTTTTGGTTTCTGCAGAAGAACTCCCAAAGGACTAGAGAAGAATGTCACCAGAAATGATGACTGGGATCTTTATGATCATGTTTGGCATTATGAGGTTATCTAGTAACTCCATACACAGGCATTTTTTAAAAAGAAGCAATGGAGGGAGGGGTTGTGGATAAAGCAAAAGTGATAGGAGGTTTGGAGGGGAGATTTGGGGAAGGAGGACAGAGCAGTGGGTAGGATAAGCAAGAAGAGAGGAGGTTTGTCCTCGTGGCTCCCCTGTTGTACGTATAAATACTTTTAAGTTCAGGTCTAAGGCAGGCATCCTTTAGGCCATGTACATTTCATATAGGAAATTCATTGTCAGAATAGTCCGATGGGCATCAGCTTAATGCAGTGATGGCGAACCTTTTCAAGGCCGAGTGCCCAAACTACAACCCAAAACCCAGTTATCGCAAAGTGCCAACATGGCAATTTAACTTGAATACTGAGGTTTTAGTTCAGAAAAAACAGTTGGCTCCGAGGCGTGTGTGCTTGGGAGTAAGCTTGGTGGTAGTCGGTGGCTTTGCTTTGAAGCAACCGTGCAACTCTTCCAACGGGTGAATCACAACCCTAGGAGGGTTTACTCAGGAGCAAGCCCCATTGCCAGCAACCGAGCTTACTCCCAGGTTCTTTGCATGAAAATCAGTTGGGTTTAACAGAGCTTAACAGGGTTACCTACACTGCTTCCCCAAAACTGGGTCTTAGGTTTAATGCTAATAATCAAGCCCAGCGGCCCAAGTCAGCCTAGATGTGGGGGGGGGGGGGCACTCTGTGCATGCCCACAGAGAGGGCTCTGAGTGCCACCCTTGGCACCCGTGCCATAGGTTTGCCACCACTGGCTTAATGGCATCCCACAAGGGTATTTGTGGCATATAAATGGAATAAAATAAATAATCTTACAATGGGACAGGCAAGTTCATGGTGGACACTTCCACAAAATGGCTGTTAGCGATTACAATTACCATATATACGCCGACTTTTTCAGCACATTTTTTATGCTGAAAAATCCCCCCTCAGCTTATACTCGTGTTGGTTTATACTCGAGTATATATTGGCAAAGTCTTCTCAAGTTACTTTGGCCATTATTCCAGGTGGGCTTACAGAGCTAGTTTACTGTTTTTCTTTGAAATAAATATTCAAAAATATTTAACCTACTGATGCCTCAATTAATGTAATTTTATTGGTATCTATTTTTATTTTTGAAATTTACCAGTAGCTGCTGCATTTCCCACCCTAGGCTTATACTTGAGTCAATAAGCTTTCCCATTTTTTGTGGTAAAATTAGGTGCCTCGGCTTATATTCGGGTCGGCTTATACTCGAGTATATACGGTAGATCAAACCTTTGCATAAAATTGCTGTTTTGTGCCCTTGAAATCAGATGATGAGGGGAAAGTAGAAAAGCCACTTCCCTATTCATCTTCTAAGCTTCCCAAAGACATCAGGCTATCTGTGCACTGCTGGACTCCATGAACTTTCCATTGATCCATAAGGCAACTTTGAACTGTATTGGGTATTGCTAAAGCATCTAAGGACTCAAAATGCACTGAGATTAGTGATCTATTGAAATATTCCCTTTATTCAAAAGTGATAGAGAGGAGGTGCTAAAGCAAAGTGCCTTTCCTGCCGCTTTGTGTTGTATGTTGTGAAGCTCCACATGGCCACAGGCGCACACATCATGCACCAGCGTAGTGTGGTGGTTTAGAGTGGTGAATTCTAATGTGGAGAACCAGGTTTGATTCCCACTCCTCCACATGAGCGGCAGACTCTCATCTGGTGAACTGGATTTGTTTCCCCTCTCGTTCACATGAAGGCTGCTGGGTGACCTTGGGCTGGACACAGTTTTTCTCAGAACTCTCTCAGCCCCACCTGCCTCACAAGGTGTCTGTTGTGGCAAGAGGAAGGGAAAGGAGTTTGTAAGCTGCTTTGAGACTTCTTCCAGCTGAGAAAAGCAGGGTATAAATCCAAACTCCTCTTTTCCAATAGGATCTCCCTCTCTGCCTCCTTGCAAGCCATTGGGAAGCAAACTGGAGAGCCCAATAGCATGACATTTCCGGACGTTTCATCTTTCCTCACCTGAAGTTGGGGTTGATATTTACACGGTGAGTTTTCTCTATTGTGCGCAGGTCAGAGCCATGGCAGACTGCCTCGTTGCAGTTGATGCAGTAGAGACGCATGAGGTCTGGATCGTGTTGCTGGCGTCGCTCCTCACATTGAAGTTCTCGCATCTTGCGCATCACCACAGCCTCATGCTGAAGCTTTGCAATCTGTTGGAAGGAAGAAGTTGTGGTGGAAAGTGCTGTCAAGTTACAACTGACTTATGGTCACCTTGTACCGTTTTCAAGGCACACGACAAGAGGTAGTTTGTCATTGCCTGTCTCCATGTAGCAACCTTGGTTTCTTCTGGTGGTCTCCCATTCACACCCTAACCAGAGCTGACTGTAGTTTGCTTCTGGGATCTGACAAGATTAGGCTAGCCTGAGCAATCGAAATCTCCTTCCGCACATGCAGAATAATGCACTTTCAAACTGCTTTCAGTCCTCTTTGAAGCTGTGCGGAATAGCAAAATCCACTTGCAAACAGTAGTGAAAGTGGTTTGAAAACGCATTATTTTGCGTGTGCGGAAGGGGCCTAAGACAGGGCAAGTATGGGGTGGGGGTGGGACGAGTGTATTTTGCATTTCCAGGAAACATGGATTGTTTTTAAAGCATCCATGCTTTTCTCTGCTCAACATTACTAGATCAACACCTCCCACTTCTCCTTCTTCTATCCCACCCACAGGAAAAAGCAGTTTCATGTGAAGTCATCTATTAAATTGCAGCTTCCATTCTCTGACAACTGTTTTCAGTGTTGATAAGCAGCACTACCCAGGAAATACGTTTTAACTCTTACTTCAATTGCTATCAGCCTCTGGAGCAAGTCACTCTCAGCCACCGTTCTCCAACTATGAAGTAGGAATAATAGCAGCTCACCTGCAGGATCCTTCACAGTCACAGAATCATAGAATGATAGAGTTGGAAGAGACCCCCAGGGCCATCAAGTCCAACCCTCTGCAACGTAGGAACACACAGTCAAAGCACTCCTGACAGATGGTCATCCAGCCTCTGTTTGAAAACTTCCAAAGGAGACTCTACCATACTCCACAATAGTGCATTCCATTCTCGAACAGCCCTTATTGTCAGGAAGTTTTTTTTCCTGATGTTTAGGTGGAATCTCTTTTCCTTCACCTTGAACCCATTACCCCTGGTCCTAGTCTCAGAGTCTGCAAGACAGAGCTACACCAGGCCTACAGTTGGGGACAGTGATTGGTATCTATTTATTTTTAGCTGCCCTCCCCTCCCCCTTCCTTTCATGCTTTCTGATGTTTAAAATCAATGAAACATGCATAAATTAAAGTGGACCATCCCATCCTTCAATGGATTTTATTTTTTTAAAGGTGCCATGATGGAATACTATATGTTATTTTATATGAATATTTCATTTTGTTGTATCTCTATGAGGAATTCTGTTGTAAACTGCTCTGAGCCTGTGCAAACAGGGCAGAGTAGTCTAATAACTGAATAAATAAAGCATTATAGACTTAAAGGTGCAACTTCAGGATAAAAGTAGGAAGGTCGCTTACATGTTGTCTCATTTGGTTTTTTTAAAAATCCTGTATGCAGAAAGTTAATATTTCATGGACAGATTTCCTAGCTTACCCCCCTAATTTGCTCCATTCCTGAATGCAGAGAAAGTTCAAAACTGTGACTCTTCCTACGTTCTGTAAAATGACACAACCCAACCATGTGGAGTTCATAGCAGTTGTGTTTTTCCCTATGTTGTTTGTGACCTTTCCAGCGGTAAGCAATATTAGCTCCCTAAGGACCTCTGCCACTCTTCTGTGTATCTTCTATCACCTCCTGAAGTGTTCTTTTTCCAGGAGATCCTCTTACCGTCTGACTGTATTCCCACAAGGGCATCTTCTGCACCCTCTCAATAGCTCTCTCCATCAAGACTTCCAGGTTCTCATTGAGCTGTTCACGGGCTACTTCCTTGCTGTTGGCCTTGGCCAAGACGGAGCAGATGCTGTTGGAGGCACGGGCACGGCCTCTAGCCTAAACAGGTGCAAACAGGATCATCTGAGTCTATCCCTAGACATTCCAGCCCATCTTCACCCTCACCAGTCCTAGTAACCTTCCACCTTGCCCTTGGGAACTCAAAAGTCCAATGGCATTTCCTCCAAAGATCTATTAATCACTACCTGTCTTTTTATGACAGCAGGTAAAGTGAAATCCAACAAAGTCAGGTCCTTCAGAGAACAGAGCTGACTGACCTGCATCATGGCAATCTCGTTGGTCATCAGTCCGTAACGGACAACGATGTTACATTCAGGAATGTCCAGTCCCTCTTCGGCTACACTGGTGGAGAACAGCAGATTGAGCTGCCCCTTGCGGAACTTATGGAGGACATCTTGCTGCTCATGCTGGAAGAAACACCCGTGGTGAGGTCTAGGTATAAAAGCTTGTTGAGATCTTGGGGTGAAAGCATTTCTCCCTCTCTTATCCCCAAACACAAGGCTTGTGATTGAAAGGTCTTTAGGGTGGGCCATTCCTCATGGAATTCTCTCCCCAGAAAGGTCTACAATTCTATTGGGACTTTCAGAAGACAAAATCAGTTTTACCAAGCATTGAGAGTCTTCAGGTTGACTTCCGTATGGATTTGCATTACCAATTTTTTGGGGGGAACTGGGTTCTTTTTATGTGATTGTATTACTTTAAGGTTTACTGTTCCAAGTTTTTAAAATTTTATATGGAGATCCATCTTGAGGATTCCCCCCGACCCCAGTGGAAGAAAAGGAAGGGTAGAAACATTAAAATAAATGAATAGTGAACAGACCTTTACCCTATAATCTCCTGTGATGTCCAAGATCAACTGAGAGTATCTTGAAATTCATGTAGGGTTTAGGCAAAGACATGGAAAACAGGTAAAGACTTAGGCTGTTTCTGCACAGCCAGAGCAGCGGGGCTGCATCAGCATGGTTCATGCCAGAGCAGGCTCCGCATGGCCGCACATCATCCCAAATGGCTCCTTACCTCCTCCTGGCTTCCATTGCTCTGTGGGTGCCAGGGGACAAGCCCCCATGGCCAGAGCAATGACTGCGGGGATGGAGGCCAGGAGGCGTGTCCCCTGGCCTCCACAGAGCGATGGAAGTCAGAAGGAGGTATGGAGGCGTTTGGGACTGCCACCGCTGGGAAAACACCGCCTTCCACCCGCTGTTCGCACAGCAGCGGGTGGAAGATGCCGTTTTTGAAAAACCTCGCTCCCCAAGTGAGGTTCAAAAGCGGCGTTTTCGTGCTGCTTGGGCAGCACAAGCACAATGCTGCTGTGATGCAGTAGTACCTGCTGTGCGAACAGCACCCTAGGGATGGTGTTTTAACAGTTTAACTGTTATTGAGCTGTGCAAAAACAGCCAAACATTTCTAGAGCACTAGGGAGAAAGCTAGGTGGAGTATGTATACTGAATCTATTCTGCAGTCACTGCACTGTTTACCAAGTAGTTTCCAGGTACGATTCGAGGTACTAACCCTTACCTGGGTCATGTGTTTGGTCTGGTTGCTGTACCCAGCCCCAGTCAGGACACCAGCCTTGATCGCCTTTTGTTGCAGATCAACATTATCCTTTACCCACTGGTATAGGGCATGAGCACCCTGGCGTGTCCGGACAAACACAATGCCCCGTGAGTCGCTGTCCGCTTGGAACCGGTCCTGGAGGACTTGTTGCAATTTACCAAGTTTAGGATTCTCATAGCGTGCATCTTCAGCTACGGCCAAGAGGTGTTCCTTGTTCCCTGAAAGACAAGATACAGTGGGGAACTGTGGTGGGAGGAGATGCCACTGCCCCTTTCTCATGTCAGTTCCCATCCCCAGTGCCTGGGGGGTCTTTGGAGCAAGTGCAATTATGTTGAGAGCAGCTGACTTTCCATGTATTCACACACAACTGTAAAAATAACAAGAGCAGTGAATTTGCTCATCACAAATTGAAATGCTTTCTGAGCTGTTTTGTGCGTGTGTTTTCATCACTTGACAACTATCACATCAAGCGGTCATAGGCATGTGTAAACAGGCCATCATCGACACAACACCACCGACAAGACTTCGCATCAGCTCTGACAGATCAGCCTAGTTAACTTCGTTATTTCATTGCTCTTAATCAAGTACACAGAAATCAAGTCATACGGAGTGGCAACTCATTTGTTTCTAGGCACAATTCAACATGCTGGTTCTTATCACCAAGGCCGTAAGAGACTTTACATCAAAATGTTTGAAGGACCATCTTCTCCTGTACTGCCTAGCCCACCAATGATCTGCCCCGCAAGACCTGCCTTCTGTGCCTCCCACTTTCATAGGTGAGACAGGTGGTGTCTAGAGACAGGACATTTTTGTGATGGCACCTTTCCTTTCGAATGTGGTCTTTTCAATGCCATCAAAACATTTCTCTTTTACCCAGGCTTTTAATAAGGCATTTTATTTTTCCAGCTGTTTTATGGGTCTGAGGTTCATTTTATGGATAGTTTTATATCCCTGGCCTTAGCTTCTTTATTTTTATCCTGATAATTTATTCTTATTTTAACAGCAAGCTGCCTTAAGCAGGAATCTGGAGAGCACGCATAGGAATCTGGAGAGCAGGCATAAATAAATCAATATTTAAGCCACTAAGTGGAGTACACCAGGTAGCATGAGAGCATTTCCTCAAAGTATTCCATTCATGTGCCAACCATTGTTGGAGACCTCTTCTCCCTTGCCAACATTCCCACCTTTGATCGCAACCAAAAGATCAAAAAGTCCTGTTGCCATTCTTAATATAGTCCAGCTTACGGTCAAAGATATCAACCAGGTAGCGCTCAGTTGGATCCTGTAGCTCCTTCATAGCTCTCTCCAGCTGGTAAAACTCCTCCAGAGTTCGGAAGGCATCAATCACACGCACAGTGTCATTGATCAGCAAGGCATCATTGTATTTACGCAGGTGCAAGGCACATACTCGGGTCTTTCGGCAGAATCCTTCCGCTCCTGCCAACAGAGCAGAAACAAGAGGTCATCCCTGCTATCAATCAGATTAGCTTTTCCATTGATCCTTAATGATCCTCTCTTATAAATGGACAGTTATTTTCCTGAGGTAAAGTATGCATACATAAGCAAAAGTTCCTTATGCATGGTTCTGAAGATCACTTGGAGATATGACCTTGTGCAGAAAAAATGGTTTTCAGGTAAAAACAAACACCTCTTGGACTGATTTTCACATGTTTACTAAAGGTCAGCAACTGGTTTCCTCAAAGAGCACAATGAGGAGGGGACCTTATATCTACCCAATTAGGGGGAAAGCTGTTCATTTATTTTTAAAACACATAACCCACTTCTAGCACATGCAAAACTAAAGATAACCCCCTGGCATCAATGTTCTGCAAAGCTTTCATTTTAATATTACCTTCTTTCTGAAGCTCCACAATGCGTTGCTCATATATCTGAGAGCCAAAATATGTAGTTAAGTCAGGCACATTCAGGTAAGTATGGATCTCTGACATGATCTCCTTGATCTTTGCACCAAAGGGATCCTGGGGAGGAGAAATCAGGGCAAGTCCTTTTCTACAACATCACATGGGCACATGGTATGTTGCTTAAGAGTTCCCATGTCACCTTCCCATCATGATGTCTCTATTCCTTTAATCTCCTAACCTAATGATACTTAAAATGGTGTCTGTAGTACCAGGTCACCCCCTAGTGTAGTTCCTAGTGCCCATTGCTTCACCCCCTAAGCAACGAGGCGTTCTTTCACTTTTCCAGAATACGCAAGGCTTCAGAAGAGCCGAGGAAGCATCTACTTTGTGTCTGAAGGGAACACCTGCTTGGAATCAGCTGCCTCCATTGTGAGAGGATGCTTGGCTTGGAACCACCTAATAGTGTGCTGAACCTCCCAGGACGTTGTGATTAGACAGTCTTCAGGGCAACCATTTTGTGACAGGTCCCAACCCGCATCTGCCATTTTGTTGTGGCTCCTACTACACCTCTTCCAGATTCCAAATATGGCTACAGACTCAACAAGGACAGAGTCCTCTCTTATAGCGCACTCACCATGCAGTTTTAGGAAGCACTTACCAGGGGCCGTTCTTCAGTCAGATCATACTGCTTCTTGGGTTGCTGGACACGATCGTTAAGGTAGAACTTATATTTATCAGAGGACATGATTTTTTCAGTGTCCAGGTTGGCACAAATCTGGAAAGGGTAGTGCCAAATACATGAGCATTTGAGACACAGACCGTGGCTAAAATAAGACTTGGCATCCTCATATCACTAAAAGGAATTCCCTAAGAAGGGGAAGTGGTGAAAAGAGGAGGTGTCTGCAACATCTGCACCAAATATCTTCTACTGGCCTCACCTGTAGGATATGCTCTTGGGCTTCCTTCAACGAGTTGGCACCTCCAGTGCCCAACGAGGCTGTGAGCCCAACGATTTGCGGCAGGTTCCGCTGGCCTTTCAGCTTGCGCTCCAGGTAGTTCTGCATGATCTTGTTGTAGGTGCTGTCCTTGTGGGTATGATGGCACTCGTCAATCACCAGCAAGGAGAAATCTGCAAGGTGATGACGAAAGGTAGAAACCCAGACACACAACTGGGGAACTTGTCCATGCTCCATATGCCCCACTAAACATTCCCTTCTCACTGCACAGTATGTAACAGACCTCCCTCTGTGGAATCCATATAATAGCAGCCCCAACTGATTTTTAATTTCTTCTCTGGACAGAGCAAGGGTCTGATGAGGAGGGGCAGAGGCCTGGAAGGTGTGTGATAAGCACTGAACTAGGGAATGAGTGCAAAACACTGCACTGACATTTCTGACTCTCGGAAGAATAATCCTTCCCTCTTTGGGCTCTGCCTGAGAAGCCTCACTGCCTCTTCACTTCAAAGTTCCCTTCCCATCAAAGAAAATCACAATCCCTGTGTGTGTCTGGGTTTTGACTACATCTAGGGAACAGCAGTCTATACCAGAGCAGCCATTTGTCTGTCTGACGCGTTTCCTCAGTAAGATTAGCACCCTCAGAGTTCAGAGAGGCCCTCTCAGCCTCTGCCTCCAAAGCTAATCATTCCCACCATTTTTTTCAGCACCCCACTTTCTCCTCCAGCCAATTAGAAGTTAGCTCTTGCTACTTAACTCTTTCCAGTCATGTTGGCTCTTGTTGGTTACACACTTACCTTAGAGACGTGTAATCCATCACAGATGTCATATTAAAGAGGGAGCAAGCTTGTTTTCTGTTGCTCCAAAGACTAGACCTGAGTTTTTTTTAGAATGAAGGTGGGCAAGTTCTGTTGTAGAATGCTACATTCTTTGCATTCTTTGTGATACGTTTTGTAGGGCAAGGGATGGCCAGGTGAATTTTGGTCAGCAGCAGACACTTTTCAAAGGCTGAGGGCCAGGTTTTTCAAAGTTTTTCAAATACCTTCTAAGGAAGATGAGTCTTTGTGGAAGAAGCATGTATTGTGCAAGTCACTATGACACAGGATTCTGCTTACATAGTAATAACAAAGTTGGTGGCTGTGAAAAGCCCAAGTATATAATATTTACTCAATCACAAGACAATATTTACTCAAACACTAAACACAGGAGTGATATCAGGAAAAAAAGAGTAGGACGTTGTCTTAAATTTACAAAAGTATTGCAGTTATGTCCAATACCAAAAATCTTTTTTTTAATGCATAATATTTTTAGGGGAGTTGTTTTACATGCAGAGTTGTCTTCCTTTTGTACAACTGTGGCCCTTTGTGCACTTACTTTTTTGGCACAGCTGTGTGCATTGCAATAGGATCTCCCTGTGCTTCATCGTTTACAGGTGAGGAGCTGCCCCGATGCTTCCCCCATGCCCAGCTGCTATTTTCCCTGCTTCTTGAGGAGAATGCTTCTGGGTTTGGGTGGCTATTTGCTGCCTGTTACTTATTTAAAAAAATAGCC
This sequence comes from Sphaerodactylus townsendi, assembly GCF_021028975.2. Taxonomy (NCBI): domain Eukaryota; kingdom Metazoa; phylum Chordata; class Lepidosauria; order Squamata; family Sphaerodactylidae; genus Sphaerodactylus; species Sphaerodactylus townsendi. Next base: position 27,168,395 of record NC_059430.1, read on the forward strand.
ATCCCTTTGATTGATCGCTCCTGGGTCCTGAAAGTGCCCTGAACCTAAAAAGGTAAGGGTATTATACAAAAAATTATAAAAGCATTAAAAAGGGGGCCCTATTGATACTCCAGATATGTCAGTGAAACTGCTCCTGGGTGGGCAGAGAAGGCAAGGAGGAGCAGAAAGGCTGAAGGAAACAAAACGCATACCTCTCTGCTCCACTTTCCATGCAGAGGCGGGGGGGGGGGGGGAAATCATGCTTTGCCCACTCTTGTGGAGCTTCTCTGACCTGTGGCATGGTGATTTCTGAAGAGGGGGAAACACGTGCAACAGAGAATCTGAGCCAAAGATAATGTACACTTTATTGAGGAGGTCAAAAGTGTGCAAAAGGCCTGTGATATATTAGTGGCTGAATACGTTGTGGATGATAATGCAAGAGCTAGGATGACCCAGGCAACATTCTCCTGAATTCACAAAGGACTATTGAGGCAAATGTTCTGCCATCACAAATCTCTCCCAATGGGGTGAGTTAAACATCTTCACACAAGCACATACACACACACACACACACACACACCAACTACACACTCACCTGTCAGCTCCACATGCATTTCCTCCTCTTGGCTCTGGAAGGCATTTTGTAGGATTTGGGCTGTGCAGATGATCAAATCATTCATCTCCACTACTTCTGAGAAGCACAGTCTTTGGCTGCTCTCTCCACTGATAGCAGTAACCTGGAAAAGGTTCTTTAGGGAGCTGAACTCATTCTTCAGGTGTTGATCCACAAGAGGAACCTAGCAGGGCAAGGAATAATGCAGAAGTAGTAACACCAAAGGCTTGTCTCTTGGAATGGGATTCTTGTCAACCCACATTTCTTTGTCCTTACCGTGTTGACTAACACAATGACTTTGCTCTTTTCTTGGTTCTCCAAGTGCCTCTTACAGATGTATGCAGCTGCCCTGGTCTTCCCAGCCCCTGTTGGCAGCCAAATAATTATATTCTTGCCCTCTAGGGCAGGCTCAATGACTTCCCACTGATAATCTCTCAGCTCCATCTGGGCAGTGTTTGGAGGGCCCACTGATCAACAGGAAAGCCTGAAAGGCAAGCAAGAGACAAGTCAGCACCACATCTGCAATTGGCCACATTCCAATTACAAGCTTTGCAAACTCTTTGGGAGTTCTTTGGGAGTCACATGGTGTACAGCACAGAAAGCAAACCAACTTTGGGGCAAGGGTGGAGTTAAAGAGAAGGCATCACATTGAGAAACCCTGAAGAACAAAGCAGGGTAGCCAGGACAAAATGAAAGAAAATGGTGGAGAAAGAACAAGGAAATATGGGGCCATTGTGGTTGCATTGGTGATAAGCTGTTGTCAACAGCAGCTGGGATCCAAAATCTAGTTTTGCAGTCCAAAACAGAAGTACACCCTTCTAAGCCCATTAAGTCCTGACCTGGACAGCCATAGGCTAACCTGGTTTCTTCGAATGGTTCCTTCCATTCATGCCCGGTAATCTCAGATTCTTAGAATGAGAGATAAGGAACGAAGTTAAGTAGATCACCCTTGTTCCTCTTTATAACCTGGTGCTTTGCAGGCTGGGTAAATCCTGGGCACACCCACAAAGCATTCAGTGTCTGCCTGGATAGGCTTAGGACCAGTGGTGAGATTCAGCAGGTTCGCACCACTTCGGCAGAAACCGGTTGTTAAAATGGTGCTTGTAAACAACCAGCTGTTAAATTATTTGAATCCCACCACTGGAACGGGTTATTAAATTATTTGAATCCCACCACTGCTTAGGACCCTACAAATCCTGCCCTCCCACCCCCGTACCTGTTTCTCTATACACCCAGCAGCTCTTCCAAGCAAAAGCGCAGCTGCTTCTGTCCTCTCTAACCCAGCCGGGGGAAGACCCCAGGCTCCGGAGAGTTTCCATTCCCTCCTCCCGGAAAATGAAACGTAAATGAAAATGAAACCTAAAAGTGTCTCCGCTATGCATATAGGAGCCCCAACCAAGGGGGATTTCGACGGCCACCAACGAAAGGTTTGCAGACTGCCTGCAGGAGAGCCAGCCCGGGTTTAGCAGCCCGCTGAATGTTGCCAGTGTTTCCTGGAGTCCCGAATGAGAAAGTGCTGATGTAGGTAAAATGTCCAAAACTCTGTCCCCCTCCCTCAGCTTTCTCAGACTCATCAGATCCCAACCGCCTAATTCTGGACCTCTGTATGGTTTCACGCTGGGTACAGATCATTATTTCTATTGCAATATAAAGCCCCCTCTCAGCTGGTAGTTTATTCTAAGGTTGATGGTGGCTTCTCGGATCTGTGATATTCCTGGGGGCGGTGGGGGGGGGCAGGGGTGGAACCTGGGGCCGGTGGGGCTTGGGGCGAGGAAAGAAACTCAGCGGAATATAATATAATAGAGCCTCTCAGCCTCCAAAACTGCCATTCTCTCCAGGGGGCTGATCTCTGGAGTCTGGACATTAGTTCTAATTCCAAGCGACCCCTAGACCCCAAATGTTGGCAAGCCCAGCAGTGACTCTAGCCATCAGTACTGCCACCAGACAAAAACTGCTGCATCAGAAGTCACCGAAGACGTGGACACCATTGCATGGAACCCCAGTCAAGACAATTATTTCCTCTCACACTAGAGGGGTTAAATTAGAATAGCAAGTTTAGGAAGATTCAGTTAATCACCTGGGGCTTCTGCTGTCAGTAGTCTTTTCTCTTTTGATTCCACTGTTGACATTTTTGCACTTTGCCACTGTATGTGTATCTGCAGGCAGATAACACTAAATGCACCTGATGAAGTGGGTTCTAGTCCACTAAGGCGGCGATGCCTATGGGTGCCATGGTACCTGCTACCGGTAGTATGTTTTCTGGGCACCCACTTGCTTCTGCCCAACAGCAAAGAATCCTCTCCCAGCTTTCCCCCACCTCACTGAAATAGAAGGCATTTCAGAAGAGTCCTCCTGTCCCAAGTGAGGGATAGTCCAAGACTAACCTGATCTTATCAGAGCTCAGAAGCTAAGCAGGGTCAACCCTGGCAAGTGATTGTGACATGGAGGCAGGCAATGGCAAAACACCTCCAAACCCTATGAAGTTTCATAAATTAGATGTGTTTTGATGGCAAGAAGAAGAAACAGCAGCAGCAGCAGCAGCTGGGTGGGTAGTTGCCTGATAACAGGACAAAAGGAAGGTGATTCATCCAAGAAAAAAGGAAGAAGCTAAGGTTTTTATTTTTCTGAGGGGGTGGAGAATTTCTGTGGCAGAGGGAGTTCCCAAGAAGATACCCTGTGAGGCTGTGAGAAGGCCATTTTCTATCACAGGTCTTTTGCTTTGCACTGTTTATAAGGCTTCTGCTGTCATGAGGGAAAAATGTTTTTCAGAATCTATAAAAAAGAGAGGCCTTGTCAAGTACCCAGCCCTTCCTGAGTGAATGAGCAGAGAGATCCCAGAGATTGAGGATATTTGCTTCTCCTTTCACCCTGACTTCATTATTATTAAATGTAATTCATTATTGATGCTGTTTTGTTTAAAACTTCCAGCTCTGGAGACTTTGTTTTACCTGCTATTAAATTAAAGACGTTTGTTTAAGGGCAATTCTGGTTTTAAATTGGGCATCCACAACACTGTGGCCAATAGCTGGGCCCTTTTAAAGCTAAAAGGCAGCAACAGGATTTGAGGAAAGGCAAGGTCGTTATCAGGATATATCCTCTGCTGCCCTCTCCCAGCAGCTTCATGTAGAGCTTGCAAAGCACAGGGACCGGAACCTTTTGACACCCCAGAAAAAACTACCAGACAAGGAGTGCCATCACTCACAATTCCTACACAATGGATATGAAGGAACCACTGTAAAGCAGTGCTGCCTTTTCCCAAGTCAGGGGCTGTTGAAGTTATTTTGTCACTTCCCCCCTGCACCAAGGTACATACATTGTAAGGTTACCATCCCTGGGCTTGGAACCTTTAAAAACTATGAGACAGAGCCTAGCAGATGACCTTGGTGTAGATGCTTGACATCACTTCTGGTGGAGTGAATGAAAGTGATGTCACAACTTCAGTGACAATCTTGGACTCCCCCCAATATCTATGGTAAAAACTATAGCAATTTAGGACATTCCTAGAGTGTTGCTGATGTTATGATATCACTTCCACTTGCTGAACTGGAAATTACATCATGCCAATCCCCGAGTTCTTCTCTCTTGCTGTTCCAGGGTAGCAGACAATGTGTGGGAGGTAGCTAGGTAACCTGGTAAGGCTAATGTATTGCTTCCTCCCACACTGCTGCTGGCCCAGTCTGAGCCAAACCACTCAATTTAGTCGTGACCGGTGGCAGCATGGATCCAAGTGGCCGTGCCTTCCGCCATCCATACTGCCAATGGCTGGGAATGAGCTAAACTTCTATAGTACAGTGGTGTTTTAACTGAGCAGCCCAAGCAGTCACTTGCCTAGCCTGGATGGAAACCATCTCTATCACAGTTGATGTTATGTGTGGGGAGTCCTCTGTCAGAAACTCCACGTGTTTTGGTACATTCAGTTCTCAGGTGTGTGTGGACTAGATTAGTTTTAAAGTTTGGTGTTCAAAGGGTACTTATTCAGATTGCCAACCTCCAAGTGGGGCCTGGAGATCTCATCTGATCTTCAGATTAGAGAGGTTAGTTGCCCTGGAGAAAAGGGCTGCTTGGGAGGGTGGACTTTATGGCTTTATTCCCTACTGAGGTCCCCACTCTTCCCAGGCTTTACCCAAATTTCTAGGAGTTTCCCAATCTGAAGTTGTAACCCTAGTTTGACCCTTCCTCTATACCATTTTTCCAGCTTGAAATTGCTCTAGGGAGCTGCCCTGGGATAAATTTAGACAAGTACCCCTCTTCTTGAACCACATATATTCCCAGTGCACATGAGAATTTGAGTGTACAAGCTTCCATTTAATTTTGGCCTTATATGGTCCTGAAGATTACCACCCTACAGGTGATCTGCCTCCTTCCCTCTTTCCCTTTCACCTTCTCCAGCATTGCCTCCAAGTTTCCAGGAATTTCCCAAGTCAGAATTGGCAACCCTGACGACCATTTTGATGTTGTCTTGCTCTGCTCCTGCCCTACTGTGTTAACTGCCTTCATTACTTGTGAAGAACAACAAATATATTCAAATTAAAATCAATATAGAGGAAGTGGTAACCAAAGGAAAGGGAAACATGAGGTGGAAATTATTATCCTGAATTAACTACTGCAGAATAGCCCAAAGAGCAACGGAAAAGTTTCCATTCTTGAGTTTTAATTATGGCAGTGAAATTTCACCAGATCTTAGAAGCTAGGCAAGGTCAGCTTGATTTCCAAGGAAGTCCATGATTCCTTAGCAGAGACAGGCAATGGCAAACCACCTCTGAGTGTCTCTTGCCTTGAAAACCCTACACCATGAGTAAGTGTAACCCCTATGTCCATAATGGGTTGACCCAGAAAGGGGTGGAGACTCAAAGCAGCAGAAGGTTGCAAAAACTGAAGTTGGAGGAAGCAAGGCTACCAGGCTGGGACCTTGATTTAATTCTTTATACGCGCTTTACACCTTGTTTAAGGGCTTGCTATGTATGTAGTTGATGGGAGTTCTTTGGAGGACCTTCATCATCTTGGAACCCATTCACCAAGCCTCTGAAGTCTTCATAAGCCAACCACCAGCAGGAAGAACTGGACTTGGCATTATCAGTAGATTGTAAATAAAAGGACTTGAAATGCAACCTAAAAGGACTGTAAATTGTTAATGTTAAATGTTAATGTTAAAAGTGTTATTTGTTAAGGAAGTAAACCATTTTGTTTTAAATTTAGTTCTTTGCAATTCCTTTCAAGTTCTGCCCCACAGAACCCACATATAGAGGTTACATAAGCTGGCAAAAAAAAAGAAAAGAGAAAAAAAAAGAATGACAGGAGTGATCCCCTAGTGGGTTAGAAGCAGGGTAATCCTAAAAACACATTTCTAGGCATAACCCTTGAATAGACCTGAGTAGGAGTCTGATTAGGCCTGTTTAGGATTATTCTCTAAACTCGCCTGCCTACTTTCCCCCAGAGGATGTCTGCTTCCTATGGCGCTCCTCTATGGTTTTCAGAGTTTGTAACTGATGAAGAGATATGGTGAACTGGAAAGCTTGCATTGACTGGTCCTTATAAAAAGAATCAGGTGGATTCTGGTCATGCCGTTCAGGGGTATGGATGTTCCCCAAGCATCCTCTAGGGGGAGTGGCCGCGCATATCCGTCCTTCAACTCCCTGCACTACAATTCCCGCCGTGCCTTGCGGCGCCGGTTTCCCCGCCGCGGCGCGTGAGGAGGTGGCTGCGCGTGGCCTGCTGGGAGCGGGCCGGTGCCAATGGTCGTCCGCGGCAGGGCGGGGAGGGCGGCCGAGTGAGCGCCCTTCCCTGCCGCCTCGTCCTCGTCCATTCATTGCGGCCGCCGCCATGGAGGCGCTGATCCCGGTCATCAACAAGCTGCAGGACGTCTTCAACACGGTGGGCGCCGACATCATCCAGTTGCCGCAGATCGTGGTGGTCGGGACGCAGGTGAGACCGAAGGGCGTGGCTTTAGCCAGGGTGACCCCCAGGTAGCCGGGGAGAGGCGGTGCCGTTGGTGACCCCCTCTCAGGGGGAAGGGGGTGAAAGGAAAGGGGACTCTCCCCAACCCAGCAGAACCATGTTTCCTGAATCCCAGTTTTGCTACCCAAGGATGATTGCTTGACACCTTCCATCAATTATTACACATTTCTGTTTGCAAGATGCCAGTTTTGCTACCCCAAGATGAGTGCATGACACCAGTTACACATTATTTCGCCCCCTCCTTCAAATTATGGCTGTGCCTTCTGTTTTAATTCTTCTCTGCTCTCTCCTGTTTGAAGAGTGGAAAAGGTTTTTTTTTTTTAAAGGTAACTTTAAAAGGTGCATGCCACAGAATTATCGTGAAAGGGGTTATCCGCAGCTCGCTGTACACCTCTGCAGCCACATCTGGTGAGATTGGCGGGCTGTGCCCTGTGTGGTGCTTTGGCGCCTATGCTCATGCGTTGACGTGCATCTCTGACCCATTTCCAAGACTTCAGTTCTTGGGAGGAGGTGATGAATAGCAAGTCTAGCAGGTAGTGCTAAAAATGTTAATGGAAAGAGCCCCAAGAGCATAAAGAGGAAAAAAGTGACATAGTGGGGACATGTGTGAGAAAATAGGTGGGGCTGCTGACAGCCACCATCCCATCTTCAAAAAGATCCTCCCTGGTCTCTTCTGCCACAGAAGAACTTGCTTTAAAACAAATTGTGTGCCTTGTCCAATCCTGTCCCCCTTCTCTTCCTCTTGGCATTCATGTAAATAGAGGCCGTGGTAGGCAAAGACAGTAGGAATATATGTGGAAGAAGGTGCATTGTGGCCTTAGTGGGGAATAGTAATATATATACCCTGTTTCCCCAAAAATAAGACAGTGTCTTATATTAATTTTTGCTCCCAAAGATGCACTATGTCTTATTTTCAGGGGATGTCTTATTTTTCCGCTCCACAGTTGCATGCTCTGGTCATAAGAACATAAGAACATAAGAACTAACCTGCTGGATCAGACCAGAGTCCATCTAGTCCAGCATTCTGCTACTCTCAGTGGCCCACCAGGTGCCTTTGGGAGCTCACATGCAGGATGTGAAAGCAATGGCCGCCTGCTGCTGCTGCTGCTCCCGAGCACCTGGTCTGCTAAGGCATTTGCAATCTGAGATCAAGGAGGATCAAGATTGGTAGCCATAGATTGACTTCTCCTCCATAAATCTGTCCATAAATCTGGTCGACGGGCATGCTTCCAAAGAAAAACTTTGCTACATCTTACTTTCGGGGGATGCTTTATATTTAGCACTTCAGCAAAACCGCTACTACGTCTTATTTTCAGGGTATGTCTTGTTTTTCGGGAAACGGGTAGTGATATATGGGAAATGGAAGGATAACAGGGGCAATAGGAACTGACTTTGGGGGTGAGGAGATGGATTCATATGCAGTCTCTGGGAGGCTAGTAGTTAATAAGGGTTATTGATAAACATAATCACAATTTTTGGAGCACTTTGTATAGCTTTTCTTTGGTACACCGCAATGATGAATTGAGCAACCAACAAACTGCACAGCTGAGGCTAAAATAATACAATGTCCAGATCCCAGCCTAATTTTATTATGGACGAGGGCATGACAAGCAGGTTTTGTTTTTTGTTTTGCAAAAACAAATCAAGCTGGGGAATGGCAAAAAAACAGGCAACTCTTTAAAGAAGATGTATTGTGAATGGGGAAGGAGGCTCTAGTTAGGGTTGTTGGTCTCTGGGTGCCACATGATTCTTTTTATTTTTATTGGAATAAGCTGTCCTGGCTGCCCATAGAATTTGATAATGGAGACTAAAAACACAGGAGGATGGCTGTCACTGTCAAGCCTCAGTTATGAGCTTCACCAGGGCACTGGGCGGGCTGGTGGATAGAAGGCTTAACATAATGGACCTTGGTAGGCAGCAGGATATTCTCTGGTGCACAGATGTAAAGACAAAGAAAAGAAGGTGGCATAAATCCTGCAATTTCAGAGTCAGTTTTGCTCTGAGTGCGATTAGCCTAAATAATGTGGGTGAACCGTGTCCTTACAACACCCCTGTAGAAGTAGGTTACTGAGCCACCGTTTTTACAAGTTGGAGAAAGAAAGCTGAGCGAGTGGAATTTTGCCGAGTCGGCTTCCTGGGTCAGAGCCTACGTGGAGTAAATGGAGGATTCATGGGCAAGAATGAGAACATCTGAAGCTGCCTGATACTGTGTCAGAGCATTGGTCCGTCTGCCATGAAATGTTTTCTCTGATGGATAGCACCTCTCTGAATGAGGTGTGCAGAGAGCAGGGGCATGGGAAAGGGCCTGTTGAAAGTTTCACTGCTAAATCTAAACCATCGTTGTTCTGTAAACTGGCTAGGTGGGAGGTACTCTGAGGGCCATACAAAAGCCTCCCTGATCTCTGAAGGGGATGGAAAGATCAGTGAATACCGTTATGGGTACCTGTCTTTTACCCTTAATTGGACTTCATGCAGTCACGGGGAAGAGTATCTGTAGGGGAATGGCACAGGTGTCTGTGAAATTACCCTTCCCCGGGTACTGTCGCTCTGGTGCATTTCAGGGGGCTTCATGTCTTCTTTTCAGAGCCACATAAATGGTAAGTGTCATTTGGCATTAGGGATGTAAGTATGAAAACGCTGAGAATTGGGATGGGTGGGCAGTTGGGCCAAGCCTATTGGATAAGAGCTGGAGTAGAGCTACTGTGAAGGATGAGAAAGTTGGGAATCCACAAGAGGAGGTTACCGTCAATGGAGGTATGAGTGTTAACAGTCGAAGGAGAGATGCTTCATTGATAGACTTGTCAAACCTGAGTGGACAACCATGCTAAGGTTAAATTCTGTGCTGAATTCCCATGAATTCTGCTATGTAAATGACTGAACAAATTGACCTGTTTTCCTGTTTTAGTTGTTCTGCATAATTTGTTGAGATTTTGCTCTTCATGGCAAGAACAGTGAAACCTGCTGCTGCTGTTCATCTGGTTTCACCATTTTCTGGCTTCTTAGATTGCAGCAGTTGTAGCTGGAGCTAGAAACTACAATTTAAAAAAGCAATGGAATAAAAGTTGAGATAGTCAGGAAGCTAAAGCCTCAGTCCAGTGCACCATTCTGCCTATTTTTCTGCTTCTACATAACCCTGACTTTTGTGTGTTTTATTATTTAATATATTTTTATTTAAAAATATTTATACCCCTCTTATACCAGCCTAAACAAGAAAAGATAGCATGTATGACAGATAGCAGTTTCTAAGGCCACCTGAAAATATATGACTGAACGAGTGAAATGGTTCGGTCTGCAGTGTAGTGAGGGGGCGGACACACAGAATTTTCAGGGTCAGAAAATGTTTCAGTTTGTCTTTGGAGATGAACAGTCCAATTCAGTTAGTTTCCTACTCATTGGCCCCTTCCTCATCTGCAGAATAATGCACTTTCAATCCACTTTCGCAAGTGGATTTTGCTATCCTGCACAGCTGCAAAGTGGATTGAAAGTGAATGATTCTGCATGTGTGGAAGGGATCATTGTGTTGGCTGTTGGATGGCAACTTCAGCAACTGACTTTGATTAATGCAGTACCATTCATTTTTGCAGCAAATAGCGCAAGAGGAAGACCAGTTGGCCCAATTCATGGGTATTTTGAAAGAGTTCATATACATATTAAAGAAAAACAGATATCAGAGTACAAAATGCTTGCATTTCTGATGCCTCTTACAAATATGCTTACCGTGTATACTTTTTAATGATTGGAGAGGGAAGGAAAAGTTCATGGCCTTGCTTATATGTATTATTGTAATGAAATCCTTATTTCATACTTATTTTAGTGCTCAGGTGCATGGAAACTTTAACTTCTTTAAGATGTGACAGTCAACTCTTTATCAACAGTGGTGAACGAAACTCTAAGAAGAATCTGCTGTTTATAGTGGGTTTTTTTGCATCTTGGGAAGCTGGCTTTTAAAACTCTGAACAAGTTTTTGAGTTAAACTAACTTTATTGAAAGTTTTTCATGCTCTTTATGATGCAAGAAACTTGTAAACGTATTAACAAGAAAATTAGGTCCACAAAAACAGTGACTACAAATCATATGAAGAAAATAGGAACTAACGCTTTATATCTCCCTCTGAAACATGCTAAAAATCCCTTTAGCAGATAAGCATTGCAAAAGACTCAGTCTCTTTTGTATTACTCAGTGTCCAGTGCACAAGAGTCTTAGTAAAAACAACAACCCCCTTTTGACAAACAGTCTACATGATTCTGATTTTAAAAAACCCAGATTAACTTTATTTTTAAATAAATTTGTAGAAAGAAGGAGGCTTATAATCTTGGGATTCTTCTGGCCTCTCTTTACTCTTATCTAAATTGTGATGATAGATCCGGTAAACCATAGGTGTCAAACTCGCGGCCCTCCAGATGTTATGGACTACAGTTCCCATCATCCCCTGCCAGCATCATGCTGGCAGGGGATGATGGGAACTGTAGTCCATAACATCTGGAGGGCCGCGAGTTTGACACCTGTGCAGTAAACTAACGATTCCAGTTAATTTGCTTACTCCCAAAGCTGGAAGTTAGTTATCAAGGCTACTCAAACCTTACCTATCCGCGCTAACAAGGTCATAAAACGTAATAAGAGGAAAGACTTGGGTTCAGCCAGGTATTGCATTCCTCTCTAATATTGCATCTAAGATTTTTTTTAAAAAAGTATGAAATTCATAGGATACTAAGGTGAATATGCCCTATTGATTACATAGCAAAAACATGTAACTCTGTGAATGGAGAAGCAGTATGAATGAAGAAGTAGCATTCATGTCTGATTTGCTGCACAGAGGGTAAATGCAATACTAAGATGCAGCTAAGATGCAGGTCCTGTTGAGTTCAGAGGGACTTGTTTCTGAATAGTCATCTGCTGGAAAATTCAAGCCTTCCTTGAGCTGCTTGTATTTGCTGTTCAAGGGATGGGAGACCCACCACGTTTCCCTGCAGTTCATTCACTCCAGTTACTCAACATCAGGATAGGGGGGTGTAACACAACTTCAGCCTCTCTTAGTCTTGGCTTCTGTCATATTGGGATGCTGACCTTTTACACCGTTCCTCCTTTCCCTACGAACTCTTTGGGAAGGAAAAAATAAAAGGTGTGGATTGTCCCATGTACAAGCACCGACTCATTACGGACCTATGGGGTGACACCATATCACAAATTTTACTAGGCACGCTATGTTTTTGGGGCCATTGCCTTCTCCAGTCATCTAAAGTGTATCTCCAGCAAGTTGGGTACTCATTTTACTGACCTAAGAAGGATGGAAGGCTGAGAACCTTGAGTGACCACCTGAACCTGACTTCTGTCGGGATCAAACTCAGGTCATGAGCAGAGCTCTTGACTGCAGTCCTGCAACTTAACATCCTGAGCCACAGGGCTCCTATAAAGGGATAACAGGTAAGAGTGTAATAAGGGATGAGAGGCAAGAGAGTAATAAGCAGATTTATCGTCTCGTCCATGTTATCCTTCTACAAAATGACTCTTTGTCCTTTGTCTTTAATGACCTTACCTGGTGATTTGTGTACTTCTCAAATGCTGCAAACCTCTTGAGCTCGAAATGTCAGCTGAGGGATCTGAACTGCAGTCCTAGCAAGTAATAGGCTTTGTAAGTGGATAATGTTTCATGAAGAGCACTATGGTTAATACCTGGATGCACCTTTTAAAAACAGAGAGAAAGAAGAAAGTAAAATCTTTATAAATTGTGTTTAAATTTAGTAAACTAAGATTGAAAAGTGAACTTGCCAGAGGGCACTGATTTGGAATTTGAGCAAGAAAACAGAGCACGTTGGACACTTGATGTAATGGGGTCTCCTGGGTTCCAGGGAGGATTATCAGGACATGAATAATTTTTGTTTGGTGTACCTATGAGAATGTAGTTTGGTTTAGAATTAGAGAACTAATTAGAGAATTAGTCCATCACAGACTAATCTGATAAATTCTCTCTCTTTGAGAAATGCAGCTGTAATATGCAGTTTTGTAGGGCAGTCAGAGGGAAAGGGGGCTGCTTGCAGTTCTACACCCTCTCTGTGCTATTGTTAGAATTATAACTGTTATGAGATAAAGGTTGTGAAAATGTATCTTAAACATTAGTTCTTCAGATCAAGTGAAGTCTGTAGTGCTCCATTAATATGTTGAGAAGTCACAGCATGCTTTCATGTGCATGAAACTAGGTCTCCCCTTTTTGAAAAAAAACCCTTGCAAAATACACTAATAGTCAATAACATATTAGTATTGTTCTTATTAGATTGGCTTCAGTGTCTGTGGCTCATCAGGAAAACACATTGATAGTGAAGCCAGGTTTGGCCTCTCTGTCTGAAAAATGATAATATGGAACTGAAGATAATACAGGAAAGCCAAAACAGACATCAGAATATGTCTGAACTTTTCAGTTCATAATGACAGTTTATATAATTATGCGTTTTATCTAGAACTTTTCCTCTCTTTTCAGAAGTTGAAGGCACCTAGTGAAAATGGAGCAGTAGATACAGGACAGAAACAAAAGGAAACAAGCATACCTATATATGATGCACAATTAATTGTGTGGAATTCATTGCTTGTGGCCATCACTGCCTCCACTGGTAATTAATTCCACAGTTTAATTATTGGTTGAGTAAAGGAGCGCCTTTTGTCTACCCTGAATCTATTGCTTGTCAACATCATCGGTTGCCCCTGAGTTTAAGTATTATGAGAGGAAAAAAGTTGTCTCTTATCCACTCTTTCTCCACTCCATGTGTGATTTTGTAAACACCTGTCATGCTCTCCATCCAGTGATACATCTGTTGCTTGCTGGAGGGTAGCAGTAAAGGGAGCCTTTGGCCTCCATATCTTACCTTCGGGCTTATCAAGAGGAACAGGTTAGCTGCTGAAGGAACTAGATTGGACTTTTAGCTTGATCTCCTTTGTTTCTATGACCTTCTTTAATTTGTTTGAACTGCAGGGCTCCTAAAGGTGCACTCTTGTTTTAAAGCCAAGATGAGCAATAGCACAGTGGCCTCAGCTTCTCTGGCATTTTGATGAGGACTTGTCTTTTACTGCTTTGTGGTAGCAGGGTGTTACGACAGAAGAAGAAGAGGTTGGATTTATACCCCCCTTTCTCTCCTATAAGGAGACTCAAGGTTGCTTACACGTTCTTTTCCCTTCCTCTCCCCACAACAGACACCTTGTGAGGTAGGTGGGGCTGAGTGAGCTCTGAGAGAACTGTGACTAGCCCACGGTCACCCAGCAGAAATGTAGGAGTGTGGAAACACATCTAGTTCACCAGATAAGCCTCTGCCTCTGCCTCAGGTGGAGGAGTGGGGAATCAACCCGATTTCTCCAGATTAGAATCCACCTGTTCTTAACCACTATACCACGCTGGCTTTCAATAAAGCTTATTGTTTGCGGCCACTGGCCATTGCAATCTGTCATATGAAGTCAAATCATAAATGTAAGCCTTCTGTAGTCCTGCTTAGAGTATGTTTCTGGCTAGTACTGAAGCACTCAAGATGTCCTTATGCTTTACTTTTTAATCTGTTTTCCATGCAGATGAGAATTAATGTTGGCTTGTTAAAAATTGAGGAAATTCTGTTTGTGGTAGAATGATCTAGTTACAGTACCTTTCCAGTATATACTGTGGAGGCTGAAGTCTGTTGCTGATGTGGTTTTCTCCGTAACTGATTTGTTCAGTATGTCTGATGACACCCACTGCATCCCCATGGCAGGTACCAAGATTCGTGATTGGGTGTGACACTGCATCAGCCAGGTAATCAATTTCCCAGTCCAAAATTTCCCCCTTATTTAAATTGTTTAAAAGGGATTGTGTCAAAGCTTCATATCTGGTCAGTATCCCCTCCCACAATATCAGAATAGCTTTCACCTCAGTCCGGTTTCAAGCCATTCCAACGGCTTTGTTAGCTGGACGTTACTCCCAAGCTCTGTGGGCCTTTGTGGAGCTGCAGCTCTGGAGCATGGGGCTCTTATTCTCATGCATTTCTAGCGTAAATTGGTACATCGTCTTTGTACATTAGGTAACCTTAAAAATTAATGTTTCAATTTTTCCTTGGGTGCCTTTCCTGTCCCACTGTTGTCCTTGCTTTGCCTATCTGACTTTCCTTTGGAAATACGGTCTGTTAAACTTGAGTGACCTAGTTTTTGATTATCTGGGGATGTGGCGTAGTCCTGTTTAGAGTATGTTTCTGGCTAGTGTTGAAGCACTCAAGATGTCCTTATGCTTTACTTTTTAATCTGTTTTCCATGCAGATGAGAATTAATGTTGTTGTTTTTTTAAGTTGAGGAAATTCTGTTTTGTGGTAGAATGATCTAGTACTTTTCCAGTATATACTGTAGCTGCTGAAGTCTGTTGCTGATGTGGCTTTCTCCGTTTTAAAAATGAGATGTAACTGCTTTGGAGGGAAACAGGAGAATATAATGTATCTGCAATTTTATGGACAATCTATATATATGAAAAGCTAACAATGTTTTTGTTGATGACAGTATACTTCAGTAACTGCTGGGCCAATTCCTCTGAAAATTCCCAGCCACTATAGTCAGCCAGACGAGAGTGTTTTTAGATGTTCACATTCCTGAAATTTCACACCTGGCCAAGGTAAACCACCTGCCTTTTTCCTGGCGCTCCCTGGTGAAGGACGTGCAGCTGCCTGTGTGTAACTGTCACCCTTAGAATGTTCGTGCTGCTTAGAATGTTCACTCAGATGGCCAGATAGGAGCAGTGTGAATACAGTACATGGAGGCAGTCACTTTCAGGGAGTGGAAGTGAAGAACACATACATGCACACACATACACTTGCAGGGAGGAGGGGAGAGGGAGGGAGGAGAGGGAGGGGTGGCATGCAAGGGAGAGAGGGAGGGAGGAGGAGAGAGAAAGGGACAGAGGGGGGGAGGCATGCAAGGGAAGAGAGAGTGAGAGAGAGGGGGGGAGAGAGAGTGGCCCGGTGGCATGCAAAGGGAGGGAGGCAGGGGCCCAGCATGTTGATGTGACCCACCCACCCTAGCGGAGAAAAAGGGAAGGGAAGGAGGGGGAGGGGTGGCATGCAAGGGAAGAGAAGTGAGGGAGGGAAGAGAGTGAGGGGCAGCATGCAAGGAGGGCCGGGGAGGGAGGGGCCAGGCACCCTAGATTCCCTGAATACTGCGGTTACAGTTAAGAAAACCAGGCACGCATTACTCAGGAGTAAGCTCGGTACAGCAACCGTGACATACTTTGAATGGCTGCGTCGCGCCCCTCAGAGGGTTTCCTCAGAAGCGACACCCATTGCCATCAACCAAACTTACTCCAGGTAAAGGATCATGACCAGCCAGCCTAGATGTGTGGGAGGTGTGCCTTTCTATCCCGCCTCCCCAAGGAATGCGGGCACACACATCAATGACATTGCACAGTATCAGGCTGCGTGTTTGCATGAGCACGTACTGCTGGCCTCTGCAATTGATTTGCTGCTACTGTTCCTTTTCCATTTCACCACCTAAGCCACAGCAACATGTGGCCGGGCCCCGCTAGTTCTAAAATAATATTAATACTGCTGCTGGCTTAATTTGTAGGCTGCTACATGCTCAATATTTTAAACTGTATTTCTGTTTTTATGTATCTCTTTTACTACTGTACTAACTTTTATACTTTATGTTTTTATTATGTTTTTATGCCTGTAAGGATAAATAAATAAATAAAATTCATAGGCTCTCCAATCATCTGTGGTTTGCATAACCACTGGAGTGAACGAATCTTGAAATAAAACTTCCTTTCAGTGAAAGACATTTCTGTTGAGACTTATTACATTTTTAAAATTTTAAATCTTTGAAGTCCTTCAAAGAAAAATGGTACCTAACGAGACCTAATAATGTGGATGATGTAATGTAGTTAGAGTGTCATTCTCAAATATTGTTGCAAAGGTGCACGGAGTGATCAGTCAGGAATTAAGTACAAGCAAGTTTATTCTAGTCCTATATGGGAGTCACTGTGTTGTTCACTATCTAACACATCAGTGGCATGCTAAAATTGTTTCCCCACCAGGTGGTTTCATCTGGTTTTGCTGCTGATAGAAAGCAGGATTGGGGTTTCTTCCACGCAGCGCTGTGTTTGACCTGTACATCTTCTGGCTTTCCTCCATCTTCCCTGTGATCTTTTCTAAACCTGTTTTATTGTGAGCTTTTTGGAACAATCACAGAAAAGACACGGAGGCTGCAATGGCAACAGGCAAGTCCAGATTTTTCCTAGTCCAGCCCACACTGGTGCCATTTCCCCCTCCCCAGTCCCCTGTGATGACTGTTCCCTCATAATACCAGGCTGTGGTAGGAAAAATTGGATTGGGGGGGGGGGGGCTGCCATTTTGAAGCCCTTTGGCTGTGTTTCTGAATTGGCAGCTGTAGCAGCAATACAGAAACCAGGGGGACTCTTTGAAGTGTGGAAGCCAACTAATTGTGAGTCAAAATGAGATTGCATTATTGCCAGGAAAACAAAGACAGTCTGAAAACTGCACTAGAAAGCATGTGCTGTATTTTTGTAGGTGGCTGGTTTGTTCAGGACAATCCTGATTGATGCTTAATAGGTGACCTCATCTTAAGATCTGTTGGTCTTCCTGAATGTTGTTCTGTTGCTAGGAAAGTAATGTCTGTGTCTGTCTCCATGCAGATAGATAGATCAGATCTAATTGTTGATTTTAATCTTCTAAAGGCTAATTAGAGGGAAGATTTGGAGGCCCAGTGTGGTTTGACTTTTCCTTGGGTGAGGCATCGGCAATCCTTTTGTGTGGGTTCCAAATATATTATGGAAATGGCTTCAGGCTTGCCTTGTGTTTGGCTTTTATCATATTGGTGGGCGGGGAAAAGATGGCGTCAGGTTAGCAACCATATTAGAACCACTCGTGGTGTTAAAATGTCTTTAAATTTTGTACTCCCCAAAGCAGAAACACAGGCAATGTCAAGCCTCATATGTGTGTGGGTGCATACTGTATATTGAGCCATTTTTTCCTGGAGCATGCTTTAAAGAAATCTATATTTAATACTGATTATGTAATCAAAAGATTCGTCTTCCCAGTGTGACACATATCTTCTTGGCAGCTCTCCGTGGCCAGACACAAATTAGTTGCAGACTACCTGTTCTGGATGCAATAAAGTAAAATTAAGCCTAATGGTGGGGGAACTACAAACTCACCTGTTGGCATATATTTCATTGCTGAGGTTTTTTTTGAAGAGGTTCAGTGGAAGAGCATATGTGTTGAGTGCTAAGGTCTCACATTCAGTCCTCATCACCTAAGTCAGGGGTCTGCAACCTGCGGCTCTCCAGATGTTCATGAACTACAATTCCCATCACCCCCTGCCAGCATGGGAATTGTAGTTCATGAACATCTGGAGAGCCGCAGGTTGCAGGCCCCTGACCTAAGTGATGTCTTGTAGGCACTGGGGAAACTCTTCTCTGTCCAGGTCTTCTGAGAAGTGCTGCCAGTCAACGTAGACTGTGCTAAGCTGTGTTAACCAATAGCCTGGTAGGATATAAAAGACAGTTCCATATGACTCCACTATTGTTGTTGTCTGTATAACTGTGAAGGACTGCCAATGGAGGACACACCTCACATATCTGATGAAATGTGAGAAGTGTATGCTACAACAAATCTGTCAGTGCTCGATACCAAGACTCTCTGGCTTCTACAACTCCCTTTCATTAAGGATTTTTTCCTCGTCAGTGGAAGTTGTGAAGGAAGTTGTCATATCCAAGTCAGTAGACAGGAGTTGAGGGGATCAATCTTCACAGTGCAGTCTTATGCAGAATTACAACAGTCCAAGGCTGTTGGTTTCAGTAACTCCGCTTAGGATTGTCCTTTAAGATGCCCCAAGGGCTCTTCGTGTGATTCTGATGACACCCACTGTATCCCCATCAAACTAGCACTGCATTCGCTCTAGAATAAAACCATAACAAAATACACAGCAAGACAGTTGAAGTACCGGTATGTTAACAGCAGTTCAACCTTTATGGAAACAAGTAATCTTTATAACTTTACATTTCCCCCTAGTTGAAAGGTCATCATAGTTTGTTGATTCAGTCATCCTGGATCTCCCTGGAGTTGTCTTGGGAGAATCTGAGCTTCTTTTTCCTATTCCTCCGTGCAGGGTAATGTTTTTCCTGTTCTGGTCTGTGTATGGAGGAAGATCAGCCAAAGGAAGCTGACGCTAATCAGCTGCTCATACTGTAAATTCTTGGCAGCACAAAGGAGTCTGCTAAGGATCCAGTAGAGCACTTCTCGAGATGCCAGAGAGGTCATGTCCTTCTCCTTCCATCAGTCTCCGTTAGGTTACTGGGCACAGGTGTTTCTTCATTTGGAGTATGTGGCATTGAGAAGGCGGAGTCTATTTGGCCTTTTCCTCTTGCCTTCATTCAGCAGAAGACAGGCTCCTGGAATCCCAACTGAAGAATTTTTTACTGCAGTAGTTCATCTGACATCTTAGGAAGGATGGTGTTGGTTTCTCACGAGAAGCTTTGCAAAGAACTGTAATTGGCAACACTGTCTGGTCTTTTCTTAGGTATCTGTGGGTGTTTACTAAAGATTATTTACCCCTCAAAAAGCTTCATGATGATAATATTTGAGGGCTTCTAAAGCAGAAGCAGAAGAGTTTTGGATCTATACCAACCCCCTTTCTCTCCTGTAAGAAGACTCAAAGGGGCTTACAAATTCCTTTCCCTTCCTCTCCTAACAACCGAAACCTTATGGGATGGGTGGGGCTAAGAGAGTTCTGAGAGGAGGAGGAGGAGGAGGAGGAGAGGAGGAGTAGGAGTAGTTTGGATTTATATCCCCCCTTTCTCTCCTGTAGGAGACTCAAAGGGGCTTACAATCTCCTTGCCCTTCCCCCCTCACAACAAACACCCTGTGAGGTGGGTGGGGCTGAGAGAGCTCCAAAAAGCTGTGACTAGCCCAAAGTCACCCAACTGGTATGTGTGGGAATGCACAGGCTAATCTGAATTCCCCAGATAAGCCTCCACAACTCAAGCGGCAGAGCGGGAAATGAAACCCAGTTCCTCCAGATTAGAATGCCCCTGCTCTTAACCACTACGCCACTGCTGCTCTTCAGCAGGCTTTGTGTGGAGGCGTGGGGAATCAACTCAGCACTCCTTTGTGTGAAGGAGTGGGGAATCAACTCAGCAGGCTTTGTGTGGAGGAGTGGAGAATAAAACTTGGTTCTCCCAATTAGAGTCCATTTGCTCTTTACCACTACACCATGCTGGGGATTGGACAAATTCATGGAGGACTGGTCTATCAGTGGCTAATCACTATGGCGACTGCCACTTTCGGAGACAGTGAAACTGACTACCAGGGCCAGGAAACAACATCGGGGAAGGCCTCAGCCTCTGTGCCCTGTTTTTGGACCTTCAGAGGAACTGCTTGGCCACAGGATGCTACACTTGGATCACTGGTTTGAACTAGTAGGGCTCTTCTTACGTTCTTAGGGGGAGATGCGGTCATCTGTTGCTGAAAAACTGAACATGGGTCCAGGGGCCCTTCACAGACAAAATTTATTCTGGCATCAAGTTTTGTGAGTCAAGATCCAATGCATGGAGAAAAATCTGTAGAAAGGTTTCAAGTGATAAAGGGGTAGATTATTTTTCACGTTTTCAGTCCATGGCAGTGGGCAAAATGGAGGCCCGACTGGATGGCCCTTATTTCAGAGGATTAAATTTCCTATTTCGGTATTCCTAATCCCTGCCATTTACATGCCCGCTCTCATGTTATATACAAGGCAGAACAAAGTGGGCTATGTATTGTGGTTACAGTGGGCTGTAGGCATGAAAGTACCTTTGAGTTTTTGTACAATTGCCGTGCGAATGACATTGTGCACGTTAAACATTATTGTTCTCATCGTGTGTACACTTTGTAAAACTGTTGTTGCAGCCCAGTGGGGAAATAAACGCATGCACTCATCTCACTGATAAGAATACAAACATTTTTTTCAATTCTTAAGTAGTAAGGAGTTCATGTGGGCAGCAGATCTGTGATGTACAAATGTTGCTTGACTTGCCATTTTTTTCTTGCTTTAAATGCTGAACTGAGCCAAAACAGCACAACAGATTTTTTTAAAGTGTCTGTCTTATGTCTTTAAGGCCCACTGTGCACGGGCTACTGCAGTGGCTGCACACCAGCATATATAATTCCAGTGTGACCCTGAGACCATTCGCACGCTCCCGTGCAGGCGGCTCCAGAGCAGCCGTGTCCCGTGATGGAGGTGGTTTTGTTTTTCCAAACTTACCAGGCGGTGGAGGGCAGCATGGGTATGTCTCCTCATCCGTGCAGAGCTCCGTAGGGAGAAAAAACAAGTTTGGGAAAAACAGGCACCTAGAAGCAGCGGCTCCAACTTGGTGCCATTTGTATGGTGCTGGCGGGGAAATGCTGTTTCCCAAAAGCCTTGCTCATTGATCGAGGCTGGAAAACTGTATTTCCTCACTGGTTGCGGGGAAAAAGCACTGCGCTGCTTCGTTGCAGAGTGGCAGCTGTGCGAACAGCGTCCCTGAAATGGTGTTTTTACTGTTCCAGGGCCGCTGTTTTTGGCCCGTGCGGGTATGTCCTGACAGTGATAGCCCAGCTAGTCCAATCTCAGAAGCTAAATAGGGTCACCCCTGGTCAGTATTTGGATGGAGATCACCAAAGCAGAGGCAGGCAATGGCAAACAACCTCTGAATGTCTCTTGTCCTGAAATCCCTACGGGGTCATCATAAGTCACCTGCAACTTGATGGCAAAACAAACAAACCAACCAGCAGTGATGTTGGGAGGCAGTTCTCCCCTGAACTTCAGTTGCTGGTGGCCAGCAGAGGCTTTCCTCATGCCCTGCATCTGGGCTTCCAAGAGGCTTCTGAATTCTGGACTTGAGAGGCCAGTGGAGATCCGTCTGCCTGTGATGAGTGAACTTTATGATTTGTTGGTGACTCATTTGTGGCTGTTGAAACAGTGCAAGAGTAAGCATCTTGCCTTTGAATAAGCGTATAAGGCAATCACCTTTGTTTCAATTTTCAGAGCAGTGGGAAAAGTTCTGTGCTGGAAAGCCTGGTGGGAAGAGATCTACTCCCAAGAGGAACGGGAATTGTCACCCGGCGACCTCTCATCCTGCAGCTGGTGCATGTGTCAGCCGAGGACCGTCGGAAAACAGCTGGAGATGAAAATGGTAAGGGAGGACTGGGTGAATAAAGTGAAGTCTCTTTGAATTTAACAGGCTCACTGAATATCAGAATGAAAATATATCAAATTTTGGAACCCTGGATTTTGAAAATTAATTCTTTTGAAGTTGAAACATAATTGACTTAATGTATCTAAGGTGAGAAGATTTTTTAAAAACATTTTCATTAAATTTATTTAGGTAATGGATGTGCTGCTGTGTTTTTGCATAATGTAATTCATCTGGCTTGTTAGCTGTTTTTCTGTTTTCTGTGGGATTTAATCCTTGAGGGAGTAACTGGTCAGGTATCATTCTTGTAAAGTCAAGCCTCGTGAAGAAATGGCTTGTGTTAATTTAACACGTGATGTCTTTCTGGCATTTTCCTCCCTGTACATCCTGGTGACAAGACATACCTGTAAAGCAGATCTTCTGAAGAGCATTTGCCCCTGACCTTCATGGGTAGCATTTAATTCTGTGTTTTTACTGTATTTGGTAGCCTTAAGCACTAAAATATGTTGTATGTACTAGATTGTTGGAGGCTTCTTTTTTTTTAATCATCCAGTGGTGAGACTTGATCCAGTAAATCTTAACAGTCTGAGTATACAGCGAGCTTTACGTGGAGTATCTCAGTTCTTTCAAAGGTCACTGATCACTGCAGCAAATGAGAGGATAAAGTGGAGAGAACAGTGGCAAATCTTCTGTACCAGATCTTGCTTTCCTAGCTTTTACAGTGGATCAGCTGAAACGAAGATTAATGTAATGAGTTCCAAAGGAATAAGGAGACTTATTGGCACTTGCTGAAGTATACTGATGGTAGCCACCCTTGTCCTTTGAGATCTGGAGAACATTCTCTTTTGCTATCTAGAACCCATCTTTTTGACTACAGAGTTGAAGTGCCTGCTCTTAAACCCTGTTACTGCTTTTGATTTAAATATATGTATGTCTATGTTTGTCTATGTTAATGCTGCAGTTGAGTGCTGAAATCCGATAACAATGAATGGAAGGGTTTAGATCTTCGCCATTTGGATTTATTGCTGTATTTGTGTCGACTTGCAAGAGGAACCACTGAACAATGAAGTATCTGAAATGTAAAGTGTGGGATCCCTTTTTAAAACCCGAGGCTGTTTCAGTCTGCTTGTTGCATTTACCTTGGATTATTTGAATAGAGATTTTTCACAGATAATTCAATAGGCCCTGCTATTTTAACAGGGAAAGTTATTAAATATGCTCTGCTGGAACCTCCTTCAATAACAACTGGGATTTGGGGACTTGTCTGTTTTTGACAGTAGAGCTTTCCTTGGATGTGCGAGGTTTCCCCTTCCCCCTCCCACTTTTCAGGAACAATTACAGAGGAAAATATAGTTGAATGAAATTCTTTCTCTGGCTACCTGAATATCAGGAAAGCACCTGTGGTCTGGGCTACTCTGTTTAATATCTTGGTGCAACACCTCTGGTGATTAGCAGGACAAGAAGTAGGATGCAAGATTGAAAGTAAGTTTCCTTTTCTGCAACTGAGGGAGAATTAGAATCTTATTAACGTATTTTTTTACTCTTTGCAAATGGCTTTGATATTAATTTAAGCCTGTTCAGAGTCACTGTGTGTGTGCATATGTGTGTATATAAATAAATAAATATCGTTCACAGTGAAAGTGAAAACATTCATTAAACTCTGTTGGGGTTACCTGTTCAAGTGACATAAAACGTCAGGCGGCTTTTCCAGTGTGGCATCTTGTACTGGAACTCATGTAATTCCATATGTAAACCTCTCTGTGTAGATGTTATGAACATATTTCTAGGTCTGCCAAACATCCTCGGATACGGTTGGTGCCATTGTAAATATTTGCTTTGTGTTCATAGAATCATAGAGTTGGAAGAGACCCTAAGGGTCATCAAGACCAACCCCCTGCAATGCAGGAACACACAATCAAAGCACTCCAGACAGATGGTCATCCATCCTCTCTTTCAAAACCTCCAAAGAAGGAGACTCCACCACACTCCTAGGTAGTTCATTTCACTGTCAAACGGCCCTAACAGTCAGGAAGTTTTTCCTGATGTTTAGGTGGAACCTCTTTTTTTTTCACCTTCAACCCATTACTCCTGGTCCTAGTCTCTGGAGCAGCAAAAAACAAGTTTACTCCGTCACCAATATGATATCCCTTCAAATATCAAAACATGGTTATCATGTCACCTCTTCACCTTCTCTTTACCTCTTCACCTTCTCTTCAGATCACACACTTGCTCTCAGTGGCTATGAGTGCACTTGAAAGCACCTTTAACGGAGAAGAGGTTCTGAGTACACGCTCTGATTGTGAATTCAGCCACACCCAGGAGATGAGTGTGGCCAGTTACAAAATACCCCATGGTGGCAGGATGGCAGTGGCAGGAAAATTGCAAGCACGGCTGGTAGGCTTGCCCTTTCTGCTATATACTGAAATAAGGGAAGGTAGCAGTTAAATCAAGCACTACAAAAATTGTTTCTCCAAACTCTTTCATAGAACCTGAAGGAACCTTATCAGAGTTCTACTTCTTGATTTTTCAGTTGCTTTTTCAGAAGGGCAAAGGCCACAGATTGAGAGGAGGAAAAGCAGGGAAGGACCTGTCTACTCATCAGAGACAGCCATGATCTAATCTGAATAAATAAGGGCTGAGTCTGCCTGTGGAGGATAATGGCTTTA
Organism: Sphaerodactylus townsendi; assembly: GCF_021028975.2. Lineage (NCBI taxonomy): Eukaryota > Metazoa > Chordata > Lepidosauria > Squamata > Sphaerodactylidae > Sphaerodactylus > Sphaerodactylus townsendi. The sequence goes on from NC_059430.1 coordinate 27,192,765, forward strand.
ATTGATCAGTTACTGATGGCAGATGAAAGGAAAAGGGTATTGATTCCATTTCTGCAGTAATAAAAGAATAGTTTTCCCCACTGTCAATTGGTAGTAATCCCCAGCTGAGTGTATCTTGTACTTGAAAAAAGTTCTATGCCAAGATCACTTAGAATCTGCCCTAAGAATTCTGCTCTCATGCATTTTATGCATATTTAATATTTTGCTTAGATCTAGTTTTGAACACGGCCATGAGGAAGGATGAGGAAATGTGTACCACTTGAAAGCTTTCCTGCTTTCTGGGGAAACTACTGGCCATTGATCCTACAGATTTTTTAAAAGTCTTTGTGCTTGTGCATTGGCCCAACTGATGCCCTTATCTAACCAGCAATGAGGCATCTGTACACCATGCCAGGCTGCTGTCATGACTCTTGGACTAGATTCAGACGTTGCTAAAACTCTGGTTGCTCATAACCTCCATTTGCAGGCTGACTACAAACACCCAGTTCATTAAAGTTTCTAAAAGCTAGTTGAATCATAGAATCATGGAGTTGGAAGAGACCACAAGGGCCGTCAAGCCAACCGCCTGCCATGCAGGAACACACAATCAAAGCACTCCTGACATCCAGCCTCTGTTTAAAAACCTCCAAAGAAGGAGACTCCACCACACTCAAGGCAGTGATTTCCACTGTCGAACAGCCCTGACAGTCAGAAAGTTCTTCCTAATGTTTAGGTGGAATATCTTTTCCTGCACCTTGAATCCATTACTCCGTGTCCTAGTCTCTGAGGCAGCAGAAAACAAGTTTGCTCCCTCTTCGACATGGCATCCCTTCAAATATTTAAATATAGCTATTGTGTCCCCCCTTAATGTTCGCTTCTCCAGACTAAACATCCTCAGCTCCCTAACTCTCTCTTCATAGGGCATAGATTTTATGATTTTGGTTGCCCTCCTCTGGACACGTTCCAGCTTGTCAATATCCTTCTTAAATTGTGGTGCCCAGAACTGAACACAGTACTCTAGGTGAGATCTGACCAATGCATAATAGAATGATCCATCCCAGAATTGCATTGGCTTTCTTGGCTGCCATGTCACACTGTTGACTCATGTTCAGTTTGTGGTGACAGCCTGCACTGGCAAGTCCTCAGCTGCGCTCTTGCCTCTGAAAGTAGGAAGGTGGGGAGCGTGAACCCAATCGAGTCCCGTCATGACATGGCAGGAGCTTGCTCATAGTGGGTTGGATTCAAGTGGAAGAGTTCACAGAACAAGTTGGTGGAGTGGATCATTCCCCAATTTTAAGCAGCTCGCTATGGCTGTGCCTCCCCAAACTCCCCTCTGGTGAGCAGAGAGTCTTCCAAGCTAAGTTTTCTGAAGATCCAGGTGCTCTAGCCATGAATCGGGTAAACTTGCCTATCTTCCCCTCCTCCACTGATGCAGACTGTGAGCAGAAGTGCAGGGGAGAGGCAATTTTACCTAGTTTCTTCCCTTGTCGCTGCATCCGGGGATGCACTTTGCTTGCCTTTCCTGATTTCCCAAGGAGGAGTTTTGGCTGCTTCAAGATGGTGAAGGTGGGAACAGATCCACTGCACCAGTTCCTTCTGTGGATTTTTGCACTGGGTCCAACCCATTGCCTGGACCTTGCCTGAGAAAAGGCACGATTTGGAGCCGCTCACTGAACAAACTGCTTCTTCTGATCCAAAGTTTGAACACACAGAGCTGCCTTAAACTAATTCAGACCTTTGGTCCCTCAAAGGGCAGCATTGTGTTCTTAGATAGACCGCAGCTCTTCTAAGTCTCGGGTTAAAGAGTTTGTCCTTTGGCAGTGGCTTTCAAGGACACGGGTAGTATTTATTTGTTTATTTTAAATGCAGTTGTGTTTGGGGGCATTTCGCTCTCTTGAGTTTAGCATGTGTATAAACTCTGAAGAATTTCGTTCTGCTGACTGAGCGGACTGTACTGGTTGTTTTTAAGTACGCAAAGTTTCTTTGCCCTGCGGGCTGTGGATGGATTGGGCAAGCTCTCTATGACTACCCTTGTAAGACGAACAAAGAGGCCTGGTAAAGATAAGACAGTATCTGGCTGTTGATGGAAACACCGCCTAAGGGTGCGGCTGCACATCCCCTTTTTCTCTCATTTTCTTCGACTGCCTGCTGCTCGGTCAGGTTTTTTTGCTATCCTGGGGGTTTTCTGAGGGCCCGTTTTGTCTCCTGACAGTACACAGCTGCGGCCGTTCAAGCGAGCAAGGACTTGCCCTGCCTGCTATGGGCTGCTGGCCCTTGAAAGCCGAATAAAGCTGTTGGCACTGTGCCCGTGTCTTCTGCAGCCGTGGGCTCTCAGGTCGACCTGGGAATGGCAGCAAGGAGCAGGCCTCTATGCTCAGCCACCAGTGTCTTCGGCGGGTGGGATGAGGGAGCAAAGAAGAACAAAATTCAAGCATGAAGTGTATGCCGAGATACTTGTGAACTGTGTTCCCAGTTTCTGACTTCTGAATCATATGTTTGGGTGGTCTCTTCCTTTTGTCCTGGAGAAAGATCTGGAACAAGCCACTGTTTCCCCTTCATCACGTTCACTCTTTATCCTCTGTCCTTTTTGTGAAAGGAAGTGAACAAGACCGGTTTGTTTGTTCACAAGTGGGGGGGAGATTTGGGTGGGGAAGGAGCATAGGAGCCCCCCAGGCCTGCTTTCTGGGAGCATCTTGAGAGATGATAAGAAGTGACTTCTGAAACAGCCCATAAGGCTCAAATAATTAAATGCTGTCAAGTCTGAACTGACTTACTGCAACCCCTTATGCAACCCCTTGTGTGTTGTTGTAGCAGGCTGCTTTTTTAAAAAAATGTGTGTTGCTACAACTAACCTGTGCAGTTCATAGTACTTGGAGGCCTTTTGTTATCAAAGAGACTTGTGCAGGTCACAGGGAAAGCTTTACAGATGTCCCTGTTGGTTTGATTACCCACAAGGAGCCATTTTCCACCTCTGTGATAAGAGCTCTGTGTTACTCATCTGCTTTTACTGTCTAAGAGCAAATATTTTACGGCAAATTATTGACTTCGTTAATTTTGAAATAAGCCTGCCATTTAAGAATCTCTTTTTGAAGTTTTGCCTCTTGTCAGAAGGCTGTATGCTCTGTTTCACATAAAGTTGGTAGTAGATTGTATATTCCTCCACCCCAGAACAAAGCATGCCGGACCTTCTTTGTTGTAGAATGCTCTGGGTCCTAGTGCTTACCTAACCCTGCTCCTCCCTCATCCATTTGAAAGAGAAAATGCATAAATGCATAATGCATTAAAAATACATAAATGCTCTTGTATCATAGTCCCGTGTTCAATGATGAACAAAATAACGGTTTTGACAAAGGCAGTACGTAAAAACGAATGATAGTTCTTGTATTCATTTGGGACTATATGATAATGTGGATGCATAAATTTTCTCAACCGCTGCACTTCAACTGACTGAGCTAACATCTTTGTGAGGAATAGAGTGTAATGTTCTTCCTGCCTCTTGCTTTTGGAGTTGGAGCAAATGGGCTTTTCTTAATGGAAAAGAATAATGTCAAAGCCAGAGAGAGGCCCAGCTAGTTCAGAACACGAGGTTATTTAAAGTAGTAACTGGAGAAGTTTTTTTTAGTGCGGCTCTTTAATTGAGAATTGAATGTGAGCTAAAGCATAATATGCATTTTTACGGCACTGCTGTTCGCTGTACTTAAGCTGACAAGCAGTACAGCATGGGAGGGCCCTGGTCATTATTTTCATGCCACCTTTAGGTTGAATCATTCTGGTGTGTGTATATGGAAGCAAAGCCAATTTCTGTGAGACAGAAATCTTTGTTTTTCAAAGAAACGACAAGATGAAAAGGAGAACCACGTACAGACAAGGTAGTTCATTTGTATCGGTTGTCCGCCTCCCAAATTCTTTTGACTCAAACACTTGCTTTGGACGAGCTTCTCCGTGTCAGGGCAGTGTACGAAGAGAGAACAGCATGGATTAATATTTACTCATTTATTTAATTTATACCTCACACACTCTCCCCACAGAGAGGACTTGGGGCAGCTTACAACATGCAGCAAATATAACAATACAAAAGCAATAAATAAAACCAATTAAAACTTCAGCTTCATAACAGATTGCTTGGAGAATTAAAACCTGGCTGGCTCCCTGGTTTGTAACGTTAGCCAAAGGCACGGCCTGAAATAAAGCAGCCTTACATGCCCCATGGAACGTTGAAATATACAGCAGGGCACGGACTTCCAGAGAGAGGGGGGAAGCCACTGAAATGCCCTTGGTTGACGAGTGGGCAGTTTGTGGTCCAGGCACCTACAGAAGACTCTGAGAGGATGATGTAAGGAGGGGAGGGGTTGTCCTAGGAGAGATCGTCCCACAGGGCTCACTGCGTACATAAAAGGGTAATTAATGTGGTTTTGAGACTGCATTTCAATCAACAACCATATGATGGAGACTTTTCATGCTGCATTTTGTGTGTGTAGGGTGAATGTGACAGCAGCACCCACCACATGGGTGTTCAAGCTTAGGGTCTGCATATACACACCTAAGGTCTGTTTTCCCACTGTCCATAGCTTCTGGGTCTACAAAGGCTTTTCTGATTTTTCTACACTCTGCATCTGATTCCTTTTTAAACTCTCCATTCTTGGGACAACTTCTGATTTGCTCAGTTCCTTTCTCCAGGTTGAGAGGAAATGTTTTGTCATCTGTTGCCTAACACCTTTCCTTTTGCATTAGAGCACAAGCACTTAAGATCATTAGAAGAAGCTAAATTTATAATAGTGACTGTGTGGAGTGACTTACATGGCTGAGTATGTTGTCTGCACTGCACTTCGAAAGATGGAGTTCTAAGGGGGAAATCTAATATTGGTGCTTTATTGATAATCTGCTTTTCCTCAATTGGCTAGCATGTGTATCTTGATGCATGTTTGTAGATGTGGTAACAACAAAAGAAATACTGAAAATGAGATGGGACAAAAGCAAATCGTGTGTAGATTAATAATGGAGCTTTAATGACCTTTGATGCTGTTTCTTTTTAACTGCAGACCCTGCAACCTGGAAACATTCAAGGCACCTTTCTAAAGGTTTCCCATTCATTTCCTTTCTCCCTGCACAGAATCTGCATGTTCATGGTATTCACACCATTAACATTTCATGCCACTTTTATTCCTGCCTGCTGGCTTCTGCGCACAATTGACACACTGGCTGCTAGGCTGAGTAGCTGTCGTTTGGGTGGCCCTGCCGTCTTACTTTGCAGCTTCCTCCACCTCCTAGCTTTTGTGTCAGATTAGAACGCAGTGGGGAGATTTAGGCCTTCTTTTGTTTAATTCTGCATTATTGTGCTGTAGCTCTTTATCATGGCTTTCTTTGTTCTTTCGTTACTCAATTCTACGTCTGAATCAATGACGGTGCAAGTCATTTGGAAATAACAGAATGAAGAGAACAGTGGATTTCAAAGGGAGCTATCTTGTTTAAATTGTAATTTGAACTGTAGGACTGAAATGACATTGCAGTATGATGGACCCTGTCCTCACTGGGGTTGAAGAATGTATGTAGTTGAAGCAAGGAATATTAGGAGCCCTGCAGTTAGAAGTGTAGGATTTGGTGGCTCCAAATCTTAACACTTGTAAAATACAGTTACATATTCAGTTCACCTATCTGACAACGGGAGCTTTTAACTCTCAACAATTTATACCCTCAAAGATCTGGTTGGTCTCTAAGGGGCTGTTCTACTGCAGACCAACACAGCTACCTCCTGAAACTATCTTCAGAGTGTTTTGTGTATGAAAGGTGTGTTATTCTCCCCATATTTCAGGTGAGGAAAGGCTTGCCTGAGATTGGCTAGTAAGTTCATGGCAGCTTTCTGGTTTGTGGTTCAGTCTCCTAGCTGTTGTGGTACTCCAGGTGTCTGTGACTTGTGACGGAGGAACAGAGCATTCTGGGAAACAAGCACATGGTGCGTTTGCTTATGTATTATAAAGCCAGTGTGCTACAATGCTCCTGATCTAGCTAAAATTAGCCATGGCTTAATCGCTTTTGAAAGCCAGAGTTAATTATGGTAAAAGTGTTAGCATTGGTTTTAGTGAGGCTTCATCGTGACTAAATTGGGCTGGATTGGTGTCAGCCTATGTACATTGCAGACAAAATGTAGCCAGTGATCAAAAATCAGGATTAAAATTCATAAGCATAATAAAACAATGTGAGCCACAGTTTCAGAAGTCAGGGATTAATGCTATAAGCAGATGTGAACAGCAAAGCACTATTTAAGTTCTGAAAGTGACTGCCAGGCTCATCCGACTAAAGTTACACAAACCCTTGTTTTTAGTTTTTCAACGTGCAGATTGAGCAAGGGGTGAGGCGGGGTGGAATGAAAGCTCGGTCAGAAAATTGTATTTGAAGGTGAGACTTTATTTTCCTTACCTTTCATCTCTCTTTCCAGGGGTTGATGCTGAAGAATGGGGAAAATTTCTTCACACCAAAAACAAGGTAAGTTTTCATCATAAAACTGAAGGGGTATGAGATTCCAAATGTTGCTTGGGAGGCATAATTCCAAAGGTCTGGGGACTGGCATTCCTGGGCTGGAATGCTGGTGGAAGCCAATTAATGTCAGTTCCCATTTTTCCACTGCCGTGGAGCTGAGGAGTAGCCGTGGAGCTGAGGAGGGGCCGGCCACTGGCGCTTTTGCCCCCTCCCTATGAGCATAACCCCCCCCCCCCATCTAGATTGGGCTGTATCTCCCATAATTCAGTCAGCCTCCATTACAAGATCCCATTATAAGAGTACAGAAGCAAGAGGTACCATGGATACCAAAAGCCAATCTGCCTGCTAAGCAGCCGTCCTCTGAACCGAAGCGGCTTGCAGAACATCAAGACATCTAGGGAATCTCTGCAGCATGTTGAAATCTGTGTCCTACTGCTGAAATGAGTGCACAAAACTCGTGCTTCTGGACATTGCTTATTTAAAATATGTCTTACTCTGCTTTTCTGACCAACAGAGCAGCTTTAAAAATTACCATATCGATTAATGTAAATAAAATACAGGGCAGAAAAAGAAGCAGAAAACAAAAAAGTACCCAGAAAATCCTGATGTCCATTGGATTGGTCAAACAGTGGCACAAGCTTCGAACCACAAGTTAAGATCGCTTTGGTTTGTGCCTCTGGTCTTGCCCAGGGTTTAAGTACCTGCAACAGGAAAGGGACACACACACTCAACCATCCTACAAACAACTTGCCCACAATTCCCATAATTCTCCTCTGTTCCCCTGCATGTGCATTTTCACAGGTAACAGCTGTTCTCCTGGAGGTGGAGGACATCTTGTATGGGATTTTTCTCTGTCCTTCACAGGGAGGCAGGAAAGAGTTTGTTGTCACTTTCTGCAATAGCCCGACGGCCATCTTCTTGCCAGTATTTTTCCTGTAACATACCGAAACCAGGGTTCTTTTTCCAAATAACTCTCAAAACAGCTGAGATTTTAAAATTTTATTGAAAAGAAAGAAAAAAGAAATAATCTAATCAGCTCCCTCTCAGGTCTAGACAATTCCAAGTATGACAATTCCAAGGCAGATGAATGAATGAATGCCCCTCTTTAGGATCATGTCAGGGATCTTATAGAATTTGCTCATCCAGTCCCTTTGATCAGTATCTAACCAATCAGGTGTGGAAGAGAGTCGAAGAGGGAGATGACCCCCACCTGAGCATTCTTGGCAATTAAGACCTATCTGTCTGGTTTAGGATGTGGCTTTGTAAAAGCCAATTCCGTTAATTAAAGAATAACACTACTTAAATTAAACACAAACAGAGTTTACAACTTTGATGAGGGCCAAAGGGTCTCGTTGTAAACGACCTAGCGGAACCAAATTGTCACCTCATCGAAGACCCAATTTACAAGACAAAAGATCTGTAAGTAAATTTAAAGGAATATATGCACTTTCTTCACAGGTAGTAAGCCTTTTCTCTTTAAATTTCAGCTGTACACTGACTTTGATGAAATTAGGCAAGAAATAGAGAGTGAAACTGAAAGGATTTCAGGAAATAATAAGGTGAGTGTTCATAAGACAAGTATCTGCAATGCTGCCTGCTTCAGACAGGAATAATTACTGGAACTAAGAACCTAAGAAGTAGTTCTTTTGTTGCCAGGTTTGAGTTAAAGCACAACCAGCTGTTCCAGACTCCTCCCAGTCAGATAGGCATGTGATATCAGATAGGAATGATTCTGCTTTTGATGTCCAAGATTGTGTCCTGAGGCTGGAGAGAATCTTCCACAATGGCTTTGTGTCATCTGTGCATGAGTGTTGCTTTGTTCCGTACAGTTTGGTTTTGATGGAAAAATTGACCAGGATTGCCTGCAGTGTTTAGATAAAGTAGCTGAGATGCAGGCGCACGCTCAGCATCCGCTGTGGAATCCTGAACGAGGCATGAACATTTGAATGTTCCACTTTCACGAACAGCTTTATTGGATGAGGTTGTTGAAAAAGGGCAGCGCTGCAAACCACTGGCAAGGCTTTCAGATTTAACAGCACAGTTATAAGGGCTCTGGGTGGTGTAAAAACCACAATAAAACATCATAAAACATCAAAACATAATAAGTTAAAAACAGTTAAGACAACTCAGATGGCAAGCTCTAGCGCCGTGGTGGCGAACCTATGGCACTCCAGATGTTCACAGACTACAATTCCTATCAGTTCATGGACTACAATTTCCATCAGTCCAATTGGCCATGCTGGCTGGGGCTGATGGGAATTGTAGTCCAAGAACATCTGGAGTGCCATAGGTTCGCCACCACTGCTCTAGCTAAACTTCCCCCGGGGGTGGCCCCATCCTACCTTTATATAGGGAATGGCACACAGACCATTCCTTATATAATAGTGAAGTAGCTGTTTGTCTTCTGAAGGTTAACTTCTTTTCTTCTGAAGGGTAACTGAAGGGTAACTTCTTTTCCTCCATGAATTTCCAGGGGATCAGCCCTGAGCCCATCCACCTAAAGATTTTTTCGCCAAACGTCGTCAACTTGACACTGGTAGATTTGCCAGGAATGACAAAGGTAAGAAAGAATGGACATTGTCACGCACTTACAAAAAATATGTGTTTTGATGTGGATCAAATCGTGCACCAAGACAGCCATTTGTGCTAAGTTGTGCTAAGCTCCCAGATGTTCCTTTGCCAAGATTTCATATCACATTTATTTGGTCTATCCCAGTGCTCTTCGCCTTATTTAACTGTTCCATCTTAAGTTGTAGCATCATAAACCTGGCTGGAGAGCCAAGCAGCTTCATGTGATGTCTGTCCCTCTGGTTTCTTTCTTGGCTTCCTGTCCTCCTGAGAAAAACCTGTCAAATTATGCTCCTAAGGAACAGTGGCTGGATGTAGACTGTTCTTAAAAAGGAGTGCTTAAAGCAGAAAGTCTTTGAGTGCCTCCCACTCAGTTTATGACCATTTTCTCTTAGGTACCAGTGGGTGACCAGCCAAAGGATATCGAACTTCAAATCCGGGAATTGATCCTCAGATTCATTAGTAACCCCAATTCAATTATTTTAGCAGTCACTGCTGCCAATACAGACATGGCCACTTCTGAGGCACTTAAAATAGCACGGGAGGTGGATCCAGATGGTAAGTATGGAAAAGAACAACTGATTCCAGCATGTCTGTCTTGTCTGTCTGTTGCAGCAAAAGTTGTTGTGTAAATATTGCAGAAACATGCATTCTAAGGAAATGCAGCTTTTGTATTTGAAGAAGTATATTTTGTTGTTAAAATCAGAAGGTATTGTAGTGGGTATCTAAGTGAAGGCTTTCAAGCCAGAGTTGTGTCCCGATTCTGATCTCCAGCCATGTGCTGTTGTGAGCCAGCGTGATGTAGTGGGAGGAGGAGGAGTTTGGATTTAATCCCCCCTTTCTCTTCTGTAGGAGACTCAAAGGGGTTTACAATCTCCTTGCCCTTCCCCCCTCACAACAAACACCCTGTGGGGTAGGTGGGGCTGAGAGAGCTCCGAGAAGCTGTGACTAGCCCAAGGTCACCCAGCTGGTGTATGTGGGAGTGTACAGGCTAATCTGAGTTCCCCAGATAAGCCTCCACAACTCAAGCGGCAGAGCGGGGAATCAAACCCAGTTCCTCCAGATTAGAATACACCTGCTCTTAACCACTACACCACTGCTGCTCCATGTTTATATCCTCATGCTGGACTACCTTGAGCCAGTCACATATTCTCAGCCTAGCCTTCCTCCAGCGGCGTGCCGCTCAGGGGGAGATATGGAGTCAAATGTCCCTGGGCTGTGGCCATTTAGTCACGTGGGGGACAGAAAATTGTCCCCCCCACCCCTCCTCCTTACCCCCAGAGGGTCCATACACTGACTTCAAGATCTGGTGCAAAAAAATGTTGTTTGGTCGTGGTGGGGGAGGGCGACCACCCATACTGGGGGGGAGGGGGACGGAAAACTCATATTTTGCACCAGACTGCATTTTCCCTAGATTCGCCTCTGCCTACCTCCCTTGGTTGTTGTGAGGATAAAATGGATGAGAGGAGAATGATGTAAGCTGCTTTGGGTTCCCATTGGAGAGAACTGCAGAATAGAATTAAATTAGTTGTGTGTGTTCCTTTGTTTTTCCTTGTCGCTCTAGTGGTGGGTTCTTGCAGCTGCTAATTTCTGGCCTTGCTGTCTAGCTTAGTTCAGAAGGGAAATACTTTGAAACTCAAGTTGCTGGTTCCCCTGACCGCGAGTCTTGCATTTTTGTGCCCTTGTTAGGAGACCTCTGGGACAGTAATGATTTCTGATAGTGATGGTCCCTAAAACTCTTTAGACTGGATCCTTTGAACCCCTTCCTCTAGCGCAGGGAACTTTTTTCTTGGAGAGCATATATTTGTTGGCCGACACAATCTTCCTTGCTTCAGAAGGTGACTCTGTGACCATGAGATGGATTTATTGGATTAAACTCCTTTGTGTTTGAACATGATAATCTGCAGAAAAATATCACAACACCCTCTGAGGGAAGAAACTGGACAAACACTGTATATAACCTACTGCACACCTAAGAATAGAGAATGGCCAGTCCTCCTTTTTTTGCAAGGCCTAATTCAGTGGGCAACTTTTCACCGTTTTCCTTCCTCTTTTTTTTTTTTTACTTTTTGGGTAGCTACGCCATAGGCTTGACAAGTAAATGCATGACCAGCTTAACCTAAAATGACAGTTTTCCTGCCGCTCTGATAGGGCGGCGCACCCTCGCTGTTATCACCAAGCTGGATCTCATGGACGCTGGTACCGATGCTATGGATGTGCTTATGGGGAGAGTGATACCTGTGAAACTTGGCATCATTGGCGTGGTGAACAGGTGAGTAAGGGGGACAGCCAGAGATGGATGTGTTTTAGAACATTCCTTTCACTGCAAGACAGCTCATCATTCATTCCTGTTGTCTGGCAGAGGTGAGTGGAAGCACTGCAGTTGCTACCTAATAGGAACTTTTGGCTTCCAAACACTTGGGCCTATTCCTAGATGACTCTTAACTGGTATTCGTCTGGGGCTGATAGAGTTAGGTGGTGGACCACATCTCAGTGGTGGAGCATCTGCTTTGAATGCAGAAGGTCCCAGGTTCAGTTCCCAGTGTATCCACTTAAAAAGGATCTGACAGATGGGGCACTCGGTATAGTGCAGGGGTCTGCAACCTGCGGCTCTCCAGATGTTCATGAACTACAATTCCCAACAGCCCCTGCCAGCATGGCCAATTGGCCATGCTGACAAGGGCTGATGGGAATTGTAGTTCATGAACATCTGGAGAGTTGCAGGTTGCAGACCCCTGGAGTGGTTAATCTTGACCTGTTTAGACCAGTGATCTGATCCAGTAGAAGGCTGCTGGCACCGTGCGTTCAACAGAACGGCGTGGTCAGATTGCGGCTACCCATGAGGGTGGTGGGGCTAGAACAGGCAGGGGGAGTTAATGTTGGTATTTCTTTCTGGTAGGAGATGCCTTTTCATTACAGCAGAGTGCACACATGCAAAACACAGCGGAGCTTACCCAGGCATTCACGAGTGCCGAAAACAAAAGAAGCTGGGAGTCAACTCATAGTCTCTAACTAATACTTATTAGTGAACTCCATTCTGGATAGAAAAGTGAAGAGAGAGGTTCTCTACTTCAATCCTAACTAGCTGAATGGCGAGGGATGCTGTCTGCATCTCTGCACACACGGTGCAAGATGCAGGAGTTTGCAAGAATGGAGGCATGAAAGAGAAGCAGGAAGGAAGGAAGTTCCCCAAGACTAGCAATCTACACATCAAAGGGATAGTGTCAGAGTGATAGAGAAAAGGTGCCCGGTGTCTTGACCCCCTCTATCTATCTGACTCAGTGATCAGTCCCTCTTTCTCATTGAGGCGGGAAACAGCACATAGACCTTTATTTCCAACAGTTCAAGGGGTTAATAATGGCCAAGGCCTGAAGACAGAATGAAAGCAAAGTAAAATAGAAAGTGCTTAATTGTAATTGCATAATATTTAGATAAGTTTCTGTCTAATTTCAGGAGTCAATTAGATATTAACAATAAGAAGAGTGTGGCTGATTCAATTCGTGATGAATATGCTTTTCTCCAGAAGAAATATCCCTCCTTAGCCAACCGGAATGGAACAAAGTACCTTGCGAGGACTCTTAATAGGTACGAATAGTTGCACTGCTTTGATCCTGAACTTTAAGTTCAGGCTTTTCTCCAGCTGCGTCTGTCATTTTCTCGCCTGCCCCAATTATATGCCATTCTTTGTACCTGTTAGTGATGGATTCATTTTTAGAAAAAAATCAGGGGAAATGGCCATCCCAGTTATACCTTTCTTTTTGGCAAAACACTGGGAGATAATCCCGACACTATTACATTTCCATTTTTACTGAGATTCCAAAGGGTTTTAAGGGGCGGATGAGTGTGGCCACCTCCTGACTGAATGTTGAGTCTAAGTTGGAGCCTGCAATGAAGTCGTCTGTTCATCTATCATAGTAAAATAAAAGCAAAATCTAGTGGCTCCTTAAAGATGCTAATCTTTATTTCACTGTAAGCTTTTCATGGATCACAGCCCTTTGTGTCACAGAGATGGAGAACCATGCTGGGGAATTTTTATGAGGCTGGCTGGGGGCAGGAAGTCAAGACTTGATGTGAATTACACTTTGAGGCATTCAACTGTAGATCTCAGTGTAAGGGGGGAAAAGGAGGAGTTGAAGCAGATAGGGTAGTGTGAATCCTGTCATAAATCAGCAGAATTAGCAGTTACACATATTGAATGATGAGGGAACTCAGAGGTTCGAACAGATGATCAGTCAGTTTAAGCAGAAATTGACCAATATTAGCACAAGATTATAATTGCTTGAGGACAGCAAATAAATGTTTAAAAAAAGAATCACGTGGATGTCTGGAGAAGGCAATAAGTGAGGAAATCTAAGTCTCTAAGTCAGGGTGACATGTAATGTTTAATGTTTTGATGAGTTCTTAATGCATTGCTTTCATGTTCTGTGTCCTTTTTCTTTTGTAGATCTGTGACTTTTGGGTCTTTAATAGCATGTCTAGTGAGATTAAAATGCCCCCTCCACTAGTTGTTGAATGTTGTTGCAACGTGTCACGAAATTCCAAATGTCACAAATTACAGTGTTTTCAGTGAGCAAAAATACAGACTAACTCAACAGTGGAAATTATTAGTAACAAGAGGAAAAGAACCAATGTCTCCAAACATAATTGAACATCAAGCTCCAACAAGCTCTCTGACATTCTAAAATAGGATATGTAAATTGTTCATATTGTCAAGTATGATGTCATACAGCCTTTAAATCCATAGTGCAGTACTTCTGATTTTCATTTGCTTAAGTGACAATAAGTAGCTTGTTCACCCTGGTTACATTGGCTGTCTGAATGAACAATCTGTCCTGAAATTCTGCTTCTAGGCTACTCATGCATCACATCCGGGATTGCTTGCCAGAACTGAAGACCAGAATCAACGTTTTAGCAGCTCAGTACCAATCTCTTCTCAACAGCTATGGGGAGCCTGTTGATGACAAAAGTGCCACGTTACTGCAGCTTATTACCAAATTTGCCACCGAATATTGCAACACCATTGAAGGGACGGCAAAATACATTGAGACTTCAGAACTGTAAGTATGAGTTGTGTTTCGGGGTCCGCTTTTGGGAGGAGGTGAAAGTTTAATTGTACACATGGATTCTGAACGTGTATTTGCTGCCTCTTCAGAGATCAACCCAAGGCAGTTGCCAAGAAACAGAACAGAACGCGCCCCATAATAAAATCATGGAAATTGTGTGAAAGTCACTAAAAGTAGATATTTAAAAACCCAGTCATAAAAAAGTATTAGACTGAAATCTGCTATCTTCTGTAATACGTATAAGGACAAGAAACAGTGTTGTGTAGTGGTTAGAGGGTTGCGCTAACATCTGGGAAAACCCAGAGCTTAATCCCTGCTCTACTATGGAAGTTTGCTGGGTGACTTTGGGCTCGTCACTCTTTGTCAGCCTAACCTACTTCATGGGGCTCCTATGAAGACAAAATGAGGGAGGGGGACAACAATGTCATAAGCCTCTTTTGTCCTCATTGCAGAGTGGTACATATGAAGTAAATAAATATGTCTTTCTCTCTGTGCTCCTGATCATACCTCTCCCCCTTTTCTTTCTCCAGGTGTGGCGGAGCTAGAATTTGTTATATTTTTCACGAGACCTTTGGGCGCACCTTAGAATCTGTTGATCCGCTCGGGGGCCTTAATACCATCGACATCTTGACAGCCATTAGAAATGCTACTGTAGGTATTATCCCCCCTTGGCTTACGATGCTACACCCCTTCTTCGGCCCGTTCTCTGTAGTGGGCTTGCATTACTTGCAGCCCGCACGAGGATATTCTATCTGTGGGTCCTGCTGCAGTGAAATTTACAAACTCCTCTGTTTCCTCTTGGCTCGGCCAGGGTCCGCGTCCTGCCTTGTTCGTGCCTGAAGTTTCGTTCGAACTGCTAGTGAAACGGCAAATCAAACGCCTGGAAGAGCCCAGCTTGCGGTGCGTGGAGCTTGTTCATGAAGAAATGCAGAGGATCATTCAGCATTGTAGCAATTACAGCACACAGGTGAGAGAACTAGCGACTGAAAGAATTGCAGCAGGCTGCAAAAATCTGCCAGAAGACAGGAAGCCCAAGTTGGGATTGTTCGTAAAGAACATTCTCATACTTAACTGCGTCCCCTAATCCTCACAATAAGAACCTCTTCTTCTTTTAGGCCAAATGTGACAACTTCAGAGTTGGCAGCCATCTTATTGGCCAGCCACACCCTTGTGTATTGTTGCTGGGGGTGTGGGTGTCTTCTCACATATAAACATTCACATATATAGGATTGCAAACATTTGTTTTGTCAGGCTGACGTGTGTGTGCACGCACAAGCTTCTTTTCTTCTCTTTTACAGCTTTGCAAAGCAATGAAAGAAATTGATGTTTGAAAAGAAAAGAAAGGGCATCATTTGCTGTAGTTTTTAATCTTCTCAGAATCACACATTTATCTCTGGAACCAGACCCCCAGCAGTACATGTGGAAGTAGGGAGAGTACTCCTGATTTCCCATCATATAGTCGTAGGGATGGGGGCGCCAGTCTAGGTGATGAGGACTCCAGATTGTTGCTATTTCTAACTCGCTTGATAGTGTAGTACACAGCCTGGACCTGTGAGTGAAGACTTGCTTGATGGTGATACTGTTACTTGTGATAGGAAGGAGCCTTCCGGGACCTGTGAAGAGAAGATCCTCCTGTTCCCACTGGGTGGAGTTCCCACCAAGGCACTACCCCCAAACTGTATGGCTGAGCTATTCTGAACCCTGTAAGTGTGAGTACCTGTGGTACTCCAGCTTGCAGTTTAAAGGGGAGCAGTGGACAGGATCCTTCGGAGGTTCCATGACCAATGAAGCCCCCCCTTGCATTTTGATTGTAGTTCCATACAGGCAGGATATGTTCTTGCACCACATTTGTCCAGTGTTGGGAAAGGCACTCAAGTACCAAATGCTTCTCTAAGCGATCTTGACTTTGAGACAGACATTTAAAATCTGTGATAGATAAAAGCATCTGTGATAGATGCTTTTCCACCCAAAGTTCTTCTAATTCTGAGCTCTCTGGGAATGGCAGCGTCACTCAACCAGTGCTCTGTTTAGAAGAGGAAGAAGAGTTTCGATTTATACCCAACCTTTCTGTCCTGTAAGGAGACTCAAGGTCTCTTACAAGCTTCTTTTCTTTCCTCTCCCCACAAGGTAGGTGGGGCTGAGAGAGTCCCGAAGAACTGTGACTAGCCCAAGGAATGTAGGAGAGTGGAAACACATCTGGTATACCAGATAAGTCTCTGCCATTCAGTTGGAGGAGTGGGGAATCAAACCCGGTTCTCCTGACTAGAATCCACTTGTTCTTAACCACTACACCATGGTGGCTCTC
Source organism: Sphaerodactylus townsendi (assembly GCF_021028975.2). Taxonomy (NCBI): domain Eukaryota; kingdom Metazoa; phylum Chordata; class Lepidosauria; order Squamata; family Sphaerodactylidae; genus Sphaerodactylus; species Sphaerodactylus townsendi. Next base: position 27,209,154 of record NC_059430.1, read on the forward strand.
TGTGCTCTTAAGAACTCTATGCTCTTAAAATCTAAATCATGGAACACCCAGGCAGGATAGCTTTCCTTGCCATCTGCCTTGCTTGCCTCTTGGTGCGATGCAAGTCTATTCATTTAGTTTGATCAACTTACTTAGTTTCGTCTTTCAGTTTTAAGTGAAAAAAACCCTGTCTGTCTTTGTCTTGCTTGTGTTTAGGAGTTGCTGAGGTTCCCAAAACTCCACGACGCCATTGTTGAAGTTGTGACCAGTCTCCTGCGCCGGAGGCTACCAATAACAAATGAAATGGTAATTTTATTGGGAGCAGACGCTGCCTGCAGTTGTACATTCCTTGTAACGCAGCGTAAAATTATTTACAGCCCAAAGGCAGTCAGACTACCTTGTAGTCTGTTTGTAAGCATTTGTAAGTCTTTGCTTGATACCCGTCCTTTTCTCCTGAGCCTGCCTTTCCTCAAGGAGCTCAGGGTGGCCCATTCAATTCTTCTCTCTTCTGTGGTATCCTCACACCAGGTCTCTGAGGTATATTAGACAGCATTAAAATTACTGCCCCAACACCGGAATGATTGGTCTGTCTTGTAGGTTCACAATCTGGTAGCGATTGAGCTGGCCTACATCAACACTAAGCACCCCGACTTTGCTGATGCCTGCGGGCTAATGAACAACAACATAGAGGTAAGCAATGGAATCTATCCTAAGTGCCTTTTTAAATTACATAAAATGGACTCTGAATGTCAGTTACGAAAGGATCTGTCATCTTGTGCACAGACACATTGTATTTCATGGACCCTCAGCCTTTTTGAGCCCATGGGCACCACTGGAATCTTAAAACAATGCTGTGGGCGCAGGTGCAAAATGGCTGCTGCAAAATGGCTGCCGCAGGAAAATGCAGCTAGCCACAAAATGGCTGCCCTAGCTTACTTTCAGTCACATAGAGAAGATATTAGCGCTATGGTGGTGGCTGCTTCTGAAGAACATTTAAATAATCTACATAGCCAGATCTAAGCCCTGATGTTGCGAAGAAGGTCAATAGTTGTATGTAAATGGACATCTGTTGTACTGATGATGACAAAGACCCTATAATTGCAATGCTTAGCATCTGGAATGCCTCCAGTGCTGAAGATCTCAACCAGTTTTCAGGTACTTGTCTTCATCAATCAGTGCATTTTATAGAACAGAGCTTTCTTTTGAAAGAATTGCCTACTTCTTGGGCAGTTGAGACACCTTTGGATCTTCCCTGCTGAATTCTCCCATCAGGGAGAAATGGACTTTGCTTGATATCCTAAACGCTCCTCCTTGATTTTTTTTTAATCATGTGTCTTGAGAAGAGGGGTAGGAACTACTTCATGAGCAGTCACACAGGGGTCAGTGCTAATCAGAGACCAGAAACGGTCCTATCTTTTGTTAATTGACTCAGAAAGGTAGCTGAGTTGCTCTAAAATGCTTAAGAATTGGATTTTGACTACAAGCCTCCATACTGTTATGTGTGTGGGAGAGGGGGTGGGGGGATCACAGGTTCTTTGGCTTCTCAGTCAGGGCTGGGGAAAACTAACGTTGTCTCCTTGGATATTCAATGAAATTATCTTGGCCTAGCCGAGGCTGAGCCTGAACAGTTCTATATTGTACCACACCAGGATTGCCTTAGGATACTTAGGCATAGTATTTAAACCTGACTCCTTTTGTTAACCTTTTGTAGAGCATGAAACATAGTGCATAACAGAGGTGTGGTTGAGTCGGAGTAGAACTGGATGAGTGTATTGCAGTTATTTTAGATTCTTCAGGCCTGTCATTCCTTGCAATTTAGATCATTGTCTCCACTGCAGTAAATCTTGTCAGGGAGTGATTCATAATCAAGACCATTGTTGCCTTCTTTTTTGTTTGAAGGAGCAAAGGCGGAACAGGCTGGCCAGAGAGGTGCCGTCTGCCGCATCTCGAGACAAGGTGAGCGATGCGCTGAATGCAGTCTTTTAAGCGAAACTAAAATTGCACCTGGAATTAATCACTTAAAACCAAGAAGGGCTTAGTATGAGCTGCAGTAATTGTCCCTAAAAGGAACACTTTTGTAAACAGAGGAGTTTAAAGAACAGTCTTCTAAAAGCACGTCAGTGGGGATCAAAGCGGATCTGGCTAAAAGCAAAACAGCAAACCAAACCTGATGACCTTTTCTTGCCCTTCTTGCCTTCTTTAGTCTACTAAGCCTCCTGGTGTTTTGGCACCATCCTCCCAGGAGACCTCTGCTGCTGATCCTGCCGAGGTTGATGGCAAGGTCTGTCGCTAATTCTTCTATATGCACGGCATGCTCACTCGTTCTTGTAGCATACCCTCGCCACGCCTGAAGATGTTCTCCTAAGTGTTTTTTTTTTCAGTCTGTCTCAATCAAACGAAAATTCAGCTAATCATTCTACCACAGTGGTTTTCAAGTTGTATTCTGTCTCAATCAAACAACGATTCAGTTAATCATCCTACCACAATGGTTTTCAAGTTGTATTCTGGGAAAACGCCAGGAGGGTGGAGGGTGCTTTGAAGCAAATCAAGTGATCTTGGGGGGCATGAAAAGCTGGAAACTGCTCTCCACCTTCTCCTATACACAGCTAGCTCCCAGAGTGGGTGAATTCTGTGGTGTACTCAGGTTGCATGGAACCTTGGCATGGTTCAGTAGACCTGCAGCCGGCATTTTTTGTTCTGTGTGAACTGCTTGGGCACCCGCAACATATCCCCAAATCCTCTGCTATGTGCAGGAGTTCTGTGTCAGTCGTTCCAGAATTCTACAGGCAAGAGAGTCCATGTGGAAAGGATTGCCTGAAAGAAAGGAAGTTTGAAAACCATTGTCCTAGGGAAAAAGAGGAGAATGAAGGCACCTAAAATGTACTTTTCTGAGTATCCAAATATTTGCTTACATTATACTAACCATCCAAAAAGCTTACTCAAAGCCTTTCTCTCTATTGGTTCAGTTCTCTACATAAACTTGTTAAAATGTCACCTTGCATGTTTGCAGGGATGGGCATCTTGGAAGTTCCATGGGGCATAGAGGTCTCTTCTTGTTGCACTGTTTCAGAATCCTGACAGTCTAGCTTAGTTGTTGTTTTTCTCCTAAAAATATGAGCTGCTAGTCCTTTGAGAAGAAATTACATTAAAACTATTTCAGCTGCTTGAGGATTCTGTGTGTTGGCAAGCAAAAATGTTTAAGAAATTGGCTTTGCTTGCCCACAGACATTGGTTGTCTCAATTCTTTCTTTTAGGGTGATCCCCGTGAGCCGATATTCTGCACGCTGGTGCCCCAAATTACAATGTACTATATTAATGATGAATTAAAGATGAGTATTTATAAAAAATTTATATATTAAGACATTTTTAGCTACCTTGAAAGGTTAGATATATTTTAAACAGATAAATATTATAAAGGATTTGTCAGACTTGAAAACCAGCTTCTTTACTTTGAGCCCCAAAGCTCATAGGATTTCCTGGAGGTATACGTTAAAGCATTTCACCTGACTTGGATCTGCTTTAGCAAGGTTGCTGTACCATGTTTTCTCGGCTCTTGGGCCCAAGTAAAATCAAGCACTGCAGGACTCGGGGTTACATGCATCACAGAATTTTTTGATAAGTGGATTATGTGAATTAACACACAATGTGCTCGTCTGCATTTTGACTTTTTTGTGCACGGATATTCTAAATGTATATATTTTATCTCAAACTTCCTGCACTGAATTTTTTTCTATAGCATTTGTGAACAGTGGAAACAACACAACAAAATGATAAAAGATCTGGAATCCATACCCTACGAGGAGAGACTTAGGGAGCTGGGTATGTTTAGTTTGGTGAAGAGAAGGTTTAAAAGTGACATGATAGCCATGTAGGGTGTTTGAAGGGATGCCATGTTGGTGAGGGAGCAAGCTTGTTTTCTGCTACTCTGGAAACTAGGACCAGGAGTAATGGGTTCAAGGTGAAGGAAAAGACATTCCACCTAAACATCAGGAAAAACTTCCTGACTGTCAAGGGCTGACACTAAGGGAATGCACTACCTCAGTGTCTCCTTTGGAGGTTTCTAAAGAGAGACTGCACGGCCATCTGTCAGGAGTGCTTTGATTGTGTGTTCCTGCATTGCAGGGGGTTGGACTTGATGGCCCTTGGGGTCTCTTCCAAATCTATGATTCTAACACCTCCCCCCCTCGCAAGTGTAGTAGCGGGAAGATCAGGATGGAGCCTGTGAGGAAGGGGAAGGCTGTTACAGGGCAAAAAAGTACCATTTCCCTGAAAACCTAGAGCCTTTGACAGCACTTGCTTGCATTCTCTTCTTATATGATGTTCACCGTCATAAACATTGGAACAAAACTTAGACTCTCAGGATTCTTTGTGCACAACAAATAGTGATCAACAACTCTTCCTTTTTAAAAATTGAATGAAGACCTAATTCATCTGTGATGATTGTCACGCAATATCTAGGAGTGTGTGTGTTTTGTCATGCAGGGTTTTGGAACAAACCATGACCAACCTCATCAAGCCCTGATGGACCGCAAGCTTCTCTGATTTGAGTTTAAATTTTGTATTATCTGTTTTTTATTAGATGCTCCCTTCTGTGGGAGACGGAAATCCAGAATCTGGAACAGGGAACTGGAGAGGAATGCTGAAAACTTCCAAAGCAGAGGAGATATTAGCGGAGGAGAAATCCAAACCGCTGCCCATCCTACCAGCTAGCCCTCTGAAAGGGCATGCGGTGAATTTGCTGGACGTGGTGAGTTATCCGAAGGAGCAGTGCAAATTATGCTGAAGTCAGCTGTAGGAGTTCTGATTTGTCTCCAGTGTTTTGGTTGTAAAACCTCATGTTACAATAACCTGTAAACACTTGTTGATATGTTAGCTGACCAGACTCCAACTGAGTTAGCTGACCAGACTCCAACTGTGTCTCACATGTAGGTGCCTTTTCCACAGTAAACATACATTTATTTAAAATCAGACAAACTGTTGACTCATGAATGTATATACTTTTAAAACTCTTCCCTTACCTAGCCCGTCCCAGTCGCACGGAAACTTTCGGCCCGTGAGCAACGAGACTGTGAGGTGATCGAGCGCCTGATCAAATCCTACTTCCTGATTGTAAGGAAAAATATCCAAGACAGGTGAGCCGCGTTAAACCTTTTAAAAGAAAAATATCATCCCAGTCTAATGTTTTCTCACCGATTGTGATAGAATCATAACTCTGGAAGAGGCCATACAGGCCATCTAGTCCAGCTCCCTGCTCAATGCAGGATCAGCCTAGAGCAGGGGGTCTCCAGATGTTATGGATTCCCATCAGCTCTGCCAATTGCCCATTGCTGGCAGGGGCTGATGGGAATTGTAGTCCATAAACATCTGGAGGGCCATAGGTTGGAGACCCTTGGCCTAGAGCAGGGGTAGGGAACCTGCGGCTCTCCAGATGTTCAGGAACTACAATTCCCATCAGCCCCTACCAGCATGGCCAATTGGCCATGCTGACAGAGGCTGATGGGAATTGTAGTTCCTGAACATCTGGAGAGCCGCAGGTTCCCTACCCCTGGCCTAGAGCATCCCTGACAAGTGCTTGTCCAGCTGCTGCTTGAAGACCAGTGAGGGGGAGCTCACCACCACCCTAGGCTGCCAATTCCACCTCTGAACCACTCTTACTAAATAACCCTAATACTCAGCCAGTATTTTTCCATCCGTACTTTAAACCCATTATTGCGAGTCCTATCTTCTGCCGATGTCCCGCTTGCTTTTTTTATTCTCACATCTGTATTTTACAATACAAAATTTGAATCAGTGAAACTCAGTGGCTTGGGAGGTACCTGTGGCTGTCCCCCAGTGTAGCAGCCACCCCATCGTGTTCCAGGAAAATAGGCAAGGCCATTAAGAAGTGGCTCCCAGCTTGAAACAGCTGCTGCTGAGGAGCTGGAGGTTGGGGAAGCTGCATGCATTCCTGAAGGTCGCATCTCTTGCCAGGGATGGACTTCAAGGGCCCATCCTCTCCAACAACCCCTACCCTTCTCTGCAGCTCGTGCGCTCTTATTCTAGCACCCAGGCAGCTGCTGGGAGGCAAGCAAGCTGGCCACAGAGAAGAGAGTGAAACCACCATGACAGCCACCCATGAAAGGAACAGGTTGGCTGCACTGGGGTGGTAGGGGTGGTTTAATTCTCTGCTCTCCCCCAGGTGCCTTGGCAACCTCACTCTTACCTGTGGCGCAGGCAGAGATGGAGCCAAAGGGCACTGCAGGAGTCGCCTTTGAAGTGCTCATGGTGTAACCTAAGCAGGGCACTCCAGTGGGGGAGCCTGAAGATCCTTTCGGCCTTCTTCCTCTTTTCCCTAGAGGGGAGATGCAGGGTGGTACACAGCAGCTGTGTGGTTCTTTTGGTTGCTGGTAATTGTGAACATGGCTCTCCTCCCTGATCTAAATACAAATTATAGAGGCCCTTTTTGGGGTTACATGAGGCTGGGAGGGAATTGTTAGCCCAAAGCAACCCGGAGGTGATTGAACCTGAGTCTTGCCAAGCTAATCTTAATATTACATTGGCTCCTTTCTTCCTCCCCTTTGTCTTCTTGAAACAATGGGGATGGTTTTTGCTGCGTTAGTGCAGTGTTCTGTTGCTGGAAAACGTTCACAAGGGTGCTGTGTTGCTTTATGTCTTTAAACATTAGTACACCATCTTTCAACCACAAGGCTTTTCGAAACAGCCCCCAGTAATAAAGCCAGTTGGCAGGTGGGCAAGATCTGGTAGTGGTGCAACTTTTTTGAAACTAATCCAAACACCGGGGAAGGTTCTTTCCGAGGTTTGTTATCTTGTTTGTCTCAGAGAATCTCTGGGGCAAAGAGTCTCTTTAAATGATCCCTCTTTTGGCAATATCAATAATGCCAGTTTTAACTGGCAGCCCTTATCCTGGTGGTACTTTGTGGGCAGAAACCTGGTGGTACTTTGTGGGCAGTAAGATTCTTGGGTAGTGTACTTCTCTTCTTCTCCTTTGCTGAATAGGGAAAGCAATGCATGAGCTATGTAATTAAATGCAGAATCTACCCGAAACTGTGGTCTGCCCCAAGACTGAAGGGGATTTATTAATTTGCATATGTGTTTAGAGGCAACACGTTCTAACTCCCTTCTACACTTACCCATCGTATCAGTGCAAGATTGACATGCATGCAGACTGTATATATGAAAGTAGATGACCTGGAATCACACTATTTCTTGATGCTTTGTGGAGCCTCATTTACAGTGTTTGTACGTTCACCAGCTCTGGGCTGTTATTAACCTGAACACGTGCGGTTGAGGCTACCAGTCCTGCGTTCCCAGCTGGTTGCACTATATCGGGCTACTGTACCCTGTTTGCATTCTAGGCTTCGACCAAGTGGGGAGAATAGAGATCTCCTGGAATGTTTGCATGTCTGTGAAAATTAGCTCACTGTTGTTCTTACTTGGCATCTACTGGACCACTGGAATATTTGTTTCCCTCTTCTGAAAGGAAAGTGAAACCCTTGCCACACCCAAACATTGGGTGCTCGCACAGCTAAATCCCTGCTTGTTTTGCAGCGTGCCAAAGGCAGTGATGCATTTCCTGGTTAATCATGTGAAAGACACTCTCCAGAGTGAGCTGGTCGGACAGCTGTACAAAGCCTTATTGCTGGATGACCTCTTGACCGAATCGGAGGACATGGCTCAGCGTCGAAAGGAGGCCGCTGACATGTTGCAGGTATTGTAGTCCAGATCTCTTGTCTGAAAAGAAGTTCAGAAAAATGAGAAGGTTTTACATGGTAAAAGTGTCACGTACTGCTGCTGGAACATGCATTGGTCTAACACATGAGACGTTCAAATGTCTGCCCCTTTATGAAGCAAAAATTACCTAGTGTGACCTGAATATGAGGCTCCTTAGGTTATTTTGTAAATCTGCCTTTCTCTTTTCAATGGCTGGCAGCAGACTGCAATTAAAGATTTAAAATGCAACATAGAGCACACCTTAAAATCCAGGAGACACTACTGACCAACCGACACTTTCCTCCACTAACAGAATCTATCCTCAGTTAAGGGCCTTATTTATTTGAATATTTTGTCCCACTTTTCCTCTGCAAAACGGGACTCAAAGTGGTTTACAAAGACCAAAAAATTAGCAACAATCTAAAAGCCACAATACAATAATAAAACAAAAGCAGGAGGTGGGGTTGAGCAGCAGGAAGAACTTGGTCCTTGATGGAAAGGCCTCCTCACAAGCAGTTTCTGAAATAGCTGTCTTGCTTAAGTTGTGGAAACACAAGTGAGAGATGAACTTTTCCTGGACCCGAGATAGATAAGCTGTAATTTAAAATTTCACTTCCCATTTGGGTTTTACTTACTTTACTTAGAAGGCCCCAGCCATACTGTGTCATATGTGCTCCGTAACCGTGAAGCTTTTGGCAGTGACTGTGCCATGGAGAGAATACACATCTTACTGTGACATGCCTCTGCCTTCTGACGATGCCAGCCACTGATGTGGGTGAAACTACCAGACCATGGCCCCACAGCCCAGAAAACCCAAACAGCTAAAAAAATTAGAAGATAATAAATTGGGGGTTGATCTTAACATATAGAGCCATATTTAATGATTATCTATAACTTGTTTTTATTGTGCTCTATCTATTTGTTTGTTCACTGCCCTGAGCCCTCTGGGGGAGGGCGGTTTATAAATACAATCAATCAATCAATCAATCAATCAATCAATCAATCAATCAATCAATCAATCAATTCCACCTTAAAATTCAGTGACAGTTAAAAAAACACAGTTTCCTGGCTGCAGTAGTGCTATAAGTCAGGTTCTTAATTAAAAGTCTGGATGAACAGAAACAGTTTGGCCTGGTACCTAAAAGAAAGGCAATCCAGTCACAGGGCTAGGTCATCCATGCATTAGTGGGGAACTTGTCTGCAATCCCTTTCCTATTAAGGAGGCTGTTGTGCATCTGATCCACAGCAGAAACATAGTCCCATATGTTGATTATGGTTCTGTAGCTTCATTATGGTGTATTACAGTGGTTCTGAACCTGGGGGTCAAACGACCCTTTCATAGGGGTCGCCTAAGACCATCAGAAAACGGTCTTTTTATATTTTATATGTACCAATTTTATGGTTGGGGGTCACCACAACATGAGGAGCTGTATTAAAGGGTCGCGGCATTAGGAAGGTTGAGAACCACTGGTATATTATAATATCTTAAGTTCAATGTATTAAGGAAAAAGCCTAAATTTTGTTGGTTGCAATGAAGAAGAAGAGTTTGGATTTATACCCTGCCTTTTTCTCCTGTAAGGAGACTCAAGGCGGCTTACAAATTCCTTTCCCTTCCTCTCCCCACAACAGACACCTTGAGAGGTAGGTGGGGCTGAAAGAGTTCTCAGAGAACTGTGACTAGCCCAAGGTCACCCAGCAGGTTTCATGTGGAGGAGCAGGGAAACAAATCTGGTTCACCAGATAAGAGTCTGCTGCTCATGTGGAGGAGTGAGGAATGAAACCCAGTTCTCCAGATTAGAGTTCACTATTCTGAACCGCTACACCACACTGGTTCTCATGTACATGATGAGCAAAACATAAAATAAAAACGGCAGGTCATTTGGTTTAATGAGTGGCTCTGGGCCCTGTCGCTTCAGTGCAAGCGCATTTTCTTCTAGTGGAAGATGTTTTGGGTCAGGGAAAGGCTTCTTGCAGACAAGCAGCATGTTCTACTATAATCCAGAACTTCTAAAATCCAAGACTGAGTCAGTAAGCTGGAATTTAGTGAAGGTTTGAGTTCTTTTGGGAGAAACTGCAAATAAAATACAAAACGTTTTATCCAAGTAATGTAATCTACCATGTCTGATAGGGTCTGCCTTTTAAAACAGAAAAGATAACTATGAACTGATTTGTTTCTTATTGTCCTTCCCACAGGCCTTGCAACGAGCCAGTCAAATTATAGCTGAGATTCGGGAGACACACCTCTGGTGAAAGGTTCCCTCTGTCTGAGTGAAGAAGCTGATGACTTGAACATTGCTAGGCATTACATTCTTATGAACTCCTATACGTACTGCAGTATATATATCAGTTTGCTCATGTAAGGACACAGTTTGGTTTGGCTTCCTATGGACGGAAAAGTGTGCTTGACGGTGCAAAACACGGCCCATGTAATACACAGAAACACATTTTCTTACCAGTTTCCTGGTGCAGACAAGTCTGTTATCCTGTAAGGGGACTGAACTAAACTTGGGCAAAGAACCATGTGAAAAATTCCAGTGCCTGGCTTGTCAAACGAGTTGCCATGAGTAGAATGAACAGCGTAGCATTGTGATAATAGTGTCTTTCAGCTGCTTCTGCAATATAGGCTTTAAAACCATGAAGAAAGGACACGACAGCCATTTTCTTTCCTATAAGTGGAACTGCATGTCTCATCCAGATAAGTGGCACAGTAGAATCACTGCCTTATAACTACGTGTTGTATACCCCTGTGTTTCAGAACAAAAATATATGGCTAATGTTCAGACGCATTAATGTCTCCCCACAGGTTAGATGTGCCTGGAACATTTCACAAGTAGAGATTTTACCAAGAGATACTGCCAGTTAAGGAGCTGGCATGCTACTGGTAGGGAGAAAGGTGAAGTGTAAAAGTCCCTTTTTTCTGCTGCCCTCCCCCCCGCCCCCTTTCCACTGGGACCAAGACCACTGGATCAACCAGAGTTCCAGAATACGAAAAGGACAGCTGCAGGACTGGGATTGATCATTGCTGTCACATAATTGTAGGAAGACGTAAAGAATGTTAGCCCAGAATGAAGTTAAAGGCAGCTGTCTATCAGAGACCACTTTAATTCACAACACTTTCATATGCTGTCAGATTTTTGGGGGAGGGGGTCCTGCTTAGCTAACTTCATTGTGACTGTTGCATTTACAGTGCTGGATTATTATGTACCATAAGCAGTTGTGACAGGACAGCCTTGTAGAACACAATAAGGGCGGTTCTTTTCAGAAATACACGTAATGTCCTTTGCTTAGCTTGTCCTGAGCTGTGCAAATTAGGGGAGATGGGCTGACGTAGACTTGACTTTTGGGGGTCTGGCAAACATGTGGGACAAGGTGGGTTGCATTTTCTGAACTTAGTAGAAACAAATGCAGTGCGTTCTGAGTGGCAAAGTTTGTCCCTCTGATGTCGCCTCAATGACACTTTTTGGTGTTCACAGAGACTTGCAAACACCACTTGTGGGTTTCTGCTTTGAACTCGTCTTTAAGCTGTTATGCTGTTCTTGGTCTCTTATCTTACCTACTTCCCCCAATGAAATATTTAACACTGTATGTGACCAAAGCAGTTGTATGCACCCACCAGTCGTCTCTCACCAGCAATCACATTCTTGAGGTACTAGTGCTTATGAGCTGTTGAAAAAGTTGGTTTTCTTTATTCCTTGCATAAAAGGTTAATAAGCTTTTAAGGAAGACTTTTTATGGAAGTGTTGAAAACCTTTCCACTTTTTAATCAGTCGGATGGAAATTCACTTTTTTAGCAGCTGCTTGTCCTTAAAAGAGCAACAGTGGTAAACGTGGCGGGGCAAATGGGAATGCGGCAGGATCTATGTGGATGTCAAATTGCTACAGGGCACTGTTAGGACTGCCATAAAGAGAAAATGTAGAAATCTTTTGAATATAGAAACAACTTGACTTGTCTGATCAGTTCCAAAAGTTTTCATCATTCCCATGTACTAGGTGATGCAACTAGGCATTGGAGCTCTGTGGGAGGCAGCTTACCCATGTCTCATGTCATCTGTCTGTTAAACATGAATTTGAAGCACGTGCTTCAGAGGGCAAACATTTAGTAACCATAGTCACAGGGCTAAATTGGACTTCATTAAAGGAAAATTAATCTACTTGATCCTTCGGGTTTTAAAGGCGAGCCAATTTTTACTGCAGTACCCAGTTCTCGAGGGCTGTGGTCGAAAATCCAAACTTCTGCTTTGGAATTCGCTGGTAGCTCTCCTAGTCTTCCTCCAACTACTGTTAGTAGTTATAAGTAGTCCTGGACAAATACATACATCTCTGAAATGGTACCAAATAATGGGCTGCCTCTGCTGCTTCTACTATTGCTTGTACGGAGGGAACAAGACACTCCGTTTCTATGAAGCTGGCATGCTGTGTCTGGTTATGCACTTTTGGATCATCAGGGTCTGACTACGGTTGGATTTACAATTCTAAGAGAACAAATGTCTACTCTCCCTTGTAGCTGTACTCCCCACCCCACCCCCGGTCATCCTGTATACAGTGCAATTTATAATAAGCAAATACTGGTAAGGATATTGAAGACTCTAAATTCTGAAGTTTAGACATTTGACAACAGAGTATGTATGCAGTTACAATTGTAAATAAAACAATGTGTGAAAGCGGCACCGTTTTACATTAATAAACCACCTTTGAAATGACTGGTTAGTTTTAACTCTCACTGGAGTAGGTAGCTATTGAAGGAGATGCACAACAGCTGTGCCCCAACAGTTTGAACTATGTACTTCATCTGCTATTACGAGGTATGCAGAGGCGTTCACATGTGACAAATGTGGCGGGGGCTATTTAGAGCTGTATCAAGTTTAGGAAAGTCTAGCATTCTATGCCATTAGTCTGTGCTTTGATGCTTCAGCCTTGTTTTTACAAAAACCATCTTACACTTTTTCCTTAAACCAAGAGAGATCCCACTCACCATAACATTTAATGCAGAAAGTTAAGAGAATCCGAACTTAAAAACTAAAACTTGGAAAATGAAGTGACTACGTGCATTAGTACCAGAAACGGCATTTAATATACAGGAACTTTCCATAAGTCTATGGACTTATTCTTTTCTTTACCAGCATTTACAATAAATCCTGTAACTGGTAACATTTAAATGTAAAAAAAAAATCTATCTTAACACATGAGTAGTTAACATGACTGAATATAAAACACAGCTGATCACTCATTTTTAATGACAGACCCAAAGGCAGTCTCACACAGTGAGAAAAAGGCAATTTCCATCACAAGCGCTCTGCTGTTCCTGAGCCAGTTATGCGATGAGTTTCAATTCAGAAAAGTCAACTTCAATTTTCAGGATATGACGAAGCGGCAGATTTTGTCGAGGTGCTAGCCCGTCTCCTCTTGTAACAACTGAAGCCATTTTATAATATAGTAGTTTCTCTTTCCAACCCTGAGCAGCGATAAACCATTATTGAGAATATGTTGGCCGGGAATCAGAACAGCGTCAGGATTGGTTACCTGAATGTGGTTGATATGGACTCCACCGCTTGTTATGTCACGATGCCTTGAAAGAGAAAGTGTACAAATTAGACTGAAGCGAGAAGGCAGAAAGATGCCGGCACAAACTGTACGGCTTCTAATGGAGCACTGAACAGGCACCAGCCAAGCATAGTTCCAACCAGAAATACTTTCCTGCCATCTAGTCCGCATAATGAGCAAAAGGGGGTGGTGCACAACCACAAGGTAGTAAAGAACAAGGTTGTACCACAGGGCTCCAGCTTAATGCTGACAAAATAAGACTCCAACTAAAATGCAATTACAACAGACTTTTTACTTACTGTATATACTCGCGTATAAGCTGAGTTTTTCAGCCCTGTTTTAAGGCTGAAAAATGCCCCCTCGGCTTACACACGAGTCACTGCTTACCAGCCAGCTCTTCGGGCCTCTACCGAGGTTGAAGGCGTGGCCGGGACCACCTCCCTGCGGCTGCGCAAGCTGCTTGTTGCTGCCCTACTCCTCCCAGGGTGAAGGGGAACCCTGGCTGGCTGGGCTTCCTCAAACCCGGGAGGCAGAGGGAACTCCTTATTTGGGCAGTGACTCCCCCTGATGTCATTGCCCAAATAAGGAGCTCCCTCCACCTCCCCCTGGGTTTGAGGAAGCCCAGCCAGGGAGCAGGCAGAGGGAGCTCCTTATTTGGGCAATGACATCAGGGGGAGTCACTGCCCAAATAAGGAGCTCCCTCTGCCTCCCGGCTTCCCACCTTCGGCTTATACACAAGTCAATACATTTCCCCAGGTTTTGGTAGTAAAATTAGGTGCCTCGGCTTATGCACGAGTTTATGCAGTATATATTTCATTACAACTTAAATGAAAATGCACAAAAGTTTACAAACATGTAACAGCCATCTATACAATAACAAGTTAGCCATAAATCTCATTCTTTACTATCTAGTCTGCATGCCCTGTTTGGCAGGTCCTCCATAGCTGTAAATCCAGATGGCCATCTTATTAAGGTCTAAATTTGTGGGGTCGTTGCCCCAGTTAAAAATAACTGGTCACTGGGTATCTGTCTACACGTTCAGCGCAAATGCATGCTACATCTCAGCTAATATTTGGAAAAGCTGCTAAAATGTTACAAAAACAAGGGACCGTATACCTGGTCCCTTAATTACTTAATTAACCCCACAGCCTGGCATCCCAACTACTGTCTGGGAGCCAAATTCTGTATGTTTTCCTTAAATTCCTCTCGATCTGTGTAGTCTCACCCTTTTTATCCTAACTTCCTGGCTCTCCATCTCTTTTCTGCAAATTGACAGTGATTTATAGTATGGATTTCAGACGGCGGGTGTGAACACACAGGTCCATATTTTTTCTGTGAAACTCCTACAAAGAATATGCAGAAGTTCTGGTAACTATGGGGAGACAATTCAAGTCCACTGGTTCGGAAAAGTAAATGGCAACCTACCCCCTTGGCCCATCTGCCACAGCATTGGCTTTCCGACACAGATCTAGTACTGTCGTTCCAGGTTCGTAAAGCTTTTCAATATATGGTGCTTCTCTGAAGAGTTCCTGTAACTCTGAGTCGGACATAGACTCCAGAGCATCTACATTGCTGTAATAAAGAGCTCTTGTACATCTAGTGGGGAAAAATGATTTGCATTACAACCATTGCTAACATAACTAATTGATCAACTACTACTGAGGAATGGGATAGTTTGTATCTGATTACTCAACATTAATCATTTTGTAATATGACACCAATGCACTATTGTCACGGTCAAAAAGTTGGACTTTCCTCACAGTGTTACTGTGTCTCTTGCAGACTGGCTATGGCAGGACTACTGTGTGGGCCACTCTCCTGAACGACAGAGCTCAGCTATACATACATAAGTGGGCGACTGTCTGCAATCCTCTCCCTGACAAGCAGGTTTTTGTGCAGCTCATTCACATGCAGACACTTGTTTCCACATGCAGGTTATCAACCCCATCCGGGGCAGGGGGAATGCCACTCAGATGCAGCACGGCCTCATGCTGGCATCTTCCCCCCACAGCCAATGTAAGAGGCACCCTGCCATCAAAGAGGGAAAGGACACTGGCGTCCAGCCGCCCTTCAGCTCTGCAGCAGTGAAACCCAGAAATGGTCGCCACAGATTTACGCCGGAGTCCAACTGGATGCCAGCACAGGGAGGGGAACAAGCCGGGTGTTCCCAAAGTTGAGCTGATGTTATGCAGCTTCCACCTGGGCTTCAGGGCCAGGAACAAGGTGGCTGGGGCTGTTATACCAAAAGGGTGGGGTAACTCCATTTAGCCCCATGGAGGGCTTTCAGACAGATCGGAGTTTTTTGTTGCATAGCTGCGCTACCTCTGGAGGTGGAGGTACCACCATTCCCAGCCGCCTTGGGGTTTGGATGGGGCTGCCCGCTACCTTAATCAGGACAATGTCTTAACCAACAATAGGGAGTGATCTTTGTGGCACCTTTTATAGTAGATGGATTGTACATTTCAGCTGTTTAATTTTCACTGTAAGCAGCCCTGAGCCTATAAGGCCAAGGCCAATCTAGAAATCAGATTATAAAATAAATATCTTTTTACCTTTTAGCAGACTCCAGACCTTCCTTCCCATGAACAAGTTTAGTTACTTCAGCTGCAAGACGCTTCTGAGGTCCCCACTTCTCAGGTTCTTTGGCATGCATTTCCATGATGTGATTGATTTCCGGAAGTGGGAGGAAAGTGAAAATCTGCAGGTATCTTAAGTGGAACAGTGGAACACTTATTTTGTGAATGGCCTAGACTATACACATTTAGACATTAATCATTTTAAATAATATAAATTTGTCAGGAGTGACTAATAATAAAAATAAAGCATGCAAATGGATCCTTTTCATCTTGCTGCAGATGCTCAACTTAAGTTTTGCTACATTAGCAATAAGTCGAATGTGACACTGGGCCAATACCGTGTGTGAGAGTCGGAGTGGTGTAACAGTTATGACCAATGATGTGGAATACCCAGGTTCAAATCACCACTCTGCTATGGAAGATAGACGGGTGACCTTGGGTCAGTCACACTCAATGAAACCTACTTCACAGGATAAAATAGAGGAGATATGTTTTAAGCCTCTTTGGGTTTCTATTGGGAAGAAAAGTGGTATATAAATGAACAAAAATTAGTAATGTCATATATCTACTGTGTAGGAAACTCAGCAGGAGCTAGGCATATAAATGGACTTCTGAGCATCAGAGCGATTACTGAACTACTGAAATCCCAAAAACATATTTTGTGCAACTTTTTAAAGGAATCCCACCAGTGAATTAAAAAAGCTATTTTTCCACAACTAAATAAGACTCATTTATGTATGTATGTATGTATGTATGTATGTATGTATGTATGTATGTAAGTAAATTTCAGGAATTTTACTGGGGATATGTTGCATTGGAGACAGAATACTGGACTGGACAGATTTGTGTCCAGTTCAATAAAAATTATTTCAGTCTTAATGTACAGGTTTTTGGAGCAATGAATCACACGCAAGGCCCTTAAGAGAAATACTTACCTTTTCACAATGGAATCTGGCTGTCGGACAAAAAACTGATACAGTTCAAAGGGAGAAGTCCTATTTCTATTAAGCCAAACTGCATTTCCAGCAGACTTTCCAAGTTTGTTTCCTGTAGTACTTGTAATAAGGGGCACAGTTATTCCAAACACATCTTCGCCTGTCACCCTGCCAAAGAAGAAATAGGGATATGCGAAAAGTTACCCTCATGGACAACAGATTCGCTTTTCAAATCACTATGATGAGAAGGGTGTGTGTGTTCTCTTCAAGGTAAAAATGCCCCCAAATCCCTTAAATAGAATGATGAAACTGTTTGGGTGCCAACCTATGTCATCAACATGCACTAGCTTTAGCCTTACCCACATTCTTATTTCCCTCCTAGACCTTCCCCCTCCCTCAGGATTCTGGCATATGTGGATTCCGCACAGGGAAAATACAATGGGTGTAGGACGCTATATAAACTGTTTTGAGGAGGGACTTTGCACAGGTCACATCTGCAAAACAAGTCTGCTCTGTTTTCTTTCCCTGAACCCAGGATTTTCAAAAATCACTAAACCAGCGATACTTTTGCAAAATCCCAGGTTGGAGCTACTCCTGCGAGAACGGCCAGGCAGAAGGCGCTTTATTTCCCTCCCTTCCACTGCGCCGTCCACAGCCAGGGAGAATCTGCCTGTCATTGCAGATAGGCTCCTCTTTCTTTTTTCCCCCTTTTGAGTGCTCCACACGCACAGCTACGCAGTGCCACCAATGACTGGCATGACTTTGGGGGTTCATTTCTGGATGCCTGCCTGACTACACGTTGCAGGAAATTTAAAAAAATGACACATCTCTGTATGAAGGCACAAAGCAACCCTGATGGTTTCCATGCGATCCAATTGCTACCGGCATGGCATGCATGTGAATGGGAAAAAGGAAAACAGCCTCCTTTATCATGACTGCAACCCGTTATTCCTCTGAGTATGGAATCGACCTTAGATCACCCTAGAAGGGTCAGGATAGACTGGATAACTTTAATACACCCTTGCTTGTTTGACTGTCTCGCCATAAAAAACAAAACAAAACCAGCAGTTCCCCACGATCTCATACTTGGAGACGAGATCGTAGCCAGACATGATGTTGCCCATCTGGTCAGCTCCTCCCAGCTGGACCTGGCAGCTGTAGTGGCGGTGCAGATGCAGAAAGTCGTAGGCCTGCAGAGCCGGGTAGAGGAACTCGGCCAGGCCCATGCCTTCGGGGCTGACCAAGCGCGCCTTGCAGCTCTGCCTGCTCAGCAAGGTGCCCATGCGCAGGTGGCCCCCCACCGCCCCCAGGAAGTCAAGCAGGGGCTCGCGCTCCAGCCAGCTGGCGTTGTCCAGCAAGGTGGATCTCGCTCCAGAGCGCGCCCCGCCGGCTCCAGGAAAGAGTATCTGGCAGGTGGTGGTGGTCGAAGGCCGCCCGAAGCCCTTCGCGCAACCCCCCGCGCGTGGTCGCGGACCATCTCCTCCGGCAGGGGCGCGCTGGGCTTAGGTCCGGCCACTGGGGTCTCCCAGGCGCGCGGTGGCGCTCCCCGACCAGGAGCGCGATGACGTTTGTGGCCCCTGCGTTGGGAAATGCAGCAGGCCCATGCACCGTCAGCCAGGTGGCCCACATACGCAGGGGAGTCGGGCCGTCCCGGGTCGAAGCCGCAGGTAGACCGTCACCGGCGGGCGGCCCGGCTGGAGGAGCTCCACCAGCTGGTCCTCGGCGGCCTGCGGCGGGAAGATCTCCTGGAAAAGGCCCCGCTCGTGCTGAGCGGCCAGCAAGCCTGCACGGGGGGGCCGGAGCCTCCGGCGGCTCGTCATGGGATCTTCTTCCGCCGGCGCCGCTCAAAGCCGCAAACCGGGGACCAGCCGGCGCACAAGGCGACCGCCCGGCCATGCCCGGCTTCGCAGGGCGGGGCGCCGCCAATCTTGTCTGCACGGAAAGCCGTGGAGGCGCGCCGAGCATGCTGGGATTGAGGGCGGGAGGTCGGCCTGCCGGTAGCCAATTGGGGGGTTCTACCCGTTTAGTGGTGGAAGAACTCTCAGCACTAACATCTGATCTGGCCTCTGGGCTGTAGTTTGGCATGAGCTCTCCAAGCGTAAGAGTGTCCAGCTATAATATGCAGTGCAGAATAATATGCAGTGCAAAATAATATACAGTGCAGAAAAATTCCAGTAGAAGAAGAAGTTTAAAAAGATAGATTTAAAGTCAAGCATCTACTACCTGGAACTCTTCATCGTGCCTTTTCCTGTTACACACACTGGAGATCATGTAAACATCACTCGTGCACAAGAACATTTTATTCACCACATCCCTTTACATGTTTGCCCGCTGTGTAAATGTTGCAGTAAAGTTCACAATTCACATACCGAGCCCCATTTCACAGTCAAAGACCCTTGATCAGAAGTTCCTGTTAATTATATATAGGTCAAAAGCCATAAACTCATTTGCACAACAGAAAATATTCTTTGTTTTAAATCACCGCATTGCACTGCACCATTTGTATTTTAGAAGGTGGCAGTAGGGAACTTTTACAAAAATAATGCCTGCATTCTCTAAGAGCTGGGATGTGAAATGATATGGGTACAGGCCAATATCAGATCTTGAAAACTAAGCAGGGTTCGTACTTGGATGGGAGACCACCAAGGAAGGCTCTGCAGAGGAAGGCAACGTCTGTTGGTGTGCCAGTAAACAAAGAGCTGGGTGGAGTAAGATTACGGTTGTAATTGGTTCAACACAGTGGGGAGAAATGGTAAGCCCTGGGTGCAAATTCGCACCAGCACTTCAGGTCTCTGCCTTGAACCTGGTTGGCATTTGCATGGGTCCAGTGGGGAGATGATGGTCATAAACCATACTCATCATGTTCTACTAGGTTGCCAGTTTAAAAGCACTTCCAGCTTCTCAATGGGGAGAGGGTCTTACTTTGGGTAGAAAAATATGACCCATCTGTTGATTCATTTTCTTGAAGATATTAGCGAGTCGCTTTCACAATTAGGAGAGAATGGGCTCAATTTTTGCTTTGGACTTGATGCAAAGATAAATGATGATATTTAAGGCATCTATAGAATCTGAGAAAATATCTGAGACTCAGTGCTCAAGGAAACGAAATGTGTGATTTTAAAGAAGAGCGAAACTAAGGCAAAAAAATTCCGTATGGGCCGAAAACAGCAAAGTGAAAATGGTGTGGGGGGTCGGTTTAAAACGCATGTAAAAGGGTTTACACCGCTTTCACACCATCGTTTTGGCCCATGCGGAGGTCCACCCGAGGCTGAATTTTTCAAAGTTAAAGGCTAATTAAATCAGAAGCTAAAGAGTTGTCAAGAGTAACTTGTTAGGACCAGGGTTTTACTTGGTAACTTAGGCCGTTTCCGCACGGGCAATGAATGGCGACCTGGAGACGGTAAAAACGCCGTCTCCAGGCCGCCATTTATGATGAGAAGGGTGTGTGTGTTCTCTTCAAGGTAAAAATGCCCCCAAATCCCTTAAATAGAATGATGAAACTGTTTGGGTGCCAACCTATGTCATCAACATGCACATGGCATGCATGTGAATGGGAAAAAGGAAAACAGCCTCCTTTATCATGACTGCAACCCGTTATTCCTCTGAGTATGGAATCGACCTTAGATCACCCTAGAAGGGTCAGGATAGACTGGATAACTTTAATACACCCTTGCTTGTTTGACTGTCTCGCCATAAAAAACAAAACAAAACCAGCAGTTCCCCACGATCTCATACTTGGAGACGAGATCGTAGCCAGACATGATGTTGCCCATCTGGTCAGCTCCTCCCAGCTGGACCTGGCAGCTGTAGTGGCGGTGCAGATGCAGAAAGTCGTAGGCCTGCAGAGCCGGGTAGAGGAACTCGGCCAGGCCCATGCCTTCGGGGCTGACCAAGCGCGCCTTGCAGCTCTGCCTGCTCAGCAAGGTGCCCATGCGCAGGTGGCCCCCCACCGCCCCCAGGAAGTCAAGCAGGGGCTCGCGCTCCAGCCAGCTGGCGTTGTCCAGCAAGGTGATCTCGCCCAGGCGCGCCCCGCCGGCCCAGAAGAGATCGCGGTGGTGGTCGAAGAGCCGCCCGAGCCCTTCGCGCAACCCCCGCGCGTGGTCGCGGACCATCTCCTCCGGCAGGGGCGCGCGCTCTTGGGTCCGGCCACTGGGGTCTCCCAGGCGCGCGGTGGCGCCCCCGACCAGGGCGATGACGTTGTGGCCCCCGCGTTGGAAATGCAGCAGGCCCATCACCGTCAGCAGGTGGCCCACATGCAGGGAGTCGGCCGTCGGGTCGAAGCCGCAGTAGACCGTCACCGGCGGGCGGCCCGGCTGGAGGAGCTCCACCAGCTGGTCCTCGGCGGCCTGCGGCGGGAAGATCTCCTGGAAAAGGCCCCGCTCGTGCTGAGCGGCCAGCAAGCCTGCACGGGGGGCCGGAGCCTCCGGCGGCTCGTCATGGATCTTCCGCCGGCGCCGCTCAAAAGCCGCAAACCGGGACCAGCCGGCGCACAAGGCGACCGCCCGGCCATGCCCGGCTCGCAGGGCGGGCGCCGCCATCTTGTCTACGGAAAGCCGTGGGCGCGCCGAGCATGCTGGGATTGAGGCGGGGTCGGCCTGCGGTAGCCAATTGGGGAGTTCTACCCGTTTAGTGGTGGAAGAACTCTCAGCACTAACATCTGATCTGGCCTCTGGGCTGTAGTTTGGCATGAGTCCAATAAGAGTGTCCGCTATAATATGCAGTGCAGAATAATATGCAGTGCAAAATAATATGCAGTGCAGAAAAATTCAGTAGAAGAAAGTTTAAAAAGATAGATTTAAAGTCAAGCATCTACTACCTGAACTCTGTCTGCCTTTTCCTGTTACACACACTGGAGATCATAAACATCACTGTGCACAAGAACATTTTATTCACCACATCCTTTACATGTTGCCCGCTGTGTAAATGTGCAGTAAAGTTCACAATTCACATACCGAGCCCCATTTCACAGTCAAAGACCCTTGATCAGAAGTTCCTGTTAATTATATAAGGTCAAAGCCATAAACTCATTGCACAACAGAAATATTCTTGTTTTAAATCACCCATTGCACTGCACCATTTGTATTTCCCAGAAGGTGGCAGTAGGGAACTTTTACAAAAATAATGCCTGCATTCTCTAAGAGCTGGGATGTGAAATGATATGGGTACAGGCCAATATCAGATCTTGAAAACTAAGCAGGGTTCGTACTTGGATGGGAGACCACCAAGGAAGGCTCTGCAGAGGAAGGCAACTTCTGTTGGTGTGCCAGTAAACAAAGAGCTGGGTGGAGAAGATTACGGTTGTAATTGGTTCAACACAGTGGGAGAATGGCAAGCCCTGGGTACTGCCAGCACTTCAGGTCTTGCCTTGAACCTGGTTGGCATTTGCATGGGTCCAGTGGGAGATGATGGTCATAAACCATACTCATCATGTTCTACTAGGTTGCCAGTTTAAAAGCACTTCCAGCTTCTCAATGGGGAGGGGGTCTTACTTTGGTGAAAATATGACCATCTGGTGATTCATTTCTTGAAGATATTAGCAGTCGCTTTCACAATTAGGAGAGAATGGACTAATTTTTGCTTTGGACTTGATGCAAAGATAAATGATGATATTTAAGGCATCATAGAATCTGAGAAAATATCTGAGACTAGTGCTCAGAAACGAAATGTGTGATTTTAAAGAACGAAACTAAGGCAAATTCTGCATGGGCCGAAAACAGCTGTGTGAAAATGGTGTAAAATGGTTTAAAACGATGTAAAAGGGTTTACACCGTTTTCACACCACTGTTTTTGGCCCATGCGGAGTCCACCTGAGGCTGAATTTTCAGTTAAAGGCTAATTAAATCAGAAGCTAAAGAGTTGTCAAGAGTAACTTGTTAGGACCAGGGTTTTACTTGGTAACTTAGGCCGTTTCCGCACGGGCAATGAATGGCGACCTGGAGACGGTAAAAACGCCGTCTCCAGGCCGCCATTTGCACGGGGGACGCAGCTGCAACACAGCCACGCCGCCCTCGCGCCGCCCACCCGGCCTGAAGCCAGCGTTTCCCCAGAGAGCTTCCCAGCGCTCTTTTTGGGGAAGCGCCGAGTGAACCGCTGCCGGGCTTGACGGCGGCAGGCTTCACGCCTACCCTGCACTCACCTTGTCCCTGGGCCTCGGCTGCGTCGCGAGGCCTGGGGATACGCTTACCCTGCGCAGGGAGCAGGGCGAAGCGGTCCAGAACCTTCGCGCGGCAACGCCGGAGGCCCGAAATTCAGCAGCCAGTCGCCGGGCGCCGGCTAGCGGCGCCTCGCTGGCTGCCCGGCTGCATTCAAGGACCGCCCGTCGCGGGACGGTCCCAGTGTCGCTCGGTCGGTGTCATAAACACAGGCCAGCCGTTCGCCGTCGCGGAAATGGGTATGAGTCATTTTTTCAGGATATTTTGTTAGCTATAAATGCTGATGTCCTTTGACATGAGAAGGATTAGATACAAAGGATACACACATAATGTAGGAACTTAGCTATCCCATTTTTAGCCTATAATGTCCCACTGTACCCAAAGACCCCTTGTTCTGTAAGGGAAAGCTCTGCATGGAATCAGGGCTGGTTGTGACACAAATGTGATTTGGTTAGGCCAGGGGCAGGGAGGCTGCTTGGCTGGCCCCAGAATGACACTTGCGGAAGTGCGTGGGCTGATGAGCATGCAGGGGGGTGGGGTGGCTGCTTGAGAGGGCTTATCAGGTCTGTGAGCTGCATGTTTGTCATCCTGGATCTACATGTTCTTTTTGTTGATATTAATCTGAATCACATCTGCATAGCAGTGGTCTGTTGGAATAAGCGACTTCTGCATGCCTGGACACTGGGGGTGCTGTGTATCTCACTCTAACTGTGATGTTGCCTCTCTTGTTTGCCCTCCTTGTCTGGGCCAGGAGACCGCCCACTAACTTCCTTTCTTCCCCATGCTAGCCTCACTTCTGCTCTAGCCTTTGAACCGAGCGCATGGTCAATGGCAGCCTGCTCAGTGGGGCCTTTGCCACTGCAGCATTCTCTCACCTCCACACACGTGATGGCGCGTTAGTTGTGCCCACTTGTTGTAGGGAAAGTAATCTCTTTAGACTAGGGTTCTTTCTATCTACCTTTTCTTGGAACAAAGTTGTGAACTGAAGATGATTGAATAAATGTAAGTTTTACCTTTTACATTTATGTCTCTGGAGAAGTTTCTATAAACTGCAATCACACACACTACTGGGCATATTCATGACTCTAAACGAAATCTAACATGGTAGCAGAGATTGATGGTTATTTTTGGAGCCCAGATGCTTTAAAGTTGTTTTAAAGTTGGAGCAGATTTTTTTTTCCTTGCATGGCTTAGCAGCCATTGCCTTGGTTCTTGTGTTTTCTTGCTCACCTGGCTCTAACAGGCCAGCGAGTAACAAAAGGTTGCATAGCCTGAAGGCTTGCTTCCTCTTTCTTGTGTGTGTGACTCATTGAGATTGCAGAGAAAGCCTTTTGCATTAAAATGGCTCAGCGTAAGGCAATTCTTGAAGCTTACAAGCCTGAATTTTAACTCATGGCTCTACAAGATTCAATCCGAAGTAAAGGAAGAAGGCATAGGTTTTGTTTTCCCTACACCAAAACCAAACAGTCGAAATGAAGAGACTAGATCGCAAAGAGCGGATGAAAAGGCCATGAATGTAATTGTTGAGTACCCTCACAAACTCACAACTGGTGTATGTTAAAGGACAAAGATTCTGCCAAAGACATGCTAGAAGCATTAAAAGGGTCTTTGAAGAGAAAGAAACAAATACAAAAGTGAGTTTATTCAAACAACTATTTTCAATCAAATTACAAGAAAATGGAGATGCTGATTGCCATATAGAGAAACTGCTGAATCTGATTGATAAGTTAGCAACCACTGGCACAGTTCTGGAGGAAGAACTGAAAATTGGACTGCTTTTAAGCTCATTGCCTGAGAAATATTCAGCTTTTGTCTCTACTGTAAATGGCAAAGACTGCACATTTGAGGAAATTCTAGGACTAACTAGGTCTGAGATTTAAGTAAGCAGCAAGAGTATCTCTGAGAGCAGAGGGAAGAATGGCTCAAGTTACATTGCCCAAGAAGCCAGAGGCAAGGGGGCGGGAACTAAATCATTTGAATACAGAAAATCCAATCCCACAGGGGAAAGGAGGAGCCCACCCATCTGTTTCAAGTGTAATAAACCTGGTCACCTCCAGAGGAGTGTCGACGAGGCGCAATAAGAATGCTGGAGACTGGCAGCAAGCCATCTCACACTGCTTATTCACACAGACAAAGGGATTTTACTCCTAAAAATTCGTTCAACTTTTGCACAACCCACATGATACAAACTAATGAAAAATATAAGCCTTGGATTATTGATAGCGGTGCTTCTAGGTGTAACCCCCATGCCCAGAATGGGTTGGCCCAGAATGGGTTGACCCAGTAAGGGGTGGAGACTCGGAGCAGCAGAGAGGCTGAAAGAGCTCTTTTGCAGAAGAACAAGGCTACCAGACTCGGACCTTGATTTCTATAAGCCCTTAACACCTTGTTAAGGTAATTTCAATATTGTTGGGAACTACTGGGAAGGTAGTTGTTGTTTTGCTATGTTGTAAATGTTGGAATTTATTGTTTCAGGGTTTTCTGTTGTGGTTGTAATGGGTGAGAGTTCTCCTGGAGACCTTCATCATGTTGCAACCTGTTCATCAAGCCCTTGGAGTCTTCAGGAGCCAGCCAACTTGCAAAGAAGATTTGGACTTGGCAATATCAGTAGACTGTAAATAGAAGGACTTGAAATGCAACCTGAACAGGACCTTGAATTGTAACGTTAAATGTTGATGTTTTAAAAGTGTTAATTGTAAAGAAAAGTAAACCATTTTGTTGTTTAAATTTGGTTCTTTGCAACTCATTCCAGGTTCTGCCCCACAGAACCCACAGAAGGAGGTTACATAGGCACATGGCTTCAGATGTTGCTTTGTTCAATGAATTAGACAGAGATGCTGGATGCAATGTGTATTTAGCCAATGGAAAACAGATTCCAGTGAATGGAAAGGGCAAAGTTACTTTACATTGCCAACTGGATGGTAATGGAACTGAGATTGTGGCAGAAATGTCCTGTACATTGCAGACCTTGTGGCTAATCTGATCAGCGTCCCCACACTATCAGAAAAAGGATTTGCTGTTCACTTTGAGAATAATGTGTGCACTATCTCGCACGATGGTGAGCTATATTCCACAGGTACCCTATGAAATGGAGTCTTTGAACTGGACTGTGAGGAACCACAAGCCTGCACAGCCAAGGTAACTTCTACCCAGCAGTCTTTGGAGCTCTGGCATAGGAGGTTTGCTCACCGTGATAAAGAGGCCATCCTGAAGCTGAAAGCAAGGACTTGGTAACAGGTATTTCCATAAAAGACTGTCCCAATGATAACCAATTGTGTGATTGTTGTTTAAGAGGAAAGGGAACTAGGCCTTCATTCCCAAAGCAAAGCCAAAGATGCTCTAAGCAGCCTCTTGACTTAATTCACTCTGATCTATGTGGACCAATCAAACCAGCATCAACTGGTAATAACACCTATCTGTTGTCTTTTATTGATGACTACTCGAGATACACTGTGTGTTATTTGCTAAAAGAAAAGTCTCAGACTGAACAGAAATTAAGAGACTATGTTGCTATGGTATCTAATAAGTTTTAATAGGAAACCCAAGTGTTTTCAAGCGGACAGAGGAGGTGAATACAATTCCATATCTATAAACAATTTCTTGGGGAACATGGGATCCAACACAGACTTACTGTGGCGCATTCGCCAGAACAAAATGGAATTGCTGAAAGAAGAAATCGTTATATAATGGACATGATTAGGTGCATGCTCATTGATTCAGGCATTCCCCATAAGCACTGGGGAGAGGCAGCAATGACTGCAGTTTACCTACAAAATAGATTGCCAACCAAAGCCACAGAAGTCACTCCATATGAGTTGTGGCATAACAGGAACCAAATGTAGAACACATCAGAGCTTTTGGATGTAAAGCTTATGCTCATATACCAAAAGAAAAGAGATCCAAGCTAGATCCTACTTAATGCTAAGCAGGTATATTTTGGGGCTATTCTCCAGAAAGTAAAGGATACAGGATTTTTGATCCAGAAACTAACCAAATTACTATATGCAGAGTTGTGCAGTTTGACGAGCGACCCAGAGATGGCAAGCCTGCTGTGATGGATGACCATTCAGAGGGAGATGGCGATAGCAACCAGCTGATCCTACATCGCCCAGAGTCCCAGGATGACATCACCGTGCAGATGCCAGCAAATACTCAACCTGAAGAGGGAGCAGCGGTGGAAATCCCAGACCTGACAGGTGAGGCAGAGGAGTCACAGACTACCATGGAGGCAGACAGACCTTTGACCCTCAGGCGCTCATCGCGACCTAACAAGGGAGTTCCAGCTGAGAAACTTACCTACCTTGCAAGGGCGCCATCACTGCATGAACCAGCTTCATGGTCTGAGTTACAGCGAATACCTGAACCAGAAGCAAAGAAGTGGAAAGAGGCAGCACAAGAAGAAATCGCTGCACTACATAAAAACCAAACATGGACTCTCACAGAACTACCTAAGGGTAAGAACGTTATCGGTTGTAAATGGGTTTTAAAGCTAAACAAGATGCAGAAGGTCAGATTGAGAGATATAAGGCCAGACTTGTTGCTAAGGATTCTCTCAGATCTATGGAACAGATTATGATCAGACTTTTGCACCTGTTGTAAAATATTCTACAATTAGAATGCTCTTAAGCATTGCTGCATCTAGAAACATGAAAACTGAGCATTTGGACGTTAAAACCGCATTTTTGCATGGCGAAATTGAACAGGAGCTATATATGAAGCAACCACCAGGGTTCATAGATGAAAAGAATAAACATTTAGTCTGTAAACTTCAGAAAGGACTTTATGGATTGAAACAAGCAGCTAAAGCTTGGTCAGATAAGCTAGCCAAGATGCTACTAAGTCAGGACTTCAAACAAGGCAATGCAGACCCCTGTCTTTATAGCAGGCACAGAAATGGGAGATGGACATTTATCCTGACATATGTTGATGACTTGATTATTTGCCATGAAAATGAAACTGACTGTGCTGAGATTATATCCCAACTCAACAAGGAAGTAGAAGTCAAGCACCTGGGAGATGCCAGCTTCTACTTGGGGATCCAAATCGAGCGTGAACCAGATGGAAAGCTATCTTCTTAGCCAGAAGCAGAAAATATTGGAACTGCTACAGAGTCTGAACCTGGAAGGTGTCAATCCAATGCCTACCCCAATGAGTTCTGATTTCTACAGACAAGTACTACCTGATGACTTGCTACCTGACAACAATGATTACAGGACTGCGATAGGCAAGCTTTTGTACTTAGCAATGACAACCAGACCTGACATTGCTACAGCTGTGAGTATATTGTCCAGAAGGGTTAGCACACCCACCACAAGAGACTGGACTGCTGTTAAACGAGTGGTGAGGTACTTAAGAGGTACTTTAGACTTTAAACTGAAACTGCCAGCAACTAAAGATCCCACACTATTGGGATATGCTGATGCAGATTGGGCTGGAGAAGGAACAGATCTAAGATCTACCAGTGGCTAATGTGTTTTCTATGGGGAAGTTGCTGTAAGGTGGTCAAGCCGTAAACAAAGTGTTGTTGCTCACTCATCTACTGAATCAGAATTAGTATCAGTTTCTGAGGCATGTAGAGAATTACAATGGCTTTTAATGTTGTTAGAAGATTTTGGTATTGATTAACCTTTACCTGTACAAATGCTAGAAGATAACCAGAGTTGTATAGCTCTTTCTCTTTCAGAAAATAACAGTGTACGTACTAAACACATTGGAATTAAGGATCAATATGTAAGACTCTTACAGGCAGAAGGAACTGTGAAACTTCGCTACTGTCCTACTGATATGATGACAGCAGACATCTTGACCAAACCACTGCCAAGAGACAAGTTCCGAAGCCTGCGTGACAAACTGAACGTTGTATACCTGGAAAGCATGCAGTGTCAAGAGGGAGTGTTGGAATAAGCGACTTCTGCATGCCTGGACACTGGGGGTGCTGTGTATCTCACTCTAACTGTAATGTTGCCTCTCTTGTTTGCCCTCCTTGTCTGGGCCAGGAGACCGCCCACTAACTTCCTTTCTTCCCCATGCTAGCCTCACTTCTGCTCTAGCCTTTGAACCGAGCGCATGGTCAATGGCAGCCTGCTCAGTGGGGCCTTTGCCACTGCAGCATCCACTCACTTCCACACACGTGATGGCACGTTAGTTGTGCCCACTTGTTGTAGGGAAAGTAATCTCTTTAGACTAGGGTTCTTTCTATCTACCTTTTCTTGGAACAAAGTTGTGAACTGAAGATGATTGAATAAATGTAAGTTTTACCTTTTACATTTATGTCTCTGGAGAAGTTTCTATAAACTACAGTCACACACACTACTGGGCATATCCATGACTCTAAACGAAATCTAACATGGTCATCAGAGCAGGACGTTTCTGTTGTGCTCTATATTTATGCTGCTGGATATGGATAATGCCATCACCCATCTTGCAATGCAGATAGAAATGGAAATGTGTATCTCAAGGTGCTCCATGTCCTACTGTGAAATTCAATTTGTAGTTACTTCAGTCTGTTTTAATTCTCTCTGTATGTTTTTAGGAAAGTAATTTTTTGGCACGTTTTAATTGTCCAGTCTCAGTTACCTGGGAAAAAGTTGCGCTTATAATGATCTAAATAAACAAATATAATAAATCATATAATCAGAAGAGCATTACTGACGGTTTGGGAAAAGTATAAATACTCTTATTATAGTAAAATACCGTCCTGGCTGTCACGAACAGAAAGTTGTTTAAATATCCAAAACAATAGTAATAAACCTTGGTTAAAGTATTCTGATATATTAATTTGGACACAAGAAATAACACGACTCAAAGAAAGACACGACATAATAATTGGGCAAGAAACTTGCCACTGGTTTACCTACCAACAAATTCAAACACAATTTAGGAAAGACATGGAAGAATGGACAATTAACAAAAAATTGTCGGACTTGGATAAAGTCCTACTAATAGAACCAAATAAGAGGCTTTCCAAATTATATAAGTTGTTATTGACTCTACAGACGGAAAAAGAAAATGTTACAGATGTAATGGTGAGGTGGGCACAGGATATTAAAAAACCAATAGCATATGAAGACTGGGAATTTAGCTGGCAAATTAACACTAAGTTCTCAGCAAGCTTAGAGCTGAGAGAAAATTACCTTAAAGTATACCACCGATGGTACTTGACGCCAACACAACTTGCAAAAATAACTAAAAATAACAACTCTAAATGTTGGCATTGCCATAAAGAAGAGGGTACCATGATACATATGTGGTGGTTTTGCCAGAAAATTAAAATTTTTTGGATGGTCATACACAAGAATATAAAAAAGATATTGAAAATACAGATAGATTTTGCCCCGGAAATATATATATTGAATATAGGAATATGGAAGATTTCTAAAATAAATATAGAATTATTTTTATATATGACCACGGCAGCAAAAGTGATGATAGCAAAAAACTGGAGAGGAGAAGGTCATTTAACGAAGGAAGACTGGCTACTTAAAGTAACTGATTACATGAAATTAGATAGATTATCAGTTAAGGTGAAAGAATTACCCTGGAATAAATTTGAGAAGATGTGGAATGATTATCTTCAGTACCTAGAAAAAGATAAGAAAAATACAGATAACATAAATATCCTAAAGGAAGACTGAATTTAATGGTATATTAAGCTATAATATGTA
The DNA here is from genome assembly GCF_021028975.2 of Sphaerodactylus townsendi. Lineage (NCBI taxonomy): Eukaryota > Metazoa > Chordata > Lepidosauria > Squamata > Sphaerodactylidae > Sphaerodactylus > Sphaerodactylus townsendi. The sequence goes on from NC_059430.1 coordinate 27,239,711, forward strand.
TAGAAGATATGATGATATAAATTATGATATACATTAATAGAAGAATCTGTAAATTTAACTGTATATCAACTCTTATTTGATGAAATTGAATTTTGCTTTTTTACTTAATTCTCAGACTCAGCCAAACCGATGAGGAAGTCTAAAAGTAGTAAAGATAAGAAACAAACCAAACTACTTGTTTACCAGAATAAAGGACAGCAATGAAGAAAATGGTTTGGTAAAAGGGTTGGATTAGACCTTTTTTTGTTAGCTGTAATAGAGAAATAATGTATGAACAACTGTATGTATATTTTTAAACAATAAAGACTATTGAACTTCAAAAAAACACACAAATATAATAAATTCTTTGTCCAGTGCTATAGCTTAGCCACCCTGAGCCTGACCTTGGGCCAGGAAAGGATGGGATACCAAGTAAAAAAAATAAAAAAATAAATTAACCATAACCATCTAGTTAGAAATAAACCATACTGAAAATTAAGGCGAGGTAGGTACATTATTTATGTCTGACCACTTTATGGAACAAACTGATCTTTTGCCGCCGCCTGTTTGGGAATCATAATGTCATGATGTTTGTTTGTTTTAACCCAGTTAAATGCATTATTAGATGCTTGTTTAGGCAACTGAGATACCTTGTTTTAAAATGTGTCAAAACCAACAAAAGTTTCCTTGTGTGAAACCCCAACCCCACCCCACGCACACCTTTTATCAAACTCTGTTCTGGCTCTTCTACTGACTTCACTATCCTTCTCACGTATTCGTTATTTCAGCTGTAGGCAACCATGCAGACTTCAGCCTGTGATCCTGGCAGATTTTGCAAGATAAGCATTGAGAAGCCTGGTTAGTGTTTTAGGGTGAGCTTTCTGCAGATGCATGCCAGAAAGATAACAAACTGTGATCAATCAGTAGCTTGCAGGATGTTTTGTAAGCAGCTCTCACAAATAATTGAAAAGGGAAAAGAAGATCCTTGCATTTGCTTTTGGGAATGCATTTTTAGGGAGTAGTTCCCTGTCCCTTCTGTGCTTGCTCTACAGTCTAGGTACATCTCTTCCTCTTTCTCGTCCACAAATGCACCTCTGCTTGTCACATACACTTCTTCCTCTCTCCCTGTACTCTTTGGCCTTCCCTTTCTGAACTTTCATAAGACAACGTTTTACTTTGCTCACAAAGCCACTGGTCTGTCTTTGCACTGATATTGAAATTTAACCCTTGAATGAAGAAAGTCTTCCGGAAACAGCATAAAGGAGTGGTCCAGATCTGGGGCATACACAGACACATGGGATAATAGCTAGAATGCAGCCTCTACCTGGAAAAGAAAAGATAAAGAAGTGTTTATGATAAAATTACAAAAGTGCTGAGTAATCCAAGGCCGTGTAGCAGAGATAGCTGAACAAGAGAGTGCCAAGTATGCTCCTATTTGTCTCACGCTCTTTCTGGGCCAGGCTTGCCCTTATCTAGAGTTTACACTGGCAGATTAGGACCAGTCACATTTGTGAGTATTTACTTCTGGGTGTGACTTCAAGGCTGCCAAAATATTAGTCCAAGATACCATTCATTATTGATTCAAAATGTACTGTTCACATCCGAGGAAGTGCTGAAGCAGACATTTAAAATATGGTGGGAATGATGTGAAAATTAAATGAAAAGACAGGGCTGAAGACAGGGCTGCTGAAAGCTGCTATGGGGCAGGATAAAAATTCAATTTAGCCCCCTCATAACCTAGGCTGACCAGACGTCCCGCTTTTGGCGGGACAGCCCCACCTTCAAACAATTTGTCCCGCGTCCCATGGGTTATTTCAATTGTTCCGGTTTTTGGAAGGCTGCCACACTGCCTTCTGGGGGGCAAAGCAGTGCGGCAGTCTCCCGGGCGCACGGCCGCAGGAGCACAGCCTTCTGGGGCACTGCCGTTTCCCGCCCTGTGACAGGGCGGGAAACGGGAGCGCCCCAGAAGGCAGTGCGCTCCTGCGGCTGCTTGCGCATGCGTGCGCACGTGCGGCCGCCTACCCGCCCGTCCCGGTTCACAAAGGTGACCATCTAGTCACCTTATCATAACCCTGATCCAAAACAAATGTCAACGAAACAAATAACACGGCTTTCTGTTGTGCATTAGGTAGGAAACATTAAAGGATTAGGATTATTGAAGAATATAAGATTTTCCTTCACATCATTCAGTAGTTTATGAGCCTGTATATTTATACAGCTTATATTTCTATATAAACATTTATGTGCAAAAGAAGCATGGGCAGTCAGGCCGACGTGGACCCTAGGAATTTTATACCCCAGTTTCCCCCTTCACATGCTATGGATCTTTCTTTGGGAGAAAAGGTGGTTTCCTGAAAAAAAATGCCTGACCTTTGGAGGCTTGTTTTTGATGGGGTGAGGCAACCCAACTTGATATTCACATGTGGATGTTAACTTTTTTTAAAAAAAATATGTCCAGATCTTTTTGTGCTGATGTTCAGAAGGTCTTTAAAATATCTGAGGGCCAAACACACAAGAAATCACGAGGTAACTTCAGAAAGAAGACAAAACAATTCAGGCTTCTTAAAAGAAAGGGGGGTGGGAGCGAGACACGAGAGACACATCTAATACTTAATGAGGGTAGTACTTATCATCTTGACCCTGGGATGAAAAGAAATAGCGTTTTTTTAAAGATAAACTGTAAAGCTGGATTTGGAAAAATAAAATGTATGCTGTGCTATTGTGTTTAGAAATACATATGAATGAAATCAGAAGTTTGAAACATATTGAGGGACTGATGATGCCTACACACACAAAAGCATGAAACAGTCCTGACAAAAAGGGTTCACAGGGAGTGAGGACTGATGTGATGGCGGGGGTTAATTTACTCTTCCTGCCAGACATCTTCTTTAAGCCTCAAAGGGATTCACCTCCTTCCTGAGAATTTCAAAAATGGGTAAGGGTGTACACGTTTAGCCCCACAAAGCGTTTGTGGAAAAGCTGATGGAAATAGGATATGGAGAGAGAAACGAGTGTGAACACTGGAAGAATATGGTTGCAAGGTCTTCGTCCACTCTGATTACTGGTGCTGTGGTTCATTTCTCCCCTGTACTTTCTAGCCCTGAATCTTGCTCTTTAGGCATCTGAAATCCTTTAAATTGTCACCATTTTTTTCTGGGATCCCCCCCCCACCCCATAAGGTACTTTTCAATAGTTTTTAAGTTCAGCTTTGCTGAATGCACACATTTGTTACCAATACAGTCATTCTCTTGGTTAATTCTGGCAACCTTTGGCATGGGTAGTGTAGTCCTCAAAGGGTAACCTTTGACCAACCCTAGTGAACTCACATGAACACATGAAGCTGCCTTTTCCTGAACCAGACCTTTGCCCCATCAAGATCAGAACGGTCTATTCCGACGGGCAGTGGCTCTCCAGGGTTTCTGGCTGAGGTCTTTCGCATCATCTATTATTTGGTCTTTTTAATGGGAGATGTCAGGAGTAGAACCTGGGAGCTTCTGGGTGCAAAGCTGAGGCTCTTCCAGTCATCCACAGCCCTTCCTCAGTGAGCAGGGTTAAATACACAGCCACCGCTTCACTCAAAATCACACCTCCCAAAGCTATTTTTCTTTTTAAATCGGTGACAATTCTATTGCAGGCCTTGGGACATAAAAAGTAGTTATTCCCTTGGCGTCATAGTGGTTTCAGCAGGATTTTTTTTTAAAAAAAATTGTACCACAGCAAGATGCTGACATACCATATTTAACCAAGGAAATAGGTCTTTGCGATGTTATTTTCCAATGGACATTTCCACCAGACCCAAAAATCCCTGGATGCTCTCACAGTATGTATGGAGAACAGGTATCGTACTGAGACAACACAAGGTGTAGAAGGCAAGCCTATCCTTTCCTTTCTGTTTACTTTGATGACTAGACTTTGAATGGATTATAGAAGTACTGTGAAATATGTGCAAGTTTCCTTATCTCTTGTCGTTAGCATCAGTCAAGCGTGTTATACTAAGAACTAGAGAATCAATCCGAGAACCGGGGCCATGTTCATAACTAGTACGAACGGACTAATTTTGGCTCCGCCCCCGGGACTGCCCCTTCCAAGGCCCCGCCATGCCCCTGTTGCACCAACATTGTTAGCAGTGACATGGGAGTGCTGTCACAGCCCTGGGCATATCATACAGGCACCATGGGGTATGATGATAGCCACCTGCTGGCATTTCTGCCCCTTTACTTGGGTAAGTAACCTGTGGGGAGTGAATCTGCCAGCATGGGCATGCACCACTTCCACAATGTGATTTGCCTCCCCATTCCCGGATATTTGCCATTGAGCAAACATGAAACATTGAGTTACTTGGTATTTCCATCTGTTCATCACAATATATTTGTTCATTGCAAAGTAAGCAAACTCACAGTGCTTAAGAATAGGAAGTGAGATGACGTGCTGCTTTCCAAGCATATTTCAAACGGTATCTGTGTTTGGACATGATCAAGACATTTTACAGTCTAGACTGAGATTAACCATCACCAGTGGAGGCAACCAGTGTGGGTGGATATGTGTATATGCTTCCTGATAAGCAACTCAAGTGGATATTAACTGCTGGAGAGGAAACAGGAGGACTGTTTCAGTCCTTGGCTCCTCCTCATCAGGCCCACTTTCTGTCCTGGTCCGCAGTTGCATGCCTTCCCAGTTTGTCTTGCGTTTTTTACATGTTCTTGGGAACTGGAAGTTCCCCAGATTTCTATATTTTATATCAGATCATTGCACAAAGTATTTGAAATACCAAGTGAGTTCTACATTACTGACATATGAATGTATGAATCTGTTTTAAGTCTTTGGCCCAGGTCACTCAACATTGTCTACCTGAAATCTCTTTCAGGAGAAAATCTCTTTCAGGAGAAAATACCAATACCTGGTATTTGAGCTCTTTCATCAGGAGATGCCATGGAAGTTTCAGCATGCAGAACACATGCTATGCATATAATCAGTGGTGGGATCCAAAAATTTTAGTTACAGGATCCCATGGTGGTGGGATTCAAACAGTGGAGTAGCGCCAATGGGGCTGGGTGGGGCACAATGGGGGCGTGGCCGGGCATTCCGGGGGCGGGGCATTCATAATTTCTCTGTTAGTGTAAAAAATTCTTACTGTAAAAAAAAGTTCCTAATTTCCAGCTGGTATCTTTCTGTCCATAATTTAAACTCATTATAGAAAGTCCTACCATCTACTGCCAACAGAAACAACTACTTCTCCTCTAAATGACTGCCTGTCAAATACTTAATTTTGTTTCTAGAAATCAAAAGAAGGATACTTTCCTTAAACAAGGAACTTTACCATATTTCTAAAACATGTTTTTAAAACGGAGAATTATCCCGTTTTCTACCTTCACTAACCAGCCACATAGGAAACAACAGGATTTTATGATTTTTGGACCTAATGGAATTTCTAACAGAAAAGCAGACCCGATTAGTAACCCCCTCTCGGCACACACAAATAATTAGTGACCCACTCTCAGGAACTGGTGAGAACCTGCTGGATCCCACCTCTGCATATAATACTCTGGTAACATTTTGGAATCAGAATTGCAACATTCAGTTATTAAAACATTTTGTTGATCAAAATTATCAAAAAATTAAGTTGATCAACATTAAAACATTTTGATCAACTTAAAACGTAACCTCAATTAATCCAAGTGCACGCCAGCAGCAAATTATTAATTATTCTTAATAGAAGTATTTTTTTAAAAAATACTGCAAATGGAAAGTATCATTTTAGAAAAGGTGAAAAAGAGGGATTCCTCTAAGATGATTCCTACTGCAACACACTTGTAGCTCATCTTCAAGTAAATCTCTCTCTTGACATCTATTTGTTCTTATATGCAAATGTATGCACATTTAATCAATTAAATCAATCAATTGATTAATCAACTAACACTTATATGTCTAATCATAGTTTTAAATTAGGTGACAGTTCTATTTAGAAAGCAGTAATTATGTATATACAGATTTGTTTCCCAGAAATTTGGAGTAAATAAATAGCAGGAGAAATTATTTTTATTTATACATTTTTACATTTATATCCCGCCCTTCCCAACAGGGCTCAGATCCCAGCCCTTATACAAATCCCATCCCTTAAAAGCTTCCCAGAATGTGCTGGTGTGCCCCAATTGGGAACTCAACTAAAATTCGTTGCTGTCAAGTCAAGCCTATTCCAGAAGCTTTGCAATGGTACAGTGAAGGAGGTTTGAATTTGGAGCCGAGGCCACATGACCATATTAGCATATATCTGGCTGCCATGTGGCTCTCTGCAGCCTGTTTTTCAGCATATGGTTCAGCAAACAGTTCTTTTTCAGCCGCCACACAGCCAGTGGCAACTGCTTATCTCATCATATGACAGAAGCAAGCAAATTTCCATTAGGTGTCACTCTGAACTAAGGAAAGCATGTTCCCAGTTCTCAATTGCTCCGAAAATAGCAAATGTTTGGGAAACTGTATGTGACCAATCATATAGAATTGAAGGCTCTTGCATCTACCTATCTAGCTCGAGTTCACCCAGGTGGTGGGTAAGAGTGAGGAAGGGAACTCTGGAAATTCTGTCCAGGGGCCCTGAAAACCTGGAACTGACCCTGCTTCAGGTGGGACTGGAACCACTGCAAAACAGTGCCTTCCAATCCCACATCAGAAACATAGTTCAGAAGGATACAATGATCAGTGGGCTGAAAAATACTGAGAGGTTCAAGATAATCAACAGTGGTACCCGCCCTCTGACTATCTCCTGGTACACATCATCTATCGGTATGGCCAAAGGTGTTTCAGTCCAATAACCCACAGTGTAGCTAATGGGGGCACAAGGGGAGCAACCACACCCCTTGAGCACATTTTTGAAGTGGTGCCCCCCCCGCTTCCAGCTCAAGCCCCACCCCTGAGGCCAGGTTCTTCTTCCACCTTGCAGCTCCAGCCTGGCCAAGCCTAGCAGCAGTGGACTCCCTGCCTGCCTCCTCCAACTCCCAGGTAGGGCCCCACTGTTGCTGCTAAGCTAGCTCCTGAACATGGATCTGCCACTGTCTTCTCCAGCCACCCCAGGCTAACCCTTCCCTCCACCTTCTTAGAAAGAGTGTCCAAATTGAAGCTGGACTTGCTCCCAAGGAGATCCCTCCACGGCCAGCTTGACAGGGGAGCCCGCCTGGCTGTGGTTCTCCATCCTCGGTGGTGCTCAACTTCCCTGCAGTTTCCATGCTCCACATTCTGGCCATGCAGTTCAGTGATGAATGGGGCTTCCTTGCCATGGAAGAGGGGCAGTGTGTGGGTCTAGCGAGAAGCGGGGTCTCACTGGCTGGAGGAGCTGCTCCTGCAAAGCCCAGCTCTTGGGGGGGGGGGTCATGAGCCCTCTCGCAATACCTGCCAATTGGCTTCCTCTGTGGGGCTGCACCAAACTAGAGGCTCATTCCGCACATGCAGAATAATGCACTTTCAAACTGCTTTCAGTGCTCTTTGAAGCTGTGCGGAATAGCAAAATCCACTTGCAAACAGTTGTGAAAGTGGTTTGAAAACGCATTATTTTGCGTGTGCGGAAGGGGCCTAGGATTGGGAAGGATCTCATCAATGCAGGGAAATAGCCAGAAAGTGGACAATACTTATTTATTGATTGAGATTTATACCCCACCCTACATGGAGGGTCCCAGGGCGGCTTACAAAACCAGAAATAACAATAAAACACCATTAAAAACCAGTAAATATCTACATGAGACAATCTTGAAACCATAATATACCCACTCACAGCCCCTCACCCCATACAAATACTCAACACAAACCTTGCTACAGGTTAGATGTAAAACTGCAACAGAACCTGTATGTGAAAGCTGTACAATTTAAGCATATTACTAGGGTTGCCAGGTCTGTGACTGCTGCACCTAGGAGAAGTCCGGTCAGGGAAGTGACCTCTGGAAATGACTTCTACTGTTCGATGATCAAGGAAACACTCCCCCCTCCCATCTCTATGGTAAAAACCTAAGAGATTTGGAAGGATTGCTAGAGGTCACCTTTCTAGAATACCCTTCTTGGCTCCCTTTTCTCCTGTCATGACAACTGGTGGTGAAGGATAGCTGTGCTGAGTAGCTGACACACCTACGTATTGCAAAGTTCTTTAAAAATCCACATTTTTGGGGTGTGGAGTATCAACTATTACTCTTTCTTTTTTTAGAATCAGAAGTTTTCCCATTCTAAAAACAAGATCTCCTGCTTGAAATTGGAGACAGTCACACATGGCTATTTTTGAACATTCGTGGGTAGGGTGAATTTTTGCTCTAGGTGGGACTCTGCTGCACCCACTGACCCCCATCCTGGCAATGGCACAGATTCTCCACCCTCAGTTTTAGAATTGGGCTCTATTCTGTCATCTATATCCACATTTCTTAATGGGACCTATGAAAAGCACATAGAATTAAATTTATCTTCTATTTATCTCTCTCAGCATAAATAGACTGACATAAAGCCTTTTGGCTTCAGTGTGCATTGCTTTTGTTGTGTTTATGTTGACATTCCTACAGGGAGCAAAACAGCTTAATGTGATATCTCCCGAATAACAAAACTCCTACACACAAATGCTTGCAGGGTTTCTGATACAAAATGCAATTAAAAGTTTATTCATGCTAATTTTATTTCCCAGCCTTCATAGTTAGCCTTACTTACTATGGAGCTGACAAGTGACCAAAACATAAACACTCTAGCTTAGTGGGCGTTTAACAACAATGTAATCAGCAGGAATCAGAAAAATAAATGTGTTTTTTTTCCCCACAGAGAAATACCAAGATGTAGCCATCAACTTTTGGTTAATGGCACAGTTACATTGGACACCGGAAAAGCTGTGTACTTGCCATGCAAATGTCACTATATAAATGGACAGGGCTGACAAGATTCACCCTCCCCTCTCAGATAAAGAAATACAAAATTAAGAAGGAAAGGGAGAGAAAAATAAGGTGAAAGTAACCACACTGACATCATCACATCCATATAATGAGAACCCTTTCCCCTCTTCAAGTTATCTCATCAATCTTTAAGGAAGGGAGCTGGAAATGCCCCTGGAAGGAAACCGTTTACACCAGTGGTGGGATCCAAAAATTGTAGTAACAGGTTCCCATGGTGGTGGGATTCAAACTGTGGCGTAGCACCAATGGGGCTGGGTGGGGCACAATAGGGGCGTGGCCGGGCATTCTGGGGCGGGGCATTCCTGGGCGGGTCCTTGGGCAGGAAACGAATGCACGCAGGTGCAGGCTGCCACGCACGCCGGTGCACCTCCTGCTAGACTGCTTCAAGTTCTGTGCGCTACTGCTGTGAGGAGGGGCGTAACTAAGGCAAAATCACCAATTAGTAACCCCCTCTCGGCACACACAAATAATTAATAACCTACTCTCGGGAACCTGTGAGAACCTGCTGGATCCCACGTCTGGTTCACACTCTTTTTAACCTTGTGCTTAATTAGAAAATCTAGCCAGTGTTCTTTTTCTGCAGATAAGCTTTTGCTATGATTTCAAGCCAAGGAAAGGTCAGAATCAACAATTTCAGATTTCTAGAGAGTAAAGTTTCCAGCTACCTGGAGAAATCCTGTGCCTTTAATAAAGCCTTTGTCCAAACAAGCAGTGGATCCTTTTCATGGAATGGAGGAAAGTAACATTAGTAAATATACTCCCTCTAAGCGTCTGTTAAAGGGACAGGGCATTTTTTGGTCCAGGGACTTTGGGCAGTAGGCAATCATACTAAAGAGGGTTTGAGCTGTTGCTGAAGCCACGAGATTTAAGATGATCAACAATCAGCGTATGGCTTCTTACTTGCTTTTACATGAAAACAAAATGAAGCAAGTAGACTGCCTAGTTCCGTGGTGGCGAACCTTTGGCACTCCAGATGTTATGGACTACAATTCCCATCAGCCCCTGCCAGCATGGCCATGGCCAGCATGGCCAAGAAAATTAACTTTTCTTGCCTGCTTGGTCACTTGAAGCCATTTTGAACTTGTTAAAAGGTTTGCCACCACTGGTAGTTGCTCAGTTCACCGGAGCAACCTGGCCATATAGGATGTTGTACCAACCTCAACCCCCTTTCATGGGGGCCTTGTAAATAGAAATTGTGTGACTGATCCCACAAGAGCATTTGATAAAGTAAGACTGGCTGCACTTACTTATACATGTTACTGGTGCAAATCAAGGCTTAGGATGTGCTGGAATCGAAAGGTGTAACTTTTAGAGAACCTGAGGCATATGAAAACAGATGTTGGATTTATTTTGGCATGCCACTTGTTACGATGCCATCTCTGACAGGAAATTTCAGTGAGGAAGTTAAAGATTCTTGACATTAGGATTAACACAATTTGGCAAATGAAATTACAATTCAAATATTTTTTATTAAGCCTTCTTCTGGTACATTCCCATGTTAATGGTTTTGGACGTACATAATGGGCATTGAAAGACAGCTTCAGACTGATTTAAAAATTAACTTTTCTTGCCTGCTTAGTCACTTGAAGCCATTTTGAACTTGCTGAAAGGAACTGAGCTAACTTCTTTTGACAGTCCCGGATTTCTACAGACACAGAGTTTCAAAATAACTAGGAAATATTGAGTAATGTTGGAAGAAAGATTTGAGAATCGTGATGAGTTTGAAACCACAGCAAGTATCCTAGTTCTGAGGAATACTGTCATGGGTCACAGGACTTGGCAGCAGTTGGACAACTGAGTGAAAATAAACAGGAATCTTGAGGCACCTTAAATAATGACAATTTTTTTTAATAATCTCTCATGGATTAGACTCTCAGGTCACTTTCGCACTAGCAGAATAATGCACTTTCAATCCAATTTCAGTGCACTTTGCAGCTAGATTTTACTGTGCAAAATAGCAAAATCCAATTGTGAAAGTGGATTGAAAGTGCATTATTTTGCATGTGCGAAAATGCCCATAGATCAGATCTCACTTCAACAGAAGCATAAGCATCCACAGTTATGCTCTGTTTCACATAAAGATATTAGTAGATTGTATATTCCTCTGCCACAGAACAAAGCATGCCACAGAACAAAGCAGTGGCGTAGGAGGTTAAGAGCTCGTGTATCTAATCTGGAGGAACCGGGTTTGATTCCCCGCTCTGCCCCTTGAGCTGTGGAGGCTTATCTGGGGAATTCAGATTAGCCTGTGCACTCCCACACACGCCAGCTGGGTGACCTTGGGCTAGTCACAGCTTCTCGGAGCTCTCTCAGCCTCACCTACCTCACAGGGTGTTTGTTGTGAGGGGGGAAGGGCATGGAGATTGTTATAGAATGCTCTGCCTGGGTCATAGTGTCTACCTAGCTCTGGTGCCCCCATCCATTTGAAAGTAAAAATATGTTTTGGCATAAATGCACTTGTTACAAGTACTATGTTCAATAATGTACAAAATAATGTTTTTGACAAAGACAGTGCATAAAAATGAATTATAATTCTCATATTCATTCGAGACTATATAGTAATGTGAAAGCATACAATTTTCTCAACTGCTGAACCTCAACTGACCAAACTAATATCTTTATGTGGAACAGAGTATATATAAAAAATAAATTGCAAACTAAATGGTAAAAAGGACAGGAAGGACATAGCCTTCTTCAATCTATGATTTGAGCCCAGGACAGTTATTTATCAAAGTGGTTATAACGTAGGTAAGCCATTTTATAGCTCCAGACTTGAGTCCAAGACTTGAGTCCAAGACCAAACTCAGACTTGAGTCCAAGACCAAACTCACACATGACAAGCAGTGCTTTTCAGCCCAGTTTTATAAGGGATTCTAAATCTTTTGATGGCCCTGTGCTGATTTACAATTGCATATCTGCTTTCCTTTAGTGGGCAACACATTTATGATTTCAGTCCTGCACTCTTAGATGCACTTGAATTGTTGTTCTATTTCCCTGAATCCTATGAAGATCCATTTCTGAATGTATAATTATGTTGCTCACAACTTGATGAAGTAACTTTACCAGGTATTTGTAACACCCTGCTGTTACAAATGGAAGCAAAGGCAGACATAATTCATGGCTGTTTGAATTACTCTGTTGGTGCCATTTCTATTAATCAAGATGACCAAAACACTAACAGTAGAATAGAATATGTCGCTAGAGACCTGACATTGTTTAGAAATTCTGGAATTATTTACTTGTGCAACTTTTTTTATTGCATCTATGTAAGAAATGCAGATTTATTTACAATCTGGGCTGTATCAATAGGAATATAGTATCTCTCTATTCAGCATTGGTTAGACCTCACCTGGAATATAATGTACAGTTCTGGGTACTGCAATTCAAGAAGGATGTTGACATGCTGGAATGGGTCCAGAGGAGGGAAACCAAAATAGTTAAAGGTCTGGAATCCATGCCCTATGAGGAGAGACTTAGGGAGCTGGGTATGTTTAGTTTGGTGAAGAGAAGGTTAAGAGGTGACATGATAGCCATGTTTAGATATTTGAAGGGATGTCATGTTGGCGAGGGAGCAAGCTTGTTTTCTGCTGCTCCAGAGACTAGGACCAGGAGTAATGGGTTGAAGGTGAAGAAAAAGCGATTTTACCTAAACATCAGAAAAAATTTCCTGACAGTAAGGGCTGTTCGACAGTGGAATGCACCACCACCACCTTGGAGTGTGGTGGAGTCTCCTGGCTGGATTGCCATCTGTCAGAAGTGCTTTGAGTATGTGTTCCTGCATTGCAGGGGGTTGGACTTGATGGCCCCTGGTGTCTCTTCCAACTATATGATTCTATGTTAAATCAATGCCTGAATGTATTCTCATGAATCTGACTGTTCACAAAGATGACCAGTTGGATGAAATGTTCAGAAATCCAGGATGCTGTGTAGCTCAGGAATACGTTCCGTAATGATCTACTGAGAACATCCTAATGAAAGTTCTACTTGTTCTGGTAGGACAGGAATATTGTGAAATATTTGACAGCATCAGGTAGAGCTAATAAATTACGCCTAAATTTAAGCCAACTTTACATAGTTATCCACATAATTTTGGCTAGAGTGGTGCTGAGATTCTTTGTTACTGTGTTATGGTTCTGGTAGTACCTTAGATCTGAAGTGAAGTCTCAAGCTAAAGTTGCCAGGTCTTCCTGGAGGATGGTGCCTGGGGAAGATGGGGTCCATGAATTCCATCTTTCAAAGCATCCATTTTATCCAGGGGAACTGATATCTGTAGTCTGGAGATGAGCTGTAATTCCAGGGGACCCTGAGGTCCTGTTCAGAAGCTGGCATCCCTATCTCAAACTCTACTGTGATTGTTAGCAACAGTGCACAAAAGCGTGTTTTGTATGAAATGTATTTAGACTCATTTTTATTGAAACATAAGAGTACAAGCAGTGGTGGGATTCAGCATGTTTGCACCACTGTTAACGCTACTGCTCGGGTAACATTAAGCAATTTTAGTTCAGGCAACGTACCCTGTTTCTCCGAAAATAAGACATCCCCTGAAAATAAGTCATAGTAGAGGTTTTGCTGAAGTGCTAAATATAAAGCATCCCCCGAAAGTAAGACGTAGCAAAGTTTTTGTTTGGAAGCATGCCCGTCGACCAGAGCATGCAGCTATGGAGCAGAAAAATAAGACATTCTCTGAAAATAAGACATAGTGCATCTTTGGGAGCAAAAATTAATATAAGGCACTGTCTTATTTTCGGGGAAACAGGGTAGTGAGGCACAGGAAGCCGGTGTTCTTCGAAAACAGAATATCTTTATTTGAAAGTGATTGATACAGCTCAGGCAGGGGAACGCGTTACCATAGCCAAGCGCAGGAACTTTTATACACAAAGATCAAAAGAGGGCAAGGGGGCAGGTAAGGGGGCAGGCCCCTTACCTTGCAACAATAAAGAAACATCAACACATAAAAGAAAGGTACAGTTACAACTTTGTGAATGGAACCATGAGATCTCGCTGTCAAGCATCTTCCCGCGAGACTTTACAAGAGCGCAGGAACAGGGAGCGGAGAGTGTCCATTCATAAAACTGGGTGAGGCTGTTAACGCACCCAGCCATCTGATTATGAGATGGGTCGCTTCCTTGAGTTATATCGGAAACAGCGGCTTTGCGCAGCTCGGGAATTGCGAGGCTGGCGCTGCTGCAATGCAGGAGTGCCAGCCATGTGAACGGTCTCCCACAGACGCTGTTTTTAACGTCCCTGGGATGCTGTATTTGGCCCGTGCGGAAAGGGCCCAAGTCTTAAAAAAAATAAAAGCAGGAAGAAAACCATGTGAAACATTGTCACAACCACATATACACGTCCTTTCCAGACCCTATGGAGACTTCTGGGTAACACTGGTCTCTGTACTCTGGTCCTTAGCCAGTGCAGTCTGGTGATAGGCTTAGAAAAATATTTTTTATATTTTCCTGGCGGTAACACCACTTTGGCAGAACCGGTTGTTAAAATGGTGCTTGTAAACAAACAGTTGTTAAATTATTTGAATCTCACCACCAGAACCAGTTGTTAAATTATTTGAATCCCACCACTGAGTACAAGCTTTTGGGTATTCAAGATATTCTTTAAGACATAAGATTTATTTTTTTTTATTAAAAATGGTTCTGTTTTTATGACTCTTAATCTTCGTCTAACCAATCTCACAGAATTGTGGCAAGGACAAAAAGATCATTCTTTCCCAGTATCACCCTGGAGTATTTTAGCTGAGCTGAAACTGGGCCTCCTGATTCTAAACCTCTGAAGAACAGGGAATTTTGGTACCAAACTGCATATGTCTACTTTCTTCTGATTGCAGTATCAGCCAGTAGGTGGCTGCTCCTGAAAAGTTGTTTAGTGGCTTGAGAGCTGAGCCTTATCGGAGTCACTGACTGGAAAAAGAAGGCCATGACTCCACCCACAGCAGCCAGTGCCTATTCAATGGTTTCTTGGCACCATCTGCTCTCCCAAATGGAAATACAGGTGTGCAGGAAGTGGTGAGGGGCTGTCAATACCAGGAACAGGTGAGGTGAATCTGGCATCCTATTTAGAACTTCTCCTCCAACAGGAGGAAACTGGGATGTGATCCTAAGGGGGAAACGTTTGCCCTTCCCTTCTCTGTGTTCTGCACAACACCAATTTATTTCCTTCAAATAAACAGATTGCTCCCATGGGTCACTTAAAACCTCAGCATGAAGATTCAGGACTTTGGGGTTTTAGTGTGGGAGGTATGTTCTCTTTCTCTCTTTTCCCCACCCTCTTTCACATTGAAGAAATATATTCCTTTTCATCTCAATCTGTCTTTCCTTTGTTCTAATGAGTAAATAAAAGGCAACAGCCAATTCTGTGCCACCATTTCGATGCAAAACAGCCAGCTCCAGTGTAAACTCAGTCTGACCATGGGTGCGGCTTTTCTTGTGTGAAATCCAGCAGTCACAATGAAATCCCTTAGGCAAGGGTTCACGCACAACCGGAGTCAGCTATTATTCATTAAACACACATGGATTGTTCTTTACAATTGCACTTCCCACTGCAAAGTTGCTGATCAAGTGTCCATGAAGGTATAGAATAGAAAAGCCAGCATTTAACATGGAAAATGCTTTCAGCTCTGAAAATGAATAAACCAATCATAGTTTCTGCAACATCCCTAGCTAGAAAGAAGTCTGATGTAATATTTTAAATGTTAATGTTGTTTGAATGCTCGTTTGTTGTTGCAAAAAAGGACAATTCCCCCCTTGTCTTGGAGTGAATTTTGAACAGAGAGAAAGAACTGATTGTACCGTTGGTCAGGAAAAGCCAGGTGTGATGATATCCTATTGGCAAGTGACAGTGAGGTCACCAACTTCTATCCCGCACCAGTTACAAAGCAGTTTTGCAGCTGATTGAAAAGCTTAATACGTTTTAATTGTTAGAAGTGAAGGAATTTGTGCTGTCTCCTGCCTCAATGACAGAGGAGGACTTATCAGTGAGTCAGATAGCTAGAGGGGGTCAAGACACAGGGCAACTTTTCTCTACTGCCCTGACACTATCCCTTTGATGTGTAGATTGCTACTTTTAGGGAATTTTCTTCCTTCCTGGTTGTCCTCCACTCTCCATCATTCTTGTACACACTCATATGTGCAGAGAGATACCGATAGCATCTCTCACTATCCAGCTAGATAGATTAGAATAGAGTTCACTAATAACAACTCTTATTAGTTAGAAACTATCAATTGGCTCTGAGATTCTTTTGTTGCCAGCACACACATATATGGGTAAATTTCACTGTGTTTTGCCTCTTTGCACTCTGTCTGTAATTCAAAAGTGTCTCTTACCAGAGAGAATTACCAACATTAACTTTAGAAATGTTTATAAATATTTAAACCCAAATATACTTTTTTGAAAACTATTTTCAAAAAGGAAGACATCTGGGCTGATGCTTGAGATGGGGAGCAAGACTGGGAGCTAATCCAACGTATTTATTTATATTATTATTATTTTATTTTTACCCCATCCATCCCCGAGGGGCTCGGGAATGTACTTGCCTTGTACACAGGGTTAGCTCAGTCCAAGTTGCTGTTCTGACCTTTAAATCCCTAAATGTTTCAGATCCAAGATACGTGAATGACTATCTTCTCTGCTCCCTTTTATCCTCACAATAACCCTGTGAGGTAGGTCAGGCAGCAAGTGTGACTTTTCTCCCCAATAGGCTCCCAAAGTAGTTTACAACATTGTCCTACTCTCCTCCTAGGGGTGCCAGATGGGTGGGGGTCTTACTAATTGCAAATTGAGGCTTAAGCCTTGATGCTGTTGGAATGTTGACATCACTTCTGGAAGTGACCTCATCATGTCGCCAACAACATAGGAGATGCTTTGGTATATGAACAAAATCTCTAAAGTAGAAGCTGTTTTTATCATAGGGTTTTGTCCCCCATGTCCGCCAATGTGTTGACACCACTTTCAGAAGTGACATCAACACACCAACAGCATCAAAGCATAGGTCTTGATTTGGACCAGGTATGACCCTGGTTGGCTGGCTGAATGGCACTGATCAAGAACCCTGACTAGAAGATAGACTTGCATACTGTGATGCATTAAAATATTTATGTACAGAAAACTATATATAAGGTTGTATGGTGGTCTCAGAATTTTCCATTGCTCAGTAAAAAAAATATCCAGTCCCACACAAATTTATTTGATTGAAGATCCTTTCCTTCACCTTGATTAATATATTCTTCTAATTCAGTCGCTTATCAATGGCAGGTTCTTTGATTTCCATGTTCACAATCATCAGCTCCAATGCAGTTCTTAAAGAATCTTAACAACAGCCTGCTGAATCCAAACTCTCAATAAATATCAGCCTCAAAGGCTTTAAATGCCACCTCGGTTGACATTTATAATAACTTTCTTTCATAAATACATTCATTACATATGCATACGTAACCCACTTCTGTTTCTCACTTTCCCTGAAAGCCCTTGTCTGGGTTGCATAAAACTGGTAGTGACTTGGCAGTACTTACCTACAATGTTTATAGTAATTTACATTTCCCTGCATACTCAAAGATTCCGCTAAAAAGAAAGCCTTTATAGCTTCAGCCACTTCTTTTACAATTAGATGTAGCAAGGTTGATAAATGTTAACAATCACTAGGTTGAAATCACTTATGAAGTATTTGAACTCAACAAGCAACAACCAAGTGAATGAATTCCGTTACGTATTTAACCCACTTTTTAAATAATTCACTCAGTCATAATCTACCCTTTTAAGGGCTGTGGATGTTTCAGTATTGTAATCAAGTGATGAATAAGAACCATGCGATCAAATGAAGATGGGTGTTACTGTATGCAATATATGTGGTCTCTACAGATACTGGATGAAAAAAATGAATTTCAAACACAGCCGTTTCCTGACCCAGAGGGTGGAAAGATCGTCATATTTTGAATGTTAAAATATTTGGCTGAGGGAAAATGTTGTGAAACTTTCTATTTCATATCTTGGGAAATAGCCCCTAGGGTTCCCTCCCCCCCCCCCCTACAGAAGAACAGATGATAAATGGTTGTCAAAATAAATTATAGGACTTCCTCTTTTTCCTGAAGAAAACTTCTGTGTTCCTGATCTCTAGCAGTCATGGTGGCAAATGATGAGGAGAGAGATGTCTGTATTATTCTTACAGAAGAGAAGTATGCCTTATTATAAAATTTCATGTGAAGATTACATTACATGTATTAGCAAAGCAATCTGCCCACATATATTTAAACTGTATCCCATTTAGGGCCCTTCCAGATCTCTCAGATTTGCTGTTCTGAGCCCCCTCCCCCCCGGAATCCTGTTTCAGTTTTGTTTCCTTATTGTAACTTCAAAATCCATACATTTTTATTTTTTGCATCAGCTGTTTTCCTTGCACCAAAATTTCCCAGTAAAATGTATGTATATTTTAAAACTATTTTATAAGTAAATCAGAATTATACTTATATTATATGTTTGTGGTATACACTGTATAAACACTACATGAATTGCATATTAAACCTATACACAGTACAAACAGATTCACAAAACTGAGAGAAGTGGAGATCGAAACCCACTGATGAAAATATAAATGAACACAAAATAAATCTATATATTAAAAGAGATTTTTGCTCCCCCATTCTCTATACAAACATGTGTAGACAGTGATCTAGGGGCAGCTAGCCATAGTCCAATAAAAGGATGGGATATGGTGCTCCCCAGAGCACATTGTCTCATGGTGCCCACAAATGGTGTCCAAAGCAATGAGCCACTCCTTGCTTGCCTTGATCTCACTGGTGCATATAGTTACTTGTGAATTTGAGTTTAATTTGATTTTCATCTTGTTAGCCAATTATAACCAAATAGATAGGTTACCTTTCTGAGTTACCTTTCATTTTGTTAAGACCAGAAAAGCATGTCAGTGCATTGATAGTCAGTCCCTGACACAACATATTTATCATTACATAGGAATGGAAAAACCTTTGGCCCAGGGCCAGGCATATACATTGGGGCCAGCATTTGTGGCTACGTGTTTAATATACATTAATTATTATTGGCCCTGACCTGGATGGCCCAGGCTACCCTGATCTGGTCAGCTTTTCTGGTGAACCAGATGTGTTTTCACACTGCTACATTCCTGCTGGGTGACCTTGGGCTAGTCATAGTTCTTCAGAACTCTCTCACCCCCAGCTACCTCACAAGGTTGTGGAGAGAGGAAGGGAAAGAGCTTGCAAGCCACCTTGAGTCTCCTTACAGGAAAGGTGGGATATAAATCCAAACTCTTCTTCTTCTTCTTCTTCTTCTTGGTAACTAAGCAGGGTCTAAGGGACTAAGTCCAGGGTTGGCCTGCAGAGGCAGGCCATGGCAAACTGTCTCTGAATGTTTCTTCTCTTGAAAGCTCCACAGAGTTGCCACGACAGCTCTGTCTTGATGGTAAAAAAATTATAGAATTGCCTTAATTACAGAGCTACCACAGAGTTAATTTTTGTGTGCCATATTTTATTACATTTGAACAAATTAGCATGTTTTACACTATAATAGCTTCTGTTTTACACTATAATAGCCACTATAATAGCCACTGTTTTACACTATAATAGCCACTATAATAGCAGCTCTGCTGCTTGAGTTGTGGAGGCTTATCTGGGGAATTCAGATTAGCCTGTACATTCCCACACATGCCAGCTGGGTCACAGCTTTTCTGAGTTCTCTCAGCCCCACCTACCTCACAGGGTGTTTGTTGTGAGGGGGGAAGGAGATTGTAAGCTCCTTTGAGTCTCCTACAGGAGAGAAAGGGGGGATATAAATCCAAATTCTTCTTCTTCTTCTTCTTCTTCTTCTTCTTCTTCTTCTTCTTCTTCTTCTTCTTCTTCTTCTTCTTCCTCCTCCTCCTCCTCCTCCTCCTCCTCCTCTGCCTCCTCTGTGATGATGGTTTCACTATCTTAGGCTAAATTTATATCTGACTTAGGCCAAAAAGCTCCTGATAATTTGAAAGCAGAGCTGTTTGAAAATGATTATTGTCGGGCGTGGGAAGATTAAAGGCATTGTTTGAAGACAGGAACAACCTGTTGGTGTATGCCTCAGGATCAAACTGAAACACAACAGTATTATTAGGCATGGGTATAGCAAACTCAGAGTCAGGACTTCCTCCAATAAAATAACTTATTCTTTCTTTAGGGCATATCTAGCCAGGAGTTCACAATGTCATCCTGACAAAACCAATTAACTATAAAGTTGGGAGAATAGGGAGGTGGTGCGATTAAAAGTTCAGCATGCCCAAGTAGGAACGCTACCCTTCACCCTTTCACTTGACATCACGTCTCCTTGAGGCTGTCCCCCCCCCTTGTAGTGAAGACTGAGGGTCGCCATTCTCTAGGTGGAGCCTGAAGATCTCTCAGAATTACCACTATTGTCCAGACTGCACAGATTAGTTCCCTTGGAAAAAGGGGTGGTTTGGCGGATGACTTTATAGCATTATACCTTGCTGAGGTCCTGTGTTCCAAAACCTTGCCACCTCTAGGCTCTACCCCCAAATCTCCAAGAGTTTTAAGAACATAAGAACAAACCTGCTGGATCAGACCAGAGTCCATCTAGTCCAGCACTCTGCTACTCGCAGTGGCCCACCAGGTGCCTTTGGGAGCTCACATGTAGGATGTGAAAGCAATGGCCTTCTGCGGCTGTTGCTCCCGAGCACCTGGACTGTTAAGGCATTTGCAATCTCAGATCAAAGAGGATCAAGATTGGTAGCCATAAATCGACTTCTCCTCCATAAATCTGTCCAAGCCCCTTTTAAAGCCATCCAGGTTAGTGGCCATCACCACCTCCTATGGCAGGATATTCCAAACACCAATCACACGTTGCGTGAAGAAGTGTTTCCTTTTATTAGTCCTAATTCTTCCCCCCAGCATTTTCAATGGATGCCCCCTGGTTCTAGTATTGTGAGAAAGAAACATTTCTCTCTGTCAACATTTTCTACCCCATGCATAATTTTGTAGACTTCAATCATATCCCCCCCTCAGACAACTCCTCTCCAAACTAAAGAGTCCCAAACGCTGCAGCCTCTCCTCATGAGGAAGGTGCTCCAATCCTGTATCTGGCAACCCTATCCTCCCATTCCCCCACTGGTGGCCTTCATGGTCCCTCCCCTTCCCAAATCTCACCATCCCCAGGCTCCACCCCCCCAAATCTCCAGGAATTTCCCAACTTAAATTTGGCAGCCATAACTCATGCATATTCCTCAGTTTAGGATGTTCCCTGTATTGAAGTCAGGCTGAGAGAAAAAAGGTCTGCACTGAGAGAAGACAAGGAAGTACAAAGGGAAGGAAGGAATTGGCACCTCTTGCCCACATGCACATTTCTGGCAAAAAATGAGATCCCTTCCCCAACATTATTTGTGAATCGGACAGCCTGTGAACCATAGAGAGAGTTGCCGATCACCAAATGGGGTCTAGAGTTTTCCCAGAGTTACAATTGATCTCCACACTCGTTTCCCAGGAGGAAACCGTTTTGGAGGGCAACTTCTATGAAATACCACAGCATCAGCAGAAACAGAAGTCCTAGAGTGACAAGATATCTCTGCTGAGTTCCCTCATCTCAAGAAGCTCTACCATTCTCAGGCACTACCCCCAAATCTCCAGGATTTTCCCAAACTAGAGTTGGCAACCATATCAACAAATGTGGGTGCCTCTGAGGCACTAACCTTGGTTCCATATGTCTCCCAGTTGTTCAATAAGATGTAAAACTGCTCAAGTGTCCTGGCTAGTGAATGCCTGAACGAGCAAAGATCCTGACACTTAGGCCCCTTCCGCACATGCAAAATAATGCATTTTCAAACCACTTTCACAACTGTTTGCAAGTGGATTTTGCTATTCTGCACAGCTTCAAAGAGCACTGAAAGCAGTTTGAAAGTGCATTATTCTGCATGTGCAGAATGAGCCTTAGATTTCAATCAAATACTGTTTCATTTCAATTATATTTTAACCCACTTAATAGTTTTAAGGCAGTTAATCATATCACACCAGAGGTTTTTCATTTGTTTGAGGAACATGGTCCACACTTGTTTGCAACAGAAACTCGATGGAGTTTTTTCTGGGACATTCCAGGATATGTCATTCAGGGCACAGCTTGTGACTAATTGTTCTCACAGTAAATTGTTCCGAGCACTCCTTTATGATACCATTTTACAACCTGTAAGACATGCCTAATCTTTGCAACAGCATTCCAAGAAACCCCAGGGTTCTTTATGATGTAGTTTGAAAATTTCTTCACGTTACCTACTGTGTAAGGAAAGGAAGGATAAGATTTAAAAAAATAAAATTTAAAATAAATGTTTGGATTTGGGTGTTGACTGTTCTGCACTGCCTTAAGCTAGCCCATGTACTGCTAGGGTATAATGGGCATGAAAAAATTGCTCACCTGTGATGTCACATGTGCCAATCAACAGCTACCTGTGGCTCTTGTACAAATGCATACTACACAATATTTGGTATAGCTAAAGCAAAACACATTTTCTTAATAACAAAATACTGTGTAAGATTATGACATTAATGCCATTTTTGGAACCCCCGAGGCTGCCAGGATAGTCATTCTTTTCCGTTGATATTCCTCCCCCCACAAAAATGCTAAAATACCTGTTTGAATTATCTCTTCCAAAGTATAGAAGGGAATTTATGCTTGCACGTTGGAACACCTTGCTATTGGTGGTGCTGTTAGGAAGGTTTAACGATATTCCACACTGTCATAGACTGTAGATATGCTACTAACTGACTGGACTCTATAGATAGTATTCTTTGGGATTCCCCTGGATGGTCACATTTGAGAGTTGAATTGATTTTTCCTTTCTGTAAGCATGACTCTTAGAGGCTGGATTTCTTTGGTTACTAAGAGATAAAGATAAACAATCAACTTCCTGTGTGACTAAATTTTTGGCTGTTGTAGTAGAATCATGTCGTAACTCAGGTAGCAACTCGTTAAGCTTCCCCTTTAGTGTACGATGGCTGTCTGTTTATGACTTTTGTTACATAAACAGTATTTAAGAACAGAATTGACACTGGCAAAAAACAATGCTGGGAGAAGATTACTGAATAGCTGTGAATACAGCAGATACTTCCGAGTCTCAAACAAAAGGATTTGCAGCTGAATTTTAAATGTTTACTTGATTGTTCAGAGGACAAGGTCAACATAAAAAAACCAAATGTTTTTGGTGTGGTGGTGAAAGTATTGGATTAGGATCTGGGAAACCCCAGTTTGAATTCCCACTCTACCATGGATACCTGCTGGGCAATCTTGGGCCAGTCACTCTCAGCCTTGAACCTGACAAGAATTTGAATGGGAGAAGGCCCAGGTCATGACATGGAAGCAGACAATGGCAAACCACTTCTGAACATCTTTGATCTTGAAAACCCTCCTAGGGGGTGTCATAAGTTAGTTGTGACTTGACAGCAAAACACACATGAGAGCAAGCCAGCTTGGTGTAGTGGTCGGGAGCGGTGGACTCTAATCAGGGAACCAGGTTTGATTCCCCACTCCTCCAGATGAAGCCTGCTGGGTGACCTTGAGCCAGTCACAGTTCTCTCAGAACTCTCTCAGCCCATGAAGAGGCAGGGAATGGCAAATCACCACTGAACGTCTCTTGCTTTGAAAACCCTATGAGGTCCCCAGAAGACAGCTGTAACAATGGTACACACACACAAAATCAAAGCTCGCACAGCCCAGTTTCCTGTTAGATCAAATATGGAGCAGGATTTCTTTAGTATCTGAGCCAAACTTAACTGTTTTGATCTAGGTCTGTTAAGCAGTGCTTCAGTTCTTCTTTCCTAGAAAGGGTCTTTGAACCACCTGCGCCAGGTTAGAAGGATTCCAAGTCATGTGAGAAACATGATTCGTGAGTCGAAGGGTTCCTGCTAATACCTGCTCCCAACAGCTAAGTTTTGGCTATAGAAACTGAAAGTGAATCTGGGTTTCAAGGAAATTCGAGCCTGTTTCAGAGCATAAAGAATAGTAAGACACACAGTTAGGGACACCTAGGAGTTTGCGTAAAAAGCTTGACTGAATCTTCTCGAGGGGTTTTAGAGAGCTGTTTAACCAAATAGGGGCTCCGTCTTAAACCAAGTATTAGAAGCTATAAATGTGGGCTTTGAATGCGTTTGATATTTGGCTCTTAAATGTGCATTGCGCAAGATGGCAACAACACACAGAATTTCACAGTGTGATACAGAAGGTCACACCCTTTAGTGACTTTCCTTCCAGAAAGAATGCATTTTTAGGAAGGGCGCGCGCGAGGAAGGTTAAATAAATACCTCCCATGCACATAATTCTGAAAACAGCTATTTTTGATACTTGGAGTGGCTAGAAATCAATCAAACTGCAGGGGAGAGACAGATCATCCTTTAAACAGCTGTAAAAAAACTCAAAGTATGTTATTTTATAAAGGAGGGGAAAAGAAAGAAAACAAACCACCCATACTTGGATCAGCTCTGTTCCACTAGAAGCAAATCCTAACTCAGCTACCAAGAGAGGAAGAAAGTATCTGGTGGAAAACTACAACCTTGGACTTAATGGGTTGGATCCAGATAAAATTTCCAGTGGCAGAACTGAATTTTCCTGCCACCTCCCTGCAGCCATGACATGCTGTCCCTGGTGATAGGGGATCATGATACACAGAGGCAAGCAATATAAAACCACCTCTGTTTATATCTTGCTTTGAAGAAACAATAGGGCCTTGTAAGTCAGCTGTGATTTGATGGCCCTTTCCACCATCAAGATTCACTTATTCCTCTGCCCAGATATTTGAATTATTCTCCCAAATAAACCCTATTTTTTATTTTCACTGAATGCAAGACTTACAGCCCAATGGGGAGGGGGAGGGCTGAATCCCCCTGTGGAGGCAGCGTGGGTTTACACAGGTGGGAATGTCCTTCCTGGGGCACTTATCTTGGAGCAGTGGCAAATCAGTAAGTTCCTGGCTGCAGTGATGCTCTGCAATGGCGGACCGTGGTGTCTGGCCTTGCATCAGTGCTTGCGTGTCACCTCCAGCTGTGTCTGCATGGGGAGCACTCTGGGGGCGGGGTCAATCTTAGTTGGCCCCCAGAGCCCTGTGGGCCCCCCATGTACCTGCAGAGTCGTCAGCAGAGATATGCCAAGATTGTCATGGCATATCTCTATTCTCCCCTATGAGGGAGTTTTAGGTGAGTGGTTTTTCAAAACTTTTTTGGGCTTTTTGTGGTGCAGGAAAGCCCTTTGGAGCAGGTGGAGAAGGTAAAGTGGCGCTGTCCCTGCCCACCCGCCAGCTCTGTATTGGGCTGTTCTTTCCAAAGTGTTTGTTGAGCTTTGGTAGAGCTGCCAAGTTGTCAACTGCTCTCTGCAGATATCTTTTTATTCTTGCTTCACAGGCAATGACTGGCAATTGAAGCTTTTCATTGAGACAAATACCCTCAACATTAGTAGTCGATCAAGCTGCTATTAAAGGCACAGCAGCAAAACCTAGCTGAAAGGTTGGCAACATGAGTGTTATAAATGGTACGGGTGAAAAAGAAAGGTTGCCAGCTTTTTTATTGGTCCCTGCTCCTGTGCATTTAACAGCTATGTATAGCTATTATCCATGGCTGATTCCACATGGGCCAAAAACAGCGGTATGAAAATGGTGTGAAAACGGTGTAAACTGCTTTGGCACTGGTACAACAGAGCTCCTCATATTGAGGGGCCTGCCGTCCCCCCATTCTTGGGGTGAGTTTTTAAATTGAGCCTGGACGCCTCTTGTTTAATTTGCTAATTGTTAGCCGCTGTTTTTATGTATTTTAAGATGTTTTATTGATGGAGCCTATGTTTGTATTTTACTGGATTTGCTCCTTTTTATTGTTTATATATTATGTTGTTCACCGCCCGGAGCCCTTTGGGGATCGGGCGGTATAGAAATTGAATAAATAATAATAATAATAATAATAATTTTAAATCCTTTTACACTGTTTTCACACCGTTTTCACACTGCTGTTTTTAGTCCATGCGGAATCTGCCCATGATAATGTCTACTATAATCTCTATCTCTAAAGAAACTTTACAGATATATTGCTGATGATCAGGCAGCTGTTAAGCACACTTTTTTCCTGGTCAGCTGGCAAACCTTGTAAGAAATAATAAGATAAAATTTTTAATCTTGTCTTCAAACTAGAAAGAACTGTGAGAAGTTAAGAGTACAGATGTTTACAAGGAATACAGAAAGGCAGTCCCAAATGTATATGCATTTTTTTTAAAAAACAGCTCCTTATTTCAATTCCACATTTCTTTAAAAACTCTGAAATTCTGGCAAACACACGTGCATGAGGCAGCAGCCAACAGAGCAGTACAGCAGAAAATTACACCCAGGATAGTTTCATGCTTCAAAAGCAGTCTATCTGCTCGCCCTTTCAACAAGCTGCAAAGATGCCTGCCAGTCCTGAAGCAGTTTTGTACAAAGCACTGATTAGTAAAAAGAGCAGCAACCTATCCCCGCAAACAAACAAAAATGATGCAACAGAAACTCCCAATCCCAATTGTTTTTGGTGATTGGCTCGTTCTCAGGATTACTGAACTCCAGCTGGAGGCTGGAGATCTTCTGGGATTACAAGTGATCTCCAGGTGACAGAGATCAGTACACCTGGAGAAAATGGAAGCTTTGGAAGATGGGGTTCTATGGCATTATACTCCATTTAAGCCCCTCCCTGCCCCAAGCCTCATCCTGGACAGGCTCTACCTCCAAAATCTCCAGGTGTTTCTCAACCCAGAGCTGGCAACCCTACTTGTTGTAAAACAGAATATCAAAACTAATCTATGGCTGAGTGTCACTCTCTGAACTTGGACAACTGGTATCAATGTCTGATTTTGTAGTAGAAATATTGACTATGTTGCAATTGGGATTTGTAGAGTCCTGAGTTGAAACTGGCTACAAAGCCATGGCGTAAGGCAGATAACATTGGAGGAGGCACATTTTCTCCTTTTCATCCACTAGAAGTATAAAATCCGCTTCCTCTGGAAGGTGCTCCGAAATTCTTGCTGGTGAGCTGGTGCACTAGAGATGGCTGCCCAAATTTCCAAATGGTCTCGTCGGTCTCCTGTGGATTGGTTTTCCTCTCTTTCAGTCTTTGAGTGAATTGTAGGCTCTCAGTGTCCGGTTATTGACAAAATCAGTCTTTTTAAAGCCAGCCTTTTAAACAAAAACAAAAAAAATTAGTTTATAGTAAAGAATGCTGCAATAAAATAACAGATTAATTTATAGAGAAAAAGAAACGTGAACTGAGTTCGAAAGCACTGTGGTCTTTTAGGTATGTATTAAGGCTGCAATCCCCATCTTTTTTCCCTTGTGTCTGTGGAACACTGGGAGATGAAGCTCCAGCCTCCCCCCTTATGTAATTTTCATGTCCTCAGATAGTTCTGGCTTCGCTGCAAAAATTATATTATTTATATGGCTACGTGTAATTTTTGCTGCAGAGCCAGTAGCCAATCCAATGGCTGGCCACTGCCAGGCGTTGGGGAGGGGAGGGAGGAACATTTGTGGTGGTGATGTTCAGTGCAACATGATATAACTTCTGGTGAAAACCAGAAGTGACATCACTCTAGGAATTGCCCAGAAATTCTATGGTAACACCACAGGGTTTCCAGCAATTCCTAGAGTGAGGTGATGTTACTTTTGGGTGCAGTGTCGTAGTGGGAGACTTGACAACACTAGACCGCTTGAGGACTGAAAAGCAGCATGAGGAGGAAGACGGGAGTTGCACCTCTACAAATGCCACGGCTGTGACTAAAAAAAGGGACACTGTGCACCTGGCAGGCACAGAATTCTCACTGCATGTTGATACAAAATTTCTGTGTTGTCCACCAACGAACATCAGGATTTTGTAATATATAGTGTAGGCCACACTGGGACAGTCTATGCTAGAGTTCCATGACTATGACTATATCATTTGCCCCTAAGAAGCAGCCAAAGAAGCATTTGTATTTGGGTGTCGCTTGGGAGGGGGCAGCCTGTATCGTATGTGGTTCTAGGGAAGGCATTTTAACTCTTCCCCCGAACCTTTTTTTATGACAAAGAATGCTTTAAGCTCTGATTAAATAAGAAGTATTGTGCATTTTACCTCATGGGGTATTTTCCAAGGTAATTATAAGAGAGAAGGAGAGTTAACTGTCTGCCTTCTCCAATGCTGCAGCCCGAATCTATATGACCCACCATCTACAGGTGTTTGTCTGTGTGAAGAAAACATGCTGGGAATCCCAATCATGCAGTTTGGCCAATAATCTTAACTACAAGGAACCAGTGGAAAACTTCATAGGAGGTTACTCTGTACACTGGCTAAGCTGCACTAAAGTCAAGTTTGGATCTTATGAGGATACAGTCAATTACAAAAAATGGACATGTAAATAAATAACTGTCAAAACAGAGGCTGACTGACAAAGGTAGAAGCTGAAATGTTGAAGAGAATAATTTAAAAACCATCTTTTCTTTGTCAGTTGCTCATTTACATTTCATGCTCATTTGCAACTGGAAAATGCTCATTAATTTAAGCATGTCCTCCAGCAACAACCTCCAGTGTTATTATTGAAAATGACAGCATTTTAATACCTTCATTTGGAAAGAATCATTCTCCTTTTACTTTTGCCACTCCAGAAATGTAAGTAACATGCAAATATATTGGGATTTATCGCTTCCCGCCTTTTGGCTAAGATCAAGTGTGTGTATATTGGGATTTTTTTTTTGCTGGATTTAATTTAGTAAGGGAAAAGAGATAAATTTCCACAAGTATAGAATGATCTAGGAATAAACTGTCTCAGTTTCTTACAACATGCATAGAACTTTGATGTAATGGCTATCAGCTTTAACTGAAATATATTTGTTGTGTACCATCAACTCAATGTGAAGCTCTGAAGTGATAACTTTCCTGTCAATATATATCTTCTTGCTGAGCGGAGAAGATACAGATTTTAGGCTTTAAAATCAATTTTAAAACTGCACAGCTAGAAGATATATACTGACAGGAAAGTTATCACTTCAGAACTTCAGTGGAAGGGACGGGATTGTGAAAAGATGGTTGCCCCCTTGTAACATCCAGGGTGAGAATTTTTCTTTCTCTCCTGTTGCAGGTATTCAAAGCCATGTTGGCGCCAGAGCTGTGAGCCAAGGGGGGGGGGGCGGGGGGGGGGGGGAAGCCAAAGAACTCTTGATAGACTAATCAGCCCAGGATGATTTGTTTGTTTTCATGCTGTTTGTTTGTTTGCTTTCTGTTTTGTTTGTTTTTATAGTGCAGTTTACTGAACTTTGTCTACACTGTTTGGGGAAAAAACTAGCTAAAATACATTGAAATCCAACAAGAAGCTGCTAGCTTACCTTTTTGTAGGCATTGTGGAGATCAACATGAGACCATAAAGAATACAATAGGATGGAAGCAGCTCTACCGGGTTTGCTGAGGAAAGTAATATCATCATCATCATCATCATTATCAACAACATCATCTCATTCAAATGGGGGTGTCAACTATTGGGGGTGTGGTGCCTGGGGAAGGGAGGGAGCTCATTGGGCAAATTATGCCATGGGGCATATGATGCCTCCCTCCAAAACGAACATTTCCTCCAGAGGAACTGATTGCTCTGGTTTATAGATCAGTCATAATTCCAATAGAACTCTAGCTTCCACCTGGAACCTGGCACCCAGGGGGTCCAAACAGTAGTCACTATATGACACTAGAGCTCATTCCGCACATGCAGAATAATGCACTTTCAAACTGCTTTCAGTGCTCTTTGAAGCTGTGCGGAATGGCACAATCCACTTGCAAACAGTTGTGAAAGTGGTTTGAAAACGCATTATTTTGCGTGTGTGGAAGGGGCCCAAGTTAAAAAGAACAAATTCCACTCACAGGTTTGTAATTTAAATGGCCATCACTGTTAGGAAATAAAGGCACAAAAGGAAGGGTAAGGGAAGGAAGTGGCGGATAGTACAGATAAATGAGATACATATTAAGTTGGGCAGAGAGGGAATGAGTTTCAAAGAAAAGAGACAGCAAAAGAGAAAGGCTGGAAGTAAGAAACGCAAGAAATGACAGGAGGTTGAAACAGGAGGAGAATATCAGCAGAGTAGGGATGATGGAGACCAAAAGAGAAAGAGAACATAAGGCTGATCGGAAAGACCCTAACAGGTTGATAAATTAGTGGTGTCATCCTAAGCAGACTTGTCCCCTTCGATTTTAGGTGTATTTAAGTTAGAAATGGAAGGAGGTTTTTTTGCTGTAGCTTGAATAAAAGTTGAAAAAGAGAGAAGAGTCAAAGAAGACATCAATGTTGAGAAGAAATAAAAGCATTTACTAAGAATGAGACAAAAGGAAAAAAGTTATCACTATAGAAGAAAGAGGACATAACAATTGCTCAATTTCAGATGAGTAAAGCTTAAGATATTGAGGACACCAAGTCAAAATAAGACAAAGGGGGATGTAAGAAAGAAACCAGACAAATAAAGGTCAGAAGAAAAAAGAGAGGAACTAGAGGTTGTTGGCACCAAAGTGATATTGACTATTAAAAGAACAAATAATAGGACCAAGAGAAGGATATACAAAAAAAAGAGAGAGAGAAGATTGAGAATGGGGAACTCCAGGTCCAATGCAGGAACAAAGATGAATGACTGTTAACAAGTATGGAAAAAGACTGAATAAAGATAAGAACTGAAAAAAGATAAGAATAAAACAAAACAAGACAACCCCCCCCCCCCCCCAAACCAATAAAACTTATGGCAAAGTGATAATAGAATGAGGGATGGTACCAAAAGCTGGAGATAAGTAAAAGAGCAGAACATATTATTTAACAAGTATGAGGTTACTGAAAATGCAAGAAAGCACATTCAGTGGAATTTCAAGAATGAAAACAAGATTGAAACGAATCTAACTAGGAATTAGTGGATGCAGCGCAATTCTAAACAGCGTTGCACTTTCTGAAGTCCATTGCAGTCAATGTGCTTAGAAGGGTATAACTTCTTTTAGCACTGCAGTCTTGTAGAATTTTAAGCACAACAATATATATATTTTAAATAAGAAAATTGTTAAAACATGGACCAGAAAAGGAAACTTATCAACGACAAGACATTTTAATAAAGTGACTGGAAGTAGAACCAGCATACAATTTGTTTTGAAAAACAGAAATGGGGAACAAGGTCATTGAACTGACAAAACGGATGAACAGCAGGTAGGCGACTGAATGGAAGGAGGTGGCAGAGAAGTATGAATGAGAGGAATTTTATCCATAAAGGACTGACCAGCAGTCTGAAAGGAGAGGGAAGGCCTGATCAAGAAAGAGTAGAAATGTGAATTAAAAGTAAAGGAATGGTGCAGTAGGAAGAATGGGAAGCAAAAAGCAATAGCCTTGTTTAACAGAAGAAGAAACAAAATCTAATGAAAAAAATCTAAAATGCATAAGATCAAAAAAAGTGCAGAATATATACAATTAAAGCTCAGGAGCAGAGGTGGGATCCAAAAATTTTAGTAACAGGTTCCCATAGTGGTGGGATTCAAACTGTGGCGTAGCGCCAATGGGGCTGGGTGGGGCACAACGGGGGCATGGCCGGGCATTCCAGGGCAGGGCATTCTTGGGCGGGGCTGTGGCAAGGAAGCAGCCGCTGCGCTGGTCCTTGGGCGGGAAACGAATGCACGCAGGCGCAGGCTGCCACGCACGCCGGTGACCTCCTGCTAGTCTGCTTCAAGTTCTGCGCACTACTGCTGAGAGGAGGGGCGTAACTAAGGCAAAAATCACGTGGCAAAATCACCAATTAGTAACCCCCTCTTGGCACACACAAGATAATTAGTAATTAGTAACCTACTCTCGGGAACCTGTGAGAACCTGCTGGATCCCACCTCTGCTCAGGAGCATGAGAACAGGGGCAAAAATAGTAAATAGGAATAGGAGAAGAATTAAACAGGACTGAGGAGGGAATGGTCAATAAGGATGCAGAAGAAATGGAGCAAAATATTTGAGTGCTGCTAATAAAGTAGCAGAAAGCAAAGTAGTAGCAGAATTTATTGCTGTGCGTTCACATGGTAGAATGGTGTCCCTGTCACTGCCTTCCTGACATTTCTATAATAGAAAAGCGGAATGTCTTGAAGTATCCTCCGTGTCGTTTAACCTTGTGGAAGGATTTTTGTTTTTAGAATTGAGGAGCAGCTTGTCTTGTGGACTCCCACAACTAGATATAGGCTTACCAGCACAGTGGGAATTATAAGCAATTCTACCAGTGAACTAGGAGACATTCCATCACACGATTATAAATAGCAACAGGAGTATATCAGCACAGATTAGATTCATATGTACTTTTTAGGTACTGAAAAGTATCCTTCCACTCTTGAAACCTCTCACTAAGCTGATTACTTGTGACTGCTGACCTAAACACTTAGAATATGGAATGTCAACTACTGTTCCACGGTAAAGTAAAGGAACAAGATATTTCCTCAGCATTGCAAGGATTATATTCTAGTACAAATGTATAGGATGTCTGCCTGCCTGGTTTTTTTTTTTTTTAGGTAGGAAATGTCATAGTGGCTCACCTCTCACTTGTGCTGATATTCATAACCTTTGAGATGCCATCAGAGTTGAGGAGAAGCCGAGCATTCTGGGAGCTGCTCTGAGTTAAGTTGTGTAAAGCATAGCAGGCTGAAGCAGTGGTTTCATTGGCAATGTCAGAATGTGAGACAAATTCTGGAAGTATGGCAACCAAATCAGGCAAGACTTCCCTTGCTAGAAGACGAATGGGAAATATCCTTATTATATTTGCAATTCCCCACCACTATACTAATCAGCATTTATACAAAACTTCCAATTTGCAAAATTCTTGACATTTTTTAGCTGTGCATCCTAGAAACATTTGCACAAAGGTCTATGAATGTGTGTGCTCTCCTTTCTTTTGTGGCATATAGATCTCATAGACGATTTCTAAACACATTGGGTTCTCCTTGGCATGACAAAGCTGTACTAACAGAAGGCATTTCCATCAGTGGAATGGGACCTCTTTGCTCCCCTATCCCTCTGCAGTCTGAAATGACCCCCAAAATGGTGCTACTGGGGGATAGGTCTGTAGTAGAAAGGCTAGTAAGGTCTGAAGAAACTGAGGGGAAATAGTGCCCCTCTATGCTTTTAGAGCAAATTTATCATGAAATTCACATAGTCCTCTGAGTAAATGACAAAATGACAATCAAAGGCCAAGGGATGACAGGCATGAAATAGGGGTGAGCATATAATCTTTTCGGTAAATGTTAGATTCGGGTTGTAAAAACCTGCAAATCTTTGGCAAAGCCGAATAAACTTTATTCAGTTTTTCACCAAAAATTTTCAGGTTTCTAAAATCAAATGTTATCAAACAACAAAATATTATGCCCCCCCCCCCCCGGGTCACTGTTTCCCAAGTCCACATGCACCTGGGAAATGGTAGGGAGGAGGGATCGAGTTCCCAATGGTGCACTCCCCAATGTAGACCTGGAAAATCATGATGGGGAGATTGGAGTCAAGCATTCAGTTGAAGTTCTGTGCTCCCAACCGCAGTCTCCCTGCCATGGACTTGGGAAATGGTGGCAGAGAGAGCTTCAACTAAATGCTGGACTCCAGCGTTCAGTTGAAGCTCTTGCCCCCCCACCCCCGCTGAAAAAGCTGAATCTTGTTCAGTTCTACTGAATAGCCTTGGGGTTTTTTAATCAGTAAATTACCACCCCCCACAAAAACCAAAATGGCTTTGGGTGTGTTTTTTTTTAAAGATGATCTTGCTTTACCAAATCAGCACCCCTAGCATGAAAGGGAGACTGAGGGAAGAGTGTGTCATGTCAGTGCATTCTTTACGCTCTCTAACGGAAGGATTTTAACCCCAACACAGAATAAGTGAAAACAGCAATTTCAGATCAAACGCAACTCAAAGAGCTTTCATGTCACTTCACGCAGTCTCAAATGTGAAATGTTTAAGCGGTTGTAATCCACAGTGGAAGGCTGTGTACTTACGAAAAGTATTTTATAGTTAGAAGTTCAAGGGCATTTATTCCAACTAAAAAATTCTTGTATTTGACACTTGGTAACCAGCATGCTCTTAACATTCCCTGGCAGAACTTTTGCCAGCTGTTGCGTATTTACCTATCTCATTCCGTAGCGAGGTGTTACGAGACAAATTCCTGATCAAGGAGACTGCCGTTTTCTTGACGTTTGGATTGCTCACATGAAGCATGTTTCGGATACTCGGGAGGCCGTTTGCTTTCTGGACAATGATTTGGGCGACCGCAAATGGCATCTGTCACACAACACATATAACTGTCAGGCTCTGAGAAGCGTAACAGCACAGTGATTCATCCTTTTTCTCTCAGATGCATTAGTAATAATATTATTCTCCTTCAATTGCTATTGTTAAGACTATTGAAGCTAATTCATAAACAGGAGTACTCTACTTCTGTACAGCAAGAGGGAGACTCCAGGGATTTCTAATACAGAATTTTCAGCACCTCACCGAATTACAACACCGAGCATCCATTGAGGAAAGCCACATCAACAACACTGACATAAATCTGAAATAAATTTTGTAACACGTTTCCTGGGGAGATTTAGCCTAGATCCTGAACCACATTAGAGAATCAGGTGACAAGTCTGGTGTGCAGAAAAGGCCTGGAGATCACTTTTACCATCTCTGTATAGACACAAAATGCCCAAATCATAACTAGAGAAGTGATCCCACTGAGACAGTAAAACTGCTAATAATACTTACGATTATTAATACTATAGCACTTCACATACATTATTTAGCATTTTTTTCACAACAACTGTTTTAGTTAGACTTGTTTTATTATCCCCTTATTGTGGACAAAGGGCTAAGAGTTGTTTGCTTAAGTCTACCTAGAAGTTGTGTGGCAGAAAAAAGATTTGAACTGGGGATTTCCCAGATTGTAGTTTATTCTCTTAACTAGTGTGCCAGATGTACAACAGGAGAGCACATAATCCTCCCATCTCCCCTGTAGCATACTTTTATTATTCGTTCATTTATTTAGGCTACTTTTAACTCACTTATCTCCATTTACAAGTGGACTCAAAGCAGCTTGCAATATTACCGCCCCCAACAAAAAACCATAAATATATAACCTCAAGGATGTACCCAAGATTGCAAATTGCTTGGATCAACAGTGAATAAGTCTGGATTTCTAGATTCTTTTTCACTAAGCAGTGAAGCCCGAAGCAGAAACACTTTAGAATCTTTCAATGTGGTTTCTGATGTCCTACAAAACTGATGCTACTTACTGGTCCGTTGCCTGCTGTGAGGTTTTGAAGTGCTCCCAATGATGCTTCCCAGGTAAAGTTCCTTGAGCTTTTTGCTATTAAGGACAGATATATCCTTATCAGTGTGGAGTGCCAGAGTTTTTCAATGCCACTGGGGTTGCTCTTTTCCTCTGGCAATGGCAGGTCCTGCTGTTTCTGAACAGGCAAGCAGATTAAACTATCAGAAAAGAAGCATCACAGGGTGTCTTTTTTACATCAAACCAAAGGGCTGCACAGGGGGCTAAACATACACATTAGGGATGGCAGCAGCTGTCCATTCCCACACCACTTGCTGATGCTACTGCCCCACCCTCTGCTCCCCTCTTCTTCCTCTGCCACATCTATGCAAAAACACGGACAAAATGGCAATTGTGCTGGGACACCCTGTTTCCCTGAAAGTCCCTTTCCCTACAAAGCCATGCTGGCTGTAATGTTAAGATTACCAGGCTGTGAATGGCAACCAGCAGAAATCCATCAATGATGTCAGTCTTCTCTAGGAACTGACAGAAAAAATATGGTACAATCATAGGCTCATTCTGCACATAGTTTCTAGTGATTCCCAGAGAGGCCTGATATCATTTCCAGTTCCTCCTGGAAGTGACATCCCACCTCTCTATGGCCCCTTCCGCACATGCAAAATAATGTGTTTTCAAACCACTTTCACAACTGTTTGCAAGTGGATTTTGCCATTCTGCACAGCTTCAAAGAGCACTGAAAGCAGTTTGAAAGTGCATTATTCTGCATGTGCGGAATGAGCCTATGAGTTGCCAGAAATGCTATGGTTCTACTATAGAATTTCCAGCAAATCCTAGTCAGGACTGATATCACTTCAGGGCTTTCCTTAGCAGTGATGTCACACCATTAAGCAACTCCTATTGGCTGATACAGTGCTGGTGGGCAATGGCTGCTGGGGGTAGTAGATCTCCAGAGAGTATATGGCAGCTACAGCATGGTGAAGGGAAAAATCCCTTTAAAGGACTATAAGTGTGAGACAGAAGGTCAAGAGATAGCAAACTGTCCCACGCCATTTTGAAAACATAGCTTTATACTTAAAGTCAAGCGAACACTCTCCTGCAGATACTGCAGATTCCCACTTATTTTATCTCCCAGTTTAAATGAGAAACCCTCAGGAATTCAACAAATCATGCTCAAATTGAGCTTGGTGCTATGTTGACATTCCCCTTCAACACAGGTACTTCCTGCGTTGCATGTAAAGAAAAGTCCCCATTTAGAAGCAGGCCTAGTCCATCATTGTCTGCAATGTAACAAAAAGTCTTGTACTGTCTTAGAAATTAACAAATTTATTGCGGCATAAGGTATCCCAAGACAGAGACCATTTCATCAATTGGCAGACAGATTTATACCTAAAACTATAAACAGCAGAAGGGGAGAGGAATTTGTTACTAAGGTCAGTAGGACTAGTTTCCCAGGACATGTTCCAGGACAGCACATTGCAGCGTGCAGATAAGAACAAAATCCACTCTGAAGAGCAAACATTCCACTGGGAGTGGATGAGGACAGCTCTCAACTGCTGATGAATCGGCAAAGTAAGATGGATCTGAACTGTGCAGATAAACCTAACCCTAACTGTCTCCAAGGATAGCCAGCCCAGCTTAAAACAAAGAGCTGATATCAGATTAAATTTCTGGGTGTAAATCCCTGCAGAGACTGACCTCTTCATGACCCCCACCATAGCAGACGGATGGTAAAATGTAAATGTAAGCCCCCAGTGCAAGAACCAGGTAACTACTGATCACATATGAAGACATTTACTAGTCAGACTAAGTTTATGGAGTAGTTTGCCACTGCCTTCCTTAGTTGTCTCCACTTTACTCTCAACAAGCTGGGTACTCATTTTACCAATCTCAGAAGTTGGAATGCTGAGTTAACCTTGTGCTGGCTACCTAAACACAACTTCTGTTGGGTATGAACTCAGGTTGTGAGCAGAGTCCAGTACTGTTGGGTATGAACTCAGGTTGTGAGCAGAGTCCAGTACTGCAGTCATCAGAGTCATCTATTTCTCCACCAGCTAAACTAATATATTCATGTTTGAACTATTTATTTCCCTTTGTTTTTAAGCCCTTTGTATTTTGTAGCCATTTTTACATTTCTGGTTCTAAGTTGTTTTGGGTTTGGTGGGTCAAGTATATGACAAGAAACAACTAACAGAATTCAAGCATTTTATCTCTTTCCCTCTTCTTCACTAGGAACATAAACTGTTGGAGACAGGTAGGACCTGGTATGGTGTCAGTAGTGATCATGGCACTTCTGGTAAAAACAAGGAAGTTATGCAGGGTAGCATTAGGACTCACTGGAAATACTATGATAAAACTATAGATTTATCAGCTGTAGGAATTAGAGAGAAATCAGCTCTAGGAATTGCTAAAAATTCCATGATTTTCCTGCAGTGTTTCCAGCTATTCCAATTCTATGGTTTTCCAATAGAGCTTCCATCAATTCCTAGAACCACCTTATCACTGTTTTTTTTAACTGGAAGTGATATCATGCCACAGCCAGTACTGCAGCCCCATATTACCATCCTCAGACTTCTTGCCAACTGCCAAAACTGCCTGGCAACCCTATCTACTTCCCCGGTACCAGAGGCAGTGAGAAGTAACGGGCAGCCACAGCTTGCTTTGGGGAGGGGCAGCACCCCTTGCTGAGTGGCCATGAAGTGAGGCATTATGAGGCAAGTTCTTGAGCAAGGGATTACAATTTCCCTCACATTTGGGACTTCCTCACGTCTTTAAGATCATTTTCATTCTGGCCAATAATTTGAGCTCCCAAATGGCATCTTTCACATACAACTTTGAGGCTGAGAGAAGTCACCACACCACACCACACCACACCACAGAGTTTTCCTATGATCTCTTTGGGCCCATGCCCATGTTCTTCCTCATTACCCATTCCAGTGCCTATCTGTCACTATCACTGAATATAACCAATCATTCTTCAGCAGAAGCGTAGCTGGGCCAAACTGCGCCCGGTGAGCAGTCTATATTCCCCCCCCTCCACAGTGCCCCCCTTCCCACACTTACCTTAGTTCCTTTCCTTTTCCTATTAATTTTTTCAGGCTGAAAAAAAGGCCTATTCACAGTTCAGGCATAAAAACAGTCTGATGGGAACTATACTTCCCAAGAGACCTGTAGTTCCTCAGGCTGTTTTTAGCCTGTACTGTGATTACTGTGAACAGGGCTTTTTTTCAGCCTGAAAAAGTTCCAGGAAAAGGATAGGAACTAAGGTAAGTGTGGGAAGGGGGGTGGGGGGTGGGGCGCCGCAAGGGGGCACTGCAGAGGAGCACCACGGGGGGGGGGAAGGGGGAGGGGCCTGGGGAAGGGGGAAATTTTGTGCCCCCATGTGACCCAAAACTGTGCGCCCAGTGCGTGGCTCACCCCCCTGTCCCCTGGTAGCACCGCCTCTGTTCTTCAGATTCAATCACATCTAGCATTAGAAGAACCAGAGTCAATGGAATTTTACACCCATGAGGCCTCTCCACCAAACCTTCATCTTGTAATCTCTCTGTACCACATTCTTCCAATCACACCAAAGTCATAATAACTAGTATTTTAACATTAATATTATGGAGGCTTCTGCTGCTATTTTGTCTATGTGACTAGCACAGAATCACTATCTCAGAAGGGAACAAAAATGTCACCTAGATTAATCTCACTGACAGAACAGAGAACTGTCCACCACCACCTGTAGTCCCACTCATTCCTGAAAGCTGAGCT
This sequence comes from Sphaerodactylus townsendi, assembly GCF_021028975.2. Taxonomy (NCBI): domain Eukaryota; kingdom Metazoa; phylum Chordata; class Lepidosauria; order Squamata; family Sphaerodactylidae; genus Sphaerodactylus; species Sphaerodactylus townsendi. The sequence continues at coordinate 27,278,604 of NC_059430.1, forward strand.
GATAAATCATTGTTTTTCTAGGCACTGTTACCTGCTTTGCTTTTCTGCTCCTTGATCCAAAACATCCAATGCTATTGTTGTTGGGGGAAACATCTCTTCTTTGTGTATAGATATTCTGGGTATAACTACTTGGCAGCTCAGATTCTAATTGGTAGGAGAGATTATGAAGAATGCATACACAATTCTCTGTGGCCTGAAAGAATGAACAAACATAAAAGGTTATGCAAATAATCATAGGAGACAAGAAAAAAACCTGACATGACACTTCAGTTTCAGTCACTGCTGTTTGGCCCAGTTTAGAGCTATTGGTTGATCATGAATTATTGTCTATTATCTTAATTTCCTTTTATGGGAATCACTGTGCCTCTCCTCATGATCAACTTTGACGATACTGAAACAAAAGGTCTTCAGGAAGTTTCTCCTCTGTGATCACAAACATTTTTTTTTCAGACTCACCACAATTGACACCTTGGATTTGAATTTAAATTTTTGAAACTGACAGAATTTTTATGATGTTTTTGTTGTACCCTTCACCACAGGAAGCTCAGGCCAATGTATTTTGTACTCCAACACAAACCACAACACCAAAACAGCCACACAAAACCACAGAAGTCTACAAACCTTGTCACAGCATTATTACATTTTTTAAATCTCTTCTATGTTTTTCCTCAGCTTGCTTTGGTGGTGATAGAAAGTACCATCAAGTGGCATTTGCTTATAGCAATCCCATGGGGTTTTTAAGAGGTGGTTTGCCATTGCTTGCCTCTGTGTCACAGCTCTGGACTTCCTTGGAAGTCTCCCATTCAAATACAAACTAGGACGTGCTTATCTTCTGATATATCTTACAAGATTGGGCTAGCCAGCCTGAGCCATCCAGGTCAAGGCACCTTGCTTTTTTCCACACTGAAACTGCTTATATGTAGAAAATAATGTGGAAACATAGCCTGTTATGCCGATTCTCAAAATCAGAGGACTGCGGAAATTCAGACTGACATACTGTACTAGAAAGAAGAAGTCAAGACTTGATATGCATGGGGATATGTTCATATGAGGCCTTTTGGGATCCTGGCTAGAATACTAAGGTTGTCTGTAGGAAACCTGCATCCAAATCCCAACCAGTTATGAACCATGTTTGGGCTAGTTGATGTCAGCTGAACATTTGAACAGATGAAGCCACATATGAAATCAGATCCTTTTAATTTAGTCCTAGCAACTGCTCTCTAGGATACCAGTTAGGGCCCCGCCTTAGCATTGCTATTTGAGATCTATTAAGTCAAGATGCCAGAGACTGTGTTCAAAATGTTGGAAGTGAAGGACTTTATGCAGAGGTGGGATCCAACCAGTTCTGGTTACTAACTTTTTCTGAGTGTCGAGAAGGGGTTACTAAAGCAACCTCCCTGCCCAATAGGGACTGGAGGTGCGTGTGTGCGGTGGCCCCACTGTTTGAATCCCATCACCATCGGAACCTGTTATTAAATTTTTTGGATCCCACCACTGACTTTATGCCATCTCTTAACCCCAGACTTCAGCTAACCTCAGCACTCTGCTAACCTAATACTCCCAACACAAAATACATGGTCCTATAACCCATGAGTCCTCCTTAGGAGATACATCAAAGGGTTGCTGTGTGGATAATGAAGCCAGATAATCAACAACTTGCTTATGGATAGCTCAGTTAGGCTAAATCATCAGTGTATCCCATCCTAGGTACAGATGTGGAAGATGTACCTTGTCATCAGGCTGATGGTCTGCAGTTGTTCCTTGTATGTAATACACCAACGAATCAATCAGCCCATTACATTCTCTCATTTTTTTCCTTCCTTCAGGTCCAGCAGAGCTCATGTTTCTGTTAAAACAAAGAAAATTGATTACAGGGCTATTAGGTATTGCTTTTATATATCCAATTCCATCATGGAGTCTTGCTTCTAAAGCAGAGGATACTGATTCCTGCAAAAGTAATATCAGGACATAGGTCTTTCCCAGCCCTATTATTAAAGAATCTATTTTGTACACACAAAATATTTGCTCTTATGCAGGGCTATGATCTCTACCCTGGGGCTGTTGTAGGACTAATGACAAAGGTTAAATCATGGTTCCCCAACATGGTGCCTTTGAACCCCACGGTGCCTACCAGTCCTTCCCTTGGCACCTGCTGAGATTTTCAGAAAGTGGGTGGAGTCATTGTAAGGCATGGCTTGTGTAGCGTAAAACCACTTATATATAAGTTCTACTTTCTGCGCTGCCACCAATAATATATTTTCCTCTATATAGCCCACTCAATACTGATTTTCCACAAGGTCACCACCCTGACTGGGGAACACAGACACACAGACAAAAATACTGACTGGAAAGGTTTTAAAAGGTGAACAAAACTGAAACGTTTATTTGCTGGCTTTCACAAAGGCTTCTCAGGTAAACTGGAGAGGTTTAACGCTTGTTGGTTTCAGAATAAGTTTGTCTTAAGATGTTACTTCAGATTCATATGCACCCCGACACACGCAGGTGTCTCTTAAGGGAAGATTTAGCTTTGAACTAATAAATTCCCTTACGCACACAGACACTATTCCTCACTGCTCCAATACCCACTGATCACACCCAAACACACAGTCCAAGCCCAGGAGATTCTGGCACACTTGGCCTCCCCACTAGTCCTAATATGGCTTCACTGCCTCTGGACTGGCTTCTCCCAGACTGGTGATTCTGGTGATACACACAGGGCAAGGCAGACTAGATAGGTCTGGGCAGTTTTTAAAACCGCCAAGCTCCTGAAGGCACTTCAATCTGCACTCCAGTCAGGGCCTCCTCTCTGTCAAGCATAAGTACCAGTTAGACAGGGACTGGACTTCTGTCAGCCAACTCTGCTGAGACAGAATCCTTCTCTTCCAGAGCTGACAGACTCCTCTCTGCCAGACTCCTGTCCATCCCCACTCAACTCTCCTCTCAGTGCTCCTAAGCCCACTGGCTCCCTAGCTCTTTGCCAAACGCTACTGGACCTTTTCAGCCAATCAGGTCGGTTCTCTCTCCTTGTGGAGCCTCTTTTTTCTTTTCTGGCTGTTGCTAAGGCCTTCTCCCTTTGGCCTGCTGCACGCCAGCCCTTCAGGGTGGGGCAAGTTCGCTACATATGTCCCTTTCCCTAAAAAACATTATGGGACTACGGCAGGCTACAAGCCTTCGCTGCAGCAATGTGTGTAAATAAAAATTACACACGTTAACCAAAACTAAACAGTTTTCAAAAAAAATTTCACATTTTCAAATGCATTTAGTTTTTACCTTAAGGTTCACTTACCATAAACATTCTTACCATGTTAAACTTACCATGAATTCCTAATAAGTATCAATAACATTTCAGTAATCCACATTACATTTCAACAAGCATATTTTAAACTCAGCACTTTATTTACATAAGGATACATTCTCTGTTACCTTTTCCTTCAGATGTCTTTACTGGTGGGTGCTCTAAGCACAGGGTAAATTTTCCCTTTATCCCTCCAGTAAGGCTTCCTCTTGGTGGTTATCCAAATCCTAGCTGGACATTCATGCTCACTCATGGCAAGGTTAAGTTGCCTTTTGAGTGCAGTGGTGAATTTGGATGGTGTCACCACATTAGGCAAGGTAAATTTCCTTCTAAACTTACCCCTTTCTGCCAAATCAAAAGCTTGAGGTTTTACACCTCTGGCTTTCTTTACCACTTTGCCTCTTTTGTGGTAAGGCTTTGTCATTTTATCATAAAGCACGTTCTTACAGTGCCCTCCACCAGAACACACACTTATCAAATAATGCCTATCAGACCGTTTCATTTTTATACCAGATTGACCTCCCACGGTCCCCTCAAGTTTCCTCTTGAGTCTGGTATGCCAAACTTCAGCTCGGTCTTCTGCTGGGCAGCAGCAATGTTGGGCTTTCACAACAGTCCTCTCCATTGGCTGCTGAAGCACTCTGTTGAGGTCTGCGGCTGCTGCTGCTTTCAGTTCATTTTGGTGTCTCCGCCAGACCTGCACTGTCCCGCACAAGTCCTGCACAACAATGTCCCGGCTCTTGTTGCATACTGGATCCGTCTCAGGAACTGGAACCTCCTGCCGAGCAAAGTTGGTTAGGCAGACATTGGCAGTCTTCTTCGCCTCCTTTTCCCTCACAGGAATCGTCTTGCGAACTTCCCGGTACCGCTCCGCAGGAACGTTGTTCAGCTGCACCCCTGGGCACGTTGGGAGGGCGTTGGCAACCGCCTCCTTTTCCCTCACAGGAACCGTCTCGCGATCTCCTGGGTACTGCTCCACAGGAACGTCGTTCAGCTGCACCGCTGGGGACGTTGGGAGGGCGTTGGCAACTGACTTCGCCTCCACCTCTGGAACTGCCTGGCACTGAACTGGAACCACCTTGGTAGCTTTGGGGTCAGCAAGCTCAGCTGTCTCTGTTAGTTCTTTCAGGAACTCATCCTGCCTCTGGTCTTCTTGGCACCAGTCAGCATGAACACCGTCCATCTGCAACTCTGGATCTGCTGCAGACTCAGCCTGGTTCACAAAGTCAGGCGTTAAGGAGTTTTCTGCGCCTCCTGGACTTCTTAACGTTGGCAAGGCACACCTTGCAGGGTTGGCGTTGTCACTTCCAACTGCATCTTATTTATTTATTTATTTATTTATTTATTTATTTATTTATTTATTTATTGTTTCGATTTATAAACCGCCCCATCCCCTGGGGGCTCTGGGTGCCATTCTGAGGGTTTCCCATAAGCATTTGGGAAAAGATTTCCCTCCAATTCATCTGGTACTCTGGCAACCCTGGAAACTGTTTCCATTTTCTCATCTGCTGAGGGAAATTCCACAACAGTGTGGGGGATGGGCAGCTCTGCTCTGAGCTTCATTTCCCTCACTCTCAAATCAAACATGTCCTTCTCATGGCTCATGTTTGCCTCACGATTTCCCGCCATTTTAAACTCTCTTTCTTTTCTGGCCCTTTCAGCACGTAATTTAACTATTTCAACTTCTACCTTTAAGTATTTCATTTCGGCCATCACTCTAGCCTCTAATTTTGCTTTTTCATCTCCAGAAGCCATCTTAGCTTTCTCAATCCCAGCATCTATACTGGCCAGTTTAGGTTTCAAAATATCTAATTCCTGACCAATTCCTTCAAATGCTTCAATATCATCTGCTGTGACTTTCCCCTCACCAGCTGCTTCCTGTGTCTTAGGTGGTGCCATGGTGTGAGGTAAATATCACTGTTTTTCCTCACAAAAATCAGAAAAAAGAATAAAGTGGGTCTTCTTTTGCGTGTTTGGAACTGGATTCAGATGTTACACGTATCCCGGGCCGGGGCTGTCAGCCCAATGTAACGTAAGCCACCCTTGGAACTTTGACTAGAATCAGAAAGTGGATTCATAATAAATATTATAGTAGCTTGGGAAAATTTTTCACTTGCAAGACAGCATCCAGTGAATAACTATGTCAGTGCTGATTTACAAGATTCATGGGTGTAACCTAAAGATGGACCATATTGTCGAAGTCTTTCATAGCTGGAATCACTGGGGTGCTGTGTGGTTTCCAGGCTGTATGGCCGTGTTGCTGCTAGAACATGGCCATATAGCCCAGAAACCACACAGCACCCCATGGACCATATTTTTTCTGAGCATCTGGAAAAAAATATTCCTCCTTAGTTGTACTTTTAAATTTTAGTTACCAGAATTGACTGACTTGTGTGCTTAAAAGAGGAATATTTAGTTGTTTATGTGCACACAAAGACACACAAAAAAACAGCTTCTATTTTATCAATCACATATATATTCACTGTGGTTTTTCCATCTTCCATTGTAATGAGCCTGATCTTAATAAACTTTATTACAGTCTTATAAAACTACAGCAATAAAGGGCCAATTCATGCAGTTTGCTAAAATCTGCACTAACACATCCATTTTCAGAATCATAAAGCACAACTTTTCCATCTGCTTTTCCATACACCGCTTAGACAGGGACTGGACTTCTCACTGCAAAATCTGATGAGACCGAATCCTTTTCTTCCAGCGCTGACACACTCCTCTCTGCCAGACTCTGCTTCACTCTCCTGACCGGACCCGGACAGAACTCAACTCTCCTCTCAGTGCTCTAGGCCCACTGGCTCCCCCTAGCTCTTGCCAAACGTTACTGGACCTTTTTCAGCCAATCAGGTCGGTTCTCTCCTTGTGGAGCCTTTTTTTCTTTTTCTGGCTGTTGCTAAGGCCTTCTCCCTTTGGCCTGCTGTACGCCAGCCCTTCAGGGTGGGGCAAGTTCGTTACAGCTTGTTACTGGCTGAAAGGATTTTCCTCTGGAGGATTAGGAAAACTGGTAAGTACCTGCTCTCTGCAATCAGGGCAGAGGCCGTGGCTCAGCGGTAGAGCATCTACATGGCACAAAGAAGGTCCCAGGTTCAATCCTTGGCATCTCCAGCTAAAAGGATAGGGTAGTAGGTGATGTGAAAGTCCTCTACCTGAGACCCTGGGGACTAACTGCCAATCTGAGTAGACAATACTGACGGACAGATCAAGGGTCTGATTCATTTTAAGGCAGCTTCACGTGTTCGATACCATCCTTCAGACTTTCCTTCCTCCTGGTGGGAGGGAAGTATTCTGTTTTGCTCAGCCTCCTATGGAAGCTATTTTTAGGGTGGTTCTCACTATATTCCGTCTCTCAATTCCTAATGTGCCCACAAGCTCAAAAAGGTTCAGAACCCCTGGGTTAAATAATGGCCCAAGTTAGAGAGAATGCAAGATTTTTTTTAAAAAAAATCACCCTTGCCCATTTCAAAATAGAGTATCTGTTCTGATTTCACTCAAGCTATGTTTAGAATTTTAGAGACAGGCGCTTGAAGATGCATGAAATACGTAACGACAGAGCTGCCAGTTTCTCTTGCAAAGAAAAGAAATGAGTGAGACAAGATTCCAGAAGGAATTCTGTATTTCAGTTTGAACTCTACACATGGAACATTTTTCTGACATCAGATTTTCTTTACTCTTCCAACAGAGTTGTAACTCATGAGTGTTGATGCATCTTTGAAAATAATGCTAGAAGCAGCGAGATTCAGACAGACCCTTACAATTTTTTGTTCCTGATCCTTTACAAGTCTGCTTAGGATCCTCAAAGGCTGGCATTCCTCCTTTCAAAAAATATTTATGTATTCTCATAAGCTTTTCGCCAATTTTGATTCCTGGTCAGCAATGTTCACATTTTCTGGGCTGCAATCCAGTTTATTGCGTGGCTTGTTTTATTCAAATATTTTATGTTGGTTGATTTAATTAAAAACACTTTCAAATGTGAGTCCTTTTTAATCAAATGTTAAAAGACACCCAAATTTTAAAATATGTGTTCCTATGTTCAAATGTGTTTTTTAAATGGGATTTTTCAAAATCTCCTGAAATTTTATTTGCATTGAGGGCCTCAAAATAAAAGCAAGGTGTTTCCTGTTTATTCCTTTCTTCCTTCAAGGAGCTTAGGATGGCTTTCGTTATTCTCCCTTCAACCATTTTCTCCTAACAGCAATTGTGAGGTGGTTTAGGTTGAGAGAGAGTGAACTTTGGATCCGAATCAGGGACTCCGTCCTTGTTCTAACTCTCACACTACATTGGATCTCACACAGACTAAACAAAGAGACAAGACTAAACAAACCAAGTGTCCTTGAAATAGTTGTGAGAGTCATTATGTTTCTGCTTGACAAAGATTTTGCTGTAACCCTTGCAAATTCTCTTTGGCTAATAAAATATTTATCATAAAATGTCCACCTTGTGGCTGTGATTTTCCAGAAGCCCAGGTGAGCATCCGAAGCCCAAAGCCCACAAGATGGCACATCTTTCAGAAGCATCCACCAAAGTGCACGAAACTCTGCACATTAAAGTTAGTTGTGCAGAAGTATTTTTCATTTCTGTTTTTGCAAATTAAATCTTTGCTTTCGAGTTGAAGAAAAAAAAATCTTCCACTGAAATGCATTCTGAAAAGACTGGTGCATCTTGCACTTACCCAAAGCACAGGACAAATTGCATCATTTTAATACAGGAGGGAATCAACATTTTTAGTTGCCTTCAGAGGAAAAGTAAATTTCATGCTCTGCTTGTACTGACAACACAGTCCACAAGGATGACAGATAGATGCATATTCTTTGTGAACAGGAGGAAGGTGTTGTCTTGAGCTCAATTCTGTTCTCAGACTAAGACAAATGGCTAGAGGAAGGGCACAGTAATCTGCTCTACATATCCATGGAGGCTTGCTTAGGCAAGCCTCGCGTTTTTTTATGCGTATTTCCTGGGAACGTAAAATGCCGCTCTCAGGGGAGCCATTCGCCAGCGGCGCCCTCCTGTAGGGCGGCGCTGTCGCTTCTGAAAACAACCTTTAAGCTCTTCAACAGCGTGAAAGCTTCCAGCGACGCGTGCTAACAGCACAGCCGGGAACATAGCTTCTTCCTTCGTTGATTATATCTACCGTGCCGGGAAGCCCGCCATTCTCTGTCCTCCTCACCCCTGGAGGTCGGAGGGCAAAGGTGGCGGGCTTCGACGCCAGCAGGCCGCATCGACAGGGACAAGGTGAGTCGAACGGGAGGTGGGGACGAGGGCGTCTATGCGGAGCTCACCTGCCGCCTGCTCTTTCAGAGGCCGGCCCCGCGATGCTTGTGCATGCGACAGCCCGGCCCACCGCAGAATTCTTGCCGGCGTGGAAGCGCCTGGGGGGCCGTGCAGAAACGGCCTTCGACAGGTTTCTCTCCTATAAGTAACACAGAAAATGGCTGTAGCTGGCTTCCATCTTAGGTTGCATTGCCAGGGCACTGTTATGAGGGACGGGTAGAACTCTGCTTCCGAGAAACAACAACCCCCCCCCCCCAAATCTTACCATGGATCTGTAACACCACCCTCAAATCTCCAGGTATTTATGAACTTGGAGTTGGCAACCCTAACAGCCTACCATTTCAAATACGGTGCTTGCTGAGGTATATTTGGATCTGCTGATTATTTATTGTAGGGCAATCACAGTTTTCCTCATATTTCTACAAACATCTCCTTGGCTTTTGAATCAGTGGAGGATCAGCTATGTTTCAAATTTAATGAATATAGCAGGTAGAGTAGAACTGTCAAAGTAACAGACGAGGTTATGGGCACTGGTATGAAAACTGGGATGTCAGGAGCATATCCCTTTTTGAATCTAAGAAACAAAGGAGGGAGTACAGTACAGGAATCCCTTTTGTTTTAGGAGATTAAGCTCTCTTGACATCACTAGAAGGCTGAAATTTCCTATATCCAGGCTGCTCAAATGCCAGCTCTTTGCACAATATTTTCTGGGCTGAGACTCTGTTCAGATATATTGTGATCAGTGCTGCCTTTTACCCTGACCTCTTGGACTCCGAACGCTGGCCATTTGGAATCTGCCTCCGGATCTTTCCTTTTCTAAAATGGCTATTATAACCTATTCGCGGCTATGACTTAAGCTTCTCTCAGTCTTTCCCCTCAACACTTTCTAAATCCTAGGACTGTGCCATTACTCTGTGTGTCTGTATTTTATCATCTCTGTGCGTTTAATTTAATTATTTTGCTTTCTCAATAAGTTTGTTAAACTTTATTCCTGCCACCTGTGGATTTCCACAGAGAAAAACCTAGTGTAAACAGACAGAAAAGGTCTCAGTTGTCCACCCTTGCTAAGCAAAGTCTGACCCTAATTCCCTACTCTAAAAGGACCCCAGCATTTTGGGTAACAGCGGAGCCTGGGAGAGTAGTGTTGAGGGAGGGGAGGGATCTCAGTAGGGTATAGGGTCAGGCAGCTCACCTTCCAAAGCAGCCATTTTCTCCAGAAGGAGCTGAATAAAGGTTTTAAATAATAAATAATAGATAAGCAATCGATGTAGTCTAGAAATCAGCTGTAATTCTAGAAGATCTCTAGCCCCTACCTAGAAACTTGGGTGCCTTGGTGTTCATATGTCTGTATGGACAGCCGTGTGTATGTGTGTGTGTGTGTGTGTGTGTGTGTGAGAGAGAGAGAGAGAGAGAGAGAGCCCACACTAGCACATGTGTTTGTACTAGACCTCCTCTTTCCCCTCCCTAGTCTCAAAAAAGGACTTTTACCTGACCATCCTAATTATATGACTCTACAGAGACTCTGAAAGCCAGAGTGGTGTGGTGGTTAAGAGCAGGTGAACTCTAGTCTGGAGAACTGGGTTTGATTTCCCACTCCTCCACCTGAGTGGTGGAGTCTTATCTGGTGAATCAGATTTGTTTCTCTACTCCTACATTCCTGGGTGACCTTGGGCTAGTCACAGTTCTTTGGAACTTTCTCAGCCTCACCTACCTTACAAGGTGTCTGTTGTAGGGAGAGGAAGGAAAAGGAGTTTGCAAGCCCCTTTGAGTCTGTTTACAGGAAAGAAAGGTGGGGTATAAATCCAAACTTTTCCTCTTCTACAGAAATGCAAGAATTTGATCCTTCCTTAACCTTGATTGTTCTGTCTTATTGAAGTGATCAAAAAATCACCTTCCATTTTGTTTCTCTCTGCTTTCTGATATTTTTACAGAATACGTTTAGATTCAGACAACATAAAGACTTTTTTGTCCTTGCCCTGCACAAACTGCCATATCATTAGTACCGTAGGCTTTTAAAAGCATGGAAACTATTGTGCTTGGTTTTCCATGATACGAATGCACTCATGAGGACACAATCTCTCTCCTGGCAGATTGCAAGCATTGTTGACAAGAGAGTGTCTGCGATGTTTTTTCTTGTGCATACAGAAGTAGATGTGAGGACAGTGGGAACTAAATAAAACAAGATGATAAGGACGGCATTTTTGACACCCTTCACTCAGTGGTGGAATCCAAAAATTTTAATAACAGGTTCCGATGGTGGTGGGATTCAAACAGTGGCGCCACTGCACACACGCACCTCCAGTCCCTATTGGGCAGGAAGGCTGCTTTAGTAACCCCTTCTCAGCACTCAGAAAAAATGAGTAACCACTTCTAGAGAAGTGGTGAGAACTGGTTGGATCCCACCTCTGCCTTCACTGGACTGGAGTAAATAAGACTTAACTGTGGCTGTAGTAAAACCAGCGTTGTGTGACTGACACTGGGCTGTTGCCTTCCTCTTTGAGCTGTGAGTAGAGAACCCTGAGCCTTCTGCGGACCTGCATGGACTGAGAAGCATAGCTATAATTTCCCCTTCGATGCTTTTAGAGATAAATTTGCTTTTTATTTTTGGAGGGAAAACTCATATCTTAAGTATGTGCACCTGCCTGTACATGCTACTTCCTTTCTCTGTTCTTTACACTGGCTTCCTTTTTCATTTTTCATCCAGTACGGAGTGTTTCTTTGGGTGGAACTGGATTATTTTGGCAAACCTGTTTCCCAAATCCAAGTTTGACAAGTTGAAGGTGAATGTGCTGTGCTGGGAGTTTTTGGGTGGATGTTTAACTTTTGATATATTTTTGTGCTCTGACCTGAATAGCCCAGGCTAGCCCAATCTCATCACTTCTCCGAAGCCAAGCAAGTTCAGCCCTGGTTAATATTTAAGAACATAAGAACATAAGAACTAGCCTGCTGGATCAGACCAGAGTCCATCTAGTCCAGCACTCTGCTACTCGCAGTGGCCCACCAGGTGCCTTTGGGAGCTCACATGCAGGATGTGAAAGCAATGGCCTTCTGCTGCTGCTGCTCCCGAGCACCTGGTTTCCTAAGGCATTTGCAATCTGAGATCAAGGAGGATCAAGATTGGTAGCCATAGATTGACTTCTCCTCCATAAATCTGTCCAAGCCCTTTTTAAAGCTATCCAGGTTAGTGGCCATCACCACCTCCTGTGGCAGCATATTCCAAACACCAATCACACGTTGCGTGAAGAAGTGTTTCCTTTTATTAGTCTTAATTCTTCCCCCCAGCATTTTCAATGAATGCCCCCTGGTTCTAGTATTGTGAGAAAGAGAAAAATTTCTCTCTGTCAACATTTTCTACCCCATGCATAATTTTATAGACTTCAATCATATCCCCCCTCAGACAGCCTCTCCTCTCCAAACTAAAAAAAAGGAGTCCCAAAGCAGCTGCAGTCTCTCCCTCATAAGGAAGATGCTCCAATCCTTCAATCATCCTCATTGCCCTTCTCTGCACTTTTTCTATATCTTCAATATCCTTTTTGAGATGTGGCGACCAGAACACAGTACTCCAAGTGCGGTTGCACCACGGCTTTATATAAGGGGCATGACAAATCCTTGCAGTTTTTTTATTATCAACTCCTTTCCTAATTATCCCCAGCATAGAGTTTGCCTTTTTCACAGCTGCCATGCATTGAGTTGACATTCCCATGGAACTATCAACTAAGATGCCCAAATCCCTTTCCTGGTCTGTGACTGATAGCACTGACCCCTGTAGCGTGTATGTGAAGTTTGGATTTTTTGCCCCTATGTGCATCACTTTACATTTTGCTACATTGAACTGCATTTGCCATTTCTTAGCCCACTCACCTAATTTATCTAGGTCCACTTGGAGCTCTTCGCAATCCTTTGTGGTTCTCACCACTCTACATAATTTGGTATCATCTGCAAACTTGGCCACCACGCTACCCACCCCTACTTCCAGGTCATTTATGAATAAGTTAAAGAGCACTGGTTCCAATACGGATCCTTGGGGGACACCACTCCCGACATCTCTCCATTGTGAGAACTTCCCATTTATACCCACCCTTTGTTTCCTGTTCCTCAACCAGTTTTTAATCCATAGGAGGACTTCCCCTCTTATTCCTTGATTGCTGAGTTTTCTCAACAGTCTCTGGTAAGGAACTTTGTCAAAAGCCTTTTGGAAATCCAAGTAGACAATGTCCACTGGTTCCCCCTTATCCACATGTCTGTTTACACCTTCAAAGAACTCTAGTAAGTTTGTAAGACAGGACTTGCCTCTGTAAAAGCCATGCTGACTCTTCCTCAGCAGGTCTTGCTTTTCTACATGTTTAATAATTTGTCTGGGAGGTCACCAGAGAATTTCAGAATTATGACACGGAGGCAAAGCAACTGCAAGCCACCTCTGAACATCTGTGGGCTTGCAAACCATATGGGGTCACCACAAGTTGGCTGTGACTTGACGGCACATTACACACACACAAACTATGAATGTGGGGGGCAACTGCAGGAGAGATTGTCAGAGCACTGATGTAACATGTGTCTGATCATCAAAATCTGACAGCTAACTGACAGGTAACACCTGACACAGCCTCATTCTGGGATTGATTGGCAATGGACTGTGATAGGCCAGTAAACCAGATATAAGGCTGCAATATACTGAGGACTATGAGACACTTGTCTTCGCTTTGCCTTGCGAAGCACTTTGCTTGAGTGAGCTATACTTGGGAACTAATAAAGTAGGACCGCTTCTGTGAAGCTGAGCTGCTGTGTGCGTCTAACTTCCTACTGCGTTCCAGTATATTGCGCTACTCTGCTATAGGGGATTTACCCCATATCTTCACAGAGATGCCCCCAAAACGTCCACCAAGACTCTTGGCCTTTCCTGCCTCATCTCAGTTTGGAAGCTAGAATAAAAAATTATTTAAAACTACCGGCGGAAGGGATTTTTTACGGTTTCTTCACAGCATGGGGAATCTCACCCTTACTATATGAAATGTTTGTATTCTCTGTCTCCTGACTGTCTTTATCCAGCTTGCTTTTACAGTTTTCATTTTTCTTACATCAGCCTCCTCCACAAACCTAGAATGCTCACTTCCATCACATGCTATTGCCCTTTTCATCTGCTCTCCATCCCCAAACTTCGTGACATGTTTGGCCTTTTTCCTTACAGCACTTGAGAAATGATAAAAGAATGACAGTTTCCGCTGCAATATTCTGGCTTGATCCTCCTCCATAAACAACTTTGCCTCCTTCCTTTGATTTTTCACCAGATTGTCAGCCTGCAAATTATGGTCCTGTTATAGGTCTGGATGTCAATATCAGCACACCAGGATGATGCTGACACATTTTTATTTTATTTTTATTTTATTCAATTTGGTATACCGCCCCATCCAGAGGTGGGATCCAGCAGGTTCTCACAGGTTCCTGAGAGTAGGTTACTAATTATTTGTGTGTGCCGAGAGGGGGTTACTAATTGATTTTGCCACGTGATTTTTGCCTTAGTTGCCCCTCCTCTTAGCAGTAGCGCGCAGAACTTGAAGCAGTCTAGCAGGAGGTGCACCGGCGTGCGTGGCAGCCTGCGCCTGTGTGCATTAGTTTCCCGCCCAAGGACCGGCACAGCGACTGTGTCCTTGTCACAGACCCGCCCAGGAATGCCCCACCCCCGGAATGCCCGGCCACGCCCCTGTCGTGCCCCGCCCAGCCCCACTGGCGCCACTCCACAGTTTGAATCCCACCACCATGGGAACCTGTTACTAAAATTTTTGGATCCCACCACTGGCCCCATCCCTGAAGGGGATGCTCCACATCCTCTCCCCATTTCCCCTGCTGGTGCCTCAGGTGCAAGTGGGCAAAGAATCAGGACACCAGGAAGTCTCCTGCAACAGCAAGAGACCAGCCGGCATCCATAATATTGGTGCTTCCTGTTTCCAGCACTACCACCTCTGGAAATAGGAAGGGTCAAATTCAGCACCTTCAAAACCTGAAGCCTCATTATGGCCCTCAGGCTGAGAAATCTACTCAGTCTGTATCTAATAGACATGCATGCTGAATGCATAGAACATCATGTTTGTGAGTTTTATTGAATTGTTCAGTTTTATATATATATACACACATACACACATTTATACACCTACGTACTTTATTTTAAATGCTGTTTTAATATCTCAGTGCCTCAGGGAACCCATTTGGTGGAAAGGTGGCACTGAAATGTTTTAAGTAAATACATACAAAAAGCACCTGTGCTGAGGGTTATGCTGAGTCATTAAATTACATAATTGCAGAATAAAAAATAATAACAGTTTAAGGCTAATGCTGTGCAATTAACACAGTGTGGCAGGGTAGTTATTTATTTAGCAGGCTTATAATTTGCTAGTGTATAATAACAGCACTACCGCCTCTCACAATAAAGCTAAGGCGAGCCTGTGGTCTGGCAACTCTTTTGAGAAAAGGTAGGGCTGGGAGTATATTTCAGAACAACTGTAAGGAACTGTGCAACTCATCTGGAACACTTGCTAAGACTGCTTTCAGCAGTCATTGACTCTGGAGACACGATCCTTAGAAACGGAGCATTTTTGCAACAGAAATCTACATCTGTGTTTTTGTGATGTACAAAATTCATAGTGCCTGGTTTAACAAATCCACTCTTCCCCTCCTAGAGTGCCAAATAAATGCTGATGTGCGTCTCAGACTAATCCACCCTTTATTAGTGGCGAGGAAAATTTCTAACCCTACTGTTGCCATACGTTTTCTTCTTGGAGATTACAATGCTCATACAACACGTATGGTAGCTCTATACCTGACAACCATTTTAAAGTGCTAATTTATTCCCATTTTATTACTTTTAACTGTATTTTAAAAATACATATTTATATATATTATACCAGTACACTAAACCATATTGGTTTATTATTATTTGGCACAGAATCAAATTTTAAATATCATTATCAGACAATGTTAAAACGATTAATTTGCTTTAACAGTACAGAAGCCGAGCTATCTGAAGTTGTAGCTAAATTTCTTTTGAAAGTCTTGTGGGGTTAGAAAAATACCTCAGGTTTTGCCTTGTATTACGTTTTGACACTTTGTCTTTTCTTCTTTTGAAAATGCCTAATAAAGGTTACTGAACTGAACTGAACTCCACTCTTCCCCAACACCTGCTCCCTTGTGGGCTGGCTTTAAATCCTCCATTTGGATTAATCATTAAAGTTATTGGTTCAATTTCATTTACAAGTTATTTCACCATGGATGTGGCCCAGGATTGGGGAAAGCTACAATATTCTAAAAAGGACAGAGGCCATCTGACAGTGGAGCCACCAATTGGCAAAGTACGTGTTTTTCCCTCAGGGGACAGCTTCTAATAAAAAAAAAAGGTTTTATGCAGATTTACTGATTGAGAGAAACACATTTCTGAAGAGCACCTATTGGCTAGCATTTGTGATATCTTACATTTTCTCAATACTAGACCATGGCCACACAGCACAGAAACCCCACAATAGCTAGTTTCTTCAATTCTCCTTTTAGAAAATAAACTGGTGCATAAGATCAAAAATCAGACCGAGTGTGGGGTAGGGGTAAAAGTGTTGACTAAGATCTGGGAAACCCAGCTTTGAAACCCTACTCTGCTGTGGAAACTTGCAGGGTGATCTTGGGTCAGTCACACTCTCAGCCTTGACTCTAGCAAGTATTTGGATGGGCAACCTCCAAGGAGTGTGCCATGGAGGCAAGCGATGGCAAACCACCTGCGAACATCTTTGCTATAAATCAGCTGTGACAGGACTGCAATTTTTAAAAAAAAGTGTATATGTGAGATGTGCAAATATACGTTACTTATAATAAAACTAAAGATACATAACTCTCCTGATGTATGAGGGGAAGACCACTAGTTGAAACTGCTGATATATCTGTATGTCATACAAGTTATAAAGCTAAACTTCTTTTGTGGCAAAGAACTCGTTATGAGTGTCCTTAAAATGTTACATCTGCTATCTTATCTCAGCAGCTAGAAGATGACACGTAGCTCCTACCCTCTCCTGGCCTAAAGGTTCTTTGGTCACAGAACATAAAGATAAATATCTGACATTTGAGCATGAGAGAAAAACCACGATGTACTTTGTGTAAATCTGTTGGTTTGACAGCTACGGCAGAATATTTAGAAGAGGAAAACACTGGAGAAAATATTTTTTTGTGCCAAAGAGGAGATCACTGTTCAGAATGTAACACAAAGGCTTTTGTTGGAAGTCATGCCAGCAATGTTGTAATACCCACCAAGTCTATTCAAAGACCAAATAACAACCAAGTACCTGGTACCAGAACATTTCAGGGAATGAGATCACTGTGAAATATCAAATCCCATTCAGTTAGGAAGTGATGCAAGCTGAAGATCACAATTCCTTTGGTTCCTTTGGTTCATTTTAGGAGTGTGTCACTTGTTTTATTGCTGAAACTATTACTCATAATCAAAGGAGTTGTTCAGCTGCTCGAGGACTCACAAATCATGATGATACTACAGAACATCATCTAGCATTCTAGGGCAAAGTATAAATAGCTGGATCTTGGACAGAAACAGTTATATAAGACAGTGATGTCCATTGCTGCCACAGGGTCCACCAATGTGTTTTCCACTTGCTTGTTAGTCAAAGAATTTCCTCCCGAAAACAAAGAGCCAACCTTGGCTTGCCTTCATTTCATAGGAGGTGTTTCAGAAAACTCCACCACCTTTGTGTCAAAGAGAACCCATCTGGAAACAGCTTCTTAGGTTGCCATCTCAACCTGGTTCCCAGGATTTAAGTCATGGACCTGCTCACAGATGTAATCATCCCTGACATATAGTGCTACTTCTCCGCCCTTCCCAGTTGATCTATTTCTCTGGAATAGGTTGTACCACTCTATTATTACATTCCAGTCATGAGATTCACCCCACCAGGTTTCAGTGATGCCTATTATATCATATTTATTATGCCATGTTAAGAGTTCCAGTTCATCATGTTTATTACCCATGCTTTGTGCATTAGTGTAGAGCAGTGTTTCCCAACCTTTTCGACGTCGCGGTACCCTTGACCTTGCTCTTCATATCTCAAGGTACCCTTGAGGTTCATTTGAATTGTTTTTTTGCATTTTTAAGGGTTTTTTCCCCCTTTTTTGGCCTGTAGGTGGGGGGAGTGGCATACAGGGGGAGGGGAGGGGAGGGGAGGGAAAGCAGCATTGACAGCCACGGTGTTTGTTCGCCTAAATTCGACATGGATTTGGGGGGATTTAAAGGGAAAGCTCCCTTTAAATCTACCCCCCCCCCAATCCACACCGCATTTAGGCAAATAAAACAATTCTGTTTTAAATGTTGTTTAAAGGAAGCCCATGAGGTTTCAAAACCCCCCGCCCCTTCAAAATCCATTTGATTCCGGTGGGGGGGGGGCAGGCGGTAGCATTGTCAGGGTACCCATGGGACGTGCTCATGGTACCCCAGGGTACCATGGAACCCTGGTTGAGAATCACTGGTGTAGAGACATCTAAGGCTTTGATTCATCTTGCTCTGCCCTGTGGGTGTTTATTTAAGGTTTCATCCTTCTCACTGCTGGTTTTTTGAACTAATCGCTCAGTTCTCTCTATAACCTTCAGCCTACTCTCTCTAGTACCAGGTGAACTTCCCACTTGAATATTGTCTCCCTCCCCCACCTCACTCAGTTTGAAGCCCTCCTGATAAGGTCTGTCAGTCTCCTAGCAAAAATGCTCTTCCCTACAGCTGTGAGGTGAAACCCATCCCTTGTCAGTAGTTCCTCTTCATGAAACCACAGACCATAGTCCAAATAGCCAAAACGTTCCTGGTGGCACCACCTGTGAAGCCAGCTATTCACCTCCACTATTCTTTCCCGCCTGGGCCCATGTCCTTCAACTGGAAGTAGAGATGAAATGACAACCTGTGCATCCAGTTCCTTCAGCTTCCTTCCGAGAGCCTCAAAATCCATTTTTGCTTAAATGTTTGCTTAGCCCCCAGCTTTTGGTATAATTTATCTTTTGCTGCAATTTATTCATTACCTCCCCAACATGTAATAACTGGATCAAGAACCACTCAGGTAGTCATGCATGCAAACAGAAGGTTTCTTTCTGCAACCCATGCTGCAGGCTACAGACTTTTAACAACCCAAGCAATGAGCATGTCAGCTATTAAAAAGGAAGGACTAATTGGAGATTTGTAATCTGGCAAATATGCAAGCAGTTAGGCAAATTATTTGTCAGTACATTTCCTCTTCCATGCTGAGCTTTTCACCATGGGCCTCAATGACAAAATAATCTAACTGCACAGAAATAAGCAGGACTTTGTAGACTTGGCATTGAAAATAGGGTGCTGTTTATTGCTCCAGCAATCAGTGCACAACTAGAAAAGAATGTTATGTAAATATCTATGTCCTGTTTTTGCTAAACAACAACTCCACAAACAAAGAAACACAATATAAACTAATCAAACAAACAAGACAACACAATCTACATTGGGCTTGTCTGGGGTTTAAGAGCAGGCTTATATAAAGACTCCAAATGCAAGCCACTGGCTAAAAGCCAACAGGCCAATAGCTCTTTCATCATGCATTTCTGGCCACACCCAAGTCTTATAATACCTGAAACAGGAAAGGGAAGTAAGATCTCAGTACTATTACAGCTGACCAAGATGTTCTTCCCACTGTTTCTCACCCTGCTAGACAGCCTCTGGCCATGCCTAATTAGGTGGTTTACAAACAGTGCAATCCTATTCAGAGTAGCCAACTCTGGCCTGAGAGATTCCTGAAGATTTGGGGATGAAGCTTATGGAAGGGGGGGACTTTGGAGAGGGATTTCACCTGGACTCTTTGGTGTACCATACAGTCTGCCCTATGAAGCCGCCATGTTCTCCAGGGTCAATTATAATTCTAGGACAGGCCTCATGTGAAGGTTGGCGACCCTAGTTGCACCCTTCTAGATTTCCTGAAGTTATTAAACTTAGAAGGGAAAACTGCATGTAGGATTATACTACATTCTATTAAGTTCTGTTTTTAAACAGCAATATTAAAAGTATCAAAATAGATTCCGAAAACAGCAGAGGCATCATAGATATTTTAGGGCATGTCCCATGAAAGGGAAGCAACCGTCCTTTGATTTTCAAATGTCTCTTTTATTACCTATTGTATGTCTTTGAGGCCACAGTACAATCATAATCCATGCGAGACCATGGATCAACCCAGCACGGGTATCAAAAATCCCTTTTCGCTGTGTTTGACAAATGACAAATTAGGATCAAAAGAGAAATGATGCTGGGAGAAACAAGTATAAACTCCCGAGTGGTTTTCTGTTTTAAAACAGCTAGTATGCAGGGCCTAGATTTGGATAGGGAGAATGTAGTTGTAGGAAGGATGGTGTTAATCCTTCCCCCATGCCATTTTCTCAACCTTAAAACAGCTCCACAGAGCTGAGATCTGCCCTTGAGTGAAGAAATATACATTTACCCACATGGAACAAGCAGCAAATCTGTCAGGCGGTTTCAGTCTGGAAAAACAACACGATGGTAAAGGACTTAAACTATCCATCCTGTAGTCCTGGTCTGAATTACAGTTGTGTGTGTTTTATGCTTTAAAGCAATTTAAAAAAACATTTTAAAAATCCTTGAGTGTTCCACACATGGGACTTCTAACAATGTGTCTGCTTTGACCCTGTAGATCCTAGATATCTGAAGGGCTGTCCTCTCCTCTATGTCTAGCCATGGGCCTTGAAATCCTTGGGGGATGTCTCCATCTGTGCAGTATCAAAACATCAAATGAAAATGAGAAGGCAATTTAAGTAGAAGCTCCTAGGTAATGGAAAATCCTTCTTTTGGCAGATCACGTGCCTGAGCCTGGCTTTAGTCAAGAAGATATGCTTTGAGTGTTCAAAGATAAGGATTCCCACTGTTTTAAAATGTAACTAACAGGTACATGGCCATTTCTTGAGTGAGACAAACTTCACAGGTGTCACTGGAGTTGCCAGCTCTGGGTTGGGAAATACCTGGAGATTTTGTGGGTGGAGCCTGAAGTGGGGCGTGATTTGGGAAGGGATCTCAGCAATGATGAAGGGAGGGGGAACTGCGCCCGAGGAATGAGCTGCCTGCACGCCTCCTCCTGCCCTGCCTCCTCCTGCCCCCAAATACCCCCGAAATGCCACCGCCCCCACCCCTGCCATCTCCTGTCCCTGACACATGAAGGCAATGGCAGCGCCTGGGACAAGCAGTCCCGATGTCCCCATTGCCGCTACACGTCTGGATCTCAGCAGGGTTTAATACCATAGAAACTACCCTCCAAAGCAGCCATTTTCTCCAAAGGAACTGATCTTAGTCATGTGGAGATCCACTGTACTGGCAGGAGATCTCCAGGTGCCACTGAAGGTTGGCAACACTAGGAGTTACAATTAATTCACTATAATGAAAGACATAGTAAACAGAACTTCACAACCGGCATAATGCCAAAAGTCACCCATCAACAAACACCCTTCCTCTAGTCCTATCTGGGTTCATCAGTGCCAAGTCTCAAGGTTCTCACTTTGTGCTGGTTAATTATTCGTTACAGAACTGACTTCAGTGGCATTGGAACACTCCCACAGATATTCAAACTTAACCTAACCTGCACATTCAACCTGCCTATGCTCAAGTGCACTCATGGAGGAAGGGAGAGAGGTGGACACCCACCCCCACCCCCACACACACCCACACACCCAGCCACCCACCCCCACCCCCACACCCTTTGGGTAGAAGAAGAAAAAGAAGAGTTTGGATTTATATCCCCCCTTTCTCTCCTGTAGGAGACTCAAAGGGGCTTACAATCTCCATGCCCTTCCCCCCTCACAACAAACACCCTGTGAGGTAGGTGGGGCTGAGAGAGCTTGGAAAAGCTGTGACTAGCCCAAGGTCACCCAGCTGGCATGTGTGGGAGTGTACAGGCTAATCTGAATTCCCCAGATAAGCCTCCACAACTCAAGCGGCAGAGCTGGGAATCAAACCCGGTTCTTCCAGATCAGAGTGCACCTGCTCTTAGCCACTGCTCTTAGCCACTACGCCACTACTGCTCCAGTGCTAGTGGGGTAGAAGCCTTTACCCCACTAGCACTGGAAATGATGCCCAAACTCCATAACTGCCTCAAACCCTTTCTAAATATCACCCTCCTGTCCCTAATCTCAACTTTCCACTTACAACAAGACCTAATATTTGGGAATACTGGGAGTCAAAATTCTGTGCTTATATGATGACCTTTCCCATCACAAAATATCCACAGCTCCATGTACTACAGTGAGTGCTACATTCCCTTGGCTCTCAAGATTCAATATAGCGTCGATAACAAAATGTGACACATTTTTGAGCTAGCAGGCTTGCCGAGGCTTGGAATGTCAGATAGCACAGTGAGTCAGTACCACAGGAAACCTTTGGACCTTGCATGCAACAACACAGTCAAAAAGTAAGGCAACGAATCCTCTGTGATTTTTGGACTTTTTGAAGAGGTTTTATTGTGACTGTTATTTTTGTTGTTTAAGGATGAGAATCCTGTCACTCTACAATTTAATGTCCAATTGGCTATTTAAAAGAAGACAATATATAGCAAAGATTAGCTTTGCTAACTTAAGACAGGAAACACCCACCGTTTCTCCCCTGCACTGACATCGCCAACCATACGATGCACAGGGTTGCCAAATCCAGGTGGTGGGTGCAGATATCCCACTAGATTTCCCACGATTACAACTGATCTCCAGGCGGTGGAGATCAGTTGACATGGTGAAAAAGGCCACTCTATGGCATTATTACTGAAGTCACTCCTCTTCCCAACCCTCCCCCTCAGGTTCCACCTTCAAAATATCCAGGTATTTCCCAACCTGGAACTGGCAAACCTAATGGTGCACATTTCTTTAATTTTATCTATGTAAATGAATGCATATACCCCCTCAGCACTAAAAATCACACCTCCTGCAAGATTTTTTTTAAAGTAAACATTCATCCATAAAAGCTATCTCTCTCTGCAACAAATCTCTCTACCTTCTGCCTGTTATGCATGGATGGACAATATTTTTTTTAACTACTGGTAGGTCATAGTTGACAGAATTATGTCTACTTTTGTTATGGTTGTTTCTTGTTAATTAGTCAGATAAATTTTTAATAACACATCATTCTGAAACCTGACCAAGGACAGATAGCCAGAGCCTAAGTTTTTCACACAAATGCCTGTAAACTGGGCTTCTGCCTGCCTCTTTAACAGCAGCCAGATCTTCCTTATTTACCCATGTAAATAACACGGGCCGCATCCCAAAGATGTGGCTGGCGTCTATAGTTGTCCCAATCTACAAAAAGGGTGATTTTACTAATCCTTCAAACTATCGCCCTATAAGCCTATTATCTGTAATTGGCAAACTATATGCAAAACTACTCCTTAGGAGAGTGGAAGATTGGGTCAAGCAAGCAGAAGTAATAGGACCGGAGCAAATTGGATTCACTAAAAATAAATCAACACTGGATCATGTAACAGTTTTAGCACACTTAGCTAACAAAAGTATAACTCATAATAACCGTAAACTGTTTGCAGCCTTCCTGGATTTAAAAGGGGCATTTGACTCCATATCTAGAGCCCTACTGTGGAGAAAATTGACGGCGTTACACATGGACCCCAGACTACTGTTTCTTATAAAACAGCTACACACTTGCACTAGCTGCAGAATAAGAGCCGCAACAAAAGCTGACCAGCTCACAGAAAGGATTATCATCACAACCAGAGGGGTCAAACAAGGCTGTAGCATACTGGCCCCCACTTTTGTTCAATATATTCCTTAGTGATCTAGTGCCCAACCCTCCAGAAGGCCAATGGGCATGTTTGTTCCCAAACTAAGCACTGCCAAACACGTGCCCGCGTTGCATTGTATGCTGACGACTTGCTGTTCTTCTTTTCCCACACTAAAGTTGGTCTCACTCAGTCTCTTAAATAAATTGCTGTGCTGAATATTGTAAGAGGAACGAACTGGTAATTGCTTATGAAAAAAACCAAAATATTGGTCTTGGCTAGAAGACCCCCTGAGTCATACATGGACCATCAATAACAGACCCATAGAACAAGTTAACCAGTTCAAATATTTGGGCATAACTCTTGTACTTAAAGCAACCTTAATGGTGGGCAGTACATAGGAAATTAGCACTTTCGCTGCAGCTAGCAACAGTGCCCTAGCAATTCGAAGCCGCTTTCTTTTTCACTGTGGGCCACCAGTATATACCCATCCGCATTGAAGGTGTTCAATGCTTAAATGCGTGCTCTCAACTCCTCTATGGAGCACCTATTTGGATCCGGAGCTATAAACAAAAATCTAAACACAGCCCAGTCCCGTTTCTTCCACAAAATTATGGGCTTACCAAATTGTGGCTACATATGCAGCCCTATGTTTAGAACTTCGGGCAAATATCATATGCCACGATGGCCTGGCTGAGAACCGTCCAGATACTGGCTCACGTATCCACCATATTTGCAGGATCCACTCCAGTTTGTTTTACACCTCATGCTTTCCGACTAATGCAAATTCTAGGTGGCTGAAACTAGTTGAGGGAAAAAAATCAACACTCTTGGCTTTTCATTAGAGTCGATTTAGTCCCTCTTTTCCCTATCAGAAGTATATAGCTGCTTTGAAAACTAAGCTATTAGAACAAGAGTATCCGAGGGATATGATAGTCAGCTGCGAGGAAGCGTGTTTGCTCCCCTGACCGCAAAAGCTTTTATTTCCAATTCGAACAAAGGACACATGGCCAATTATCTTCTACAGTGGATCCACCAACCCTAAATTAAGAAGGAGCTTCTAACACTGGCCAGGATTCAATCCTAATGCCTTGTCTATGCTTGCTCTATGGCAGATTATCATCACAAATTGATAAACAGAGGAGGGCTATGTCCATGCAATATGGGTCAGGTGGAGACACTCGATCATACCCCTCTTTCATTGTGTAAGGTTTGCAAAAATCAGAATGTCACAATCTGCACTTATCCCATTTCTGTATAACAATCTAACTGATGCTCTTAAGATACCTATGCTTTTGAACAACATGGATCCCACAGTGTGTGAGAATGTAGCAAAATTTCTGCTAACAATAATAGACGTAAGTCTAGATGAATACCAACCAATGTCTATGTATTATGACCACATATAGCCAGCAGTAATTTTTCTAGCTTCTGTCAGTATCCGATGACGTTTAAGTGAGTTAACTTAGCTGAAGGAATGTCCTATAGTTACAGAAGGACCATGTATATATTTTAGTATTTAGTATTTTAGTACCAGTGTCTATAATTGTGAGCAATAATGGGCAAATTTTGTATGCTGATTTTGTATGTTTATTTTATGCCAATAAAGGCTTGTGACTGAACAGCAGCCAGATATCATAGATAAACTTTTCCTTGCCTCGGAGATAAGTAGTGGGAAACATTTTATCCACAAGATCTGTGTGTGTCAGATTGCTATAAGGGCACAGGATCAAGGCTTTTAAAATATGTTTCATAATACACATAAAGAAACCATTGAACTCCACTCCTTTGACCTTTGTATTTCAACGATGTTGCTGGGCAACGAATGCCAGACACGGTTATCCTCCACACACATGACTTTCATACAACCTGAAAGAAAGCACTTGTTTGGGCCGTGAGAAGTTCAAAACCAGATGATATGCTCTTCTTACCTCAGGCATCCTGTAGCGTTGTAGAAAATATCAGGGTCAGGCACAACACTTGATTTGGGATAGTCTCTTTCTGGCCAGCCCGAGTGAGGGATGAGAACAGTCTCAGTCAAAGGCTGCAGGGCCTCTCGGATCAACACGTTCTTCAGCTGGTCATTGGAGGACAGGTTCCATAACAAGCCTTCAAGGAATAAAGAAATCCGAATGGTAGAACTGCCTCTGGGTTTGCAGGGTTTTATTCAACCATCTGTGAAATGGTCAATCAGATCTATTGCACTTTTAGCCATGAACCCAACAGTGAAATCCTAAAGAGAGTCATTTCTTTCAGATCCACTGAAGTCAATGGTTTAGACAGCTCAACTGTACTTATGATACCACTGAAATTCTATGAATATTCCATATGCCATTTCTTTTCCCCCTGATCAAGACTTGGGGCAAGGAATGTTTTGCACTTAGAACTCCAGTTTTTCTCTGCAAGGATTTCTGTGACTGAACGTACCAAGAAAAATAATAACTGTAGTTTCCCTCATGACGGCATCATAGTGCTGCCAGCCTCTGGATCCCCTGTTCCTAAGTGATGTTTGGAGCGGCATCTTGCGCAGCAATCTCTAAGGTATGGTGAAGGGTTACAGTTGCTAGGCTCCAGAGCCAGGCATGAGATAAATTGGGCAGAGTGCTTGGCATGCCGGCATGCTTAAATCACTTCAGTTTTTATGTGGTTTTAGCATGACATTTTTATGAAATGCAAGAATCCCCTGTGTCACAGCTAGTTTTTACCAGAAACGGAATGAGCACGCGAGCATGACAACAATGCGCATTTCCCCCCTCCCTCCCTTCCTCTGGCATCCAAGCACTGATGGGCACAAGATGGAATGTATTGTCAAAGGCTTTCACGACTGGATTCAACTGGTTCTGGTGGGTTTTCCAGGCTGCGTGGCCGTGGTCTGGTGGATCGTGTTCCCAATGTTTCGCCTGCATTTGTGGCTGGCATCTTCAGAGGTATACCACAGAGAGAAGTGTATGACACAGTGTGTAACAGACTTCTCTCTGTGATACACCTCTGAAGATGCCAGCCACAGATGCAGGTGAAACGTTAGGAACAAGATCCATCAGACTACGCCCACACAGCCCAGAAAACCCACCAGAACAAGATGGAATGCTTGACATCCCTCTATAGAGCAAACTAAGGTCATAGGATAACACAGCTTATTCTCAAGCCATCTGTTTTCTAACACTGTCAAACATAAGGAAATGTCTCTAAATTTTAATTTTTACCACTGCACAGAGGACATAAGAACATAAGAACATAAGAACAAGCCAGCTGGATCAGACCAGAGTCCATCTAGTCCAGCTCTCTGCTACTCGCAGTGGCCCACCACGTGCCTTTGGGAGCTCACATGTAGGATGTGAAAGCAATGGCCTTCTGCGGCTGTTGCTCCCGAGCACCTGGACTGTTAAGGCATTTGCAATCTCAGATCAAAGAGGATCAAGATTGGTAGCCATAAATTGACTTCTCCTCCATAAATCTGTCCAAGCCCCTTTTAAAGCTATCCAGGTTAGTGGCCATCACCACCTCCTGTGGCAGCATATTCCAAACACCAATCACACGTTGCGTGAAGAAGTGTTTCCTTTTATTAGTTCTAATTCTTCCCCCCAGCATTTTCAATGAATGCCCCCTGGTTCTAGTATTGTGAGAAAGAGAGAAAAATTTCTCTCTGTCAACATTTTCTACCCCATGCATAATTTTATAGACTTCAATCATATCCCCCCTCAGACGTCTCCTCTCCAAACTAAAGAGTCCCAAACGTCAGTCACAGTGAAATCCATTGCAAGCTAACACAGCTAAAAGTGTGCCCTCAGGTAATTACATGGGCATTTTCTCCTCAGGAAGTTCTACTTGAATGCAGAATGTGAACTTCACACTGAGAAAGGCAGTCAGCGAGTGAGATGTAAGTTGCTCTTGGTGACAGACACTATGCTGGCACTATGCCATTTTTTTCAAGTGTTGATGTGAAAATCTAGTCATGGATCTATTTTGATTCTCAGAACTTTTCCAAAAATAAAATGACACTTTACCTTGGGTGATTTGTTTGAGAGAAAGAAGTTTTAATTTAGAAGACCTGTGCTCAAGAAATTAAAGGCAGTGCTTTATTTAGTTTTTTTGGAAGGAGATTTTGTATCATTTGGCATTATATTATATACACAGTGGCCTGCCTTACAAAGAGAATTATTGTTTCCACACCTAACTGATGTGAATTCCAAAACACATTCTTAGTTCAATACAGAAGGCATTTAAATCTTGGAACAAAACTTCTGATGGCCCTTGGCTCATAGATAACCATCTTTTCATAACATAATAGATATACTGGTAGTAGCTGCATTGTCATGTTACAGGGGTGTTGGTTGGAAAGAACATTTTTTTTAATTTTGGCATCGTTCCCTCACTAGGATATGATAGAAGAAATTTAAAAGGACTATCTTTGCAAAAAAAAGAGGAAAAGCAATGTGCCAATCTAATGCAAGCTACAGAATTTGGGGGATGGCATGGAAAAATTGCTACCGAATCATAAATCAAGAAGGTCAGTGTTAGCTTAAAGAATAAATATGAATGAGGAAATCAACAATTTTTCTAGCAGGTCTTCTGTGTCTTTTGAAAAGTCACCTGATGTGCAGAAATTTAGCAGGTGATTGTTTTGTTTATTTTTTTATTTCTATACTGGAGAAAATGTCAGCCAAAAAAAATCCTGCACACATTAGGTAGCTATTTAAAGGCATGAAAGTCATGCCAAGAAATAATTTGGCAACCCTAAATGAGACAAGGATAGTTAACCATGTACATGTAAAAAACTACTATGGATAAACTTGAGAATAACGAAGACCTAAGCTAGTTAATACGAGTTCAAATATTCTACCAGGCAAAATTTGGACAGGAAGGATAGTGGCAACATGTTTCAAAACCCAATTCTGCCATAAATGCTCCGAGGTGCCTTTGATAACTTTTCAACCTGTTTTGCAACCTGTGTCTTGTTATGCTAAAAGGTACAGGTGCTTTGTTATGCTAAAAGGTACAGGTGCTTTGTTATGCTAAAAGGTACAGGTGAAGCACTTTAAAGGGGACACACACATACACAGAGGGAGAGAGAGAGAGAGATCCTATTATCAGCTATGGTTGCCAAGAGACCTGGAGAAAAATGTCCTGGCCCTTGAACAGAAGTTTAACGAGACAACTGAAATGTTCTTCTCAGCATGGAGATGAATAACATTGTCTGGTAAAGAATATCCCTTTATATCTCTGCTAAAGGGACATGATTCTTCTCTCCAGGCAGTTGGCAACCACTACCACAACTAATTTTCTGCATTTCAGAAAATTAAAGTGCTGATAAGTCCCCTTTAAAGTGCTGATAAGTCCCCTTTAAAGTGCTGATAAGACACCCAACAATAGTAACTGGCTGAAAAGCCGAAGGTGTTGGAGATGTTTTGGATACCCTGAAGAACAATATCAGTGCTAAATATTATACTGAAACTGAGTAAACTGGATTGGACCACTACCTTTATTTTGTCGGCCCATCCCCTGTTTATTCCCACAGGTTTATGACTTACGGACCCTTCCCATTGAGAGATACTGGGAGAACTGGGTGCTTAGATGCAGTTCTGTTTTCACTTGCATTCTTTTTGGAATATTTGCACGGCAGCCTCAGTACATGAGAGGTGTGGCACCCTTTTGAATGTTTCCTTTCACAATAAGCCTGCTTGTCTGCTCTACAATTCTCTTCCTGCAGAAAGAATGTTCTTCCATCGCTCAAATATATATTGCAGAGGTTATTGCAGACAAGAGGTTAGACACTCACTGAAGGCTTGGCTGACTTGCCTATAAAATCTTGTTTTGGCTGCCCCAGCCTTGCTGTGTTCTGTTGCTAAAGAATTTACTATGCAATAAAGGAAAGCTTCAATTGCTCTCAGCTTTGGCATTCTCACTCATCCAGCTTCTCTCCAAGTGCCTTTCATGCCCCCCTAGAAACCATTTGCTGCTAATGGAATGGGAAACTCAACCAGTTCTGGGAAAGGAAGCTACAATGTACAACTCTAAGGAAAAAAAACACCTAGGTTCCATCAGATATCCAAGAGAAAGCTACTTCCACTTTTTCCGTATTTGAAAACAACAGCCTTTGGGCTATACAATTGTTCTTTTTCCCTTTTTCTTTTAAAACAGAATTCTGTGACCAAGAAAGGCTACCAGAATCAGTGATACACAGCAAATTTGCATGTATTTGCTTATTTCATAGAATATATTCCTCCACCAGTTATGGGGAAAGAACTACAGAGAGCACTGAAATGCCAGCTCTCAGCCATCAAATATCCTGCACTGCTGACCCCTCCCAGCTATCTAAGCAGAGCCAAAACATGTAACTTTTGCATCCTTGACAGCAGCTCCCAGGGATGCCAACCTCCAGGTGGAACCTGGGGATCCCTGGAACAGCAGCTGATCTCTAGACTACAGAGAACAGTTCCCCTGGAGAAAATAGAAACTTTGGAGGATGGACTCTTTGACATGGTACCCCACTAAAGTCCATGTCCTCCCCAGGATTCATTCCCAAATCTCCAGTAGTTTCCCAACTTGGTTCTGGCAATCCTACCCCAATCTCCTGCTGGTGGCCAAGGTGGACCTGAAATCCTAGCAGCCAAATCCAAAATATCAGTGCCCAGAAGAGTCAAGAGAAGAGACAATGACTATCTTTTCCTTGCAGCAAGACTATTTAGAGTTATTATCTTGCATACAATTAGACACTACAGTAGACATCTTGTAACTCAGATATTGCACATGGGCCTTTGTGTTGCTCATTTGAAACAGGTGGCAAGGCACCCACAGCTCTTCTGTAGGGATGCCAACTACCCGGAGTAAAAATGTCCGGCTCCTTTAATAGAAGATTCAGGGGCTCTTATTTACCAGGAGATGTTACTTGCTTCCATGTCTATTTCCACACACTAAAGGGGCTGGACAGTTTTCTCCAGACCTGGAGCCAAACCAGGTCTTCTGGCATGTACTCTGCTTCCTACTTCACCTGGCACGGCAAACGGTTTGCGTGTGCCTTGCTCCTGATTTAGCAAGACATTTGAAGGTCTATGTCTGACAATGCCGTGACCCCATGGTTACCCTTGTACAATTGTCCCTGTTTAAACATTGGAGGAGCCTGCAAATAGAAGGAGTGCTTCTTCACACAACAGATGGCCAGGATTTTCATTTCTCCCGCTCAGGAAAGCAAATCAGAGGAAGCAAGTTGTTAAGACTGTAAAGAGTTCTTGACAAGATCCCAGGTCCTCAGCTTGCATCACTTTGATCTCAGGAGAAGTAATCAGACTAGTAAACAAGAGAGGGATTGTTTGTCTCCACTGAGTGGGTTCCCAGTTTAGTGATCCCAGAGGATAACTCTGGGATAAACCCTCCTTGTCATCTTGATAAGGGAAGCAAACCTCAGCACTCCAAAACCGTGGGTGGCCAGAACTAGACTAAAAATCTGACCAGGAGAACAAAAATCTAACTAGTATGCCAGACTTATTTATGTCTGCTTTGTCAGCATCAGCAAACTTATTTCTTTGAAAACACCTATAAGTTTCTTTAAGTAACTTCTAGAGAGCATGGTTGACTACAAAAGCACTAAAAACAGAATCCCTGCCTCCCACTCACTTTACTCAGAGGTTTTGACATCATTAGTGAAAATCCCAAGTATCAAGATAGGAGCTTCTCAGAGGAGTTCTGTATCTGGCGCTGCCAGACCCCAGCATTCCTGAATGATGACATATTTGCTACACAATCTGTGGAGGTGTTACCAGACAGTAATGTCATCAACCTCTGATAGAATCCCCCCCCCCCCCACCCAGTTGCCTAATTTACAGTGATAAGACGGGAGTGGGGCTGTCATCATTCCAGGCAGTGGGAGATACAGCTTGAGATTATTCAAAGGCCAGCTCCTTCTCTCTCTTTGGCCTCATTGTATTGCAGTGCTATCACATAAAACAGTCATAGGGCGATTCTGCACACGAGTAGAATAGGTTCAACCCAGTTCCCTGAGAAGGGTACTAACCTAAGTTGAAGCCATTGTTGTTCCCCACTGCAACCAGCTTGATCCCAGCTCAGAGGGCAGAATCACCCTGTGCCTCTTTGCCGCTCCGTTCCGATTGGCTACTGTTCTACAGCCATGTTCCGTCAACCCCACACACGTTATAAAAAAACCTGCCACAGGAATGGAGGGACGAAGGTGGCGTTTTTTGATTGGCCAGCTGTACGCATGCCCGAAACACTCAGCTGTGATTGGATGAATGGGGGACTTCTGGCACCAGAGATTCTGCACTTTACTGGAATCGAGCTGAGTTCGAGTGTGTTTCCCTGAAAAAGTAGTAGTTCCCAACTGGAGTTGGAAATTTGACCGTTACACGGGGCGAAGCTGGTACAAAACCACATCGATCCCAGTGGTTGTGCGGAGCACTTAGGTCGAACGCAGCTCGAACTTAGGTCGATAACGCAAGTGCGGAATCGACCATAGACAGCCAATTGAATTTTCTACAATATATGGTTTCAAAACCACAGTCTGTTGCTTATTCATGGATGCCCTGATGGAAGGTTGTGCAGGGAAAGTTAAGTTTGTACCTCATGCAGCATTTAGCAATCCTATCCTAACACTATAAAGAGCCACTTAATATATTTGGGTTGGGTCCAACCAACTTTTTCACTCAGTGCCACCCAGTGTCCCCCTGTACTACAGCCTCTGCCCCCAAGCGTCTTCTGACCATGCAGGTCCCATGGTTGTCTGCACAGCCAGACTAGGTCATCGAGGGGATCCCTTTCCATTAGAGAGCAAAACTGCCTGGAGTCACCCCTTTGCACTAATAGTGTTCCTTTTTTTCCACACAATGAGGAGGACTGAATGGCAGATCTCTTTCTGGACTGAACCATTTCAGGTTGAAGGTGCTGGCTGTGTATTGGATGCTTGTTCATGAAACACTTGTTGAACATTTTAAAAATCATCATGTTGGGTAGCAGACTATTATCATTCCCCACACAATAAGAATTTCCTAATTTTTCTCCTCCTTCACGTCGCCACTCCCCACATGCCCGAAGACTGCAATGGTGTACCTTTACAAAACAGTGCTCAGGGCTGGCCCCGGGTGCTGTGCTTCCCCAGTCAAACCTGCAA
Source organism: Sphaerodactylus townsendi (assembly GCF_021028975.2). Lineage (NCBI taxonomy): Eukaryota > Metazoa > Chordata > Lepidosauria > Squamata > Sphaerodactylidae > Sphaerodactylus > Sphaerodactylus townsendi. The sequence continues at coordinate 27,311,062 of NC_059430.1, forward strand.
AAAACCTACAAAGCTTTCTTCAAGCTGAGTGCGTTGATGCCGGCAACACAGTGAGCGTGGGGACAAGGATAAGGAGGGCACGCTCCTTTCCTGGCATTGTCTTTATCCTGAGGGTGTTCCTGGACTCAGCATCACTTAGACAGAGGAAAGTAAGGTGAATTTTAAAGGCACCGTTCCTTTAAAATTCACTTTATTTGCCTCCATGTGAGTGGTGTGGTGGCCAACAACACACTGGAGGTGAAGAAAAGGCCAGGGAGGGTACACTGGCCTGGCCTGTGGCGTGGGGAGAGGGAGGGACAAGTTGCCAAAATGTGCTCCCCATGTGACCCAGGTGAATGGTGCCTGGGTTGTATGGCCCTTCTTGCCCTCCTAGATATGCCATTGAAAGACTAAGGTGGTACAGCCCAGGAGAAGCTTTGATACTTTATTTTGCTGATTATATACCATCTTGAAACCAGCTTGAATGATAAGAACATAAGAACAAGCCAGCTGGATCAGACCAGAGTCCATCTAGTCCAGCTCTCTGCTACTCGCAGTGGCCCACCAGGTGCCTTTGGGAACTCACATGCAGGATGTGAAAGCAATGGCCTTCTGCGGCTGTTGCTCCCGATCACCTGGTCTGTTAAGGCATTTGCAATCTCAGATGAAAAAGTTCAAGATTGGTAGCCATAAATCGACTTCTCCTCCATAAATCTGTCCAAGCCCCTTTTAAAGCTATCCAGGTTAGTGGCCATCACCACCTCCTGTGGCAGCATATTCCAAACACCAATCACACGTTGCGTGAAGAAGTGTTTCCTTTGATTAGTCCTAATTCTTCCCCCCAGCATTTTCAATGGATGCCCCCTGGTTCTAGTATTGTGAGAAAGAGAGAAAAATTTCTCTCTGTCAACATTTTCTACCCCATTTTATAGACTTCAATCATATCCCCCCTCAGATGTCTCCTCTCCAAACTAAAGAGTCCCAAACGCTGCAGCCTCTCCTCATAAGGAAGGTGCTCCAGTCCCTCAATCATCCTTATTGCTTTTCTCTGCACTTTTTCTATCTCTTCAATATCCTTTTTGAATTATGACCTCTGTCAATTAGCCTCTGCTTTACCCTCTACATTTCAATCAACCCAGTGATCTATTTTGTGAAAGGTTAATGAGAAATATTCCTCTCAGGTAATTTTACAACCATGGATTTATAACGCATTTTTCAGGCAGCATCCACCCTTTAATGTTCTTCAGGAATATAAACCATTCTTCAAATCATTCTGACCTATTCAATGCCAAGCTATCTTACTGTCTTGCGCTAAAAAAATGCAGACAGAAAATCTGCAAAATAGTGTAGAAGAATCAGTGAGACAACATTCTAACACCATACTAAGCAACAGCTATCTAATGGTAATGCCATCCTCTGAATCAAGTCCCTCATTCCCTGCAAAATCTGCAGACATTTCCAAACTCAGACCTTCTCCCTGAACCTCAAACAGCACTTCCAGCTATGCAAATAATCCATTAAATCACACAATTAAACACCGTTGTCCAGTCATCACTGGTGTTTTTGCAGTTACTGCAGAAAAAACTGAATCAGATTGGAGCCAGAAAAATAATATAAGTCAAAGTATGAAATAGAAGGACTTGTATATTCATAGACCACAGAATGGCTGACCCACTCTGATTGTGGCGAGCAGATGTCTGCCTTCCATTGGCTTAACTGCTCTGATGTCATAAAGTGAAGGGTTGTCTTGGGCTAAGTGGGTGAATGCTAATGAGAATAGCAAAAATTAACATTTCTGTGAGCAAATTTTGCTCAACCTCCCTCACAGGACTTATTCTAAACAGGCCTTATTCTAAACACATCTTGGAAAAGATTGGTTTAAAGGAAAGTTCTTTTCTAGCAGGTGTGGTTGCAGCAAAAGCTAGGTAACTATCACTGAAACTCCATGGCCTTTCAAACGGCACCTGTTGAGTACAAGTCCACACTGAGTCGGTTGGGAACTGTCCAGTAAGAAAGACAAAACATGCTGTACATACTATGGAATAATGCTCTCTTTAAAATGCAAAAATATTGGAGAATGACCCTAATAGAGCATATTGTCCTGGTTTACTGAGTAGTTGCAATAAACCAGGCCAACCATCAGCAAAAGTTCACTGAAGGAAGAATTCCAAAGCAGCAATTTTTTTAAAAAAAAATACCTGTAATCTGCTTTTTTGTCTCCACATCTCCTGTTTGCCGCAATAACCTCAACAGGATTGGGATTCCCTTCTGCTCTGATACTTCCAGCTTGTTGTCATTGTCTTCATACACCAGGTTCCTCAAAGCACCACTGGCCGCCCTCTGAATCTCCTCATTTTGCACATTCAGAACTTCAAGGAGCTTGGGAATACCTTGCAGCAAATAGACCTGTTGGGGAAACCCAGGCAGGTGGTTAAGCTAAGCAAAGCATTTTGCAAAAACAGCAGATACGAAGACAACAGATAAACCTGCTGAAAAGTCTCCTGTTTGGAAGTCAGTAGGAACAACAGTTGTTAAGCCAGGCCCATTAATTTTGATACACAAATGCTTAAACTTCAGGGGGTTATCAGTATATTTGTGAAAGTCAGTCACCTGACACAGGCAAAACATGAAGTTTAGAAAATATCAGAGCTAGAAATAGGGGGCAACTAGTGATTGTATAAGTTCTTGGCATGTAACCGACCTTGCCCCTGAGCAATGTTTGAACTTCTCCAGCCAAAGGAGACTTCCTCTAAGTTAGGTCATTCTTCACTGAACCATATTCAATTCATGAATCAACTGATTGTATTCAGAATTGTATTCAGATTGTATTTAGAAGTCACACACTCATTCTTGTTTGTTTGTGACAAGATGAAACCTGCCCTTTTCCGAGACTCATGTATTCCTTTCCCTCTTTTTTAGAACATGAAGCACAGATGGAATGTTAGGAATCCTTTGCTCTAATTACATTTGTTGCAGTACCTGAACTGGGGACATTTTAATTATGGCTGATTCCGAATGGGCCAAAAACAGCAGTGTGAAAACGGTGTGAAAATGGTGTAAAAGGGCTTAAAACGGTGTAAAAGGGTTTATACTGTTTTCACACCGTTTTCACACTGCTGTTTTTGGCCCATGCAGAATCAGCCTAAGTGTGTGGGTCTTCCTAACTAATGAACTGGGATTCGAAACCACAATGAAATCTGTTGGGCCAGTACATGTGAGAGGAAATGGTCTTCAAGATATGTTGGTCCCAAATTGTTCAGGACTTTAAGTGTGAATACTAATGCATTGGATTGGCCTTGATTGGTACTCAGTGAAATTGATATAGTACTAGAGCTCTATGCTCCATTCTTCAGCATCATTTTCGATGAAATGAAGTTCCCAAGAGGTCTACAAAAGCAGTCCAATGAAGAGTTCATTCCTATTATCTAATTTGGATCAAGTTACTAAAGCATGAATATCTGTAACTAAGAACTTCTTGTACTATCCATATTTTTTTTAAAAAAACCAGCCTTACAAGATTGGACAAATCTCTTTGGACTACACAGTTGTGGTCAAACCTGAGCACCTAGAACACAATGCATGTGAATAGCTGACACCAATCCTTCCCCAGTGTGATCATCCTAAACATCTGCACAAACATGGACACCTGCAGTGCTGAGATCACTGCAAAAATGATATTTTTTTAAAAAATGGAGCATGTGCCTATTATCATTTCAACTGATTTCTGCCCCTCCATGTCATGACTAAGTTGAGGCTGCAAATCTAGCTCACATAAATTTACAAACATATGAACAAAGATAGGGTAGTGAAACTGCTTCTATTTTTTTTAAAAAAATATATAATTATTGTTAAGTCCAGGAAGATTTACCCCATTAGCCAACCAGTTTTGAAAAATAGCATATTGTGCTTTGCAGCTAGATTTGAGCTCAGTAGCACTTAATAATAAGATTGGAGGGGGGCGGGGGGGAGATGAGCTTTTGAAAGTTAAAGCTTTGAATCTCAAAAGCTTCTACTGTCCTAAATTGCATTGCTCTCTAAGTGCTACTGGACTCAGATCTAGCTGTTCTACTGCAGATCAACACAGCTATTCCCAGAAATGTCACTTTACAAGTACTCTCTTCAAAAGAAGCAGAATGGTTCACAGTAAACAAAGACACAGTGAGAGATGCTGCAAAGCAGACTTACGTAATGCAGTACTGATTCTCTGGTGGACAAACCGATTCTTGTATAACCAGAAGCCAAACATAAAAACCTGGAAATGTGATCTCTCCCCTAGCAATGGTGAGGAGCTTTGCTAAAGAATGAAGAATTTAAGTGACAGGTGCTGAGAATGGGGAAAGGTGAAATGTGACAAAGACTCCTCTTACCCTCTAAGTGTTCCAGAGGCACTCTGAGAACACCAGCCTTTATTTTTTTACTCAAATATACTTTCTACTCATTTCCCTCACCTCTCAAATCCATAGGTTCTGGCAGAATGAGTTCCAGATTTAAGAACATAAGAACATAAGAACAAGCCAGCTGGATCAGACCAAAGTCCATCTAGTCCAGCTCTCTGCTACTCGCAGTGGCCCACCACGTGCCTTTGGGAGCTCACATGTAGGATGTGAACGCAATGGCCTTTCTCTGGGCGGCCTGTTGCTCCCTAATCCCACCTGGTCTGTTAAGGCATTTGCAATCTCAGATCAAGGAGGATCAAGATTGGTAGCCATAAATCGACTTCTCCTCCATAAATCTGTCCAAGCCCTTTTTAAAGCTATCCAGGTTAGTGGCCATCACCACCTCCTGTGGCAGCATATTCCAAACACCAATCACACGTTGCGTGAAGAAGTGTTTCCTTTTATTAGTCCTAATTCTTCCCCCCAGCATTTTCAATGAATGCCCCCTGGTTCTAGTATTGTGAGAAAGAGAGAAAAATTTCTCTCTGTCAACATTTTCTACCCCATGCATAATTTTGTAGACTTCAATCATATCCCCCCTCAGCCGCCTCCTCTCCAAACTAAAGAGTCCCAAATGCTGCAGCCTCTCCTCATAGGGAAGGTGCTCCAGTCCCTCGATCATCCTTGTTGCCTGCACCTCGATCATCCTGTTGCCTGCACTCTGCACTTTTTCTATCTCCTCAATATCCTTTTTGAGATGCGGCGACCAGAACTGGACACAGTACTCCAAGTGCGGTCGCACCACTGCTTTATATAAGGGTATGACAATCTTTGCAGTTTTATTCTCAATTCCTTTCCTAATTATCCCCAGCATAGAGTTTGCCTTTTTTACAGCTGCCATGCATTGACTTGACATTCCCATGGAACTATCAACTAAGACGCCTAAATCCCTTTCCTGGTCTGTGACTGATAGCACTGACCCCTGTAGCGTGTATGTGAAGTTTGGATTTTTTGCCCCTATGTGCATCACTTTACATTTTGCTACATTGAACTGCATTTGCCATTTTTGAGCCCACTCACCTAATTTATCAAGGTCCGCTTGGAGCTCTTCGCAATCCTTTGTGGTTCTCACCACCCTACATAATTTGGTATCATCTGCAAACTTGGCCACCACGCTACCCACCCCTACTTCCAGGCCATTTATGAATTTGCCTCACCTGCTCTGAGAAATGAAGGATGTTTTTGTACATTCTGTCTATGTGCTATCTTTGGTGTGTCCAAGATAGTTGGTATTCCTCAGACTGGTCCAAAAACAGTGCAAGCACAAGGATAACTTCCTGGGAGTAAGTCCAATTGAGTAGGATTCTGAGTGGACCATCATACGATTGCTCTCTAATTTTCTGATCTTCTAACCAGAGGGTGAAAAGATAGCTGGTAGTCTGCAGTCCCAGAACAGCTAAACCAGAAGACATGGCAGTGGATGTGGAGATGAGGCTGTTCCTTCCCTTATAAAGTAAAATAATAGAATCATTTTCTAAGGAGAAAAGGCAGAACTACTCAACTTCTTTGCCTCCGTCTTCTCCCAAAATGAAAACAGTGCTCAGCCAAGAGGAAATGGAACAGAAGATGAAGTCAAGGAAATTCAGCACAGAATAAAGAGGTAGTACAGGAATACTTGGCTACTTTAAATGAATTCAAATCTTCAGGGGCTGTTGAACTACATCCCAGGGTATTAAAACAACTGGCAGAAGTAATCTCTGAACCACTTGCTATAATCTTTGAGAACTCCTGGAGAACAGGAGAAGTCCCAGCAGAACTGGAGGAGGGCTAATGTTGTTCCCATCTTCAAAAAGGGGGGGAAAGAGGACCTGAACAATTACCGCCCTGTCAGTCTGACATCAATACCAGGAAAGATTCTAGAGGGGATAATTAAACAGATAGTCTGTAAACATTTAGAAGGAAATGCCGGGATCACTAAAAGACAACATGGGTTTCTCAAAAACAAGTCATGCCAGACTAATCTTATCTTTTGTTTTGTTAGAGTGACAAGTTTGGTAGAGTGCCACAGGGTTAGGGTTAGTGCTATTTAATATTTTTATCAATGACTTGGGTAATGGAATGGAGGGCATGCTAATCAAATTTTCAGATGACACCAAATTAGGAGAGGTAGCTAATATCCCAGAGGACAGGGCCAGAATTCAAAATGATCTGAACAGATTAGAGAGCAGGACCAAAACTAACAAAATTAATTTCATCAGAAAAAAATGTAAGGCCGTTTCCGCACGAAGGCGGAAACGGCCGGGTCGGCGTTTCCGACACCGACCCGACATCGCTGGGACCGTCTGCATGGACAGTCCTGGGAACAGCTGGGCAGCCGGCGCCACGGAGCGCCGGCGCCTGGTCGAGCCTGGAAACGGGCGCCGAGGCCTGGGGACACTGGCCCTGCAGCGCCTGCTCCAGCGCAGGGCATGGTCCCCAGGCCTTGGCGACGGAGCCGCTGCCGTTCACTCGGCAGCGGCTTCACGGCGGCGTTTCCCCAAAAAGAGCGCTTCCAAGCACTCTGGGGAAACGCCGACTTCAGGCCGGGCGGGCGGCACGAGGGTGGCGCGGCTGCATTGCAGCTGCGCCCCCCTTGCAAATGGCGGCCTGGAGACGGCGTTTTTGCCGTCTCCAGGTCGCCATTTAATGCCCGTGCGGAAACGGCCTAAGATACTACATTCAGGCAGAAAAAAGGATATAACACAGATATAAGATGGTTGACACCTGGCATGACAACAGTACATGTGAAAGAGATCTGGGAGTCTTCTTACACCACAAACTGAAGATGAGTCTGCAGTGTAATGCAGCAGCCAAGAAAGCCAATGCAATTCTGGGCTGCATCAATAGAAGTATAGTGTCTAGACTCAGGGATGTAATAGTACCACTCTATTCTGCATTGATCATCTGGAATATTGTGTCCTGTACTGGGAGCCAAAATTCAAAAAGGATATTGACAATCTGGAATGGGTCCAGAGGAGGATGACCAAAATGTTAAAAGGTCTGGATTCCATGGCCTATGTGGAGCGGCTTAGAGAGCTAGGTATGTTTAAGTGGGAGAAGAGAAAATTAAGGGGATGTCATGATAGCCATGTTTAAATATTAGAAGGGACGTCATGTTGAAGATGAAGCAAGCTTATTTTCTGCTGCTCCAGAGACTAGGACTAGGAATAATGGATTTAACATAAAGGAAAAGAGATTCTATCTAAACATTAGGAAGAACTTCCTGACAGTAAGGGCTGTTTGACAGTGGAATACACTGCTTTGGAGGGTGGGGGAGTCTCCTTCTTTGGAGGTTTTAAAACAGTGACTGGGGGGCCATCTGTCAAGGGCTTTGATTGTCTATGGCAAGTGGGTTGGACTTGGTGGACCTTGTGATCTCTTCCAACTCTATGATTCTATGTAGAAACACAGGCATCCTGGCTTAATCCTAGCGCCCACTCCCCCAGTCCTGTTCTCACCACAACAAGCTCCGATGTCAGCTCAGTCTATAGGAGGGAAAGAGCAATTGTGATAAAAATCAGAATCTGTCAGGGTGTATCAACATCTGAACAGACCAAATCCTGGTTTTGCAAGCTTCCTATCGATTCAGTAAGCCTCAGCTTTGCTTTTTGTCGAAACCAACTGGCAGAAGCAAATAGATGTGAAAAACATGAACAAACACAAAGGTAAAACAAACAAATAGGTCCCATATATTTTAGCCTGACATTAGGATCAACAACTCTGGGTTAGGAATTTTTTGGAGATATTGGGGAGTCAGACTGGGGAGGGGGGGGGGACTCAGAAGGGTCTGATGCCACACAGTCCACCCTTCAAAGCTGCCATTTTCCCCAGAAGAACTGATCTCTGTAGTCTGGAGTCCAGGAGAATTCCCATCCCCATCTGGAAGTTGGCAACCCTGGCTCACATTGAAGATTGGTTAAGTACAGAAGAGGTGAAGGCTACTGCAGTGGCGTAGGAGGTTAAGAGCTCATGTATTTAATCTGGAGGAACCGGGTTTGATTCCCAGCTCTGCCGTCTGAGCTGTGGAGGCTTATCTGGGGAATTCAGATTAGCCTGTGCACTCCCACACATGCCAGCTGGGTGACCTTGGCCTAGGCACAGCTTTTCGGAGCTCTCTCAGCCCCACCTACCTCACAGGGTGTTTGTTGTGAGGGGAAAAGGGCAAGGAGATTGTAAGCCCCTTTGAGTCTCCTGCAGGAGAGAAAGGGGGGATATAAATCCAAACTCTTCTTCTTCTTCTTCTTCAAGTTCTAGCAGTGCTACACAGAAGCCTTTTACAACAGTAGATGGCTTAAGTGAACCCTGTATGTGTGTGGGTTGAAAAATATGTTTGGCAAACCAGACCTTGGCTTAGAAGTAGCACAGACCAGGTGGTAGAACACAGCAGAACTTTTTCAGATTAGGACAAAGTGTTCCCAGCAAAGGTGCTGATAAAGGATTTGTTTGAGAGAGCTTATTTTGGAAGAGCTTATTTTGAGAGATATTTGAAAGGCTGTTACTTAGAGGCGGGCAGGGAGTTGTTCCTGTTGGCAGCAGAGGATAGGACTTGCAATAATGGGTTTAAATTACAGGCTGAAAGGTACTGGCTGGATATTAGGGGGTGTTTTTTACAGTAAGAATAGTTCAGCAGTGGAATCAGCTGCCTAGTGAAGCAGGCAGACAGAAAAGTTGGAGGAAGGAAGCGTAGTTAATAAACCAGCCCAAGGTCATGTACTATTTTGCCAAAGTTCAAGGCATCGTCATAAGAGGGGACAATCCGAGTCCACAGTCAGGTTTGGTCCAGAAGTCAAGGTAACAGGAGTCCAAAATACAACATGAACACAGTGGATACACAGAAAGGTTGGAATGAGTTTGTTCCCACAACGGTAACATTTCACTCATTCAATAGGTCCTTATCTTTGTTGGAATAGCAGAACCAGCTGTGGATCACTAGGCCATTTCAGCAGTCCAGGTCGGGTGGAGTGGATCAGCCTCATTACTCATGTCAGTTAGTGATCTATGATGGGCTTGTAGTCTAGCACTCCATTGCCTGTCTTGTATTTCCAGTCGGAGCTGTCTTCTCCTCTGTTCCATTAGCTTTGGTAAGTTCTTCAGTGATGCTGTCTGTGGCTGGGCCTCAGGCATAGCGGAATCTGGAAGGCTGCAGACATGGTGAGGCCTCACCTGACTGTGGCTGCTCCTGCCTTCTCACACTGCCTTTTGCCTACTGCTGATCTTCTGCTTCTACAGTGACACCTACATGTATTTCCCCTCCCACTGACAACATCTCAGCAGGCCGACCCATGACACTGCCCCTCACGGGCAGTCTTCAAGCAGCAGCTGGACAAACATTTGTAAGGAATGCTTTAAGCCAGGGGTTTGCAACCTGCGGCTCTCCAGATGTTCATGAAATACAATTCCCATCAGCCCTTGCCAGCATGTTCATGAACATCTGGAGAGCGGCAGGTTGCAGACCCTTGCTTTAAGCTTTTCCTCAATTGAGCATAAGGTTGGATTAGATGGCCTCTATGGTTCCTAACTCTATGATCCTGTGCTCAACAGGTCATTCTGGTCAGCAATCCTCCACACTGAGCAGCATCAAAACCAGCTCAGATATGGAGGTAGATTATGCTCCTTTGTATTCTAAAGATATTTGAAACTGTTGTCTAAATAGTTTTAAGCCCTTATATAAACAGCCTCATAACACTTTTTCACAACCACTGGTAATCTAAATATAGAATTTGGATAGATTGAACTATGGGATTGGAAAGTGCCTCAAAGATTATCTAGTCTTAATGGCTCCAACAAGAACATATTATTTTATCTAGGAAGTTCATGAAATGCTATGTTTGGAGAAGAGCTTCCATCTTTGCACCTCAGATCTGATTACCTCTCTACTACTATTAAAGTGCAAGAAAGAAGAGAAGAACACTGCTGGCACAATTAAACTTCTTAATATCTGAAGGTTGTAGAGCCAAGAACATACTTCATTAGATATCTTCTTCACGGGCGTAGGGTCCTAAGATAAGTATCTGCTTTATATTGACCACTCAGTCTAGTTTTTTAGTCCACCTGGTAGGGACTCTCCTGGATCTCAGGAACAGCGGCATCTTTCCCAGGACCTGCTACCCACAATATTTAACTAGAGGAACTAAGGACTGAACTTGAAACTTCCTGTATATAAAACATTAAGCTACATCCTCTCCTCCAGGTCCTTTGAGATGAGTTCTTGGTTAGAAAACCTCACAGAACAACAGAACCATCAGACTTGAATGAGGCTAAGGACTTTGTTGTTGTAATGCATGTGGTCTGCCACAAGTCAGCTATGGCTTGACAGCATGGGTGCACACACACACAAACACCACTTTAAACACGACCATCAGTTTCCTCCAAGTGTGCCTACAACTGTGCCGCCACCACCACACCCAGACCTTCCCCAAAATGGGGATATTAGCTATAGTTAAGATCTTCTGGGTGCAAGGATGACTTCTTCAGAAGAGGGCATACCACTGCCCCCTTCAAGGCACAAGGCACCTTCCCATGCTCTAAGGAGGAATTCACCACCTCCAAGACCCACCCAGTCAATCCTTCCTGGCTGGATTTAGTTAGGCATGATGGACAAGGATCTAATCAACAGGTACCTGGTCGCAACCTTGTAAGCAACTTGCCCAAAGCCTCAGGTCGCAACAAATGAAATGGATCCCATACAACTTGACCAGACAGTTCTCTGGAGATCACCTCAGGATCATTCAAAATCATGGAGTTCAACTTCATGCAAACCTGAAAATATTTTGCAAAATCATCACAGCTGGCTTCTGAGGGCAGAACTGGTCCCCCACACTCACAATAGCAACCCTTTGAGTCCAATCCATGAGGAATTATTTGAACTAGTTCACCATGCATCCCCTGGTATCTACGTCTGCCTCCAAGCATCTCAACAAGTTGATATGACTCAAAGGCTACAGGTAAGTCCAATAGCAGCAACAGAAAGGAATAGCCTTTGTCTATACTCAAACAGAGGTCATCAACGAAGTTAGCAGAACCATCTCTGTCTCATAGCCTGGTCTGAAACCAGACTGAAAAGAGTCTAGAGGAGATAAATTATCCAAAAAGGCCTGGAGTTTATCCACTACTGCTTTCTCAAATACTTTGCCCAGAAAGGGCAGCTTAGAGACCCATCCCAGGATCTTGTCAACAGCCATCATGGAAACTGGGTCAAAATGGTCCATGAATAGGCCAGGTGGAAAATTAGACCTTTCTTCACGTGTGCCTACATTATAACTAATTTCCACATCAAAGCATATTCTTGATACTTTATAAGCAAAAAACTTGGCAAAAGTACCGGTACCTCAATTTTTCTTTCCTTGAGACTCAGATTTCGGCAGAAACTGCTGCTGAGCTACTCTGAAGAATTGGAATGGTTATAAAGCTCTCTGAAGTTATGAATGGTTATAAACAAGGGCACAACCAAGATTTGAACCCACTTCTAACAAAAGTCTAATGGCTTATGCCAGTGGTGGCGAACCTTTGGCACTCCAGATGTTATGGACTACAATTCCCATCAGCCCCTGCCAATTGGCCATGCTGGCAGGGGGTGATGGGAATTGTAGTCCATAACATCTGGAGCGCCAAAGGTTCGTCACCATGGGCTTATGCACCGGGGCACAAATGTGCTTCTATGACCACATGTAAAGGACAGCAGGGTCCAGTATTAACAGCTAACTCCAAGACAACTGGTTCAACTTGGTCACAGAGTGATAAAAATGTACCCTCTAAGATGCACTCTGCTATGGAGGAATTCTTCATCCTTTGCATCTGGTTACCTTAGTAATCTGATTGCCAAGGTCAGTAATTGTAGGATGAAAAAAATCAGAACTGTGAGATAAAGAGAGAGGGGATTATTCTTTCTACTACTGTAAGGTTTTGCACATTGTACTATATAGCTCTTACTGCAAAAGATGCCTTCCGGTCTTTTTTCCCTTGGGGGGCAGTTTTGTTATGCAAAACCTTTTCAGAATGTAAGAGTTCAACCCTGTCATATGACCCCGAGTCAGAACCAGAGCCTGCACAACCAAAATTTAGATGCTAGGAAGATCCAATCATTGATTTCCCAGAATCTCAGCATTTCTTCTTCTTTAAGAGGAAGGACAACTGCTAGAGAGTTTCTTTGCCTGCATCTGAATTCTATTTAGGAGTCACATGGATTTGCAGGAGGCGTGGGAAACCCAAACTAAACCTGCCACATCCTGGACTCTTTAAATCTCCCAGCAGAAAAATGTTGGGCAATTTGTAAGCTTTGGCAAATGGGAAAGTAATAATCTAGTTCTACAGCTTCTTTGTTTTGCTGTCTTTTAATGTTAGGACTGGGATACTTTCTCTTATTTTTAAAAAAATGCTTTTATGTATCACATGTGATTTTGATCAAACATGAAATAGATGGTATCACTGATTTATGATGAGAGATGGTACATTGTCTCAGAAAGGGATCTTATGCCAGACCAGGCATAAGAGAACCTAGAACTCAGGCCTGGACAAATGGCATGCTTTGGGCCCAGAAAGCAACTCTTTTGCATAGTCTAGAATTGGTTCTTTTTGGGAGGGGAAAAGAAACTATGATACCCTGTCAGGCAGTTCTTCAGCACATTCAGTTTCCAGATTAATAGCTCAAATCTAATCAGAGTTCTACATGCACACAGAGAGAAACAAACAAACAAGAAAACAGATATTCCCCATTTCCAGGTCATCAGCAACACTTTCACACATCCATAGCAGGTAAAATCCTTTGTGAAAACCTACTAGAGGACAAACTTCAATGATGAAACTTCACGAAACTCACTTCATTTTTTATGCCTTTCTTCCAAGGAACCTGTGGCAGTGCACATTGGCTTCTCCCTCCCCATGATGCTCTCATCACAACAGCCACGTGAGGTGGTGTTACTAGTCCAAAGTGAGATTGTTATTAGTCCAAAATTAATCAAGGAGTTTTTTTTCTAGACAGGAATTTAAACCCTGCTTTCCCTGGCCCATATCCGACATTTCACAGAAAAGGTGGAGGACTTTTTGGTAACAGAAGACATGATGCTAAAGTTTATTTTAGCTCCCATATTTGTATTTTCCAATATCAATAATTCTCATGCAAGTGTATCCCCTGAAAGTCTATCAAGAGGTTAAATGTCACTCACTTTCCGCCTGGCATCTGCTCTCTGGAAGCTCTCATGCTGAATAAAAATGATAGCTGCAAGGACTCGAGGGGATGGGGCCTTCTCAGTCTGCAGTATTTGTACGGCACGCTCCAGAGTCATCTCCTCTTCTGGACTCCTGAGTGATTAACATAAAAACTTAGAAAGTCCTGGCAGCAAAGGTGAGCAACAAAGTCAGCGGTTGTCAGTTTGTAAATAACTCTGTTGCCTTGAAGAACATCTTGTGGCACCTTAGAGACAAAATGGTTTATCGTGACCAGGATTGCCAACCTGAAATCTCCCACTATTACAGTTGATCTCCAGATGATAAAGAGCAGTTCCACTGGAGAAAATAGCTGCTTTGGAGGGTAGACCGCATAGTATTATACCCCATTGCAGTCCGTCCCTTCCCCAAACTCTGCCCTCTCCAGGTTCCATGCCCAAAATTGCCAGGTATTTCCCAACCCATAGCTGGCAACCCTAATCATGCCATAAGATTTTGTGCCCTAGAACCCAATTTATCAGATGCATAATGTGTCAAAGCTGGGTTGACAGATTTCACACACACACACACAGAGAGAGAGAGAGAGAGAGAGAGAGAGAGAGTGCACTAGTGGGCTCAAAAGGGCATGAAAAGAGATATTGTTGGTCTAGGACTGTGGATTTATTCTTAATTATGGGTGTTAAATTAGCATAACATAGCTTGGAAGACCGTGTTATCACTAATGTCCCCCTGGGTCACTGGTCTTTCCATTTGGAATTTGTTCTGTCTTTCCTGTGATACTGCATGTCTGCAATTGTGGACCCAATTTGGACTGGGACCAAGGAGTACAGGTGGGGTGAGGGGTGGGATCTTCAGCCTTCCCCTTGTGTTGTTTTTCCTATCTGAAAAGTCCCGGAGGGTGCTATTTACTCCATTGGGGGCTCCATGTTCACCAATGTGGTACATCAAGGTTTCCCCAACAGTGCAAACAGCACTTCCCTTTGGGATGCTTTAGGTCATGAAAACAGCATGGGGCCCCCACTCCCTGTGTGCTGCGGTCCCAATCTAAATCAGGCCTACTTGAGATTAAATTTCCAGCACAGATCTCACAATACACATTTAATCACTTTGATCCAATGAAGACCATGGAAAGGCCTCATTTGTAGTGAGGTTATCAGCAAGGATTAGGGTAAGTTGCAATATAGTATTGCAGCAACTCTTCTAGTACAATCGGAAAATGATTTTGAACGTTTACTCCAAGGCTTGTTCTGTTGCCCTTTTCACGGTAGATGAGAAAAACTGATCTCTAGTTTTGTGAGTAAAAATACACGGGGGGAAAACTCATGCTTTTCCTCCCCTATTTCACATGTAGAAGAAGAAGAGTAGTAGTAGTAGTTTGGAATTATACCCCATTTTTCTCTCCTGTGAGGAGGCTCAAGGTGGCTTACAAACTCCTTTCCCTTCCTCTCCCCACAACAGAGACCTTGTGAGGTAGGTGGGGCTGACAGAGTTCCGAAGAACTGTGACTAGCCCAAGATCACTCAGCAGGAATGCAGAAACGTGGAAACACATCTGGTTCACCAGATAAGCCTCTGCCACAGGTGGAGGAGTGGGGAGTCAAACCCGGTTCTCCAGATTAGAATAGGGCAGCTGCCTGTTTCAGTAAGTATCCCAGAATTCACTCTGCTTCAGCAAACATCACCTGAAGAATTCAGCAGCTATGTCCAATGCAGCTTCTATTCTAAATAGAATATGCAGATTTGTTCTGACATGTTAAGAATAAGCCCCTGCCATTGGTGTATCTTAACAGTTTCAAGATTCCTGTTGTATGAAAAACCATGCCTACATGCCAATAAAGATTATTGTTATTATTTTTTAAACATTCATGCCCTTGGACTTAGTGGAATAGAACAGGAATTCCAGGGAAAGAAGCTTTACAAAACGCTGCTGAGAGAATAAGTCATTTCCATCCCTTGGGGATAGTACGTTACGTAAGCCAGAGGCACTGAAAGTTCCTTGTCCACCTAGAAATGTTAAAAGAGAATAATCTTTGAGTATGAGTAGAAGAAGAAGAAGAAGAAGAGTTTGGATTTATATCCCCCCCCTTTCTCTCCTGTAGGAGACTCAAAGGGGCTTACAATCTCCTTGCCCTTCCCCCCTCACAACAAACACACTGTGAGGTAGGTGGGGCTGAGAGAGCTCTGAGAAGCTGTGACTAGCCCAAGGTCACCCAGCTGGCGTGTGTGGGAGTGCACAGGCTAATCTGAATTCCCCAGATAAGCCTCCACAGCTCAGGCGGCAGAGCTGGGAATCAAACCTAGTTCCTCCAGATTAGATACACGAGCTCCTCCTACGCCACTGCTGCTCCTTAGCCTTGCTTAGCTGTACAGTGTGATCCAATCAGGTGATTCACTAACAGGGCCATCTTAAGCAGACAATACTCTTCTAGGTCCATGAAATTCAGTGGACTTACAAAGATATAACTCTGCTTAGTATTACAGTGTAAATTTCTGAGGCTGCATTCAGATATCGTGGTAAGCAACAATTCAGCCCCAAGGATACCAGGTGTTCCTCACACTCATGTGCCCTTCATGTCCTCTTCCCTTTCCTTCCATCTTGCACAGAGTACAAAAACAAGCTCAACTGCCTGTGATGTCTCAATACAGCCTCCTGGATGTATTGGAGTTTGTGTGCTACAAATCAGGATTTCAAACCAGCATCATGGGGTGAAGGAGGTCAAACCAATTCCAATTTGCTCAGGACCTGCATTTGGACAACAGTCTCATCTAGCCTCATAGGGTTGTTGTGAGGTTAAAATGGAGGAGAAGAGCATAATGTAAGCCACTTTGGGTCTCCTTTGGGAAGAAAAGCAGGGAACAAATACATTTATCAAACAGAAGCCAAAGGCAGGATCTGAGCTGCAACCCAGTAATTATTTCTTTGAGTGAATTTTTGCTGCAGTGCCACGGTACGCTATGTTCTCATTTCCTCCTCTCCTCATCTCTAGACTTCCCACATTCACGGAGGCAAAAGGAAAAGCAAATTCAGATAGACTCAAAGCTAGCGTTTCTCACATTACTTCTTCATATGACCCATAATTAATTAATGGAATGTTTTGCTACAAGGTGCAGCTCTGATTTTTTTTAAAAAAAAGAATCAGTAACTCATGGAGCTCCCTGGTGGAAAAGTGGGAAGTAAATGTAAATAAAAAATTAGTTGAGTAAAAAAAGGACTCCATATCCTGAAGTAAATAGATTGTGGGATTCACTGCCAGTGCATGTAGTGATGGCAACCAGCACAGACAGCCTTAAAAGGGGGGTCAACAGATTCATGGAGGGGCGGTCCCAGTGGCGGAGCGGCAAGGGGAAGGGGGGTGCGTTGTGCACTGGGCACACACCTAGGGGGTGGAAAATTGGCCCCTGCTCCCTCCCCCTTTTCTTTGCAACCCCCGTGCCCCCTATGCAGCCCCCCGCTTCCTTCCCACATTTACCTTAGTTCCTTTTCTTTTTCTAGTACTTTTTCAGGCTGAAAAAAGTGGCCTACTTACAGTTCATGCTCAAAAACGGCCTGAGGAACTATACTTCCCAGGAGACCTTGGGGCTCACAAGGTCTCCTGGGAAGTATAGTTCCTCAGGCAGTTTTTAGCCTAAATTATGAAGAGGCCACTTTTTTCAGCCTGAAAAAGTACTAGAAAAAGAAAAGGAACTAAGGTAAGTGTGGGAAGGAGGGGCTGCGGGGGGAGGGGGGGCAGAAAAAACACACTACGCACCGGGCAGTTTGGCCCAGCTACACCTTTGGGCAGTCCATCCGTGGTTACTATCCAAGATGACAAAAGAACTTTCACACCCAAAGGCCTTAAACTCTGAATACCAGCTTCAAGAGGCAGCAAGCATCATGGAAAGGTTTTGGCTACTATGCCCTATTGGTTAGCCTACCAAAGGCAATTGTATGGACATTGTATGAATTAGGATATACAGCCTAAGGTCTGATCCAGCAGAACTC
Organism: Sphaerodactylus townsendi; assembly: GCF_021028975.2. Taxonomy (NCBI): domain Eukaryota; kingdom Metazoa; phylum Chordata; class Lepidosauria; order Squamata; family Sphaerodactylidae; genus Sphaerodactylus; species Sphaerodactylus townsendi. Next base: position 27,328,599 of record NC_059430.1, read on the forward strand.
TTGTTATGTTTGTGTTTACCAGCACATGGTGCTTACAGTACAAGGTGTCCATAATGACTATCAGCATGCTCTTATATGGTGATAACAGAAGCACACAAAAAGAGACAAATGAGCAAAGAACATGGCTAAAACTTACCCAAGTTGAGACCTGGTGGTGGCTACTCTTTCTTGCTCCAAGAGACCACTTCCTGCTGCAGCTGCCATAGCTGCTGTCATTACCATCTTCCTCCCACCTGTCTCAGCGGTGGCACTGGTGACTGAAGCTGGTTGAGAGGACTCCCTCGTGTTCTGTGTCCGGAAGTTACTCTGATGCCAGCTGGACCTCATTGACTGCCTGTGTTGAGATCCCATTTGGGAAGTCAGAGGCAACCTGACTTGTCCCATAGCCGCATCAGAATTCTGGAAACTCTCTTTATCCAGAAGGTTGGTCATGCTCCGACTATTCCTGATTTGCTGATAGACCGGCATGCTTGGACTGGTAGGGACACTGTCCATTGTGTCTTGGACAGACCCCACATAGAAATGCCTCTGGATGTTGCTCCCCCTATGTAAGAGGCTAGAGCTACCATAACCACCAGCCTCAGAGCGAGCATATCTTGGTGGCATAATGTTGGATCTCCAGCTTTCTCCAGGCCTTAGGCTTAGACCTCTGTTGTACTGCAGGCCGTTCTGCAGATAAGCCAACTTGTCAGGACCATCGGGAGAAACCTCCAGCCTCTTCAGTGGCTGCCTTTGAGACCTCTCTTCTATAGACTTATATGCACTATACTGCATACTTCGAGGACCCCAGCCATTTTCATAAGTAATTGGGGAGCTTTTCTGTTTAAAAAAAAATCCAGAAAGAACACAAGTCAACAGAATGGTCATAGTATGAAAGTAAACTATGAAAAAACCCAACACCCTGCAATTTGGTCTAGTCCTTGTAGCAGCAAGTCAGCCACTGTGTAGTAATGCAACTAAACCAGTGATGGCGAACCTATGGCACGGGTGCCAGAGGTGGCACTCAGAGCCCTCTCTGTGGGCACGCACAGTTCATCATGTGGGGGGGGAATCGCTCCCCCCCCCCACATCTAGGCTGGCCTGGGCTGCTGGGCTCGATTATTAGCATTAAACGTAAGACCTAGTTTTGGGGAAGCAGTATAGGTAACCCTGTCAAGTGCTGTTAAACCCCACTGATTTTCATGCAAAGAACTAAAGCGCTATCCTTTACCTGGGAGTAAGCTCGGTTGCTGGCAATGGGACTTGCTTCTGAGTAAACCCTCCCAGGGTCATGATTCACCCATCCGAAGAGTTGCATGGTTGCTTCAAAGCAAAGCCAACAACTACCGCCAAGCTTACTCCCAAGTAACGCATGCCTCAGAGCCAACCATTTTTTCTTAACTAAAACCTCAGTATTCAGGTTAAATTGCCGTGTTGGCACTTTGTGATTAATAAGTGGGTTTTGGGTTGCAGTTTGGGCACTCGGTCTCAAAAAGGTTCGCCATCGCTGAACTAAACTTACCTGGGTTTGGTACCAGAAAACTCGTACAATTAAAAACTAAAAGGAGGTTTACTAGAAAAAAAATGTGGGAAAAGATACTAAAACAAGGCTTACAGTTTAGTGTTGGCAGGATGCATAGAAAAACTACAAAGCCAACTTGCTATCTACTTACTGAGGTGCTAGCTCAGCAGAGTCGGTTCTTAAGGTATTAAGTTTCCAGAGCTTAATACAAGGGTCTTTCCAGTGCTTAGTACAAGTGTCTCCATAAGCTACATTTATGGAGAAAGCTGACTCTAATCTCCTGACAACCACAACCAATCATAGGGCTGTCTCCATGGAAGTTTCCAAGGAATGAGTGAACTGCCCCTTCTAAAGAGAGGGTCTCAGTTTGAGGGAATCTGTCCTTAAGGAAGGCTGATACTGGAGAGTGCGCTCTGCACCTGCAAGAGGCAAAAAACCAGTTCAGGCTGGGAAATTCCTCCAAAATGGCTACTCTCTTGACAGTCCTGTGCACAGAAATCAGAGAGGAGTGGTTCTATTCAATGTTACCGCAGCTATTTTCTTCTTTGTCAGGATACATCAGTCAATGTCCCATGTCACAATCAGAAAACTCACTACAAGGTGAGATTCTCCTAACCTTGAAGCATTCAATGATCCACATTTAAGACAAAAGCCAACTCATAGTTAGACCAACTGCAGAAGCAATAGCATTCAAAGCAAGTAAACAGGGGTGCTAATGACTGCCAAGAAGGATGGAATTCCCTTCTCTTGGAGATTCAAAATCAGAAGGCAACCAGAATTTGCAAAAAAGAGAAAAGAATGTGATATCTAGCATGTCTAGTTTTGAGTTGACTAGGTTGGTTTCTTCACTTAGTTGTTTCGTAAAATTCTTCTCCATTGCAACAAGCGACAAATGATGATGATTTAAGATTTTTGGCGGGAAGCATAATTAAAACAGCCAACTACAAAAAAACCCACAACACTATATAAATTACAACATTTGTACACTAATGATCTATACAGAAACAGAAATGCAAACCTAAATCTTTTAGAAGGCTTCCCACAAATGTTACCATTTATCCCCAACCCACCCCAAGTGACAAACGATGATGATTTAAGATTTTTGGCGGGAAGCATAATTTAACCCTGTTTGGGCCACAACAAAAGAAGTGCTGCTTTCTTCCACTGAATTCCACCCATTTTAACAAGAGTAAACTAAAAAGTGCCAGACATTGTTAAGAGGTGAAAGCAATCATACAGGATGACAGATGCTCCTTATCTGTCTTGGATCCTACTTAGATGACCACATGTGCAAAGCGGGGAGTGATTTTCACTGACTTCTTCCTTCCTGCAGGAGAACTCCTACCACCCTTCCCCCACAAGATTTCCGGGGGGTGGTGGTGGTACTCTGTCCTCCTAGAGCAGCATTTTGGGGTCTGTCTTGCGCTGCCACAGAAGGGAGCAATCAGTAAAAGTCATCCTTCTTTGTGCCTGCAGAAAACTAGACGGGTTTCGACCAACATATGCAGTGGAAAGCTTTGAAGGGCTGGGTCAGTCATTTGAACTGAACGAGCTAAAAGGGGCACAGTAGATGCAACAGTTGCTGGACATGTTCCTACCTCCTCAGAGCAGGCAGCACCTCCAGCACAGCCTTATGGCAAGCACAGGTTGAGCCGGTTTGTGTATCTGTGAGAGTTGGCTGCAGGGCTCTCCCTGAGCATTTGAAAGTCCAGAATTAGGACTGGAGCCTTTATTCTGCTCTCCTCCTCTAGCACCCTCACATTTTCCTCCTGCCTTTCTGAGATCTGTGCCTTTCTTTCCCTTTTCTGGGTTTGCATTTTGCCACTTGAAATGAAGAGAGGATAGGATTGGGACAAATGGGCAAAATCCTGCCTGATTTCACAAAAGCTTGAAGAGGGCTACATGGCTGGACCCAGATCAATGTCAGGAATGAGAAGAGATTTGAAATCCAGCACTTCTGACAGACTGACCATCCTTCTGTTTTATGTGCTCCACTAGATATCAATGATTTTATAGCCCCTATTTATTTATTAGATTTTCATGCCATACTTCCTGCAAGGAGCTCAACAGCCAAGCCTGGCATAAATGTGTGGGAGTGTACAGGCTAATCTGAATTCCCCAGATAAACCTCCACAGCTCAGGAGGCAGAGAGGGGAATCAAACCCGGTTCCTCCAGATTAGAATGCACCTGCTCTTAACCTCCTACGCCACTGCTGCCAAAATGTCAATAGTTCTCACAAGATTGCATTTTTTACAAGCAGCCATGCAGCATGCAAAGTATTTCAGTTCTCTTAAATCTTGCCTTAATTTTTCATCAGTAACTTGTATTAGTTTTCCATTCTAACACTGTCCCAGAGTACCTGCACATCGTTGTAACCTAGCATTAAAATTACCTGAATCAGTTTTTTTAATTCTGTGGCAAGAAAACACAGAGGGGCACCATTAGGCAGGTGCAAGGTATCCCATTGATAGTGGAGAAAAGGGCCAAAGCCAAGCAAGTAATTAGATAAGTGCAGACACTGTAATTAAAATCTAGCATGCACTTAACTTCAACCAAACAAGATGGCTTCAGTCTACAGAGCCCATAATGAGTCTGACGAATATAAACAAAGGCAGAATTCCTCTTGGCTCAAACAAAATCAAAAGATCTAGTGTCTGAAATAAGCATCGGGTTTTTCTCTGGTACAGATGTTGTATGCAACAATTGCTAGCTCTTTTGAACAAATTTGGTTTCTGGTTGGAATTGTGTTGTTAAACAAAACAGCGATTACTTGTGTTCCTGGAGTCATAACACTGCATTGTGTTTGGTCATCAAATCCCAAACATGATAAAACTCAGTGGAATTTCTCAGAAAGGAACCTAACTAACCATCAAGAGTGTGTGTTTGTTTCCTAATTTTTTTTCTTAAGAAAAACAAAATGAAAACCAATTTCTTTAGCCTTAGGAATGAACAAAGGGGAAGCAAGGTACAAATGAATGCCATTCATTTGTGTGTTTCCTTGTCATGAAATTTCCATCCTTTCCCCTTCATCTGTCCTCTTCACACCTTCCCTTACTGTATTGTAGGCTGGGGCTACCACACCCTGTTCAGGATAAAAATGACAGATTTGTGAATTCATCCATTATTTACTGGACCATTTTTGTTCTAGAATGCTCTGCTTGGGTCCTGGTGCCTACCTAGTTCCTAGTTCCTTCCCCTGGTGCCTACCTAGTTCCTAGTTCCTTACCTAGTTCCTTCCCCAAGGCACTAGAACTCAAGCGGAGCATTCTAGAAAAAAAAAAAACGGTCCAGGAAATGGTGGATGAATTCACCAATCTCCTGTCATCTTTATCCTAGCTCCCAGACACAATATGTTTGAGGCAACTCACCTAGGTGAAGACTGGAGAATGAAATTCTCAGAAGGCCTGCCTAGTGTTAAACTGGTCCCAAGGTACACCGAGGTGTGGTGCCTGAGATGAATCAGAAATTGTACCCCAGAGAGAGGCAGAATACAGAGATTCTACCAGCTGCTCATTAACTGATTGACTGGCAACCAGAGCCTTAGTGAGGGGGAACTGTGCCCAGGAACGTGTGTGCCCTGTGCCCCGCCCCCACACAAGTCCGGTGCAAGACGCCCCCCCCATCCCCTAGGCACTACGCCACTGTTGGCAACTCTCCTGTTTTTCCAGCCATGGCATGGAGCAGCAGCACAGCCCAGGAAGCAGTGCAGGAGGACAGTGGGTGAGGATCAAGGAGGAGATGGAGAGGTTTCCATTAAAAACAAAGAAAAGTAGAATTGCACAGACGCAAAAACAAGCAACCTTTTTGAAAACGCAAAACAAAACCTCTGTTAAACCTCAGACGCAATAAGCCCCTTATTTGAACTCCCCTCCCCTCTGCTGGCATCTGCATATTCCTTTATCATTCCTCACCTGATGAGACTGATAATACAAAGTCCTAACAGCAGGTCGTGAGGCAAAATCCGTTTCAATCGTATCCAGATTGTGCACGTATTCTGGAACGCTAGCAGTTCGATGCAGGCTCCCTGTACAAAGGTACAAGAAACATAATTATAGCAAAGTTTTAATTAGATCAGAAATGTTCAAACCATTGATTTCCACAATGGAGAGAGAACACACTCAAGGTACTGGTTCTGGAAATCATCACAACACTAACCGATTGAGAAAATATGAAGAGTTTCTTCAGAACTCAAGCAGCTAGACTTGAGGGACACTGACTAGACCCACAGAGGAGTGACTGAAGCACCTGCAGAGGAGGAACTGAATTAGAACCCAAGCAGAGTAGGTTGCCAACTGTGGCTCGGAAAATTCCTGGAGAATTGGAGGAGTGGAGTCTGATGAGGACAGGGTCCTCAGAGGGGTATAATGTCAGATAGCCCACCCTCCAAAGCAGCCTTTTCCTTGAGGGGCATGGACCTTTGTGATTCCAGGCTCCTGGCAGTCAAGGAATGGGATTTTACTTTCCCCAGGCTAGGCTTCCAATATGAAACACCCCTGCTGCTGTTTACCCAGTGGTAAGAACAGAGATAATGATGGGCAAAAAATATTGAGTCACGTTATTAATACGGAGAATACTTTTTTTTAAAGCTGCAATCCCGAGAACAGTTCACTGAACAAAAATCCTAGAGATGGTTGGCAGGATGTTCACTTATGTACTGGAATACACGAATGTGCCAGCCACAGGGTGAACTGCAGACGTTGTTCAGGTAGGAATATTATTGCCCCGTTCCTGCAGTTGGCACAGCTGGGATATGCTTGCCTTGATAAACCGCCACTTATCTGTCTGCATCTCGGCAGCTGATTCTCCCCGCTCTTTTCCCAGGCTTTAATCTTTCAGGAAGAAATCAGAGCAAACAATACTTCATTAATCCACCCGCTCCAGCCCCACTAAGAAGATGCCCACTTTAAAAGTCAGCATCTAATTCTGTAGATTAAGGCACACAGCATGTGGAGGAAGCTGGTGGTTAATGAAACTCCTCCTCCATACATGGGAAGTTAAGTAACTCTATCAAATGGGAGAGGCATGGAGCACATTTTTTTTTATCACAGATGTTCTCAGGAGGTCAAGTTGTTAGAGCTGTTGTTTTATCTCCTTAGTTACAATCTGCTTTTCATTCCAATTTAAAAATTCTCCCAGGCTGCCTGTGGCTTTCAACATACGGTCCCCTGCAAATCAGGCCCCCTGTTGATTAAAATGGATTATTTGTCTATATAATAATGGATCCGGAAAGTGTGTGAAACCACCAAGCTGGGAGCATCTGCCCTAGATACCGGTAGAAGCAAAAGGGTTCAAGAGGTGACTTGGTTAAGAGGTGACTTAGCAATGTGGCAGTAATTTTCCCCTTATTACTTATTTCTGGGGTAACCAGCAGCATAGTTCTACAGCCAGCAATTGCTTTTTAAATCAAGCCTGTTATAATACACAGTTATTATCATCTAGCTGCAGCTGCAAGGAAGAAATTCGCAGCATGGGCTGATTGACATTGTCCACCAAACTAAGGAGGAGAAACAGGGCTGCATCACGCACTGCAATTGCTGCCCACCATCCCCTAAAATCACCAACTAATGGGGTGGAAAGGTGGTACTAAAATGTTTTAAGCAAATAAAATAAACTGCCATTCACATCACTACGCTTAGACATTGACGGTACCCAGTGGTGGGATCCAACAATTTTAGTAACAGGTTCCATGGTGGTGGGAGTCAAACAGTGGCGTAGCGCCAATGGGGCTGGGCGGGGCACAATGGGGGCGTGACCGGGCATTCCGGGGGGCGGGGCATTAATCATTTCTCTGTTACTGTAAAAAACTCTTACTGTTAAAAAAAAGTTCCTAATTTCCAGCTGGTATCTTTCTGTCCATAATTTAAACTCATTATAGCAAGTACTATCGTCTACTGCCAACAGAAACAACTACTTCTCCTCTAATTGACTGCCTGTCAAATACTTAATACTTTCAAATACTTAATTTTGTTTCTAGAAATCAAAAGTAGGATACTTTCCTTAAACAAGGAACTTTACCATATTACTAAAACATGTTTTTAAAACAGCCCAACAGGGATAATTATCCCGTTTTCTACCTTCGCTAATCAGCCACATAGGAAACAACAGGACCATATAATTTTTGAACCTAAGAGAATTTCTAACAGAAAAGCGGACCCAATTAGTAACCCACTCTTGGGAACTGGTGAGAACCTGCTGGATCCCACCTCTGACGGTACCGATGCAATGCTAGTGCAGGCTGTTCCAATCCTCTGAAAAGGCAACAAACAGCAATACGTATGTTTGTACAAAGTGAATCCTTCTTTCTTTTGCCGTAAGAACAGCCATGCCTGCGCAGGTGTAAAAGAGTTGCATACACTCACAATACAGCTGTTTTTTTTTTTTAAAATGAGGCTCAACCTGCTAGTAGCAACTTGGGGACAACATTGAAAACAGTAAATTGCAAGCAGGTGCTGACTGCAGCTACCAACCAGTTGCCAGGCTGCCCAAATGCAAAACAATTCAAATATTGTTCACTTGAAACTGCATACTGATAATGAATGTGATCACACGGGACTTCTGAAGAACAGCGAGCCATCGGGACAAGCAAAGTAAGCTCAATTTTCCCAAGATCTTTGTTGCAAAAATTAAAATAACACCCGAGTTAGAGGATGACAAACAGGAAGACCGGTTTGTTATCAGATGGGAACCATTTTGCAAATGAATCCACCTGACACCTTGCCCGTGGTATTCCTGACTAGCAAATGATTAGCAAATTGAGCCTGCTGGTCAACTGTTCGCTGAGAACAGGGCTTTTGTTGCAAAGACTTTTGGGCCTCTGCCAGGGTCTGATTAAAAAATGGATAACCCTTTCAATGCTTTGTGGAGGACCCGTTGCTAATTGGGATCTCAGTTTAAAGTTGCACAGCATAGGAGTGTGTGTGTGTGTTGAGTCAATTCCAGCTCATGAAACAACACACTGCCGCCTTGCTCAGGGCTTGCAAACTGAGGGGCTGTGGCTTCCTTTATGGAGTCAGTCCATCTCATGTGGGGTCTTCCTCTTTTCCTGCTATCTTCAACTTTTCCTAGCATTACCAGCATAGGTGTTCATGACCTTCACCACAATAAGAACATAAGAACAAGCCAGCTGGATCAGACCAGAGTCCATCTAGTCCAGCTCTCTGCTACTCGCAGTGGCCCACCAGGTGCCATTGGGAGCTCACATGCAGGATGGGAAAGCAATGGCCTTCTGCGGCTGTTGCTCCTGAACTTTACCTGTTTCGAATTCAGCAGGCATTTGCAATCTCAGGACTGGGCTAGGATCTAAGATTGGTAAACCGCCATAAATCGACTTCTCCTCCATAAATCTGTCCAAGCCCCTTTTAAAGCTATCCAGGTTAGTGGCCATCACCACCTCCTGTGGCAGCATATTCCAAACACCAATCACACGTTGCGTGAAGAAGTGTTTCCTTTTATTAGTCCTAATTCTTCCCCCCAGCATTTTCAAGGAATGCCCCCACAATGGTAAACCCACTACAGTGGAACCTCAGTTTTTGTTGATAATCCATGGAACTGCATGGGTCGCCGTTTGTTGTTGCAAAATTAGTGTGCATGTGCCGACAAAATCTGACAAAAACCGAAGCAAACAAGACAAAACTTTTGGGGAAAGAATTGACGAAAACCAAAACCAACAAAAACCGAGGTTCCACTATACTTTCTTATGGCAAGAACTCAGCGCTGTCTGTTGAGAAGCAAATGTCCCCCATGAAAGCAGCATCCTAAATCAATTGCGATTGTATGTAAAGGGATTGCCTACAGCTCCAGAACTTTGTTAGTTTATAGTAACCAAAGAAAAGTCCAGGGACACTTTGAAGGCTAACTATATTTACTCCAGTGTGAGTTTTCAGCAAACCACAGCTCGCTTTCACAGATACAACAATATACTGGACATCAATCGTCTGGAGTTCTAAACCAGCTGTCTCTAACAGTTCTGCAGTTCTGAATCAGCCTGCAAGATCCACAGTTTCCCCTGTTCTGGGTCTATAAACTGTTGCTGCAGGTTGGAAATTCCCTACCCATAAACAGTCTGCAAAAGATCATTTCTAGACTTTATTTTTATAAAAAAAAGTTTATCTTGCATAGGATTTTTCTCTGACCTGGTTAGCTGATAACTTCATTTATGAACTGGTTTTGGAACTTGGTAACATTCACAGAAAGGATTAAGCCTTTCCCATTATACACATATAGCACAAGGCTATGCTATGCTATAGAATACATGCTTCACATTCTGTTGTTCTAATCTAGGAACATTTGATAGGGTCACTGAGTGGCGAATCTGGTCTTTTGGCCACCCATTGATCACCCTTGAGCAATACTATGATCATTAGAGATGTCACCACCACAGGAAAATAGATGTAATTCTTGGGGAAAGTGAGGATGGGGTATGAGTCTGAAATTGTATGAGTATGATGTATTGTATGAAATTGTATGAGTATGATGTATGAGTCTGAAATTGTGTGCATCGAGGAATGCTGCTGTAAATTTCATTGTGCGTGCACAATGACAATAAAATGCTTATGCTTATGCTGAGAAATACCTAGAAATAGATTAAGGCAAGTTATGAGGGACTCACAGAAGATTGAAACATTTTTTTCCTAGTAGGACTATACAAGTAGCCTATCAGAATCACTGATAGGATGAGATTTATTTATTTGCCATAGTCACAGATGACTTATGGCAATCTGTTAGGGTTTTTAAGGCAAGAAAAGTTCAGCCATGGTTTACCTACCTCTTGTAGTTTGCTATACAACATGCAACTCATGAGATTCAGTGTGGTGGATGATTGACTACTAGGGTATGGAAGACCCAGGTTCAAATCTCCACTCTGCCATGTAAGCTTGCTAGGATAACCTTGGGCCAAGTCATATATTCTCAGCCTAATCTACGTCACAGGGTTGTTGTGAGAGTAAAACGAAGGAGTGGAGAACATTGTAAAATGCTTTTAATCCCAACTGAGAAGAAAGGTGGAGTGCAAAAATAAACAGGCAAATAAACCTATACATCTTATTGAAAACAAAGCACATAACATGTCAGTTTTAAGGACCCTTTGGATGACTAGCACCTTCGAAATGTTGTCTCCCTAAATACCCCCTCTTGCCCACCCTGGTATTGAGCAGAAATGTTCAAAAGGGCCTTCTTGTACCTCACTAAGGAAATGAAACAGAATTGTAATTTTACAGCAGGCCCTTTATACATTCAGGAAGCCAAGCACAGGAAGAACTGTCAGGAGCAAAGTCCATATTTGTCTGAGGGACCCATTGCACACATAAATTCAATTCCATGTAGGAAAGTGTTCATCACAGTCCTCTTTTTAAACAGTCCCACCTGGTGATGGATCTGCTTCCCTAAGGTATATTTATCATCTACCACTCTGTGTGGCTTCTTGACTGAAGTTAGTATAAAGAAACACCCATAGAATTTCCTCCAAGGAAGCATTTCAGAAAGAATGTCAGTCTCCTCTGAATAAGCCCCCAGTGAGAATGCAGCTCCTGAATCACTCCTTTGCATTCTTGCTTAAGGACGTTATTTTCTCAAAACTGCTGGTATTTCAAAAATGCAAAATGCCCCAAATACCTGAACAATTCAATCAGCTAGAAGAAACCCCCCTCCCACAAACACAAAACCTTTCCACAGCATAATCCAACCACTGACCCACCAGTAAACTGCCAATACTTTTACAGTATTTATTCCAATTCAGGAGTAGGTTATTTTCCCAATATGCAATTGAAAAAGCAGGTATTGTTTTGCATTTGCATACAAATTCCAGTTAGGTCTATATTTTTGGTTTGTTTTTTGGTGCACAACATTTTTTTCTGGACCAGGCCAGCCTGATCCTAGTAGACCTCAGAAGCTAAGCAAGCTCAATTCTGATGAGTATTTGGACCACCAAGGAATACCAGGATCATGACTCAGAGGCAGGCAATGGCAAACCACCTCTGAACATCTCTTGCCTTGAAAACCCTATGGGATCACCATAAGTCCTCTGTGACTCGATGGCAAAAACAGGCATTTTCTTAGGGTGAAGGTCCTTTTAATATGCAGGGTTACCTTTCTTTAGAGCAAATATGGTAAGTTAGAAAAATGCTGGAGGATTCTCTTTCCTTGGTGTATGTTGGCAGAGGTGTATGTACAGGCATTGTTCCAGCCTGTCCTGCCGTCTCATTGGTCAGCTTCAGATAAAGAAGCATTTCTCAGGGATCTTTGCCACACTGTCAGCAAACAAACCTCTGGCTCTGGGCTCCGTTTTCAGTGATTGTCTAACCACCTCCAGAAATTCTCTCACTTTTTCTAACTGAAAATCACTCACTGTAACTTGAACAGCCTCTGGACGATTTTTGCAAAGCACACGCCTATTCCATCAGAGGCAGGATGTATGTGTCATACATGCAAATCCAGTAGAGCATTTCTGAAAAGCATTAATGATTATTTATCTCAGGACCTCTTACCTCCCCCCCCCCCCAGCCAATGGAACCTTTGGTAGTTAAAAGAGTTCACACAAAAATTATAGCCATTGTATGATGACAAAGTGGCCGTCCTGGAAAATGCCCCCAAATCACATGATCCCAATCTTTGTCAAATGCATGCATGGCTAGAATATATTCACCACAAAAAGAGCCAACATTCAATCTTCTGTTAGTGCCACGTGACAGATCACCCTTCCTCACAGACTATAAAAGACTCAAAATCATGCACCAAATCCAAGCAAGGGTGGGGGGTGGGGTTGCCTCAGCTGGCTAGCGGGTCTGATAAGCCCTCTCAATGGACCGGTTCCAGCCTCTGGCCTTTGTTTGCTACCTGTGACCTAGACAAACAGGCAATAGGATAGAAGGAGCAGAACCATTTAGGGAATGTGCCTTGGGAGAGAGAGCGTAAATACATTAAGATCTCTACTGATAAGTGAAGGGCCGCAAATGTCATTCACAGAATACCTGGTAAGAAGATTCAGCAGGGGTGGGGGTGGGGTGGGGAAGAGCAGTGTTGTATCTAGGAACAAACAAGTTCCAACAGCCCCCAGCAAATCCTTCAACAAGATGGCCAAATTTAAGAAGCTGAATTCAAACTCCTCAATAGGCAACACATAGGTGTCAAACCCGTGGCCCTCCAGATGTTATGGACTACAGTTCCCATCTTCCCCTGCCAGCATCATGTGGGCTACGGAATCCAAAACATCAAGGAACTGCTGGTGAATAGGGACGGTGCCCTGACCTGGATAACCCCAGTTCAGCCTGATCTTATCAGATCCCAGAAGCCAAGCGGGATCAGTCCTGTTTAGAATTTGGATGGAAGACCTCCGGCAAACACCAAGGACATGACAAGGAGGCAGACAATGGCAACGTCTCTTGCCTTGAAAACCCACCGAGTCGGTCTGAGTCAGCTGTTGACATCACAAACATCCACAGCATGGGATGAAGTGCTTTTCTCATACGCAACCAAAGCTTCTTCGAGCAGCAAACAAACAAAACAGGGACCAGTTTTACCACTGAGGACTAAGCTCTGGATTGAAGCTAATCGCTATTTTCGACATAGCAGGACACAAACCATAACTTGGACACAACCATTTGGGAATCAGGTTGCTGCAGCAGCCAAAGGCCGTTCTCACTGTCCACCAGTAGTAGATGTGGAGGGTATGCCCTTCCCATGTGACTGCACGGCCACACCAGACTGCATGCATGGATCTCATGCACTACTTCATTCTCACAACAGTGTGACCAGTGGTGGGATCCAAAAATTTTAATAACAGGTTCCGATGGTGGTGGGATTCAAACAGTGGTGCCACCGCATACACACACCTCCAGTCCCTATTGGGCAGGGAGGTTGCTTTAGTAACCCCTTCTCGGCACTCAGAAAAAAATCAGTAACCACTTCTAGAGAAGTGGAGAGAACTGGTTGGATCCCACCTCTTCTTGGGGCTGGCCAAAGGTGCGAGAAGCAAACAGGTTTCCGAATGGCCTCAGTTCTCTTGTTATTAAATCTGTGTGGAGTGGGGAGGGGAAGCAGAACCAGCCGCCTGGGATCTCAGACACTTTGCTATCATGTCGCTCTGTTCCACCCAGCTTTCTTATTTGAAGGCAGCGTAGAATAAATAATCAGCAAAAAACACGAATCAGTGCAGGCCTTTGGTAGTTTCCGCTCCACAACAGATCAGGAATGTGGACTTGGAATGGCATGACGAAACTTGTCTTGAATTTGAACCCAGGACTCTCAGAGTCTAGTTCAGAACTTTAATCAGGCTTTCTCTGCAAAGACAGGTAGACTCCCCTCCCCCCTCTCTCGGGAAAACAAACAACAATTTGCTAGAGGAAGCCACAGTCAGTGAATGAAGCCGAGAGCAGAAAAGCACCTGGAAATGGAGGGAAAAGAATAAAGGGGCAGCTGCCTAAAAACAGGGAAACGCTCTTACCTAAAAACGAAAATAAGCAAGCAAGCAAGCAAACACCTGCCAAGGAATATCTTTGCAAGTGCGGGTACAAGGAGTCAAACAAGTTTTCACACTTTTAAGTGCCGCTGATTGCAGAGGAGTAGGCAGGAAGCGGGATTCGAACCCGGAGCGCTCCGCAGAAGAGCCTGGGTGAGTTCCATGGCCCTTGCAAAGGTGCGATCAATTCCCCGCTAAAACGAGCCGTCTCCCCAATACGGCCCGGGGGGACGGTGCGCGCGTATTCAGAAGCCTCCTGGCTGCGCAGTCGAGGCGGACCTCAAACGGATCTGCTCCAGTTCGGAAGAGCAGGCAGAAAAGCCTCGAATGACCAAAGTGGATCCCAAAGTGGATCCCAAAGTGGGTCCCGGCGGGAGCGGGGATGCGGGGGGGGGGGGGGGGGGGCCAAGCCGGCGAAGGGGCCCCTTCCAGGCACTCACCGTTGCCCGCGACGCTCCTGCTCTTTCGGGCCAGGGTCTGCTGAACCTGCCGCTGGATTCGCATCGACTTCTGAGCCTCGGCCCGGCCGCCGGTCAGCGTGGCGGGCAACGCCAGGCTGGAGCTGTCCAGCTCGCCCAGGATCTGCTGGCCCAACACGGTGCGGATGTAGCCGGCTTCCGAGCCGCCCAGCGTGGTGGTCGCCATGGTCGCCCAGGGGCCCGAACTAGCGCCCGACTGGCACGGAGAGGGGCCGGACGCGCGGCGATTCTCTGGCCGGGGCTTGCAACAGTGTCGCCAAGCCGCGCCTGCTGGCCGAGCTCCTGCGGGCTCCACGCCCTCGCCCCGGGCGCCCGGATCTGCCCGCCACGCCCGGGGCCAAACGGCTCTGCAGCTCCGCCCCAGGTTGGGGCGCGGCTTCTTACCTGGAGGCCCTCGCCCTGCGGCTGCTCGGAAACTTTGGAGTCAGTACTACTTCGCACAGGGGATCGAAAGGGAATCGAGCGACTTTCGCACGGCTGCTTCTGGCTGCTCGGGGAGGGGGGCGGGAAGGAGTCCTGCGGAACTCCCGGCGACTACCTGAGCAGCCTTCTATGCGTCTCCCTCGGCCCTGCTATTGAGCACCTTCTGCCCTCTCGCCTCCCTCCTCCAGGAAGTTTAAAAGGAGATCGAGGCCACAAGGCTGAAGCAAGCCTGGAACGAAACCTGTGCTGACCTGAAACACCTTCTTCTCATCCCTGCCTGCAGCTAAAGTGGTTTTTCACCTGTTCTGAACTTGGCAGGTTCTAGCTGAATACTGCTTAACTCCGTGGAAGGCGTCTCTCCCCCCCTCCCCCATCTTCTTCCTTCACCAGTATGAGCAGAATAGTCCCTGTTCCAAATCCAAAACAAATACCAGATTTCTAGGCTCAGTCAAGAAGGGAGAATATAATTTACCTGTCCGTATAAAAGTGCTGGGAAAAGGCAGACAGGCAGTTCTTGATTTTACCCCTTCCCATATATCTTTTTAGCCTGGTCCAGCAATCAAAGGGTGCAATCATGTGACCAGTAATCCAGTCTACCTGCATTAGTGGGTTTCTTTTGGAGTAACTGTGTCTGTAGAGGTTTGCACTGTTAAATGGGAGCAATTCTGATCGGAGTGGTCTTCTGCATACAGTCCTAGAACAGGCTAGGCATGGGTCTAGTAGCCAAATAATATCACACACCTCCACTCCCTTTCTAAGTGAAGGTGCAGAGTTAGGAAGTCGATTAGAATGTCAAGTCAGCCGTTGGAGAACACACCTGTTAGGTTAGTTTCCTCTTAACTTTCTCTCTCTCCCTTAAAAAAACATTTCTCTATAACATGATTTTTATTTCACTAATGAACAAGAAATACAGTAATATGACAATATGTATGAATCTATAAGAAGCTACTTCAGTGCACTTCCCAAGCAAATGAAATGCTTATACAGGTAAATCAGCACACCAAGAACTGTAAAATCACAATATAACAATGCTCCAAAAGGAACAAAATGCTAATGCGCTATTATATCAACACACCAAATGCCAACGGATTTAAACTCCTAGATTACAAAACATCAGTACTCCCACCCCATATTTTCAACAATGTTTGTACTGCCTTTTTGCCCTGAGGAGCTGTTAAGGTAGCTTAAAATGAGAAAAAAAAGTTTTTAAAACAATGAAAACAGCAGCATTGAAAACTCCATATCACAACACTGCCTGGAGCAGGAAAAACAAAGTAGTCTTCGCGGAAGGCTCAGGGTAGTAAACAGGGCAGATCTTGTCTGATGTTTTAAAGATGACAAAGACCAGCGCCAGACAAATGTCTTTCAGGCAGTGCTCCAATCGTTGGGGTTCAGTCACAAGAAGACCCCAACTCCTGTAACACAGGACTGATTTATAGAGATAGAGGACCCAGAAGGAGGGGCTGCAATGATGATCGCAGACAAAAGAGAATATGAAGCTGGAGAAAAATGATCCATCAGTTTTTCTGGTTCCAGACCATTTTGGTCAGAAGTTTCCAGCCTTGTGAAACCTGTGGGCTCTTCTGGAATTTTGAAGAAGAAGAGTTTAGGTTTATACCCCACCTTTCTCTCCTGTAAGGAGACTCAAGGTGGCTTACAAGCTCCTTTTCCCTTGTCTCCCCACACCAGACACCTTGTGAGGTAGGTGGGGCTGAGAGAGTTCCGAAAAATTGTGACTAGCCCCTTGGTCACCCAGCAGGAATGTAGAGTGCAGAAACACATCTGGTCCACCAGATAAGCCTCCGCCACTCAGGTGGAGGAGTGGGGAATTAAACCCGGTTCTCCAGATTAGAATCCACCTGCTCTTAACCACTACAGCACATTGGCTTTCAAAGAACAGGTAGCGGGCATCACAATAAAATGATGGACATGGAAGGGTAGTGGAACCAATCACAAAACACTGGGAGAGCCCCAGCTATTAGGACATTTCAAGCCTTCAATGATGAGGGCAGCTGTTTCCAAATGGTAGCCTCCCTGCAGTTCCAAAATCATATGACTGTTTTGGGAGAGTCAAAGGAAAGTGAGTAGAGCCCAGAGGTGGGATCCAACCAGTTCTCACCACTTCTCTAGAAGTGGTTACTAATTTTTTCTGAGTGCCGAGAAGGGGTTACGAAAGCAACCTCCCTGCCCAATAGGGACTGGAGGTGCGCTTGTGCGGCGGTGCCACTGTTTGAATCCCATCACCATCGGAGCCTGTTATTAAAATTTTTGGATCCCGCCACTGGTAGAGCCCCAGAATGCATGTTTTTCTGAGGGACTGAGGTGGCTCTCAGCAGCTGGTTTGAGTAGGGGAAAAGATATGTGTAGGAAAAGAGTTCCCCCCGCTCAATGCTACAGACTTGATTTATATATCAGCCCACCCTATACTTGCATTTTAGTTAGAAAACATGTTGGGAGATCTTGGACTTCCAACCAAATGTGTACTTTAACCCAGTGTTTGTGCATTTTCCCACTAGTGGCCTGGAAACAGTGCACCAGAAGTTGGCACCCCTCAGTGCTAGAAGGAGGGACAGGTTGAAGCTGGATTTACTGTTTTGGCTCTGTGCGAGAGCAAGCAAGTGAGCTGAGTTAGGCTGACGGTAAAGCTCTTTGGGTGCAGGGCCAGCAGATTTCCTGCCTGCTGTAGGGTCAGTTCTGTACAGCAAATGTATAATGGGTTGCAGTCATTATAAAGGAACCTGTTTTCCTTTTTCCTGTTCACGTGCATGCCGTGCAAGCCGCGACTAGAGCCCATGGAAACAATCCGGGGTGCTTATGCATCTTTGCACAGAGATACTTCTCTTTTTAAAAATTTCCCGAACACAGGCGTAGCTGTGCAGGCATACCAAAATGAATGACCACAGTCATGCTGATTGTCCCTCAATGTGATCAGCTGCGCCTGTGTAGCTGCGCATGTGCAACCCACAACATTTTTTAAAAAGAAGAAAAAGGGGCCTCCCTGCAACAGCAGGGCAATAATGGACATATTGCAGTGGCTAGGTGGGTTCTCTCTCACTGTGGATGGCACACGAGAAGGGAGGGAAATAAAACTCTTCAGGCAGGAGCAGCTCCAACCCATGATTTTGCAAAAGGATTGCTGGTTTAGTGACGTTTGAAAATCCTGGGTTGAGGGAAATAAAATGGGGCAGACTCATTTTAGAGATGGGACCTGTGCAAAGCCCCCCCCCCAACAATTTGTATTGTGTCCTACACCCGTTATATTTGCCCTGCGTAGAATCCATCTAGGAGCATCTGTTGGCTTTTACTAGGTTTTGCAACGTTCCTTTCTTTTCTACTAAACAAACAAAAACACACCCAGGTTTCCAATAAGGTCTCCTTTAAAGGAAATCCAACTTGCCATTGCTCCTGGGATTTCTCATTGCCAGGGCAGGTGCGGACCCGCCTCATAATAATTCCAGAAAGTTTTGCTGTTACGTTTGCCTATTTTCATTTTAGCAAACAGCAGTAAGGAAGTTGTGCTGGGATAATTCAGCGCAAAGAAAGAAAGAGGTGGAAAAGTAATTTCCATAAGCAAAGTTCACAAATCTACATTCTTTGCTGACAGACCCCTTTTTAAAGTCTGCGGTGGCCTTTCACTGAGTTTATGTGAGTAAAGAAAGACCTTGCAGTATCTTAGTTCCAAAACACCTCAAGACAGGATGAGGGGCTGTGGGTGGGGAAGGATGCAGAGGCAAGCAATGCCAAAGCCCCTCCCAAGGTTCTTGCCTTGAAAACCCAACAGCGTCACCATAAGTCAGCTGTGACTTGAGGGCCAAAAAAAAAACATTTAGCCAGGTTTTCTTTGTGTCCCTTGCTTTCAGCCCCATTGACTTACATTCAGACAGTTTTATAGCAGTGCTGGATCCAGGGAAATCCCTCCCTTTCATCATTCTGTCCCTTGGGATGCCAATCAGGTTTCCAGAGGCTAGTGGGAAGCTCAGGGCTAAGATGAGAGAGAAGTTGATAAACAAGGTTAGTAACGCTTTGCCTGTATACAGAACGTTCAATGCCCTTCATATAGATATCTGGGAAATCTTTACAACCACCACCTGGAAGGCAGTTGAGACACAGAGGACACTTTGAGTTGAATACTTGAAGACACTTTTCCAGTCTTTATTTAAATTTTTAAAAAAACCCAGTTAGCTAGGCTGTGCTAACAATATAATTTATTGCTGTGACTAATTGCAGTATTTCTGAATCCTCAGATGTCATTGCTGCCAGAGACTTTAATTCATTTTTATTTCCCCTTATATCTATGTAACAAAAAAGGACAAGAGATTCACCCTCTTTAAAAAAAATGAACGCTGGGAATTTAGAAGGCAATACATCATTATAACATTACAATGATATAGCAATTACCAGCCTAGAAAGTTCCCTTGGGGCTTTGCTGATGTCTGTGTAGTATGATGCTACCAAACAAGTTAGGATTGCATCAGGGTTTCTGCTACAGATGTAATGACTAACCAGAGTTAGTGCAATCCAAAATTCACAAGCCAGAATGAACTTGGGCTATGAAACCTGGTCCGTAACCTTCCAACTAGCCAGAGTGAGTTAGTGCTGCATTCAGAAATTACACTGGACACTCCCTCCAAAGGACACTCCCTCCAAAAGGACTTCATGATTCACAGCTCACATACATTTAGCCATTGATATCAACTCTCACATGGTAGTGGAGGGGAGTGGGCAGGATTATGGTAATTTCAATTTCAAGTAATTTCCATTAGGGTTCACTGTCCTGGGAAGATTTTTCAACTCCTATCCCCAACTTTACTTCCCAAGCTGTTATTACGGAATAGATACAGATGGGACTCGGTATTGTAGCTGCCCTTTTTCCCCCTCACCAGAGCTAAAAGGTAGGGATGCCAGCTCTGGGGTGGGAAATACCTGGAGATTTGGTGGGAAAGGGGCGTTGGAGCCTAGGCGAGGGTTGGTTTGGGGAGGGGAGGGGCGTCAGCATGGTGTAATGCCATAGAACAGTGATGGCGAACCTTTTCGAGACTGAGTGCCCAAATTGCAACCCAAAACCCACTTATTTATCGCAATGTGCCAAAGCGGCAATTTAACCTGAATAACCCCCTTGAGCAGGGGCCAGCCTGCTGTAGCCTCTAGCAAGTCCCACATGCGCCGCTCTGCGCCTCTCTAGCATCTTTGCCACCTCTGCCCCTCCCCCTGGCAGCAGCCACCTGGAGCACAGGCACCAGGCCCGCCAGCCTCCCTCTCGCTGTGGTGCACGCACATCAAGTCCAGTGGCCCAGGCCAGCCTAGATGTGTGTGTGTGGGGGCGCAATTTCCCCCCACATGACAAACTCTGTGCATGCGTGCCCACAGAGAGGGCTCTGAGTGCCACCTCTGGCACCCGTGCCATAGGTTCGCCACCACTGCCATAGAACCCACCCTCCAAAGCAGACAATTTTGCCAGGGAAATTGTCTGCAAATTAATTGTAAGTGATCAATCTCCAGGTGCCACCTGGAAGCTGGCAGCCATACTAATAGCAACCCCAGGACCCAACAGATACTGAGAAAATAGTGCGAGAGCAAGGTTTAAAAGTCCTTATCTCTTGGTGCTGTGGTCTGGATTGAAACAGCTCCCTCTCCCTGGCTGCTTTTTAAGTTTAAAAAGTGTGTTTGGAGATGTAGCCTTCCATTAACATGCAGCTTGATGCCAACAGGCCTCAGCTGTTTCTGCAAGATGCTTCTTTGCATTTGTCAGGGAAAGGAAAACTACAAGAAATGTCCAGGGAAAGTATTTTGCCATAAATATTGGAAAGTCCCTACCTAAGTCAGCAGATTGGCATTCCTGGCTAGATGTCACCATAGAAACCTTTTGTGGATAAGCTTTCCCTGGAATGTAATCTCGAACTGCAGCAACAGTACAGTCTTCTCAGAAAACTACTTTTCATGTTTCGCTAGGAATAAGGTGAGGGAGAAGGGAAATCTACTTCTGCCCGTGGAACTTTGAATGGATTTTACAGAATTTTGTTCTTGTTAGGATCTGTTGGCAGAGGAAAGCAATATGATCTCTGCATAGTTGAAAGAAAACATGCAGCAGCAGCATTTTCTTACCCAAGCAAGAACACATCTGATGACACACAGGAAAGCACTTTGCATGCTTATTGTTCAAGCAGTCCAAAGACTGAATTGGTAGCCTGTTTTTTTATCAAGACCCTATGATGGTTCCCCAAATTTCCCAGGTGTATGAATGTATAAAGATGTATTCTGATCCAGCCTAGGAAGCTGAGGAATTGAAAAACCCTTTGTAAGTATATGTCTGAAAATGGCACACAAGAGACTGATATGAATTTCCAACACATAAACTGATTTTCAGATCCTCTGAAGATTCCAGCCACAGATAAAACGTCAGGATAAAATGCTACCGGAATATGGCCATACAGCCCAGAAACCCCACAACACCCCAGTGATTCCGACCAGGATAGCCTTCGACAAAACATTAAACTGATTTATTTTACTCTTATGGGGAAATCTATCAAACTGAGGGGCAATGTTGCATATTGAACTGCTGATTTTAATGGTAAACTTCTTGGTGTGAGCCACCCCTGTACAACGGGGAAAGGTGGCATATGAACTGAATTAATAAATAAATATTTAAATTAAAAATGGTCAAGTCAGACTGTCAGGGAGATTTCAGGTTTAAACTTGGCAGGTGAAAAGGCAACAAGAATGAGAAAAACTTTGAATAACAATGCACAATGGATAGTTTATCACAAGAATGTAGCTGTGTTGTTCTACCCACAGGTGTCTGTGTTGAGAGAGTTCACTTGGCTGTCACTCCTTAGATTAAGTGATTTAATCTTATTGGACACAACATTTCGAAAGTCCGTGGAGGCAGAACATACACACAGGTTCCAATTTTCCTTCTTTAATAATTGATAGGGATCATCTCCTTTTCTTTGGCACTATTTCCTGCAGGGAAGGACTACTGTTTTCACTTCACTATCTCAGGATCCTCCTCCACCCTACCGTCCTCTCTCTCTTTTACTCTCGTTGCCAATCTCTAAGTGTCACACTCAAGTGCCACTATCCCAGGTCAACAGTAGAAGTCTTTTTCAACCCCTGTCAATCAAGGTCCCTAAAGTGGAATAACACATCAGCAGTTAGCTGTCCGTCACAGACCCGGGTAGCATACTGTCAAAATTAGCACAGTATCAAAATATGCCTCTCCCTCATTATTATAATTAAATTTACTATATTTTTATCTGTTAATAATGACTTTTTCCTAGTTTTTAATATTGTGTAGCCCTGACATTGACTTCAAAACAGTAATAGTACAATAACCTCCAGCTAAAATAAAGGTCCCATTTTACTCTCTCCACTGAAAACAACTTACAGCAAACCAAGGAAATATAATTTTGATTCAGATAAAGCATGCTACTATTTTGGGAGTGGGGGTGGAAAATAATTTTGATAACCCCACCTGATTTCTTTGTACTTTCTAATTATACTCACTGAATTCCTGCAGGTACTAGGGAGAGGCTCGGGTTTAATGAAGGGGCAGCCCCACACATTGAAGAGGATCTGGATGGGGTGTTCTGTATCCATTGAAGCGCATGGGGTGGATGAGTCAGTGATCTGCACTGGGCACCTATACTTGGAAGAAAAGAAACAATTCACTTTTCAGGCAATAGGCACTCTTTCTGGCATCGGCCACTGGCACCGAATAAGCATATGCATTTACTTATACCAAGTCAGATACTGTGCACTCCGGCAGTGGTTATCCAGGGTCTCAGGTACAGAAAAGACCGGACTTAGGTCAAATGCCTTTTTGTCAAGGAACATCTTTGAAGCCTCATCTTTACTTGTTCTTTTGAAACATTTTGTATCATGATTTGGGTGCACAGTTTGCACACATGGTAGATCACCAACTGCCACAAATTTGCATGCATGAATCTGTAACCCTATTAATGCTAAGCAAAGAAATATAGGGGGTTTTTTTTGAGGGAAGATGGC
Organism: Sphaerodactylus townsendi; assembly: GCF_021028975.2. Taxonomy (NCBI): domain Eukaryota; kingdom Metazoa; phylum Chordata; class Lepidosauria; order Squamata; family Sphaerodactylidae; genus Sphaerodactylus; species Sphaerodactylus townsendi. The sequence goes on from NC_059430.1 coordinate 27,351,458, forward strand.
TTCTTAATTGATTATATTTGACTGTTTTTGTGACAGTGCTGCTTTCTTGCTTTGTACTTATAATCCCAACTGTGCCCTTCAGTCAACAAAAAAGAAAGTCTGTTAAAAAGTATCCGCATGCTACAGAGAAGCAGCCCAGAATGGCTAAATTGTTAGTTACTGTAAAGCCATAGTGACACACTGTGGCTAATCTGAGGAACAACACCTATTAAATTAATTCTGGACTTGTGTTTCTGAGCAAGTGCTACCCTCAGGCTATAGTTAAGGACAATAATAATATTAACCATCACCACGACCACCATCCTCATAATTTCTTTAACATCCATTGCCCGCACCTCTAAATCAGATATGACCTATGGATGGCCACTCGACTTCTGAGCACAAACTGGACTGTGGGAACAGTCCTACTGTGGGAACTGACTTACTGTGTCAGGCTGTGGTAAGATAATGAGATAATACCATAGATACAAAGTATTTTGGACACTTCCAGCAGTCCTGTGCATGTTTACTTGGAAGTAAGTCCCAAATAATTAGGCTCAGAGGCAAATAAGTGGTATATAGCATTATAGCGTGATAAAACAGTACTTAGAAATGTCATTTATCTGGGCATTTGATGTATAGGGATTCCTAATAAATATGTTCCAGGGTCAGTTAAAAATGGTTCAGATCTCTCAATTTTCTCCCCACTGAAATGCAATTCTGGGGGAATAAAAGAATAGAGTAATTCTTTTATTCCTGACATAATCGTTCCTAGTCAAAATAATAACAAGGAAAAGTACTGAGTCTTCAAACATCATAATTGCTTTGTTATTCCACGCACTTTGTTTCATGGAGGAAGCTTATGTGGGATTGAGAAGTGGAATCCATTCCAGGCCTGACTATTCTCAAACCTGCTTAGCTTTGGCAAGATTTTGTTTTTATAGATTTATACGGTGGGAGAGAAGGTGGTGAGGTACAGCCCAGTCTTTTCAGATCTCAGTAGTTAGGGTGGATATATGGATGGAAGAGCACCAAGGAAGACTCTGCAAAGGAAGGCAATGACAAACCACCTCTGCTTTTCACTTGCTAGGATCACCATAAATTGTTCGACTTCATGGCGTTTATCCAATGGGGACTCGAAGCCACCTATGCCATTCTCCTTTTATCTATTTTATCCATAAAACAACCCTGTGAGGTGGGTTGAGGCTAAGACTGTGTGACTGACCCAAGGTTACACAGCAAGCTTCTGTTCCAGAGTGGGGTTCAAACTGGGGTCTCTCAGATCTTAGTCCAGCCACTATACCACATGGGCTCTATATCACATGCTTCCAACTATAACATGGTACTAGTTATAGTGGCCTTCATACCTCATTGGATGTTGCCTTATAACAATTCACAACTGGACTTTCCAGTGAGGCCTTGGCTTGCAGTGAATGATTTATCTAGTGTAATGATAGCATCAATATCCAATTCTACGTGGTTATGGCTCCAATACCTAGATTACACGGCAAGCCTGATTTCAACAGATCTCTGAAGCTAAGCAAGGTCAGCCCTGGTTCATACTTAGATGAAAGATCAACAAGGAAGTCCAGGGGTGTTATGCACAGGCAGACAATGGCAAACTACCTCTGAACAGGATCTCACTTTTGAATGCCCCCTTTCTTATGAAAAGCTAGCCCAGCAGGGAATGGCCTGGGTAGAACTTTTCTTCATGACAAGTTACATTTTTTCAACTTGCAGATTTGTTTTGTTACAAATGTGGAGATAATGGAAAATTGCATCCTTTACACGTAGCAATGTACTCCACTCTAGCTATTCAACATTCTCCCACATATAATGAATCTGACTTCCAAGTAAATGTGCTTGAGTGGCACAGATGTTTTGCCATTTCTGATCACACTGGGGAATTTTAGAGAAGCAGAAAAAGAAGGAATAGGCTAGAACCAATCGCAAATAACTTTTGCTGGCTGTGGCTTCATCACTTATTTATCAAGCATGTTAAATTTACCATCTGTCAACTCAAATGTTTAAGGCCATCTAGCTGAAGTTGTTTGGTACATTTGCCCTGTTGACCGATTTCAAACCAGTTTTCCTTCATCAGTAGTCATCCTGTGGTTCATTTTAAAAACCATGTCATGAGGAGACCATCTGGACTTCACAATGGTAAAGTTCTTCTTTCTTCTTTCTCATAACTGTCACTTGACAATTGATGAAATTCTATAAAGCAGTTCCAGGAACGTGGATAATGATGGTGATTCACTGGTCCCAAAGTAGGCTATGGTGCCTACTGAATTTTCCTCATTTGCTTTGGCATGACGTGTCCTTGCAAAATCTTTTAATGAGTTACTGGAGCTGGCTCTACACAGATTCATACCTGCCAATGTTCATTGCTCAGTATGGACTGCAGAATGTTCGTCACTGTTCTTGCATCTTAGTTAAATATATTTTCAGATAAACATGCATACTCTGACCAAAATGAGGTTCGTTAAAAAGAGGAAATGGGACACACACTCACAGGCATGCTCATGCACACACACACACAATGACTAACACAATAATAAGGGCTTAAAATATTCTAATGTTACCATTTTATTTTTAGATAATTTTACTGGACATTGATTTGGCCACTTCATTGTTGTTGTTTTTTATTGCTGTTGTTTTCACATTTAAATTGTTGGTTTCACATTTAAATATAACAGAAAATATTTCTGGATACTGAATGTGATTTCCAAATATAGACCAGGATACAGACAGCTGCTTTAGGTGTACCTAAGAGGGATATTTTAAAACTTTTCTAACTGCTTTCAAAAGTCTCCTATTTTACAGTCAGTGGCCACCTGATCAGGAAATCCGCTTTTAGGCCTGTGGAATGCTTATGTATTTTCATGTACATGGAATACAATTCCCATCAGCCCCTGCCCCCTCAATTGGCCATGCTGGCAGGGGCTGTGGGAATTATAGTCCATGAACATCTGGAGTGCCATAGGTTCACCACCACTGTCCTAGATATAACAGGTCATGGGTGTCCAGAAATCATTTGTCAAACATGATTACAGTAACGCTTCCCAAACTTCTGATACCTAAGGCACTTTTTCCAGAGGCAAATTGTTATTCCTACATATACAGATTTTGCTCAGTACCTGAAACATTGAGCAAGTGTACTGGTTTGGATTGTGCCCGGCTAGCTTGATCTGTCAGAGTATCAAAGTGCCTCTGTGAGCATATTGTGTGTCTTGCTAGATCAGTCTGGTCTAACTGACAGTACACTGACAGCTACTTGATGCAATGAGCTAGTTCAAACTGGTTCTGGCCAGCTGCTACTAATTTGTGTGTGACCTTTGAGCTGATTGGTCAGCTTCTGTATATATGTGTGAGCAGCTGCAACTGTTCTCTCTCTTCTGAGCATGCTGTGTTGGCAAAGCATGCTGTCAGTCTGTTCCATGACCTTGTATATATCTTCTTGTGATTAGCTGCACTGTATATAAACTACACTTCACTGAAGAGTAACTGCTTCTTGTGGTGTTTCTCCTGGTGTTGCAGCTAAGTCCTAAGGCTGCTTCTCCTACTCTCGGTAACCAGCACTCTGCTGGGCGATTGGTCTACTTGCTAACATGATCTTGTCAGATCTCAGAAGCTAAGTAGGGTTGGGCCTGGTTAATATTTGGATGGGCAACATCTGAGAGACACCAGAGGCATGACATGGAGGCAGGCAATGGCAAACCACCTCTGAATGTCTCTTGCCTTGAAAACCCTAAGGCAGTGATGGCGAACCTTTTCAAGACCGAGTGCCCAAATTGCAACCCAAAACCCCACTTATTTATCGCAAAGTGCCAACATGGCAATTTAACCTGAATACTGAGGTTTTCGTTTAGAAAAAACGGTTGGCTCCAAGGTGTTCATTACTCAGCAGTAAGCTTGTTGATGGTCGGTGACTTTGCTTTGAAGCAACCATGCAACTCTTCCAACAGGTGAATCATGACCCTAGAAGGGTTTACTCAGAAATAAGGCCCATTGCCAGCAATTGAGCTTACTCCCAGGTAAAGGATCGCACTTTAGTTCTTTGCATGAAAATCAGTGGGGCTTAACAGGTTATTTACACTGCTTCCCCAAAATTAGTTCTTAGGTTTAATGCTAATAATCGAGCCCAGCAGCCCAGGCCAGCCTAGATGTATGTGTGGGGGGAGGGACTCTGTTTGTGCGTGCCCACAGAGAGGGCTCTGAGTGCCACCTCTGGCGCGTGTGCCATAGGTTCGCCACCACTGCCCTAAAAGGTCTCCATAAGTCAGTTGTGACTTGATGACACCAAAAAGTGCCTGCAATGACTGTGGCTCGGTGATAGAAGATCCCAGGCTCAACCTCTGGTGTATCTAGTTTTTTTGAAAATCTACTAATCGATGATACGAAAGACCTCAATTTGAGATCCTGGAGAGCCACTGACAATAACAGTATGTAATACTGATCTTGATGGACCGAGTGTCCGGCTCAGTCTAAGGCACCTTCGTGCGTTCTTGCCTCATCTCGGGGGAGGGGAAAGCTAATTGCATGTTTATGTACATGTGTAACTCCCCCGAGAATATTCAGGGCCTTTATGTGTCAGGAAAAATGGTATGTGTAAGGGAATTGGGCCCCTGCAGTGCTTGGGAACTGAGTTCCCCCAGGGGATACAGCTGCTGCCTGAGTGCTTCTGCCTGTGATGATCACTTGTTAAACAACATTACTTCAACCCTTAGGCTGAAGTAGCACTATACAAGATTGAAATTTAAGTCATGTAGGAAAAGGCTGTGTGTGTGTGTGTGTTAAATTCCATCAAGTTGCTTCTGACTCATGGCGAACCTATGAATCAATGTCCTCTAAAATGTCCTATCGTTAACAGCCTTGTCCAGGTCTTGCAAACTGAGGGCCATGGCTTTCTTTGTACAGCCAATCCATCTCATGTTGGGTCTTAAATATTGCTTCATGGTAAGGCTGGTCCTAGTGACAAGTTTCATGGTACAGGAAAGCTGTTCTTTGTCAAGTCAAGCTTGGTCATCACACCATATAAGCCATCTAAAGGACTTCTATACTCTGTTCCACTGAAAGATTAAAGTGTAGTCAGTTGTGCTGTGGAAAAAGAGAAAATAGTAGGCTTCCGCATTAGAAAATAGTGCTGGATGAATATGAGAATTACCATTTATTTTTAAGCACTGTCTTTGTTAAAACCATTATTCCGTGCATATTTAAACATGGCTTGGTGGGCAAGAGGAGTGGGCGAGGGGGGAGGTGGTGGTGGCAGCGAGACTCAGCAGGTGCAGGGAGCAGGAGGACAAGCAGGAGGGCACAGGCTGCCACAGAAGGCTGAATTCATCCACAGATAGCCCCTTGCCATGGCAGAGCCAGGCAATGCCCCATGCCCAGCCTCTTAAAGGGGAAGGAGGGATGGCAGAAGGTAGGGGGAGTAGAACTAGGTAGGCACTAGGACCCAAGCATAGCATTCTACAATAAAGAAGGTCCAGCATGTGACTATACAACTGTACTTTAATCTTTCAGTGGAATAGCGTATAGTGGGCACCAGCCTTAAGTATTTGGAGCAAGAATTTATTTTTAAATGAGAATGGAAATGGTTTCAAGATCTGTATAGATTAAGCCATGGAGACAAAATGATGTTTATTAGATCTGGGGTTTTGTTTGTGCGTCTCCAGCAGAAGCGCATGGAAAACATGAGCCATGTTCATTGTGTACAGTAATTTACATGTGAATGTTAATGTAAAAAACCAAGCGGGTAAAGGAAAACTGTTGATACAAAGAAGGGAGAGGGTAATGAAGTTGTCCAAAGCACCACATAAATGAGTTTGATTTCCAAATGCCATAAAATGTCTCATTAGAAATTAAAGACGCCTGGGTATGTGAAAATCTCCAATTCTTTTTCCCCTAATGAGACAAACACAAAGATAAAATGTCAGGCTGCATTTCCACATCCGTCTATAATTCTCGGTCTCTTTAAAAAGTGAGGAAAGGTTTTTTATATTTTTTATGGAGAATCATGGAAAAAAACCCAGCTTGAGTATTTTTATTATTTCATCACATTTGTTGTGGAAATATCCAGCAAATATTTTTAATTGGGAATATCAAAATAACACGCCCCTGCCTTTTATTGATATAAACCAAGGCTTGAAGGCTCTGTGGTTTCTTAGTAGGGGTCACAGAGAACATTAGTCTCTTAAAGTTACAGGCACTGCTCCTGTTCTGGGTAGGGGTTAACCTCCAACATATTTTTTCTTAAAATGTCATTTTTTCCCTTGTAAAACTGGGGCACTTTTCAGGTTCGTAGACAGACCAGTTGGGCCTATTCACAGTTCCAGTCTTTGGATTTTTGTATCCACAGATATGGTCACATCGAGAATTAAATACATTGGAGCAGAAAATCTGTATGCCACCTCTCCAGAAACTGCTTGAGGCAGTTCATTACAACTACAACAATAAAACAAAATAAATAAAAACAAACCTAGCCAAGCCACCAGGGTTGCTGTTCTAGCAGCATTAAAGGGGCTAAGGCAGGGGCGAGAATTCACACTTGGGTAGGGGGGAGTGGTGGCTCTGCTCTCAGATCTGTTAATGGTTCTCACTCCCAAACTATCTTCCTGTTTCATTCCTTTCACATTCTCTTTGCTTTCTCTGTCCTTTGATGCTAGCAACTTTAGTGAAGTAGGCCAATCCTGGCGTCTCCTCAGTGGGAGAGGGTGGCAGGTGGCTAGAACTCTCGCTGTGCTGTCCTTGAGATGTTCATACTCCCAAACTACTATCTTCCTGTTTCATTCCTTTTGCATTCTCTGTGAGTTTGGGAGGGGGGAATTTATGGAGGTAATCCTGAGCAGGTAAATGTTCTGTATTCTGGTAACCCAGCAGAACTGTCTTTGCCAAAGCCAGGTACTTGCTGGGATCAATAAAGACTTCTGATTAGCCATCACAAGTCTGCTTGATGTCTCCAGTCTCCAGATTTGGCAGAAAGCAAGAAATGAACAGAGCTGGTTTGCCCCGTCTCCCTTGATAGTTTTCCATCTCAGTACTAACTGTGGCCAACTGTGCTTATCTTTCAAGCTCTGTGAAGTTTGGGCAAGGCAAGGCTGGGCTGGCAGACAGCTGCTAGGTGGAATACCTCTGGACATTCACACGCAAGACATTCACATGTAGAGGGTAGCCTTCCACGGTCTCTTTCTTCCAGAATATTCAGAGAAATATTATCATGTATTTCAAAGATTTATTTTAGATACCATGGCTACCTTTCTGCTTTCAGTTTTTATTCCAAGAACGAGAATTTAAATATTCCAAAACAACCATATTTGCTTTAATTCTCAGTTTCTAGATTTGAAATTCTGAATGTGTGACTTAATTAAAAAAACTGATAGGACTCTTGTTCATTCCATACTTCCTAATCTTTAACCTTTCCCGAAGCTCTTTATGTGTAAGCATGCATGAGTGTGTATATGGAGTATGGTATTTAGAGAACATTTCCTATCCTTTCAGACATCTATAATATTTTATAAGGTCATATTTCACCTCCAATTGAAATCTAGTAGCCTACATAATCCTTAAAGGAAATTCTTAAAATGTCTGGCTGAAGCACAAAGCCATAGAGGTGAAAAACTGGATGCTGATTATTGAAATGTCATGTCGTTTACACTGACTATTTTTCATTATTTTCTTGAAATGCCAGGAACTCTCGAAATACTCCCATCTTTGAAAAGAAGTTAATACGACAGGCAAGCGAGTTCCAGACCAAGCTAGACAAACTTTTCTCCATATTTATTAGAATTAGAATTGAATAGTGGATTTAAGAAAAGGTGTTTGTCACAGTGATACCAGCAATCCCTCAAAACCAGGGTTAAGATATCTTGTTGTTGGTCAGTCTTCTACTATCTGACCATTTTGTACTTGGCAGAAAAACCAAAGGGAACCAAAAAAGGCTGAGAAAAGTGGAAGAAATAATTAGTAATATATACAATATGGCTTCATGGCACAGTGCTTAAAGAAATAATGCTAAAAATGTTACACACTTAAAATGATAATAATTCAATAGAAATTTGGATCAAAAGATTGCACCTTCAACACCATCTGAACATCAAATTGATTGCCAAATTTCTATTGAATTGTTCCTTCTGCTTTTCTCAATTTTTTTTGGTCCCAGGCTTATTATATAGGTTGGGTTTTGATTTTCCTTCTATTTTTTGTTTGGCTAGGAAAAGTGATAAATTGGAACATAAACTTTGCATGTGGAAGATCCAGGCAACTGGATTATTTCTGGGCAACTCCAGTTAAAGGATCTCAGGTGTTAGGTTCAGACACTTTTTTTGCCTGAGACCCAACTACTTCTGATCACAGTAGACAATACTGCTCTAGAGAAACCAAAGGTATGACTCGGTATGATGCAGCTTCATATGTATAGTTATTATTTTAAGCTGGAAGTTGAGAACTTTTTTTGATTGCATGGGATCAAAATATGTTAAAGGTGGTCCTTCAGGCAATGTCATAATGATGAAGTATCCTTAATTGGATAAATTATGGCTTTTTCGGAGGTCAGTAAGCATTTTCTGCTGCCTTATTTCCTTAATTTTATGGCTGTACATTTTTGTCTTTGGAAATAGTTTCACTCACCAGAGCATTTCTATAGAAACTCGTTGTGTTGCAAAAGATAATTATGGGGAATAACATCTACACAGCCTGTGCCTGAGCTCAGATTTCAGAGCCCTCCAGATCTAACTGGTCCATAAGTGATCTGTGCATACTTGCAGCTTAATGTTCATTGATGGAGAGACAGAAGATTCATAACTGGATTCACATGATGCATTTTACCCTAATCACAGCAATAGCAGCTGTAATCTTCTCTGTTCCCATTTTCTGGAGGAAAAAGTGAACTATGGTGTTTTCCCCACGACCAATATATCCTGGGATAAGGAGGTGAATCTTCCCAGTTCAGCCAAGATTTCCGCATGGGTTCTGGGTCTAACTCGGGCCTGCCTCGCAAGATTTCCCTTACCCTGCGCCTTTCAAAAAACAATAAAATTGGGGGTTCTTTTTAAAAAAACCTGTGCTGCTTCCGCTCTTGTGCAAATACCACGGGAGACTGACCGGTTTATTTTTCCTGCCTCGCCGGCTGCAGCCAATCAGAAAGGCATAAAAACGGGACAGTTTGTGCATTCGTGGCAATGTCGGTGAGGAAAATGAAACTAAACCGGGGCTATGCAAGTTCTTCCTCCTGACCTGAACGTGCTAACAAGCTGCCGTGCGGAGGGAGAAACCGAGATAGAAATATCCTGGTATGTATGATCCCGGTTTCCCCCCAGGATATTTTGGCCGTGGGGAAAACGCCAAAAACTCTTTCAAAAAATGGGAGGGCTTCTTTCTCATAGCACTCAGGCCTGTGTCTTTTGCATTTGGATAACAATTGACCTTACTATTTATATATTTGGCTGTACGCATATACCTGCTAACTCAGATTAAATTGCTTGAATTAGTTAGATTGCTTGAAGTAGTTGGAATGTCATACTGGGATCTGGGAGACCCAGATTCAAATCCCCACTCTATCATGGAAGCATCCTCAGGGCCTCAGGCCAGTCACACATTTTTATCCTAGCCTACCTCACAGGGTTGAAGTGCGGATAAAATGAGAGCAAAATTATGTAAACGGCTTTGGATCATCATAAATAAGTCCTCACAAAAGCTTAGACCACAGTAAACCTATTAGTTTTTAACTGTCAAAAGATGATGTTTTTTTTTGTAGTAGACTAACACTACTACTGTAACCACCATGCTCAGAATGGGTTGACCCAGAAAGGGATGGAGACTCAAAGCAGCAGAAGGCTGCAGAGCTCATGTAGTTTGGAGGAGACAAGGCTACCAGACTCGGACTTTGGTTTGTATAAGCCCTTAACACCTTGTTAAGGGTTTTTTATGTTTGTAATGGGTGAGAGTTCTCCTGGAAACCTTCATCATGTTGAATCCTGTTCGTCAAGCCCTTGGAGTCTTCAGGAGCCAACCCACTTGCAAAGAAGAATTGGACTTGGCAATATCAGTAGACTTGAAAATGCAACCTGAACAGGACCTTGAAGTGTGATGTTAAATGTTGATGTTATATGTTATATGTTAAGAAAGTAAACCATTTTGTTTTGTCTTTTAATTTGTTGTTGCAAACTCATTCCAAGTTCTGCCTCACAGAACCCACAGATAGAGGTTACACTACCTCCCTGGAACTTTTTAGAATGTGAACGTTAGCATAACAATTTCTTGTTGAATTTTAAAAAAATGTGGGCTGGTGCCTGCATTTTGACATAACAAAAGAGCCCCAAGATTATGTCATTTGCAGTGCCATCACAAGCTGGTCTTCAACAGGTCCAGTCATGGGGACAGGGCCTGAATACATGTCCATGCACAAGGAACAATATTATTATAAAAGGTCAAAACCAATTAATTGCGTCCTTCATTTGTTTCCCCAATTTAACAAGTGCCAATTTGTCCTTTTAAAACATTATTTGCTCATTGTCATTAACCAAACACAGCTGATACATTGAAAGCATTTAAACTACTTTTGTAGGCACTGACAACATAATGCTACAAAATTAGAGGCTTAGAAGAATTATTTGTTTGGATGAACATGTTTATGTGTGTTGCCAAATAAGTAGGTTTTATTCACACTATCAGTGGTATTTGTCATACATAAACATGATTTTTTTTTGTTGCTTTGGATTAACATAATGTTTAAACAGTCTGGTATTCTTATTAAAATATTCCTCATGTACCAGCAGTAGATTCTGGAGTTTCTTCTTCTGGCAATATATTTTCACTTAGTCTGATTCCTGCCACACGGTGCTTCTTTATTCCCCTTTTCAAAACAGCTGGTCAGCTAAGCCTGCCATTCTCTTTGGTTTCTTTCCTTCTTTTACAACCCCAAGTCCACATTCACCACCCTCAGAGGTCACAAACCTCCCTTGGTGACCAGAGTAGGCACAGGTTGTTTGTCAAGTTTGCAGGCGCCTCCCTTCGTTCTTGCAATGATTCATCAATAGTAAACCCAGCCTCCAAAGGACCTCCCCCAAAGTTTTGTAAAACATTTTCCAATTGTTCCTTGGGAAGACAAGCTGGGCTTCCCAGGGCAGGTGTATCTCAATGTGAGTGCTGCCAATGAAATGGATCCTAATGGGCCAAGTTGTCATAGTTTCATTGGTTGAAGGACTCTAAAGTGAGGCGCACTGTGGACGTGACTTGCACATTTTTGTGAAAAGGATGTAATTACTATATATTCTATAATTATTGAATATCAAGACTTGAATATCAAGTCCTGCCTCTCTGGGGAAAGACAAGAGGCAGACATCAGCCGGTTGTTGATCTAATGCATAGGAGTCAAACTCGTGGCCCTCCAGATGTTATGGACTACAGTTCCCATCATCCTGTACCAGCTGGCAGGGGATGATGGGAACTATAGTCCATAACATCTGGAGGGCCGCAAGTTTGACACCTGTGATCTAATGGGCTGATGTTCCAAGCTTGGGAGTGCCTCCAAAGGGGACGTTAGCTGATGAAATTACAGTTATAGAACAATGGGAATGCACATGAAGCAGTTGTTGAAGGTATTAGAGAAAGAAGCATTGGGGTAGGATAACACTGGGCAGGCTAGCACATTAACATATCCATTGTCTTCACAGGGGTATATGGTCCAGGGTTGGAAATGAGAACACTTTCCAGGGCAAGGACATTGTGTTCACTTAATCCTGTCAGAAAGGGTGTCAGAGAGATATTATGCAAGGGTGATTTGGAAGGGACAAGTCCAGACAAAGTTTTTACTTGCTGTATGGCCTTGTGGGTACACTGAGCCAATGCAAAAAATGGGCTCCCCATTCTGACACTGCTAGGCACCCCAACGGTTGGCAGAGATGGGTAGAGTCACCAGTGTCCTTCACACTGGGTTCCCTCAGCCCACCAAACATTGGTCTGGCAACACATGCAGCAACAGGCCACGGACAAACACCTCTGAGGGTCTTTTGCTTTGAAACCCACTTTCTAACCCCCCCCCCCTCACTCTTCAGTTCAGGTTTTGTGTCTGGTGAATCAAACAGGGCCCATTTGAACAAAATCCATGACAGTTTCCTGAAAAAGACTGTTGCCAGATTCCATCTGCTATACTGATGCATTGTTTTGTCAGCTAAATCTTTTCTCTCAGCAGTTAGAGAGCTGCCTCATGCAAATGGCTCTCTGCTCAGCTAATTAAGAAAGGCATCAGCCAGGGTCCCATGTTGCACATGAGATTAATCCTTCATCCTTCTTTCATTATCAGGAAATAATTGAATTAGCATTGGAAGGGCCTAGATTTATTTTACTTGCTCCCTGAAGTTCATATACATCAGCTATTAATATTCCCTAATGAGACAGACAATAAAAAACGGATTTGTGTACCTTGTAGAAAAATGGGAAAATCTGCACTTTACAGCAAGCAATGACGACAAAGGAGCAAAACTGATGTAAGAAACTGTGTCTTAATGAGACTGACCTTTTGCCATATGTATCCACCATCATCTCCCCAAGTTTGTTTTGCAAAACTGCCCATTATTTCATTTTTAGGGCTGCTAAAATTTGGGATTACTCTCCTTGGACTACATTTCTTGCAGATTTGATTCTGACACCAGATATTGCTTCGAGTTCATACCTGCAAACATTTGAAAATGTCAATGATTTGGCACCAGGCTCCTGCCAACTTGCTCCCAAACTCTTCTGAAAGTGGTACAGCTTATATTTGGAATCATCTATCCTCTATTCTTCTGTTAGTAAAAACTGAAGTGACTCGCATGGCATTAGATTCAGGGTACAAAAGTAAACCAGAGAGTTTTGGGGTGTGGGTGGATGGTAAGGGGTTCCCACTTCATTACCATTGCTCTTCTTGTTTGCTTTAACTTACATCGTGAACTTGCAGAGAAGCTGAAATCTTGCAAAGGGTTTTCTATACTCTTGTAGCTCACTCCTTGCAGAGCTCAGCTAGCACATCCTAACTCTGTTTTGTCTGCTTTAAATTAAATCTATCTAAATAGAAGAAAGGGGATGGGGTGGATCTGATGCTCCCCACATCCATTCACATTCTAAAAAGTTCCAGGGAGGTAGTGTAACCTCTATCTGTGGGTTCTGTGAGGCAGAACTTGGAATGAGTTTGCAACAACAAATTAAAAAACAAAACAAAATGGTTCTTGGCTAAAAACTTTTTGCATCCAAGCCTGAACAATGAGTTTGGATAGAAAGTTGAAAAGTGACACTGGCCAATCTGGGAAGAGTTCCTGGTTCCTCCTCCACAAATTTTGGATCATGCAAAGGTGTGTGTTTAGCTGTATACAGAGGTGGGATCCAGCAGGTTCTCACCAGTTCCCGAGAGTGGGTTACTAATTATTTGTGTGTGCCGAGAGGTGGTTACTAATTGGGTCCGCTTTTCCATCTCCACACCCTCGCCTCCCCGAGAGGCATTCTGCCTTTGAACGTGAAGGTTCCATATAGCAATTGCGACTAATAATGTAACTCCCTGAACTGGGTTAATCCCTTTCAGGTACTGCAATTCATTGATTCTCAGCCTTTCATACCTTTTATCTCACCAGTCTCTATCAAAGAACCTGTGTGTTTCACCATTGCTGTGTTCAGATTTGTGAGTTGGGGCATTTTCTATAATGTGATGATGATTTAGAAATGACCTGGTGCAAAAAATTTTTTGGGGATGGTGTTGGGGTGGCTGCCCATGGGGGGGATCCAACTCAGGTTTTGCCCAGGGCTCAGGTTTGCCTAGGTACACCTCTGCCCCCTTTGCTGAGGGGGGGGGGGCTGGCAAGGGAACCTTTTACTAAAAATTTTGGATCCCATCACTGGCTGTATATGTCTTAATTCTGTTAATTTCCCTTTTATTATTATTAACAGCCAACAACCAAAGAACTGGCAGCTGTGATAGTAGTAGTAGTAGTAGTAGTAGTAGTAGTAGTAGTAGTAGTAGTAGTAGTAAGTTTGACATCTGTTCCTGGTAAATTAGTAGAATCTATCATTAAAGATAAAATTATTAAACATGTAGAAAAGCAAGACCTGCTGAGGAAGAGTCAGCATGGCTTTTGTAGAGGCAAGTCCTGTCTTACAAACTTACTAGAGTTCTTTGAGGGTGTAAACAGACATGTGGATAAGGGGGAACCAGTGGACATTGTCTACTTGGATTTCCAAAAGGCTTTTGACAAAGTTCCTCACCAGAGACTGTTGAGAAAACTCAGCAATGAAGGAATAAGAGGGGAAGTCCTCCTATGGATTAAAAACTGGTTGAGGAACAGGAAACAAAGGGTGGGTATAAATGGGAAGTTCTCACAATGGAGAGATGTAGGGAGTGGTGTCCCCCAAGGATCCGTTTTGGGACCAGTGCTCTTTAACTTATTCATAAATGACCTGGAAGTAGGGGTGGGTAGTGTGGTGGCCAAGTTTGCAGATGATACCAAATTATGTAGGGTGGTAAGAACCACAAAGGATTGCGAAGAGCTCCAAGCGGACCTTGATAAATTAGGTGAGTGGGCTAAGAAATGGCAAATGCAGTTCAATGTAGCAAAATGTAAAGTGATGCACGTAGGGGCAAAAATCCAAACTTCACATACACGCTACAGGGGTCAGTGCTATCAGTCACAGACCAGGAAAGGGATTTGGGCGTCTTAGTTGATAGTTCCATGGGAATGTCAACTCAATGCATGGCAGCTGTGAAAAGGCAAACTCTATGCTGGGGATAATTAGGAAAGGAATTGAGAATAAAACTGCAAAGATTGTCATGCCCTTATATAAAGCCGTGGTGCGACCGCACTTGGAGTACTGTGTTCAGTTCTGGTCGCCACATCTCAAAAAGGATATCGAAGAGATAGAAAAAGTGCAGAGAAGGGCAACGAGGATGATTGAAGGATTGGAGCACCTTCCTTATGAGGAGAGGCTGCAGCGTTTGGGACTCTTTAGTTTGGAGAGGAGACGTCTGAGGGGGGATATGATTGAAGTCTATAAAATTATGCATGGGGTAGAAAATGTTGACAGAGAGAAATTTTTCTCTCTTTCTCACAATACTAGAACCAGGGGGCATTCATTGAAAATGCTGGGGGGAAGAATTAGGACTAATAAAAGGAAACACTTCTTCACGCAACGTGTGATTGGTGTTTGGAATATGCTGCCACAGGAGGTGGTGATGGCCACTAACCTGGATAGCTTTAAAAAGGGCTTGGACAGATTTATGGAGGAGAAGTCAATCTATGGCTACCAATCTTGATCCTCCTTGATCTCAGATTGCTAATGCCTTAGCAGACCAGGTGCTCAGGAGCAGCAGCAGCAGAAGGCCATTGCTTTCACATCCTGCATGTGAGCTCCCAAAGGCACCTGGTGGGCCACTGCGAGTAGCAGAATGCTGGACTAGATGGACTCTGGTCTGATCCAGCAGGCTAGTTCTTATGTTCTTATGTTCTAACTCTGTTTTGTCTGCTTTAAATTAAATCTATCTAAATAGAAGAAAGGGGATGGGGTGGATCTGATGCTCCCCACATCCATTCACATTCTAAAAAGTTCCAGGGAGGTAGTGTAACCTCTATCTGTGGGTTCTGTGAGGCAGAACTTGGAATGAGTTTGCAACAACAAATTAAAAAAACAAAGAGCAAAATGGTTCTTGGCTAAAAACTTTTTGCATCCAAGCCTGAACATATAATGAGTTTTGGATAGAAAGTTGAAAGGTGACACTGGCTTCAATCTTGGGAAGAGTTCCTGGTTCCTCCTCCACACCAAATTTTGGATCCATGCAAAGGTGTGTGTTTAGCTGTTATACAGAGGTGGGATCCAGCAAGGTTCCTCACCAGTTCCCGAGAGAATTTGGAGTTTTCACCTAATTCACTCTTGTGTGTGCCGAGAGGTGGTTACTAATTGGGTCCGCTTCCATCTCCACACCCTCAAGCCTCCCGAGAGGCCCGATTCTGCCTTTGAACGATGAAGAGTTAACCCATATAGCAATTCAAGTACTAATAATGTAACTTTCCCTGAACTGGGTTAATCCCTTTCAGGTACTGCAATTCATTGATTCTCAGCCTTTCATACCTTTTATCTCACCAGTCTCTATCAAAGAACCTGTGTGTTTCACCATTGCTGTGTTCAGATTTGTGAGTTGGGGCATTTTCTATAATGTGATGATGATTTAGAAATGACCTGGTGCAAAAAAATTTTTTTTGGGGATGGTGTTGGGGTGGCTGCCCATGGGGGGGGATCCAACTCAGGTTTTGCCCAGGGCTCAGGTTTGCCTAGGTACACCTCTGCCCCCTTTGCTGAGGGGGGGGGGGCTGGCAAGGGAACCTTTTACTAAAAATTTTGGATCCCATCACTGGCTGTATATGTCTTAATTCTGTTGATTTCCCTTTTATTATTATTAACAGCCAACAACCAAAGAACTGGCAGCTGTGATAGTAGTAGTAGTAGTAGTAGTAGTAGTAGTAGTAGTAGTAGTAGTAGTAGTAGTAGTAGTAGTACGTATCCTACCCTCCCTGACTGAAGTTGTGCACAGGGCGGCACACAAAGACAATTAAGACAACAGCTCTAATACATAAAAACATGTAGATTACATAAATACACATCTCATTTAAAATAAGTATTTCATTTGTAACTCAAGATGGCAAAAAGTCTAGGCCTATAAAACTACCCAGCCCAGCTTGGTCAAGGTTTCATTCAGAACTGTTTAAGCATGTGCTAATTCAAGGGACTGGGGGTGGGGGGAAATGCAGAGAAACAGCACGTTTAATTGCCTGCTGACACATAGGCCTTTAGTACATTAAAATGTAGTAAAATCCTTCTAAGTACCAATTGCAACTAAATTTCCACTAAGGCAAAAAATCTTAATTAAACACCCAACATAAACTTAAGTAACTACATTCCAAACCACTTTTTAAACACAGGGCCATTATGCACATTTGAACGCCTTCGTGTTCAGTGTACATTCCCTTCCCGTTGGGATTCTTTTTTTAAATTTTTATTTATTTATAATGCTTTATTTGAGTTCCATAAACATATAATAGATATAACATTACATTGTTTATCATTCATGTATCTTAACTAGAGAAAAATAAAAAGGAAGAGAAGAGAAATAGAGAGAAAGAAAAAGGAGAGAGAAATCAGCATCGTGAAAGATAGAGAGGGAGAAAAAAAAGCCGTGGGCAGTCCAATCCAGATGGCATTGTGGCAGGGGTTGGCTCTGCTGCTCTGCCACTGGGCCACCCTCAGAGGGCTTTAAGGTGCAGCCAAAAAGAACCAAAAAACCCCTCAGCTGCCTGAAAGCTTTCCATCGGGCTGAATGGAGTTATGCCACCCTTTTGGATGGGGTAACTCCAAGGCTGTGGCATTCCCAGTTCTAAAGGCCTGGTGGAAGCTGACTACAGATGGTTGCACCCCTGGGAATGCCTCCAGCATGTCCCTGCTGTGCTGATCAGGCTGGCTGCAGCACGGAAGATCTGATGTGGCACCCAGCATTGCATTCTGGTGTCCACCCACCAGTGTTTTTGACCCTCCACTGGAGTAAGTGCCCTGGGAAGGGCAAATCCACTGACATGGGCCTGTGCCACATCTGGAAGCCAAATTCCCTTGCCCCCCTGCAGATTGGCTGCACGGCATATTTGAACACATATGCAGGTTATGTGCATGACTACAATATAAAATGAAACATGCATATTCACCCATGCAAGCTTATCAAGAGATGAAGATGTGAATTGACAAAACGTAGAGACTCATTCCTGACACTTTTTAATAGTTTATATCAATGTGTCCATTATTTCTCAACATTAACAGTTGCAAGATATCATCAGGAGCCCTTTGGGGATCGGGCGGTATAGAAATTGAATAAATAATAATAATAATAATAATAATAATAATAATAATAATAATAATAATAATAATAATAATAATACTACACTGGTCAGATGTAATGGTTCACCGTCCGCACTGATGACAGGAAGATGTAAAAATATTCCAGCTAATTGTAGATGAGATCTGATAACTTGATCGGATCACTGGCTCATGTATTGTTTCATTGTACATTGTCTACTCAAGCATTCCTGGATTTACTGGAACTTGTTTTGGTGGATAAGAGACTGTTTTCTGAGCAGAAGGCCCTTAAAAATTTATTAGCTGGGCTGATGAAAGATTCATTGTACAAGTAGCTAAGTTTCTGTTCTCTGATATGAAAATATGGGCTGAAATAATGTTCTGTATACACTTTTCTTTGATAACCTCTAATCGGTTTCACTGTCTGATGTACTAGGAAGAATGAAATATGTAGAGAGGGCAGAAGGGAGCTTAGCAGGCTACAAGCCATACAATTCACACACCAAAGCAGACATTTTCTCCACAGGAATTGATCTCTGCAGTTTGGAGATCTGTTGTAATTCCAGGAGCCCTCTCAGCTCCACCCTGGAGGTAGACCCACATATACCCAAAGCATAAAAAACCAATGAAATTAACATCTGTTTCTCACATTTTGCTGCAGTCACTTCTGTACAGTAATAACATTATATTCCTACATGTGTGAACCAGCTCCTATTGCTAGAAGATACCCCAATTCCTTCTAATCCAACTTCTTCCCAACAGGACCATTTTCTGGTCCCAGTCAGATCAAGCTACACAGATTATACAGAAAACTCAAATGTACTGCTAAAAGCAGAGCTATCATTCCTGATATCTGAAGGATATATATATATATATATATACATATATACATATATATATATGTATGTATGTATGTATGTATGTATGTATATATATATATGTATGTATATATATGTATGTATGTATGTATGTATGTATGTATGTATGTATGTATGTATGTATGTATGTATGTATGTGTGTGTGTGTGTGTGTGTGTGTATATATATATGTATGTATGTATGTATGTATGTATGTATGTATGTGTGTGTGTGTGTGTGTGTGTGTATGTATGTATGTATGTGTGTGTGTGTGTGTATATATACATATATACATATATACATATATACACTCTCTCTCTCTCTCTCTCTCTCTCTCTCTCTCTCTCTCTGAAGGAATAAATAATAATAATAATAAAGAGATAGCAGATTATATATATATAAATAATGATAGCTTTGCTTTTAGCAGTACGTTTGAGTTTTGAGTATAGTCTGTGTAGCTTGGAACTGATCTTTATTGCCTGGAGATAAATTGTAATAGCATGAGATCTCCAGGTGCCACCTTGGAGTTGGCAACCTTAGTGAATGGATTTGTGAGCTCTCACGAGCTAGTTTCTGTTTCTCCCCTCAAGCCTTGTATGGGAGGGGCCTCACTTGGGTGTTGTACTTTAGTCTTCCAGTGTGTCCCTTAGGGTTCTTCATTTGTAAGTATGGAAGTTAAAAAAGAGACCTGTTCTTGGAGCTACTAGAGGTTCCCATGTGCTGCTTCTTGAGCAGAACTGAAGGATGATCTGACCCTTATCCACCACTTCTCAGAGGACATCCCAAACCTGGGGAAGGAATCCATCCTCTGCAACCCCCCAAACGGGAAAGAGATAGCAGATTTCTGTCATCAGATACCACCTACCAGATAGTTGCACATCTGTTTTCTTTGTCCCTTGAACTTCTTTTCCTGCCACCAGTATTTTATGTTGGGCACACAGTTATAAAGCTTGCTAGCAAACACCTGCACACCACTGACTACAGACTCCCCAGATCTGCTTTCAGCTTGCCAATGTGGAGTGGGAGAAAGAGACAGTGCCGTTTGCTGTAATAATGCATATTGTGTTCACGCTCCCTTGAAGGAGAATTACCACCCCAGATAATTGGGCTCCCGCAAATTTGACTGCTACGGGCAGTAATCACTCTCTTTGCTCTTCCTCCCATTGTTACCAGTGTGTTTATATTGGGAGGAAAAAAAGAAGGAAAAAGCACTCTTCCCCCTCCCACCCTTCAACAGAAGAGGAGGCAAAAGGGAAACATGGCAAATTGAAGGGAGAGAACGGGGGTGGGGTTGGGTTGTGGTGGTAAAATCTTTGCTACCATTAGCGGACAGCAATGATGTTTACTTTGCACAATAGAAAATCACAAGTTTAATAGAGTGCCTCAAGAAAATGGCTGACAGGCTGATTGTCCCTTGGAAGTGTAGACAGTTATTAATCATGTCTATAGAATTTCTGGAGGTGCAGAACATTTCTTCCATTCATAGGCAGAATTGCAGGAAACTGTTGCATTCACCTGCCAAGGGCCTCGTCACAATCTGACACCTGGGGTTTATTTTATTAGAACCCAATTGTCACAAAACAGTGAACAGCTGAAGAACTCTTCTTTACGCCAGTTGGAAATACTATTCAATTTGACTTCTATTAGAGAGAATGCCATTTGACTTCTTTCTGCAGTGCATCGCTAATCCTAACCAGTGGTGGGATCCAGCAGGTTCTCACAGGTTCCCGAGAGTAGGTTACTAATTATTTGTGTGTGCCATGAGGGAGTTACTAATTGGTGATTTTGCCACGTGATTTTTGCCTTAGTCACGCCCCTCCTCTCAGCAGTAGCGCGCAGAGCTTGAAGCAGTCTAGCAGGAGGTGCACTGGTGTGCATGGCAGCCTGCGCCTGCGTGCATTTGTTTCCCGCCCAAGGACTGGCGCAGCGGCTGCGTCTTTGCCAGAGCCCCGCCCAGGAATGCCCCGCCCCAGAATGCCCGGCCATGCCCCTGTTATGCCCCGCCCAGCCCCATTGGTGCTACACCACAGTTTGAATCCCACCACCATGGGAACCTGCTACTAAAATTTTTGGATCCCACCACTGACCCTAACCCTTTCCTACATCTGATTCAGCTTTCCACCTAATCTTCTTTTAAAGCCATCTACGCTTGTAATAACTAATATGACACAAGTGATTGCTTGGAACATTTGAACCCCAAAGCTCATTGCAATACCGCAATACCATAACAAAGACGACATGTTAGGCGCTAAACAAAAAAATCTTGGTTTTAAGGCATTTTATTTGCCTAGGCAAAAATATCACCAGCTGTTTTTGACAGTTTCACAGCATGGTTCTTTGAAGTACTTGGCAATTAGCTTGCCTTTAATTGTGATCTCAGAATCAATTGTAAACAAGTGTATTAAACTAACATCTCAGATTTGTACTCATTCAAAAGGAATAGCATTATTTTTCATGATTGATGCCAGATGGATAAATTAAGGGTTGATGCTCCTTTGTTGAGAAGTTTCAACTCGAACAGAATATTTTTTTTTAAAAAACCAAACATTCAGAATTATTTGTTTTAATAGATCCTTAAAGACCTAAGCTAATTCAAGGAAGTGTTCAGGGAATTCAACAGAATAGGACCCCTCCCTTTCTCTGAACATCTGGATCTGGAAATGTGAATCTAGTTTCCTTGAAAAAGTTCAAGCTTTTTAAAGAGAATGAGAAGAAGAGAGAAAATTAGTGTTTTATGAAAGGAGACTACTGAGGGTGAGATATTTTCCCTCTCAACATCATTTCCTCTGTTATAAACACAGGGATAGACAATTTTTAAAGGGTGTCTGTATGGATTAACCAGGTGGAATTGGTGTTTTCTGGAGAAAAAATAATATTACATCCCCCCAAAATCACCTGAAGTATTATGTAGTCAGACTGGCAGTGGCTCTCTGGGTATCAGGTAGAGATCTTTCTCATTCCTTCCTACCTGAATCCTTTTAGCTTGAGATGCCAGGTGTCCTTTCTGCACGACACAAACAAAACATCTTGCAGACGTTTTAAAAAGAACCAGGGGGCATTCATTGAAAATGCTGGGGGGGGGAATTAGGACTAATAAAAGGAAACACTTCTTCACACAATGTGTGATTGGTGTTTGGAATATGCTGCCACAGGAGGTGGTGATGGCCACCAGATGGACTCTGGTCTGATCCAGCAGGCTAGTTCTTATGTTCTTATTTTAATTTTTTTTTTGGTCTACATAGCATGGACAAATAAAGCATTGGCAGGTAAAGCGGTCCTTTTTAGTGCCTCCTCTTCCAGCTCTTACTTTCAGCTTCCATTGAGCAGCTTGTGCTTGCCATTTTCTGCCCTCTTCAGGAGACTCTGTGCAGCTGCTGTTTGCAGACTGTTCCCATGGAGTTTCCTTTGCTTGCAGCTCATCTGTGCATCATTTCAGTATATAAAGTTCATTAATAAAGTTAGTTTTTTCCTGGCAATCCCATGAATTTCCTTTTTTGTTTCAAATGAGCTAACTTTGAAGCCATGACGTCACGATTTTAGAATGGCAGTCGATTCTCATATCGTGATGTCATAGCTTTGAAGATGTCTTGTTTAAAGCTAAAAAAGAAAATGTTATTCAACATCTTCATGCAGGCCTGGCACAGCTGGTTCAGAGCTTTGGGCTGGGCTGTCACCAATAAGCAGACGAACTGGTTACAAGTCAAATTCCAGATCGTGTTCAAAGTACGGTAGTTGTTTTTTTAACCTTTAAGGCCTCGAGCAGTCTGAGACCCTCATATCTTCAAACCATATCAGCCACAGAAGACACTTCAATCATCTGAAAGTTATTTACTGGTGGTCCTCAGGCGGAAGGATATCTTGTTGGCCTTGACAAGAGCCAGGACCTTCTCAGTCGTGGCCCCAGCTTGGTGGAACTCTCTGTCTGCTAACATCATGGTTCTGAGGACCTTAATCAGTTCTGCAGGGCTTGCAAGATGGATATGGTCCACTGGGTTTTGGGTTGAGGCTATTCTGACCCCTTCTGCATATGTAACCCCCATGCCCAGAATGGGTTGGCCCAGAATGGGTTGACCCAGTAAGGGGTGGAGACTCGGAGCAGCAGAGAGGCTGAAAGAGCTCTTTTGCAGAAGAACAAGGCTACCAGACTCGGACCTTGATTTCTATAAGCCCTTAACACCTTGTTAAGGTAATTTCAATATTGTTGGGAACTACTGGGAAGGTAGTTGTTGTTTTGCTGTGTTGTAAATGTTGGAGTTTATTGTTTCAGGGTTTCTTTTGTGGTTGTAATGGGTGAGAGTTCTCCTGGAGACCTTCATCATGTTGCAACCTGTTCATCAAGCCCTTGGAGTCTTCAGGAGCCAGCCAACTTGCAAAGAAGATTTGGACTTGGCAATATCAGTAGACTGTAAATAGAAGGACTTGAAATGCAACCTGAACAGGACCTTGAATTGTAACGTTAAATGTTGATGTTCTAAAAGTGTTAATTGTAAAGAAAAGTAAACCATTTTGTTGTTTAAATTTGGTTCTTTGCAACTCATTCCAGGTTCTGCCCCACAGAACCCACAGAAGGAGGTTACACATACACAGAATAATACACTTCCAATCCACTTTCACAATTGTTTGCAAGTGGATTTGGCTATTTCACACAGTAAAATCCAGCTACAAAGTACAGTGAAAGTGAACTGAAAGTGCATTATTCTGCATGTGCGGAAGGGCCTCTGTGAGTTGAATATTACATCTGAAGTAGTCAGTCTCCCATACCCATTCCTCTTACATCTGATGCCATATCTACCATTAACACCACTTACAATTCCATCTGGTGCCTCTACCCCCTTTGTCACCACTTCCTTTTCTCCCCTCAGTATAAAATGCTAGGAAATGGAGAAGAACCAATATTAGGCTTGAGACTTAGTAATGGCAGCCATTTTAATTAAGTGAACTAATATATAACTGTTTGATTTGTATTTATACAATTTAACTGTAAATTGACATTGTATTGGATTTTAATTTGCATCTGTAAGATGCCCTGAGCCCGACTTGGGTGGGGTATATATTTAATAAAATAAACAAAATAAACAGGAAAATCTCCTTGAGCAGTCAGAAAGCTGTTTGTCTCCATTTGGCTCCTGGAGCAGATCAATAGATCCAACATGCCTGCAGAACTATGGTATCCCTAAATCTGAGAAGTACATGACAAATGGATAATCGACAATTCCTTGGTTCTCAGATCGCATTCTTCTTGCCAAAACAAAATACTAGATCATGAATATGACCCCCACGCTATGTGGGGGACCAGTTATTACCTGGGACAGGCCCATGGTTTTCATGCAGGCCATCAACTCCATTAGTGATAAGGAGTACCCACTTAGAGATTTAACTCCTTGGAGACGGCAGGGAGGAAGTTGCATTCTGCAGAATGACAGCAGCAGTACACACACTGACAACATTTTAATACAGCATCTGCAAGAGAGAGAGAGAGAGAGAGAGAGAGAGAGAGAGAGAGCGCAAAGGTTGAGGATCAAGATTTACCAGAGATTTGTCCTTCGTAAATAGGGAGAACATCCTTTTAAGTCTTTGGCCTCTTCTGCACATGCAGAATAATGCGCTTTCAATTCCCTTTCAATCCACTTTGGAGCTGGATTTTACTGTGTGGAATAGCAAAATCCACTTGCAAACAATTCTGAAAATTGATTGAAAGTGCATTATTCTGCACGTGTTGGAGGGGCCTTTGTCTCAGGGACATAAGAACATAAGAACTAGCCTGCTGGATCAGACCAGAGTCCATCTAGTCCAGCACTCTGCTACTCGCAGTGGCCCACCAGGTGCCTTTGGGAGCTCACATGCAGGATGTGAAAGCAATGGCCTTCTGCTGCTGCTGCTCCTGAGCACCTGGTCTGCTAAGGCATTTGCAATCTGAGATCAAGGAGGATCAAGATTGGTAGCCATAGATCGACTTCTCCTTCATAAATCTGTCCAAGCCCTTTTTAAAGCTATCCAGGTTAGTGGCCATCACCACCTCCTGTGGCAGCATATTCCAAACACCAATCACACGTTGGTGATAGGGACTATCTGGTTAGCAAATCAATTTGGATCCCTGATTGTGTGTTTCCAAAGAATGCAAGTTGTTTCATGTAGCATTTCCGTAATGATAACTATACTTTATTTACATACATTCAGTTGCAATTTTTGTAGCTACTAACTTTCATGTTAACAAAACTTAATTTATTTTCTTGCCAGCAGAGGGCTCTACTGAATTCAAATATGTCCTGTCTCCCTCGGTACGTGCTCAGAAACACCAAACTGAAAGTTTATTTGGGGTAAAGAGACTAATCATTCGATGTCCTTGCCACACAAGCTGTATCTTGGCATTTATTTATGCTACCATACAGCTCCCAAAGAGACGATACTGCAGAGCTAGAAGAAGAGCAGAAGAGGGCAATCAGGATGATTAAGGGGTTGGAGCAACTTTTCTATGAGGAAAGGCTAAAGAGTCTAGAGATGGGAGGGGGGATGTCTAACACCCACTGTGATGCTTGTGCAGAACACTGGAGCACTTCTATATGCAGTGGGAAATATATCTCAGTAGTAAGCAGGGATCATGAGAAGCGGAGCATGACCAGAAAAATGAATGCCTAGGCTCCTTCCGCACATGCAGAATAATGCACTTTCAATCCACTTTCACAATTGCTTGCAAGTGGATTTTGCTATTTTGCACAGCTGCAAAGTGAATTGAAAGTGGACTGAAAGTTCATTATTCTGCATGTGTGGAAGGGGCCTCTGCATGGTAAAGGCATGCACACGAAAGCTTATACTAAGAATGAAACCTCGCTGGTCTGACAGGTGCCACTGGTCTCCAACTTTTTTCTGCTGCTTTAGACCAACACAGTCACCCACCTGAATCCATCAGCCTGGTAACTGGTTTCAATCATCAGTTGAAAGAGACCTACCTGCAAACTTGCTTGTGTAATGGACTTTATTCCTTTTGAACATATGGAGAATGCCTTTGCTCACCAATGAATATCATTATCAAGTTCCTGACCTCACTTCCCTGCACAAAATAAGCAAAATTAAATTGGGGCCAAAGAACTAAAGAGGCCCATTGTTCAGGAAGGTTCAAACTTCAGAAAATTTCACTAGAAAAAAACTAGTATCTTAATATGGAAGGCCAAAGGGCAGAAGGGGCGTAATATTCAGGCAGTCTTAAGACCCATCCATTCTCCCTACAGAAGAATATCTTCAAAGAGGATCTAAATAAATTGAGCCAGGAATAACCAGATGTTTGAATGTCAAGACTGCCCATATGTCTATATTTTAGTAATTAATAATTAGCAGCTTAATAGGGCATTGATTGATTGCTGTCTCCTTCCCCACCACTTTTCCACCACTCTTCTGAATCTTACCCTACAGTCTCTCACCCTACAACATCGCCTGAGCGAATAATGTAGGTCTGTCTACTTCCTCTGGTGAGTCTAAATGCTTTTTGAACAAAGAGCTGTCTGTTCGTTGAATATAAGCGCATTGGTGGCACTTCCAAATAAATGCAATGCAATGCATTAAAATAAAATAAATGCAGCATCTGATTTCCCACAGGTTAAGTGCTTCAGGAACTGCCCACTTAGAACATTTCTTTGAATCTTACTCTGGCCATGAATGGGACTCTTGCAAGCAGTTTAAGTGGCAAATTAACAGGACATTGAATTGTGGTGGCTCCCAGCCTCCCCCCCGCCCCCCCAAGGCCAGGCTCTGAAGTCACCCTCCGCTTTGAAGAGAATCCCATTTGGAAATGAATGGTGCTCCTAGTGGGGAAGCTTGTTTTTGCTCCAACGTGTATTGTAGAGCGTTCCTCGGTAAATCATTTCCTGGCTTCCCAGTGGGCTTGGCTTCAATTGTGCTTTACAGAAGGAAGATGTAAAAGCTGTACATTTTACGTCTAAGGGAATACGAATCTGGCAAAAACCAGAGGAAGAGCCACAGGTAAATCATACTTGAAAAACTTTATAGAGAATTTAGGTATTTCTCTCGTACTACATTAACAAAAAATTGACAAGATTTTCTTGATCAGCTCCCAGAGCAATAGATAGCAGTGCTGTCCATGCAGTGGTCTCCTGCTTTGACTCACCTCGACATTGGATGGGAGGAAGAAGTGTGGCAGGGGGCTAGGAAGCCAGCACGGTGGAGTGGTTAACAGTGGTAGATTCTAATCTGGAGAACTGGGTTTGATTTCTTGCTCCTCCACATGAGTGGTAGACTCTGATCTGGAGAAGCAGATTAGATTCCTCACTCCTCCACATGAAGCCTGCTAGGTGACCTAGGGCTAGTCATCGTTCTCTCAGAACTCTCTCAGCCCCACCTACCCCACAAAGTGCCTGTTGTGGGGAGGGGAAGGGAAGGAGATTGTAAGCGGCATAGAGAAAAGAAGGATATAAAAAACCCCAACTCATCTTGAGTTTCTTCTCTCTCTCCTTCCCATGGTACTTTTGATTGCCAGTTAAAACAATTGCTATCTAAGACTCTTATCACTGAGGGAAGGCAGCATGGTATAACCCGATTTTGTCAGATCTTGGAAGCTAAGCAGGAAGGGAGATCACAAGCAAGTCTCTGCTGAGGAAGGCAATGGCAAATCACCCCTGCTTCTCACTTGCCTTGAAAGCCCTTTGTTGGGGTCACCAACTTGACACTTGACATGCACACATCTGAGTCTTTGGGCCATAGCAGATACTTGAAATACACAGCCACTGTTTACCAATTGACTTCTGCATGGCCTATCTTGATTTGTCCCTATGTCCTGCCTGAGACTCCCTCCTCATGACCATGAATCAGCCAGTTCAGTTCAGGCAACTGTGTTGTGGATTGTGTCTTGTCTCACTCAGGGCTATTGTCAATGCTTGCCGCCAAAAAAAAAAAAGGTGTTTGATATAAACTGGCAAATACCATCTCTCCTCAATGTCTGACAAGTTCTCACTTAAGTCTGGCCATGCAAATGTTCCTCACACAAATTACAAAGTGAATTCAGCTAAGCAAGCCCTTCAGAAACCAGTGGACAAACGATCACTTCTAAAGTCAGGGAATGCAGCCTTGAGATACTTTCCACTAATTCTGGCACTGGAACAGACTTTTACAGGTGTGAGGATCTGGTCCGGCTTTCACAGTCACCTAATGTGTAATCACAAACCTGCAGGTTAATCCTGGAGGTGGCACCAGTTAGATGGATGCAAACTCACAATCCGCTGAGAGAATGGTGGGGCATCCAACCAATCAAAAATGATTTTGACAATCAAACAGGTTGTACCAAAAACAAAGGTCAAATGTCAAAGAGGTAATATTTAGAACAATCACATAGGCTTAATTCATAGCTAAGCTATTTATGCAAACTGT
Source organism: Sphaerodactylus townsendi (assembly GCF_021028975.2). Lineage (NCBI taxonomy): Eukaryota > Metazoa > Chordata > Lepidosauria > Squamata > Sphaerodactylidae > Sphaerodactylus > Sphaerodactylus townsendi. Next base: position 27,379,525 of record NC_059430.1, read on the forward strand.
TAACTTTTCTTGTGAAACAATAAAGTGAACTTTTAAAATAGCTATGAATTGTCACTTTTGAGAACACTAGGTAAGGTTTCTATAAATGTGAATGAATCTCTGTAATTTTTCTTTGGCATTCATCCCAATATATGAGGGCCAGCTTTTCAGAACAGCTTTTCAGAAACTTTTTTTAAAAACAAAAAATTAAAATAAAGACAGGAACAGAGAACTATTTTCCCCTCTATTGTAATACTAGAAATCGGGGGGGGGGGGGGGGGGGGGTTCATGGGCAACAGATTTGAGATTGACAGAAAGAAATGCTTCTTCACTCAGCAAGAAGGTACAGTTGTATAATTCACTGGAGTGGATGTAGTGGTGGCCAGACCTCAAATGTTTTAAAAAGATGATTAGAAAGATTCATGGATGATAGGTTCAAATTTGATTACTAGTCATGGAGGCTAAGGGCACCCTCCGTATACAGAGGCTGTAAGTTTCTGCATACCAGTTCTAGAAGACATCATGGGAAGGCCTTGGCCTGTATACCTTATTTGCTGGTCCTTCTGGGCATCTGATTGGCCCCTGTGAGAAAAAAGAATACTGGATTACATGGAAAGCAGGTCTGATCTGCCAGGGCTCTTCTTTCGTTCTTCTCCTGTTTAAAAGTCTGTTTGAAGATGTCTGCAATAGGCTTGGTGATCTGGTAAACCCGAATGTCAGAAGACCCCAGGGATTGAAGAGTTGTGGGGGGTGGGGAGAGATTATATAGATCTTATGTGCAGGGCTGAGCTAACAAGATCTATCCCACTCCCAAGCTCTTCAAGCCCTGCAGGACATGTATGAAAGAACACTAGTGAGGGTGCCAGCCAACGAATGTGAGGGGAAAAAAATCCAGGTCCTAACACCAGGAATTAATGAGGAGTGGTTGTGGCTCAGTGGCAGAACATCTGCAGAAGGTTCCAGGTTCAATCCCAGACTTCTCCAGTTACAAGAACCAGATCATGGAGGATATTAAAGGCCTCTTCCTTAGACCATAGAGAGCTGTTGCCAGTTTGAGTAGGCAATACAGGTTGTTATGGACGAAGGGGCCAATTCAGTGTTTGTCTGCCTCATGTGAAGGAGTGCAGAAAAAGTAACCAACTGTTATTTTATATGTGACTTCAATTGTCTAAGAACCTCTTACCACCTGTCTATTAGTTGCTGGTACAGACTTTGGTAATAGAATAGCTACGCTCAAGTCCAGTGGTACCTTAGAGATCAATAAGATTTTTGGGGTATAGGTTTTTGAAAGTCAGTTCTCCCTTTGTCAGATGGAATAGGTAATCTCCACTCTTGCTCTGTGAAAGGTTCATGTTGTATAGTGTGTATGTTCCTTTAAGAGATAAGTACTTAAGGGCATGTAAGGAAGGGGAGTGCATGCAGCTGTTAGAGTGCTTTATAGTGTGCTTGGTCAAACTTTAATAAAGTTGGATTACAAAGTCTGGAGGCTTATTGTGAAGACATAACAGTTCACCTCTAAAAAAACTCCTGTGGTTTTGCTTTATGGACTCATTCAGTTCAGGCAGATTTTTAGAAACCTCCAAATGAGAAAAAGAGAGGTGGACCAAGAATACATGGCTATTGATATTTTATTACACAGCAAACAACAACAACAACAACAACAACAACAACAACAACAACAACAACAACAACAACAACAACAACTTCTTTTATTAATGCCCTCCCCTCCCCCAGACAGGCCAGGATCAGGGCAGCTTACCACAAGATGCATAATAAAATTTACATTACAGTTTAAAACCTCAATTTAAAATGTAAAACTTCATTTGCACTCCACAATCCTGAGTGGCTATCGCTTGCTTATTGTTTTGATGCCATTTCATGTCCTGCGGAATAGGGTTGTCAACCCCATTACTGGAGATATAGGAGCAGAATTTGGGGAAAGGAGGGAGCTGAATGAGAAAGTGAAGGCAGACAGACTGCCCACTGAAGAACCTCCAGGGAAACTTATCTCTGTAGTCTGGAGATCAGTTTATCTATCCATGCATTTCCCCTTGACGGGGTCTCAAAACAACTTAGACCTGCTATCCATTCTGTCCTCGCAATATCCCTTTGAGGTAGGGGAGGTGCTGTGACTCCGTGGAAGAGCCTCTGTGAGGCATGTGAAAGGTCTCAAGTTCAATCTCCACCATCTCCAGTTAAAAGGACCAGGAGGTAGGAGATGTGGAAACACCTCTGGAGAGTCACTGCCAGTCTTAGTAGATAATACCGACCTTCATGTGTGAGGCAGAAAGCATGTCTGGCCCAATACCACCCAGTAAACTTCCATGACAGAACAGAAATTCTACCCTGAATTTCCCAGATTCTAGTCGGACACTCTAACCACTACACCACACAATTATAATTCTGGGAGAACTGCAGGCCCTACCTGGAGGTTAGTAACCCTACTGCAAAAAGGATCCCTGCGTGTCCTCCTAGCTGTGTTCAGCACATCATGTCAAGTGGCCTTTTCATCAATTGTAGCTTGTTCAGATTTTTTTTTAGCAACCCCAGCCATCTCATTCTTGCCACTAGCAATCAGCTTGCAGTGGAACTGTTGCTAAGGCACAAGGCGTTTGCAGCTCTCTATTGAAGCTGTATTCATAAAGAAACAAGATTTGCAATTTGAGTGTTGTCAACAGACATATTTCCTTAGATTTCTTTAAAGTGGGAGCACATATCCCATATAATATATCTGCTAAGGCAGAAGGGCATAGTGATTGGGCATGACTAAAGTGGCATTCATTTCACTGGTTGTTCTCATGCTGTTGTTTGTGTTCTTTGTTTCTGTAACAGGTCGTCTCCAAGGCATTTTCCCTAAAGAAAATGCAGAAATGTTAGCCAGTTTCACTGAACTTTCATCAGAGGCTGAAAAAGCAACCCACTTTTCAGCTTAACAATTCTACTTGAAAAGTGTCTTGCCTCTTCGGCAGTGCAGTGGAGTGCACAAATAAACTTCCTAATGTGTATACATAATTCTCATATTTGTTTCTATCTACATAGGTCACACATAACCATTAAGTTTTAAAGCAGAATCAAGGATTGCCCACTTAGTAGCGAGGTAGTTATGGTTTTCTTAGTATTGCAGTGTTCTTTCCTAGAAACCAAGAACTGCCCATAGAATAATTACACATGAACTCTTGTGTGCTGAGGAATGGTATTACAATTTTCGAGTTCTCAAGGGATTGGACAAAGACAGAGCATTTGCTCTTCCATACACTATGATTGACATGCTTTAGGCATGTCTGAAACTGTCCAGAACCTCTGAAACTGTTCAGAATCTTTAAAGACCCAAGATGGAACCTGAGCCATCGTAATCTGACATAGAGTCTATGACCAGTTAGCATTCATCTAGAGTGGTTGTTCTCATGCTGTTTAAGATACTTTTTATAATCAACTCTTCTCTGGGTGCTCTGTAGTACTTTTGACAGCCTGGGGATATTTTCCAAAGACCAAGATATTATAAATACATAAAATGCAATCTTTTAAGATTTACCGTGAATGGCAGTTTTGAAAGACAGCGTTTAAGATACTGTAAAATACATGTCAGGATAGGGTAAAATACATTTTTCATTTCATTCATAAGCATTTGGATCTGTTGGTGTAAACAACAGTTGCCATTTACAAATAAATATTTTGCTGTAGGCTTTTTACAAAAAGAGATGCATGATTGTGTCTCAATGGACACAGACTCTAGCAGTGATTCAAAGAGATCCTTTACGCATCTGCAAACACTTAGATATTTGCCCACCTCCCTTTCACACATGAGAGCCTTTTGCTTCTGAAAATACCATCTTTTCAAAAGTAGTTTGCCAAATTGCTGGGAACTGGGGAGGGGGGCAGGAACATGGGTGAGAACCAGTATCATATGAAACATGAAGTAATTTCTAGGTAAACCCTGAAGTGATGTCACATCGCTCTAGGAATAGCTAGAAACACTCTGGCCCTTTCCGCACGGGCCAAAAACGACGGCCTGGGGGGCGGTAAAAACGCCGCCCCCAGGCCGCCGTTTGCACAGGCTGACTGCGCTCCCCCTCCCCCATGGCGGCGTCAGGCTGCCCTAAACAACAACCCTTTAAAGGGTTGTTGTTGAGGGGAAAGCGTCTTCCCGGCGGCGCAGTGCGAACACTGTTTCCCCTTCCCTTTCCCATGTACCTCTCGTGTCGCCGTCCTGCTGGCCTCCTAAGTCCCTCCCTCGCTGTCCTCCGACCCCTGGAGGTCAGAGGGCAGCGTGGGCGGGGCTGAGGAGGCCAGCAGGACGCGACACGAGAGGTACATGGGAAAGGGAAGGGGGGAAGAGGCGGCTCCATGTGGAGCCGCCTGGCGTCTGCCGGCCTTGTATTGCGAGGGGTGGTCAAGATGGTATAAACAAACTGAACGAAGATGTAACTAAACTGCAGAGTAAAATATAACTTGAAGTATAGGGGATGACACTCACTTCAGCAGCTACCCCTCCCCAAAAGCCAAACTCTACCATTCAGAGGTAGAATGACATTCATCTCAAAGTCTCAGGAGCAGCATTCAGCATTTCCATTTCCATTCAGCATTTCCACTACCAAGTGGTAGGGCAGGAAAATATCTAACCCACTATCATTGTTCAGCAAGGCATCTACCACAGTGGTCGATTCCCCATGGTTGATTAATCACGTGATACACAAAATATCACAGATTATGGATGAACTCCCCACTGCCTGAGCGACTAACAAGTCTTCTTCCAGGTTCTGTCACTCATAATCCCCCTTGTTCCGTGTCTTTTCGGAACCTGGTTGCAAGTGGAATTTTTCAAAAATGAACCTGTTTGGTGGGGAGGATCAGGGGACTAATCAGATTTCCAAATTCCCACTGTTGAGCATGACACAATTGTCTTCCAGCCAATAGGCGTGCGGTGGGCTGGCTTGATGCGCGCGCAGCCTCCTCTAGGTTTCCATTTAACTTTTTGGGTCTGTGTGCATGTGTGCGAGAGAACGTGAGCCGGTGAACCATTCGAATGGGAGGACAGTGACACGATTATATGATTAAACTATTAAATGAGGTTTTCCCTCCATGCCAAACATACCTAAAGCCAAGTCAATGAAGAAAATGAGGCAAAGTCTATGAGGCAGAGAGTAGAACCCTGTGGTACCTGTGCACTGAACCAGAGTTGCCCTCTGATCAACCTTCACAGGACCTAGGCAGAGATAAGGAGTCTGCCCCTAGCTCTACAGAAAAGTTTTTAAAATCTTGCAGCTAACGGAAACATGTGGTGCAGATCTCAAGAGAACATGCGATCACGAGATCATGAGAACACGAGAACACGAGAAAACGCTAACCAACCAGAAAGCGGCACATGTTCATGTCATGACGTTATCACGTCTCTGATAGGAAAACCAGTCCTGCCCCAAAACGGCACTCCAGCCAATCAGGAAAGACAGCCATTGCGATCGCGCGCTAATGGGGAGTGACACATTTCCAGAATGCGATATAGGCCTAGATGTCTTCAATTGGAAACAGCTGCGGTGGGGAGGCTGAAACCTCGATTAAAAGCTGCAGTTTATTTCCAATCTTGGTTTGCTCTAGATAGAATTTCCCCGTGGGAATCGACCAGTATTTGCTTCAATGTCTCACAAAGGTACAGCTTCTGGAGACTTTATGGCATAGTCCACAATGGTCATTTATATCATTGTTCCCCCTTCTGGTTGCTCTTGATATTGGACCTACAATGTCCACACCAATTCTGGCAAATGGTTTGCTTTGTCATTTACGTTGCCCACCAGTTGATATGCAGGCCAGGACTTACAAAACTCATGGATGTCCTTCCCCATGTTAGGCCAATAAAATCTAGCTTGCAGCCTCTCTCTAGTCTTATTTATTCCCCAGTGGGCTGACATAGTTGATTTGTGTGCTAACTGTAACAGTTGCATTCTGTACTTCCTGGGAATCATTTGCTGTTTTTGGTTCTCTCAGATGGCAGCACGTTTATGCCTCATAGACACTCTATGTAGCCTTTGTTCTATTATTCTGCATTGTACATGTTGCTGAATACATCTTGCTGGGAAGTTTCAGCTTTACTCCATAAATCTTTTAGAGACACATTGAGTTTTTGTTCCTCTACAAACTTCTCAATGTTAGCAGGTGTAGCAATCAGACTGAGTTCAGTTCCTACACTGTTATCTAGATGGCCTCAGTCTATCTCCATTGCAACCTCTGGAGATTCCAACCTAGTATTTCAGCTTTTAGTAACCACACTGACAGCTTTAGCTTGCGAAGATAAATAATTCCCCAACAATATGGGTACATCAATGTTCTCTGAGACTCCCACTATCCAATTTCCTTGGAAATCCTTGTATTTTTTAGAAACTTCTGCCAGTTTTACCTCAAAGGGTGGGCCACTGATGCCCTTGATCTTAAACGTCTGGCCTGTCAAATATTGGTCCCTTTGAACTAGTTGTGGCTTGATCAGAGTGACCTCAGCTTTTATCTCCCTCAGACCTAATAATTCCTACTCATTTACAGTCACAGTCTAATCTTATCAGCTACATCAGTTCCTCAAATGTCTCTTCTTTGCTTCCCTCTATGCATCTATTCAAGGCTCTGCCTAGCCTTCAACCAGCTGAGTTTCCTCATATTTTCTTCTGATTTTTCCAAAGGTCTTTCTGCTCTGCTCAGCTATAAGCTGAAAACGTACTTTCACTCTTCCTTTGAAGAGTTCATAGTCAGAGGTTCTTCATCTCACATTTCAGCCTAAACCTCATTGAGGCCACCACATATGTTGGAGCAGATTAATCGTTCTGTTCTCCCAGATACCGGCAAGTCATTACAGGCCCTCTCACAACTAAAAAGAAAAGTCTCCACGTTATCTCTTTTTTGATACTGTGGAAAGCTCTTTCGTTCCACTGAGGTACATCCTCCACCCCTTTGTGGTAACTTTGCCTGTAATTGAAATGTATGCATCTTCAAACTATCCATCTCTTTCTCATGTTCCATCCTGGTTTCATGTTTCCTTTTTTGTTGGACTCTCTCAGCTTCTAACTGTAACATCTTAGCTTCATACTCTCTAATTGTGCCATCTTAATTTGCTACTCTTTCTTTCTTTGCCCACTAAGCTTCTTGTTCGGCTAATTGAATGTCTCTTTCTTTTTCTAACTTGGATATCTCATGTTTCCTGACTAGGATTTACCCTAGGAGATGTCACTACTGTCTCAAACTCCCGAGTCTGCCCATTTCCTTGTGCCTTGGGCACTTTACATGGGAGTGCTATTTCTGTAAGGATTTGTGTGTGTTTTTTCACAAAAAAATATTAAACTCTTTATATTATTGTCAAGGATACTGAATTTAAAGTTTTAATTTGTATCCCAGCACTGCCTACCTTTTTTAACTTCTAAAGGCAGGGAAACCACTCTCTGACTTTGCTTGTCAGATTTTCCCACCTCTTCCCTTCAGGGACTAAGGTACTTCAGAAATGATAGCATTTGGTATAATAAAAGCATTTTCCCTCAGCCCAGTAACTTACCCAACAGGTGAAGGATGTGCGCTAAAATCTTTCTAGGAAAATCCCTTAGTAACGCACACAAAATTACTGAGGCAGATTTTAAACTTAAACAGAAGAAAAGGTTTATTAACAGACAGGAGGTGGAAAAGGGAGATAATTAACCTGGAGAGATGGAATAGATGAGGCAAATAAGCAAGGAATACATATATACACACTAGAGCTTGGCACAGAGATTCACACAGCATTCTAACAGGCTTGGTACATATAGTCAGTACCCTCACTCCACCCACAACTGAAACATAAAACACTTTACTGAGGAAACACAAAGCAAAACCCAATATCCCAGACTAACTGGTACTCAGGAATTCTTCCCTCGCTAGAAGATATTTTTCACTGGTTTATATCTATCTGGCCCTTCAGCTTGGCCCCTTTATAAACCCTCCACCAGTTCTCTCAGTCTGTGTATGTTATTGCTTTCACCATAGCTTGCAGGGCTGCCACTAGTATAGCAAGCCAGATTTTAACACACTGACTGTCACTACTCTTCTCCGAGATGTTCTGCTTCAAAACTCAGTTAAGGCACGATAGCTCTTAACACCAGGAACTCTAAAGACCAAAAGCCTCTCAAAATGTTTTATGAGGGAGTTAACTTCCTCCCCCGCTGCATCATCTGGCAATCAGGCCAATCAGAATGCAGTCTGATTGGGTAACTTCTCCTGTTCCTAGGCCTTTATGCCTCAGTCTGAATGCAAACAATGTTTCTTTCAGACAGACCTTCGCTTTTAAAACTACACATTTTTCTGCAGTTCATCACAGTAGCTCTTTAGGAAACCAAACTTTGTGTAAGTTTGCAGAAACTCCAAAACCATAAGCAGAAGTGTCCTGAATACCAGAAAATCTTCAGTGCTTTGTGTCTTCTGGACACATTCTGAGAGTAAGCTTAGTTTTGAAATGTGTTTTCCTTCTTTGGACTATCTCTTAGCCTCATGAAGGTAGAAGGACCATCTAAGCTTCCAGAAAGTGTGCCTTAAAGACAGTTGGCCATAAAGTGCCTTAAAGACAGTTGGCCACTCTGTTTAAAACATTGACATTTTTGGAGCAAGGTTCCTATCTCAGCCTGATGATTCCGGTGTTTGGAAATTATGAGCTGTTGTGGAAGGCCAATGCCTGGTGGATCATTGGACAAAGAACAGAGAAGAGAGGAACAAGTGGGTGTGCTTTTTGACCTAGATCCCTGTGACTTAGGCTGTTTCCACATGGCCAGCTGAGCGAGGGTGCATCAGCATACTTTATGCCAATGCACCCCCTGGGACCGTTCGTGTGGACTGTCCCACTGGGTGTGCAGCTGACGGCGCAGCCTTCACAGGTGGAGGAGGCATGTAAGCCGTTACATGAGGATTAGTGGATGTCAGTTGGAGAGCTATACAATACTCACTAATGCTCTGTGCCTTGTGAGGGATATCTTTTTCACATTTATTCCTGCAGCAAAGAGGACATGGGATACCAACAAGTAGCAATGTTGAAGAACCTGTGTCAGGATTTTAGGAGTGGAATCTAAGCCTGTCATGTTCCCATAGTTTTAAAAACTAAAACTTCATAATGCATATTCCAGTTTCATTTTAGTTTTAGGTCAAAGATAAACAGTTAAATCAAAAGGATACAATGGAAGGTGCAGCAGGATGAAAGATTAAGAAGATAGCAATTTTACACATTTGCAAATTCTAAATGGTTAGTCTGGGGAGTTGGATAAATCTTCCAGTGACATTTACACCTCAGGTTTAATTACTTGTCATAACCAATTCCTTTGAATACATTCAAAACATATCTTGTATGAAATGGATGGCACCTTTCTTACTTTGTCGTGGAATAAAATAACTGAGCTCAATTAAAATTTGGAAAAAAAACCCCCACACAAACTGTAAAAGTGAAAATTAAACAGCCAAGAATTTCTAGTTAAAAATTAACACTTTGTTTACTTTCAAGAATTTGGAATTGTGGGCTCTGAAAATTGCTCCTTCAGCAGGGCAAATTTCATAGCTTATGAATACAAGTGGATTTATGTCTGTATTACATATTTCTTTAAGATGATACATCTGAATGAACTCATTTAATTTTTGTACCAACCAATATATGTATGAGCTTGGGTTGCACTGATCTTTTCCTGCCAGGAAATTGTGAGAGACCAGGAAAGCGAGAGCGAGAAAGAGAGAGAGAGAAAAATGTGTGCCATCAAGTTACTACTGACTTATGGTGACCCTACAAGGTTTTTAAGGCAAGATGTGTTCAGAGCTGGTTTCCCATTGCCTACGTCTGCATGGGCTGAGAGAGGTTTGAGAGAACTGTGACTGGCCAAAGGTCACACAGCAGACTTCATGTGGAGGAGTGGGGAATTGAACCTGATTCTCCAGATTAGAGTCTGTTGCTCTTAACCACTACATTATGTTGGCTCTCACCAGAAGAATAGCAGTGTGTAAGATCTAGAAACTGAGAACAAGCCAGCAAAAGGAAATTCTGGACAGTAACTATCTAACTGGTGTGGAATGTAACAAACATACCTCTCAGGGATATACTTATAGGCATATATGCTTATATACATATTTATGTGAGAGAAAGGTGCTTCTACTTTTTTTCCTGCAGCAGTTTGGAGAGAAGAAACATTTTGATCTGGAAAACAATGGCCCTTTCCGCACGGGCCAATAACGGGCCAATAATGGCGCCCTAGGAATGGCCTAGGGAGCTGTTTGCACGGGGGGCGCAGCTGCATCGCAGCCACGCCGCCCTCACTCCCCCCCAGCGGCACGAAGGGAGCGAGGTTTTTGGAAAACAGCGGTTTCCAGCTGCTGCCGTGCGAACAGCAGTGGATGGAAGGCGCCACCCCCCTTTCCCGAACGACGTACCTTCCCTGCGACCTCCCGGCGCGTCGCCCAGGCCTGGGGACACACCCCCTGCCTTCGACTCCGGAGCTGTCACACAGGGTAGGGGGGCATGTCCCCTGGCCTAGGCGATGCGCCGGAAGGTCGCAGGGAAGGTACGTCGTTAGGGCGACGGCGCAGCGCTCCGCCATCTTCCCTGCCCCTACGGGACCGTTTGTGCGAATGGTCCCGGGGTGTGTGTGTTGGCGTTGTATACGCCGATGCACCCCTCAGCGTGGCTGTGCGGAAACAGCCAATGTGTATGGACCAGGGGAGTAGTTGCCTATTCCTCCTAGCAGCTGAATTAAACACAGAAAAACTGGGGCAATCTGATCACTGCTCTCAATGATCATAGGTCACTTGGCTCCATCGTATTTGTTTCCCTGCACAGTGTCTGGAACTGGCCTTCCCCATGTCTCTCACATCAGATTACTAGTACATGCATGTCTGTCACTGATACATACAATGTCTGTCTCCAACAGCAATGACTGCCAGTCCTTCTTTGTCATCATACACTAGGTTGCAAAGTATTGACCACAATCAGAAAAAAAGCTCAAGACAGTTTCCACAGTGGGGAACTTCCAAGTAATTTACTGCAGGAATTGTGTGGCTGTTTCAGAACTTTCAATTTCGTTTCTGGTTTGGATCACTGGCTATACATTCCTAAGAGCCTCAGTTAAGTGGTAGGTATGACTTTCATGGTTATCAGTGCAGAAAATTCATTAGCCAAGTGGGTTAGGTAAACACACCCCATGTAGATTATGCTTGCTAACAAGGTTTGCTTCCTTGATGCCCAGGATTAGATTAAACAAACCCATCAAATGATTGAATTTTCACCAAATGTATATATTAACAATTTCATTGGTTTAAGTCATGCAACTGCCCCGTTAAAAGTATTTTAGACATGAGTTTTGATTCAATCTGCTTAAATTTGCATATGAACAAATATAGGGCCATTATGCACATTTTGTCTCCTTTTTGTTCAGCCTACATTACCTTTGAGTTGGATTCTTTGTTATAGACAGGTTTCCCTGCCTTTACCGGGACCGTTCATGTGAACGGTCCCAGAGGTGTGTGTCGGCATGGTATACGCAGACACCCCCCCACCCCAGCGTGGCCATGCGGAAGCGGCCTTGGTTACAGACATCTTTTCCCCTCTTCAAAACTCACCACAATCAGGTCTGATTTCCCCCGTGGTTTTTGAGACTAGCTAAAGTGCAACATTACAGGGGAAAGTGAAGAGAAAGTGATGGAGATCAACATGTGTTTGGATTCCTTCATGTTTCCTCGCTGCTCCCAACTTTCCCTGCCCACATGGCTAAAGGGCGCTCCACAAAAAGGCCTTTCCCCATTCAAATGGAAAAACAGGAAAAACCCACATCCACGGGATAAGCCCTGCATACATAATAGGTTATAGGTATAAAGAGATACTTGTTAGAAGCTGAATGTGTTATGACAAATTTAAAAGCCATCTCTGTTTAGTATAAATTGAAATAATGTTTTATTGAAGGGGAGAAGCACTATTACAATTGATCTCCATTTGACAGAGATCAGTTCACCTGGAGAAAATGGCTGCTTTGGAAGGTGGAATCTATGGTATTATACCCTAACCCTAACCCTAACCCTAAACCCCACCCTCTTCAGGCTCCACCCCCAAATATCCCAACTCACAGCTGATAACTGTATCTCCAAGGTTCAACATTGTCATCTACTGTTCATCTGACAAAGTATATTATGTAGGCAAAAGCTCTACTAAATTGTAGAGAATTTATTGGACATACACCATTGAACTTATACAATTGCCATACACCTCATTTCATCAAATGGCAAGCTTGGGGCCAGGGTACTTGCAGCATCACCTTCTCCTCTACCACCCAATCTGTTGGTTGAGATCTGCTTCCCAAACCCTGTGTACCCTTACCACATGCAGGAGTATGACAAGTGGCAACCAGAAAGCAGGCTTTTTCAGTGGTGCCACCCAGCCTTGCACGCAGTCTTTTGGGTGCCAAGTCCAAACAGTTCGTTTTGCTCAGGTCTGTCACTAAAGGTTTTTGTTTTAAATCTTTGGAGCAGCTTTATGGTTTGCTTCCATTTTGAGGGCATTTTATAAATTTTGTTAGGGTCCTCAGGGGTTTATTTTATACTGTTTTTCTACCCATGACTTGTTAGTAATGGCTTGCTTTGTTTTCATGTTGATAACTCTTGTAGTTTTTATTATGCTAAGGTATTCTTTTATCTGTAAGTCACTTCAAGCAGGACTCTGGAGAGGCAGGATATTTATTTATTTAGGAAATTTGGAAGTCTGGGAGTCTACCTTTCACAGTATCACTTTCCTTCAAAAACATCTGGAGACTTAACCTGCATTCAGCTACTGCCATCAACTTGCTGTTTACAAGTAGTGGACTGAACAACTGTTAATTTGTTGTGACATCTCAGTGCATAGTAATAGGACTTTTAGAGAATGTCATCTTAGTCATGATTTTCAGTTTTAATTCATGTTGTTCATTAACCCCCAATATATTCAAATCCGGTTCTCCATAACTTTATTCATATAGATTAAAATTAAGAATTAATAATGAGAATAATTAATTAATATATCATATAATTAACAAATTAAAACTCATAATTAAAACTGATACTTTGAATCTGCAATGTTTGTGAAGGTCACTGATTCTTAATGTACACACAAGACAGATATTTACAATGAAGTCATCTTGAATCGCACCTAGTCATTATGAAACAATTATGTTATTCTGCCACTTAACATGTTCAACACAAAAGGAACATTCTGTTAACGCTATTAATTTGTCTGTTCTTATTAGGACAATTTTCTCGCTGTCTGAAAAATGGAATCTAATTACATGAGCAAATATTTCTTAATTAGGGTTCAATTTAAAGTATTGTTCCACAATAATGACTCTCAAATGAGTACTGCCAGGTTCGTAGTTTATAGAATGAATTATGTCTGTTTTTTTTCTGGGAGGCATTTGTTCCTGGCCTTTGAATACCTTGTTTGATATTGGAAGAGAATGATATACTCCAAGACTGTACCACATGCAGCTGGACCACACAAAAAAACTTTTTTAGTTTACCTGGGCCACAGGCAGTACAATTGGAACCCCCATGCTCAGAATGGGTTGACCCAGAAAGGGGTGGAGACTCAAAGCAGCAGGAGGCTGCAGAGCTCATGTAGTTTGGAGGAGACAAGGCTACCAGACTCGGACCTTGATTTGTATAAGCCCTTAACACCTTGTTAAGGTAACTGCAATGTTGTTGGGAACTAGTGGGAAGGTAGTTGTTTATTTTTGCTATGTTGTAAGTGTTGGAGTTTATTGTTTCAGGGTGTTTTGTGGTTGTAATGGGTGAGAGTTCTGGAAACCATCATCATGTTGAATCCTGTTCATTAAGCCCTTGGAGTCTTCAGGAGCCAACCCACTTGCAAAGAAGAATCGGACTTGGCAATATCAGTAGACTGTAAATATAAGGACTTGAAAATGCAACTTAACAGGACTGTAATGTGTTAAATGTTAAACGTAAAAAGTGTTATTTGTTAAGAGAAGTAAGCTGTTTTGTTTTAAATTTTGTTTCTTTGCAACTCCTTCCAAATAATGCCCCACAGAACTCACAAACTGAGGTTACACAATCTTAAACAGTAGCATATCTAAGGGGCAGGGGAGGTATTGAGCCCCAGGCACCACTTCTGGGGGGGCATTTTGCGGCAGAGCCCCCCCACTGCACCCCAGTTGGAAACTCCATGTTCAGAAGTGCAGTTGAAGGTCGGTGAGCAGAGCTCACCCCCTTCTCAATCTCTACATGGGGATTGCGAATGGGGCCAGGTGGGCTCCCCCCACCCCCATCTCCATGTGGAGGTCAGGTGTGCCACACCTTGTCTCCACATGGAGATGGGAGTAGCAAGGGCCCATTTGAGCCCAGCTAAGGCCAGGCTTGAACCAAGCTCTAAGCTGCAGTTGATTCCTCTAGCTTTATAGTGTTGGCTGTGGAGGTCGAGCTTGGGGTGAAGCCAACAGTATAAAGCTAGAGCAGCCAGAGCAGCAGGCTTTAGTCTGAGCATGGTTGGGACCAGGCTTGGATTCAGTTCTAGGGCTACAGCTTAAAGTAGGATCCAAGCCTGGACCCAGCCAGGCTGAAATGGGCCCCTACTGCTCCCCCCTCCATGTGTAGATCAGTCGTAGGACCAGTCTCACATTCAACCACCATGTAGAGAGGGGATGGGACAAGTCTCAAGAATGGATCTGGTTATCTTGTGTGACCCACTGCATGAAGATTTGGCAGATATCTGACAAGGTAGCTGTGGATCACCACAAAATATAAATTACAATTGTATAAATGATATTTTTATTTTAAAGTGTAGATTTAAAATTTTTAAATGTTGAATCCTTGCATGGGTTTGATGTTATCTCATCATGAAGAAATAGAGAACATTATCAATATGTGAACATCATGCATACTGCACACACACCGATTATTAATCCCAAAATACTGCAAATAATTTTTATGTTAAGGACGTGACAACAGTTTTTAATTACAATCTTATGGTAAGCATGTGCAATAATTTTAACATGCTTTGCATCAATGTGAACAGTGACTCCTGGAAAACCAGCCGAATTGTAGAAGGCTTCTCTGTATCAGATGTTCCTTTATTTTTTTGGAAGAGCTATAAAGATACAATGATTTAACACTGCTTCCACAAACCTTAAAAGACCAGAGTAGTAACACCATTAATAAATACTTATCTGATGAGTAGATTCGTGTAGGGGAAGAAGCAAGTTCAGAAACTAGCGACACGAACACATTTACAAACCAAGAAAGGGAAATTGTCAATGGATCCATAGAAAGGAGACCTCAGACCTGTACTAGCAAGGCAAACTTGACTCCATCCAAGATTTCAGCTGTCAAAGATACAACAACATAGTCTTCTCAACATCAAAAAGCTAAGCAAAGGAAGCGAAAGGTCGATTCCGCACAGCAAATTATAATGGGTTACAGTCGTGGTAAAGGAACCCGTTTTCCTGTTTTCCTGTTTTCCTGTTCACATGACTGCTGTGCAGGCAGCAACTGGAGCCCACGGAAACAATCTGGGTTGCTGTCGTGCCTTTGCATAGAGACGCTTCTCTCTTTAATCCCCCCCCCTGCAACACATGTGGAACTATGCAGGCACGCAAAAATGAATTTCCTGCAACATATGTGCAGACATGCAGAAATGACCCCCTACAGTCGTGCTAATTATCCCACAACTGGCTGCACCTGCGTAGCTATGCAGGTGCAACACACAACATTTTTAAAAAGAAAGAAAAAAGGGTCTCCCTGCAATGGCAGGTGGATTCTCCCTGACTGTGGACAGAGTGGTGGGAGGGAGGGAAAGAAAGAAAGCACCTTCTGCCCGACCGTTCGTATGGTAGTGGCTCTAACCTGGGATTTTTCAAAAGGATCAGTAGTTTAGTAATTAAAAAAAACACCTGGATTGGGGAAAATAAAATACGCAGGCTCGTTGGGGTGGGTGGGGGGTGGCATGGGACCTGTGCTAAGTCCCCCCTCCCCAAAAGTGACTATATAGCATCCTGCACCTGTTATTTGCCTTGGGCAGAATCAGCCAAAGATTTTAAAGTGTAAATGTTAAAAGGTTCTTGCATAGTTAGTGGAGTCACTCAACCAGTGGACTACTGGTTTGTGGATGATTTACCAGATTCTCTCATTCTTGCAATTAAGCACTAAAAATTTGTATCATCTGGATAATGTGTCCAATAATCATAGGTGAGACTTGGCTACCTCTTCAATCAAATTTTCTCCTCCACAAGATGGCTAAATTAATGGGTGCATCTGAAGAAATGAATATCCCAATGTTTATGTATCCCACAGGTTGAATATTTGATATGTGCTTTTGATTCTGATGTCATATGTATTCCCAAATAACAAATATGCCAATTGCACAAAGTCATTGTACCATTTTTCCTTAGATTTATCCGATTGCTTTAGATTTTTTGGGGGAAGGAGGGGGCTTTCAATTGTCTAAATTACATGACTTTGTTCTGATTTCTTATTTCATTTCCATGGTTACCTAGTAGAACTGGAAAAAGAATGAAATCTAACTTCATAGTTTTCTTTCACCCCATTCAGCTTATCTTTCGGTTTTATTTTCAACTTTGAGCCATTGTTCTCAACGCTTATCCCTGCTCTTAAAGCTCTGTTGAATACGTGTTGGTTTCTTTTCAGTGATTAAATTCCTTTATAAACCTCTCTTATTACTTTCAATGTTGGCATCCTTTGTCCTTCCTGATTTTTTTTTCATTTCTTTCAACCATCTTTTCTAAATATATTTTATTAAATTGGTGTTTCTGTTCTTTCATAAATCATTATTCACAAGATTCACAAGCTTAAATAAAATTAAACACAGCAAATTCACTACCAGTAACTGTTAGGATAATAACTCAGATTATGTCTCAGCTTGTTATGTTAGAGGAATATATGTTATCTTCCTCTAAGTCACAAGATTACTATATTAATTTGATTACTTCATTATTAATACTTCAGTGTAAACTGATTCCTTAGTGCATCAAAACTGAGAATGGATAGCAAACTTGGTGATCCTGCCAGGTATTAATTTTTCAATAGGCACATGAGACATTCAATGAATTAAATCATTAGTAAATAAGCAAATCATAAGTTCATCAACCTTCATCAATAATATTATGTAATTTGACCTTGTCACAGGATTCTCAGCAGCCTTAATCAACCCATTTCACCCTTGCTATAAACTAGTCTAACCAAATGGCTAACCAAGCACCTAATAACAGGAATGTGTCGACATTTTTAAATCAGATTTGGTTACTAATGCACGTCTGTACTCAAAATGTGTGATGGCGAAAGTGGCAGCAAGGGGAATGTTCTGTTCTCCAAGCAAACTAAAATCAGGTGCCTTGCACCTGGCCAGAACAGAGTGCAAAACCCACAGATAAATAAGTAAAAGTTCAAAAATGGTTTAATAATATTGAAAGTTTAGGACTCTGAGGCCGCTTCCGCACGGCCGCGCTGGGGGTTGGGTCGGCGTACATAATGCCGACCCAACCCCCCCGGGACCGTTTGCACAAACAGTCCCGGTAACAACAGGGCAGACAGAGCCACGCTGCGCCGTCGCCCGATTGACTTACTTTCCCTGCGACCGTCCAGCATGTCGCCACGGCCAGGGGACATGTCCCCAGGCCCCGGCGACGCACCGGAAGGTCTCAGGGAAGGTAAGTTGATTGGGAAAGGGGGGAGGGATGGCGCCTTCCAGCTGCTGCCATTCGCACGGCAGTGACTGGAAGCCGCCGTTTTCCAAAAACCTTGCTCGGGGAGTGAGGTGGGAAAAGGGTGGCTTCGCGCCACTGGGGAGGAGCGAGGGCAGTGTGGCTGCAAAGCAGTTGCGCCCCCCCATGCGAACAGCTCCCTAGGGATGGCGTTTTTGCCGTCCCTAGGGCACTGTAATTGGCCCGTGCGGAAAGGGCCTGACTCCTCCCATGAAGTCTGTCTAAATAAAAAAATATTAGTTCTGTTGTTATCTACACTGGATTCCTGTTTTCTGGGAGTAGTTTTATAAATGGGAGAAGATTCTTTTGTAGCTTTTGTGGGCTCAGTCATATGTGCAAAGATTTCATGTGTACCTCATACCCCAGATGGATGAGTTGCTAGAGTGTTGGGCCACACCCAGTTCCTCTCCACCACTGATTTAATGGTCAAGCCCAATTCCTCTCCACTACTGATTTAACCAAAAAGTATTGGCAGATTCCCCTATGGGGTCTAGATGAGAAAAAGACCACTTCTCCAGCTCTTACTGGTCTTTATCAGTTTGTCAGGATAACATTTGAACTGACTGCATCTTATAGATTGAGTCTTGGAGAATCCCAATGACTTTACAGCCTATGTAGATATCATCACACTATTTAATGATCTTGGGAATTTCAACCCTTTGGAATACGTTCTGGAGACTGTAAGAATCACCGCACATACCGCTAACCTAACCTAGTGCCAGTTAATCCAAAAAGAAGTTCAATAATTGGGCTTCTTTGAATTCCAGGGGAAAATATGACCTTTGCTTGACAAGGCCCCGAGAGACTGACCATGTTACACAAAAAAAATCCATGTGAGAAACCCCCAAATTTAGTTACTAAATTACCCTAACCTGGATACTTTATATGCAACTTCTTGTAATTAGAGCTTAGAAATGGAATGGCCTTATATATTCAACATGTTCATTATGAAATCAAGGAAATTAAACAGGACAGAGAAAGAGCATGTATTTATTTATGGAAGGTATCTTTTAAAGGCAAATGATAAATGGCTTGAGGTATAATTTATGTACCAACTACTAATCAACAACAGTTTTACCAGGAAATTACAAAGTTATTAATGCAGTCCTCAGGGGGAGAGTGGGCAATTGGAGGTGATTTCAACGTGCTCTTTAATAGCGTTTATCATCCAGGAAATAGAAAGAATGACACAGTGAGCTGTTTACAGCTACTTGAAGTTATCTGGAGTTATCAAATTGCAAGTGATTTTACATATTTATCTGAAGGCTATAAAATGTACTGTAGAGAGTGGTGAGGGAGCAGTGTTCCTTGGCAAGCACGGTTTGTTTGACCCCATCTCCAGCATCCCCACCTCTTTGCATTGGGATCTGCCAAGCCCTGTTGTCAGCAAGCATGTGGGTGGGTTAGGGAAAATTCCCAACAGCTTGAAGGGCCCACATGGAGTCATGGTTAAGAGCAGGGGGACTCTAATCTGGAAAATCGATTTGATTCCCCTCTCCTCTCCCTGCATGGTGGACTTTAACCTGGTGAACCAAGTTTGTTTCTCCATTCCTACACTTCAAGCCTGCTGGGTTACTTTGGGCTAGTCACAGTTCCCTCAGAACTGTCTCAGGCCGTTTCTGCACGGCCCCCCAGGTGCCTCCACGCCGGCAAGAATTCTGCCGGCGTGGAGGCGGAGGCCGTTCGCATGCAAGCATGCGGACGGCATCTGGAGAGGCCGGGTAGATCGCAGGCGGCTCAAGATGGAGCCGCTTACCCTTCCTCGTTTCACTTTACCTTCTGCCGTTTACTGGTTGCCGAAGCCCTCGGCCACGCTGCCTCCACCTCCAGGGCCGGAGGACATTGTGGGCGGGCTTCGGGCCAGCAGGCCGCATCGACACGGGACAAGGTGAGTCGATCGGGAAGGGGAAACAGAGCCCCCGGGCGGTGCTGTTCCTCAAGACCGCTGCCGGAACACGCTGTTGAGGGAAAACAACCCTTTAAAGGGTTGTTTTTCAGGGCGGCTTGACGCCGCCCTGGGGGAGGGGGAGCGCCGCCTGTGCAAATGGCTCCCTGGGGACGGCGTTTATCCCGTCCCCAGGGCGCCATTAAAGGGCCGTGCGGAAATGGCCTCAGTTCCATCTACCTCACAAGATGTCTGTTGTGGGAAGGTGATTGTAAGTGACTTTGAGACCTCCTCCTCCTCCCTGAAGAGCTCTAAAAAAACTCTACTAAAAAAGAGAGGAGACAATAACAATCAAGAGCAAGGGATCATGGAAGTGATGCAAGCAAAACATGTGAAATACATCAGAACCCTGAAGAAAAAGTCTTTTGTATAATTAGGAAAGTTTTTTTCTAGGAGAAGGCAAATTAGGGACATATTAGTAAATATGAAATTGACATATGAGCTCACTGGAGCATTTTCAGGTAACTCTAAATTTTCAGGTAACTAAATTAGTGAGCGAAGGGCAGGATATCCAGATCTTTTTAGATATATGAGACATAATTTTTAAAAGGAGATTTACAATTTTGACCACCTGAACATATAATATACAACATACAATGTCCTTTTCAATGTCATGGTTAAATATAAAGCACCATTAGAATTCTTATTTATTATAAGAGCGGTGTACAGGGCCCATAAACAAGGCTGATAAAACAATAAATACAAATATAACATTAACATTAAAACCCTTAAATTTTCACAGCAGCATCTACATAAAATTGAATTGAAAATACATTGTTTATTTATAACTAGCGGGGCCCGGCCACGCGTTGCTGTGGCAATTGTCCTTCTCATCACAGTCCACAACCCACACAGATGTCCATGCAGGTCCAATGATCCGCAGCATAGCCTTTTGGGGTGGTCAAATGGAATCCCTCTTTCCCTTTTCAATTCACATTGTTATATGGTGGTGTCTTGTTTTTTTAGTATAATGTAACCCTTTCCATTCCACAATGGAGCTGTCCAGAGTGCGAATCCCACTGTCCATGAGGCTGCTGACACGCACAGTCCTGGCTTGGGTAAGGCAGAACTGGGGCAAGGAGGCTATCCCAGTCAGGCAGCAGAGGCAGGGTGGTAAGGTGCTCAGATTGAGGCCAGCTCTCTGGGTTCTTAAAGGGCCATGTGCAAAAGAAGCGGAGCCAGTAGTGTTGGTTCACCCCCCACCCCATGGATTTTCTTAGAAGAAAAGGCAAAGTCCAGCTCGCTTTTAGTAAAAGAGAGCTGTGATGAATATGGGTGGTGAGGAAGTGGGTAAGTGGTGGTTGGATGTGAGGGAGGGCAGAGTGAGGTGTGGTGGAGGGATGAGCTGGATGCTTGTATTGTGGTGCAGCAGTGGGTGCCGAGGGCACAGAGAGAGTGAAAAGTTACTCAAGTGCGTGTGAGTGGGGGGAACCCCACCCGATGTCTCACATGGCAAAGTGTGTAGGTGTTTCACTTCCACTTGTATTACCTACCAGTATTACCTATTTACTGTTTTCACTGCTCATCTCTGCCCATCTGCACGAACATTCTAAGCCCTCATACCAAGCCCTCAGACCACAAACAGGCTGCACGAACATTCTAAGGGTGACAGTTGAACACAGCCAGCTTCATGACCTGGTGCACTAGGAAAAAGACGTTTTACCTGGCTCAGGTATGGACTTTTGGCGATTTGAAGGTCCAATTACCTGTCCAGAACAGGGAGGAACATCATGTGAAAATTTGGGGGCCCGTTTTGGTGTTAGGGCGTGACTAACAAAGTCACTGTTAGCTTTTTATATATATAGATTAGCCCCTAGAACAGTAAAGAAGGACAGTGAATTTTTTTATTTATTGAAGGTAGATAATGCAAAAGATGATGCAGTTACTGCGAGATCTCTCCCAATTCTTCAGATCCTGTAAGACGGAGTTGTTCTGCTAGACTCACAGTTGAGGGTTGAGGGCAGCGACAGTTATGTTCCATCGCTGTTTATAATCATTAGGATTTTACAAGTGTCTGTTTCATTCAGTTAGGGAAGAGTTAACTGTTGTGGTATGTAGATAGAACACTGAAGTCACATGCCTAGAATTGCATGAGTTTCTGGAAAGATCTCACTGTTTCTTCTCCTAGCCCAAAGAGAGAGGCAAACACACAGGCACAGAAAAGACTGCACAGACACCCAGACTGAGCACTTGTACAGTACAGGTTGGATAGAGTTTGCTGTTCCTTTATTTAGTGTAACTTTTATCTAGTAAAGTTCTACAAAACAACCCATTTGCATCTCTGCCCTGTTATACGCTCTCACAGTTCATTACAATACGAACACAGAAGTTACCACTGCATATATTTTTTCTCTTTGATGCAAAGTGTGTTGTTTACATAAAGGAAGCATGATGTGGCCTCAGTCAGAGAAGCCTCTGTCAGCACCTCTAACCCAGCAACGACTTCTTCAGCGAACATGAGTGCAGTACAAAACTAATATGCACTGGCAAGTAGTTCCTTTCTACCCATTGTCCCTTGGCTGGATGGGCAAAATTTTTTGATCTGGCAATGTTGTATTGATCTGGCAACCTATTCAGAATCGCTCCCATGTGATTGAGCAAGAAATGCCCCCAAATCCCTGACAGTTGGAACTATTTAAAATGGCTGTTTCCAAAGTATGCTGTCTTCTGTCTTCTACAATAAGAGATGAAGAGAGTGCCCTTATTATGAACTGCAAATCTGCCTGTGATCTTTGGAAAGGCTTGGAAGAAAAATACTGTGGAAAATCAGTTAAATATGACTTCTAAAAAGGAAGTTCTACAACACAAGAATGAAAGAACGGGCAATTTGAATGAGCATTTAAAATGGTTGGTTGAAATGGTCATGCAAATCTGGGCAAGTTTTGGAGGATGAAGATGTGATTTATGTGATCCTGTGGTCTTTACCAGAAAGTATCTATGCTTGAGGCCAGAGATTCATTGGACCTGAATTAAGTTCTGAATTACAGATGCAGAAACAAAAGCATCAAATGCAACAAAAGGTTTATCTATGCTTAGACTGGATCATGCCAATGAATTAATTTGCTTTAAATGTGGAAAAAGGGTACATGTGGCTAAATATTGCCATGAAAGAAAATTAGGTGGGAGAAGCAGAGGGGAAAAACCAAGTAATGCTTATAGAAGAGGTGATAGTAAAACCTTAACTGTAAAGACAAAGAAAAAGAGAAAGTTACTGCAGTTAAAGAAAAGGGGCAAAGAAAAGATGTGCATACATCTTTACAAATAACTGCAACTGCAAGTAAATTTACAAATAACTGCAAGTAAATTTATTTCTATTAGATGATGGATGTTTTCACCATGTTTGCAATAATGAGTTGAAAGAAAGTGAAGAAGAGAAACTTTTACAAGCTGATGGTAAACCATTGAAAGTATATGGAAAAGCCGCTGGGAGAATAGATGTTTTGAATTCTACTGGAGAGACAGTACAGCATGACCTAATAGAGACACTGTATGCACCTGATGGTAGTGAAATTTTAATATCAATACCTAGATTACTGAATAGTGGAAACAAGATTACAATGGATGGAGAAATATGTTGCATTTATAATTCAAAACTTGATATGGAGTTTAAAGTTAAAAAAATTGGAACCTTTTTCTATCTAAGGCCCCTTCTGCACACGCAAAATAATGCGTTTTCAAACCACTTTCACAACGGTTTGCCAGTGGATTTTGCTATTCCGCACAGCTTCAAAGAGCACTGAAAGCAGTTTGAAAGTGCATTATTCTGCATGTGTGGAATGAGCCTAAGAGATGCTGAAAATGCTGAGAGAACCATTTATCACATAAAAAAAGCAAGACTGCTCTCACTCTGGCTATGACTGGCATGTTAAATTAGGCTATAGAAGTATGGAGTCAGTGCGAAAACTTATACAAGACTGGTGATTTATAAGTAATTGAATGCAACAAAAGTACTGAACTCTGTGAAACATGCATGTGTTAGATTTCGTTTAGAGTCATGGATATGCCCAGTAGTGTGTGTGACTGCAGTTTATAGAAAGTCCTCCAGAGACATAAATGTAAAAGGTAAAACTTGTCTACATTTATTCAATCATCTTCAGTTCACAACTTTGTTCCAAGAAAAGTAAATAGAAAGAACCCTTTGTCTAAAGAGATTACTTTCCCTATGACAAGTTGGAAGGGCACAACTAACTTGGCTACCATCACGCGTGTGTGGAAGTGAGTGGATGCTGCAGTGGGAAAGGCCCCCCCACTGAGCAGGCTATGCCATTGACCATCGCAAGCGCCGGGTTCAAAGGCTAGGAGCAGAAGTGAGAGAGGCTACAGCATGGGGAAGAAAGGGAAGTTAGTGGGCGGTCTCCCCTGGCCCCAGACAAGGAGGGCAAACAAGCTTTGAGAGGCAAAGATCACCAGAGGAGATGGCCACAGCACTCCCCCCCAGTGTCCAGGTAAGCATGCAGAAGTCGCTTTATTCCAAGCACTCCTCTCCTCGACATCACTGCATGCTTTCCAGGTATCCACAATGTTCAGTTTTGTCACGCGATGGGCTTTGGAACTTGTCTCTTTGGCAGTGGTTTGGTCCAAGATAGTCTGCTGTCATCATATCAGTAGGACAGTGCAGCTAAGTTTCAGTTCAGTTCCTTCTTCTGCCTGTAAGAGTTCTTGAAGCATATTGATCCTTAATTCCAATGTGTTTAGTAATGCACTGCATTCTTATCTGGAAAGAGAAAGAGCTATACAACTCTTGGTTATCTTCTAGCATTTGTACAGGTAAAGGTTCATCAATACCAAATCTTCTAACAATAGCATTAAAAGCCATTGTATGATTCTCTACATGCCCCTCAGAAACTGATACTAATTCTGGATTCAGTAGATGGAGTGAGCAACAACACTTTTGTTTACGGCTCACCTAACTTCTTACAGCACTTCCCCCCCATAGAAAACACATACAGCCACTCGGTACTTAGATCTTTTAGATCTGTTCTTTCTCCAGCCCAATCTGCATCAAAATATCCCAATAGTGTGTGGGATCTTCAGTTGCTGGCAGTTTCCAGTTTAAAGTCTAAGAAGTACCTCTTGAAGTACCCTCACCACCTTCGCTTAACACCAGCAGTCCAGTCTCTTGTGGTGGTGTGCTAACCCTTCTGGACCATATACGCACAGCGGTAGCAATGTCAGGTCTGGTTGCCATTGCTAAGTACAAAAGCCGCCTATCGCATGATCTCTGTAATCATTGTTGTCAGAGTAGCAAGTCATCAGGTGAGTACTTGTCTGTAGAAATCCGAACTCATTGGGGTAGGCATTGGATTGACACCTCTCCAGGTTCAGACTTGGCAGTAAAATTCCAATATTTTCTGCTTCTGGCTAAGAAGATAGCTTCCATCTGGTTCACGCTCGATTTGGATCCCCAAGTAGAAGCTGGCATCTCCCAGGTGCTTGACTTCTACTTCCTTTGTTGAGTTGGGATATAATCTCGTGCACAGTCAGTTTCCCATTTTCATGGCAAATAATCAAGTCACTTCAACATATGTCAGGATAAATGTCCATCTCCCATTACTTCTGTGTCTGCTATGCTATAAGACAGGGCCCTGCATTGCCTTTGTTTGAAGTCCTTGACTTAGTAGCATCTTTGGCTAGCTTATCTGACCAAGCTTTAGCTGCTTGTTTCAATCCATAAAGTCCTTTTCTGAAGTTTACCAGACTAAATGTTTATTCTTTTCTATCCTATGAACCCTGGTGGTTGCTTCATATAAAGCTCCTGTTCAATTTCGCTTACATGCAAAATGCGTTTTAACGCCCAAATGCTCAGTTCTCATGTTTCTAGATGCAGCAATGCTTAAGAGCATTCTAATTCTTTGTAGAATATTTTTTACAACAGGTGCAAAGTCTGATCATAATCTGTTCCATTAGATCTGAGAGAATCCTTTAGCAACAAGTCTGGCCTTATATCTCTTAATCTGACGGCCCTTCTGCATCTTGTTGTTTCAGCTTTTAAAACCCATTTACAACCCGAGCAACGCTTTTGCACTCCTTAGGTAGTTCAGTGAGAGTCCATGTTTCTGGCTCTTTTATGTAGTGCAGCTGCATTTCCTTCTTGTGCTGCCTCTCCTCTTTCCACTTCTTTGCTTCTGGTTCAGGCATTCACCGGCTGTAACTCAGACCATGAAGCTGGTTCATACAGTGATTTTGGCTCTTTGTAAGCCATGGTAGGTAAGTTTATAGCCGGCTGGAACTCCCTTGTTAGGTCAGCCGATGAGCTTCTGAGGGCCAATAGTCTGTCTGCCTCCCACAGTAGTCTGAGGTGACTCCCTCTGCCTCACCTGTCAGGTCTGGGATTTCACCGCTGCTCCCTCTTCAGGTTGAGTACATTTGCTGGCATCTGCACGGTGATGTCATCTCTGGGACTCTTCATGCATGTAGGATCAGCTGGTCGCTATCGCCTATCTCCCTCTGAATGGTCATCCATCCACAAAGCAGGCTTGCCATCTCTGGGTCGCCTTAACTGGCCAAACTGCACAACTCTGGCATATAGTAATTTGGTTAGTTTTTGGATCAAAAATCCTGTATCCTTTACTTTCTGGAGAATAGCCCCCCAAATATATACCTGCTTTCATGTAGTAGGGAAGGTCTTAGCTTGGATCTCTTTTCTTTTGGTATGTGAGCATACAAGCTTTGCATCCAAAGACTCTGATGCTGTGTTCTACATTTGGTTTCCTGCCATGCCATAACTCATATATGGAGTTGCTTCACCAATGTGGCTTTGGTTGGCAATCTATTTTGTATAGGTAAACTGTGGTGTCATTGCTGCCTCTCCCCAGTGCTTGGCGGGAAGGCCTGGAATCAATGAGCATGCACCGAATCATGTCCATTATTATATAACGCATTTCTTCTTTCGAAATTCCATTTTGTTCTGGGCGAATGGGCTACAGTAAGTCTATGTTGGATCCCATGTTCCCTCAAGAAATTGTTTATAGATATGGAATTGTATTCACCTCCCATGTCCTGCTTGAAAACACTTGGGTTTCCTATTAAACTTATTAGGATACCATAGCAACATAGTCTCTTAATTTCTGTTCAGTCTGGAGACTTTTCTTTTTAGCAAATAACTTACACAGTGTATATCCTGAGTAGTCATCAAATAAAAGACAACAGATAGGTGTTATTACTTCAGTTGATGCTGGTTTGATTGGTCCCACATAGATCAGAGTGAATTAAGTCAAGAGGCTGGGCTTAGAGCATCTTTGGCTCTTTGCTTTGGGGAATGAAGGCTCTTAGTTCCCTTTCCTCTCCTTTTAAACAACAATCACACTAAATTGGTTGTATCATTGGGACAGTCTTTTATAGAAATACTCTGTTATTTACCAAGTCCCTTGCTTTGCTTTTCTCAGGGCTTCAGGATGGCCTCTTTATCCCCTCGCGAATGGGTAAGGCAAACCTCCTATGCCAGAGCTCCAAAGACTGCTGGGTAGAAGTTACCTTTGGCTGGCTGCAGGCTTGTGGTTCCTCACAGTCCAGTTCAAAGACTCCATTTCATAGGGTACCTGTGGAATACCACTATGGCGCTCTCACCATCGTCATGCAGATAGTGCACATACATTATTCTCAAAGTGAACAGCAAATCCTTTTTTTCTGATAGTGTAGGGACGCTGATCAGATTAGTCAGCGAGGTCTGGAATATACAGGACATTTTCTTGCCACAATCTCAGTTCCATTATCATCCACTTTCGGCTGCAATGTAAAGTAATCCTTGCCCTTTCCATTCACTGGAATCTGTTTTCCATTACTGGCTAAATACACATTGCATCCAGCATCTCTGTCTAATTCATTGAACAAAAGCAACATCTGAAGCCATGTTAGCCTAGAAGCACCACTATCAATAATCCAAGGCTTATATATTTTCATTAGTTTGTATCATGTGGGTTGTGCAAAAGTTGAATCAATTTTAGGAGTAAATATCCTTTGTCTGTGTGGAATAAGCAGTGAGAATGGCTTGCTGCCAGTCTCCCAGCATTCTTATTGCATCGACACTCCCTCTGGAGGGCTGACCACAGGTTTATTACACTTGGGAAACAGATGGGTGGGCTCCTCCTCTTCCCCCTGTGGGATTGTATTTTCTGTATTCAAATGATTTAGTTCCCTACCCCTTGCCTCTCTGGCTTCTTGGGCAATGTAACTTGAGCCATTCTTCCCTCTTGCTCTCAGAGAGATACTCTCTTGCTGCTTTAAGCAAATTCAGACCTAGTTAGTCCTAGAATTTCCTCAAATGTGCAGTCTTTGCCATTTTACAGTAGAGACAAAAGCTCGAATATTTCTCAGGCAATGAGCTTAAAAGTAAACCAATTTTCAGGGTTCTTCCTCCCAGAACTGTGCCAGTGGTTGCTTTAACTTCTATCAATCAGATTCAGCAATTTCTCTCTATATGGCAATCAGCATCTCCATCTTCTTGTAATTTGATTGAAAATAGTTGTTTGAATAAACTCACTTTGCTATTTCTGTCTTGCTCTCCAAAGAGTCCCTTTTTTAATGCTTCTAGCGTAATGTTCCTTTGGCAGAATCTTGTTCTTTAACATACACCAGTTGTGAGTTTGTGAGAGTACTCAACAATTACACATTCATGGCCTTTTCATCTGCTCTTTGCCATCTAGTCTCTTTCTATTTCCACTGTTTGGTTTTGGTGTAGTTAAAAACAAAACCTATGCCCCTCTTCCTTTACTTCTGGGATTGAATCCTGTAGAGCCATGAGTTGAAATTCAGGCTTGTAAGCTTCTCAAGAATACGTGCATTACGCTGAGCCATTTTAATGCAAAAAGTCTGCAATGCAATCAATGCACCACGAGTCACACACACAAGAAAGAGGGAAAGCAAGCTTTCAGGCTATGCAACCTTTTTGTTACTTTCAAGCTGGCCTGTTAGAGCCAGGTGAGCAAGAAAACACACTAACCATAAAGGCAATGGCTGCTAAGCCATGCGCAAGGAAAAAAAAATCTTGCTCCAACTTTAAAATATCTGGGCTTCAAAAATAACCATCAATCTCTGCTACCATGTTAGATTTCGTTTAGAGTCATGGATATGCCCAGTAGTGTGTGTGACTGCAGTTTATAGAAAGTTCTCCAGAGACATAAATGTAAAAGGTAAAACTTACATTTATTCAATCATCTTCAGTTCACAACTTTGTTCCAAGAAAAGTAAATAGAAAGAACCCTAGTCTAAAGAGATTACTTTCCCTATGACAAGTGGGCACAACTAACGCGCCATCACGTGTGTGGAAGTGAGTGGATGCTGCAGTGGGAAAGGCCCCACTGAGCAGGCTGCCATTGACCATGCGCTCGGTTCAAAGGCTAGAGCAGAAGTGAAGGCTAGCATGGGGAAGAAAGGAAGTTAGTGGGCGGTCTCCTGGCCCAGACAAGGAGGGCAAACAAGAGAGGCAAGATCACAGAGTGAGATACACAGCACCCCCCAGTGTCCAGGCATGCAGAAGTCGCTTATTCCAACAGCATGAAGGCCAAATCCACTGCTCCTCATTATTCCGGCAACAAGCAGAAGAAAGGAAAATGTTACCAAAAGTACACTCAGACCTAACTGGACCTCTGTCACCATCTGTTGGTGGAAACAAATACTTGTTGACTTTTACTGATGCTGCAAGCAGATTTCCCCATGTGGATTTTCTCAAATCAAAAGTTCAAGTACTGAATAAGTTCAAATCTTATGTAACAGCTGTTAAAAACAAGCACGGAAGAGCACCAGAAATTTTATTCTCAGATAATGGGACTGAATACAGTGCGAGTGAATTCCAAAATTACCTAGAACAAGAAGGTACCCGACATACAAGATCAGTGATGTGCTCAGCTCCTCAAAATGGTCTAGCAAATTGCTTTAATCATATATTACTTGAAACTGGATGTTGTTCATAAATGCAGGCTGGATGACCTGATATATATTGGGCAGAGGTTGTCAATACAGCTGTTTATCTCTACAACAGAACACCATGGAAATCTGTTGGAATGCCTCCTTTGGAAATATGACTTAAGAAGAAACCCAGTTTAAATCATTTGAAGCTTTGCGGGGCAAAAACATATGTACAAATTATCAAGGAGAGAAGTAGAAAACTAGATCAAAGAGCTGAAGTTGGAATATTATTTGGCTACAATTCAGATTCAAGAGGCTACAGAGTCATGGATCCTAAGACTTATGGTGTCAAGATATATGTAGACAAAAGAAGCATTTTGTGTGCTTCAGATGATGCTGAAGAAGTCACATTCACAGAGTGGGTAACTGTGCTGCTTGCATCCCAAGAAGAGACTTCCCAACAAGAAGGTGAAGAAGATGGAGCCAGACCAACAGGAAGGGACACTTTAGTCATTGTAAGGAGGTCAGAAAGAAGCATAAAAAGTGGCACCAAAGAGATACATTTACCAGTGGTGTAGCGTCAATGGGGCCAGGTGGGACACGATGCCCCGGGTGGAGCAGCGGAAGGGGCATGGCCAAGCTGCAGAGGGTGTGTGGCAGGGGCGTGGTGGGGGTTCTGGGAGTGTTCCGGGGCGGGGGCAGATGGTGCCATGGCAGGAGCGCAGGGTGATGCACACCCCGGGCACAGTTCCCCCTTGCTCCGCCTCTGACATTTACTACATGAATGTGCAAAGCCATAATGAACCTGTAAGTTGGGATAAAATGATGAAGTTGCCTCCATGTGAAAAAAGAAATGGATAATGACAGTAAAAGAAGGGTTAGACTCTTGATAAAAAAATAAAACTTGGACCCAACCAGGTTGCCACCCGGAAGAGAAGCTGTTGGCTGCAAATGGGTGTTAAAAATACAGTACAATGCGGACTCATGTGTGGAGAAGTATAAGGTATGCTTGGTTGCAAAGGGTTTTTCTCAGAAGCCTGGGAATGATTTTTCGGAGACCTTCACACCAGTTTTCAAATATACCATTATAAGGTCACTATTGTACATTGCAGCTTTGAGAAGAATGCATGTTGAGCATTTAGACATTAAGACAACATTCCTTAATGAAGAAGTAGCAGATCACTCCTTACCTCCATTTATAAATTCAAATTACCTAACTTTATCGTAGTAGACAGCAGGTACTCAAGAGCCGCTTTTAGGTGGATTCCACACAAGCATAATAATAATGAGTTGCATCTGTCATTTTTGAATCCGGGTCTATTTTATTCCTTTTCTGACCTTTGCATGGGTCCCCATTTTCCGTGTAAGAAAAAATCCATTTTCTTTCTGTCCCTTTACACAAACCCTCTAATTTTTTTTACGATGCCAATGGAGCTGCGAGGTGCAAACATCCTGTTTTTCCTGAGTTCTGATTGACTGTTCCACCACCTTAGCCTCCTTCTGCTTGCTCCCATCCTCTACAAAGGGAACGCTTCTGATTGGTGGAGAATCTACAGCAACACTGAAGCCCAAGCAGGACCTCCCCCTCCCATTCCTCCAGAGTGGAAAAAAAGTTTAGGACTCTGAAACCACGACACATGTAAACATGGAGCATTCAAAACCCCCCATGTTGTGATATATAAAATAATAAAATCTGTCCAAAAAGGGAGCAAAGCAATATGTCTCACCCAGACACAAAGATGTGCATTTGCCTAGATAGGTGTTGAGCCCCCCCAAAAAGAAAAGGAAACAGGGCCATTGCTTTCAACGGCCCTGCTTGTTGTGAATCTGTTTCTGTACACATTTTGCTGAAATGGTGCTCACAGTCACTGCCATGGGGAGAAAATGTGCTTGGGGGATGTTTTGGTAATGGCGGACTATCACACCAGTTAGCAGCCCAGCAGAAATGAAACTGACATGACGTAAGGACAGTGAACCGGTGACAGGGACAGGAAAAATACAGTGGTTGGGCACCTATGCCATTCCTTTGAGAGTGGATTCAACCCGGGATTTTTCAAAAACATTTTGATTTTGTTGATTTTTGGAAAACCTGGGTTGAGGGCAATATAACGGGCCAATCCTGCATTGGAGAATGCACCCATGCAAAGTACTTCCCTAAACTTTGGGGGTTTTCCCCTTCGTCAACCCATTATATTTCTACTGTGCAAAATCCACCTTACTTTCCAACTCTTAGAAAGATCAAACTATTGGAACTACATGGATAATAAAGGTAGAATCTGTAAACAATCTGTGAACAATTTCAGCCTCTAGCAATCTGTAAACAATTTCAGCCTGTGTGTTACAAGACAGAATAACAAAACCTGCTGGTGGTCTAATTGTCTCATGTTATGGGCCCAGAAGATCTTCAGGACAATTTAACAATTTCACATGGAATTTTTTTTACTACAGATTTTGGAACCTTTTAGTTAGAACCTTTTAAATCTTGTCTTGTTTTGCTTTGTCCTGTTTTGTCCTTCTGTCCCAACAAACTAATTTTTGTTCTACTGTTCACTTCATATGTTTATGAGTGTCTTATCTACCATTATATCTTTTTGGGAATACCAATACTTTCTTTGTTTCTAAACAACTATATATGGTCTCCTTTTTTAAAAACAAAGCATTTTCTATTGTTAATATGGTATCTGTAACACTACCCTGGCAACTACCGAGATATAGGAATTGTTAAAATCTACAGGTCAGGCAATGATTGCACTGTGAAAGCTGTGATAACAACATTTCAGGTAATGTCTCAACATGTAAGACAAACTGGAGGCAGTGTTAGCTGTTACACACCTCCACCATTTTGTTTTTCAACTATTACGCCCCCACAATGCCATTTTGATTTACTTTTTGGTGACAAAATACATGTTTACAGATTGCTTTCAGACTTTTAAAGAAACCCTGTGTTAGGATCAGCCTGCAGCTTGGCAGAAATTCTACTTTAGCTGGAGGTACAAGTAAAGGACACTTTCTCACTGCCTTCTCTTTCAAGGCCAAAAACTCAAGGCATATTTTCACAGAATTCCTACCTATGTTAGTATAAAAGTTGAAATCCTTCTCCCACCCCCTGTATTGTTTTAGAAAATGGCACATCAGGAATTCCATCCCTAGGAAAGGACTTGGGGAGCTTTGTATGCCTTGGAATGTAGGAGTGATTATGTATATAAAAAAACACAATGTGCAAGACAGCATAAAATGACAATTTAACCTCACCATCAGATTTTTATAGTATCTTCTCTAACACCCCACCCCCCGCCCCACGCCTGTTACTTCACTTCGTTGCCGTAGTTGAAGGAGAAAGAGCACCAGAATCCATACAAAGGAAATAAATTAAATTTGCATTATACGTCATGGATTGTGATTGTTTTTATAAAGTGTTCTGCAACTGGTTTTCAATTGAAAACATTGCCTAGTGCCATTTTCTTAACTGTGATCAAGTTGAAAGATTCCATTAATATGTGCTCTTCCAAAGACATTACATGTTGGTTGTGTGTGAGGATGAATTTCAATCAACCGTTTCATCAAAGTGATGGATATCCTACAATTTCTTCTCCCTAATCTTTCAACAGACAAGATCTCAGTGACCTTGCATATGCTTGTTTGTAATGAAGCCCAGATAGCCAGTCTTGAAAGGTTGGGTTTAATTAACAGAAGAGCTAAGAAATATTGAATAATTGCTCTATTCACAGCACATGCTATGCCACTGAAATTGTCTAACAAAAGGAGAACTTGGTAGCTCAAGTAAAAATAAAATCTCAACTTGAACTACAAAACTTGTAGAGGTAACAAATAATGACATCAATTTTAGTTTCTCACCATTCCATGAAATCAAAGAAGCAATTTTAAAATGCCCGCATTTTAGAGTAGCTTCAGGTGTGCATGCGTCACTTAGAATACCACTTTCTTTAGTATGTTTGGTGTTCAGCCTCTGATTTCTCTTTCAGGGTCACATTAGTTTTTGCTACAGCACTAAAAGTGAAAGGCTGCCCCTCATTTGTCCTTCTTCTGATGCAGTACAAGTAAACCTTTGAGGCACTGGTATCTAATGGTGGGAGCTTTGACACTTGAATGAACATGCTTTGAAAATCTTGCTGGTCTTTAACATGCTACTGGACTTGAATCTAGCTGTTCTATTGATGAACATGGCTATCCTCTGAAGCCATCTTCTAGACACTGTGGGTGACCCTCTTTCCTAAACTTTCTGAGGGGTACCTGGCAGGAAGACATAGTGTCAGCCTACATGTAATGCCAACAAGGTGGG
This sequence comes from Sphaerodactylus townsendi, assembly GCF_021028975.2. Classification (NCBI taxonomy): domain Eukaryota; kingdom Metazoa; phylum Chordata; class Lepidosauria; order Squamata; family Sphaerodactylidae; genus Sphaerodactylus; species Sphaerodactylus townsendi. The sequence continues at coordinate 27,413,312 of NC_059430.1, forward strand.
GGGTCCTCGACGTCCCCAGCAGAGCCGCAGCGGAGGCGTGGTCGGGCCGTGGTGGGGGTGCAGGGTATGTGTGTGCCCCAGGCGCAGTTTCTCCTCGCTCTGCACCCTGCTAACATGAGCTTGAGACTGGTGCCAAGGAAGGCAGGAATGCAGAGTGATAAACAGATGAAGAAGATACAGGTCAGCTTTAGAGGGTGGGATCTCAGATGCCAATTATCCCTGTCTGGCTCTGCCCCACCCCTGGTGCAAAGTCGTGCCTGAAGTGCTCTTGCTTTCTGCAGGGAAAGCAAGAAGCACAGCCGGGGCAAGAGGAAGTGTGTTGGGACAAGAGATCTTGCCTTGATGTGCTTCTGCTGCTCTGCCTTCAAAGTCCACCTGGACATTGGAGGCAGAGCTGGGTCTAGCTTTGCCTCTGAAACTCTGCCTCCGAGGCCGCCTGGTTCAGCTCTAAACTGTGGGCTTGGCCTGGCGGGACCCAGCATTGGTCTGCACACTTTGCCTCTAGTTCATGTGGACTTTAGAGGCAGTGTGCCGAGTTGAATGCTGGACGTGGCCAGGCTATAGGTGAGGGATGGGGGGAGAGAGGTTTTTCATAGATATGTTTTCTGTTTTCCACAGATACAACCAGAGGTGGGATCCAGCAGGTTCTCACCAGTTCCCAAGAGTGGGTTACTCATTATTTGTGTGTGCCAAGAGGGGGTTACTAATTGGGTCTGCTTTTCCATTAGAAATTCCATTAGGTCCAAAAATCATAAAGTCCTGTTGTTTCCTATGTGGCTGGTTAGTGAAGGTAGAAAATGGGATAATTCTCCCTGTTGGGCTGTTTTAAAAACATGTTTTAGAAATATGGTAAAGTTCCTTGTTTAAGGAAAGTATCCTTAAGGATACTTTAAGGAAAGTCCTTAATACTTGTTTAAGGAAAGTATTTCTAGAAACAAAATTAAGTATTTGAAAGTATTAAGTATTTGGCAGGCAGTCAATAAGAGGAGAAGTAGTTGTTTCTGTTGGCAGTAGACGATAGGACTTGCTATAATGAGTTTAAATTATGGACAGAAAGATACCAGCTGGAAATTAGGAACTTTGTTTTACAGTAAGAGTTTTTAACAGTAACAGAGAAATTATTAATGCCCCACCCCTGGAATGCCCGGCCTCGCCCCCGTCGTGCCCTGCCCAGCCCCATTGGCGCTATGCCACTGTTTGAATCCCACCACCATGGGAACCTGTTACTAAAATTTTTGGATCCCACCACTGGATACGACCTGCATTTCTTGTTTTGCATTCATTGTGTTCCTTCTCCTGTTCCTTCTGCAGTTTTTATCCTTTTATCTCATTCTTTTGTTATTATTATAACAAATGGCATATTAATATTCTAAATAAATGGGAATTGGTTTGAACAGAAAAGAATGGCAGTATTTGGAAAAGAAAAGTCATGAATGAAGTAAGCCTTCAGAACTATAGCGGGTGTTCAGAACCACAGCACTACCGTGTTTCCCCGAATATAAGACAGTGTCTTATATTAATTTTTGCTCCCAAAGATGCACTATGTCTTATTTTCAGGGGATGTCTTATATTTCTGTATTCTGTTTGTCAGACATGCTTCCAAATAAAAACATTGCTACGTCTTACTTTTGGGGGATGCCTTATATTTCACATTTCAGCAAAACCTCTACTATGTCTTATTTTTCCGGAGATGTCTTATATTCGGGGAAACAGGGTAGCTTGCTCCTCAGCATGGTAACAGTCTACTTTACAGATATCATATAAATTCATGTTAACATGCCTGGCAATGAGACTGTAATCTTAGGAAGGTAAAACCATCATTTGTGAATGGATTAGGTCAATTTTATTTTACTTTCCCTGAGGGGTTTCTCCAGTTTTCCACAGTATAAATTCTCTCATCACAATTGTTTTATGATGCTCTTTGAAATGGGTCTTGTTTCAATTTTCCTCACGAAAGGTTGCCTTTGAAATGAGAAATAAAATAAGGGGGGGTTTGGAAAGCTACAATTTATTCCATGGAGGTGTTAGAGGAGGTTTTTTTTTTTGTTGAAGCTTATCTATGGGTCCTACTTGAATTTTATAAGAAAGAAATGCTTGGAAGATGTTCCAAGTTCATTTATCGCTATTTCTTTAGGGAAGAACAGAAATAAGGATCTGATGAGAAAGTTTTGCTATTCAGTACTAATAGAAGCCAAAAAAAAAAAATACTGCTAAAGTAGCCAAATTGGCCTGATGTTCATACAGTTGATTTCAAATATGATTCAGAAAAACGTAATAGATATACAGTGTGAGCCCTCCATTTTTATCCAGGCCTTTTCCCAAGGAGTTCCTGGTAGCACAGATAGCTCTGTCCTGCTCCACTTTACCCTCACAAAAACCCTGTGAGCAGCGGTGGGATTCAGCAGGTTTGCACCACTACGGCAGAACCGGTTGTTAAAATGGTGCTTGTAAACAACCAGTTGTTAAATTATTTGAATCCCATCACTGCCTGTGAGGTAGATTAGTAGAAGGTCATTAGGTGAGCTTCCTGGCTGAGCACAGCTTTGAGCTCTGGTCTTCCCACTTTTGATGTCTAACCATTACACCACACCTTGGCTCTTCAGTTCATCCTGAACTTCAGTTCACCCTGGCTCTTCAGTCCCCTCAGTCTAGAGGACACAAGAGTCACAGTCAAAGGGAATAAAACAATAATAATTGTCAATTACTAACTGGAATTACTTTATACCATGTAATTCGCCTTGAGTTCTTAGTGGAAAAGGTGGATTATAAACAAACAAACAAACAAACAAACAAACAAACAAACAAACAAACAAACATATGAGGTGCATATGGGTGACTTTTTAAAAAGTTGAGAGGATTAAGGCAGCAATGACATTAATTCACTTTTCTCAAAAAGGGTCTTGTAATGCAAACAACATATAAGTCTTTCCATGGCATTAATGGCTTGCCACACTTTACAGCCTGAATTATGGCTGATATAAGGGAAGCAGACCTCAACCTCAACCTTGGGAAAGGTTCATCTCTGATTAAATGCATCTATATAGCTGTATTTAACATGCATTATTTCAGAACTGAACTTTTGTACTATGCAAGCCAGTCAAATGTTCTTTTAACCAAGGGCTTCCACTGTGCATGTTTTTACCGTCCAAAACAAAAACGCTGTTGCTATATAATTAAAACGAGTGAATAGTGTTGTTATCTACTTCAAATGCAGCCTCAGTGCTACTGTTAAGGGCTGAAATGCACACAATTACCATAAAAGTAGGTCAGGGAGCACAACCATAAACTCTATCCAGGGATGTGAAAAGCAATTGGCAGTATGATCAGTACCCTGTGCAATTAATTAGTTCAGGAGGAGAAGCCATTTATATGCTATGTAAAAAAATGGGTGCCCTCAGGAGCACACAGTGGATCCATAATTCAGGATGTGATCAATAAGTCTTTATACAATCACAACATCAAAACAGATTTTTAAAAAAGCTTTAACCCAAGGAAATAGGCTGCCACAGGTTGGAACTTCCGTTACCTGGCACAGAATGCTTTTGGGAAGAATCAGGCTTTGGGTACCATGTTAGCGTGAGCCCTTCTATGTTCTCTGGTATGGATGCTTTCATGGAGAAAGCAGCCATTGAAGGATGGTCTTTGCATGGAAATGGGGGTGCAAATATGGAAGGAGATGCTCATCAAGACAAACGTTGTAAAAGGGCAATTCTTCAATATAATCTTTAAAAGCCTGTCATGACCTGAAAGGCTCATATTTGAAGAACCATCTTCTTCGGTATGACTCTGTGTGCCAGCTATGGTAAGTAGGCAGCCACCTATTACTGAACTGGCTTGCATTTGATCAAGGACAGATCACCTAGAGAACTGTAAGCTTCAGAGCCAGGAGTTCATACCTGCCGGCCTGCCTGCAAGGTCACTGTCATGCTTGGGGCTTCTATGTAATCGGGTTATCACCATTTAGGATGACTCAAGTGACATCTAACCGAAGCCCACACGTTTTCCAATGTGGCTTCGGTGCTGTGGAATGGGCTTCCTGAGGAGGTGAGAGGGGGCCCCTCCCTGGAAATCTTCAGGAGGTCCTGCAAGACTTGCCTGTTTGCCAGGATTTTTGATGGGGTTTGAACAGGAGGCATCTTTTAAGAGGAGAGGGATTAGAGCTTGCTATATTATTTTTTATTTTAACTGGGATTATTGTTGTATTATCATAAACCATATTATCCAAGATGGGTATAAATGTTTTAATAAATAAATGTTGAAAGCCTTATCTAAAAGAAAGAATTTGCTGCACAAACCACCAATGTCATTGTTATAAAAAGCAATAGTTGTTTACTGGGGTTAGCAGTGGCGTAGCGCCCATGGGACCGGGGGGCACGATGCCCCAAGCGGAGCAGTGGCAGAGGCATGGTCAAGGTGGCATGGCGGGGGTGTTCTGGGGTCATTCCAGGGTGTGGTGGGGCGGGCGATGCTGTGGCAGGGGCGCAGGGCGCATGTGTGCCCTGGGCGCAGTTTTCCCTCGCTCCGCCTCTAGAAATTAGTATCCTCCAAGTGTGGGGACATGTGAGACTGGCAGGAGGGGAGGGAAATCTCATCCTCCCTTCTGCTGCCTCACTGAGCTCCTGCTTCTCTGTCCACCATCTCTTCCATGGCTCACACAGCTGTGGAGAGGATTGGTGGTTTCTTTCTTGGTCCTCTGACTGTCCCTTTTTCCCCTGCTCTGTGCTGGTGGCAGCTCTTACCTCTTTTGCTTGACTGAGGCTCACCAAGTCATGGTGTCCACTTCTACTCCTTTGCTTGTCCAATCTCCTGCTCTCCTCTGGCTGCCTGAGGCCAAGCCAACAGAAGTGTATTCCTCCTTTTGGGGTGAATTTAACCCCACAATTAAAAAAACCCTATTTCATATTTTTCTGTAAACCTGGAAGACTCACCTAAGTTCGTAGGAAAATGTCCGTTCTCTCTACTCGGCCCCAATCAGCACTTTTAAATATCTGAAGATGAGGCCATATGAGAATTAGATATACTGGTAGAATTTTACATAAATGGTAAATGTTACTGTTAATTATAGCTCTTAACCAGTGTGGTGTAGTGGTTAAGAGCAGGTTTATTCTAATCTGGAGAACCGGGTTTGATTCCCCACTCCTCCACCTGAGTGGTAGAGGCTTACCTGGTGAACCAGCTGTGAACCTGGTGAACACTCCTACATTCCTGCTGGGTAACCTTGTGATAGTCACAGTTCTTTAGAACTCTCAGCCCCACCTACCTCACAAGGTGTCTGTTGTGAGGAGAGGAAGGGAAAAGAGCTTGTAAGCCACCCTGAGTCTCCTTACAGGAGAGAAAGGTGCGATATAAATCCAAACTTCTCCTCCTCCCCCTCTTCTTTGGAATTGTACTGATTTTTCTCCTATGAAAAATGGCAAATCCATGAGAGCAATTCAAAGGAAGCCCTTCAAGCCCCATGTAGAAGTGGTATTGTTTATTGCATGCATTATATTGTTTACTGCATAGTTTTTCTAATTTCTGTGGTCCAGCTTTTGCGCTGCTTCTATGCTATGTCTTATCCTGTTTAATTGAACTGTCATTTACTTTTGTAATCCAGTTTTATTGCTTTGTGAGACTTGTTGACCTGTTCCTTTTGCCTTGTCTTTACATTCTGTGATCCGCATTGAGTCTCAGCAAGAACGACAGCCTATAAAGTATTCAATGCCTTAACGTATTTTTTCTGCATTGCATGCACATGATTACCCCTTCCCTGCAATGTCCTTAGTATTATTTCATTCTCCTTCAGCTCCTGATCCCAGACAATCATGGATCACAAAACAGAATAGCATTACTCTTGGGGGGTGGGGGCTCATCTCCATATTGAGAACACAACCAAACAATGTTCCTTGTCTTTCTGAACTATTGAAGCAGTTTGATTACATCTGGATGCCTTGACTAAATAGTAACATAATTTTTCACCCATGCCACGTACCTCCATGTTCACGTGCCCCTTCCAGAAATCCCTAGACCTATAACATTTGCTATGCAAAAAGGAAAAGATAAGACAAGAGAAAAGCTTTCACAAGTTACTGCTCTGCAAAGTTCTAGTACAAATTTGCCATTTCCAGACAAAAACATATGGAAAGAATTCCAGCAGGACAGTAGTTTTCAAAATTGCTTCCTTCAGGAATTCCTTTCATCTGCTGAGGAAGATCAATAGATTTGTTATGGAACCACAATAAGCTGCTAAGGATCCTGGGGATGTATTTTACACATGCACTCATGTTGGATACTGGCCAGCCAGATGTATCATTGTCCCAGGTGATTGAAATGTGCAACCCAGAACACCCATGTATTCTCCAGAAACTTCACATTGCATCTGTACACATCTGTACACCTGTCATCTAGAAGTTAGTGGTGAACCATAGGGAAAGGGCAGCCTAGAAATAAAAATGGAGGTTCTCTTCAAATACCCCTGTGTTGCTCCATTGGGTTCCGCTGCCATGAAAAACTCCACGGCAGCCGAACCAGGGCCATTTCCCCCACCTCACCGCTCTGGCCCACCCCACCAATCAAGAGGCACTTGGTTTTCCAATAGAAAAGTGGGGTGTGCAGGGTTGGCGATTCTCTCACATGCGTGAGGATTGTGGGGAAGGTGGTGATTCTCTCACACGCATGAGGATTTAGACAGAGGGGAGATTCTCTCACACGTGCAAGAATTAGGGAGGGGAGGAGGTGGCGATTCTCAGCACCTGTTTTGTGCTCAAAAAGAATGAAAGAGTGAGTGGGGGAAATGGGGCAAGATTCAGCCAATTGGAATGCAGGAAACGGATGCTGTCCACGCATGCATGTAAGTGATTGTGGAAGAGCTTGTGGTTCTGTTGGAAAAGCCCTGGCCTCGTGGGGGAACAGCTGGGGCATAATGGACCGGTCCTGAATTGAGTCCAGGAAAGAACCAGGGAGCGAGGGGGGGGGGCTAGAAGTGTGGCAAAAAGCACCACGGCAGGTACCCTCCTGTGCTAACAAGGGTGCAATTTCACCATGGAAAAACTAAGAAACCAGTATTTACTCTGGATTCTGAGATTCATGTGGCGATTCATACTGAGTATTTATTATGTGAGTGTTGTAATTGTTATGGTATTGGTCTAAGGTTGGGGAGACCAGAGTGCAAATCCTTAGCTATGAAGCTCACTGTGTGACCTTGGGCCAGTCAGACACTGTTCTCCACCGAGGGGGCTGATAGAGAGAATTTGGCCCCTTTTTCAAATGGTGTTCAACATGGTTAAAAAAGAATGGATCTTTTATTTAAATGCAACATGCATCCAGAGCAACTCAACGAGACTTATAACCTTGGCAGCAGTGGCCTACCGCCTATGGAGACATGGCGCCATTTGGACCCTGTACGCCACTGCTTGGCAGACATGAATGCTATATTTAGCCTTTCATTGGAGTTTGTTGTAGTTTGTTGGGGTGTCCTATGAAAAGTGATTGAAGAGCTTTGTGCAGCAGGAAGGAACTTGCTATTAATAAGGGGGAACTCAGTGAGGCCCAACACCATAGAGTCTGCCCTCCAAAGCATCCATTTTCTCCAAGAGAACTGATTTCTGTTGTCTAGAGCTGTAATTCTGCGGGATCCCCAGGCCCCACGTGGAGTCTGGCATCCCTAATAGCACATCGGTTGCAGAGTCCTATGCCACTGACATGGATGCTTCTTGATTACAGTTTCATTGTGATATGCGGCTGGATATCACGACAGAGTGGCAAGTTAAAATTCTGACTTCATGATGTGATTGATGCTCTCAGTGGGACACAAGGGAAACATCCACATTAACTACTACCAGAATTGACAAAACTGATTAAAATTACTATCACCAGACCTGCTTCATTGTGCACATCAGAAAGGCATTCGTAGAATCAAGACCTTGCTGTGATCCATCACAGGACTCGACCACATGGCTCTTCTGCATGGACATAAAGAGATAACGTGAGAGATGAATGCTCACATTATAGCTAATGAGTTCATCCAAGTGGTACCAGCCAGAAAAAAAGAATCAGTGTAGAAGATTTCTAGCAGTGCATAGACTGAATGCTGTATTTCTTCTTATTAGCTCGCTCTGTGCTTAGTGGTTCTTCAGTGCTCCTTCTGGTTACCTATAATAATGAATTCGTTTATCTGATGTCACAAAGCATCCTGATTTTTATTTTAGACCTTGGCTGCTTCAATTTACTGAGTGAGTTTTTTTTTTTAAACCCACATGATTAATTGTTGATGATAGATGGTTTTTAGTAGATTACTAAGTAGATTACTTAGTAGATTATTAAGTATGATCATGGGCAAGATTCAGCCTTGTGCCTCACCCCCCCCCCCCCCCCACAAGGAAATTGAGAAAACTATGTCTTGGTCCCCACAGCATCTTGTATGAACTAGATGGGATCATGTGAACAATGTTTTGCTCAGGCCAAAACCATCAAAATAGTGCCCATGCAAAAAGAAATATATATTTCCCTAACTGACCTCTGGGGGTGGTGGAAAGTCCCATCAAGTCACAGCTGACTTATGGCAACCCCACAGGATATTCAAGAGAAGGAGACTGCTTCCGGTCAAGACATTCATATCAGCAGAGTTTAAAGTGGAGCTACTCTGGTAAGATGAGAAGGTCTATAGTCTTCTTGCACTCACTGCAGCCTTCTACCACTCTTGGAAAAGAATACTCTCAACACAAGATGTCCTTTCCATAGGAAGGTTTCACTTTAGCAGTTGCAAGGTTACACAAGTCTATGCTACACAAGACTATAAGACTATACAGAAATCTTCAGCAAGAACACAGTGAACACACACTCAGTCACTGAACTTAGCATATACAATAAAATGGTTCTTATACATCCAATGGGATACTCCCCCCCCCCAGCAACAGCCTCTCATTGGTCTAGAGTAGGGGTAGGGAACCTTTAACACTCAAAGAGCTATTTGGACCCGTTTTCCACGGGAAAAGAAACACTTGGAGCTGCAAATAATTTTTGACATTTAAAATAAAGATAACACTGTATATATTGGGGTTTTTTACCTTTTACTCCACTCATTCTGAGAAGCGCATGGATGCGCCCGCCCTGCTGCCTGCATGGCGGGCAAGGATGGGGCCAGCAGCTCGGCCTCACCGGCCACCGGGAAAGCGCCCACCCCGCTCCAATGGGGCGGGCGAGAGGGAAAGCCCGCAGCGCAGCCCAGCCAGCCGTGGGCAATTGGTGCGCCTGCCCTGCTGCCTGCAGGGCGGGCAAGGATGGGGCCAGCGGCTCGGCTTGTGGAGCCGCAGTGCAAGGGCAGAAGAGCTGCATGCGGCTCTCGAGCCGCAGGTTCCCTATCCCTGGTCTAGAGCATAGGTGTCAAACTCGTGGCCCTCCAGATGTTATGCACTACAGTTCCCATCATCCCCTGCCAGCATGGTGCTGGCATGGGAAGAAGGGAACTGTAGTCCATAACATCTGGAGGGCCGCGAGTTTGACACCTGTGGTCTAGAGTCACAGCTGAACTCACCAATCATGTTAAAGGTCAACTGTTGCTACTTCATTCTAGACTTACTATCTCTGGCCTTGCTGTGTTGGCAAACTTCTGCTAGTTAGAAGATGACCCTTTTGTGAACCTTTCTTTTTTATATATCATGACAATTCATTCCTCCATACCAACTTCTTCTATCTCTCCATACCAGCTCCCTCTACCTCTGTCACAATGGGAGATAGCATGGGCTTTGTTTGTACCAATGAGGAGACATCTAGACCAGTGGTTCCCAACCTTTCACTTGCATACCCCTTGGCAACCCATATCCCTAAAATTGTACCTGCATATTAGCAAACCCATTGTGTAATTTTTTAACACATATCCTATGTTGGGAACCAGTGACCTAGGCAAAGAAACCCTATTCAGTATGCTGCTTCTCCACATGTGCACACAAAACCCACTCATGCTCGGCAATACACCTGACTAGTCACCCTGTTAAAAGAGAGAGAAAAACCCCTCCCAACAGTATTTCCTGTTTTATCACTGAAGTATAAAGCAATACAATAAACTAGATTTTGATCACCTCAATTCCTTGGAAGTTTAGGCAATAAAAAGTTCCTCAGGAGATCAGAATTTGTCTGCTTTGTTTTACGGCATGCCATCAAAATATAAGCTATCGATGAGAAAAACCTTACCCAACCTTGTTTGTTTGGAGAATAAACTTTCTCTCTTTATAGATTCCGCCATTCTAGCCTCTGCGAGAGAAGCAGTTAGCAATGTAAATAAATGCTTCTACTGGCTGCTGAAAAATAAGATTATTTAGCATGTGTTTGGTTCAGAAGTTTGGTAGCAATTTAAAATTGGTGGCTGATGTATGGTTGATCTATAAATTGGTGGCTGATCTACAATACGGTGGTAAGAGATTTTGTAAGGAAGAGTGCGTTTTAGATGCCTGTGGAAATTTTTTCGTATTTATCCAGGTTTTAGTTGGATTTATTGCTCTTCGCCACAAATTCCCATCTTATCTAATCAATAATTAAATGTTGCTGATGGTTCATGATTGACACAGGTTTAGTGATTGTTATTATTTTGATGATATTGTTTTTTAACTGGTTCTGGTGGGTTTTCTGGGCTGTGTGGCTGTGGTCTGGTGGATTTTGTTCCTAACGTTTCACCTGCATCTGTGGCTGGCATCTTCAGAGGTGTATCTCTCTTCAGAGGTATTTCTCTGTGATACACCTCTGAAGATGCCAGCCACAGATGCAGGCGAAATGTTAGGAGCAAAATCCACCAGACCACGGCCACACAGCCCGGAAAACCCACCAGAACCAGTTGAATCGGGCTGTGAAAGCCTTCGACAATACATTGTTTTTTAAATTTTTGTTTTTATATTTTAAAAATGTACCTAGATAACAAACTTGGGAATCTATCAAGAGTGGATGAGGAGTTTTGGTGGGAGGGGTTCAAGCCCAGGGTCAATGGAACAGGAGGACAATGCCCAGGTTATGTGGAAGTCATCAGCTGAGAAGAAGGACAGTTTCTACAAATAAACATTTGGCAAGACACCCACTGCCACAGAGAGGAGCTCTAAGGAGATGATTTGCAAATGGAGGGGGTGTTGCGGGGACACTATTTATTTTACATCCTAAGGTTTAAAAAAATGTCTTATTGTCTGGTTTCTCTGGAGGAGAATGTGGGCTTTTTTCCCTAAATGGCTTTTGTTTTAATTTGATTCTTCAGTACAGATAAATCTGTTAATGGTTTTTAGGATTAATTGCTGATCATGTGTTGTGGGGGGTGGGGGGGGGCTTAGGTCCTACCTTGCCGGGAAAACAAGTATTCCTTTAAGCAACAGCACCAAGAAGTAGGCAGATGGCTGGAATACCCATCTGTGTGATTCTACTTGGTGAAAAATGAGTTAAAACAAAGTGTGAATGTAAGGAAGAAAATTTAGAAAATTGCTGTTTGCTCACTTCATTGGCTTCCTTTCCTAAGGGACAGCAGGGAATAAGACTGACATTATCTGCTCTCTATATACTAGCATTGAGAAAAACACAGTTGAGACCATTTAATTAGGGCAAAATGCAACAGGGGCTCTCTGGATCACACTCACCTGGCCAACCTTGAAAGAACTGGAGTGGCTGCTAATTAGTTTCTTAGCATAAACTTCTGGTCCTCCTTTTTAAAGAACCATGCCTATCTTAAGGACCCTTTTCTTCAATATAAACTTGCCCAGTACTCAGAATGGTTGTCAGAGACTCTGGTAAGCAAGGAGGATGGTTACACGACACAAGGTTATCTGTGGTGCATCCATAATTGGTGCCTTTATTATCCCGTAACCAGGAGCAAAGGAGCCCATATTTGCATACCCTCAGGATTTTCTCCCTCCATGAAGAACCCAATGTTAACAAAGGAGTTGACTCCTCTTGTACAACTTCTTGTGTTCATTGATGATTTTGACTTTTTAACAAGATTATCACCTTTGGGGTTAAATGCTATCAAGTAGTGTTCTACAAGCTTAACGTACCTCCTTGCCTAAATACTGAAGCAGGAGTACTGGGCAAGGGGAACAAAAATCCCCACCTGGGCCAATTTTGCATGTCACATTTGCTCCTCTGTTGGCATGGGGAGTTTTGCACTGCCCCTGGTGCTGCAGCATGGCTGCCACGTTTCTGCCCACGGCATTGGTTTTGCTCTGCGAATTTCCTGACCTGCGAAGGTTGAGGTTCTTTTGAAGTGCCCTTTTGTTGCTCCGGAGGCTTCCTCCACCATGCAAAACTCCTCCATAGCGGAAACGGGGCCAGTTTCCCCACCTTGTTGCTCTGGCCTGCCCCACCAATGGACAGGCACTGAGAATCAGCACCCCCCTTGCTGTGAAAAAAATATGGAGGGAGAAACATTGGTTTTTTTACAAAGGATGGAGAAACCTTGGGCAGAAAAGTGGCATGTGCAGGCGCCACGAACAGGAGGACGGTGATTCTCTTGCACACAGAAGGATTCTCTTGGTGATTCTCTTGCACACATTTAGATTTTAGACAGTGTGTGTGTGTGTGTGTGTGATGGAGGACAACGATCTTGTTGCACATGCAAGGATTTTAGATGGGGGGGGGGGTGAGGGCACCGATTCTCAGCTCCTGTTTTGTGTTCAGAGTCATTTAAAACTAAAATAGTGAAATGAGTGGAAGGATTGTGGCAAGAGTCCAGCCAAATAATCCGGAATCGAGCGCAGGAAAGCGGAGAGACTGCCGCAATGATTCGCGGAAAGAGACTGCAAAAGAGCTCGTGATGCTTAAGCAGTGCTTATGGGAAAGTCCCTGGCTTGTGGGGAACCATTTGGGGCTTCTCTCAAGGGCCCTGACTCGAGCGAAGGAAAGAGCCGGGCAGCAGTGGGGAACTACAAGCAGGGTGAGAAGCCCCGCAACAGGTACGCTCCTCGGATAAGCCACAGAACAGTTTCGATGTGCAAAATCAGCCCTGGACAATGTGAGAGGAAGTAGAGTGCGGACTATAAATATAACCACAGTGTCTGGAATACAATAAATTCACATTGGTTGGTTGCAGATAGACATCAGAAGACAGGATGGTCAAGTGCCTCCACGTGGGATAATTTTTGACACTGTCTCAAAAGTCACCATTGTAGGTCGTAGTACAAGAGTTTCTTTACTTAGTCTAGCAGTCATTTCTTCATACTCTGGGAACTTCCTTTCTATAGCCATTTCTTTCCCAACTCTTGCCCAATACATTCATCCTTCCAGCATTCATCTGGAATGGCCAGCGATGAATAGTTTTTTTTTAAAAGCATCTTCCTTATGAGACAGATAATAGTTTATATACCAAAGTCCACTGGAATTTTTGCATGCAAACTGAAGAGGCAGCTCCTTGCTTAGAGGTATGGCAGACTAAAGCCCTGGTCACATGCTATGGTGAGCACAGGTACATCCTGCCTAAATTCATGAACATCTACTTGTAAGAGACAGCAAAAGAACATTCACTTTACAAATTAAACCAGGAGCCAGTACCTGGAGAAACGTGAGTTTTGTATCACATGTTCAACTGTATGTGTGATGCCAGCTGTAAGGCACAGGTGTCATTCATCGCTCTCTCCAGATAAGCAGGTTTGCATGAACTACGTTTCCCATCATCCCCTGCCAGCATCATGCTGGCAGGGGATGATGGGAACTGTAGTCCACAGCATCTGGAGGGCCGTGAGTTTGACACCTATGCTGTAAGGCTTTTAAAGCAACAGATGACGAGAGGTGGTTTGCTATAGCCTGCCTCTGTGTCAGGATCCTGGTGTTCCTTGGAGGAATATCATTCAAATACTAGCCAGGGTCAGCATGAGTTTGTGACTGGCCCAAGGTCACCCGGCAAGCTTCCATGGCACAACCGGGGATTCGAACCTGGTTTTCAAGGTCCTAGTCCGACACCGCAACCATGACACCAGGCTGGCTTTCTGCGTGGATTGTATATGTGTTTAATGTAACTTGTAAACAGGGCTTAAACGATTTGGCTGTATTTCTCCATCGAATATATTTCTGATGGGGGGGGGGCAAATAGGAGTATGCATTCTGAAATAAAAAGCTGTCTGTTCCATTTAACAAGGGACAGAATGTTTCTCTTCTGACGTTTATTGTGAGCATATAAGCACCACAAATATGCATTATTTGTGCCCTTGAATGTATAACACCGAAGAATGGGATGTTTAATAGCTGAGTTGTTATAATTTTCAGAACACCTCCTTGTCAGCTCCAAGCAGTTCGTTTGCACACACGCACACAAAAAATAAAGGCAAAGAAGGGGATTAGAGTGCAGCCTTTCTTGAACATGATGACATGGGAACAGATATGTCTTTCCACTTGGGTAGGACACGTCTGTGTTCAAAAAAATTGTTTTTAACCCCACTACGGATGCTCCCTGTTCAGCTCAGCTTGTTCTACTTCTGTGCAACACCACCATCTAGACTAATGTACTATTTTTACATTTGCATTGTGCTGTAAGCGCATGCTTTTCTCTCCACCCCAGCTTTTCTAGCACAATGTGTTCCTTCAGTAGCACGCTGCTAATGTTTGCAAGGCATTATGTAGGATACACCTTCAGAGCTCTTCAGCTTTAAAAAGAAAGAAATAATAATAATGAATAGAGGTGTTTATACTATAAAACAGTTTTTTCCTTATTGTCTCAAATCTGGAGAGGCCCTTTTCTTGAGTGAGAAGGACAAAGTCAACGGTTGCAAAGCAGCTATTTTGTTTCAAGGAATAATAGCTTCTTAATGTTTATGTTATCACCGAAAGTACTTCACGTGGATTACAAGGCTCCCTACTGCAGCTGGTGAGACTGTATAAGAACATAAGGAGCCTGCTGGAACAGACCAGAGCCCATCTAGTCCAGCTCTCTGCTACTCGCAGTGGCCCACCAGATGCCTTTGGGAGCTCATATGCAGAATGTGAAAGCAATGGCCTTCTGCTGCTGTGGCTCCTGAGCACCTGGTCTGCTAAGGCATTTGCAATCTCAGATCAAGGAGGATCAAGATTGGTAGCCATAGATCAACTTCTCTTCCATAAATCTGTTCAAGCCCCTTATAAAGCTATCCAGGTTAGTGGCCATCCCCACCTCCTGTGGCAGCATATTCCAAACACCAATCACGTGTTGCGTGAAGAAATGTTTCCTTTTATTAGTCGTAATTCTTCCCCCCAGCATTTTCAATGCATGCCCCCTGGGCATATAGCCAAATGAAATGCCATGGCGGGATGATAGAGAATCAGTGGCAAAGCACATAGTCCATTCTAACACCAAAAAGGGGGAAAGAAGAAAACTAAGACAATACAGAGAACCCCAAAGGCTGAGCTGGAAACTTATAACATCTTTACCAAAATAAACATATTTACTATATAAGGTTCACAATGAAGTTAGTTAGCAACACAAGGCCAGAGTTTCAGAGTATACCTTTAAAATCAGTGGAAATTGTTGTACATATTCCAGACATGGTTGTAGGTACAATTATGTCAGTGACCAACAAAGGACCCTACATGTTTCAGCTTGCTCAACCTTCCTCAGTGCCCAAACATAGAAACATTATTGTAAAAGTAACATATTCAGAAATGGATCTTATAGGTATTTCATTACCTAAGTGGTAATGAAAAACCTTATGTTCGGTGTGGCCAGATGATTTCTTATAACTGAGATCATGGATTTTGCAACATTAGGACTGACTCACACAATCTGGTATATAATTACCCGTGTTTCTGGATATGTGACATCAACAAGTGGTAAAATATAATGGCCCACTGCAAAGTTTATTGTACATATCCTTTTGCTTTTTTACTGTGTGGTCTCCTACCTTTGTTTTAGTTTGTTTGCATTGCTTATTAATTCTGTAGTTCTAGTCCTATTGTATTGTTTATGGGATGTATTATGCTATCTGATTGCATTAAAAAAATATTTTGTAACCTGCGTAGCCCAGACCAGGCTAGCCTGATCTCAACAGTTCTTGGAAGCTAAGCAGGTTTGGCCATGGTTAGTATTTGCTTATAAAAGCAAAGGAGATGAGGATGGAGCCTCAGTTGCTTCTGCTTTCCCCAGAGGGGAGGGCAGAAGGGACTGCCGGCTGCTGGCTGGGAGCTGCGAGCTGGGAGTGGGGCAGGGATGGGGGGCCACCCCCTGAGCCCTGCCCCCCTGAGCATAGCACGGCTGACTCCCGGCGCAATTTTCCCACCATACGCCGCTTAATACAATACAATTTTGAAATGGAGACTTCCTCATTCACTAGCCCAGTGATGGCGAACCTAGGGCACAGGTGCCAGAGGTGGCACTCGGAGCCTTCTCTGTGGGCACGTGCACAGAGTTTGTCATGTGGGGAGCGGAAAATCACTCTCTCCCCACACACACATCTAGGCTGGCCTGGGCTGCTGAGCACAACGTGCGCGCACCGCGGTGAGCAGGGAGGACTCAGTTGGTGGACCTGGTGCCTGTGGCTGCTGCCAGGGGGTGGGGGGGTGGGGGGGGCGCAGAGGAGGCAGAGATGCTGGAGAGACACAGACAGACACAGAGTGATGCGCGTGGGACTTGCTGGAGGCTAGAGCAGGCTGGCTCCTGCTCAAGCAGGTGGGGCGGAGGAAGAGGGAGCCATCTAAACTAAACCTCGGCACTCAGGTTAAATTGCCAGGTTGGCACTTTGCGATAATTGAGTGGAGTTTGGGTTGCAATTTGGGCACTCGGTCTCAAAAAGGTTCGCCATCACTGCACTAGCCTTTGCTACTAAGCTTACTTAGTCTCAAACAGAAGTGATGAGTTTACACAGTACGGTCCAAATACACAGAAAAAGTAAGAGAAGAGACAGTATCTCCTATGTAAGAATGCAGATTAACTCAAGATATAGTGAGCGAATACAGCCTGTTCTACTCCCACCTGCTCCTCATTTTAAACAATGTCTTATGTTGTAAACTTTCATGAGAGCCAAGATACACATTGTAACCGCAGAAAGTAGTTTAAATTTAACATACTACAAAGGCAGTATATTCTAGTGAGGTACAAGTAATGTTCTGGGTATGCATTATTGCTTACCATCTCACAATGGCTTCCTTACTTTGGCGCCCCTTCAGTTGGCAACCTTGTAATAACCCACTGTAGCCAAGCAGTATATGCGTGCATGTGCTGTCAAGTAAAAACTGACTTATGGTGACCCTGTATGGTTTTCAAGGCAATATAGGAGACACAAATTCTTAGCAGCTCATGGGTGCACTGCCTCCCCTCACAAAAAACCCCCTCTCCACTAACACTTCAAGCACCAATGCTTTGCCTGCTGCACAAGAAAAGGGATGGTAGCATTTGCTTTAACAGCCAGTTTGGTGTAGTGATTAAGTGTGGTGGGCTTTAATCTGCTGCTGAACCAAGTTTCATTCTGCACTCCTCCACACAAGTGGCAACTCTTATCTGGTGAACCATATTTGTTTCCTGCTCCTCTCTATGAAGCCTGCTGGGTGACCTTGGGCTAGCCACAGCCCCAACTACCTCACAAGGTGTGGTGAGGAGAGGAAGGGAAAGGAATTTGTAATCCACCTTGAGGCTCCCTACAAGAGAGAAAGGTGGGGTATAAATCCAAACTCTCCCTCTTCTTCTTGACTGGTAGAATAATGGTTCTGATTTTGAAAATTCCAGCACCTGCCAATAGATAAATGCCAAAAAGCCAAACCCTCCCTATTGTTCATATAAGCAAGCCAAGCTGTTAACTCTTTGAACTTGCTCTCTAAGGATGTAGCCCGAGAACACCAATTTTGTTTCCTAGGTAACTAATTACCATTGCCTCCAAAAGCTAGCTAGGATTTGGAAGAAAGCCCTTGTTCAGACAATGCGATATAGAGAAGATCCTGATCTATCATTTCTCCCCTAACTAAGCCTGGCCAGAAATCTGCTTGGAATATATTTGGGGGTGGGGTTAGAAATAGCAAGAAAGGATTTTCACCTTTCCCCCTAAAAATATGGCTTCATTAATACAGTAATTCTGGAGGATAGATAAGGATTACCAAAATGAGCAATGCCTTAGAACACCTTTCATATAAAGAACTAAGACATTTTTGCAGCCATCTCTAAATCTTGTTCTACAAGAAACTATGATAACATTATCTTAGGGCAAGTCTACAAATTATGTTTCTTAATCCTGTTAAATATAAGGAAATGTCTCTAAATTATGAATTCCACTATCACAGAAGATGTTAACATGTTTCAGCATTTTAGCTTCAACAACCCAATAAGCCTTGCAGCTTCATTGTCCACTGAGCCCTTTGTAATAATAAACTGTTTTGAAATCATAGCCTCTTTCTACTGATTGAGAAGTAAAATCTAACCTTAACTGGGGTCTTTTCAGCATGCACAACTCACCACAGATTTTCCTGGAGGTCAAAGCTCATATCTTGGATGTCATCCATGATGCAGAAGAACAACCCTCCTATCATGCCCCCCACAGAGGCTTTTGTTATTTCCCCATTAAGCTTCAGTTTCCCCATAGTTAGCATGGTTTTAGTTCATTGTTAAGTCTTCTAAGGGAGGGTATTTTAGTTAACCCCTGTCCCTTTAAGACATTTCCCAATAGGCAGTTTCCTTTCTTTACCCAGCAATCCCCTGTTTTAGTTCTAGCCAGTCAGAGTGAGGTGCTAAGGGCAGTTGGAGACTGGAATATTTGTGACGTACATATTAGTATATGGTGGTCCATAGAGCAGAAGTCAAGTTTAACAGCAGTTAGAACCAGAGAAAGACTGAAAGAACTGAAAGGAAGCAAGACTCAGTGGACTTTCTTGAAAACAGCCAAGAGAAGACACAGTCTGCAGCTTCAAACCTGCTCAAGACAAGCAAGTACTCTGATTTAGATAGATCCAAGGGAGGAGATTCTCTCCAGTAATAAACCCATTGTTGAACTGTTGAACCTGGCTTGTGTCTTCCCCACTCTGTCCTAACCAAGTACAGGGCACCAAAAACAGATTCACGGGGGGGGGGGGGGGCAGAACACCTCCCCTTCAGCCATTTTCTCCAGCACCTCATTCTCTGTTTTCAAATGGATTCCCCCCTCCCCCCCGCTACATTAGCGATATGGCAAAAGAGAACAAGCCAGGTTGATTGTATCAGCTTTGTCAAATGTCAGGTTAAGGTGAAGATTTTCAAATGGTGGTGGAAAGTGCTGTCAAGTCACAGCTGACATAAACCCCATAATGTATTCAAGGCAGGAGATGTTCAGAAGTCATTTGCCATTGTCTGCCTCCACGTGAGCTGAGAGAGAACTATGACAGATCCAAAGTCACCCAGTCCTTCATCTGGAGGAGTTGGGAATAGCACCCAGTGTTCCAGATTATAGTCTGCCATATAACCTATACACCACCTGGCTCTTTTCAAATCCCCAAGAAAGAAATGGTCTCATATGGGTCTTAAATCTTTGACATTCAAGGTCATGTCCCTAGTGAGTCATGGACTTGCTTGCCAGCTCAAAGCAGCATATTTTCTTTTCCAGAAGCACTTTCCCTCTGTGTCACACTTATAATAATGACCTATCTCCCTGGGTTGATATATTAATGACAGATAATGAGTGTAAATTGTTGTATACACAAATTGTTTGTTCTTGGAAGGCTGCTTAAATTGCTAAGCAGAGGCAAGGGTTACTCTAGGACTGCCTTGTGCAGTGGTGGCGAACCTATGGCACGCGTGCCGGAGGTGGCACTCAGAGCCTTCTCTGTGGTCACGCACGCACAGAGTTCGTCGTATAGGGGGAGCGGAAAATCACCTCCCCCCCCATACACACATCTAGGCTGGCCTTGCTTCTGAGTAAACCCTCCTGGGTCATGATTCACCCATTCAAAGCGTTGCATGGTTGCTTCACCAAGCTTACTCCTGAGTAATGCATGCCTTGGAGCAAACTGTTTTTTTTTTTCTAAACTAAAACCTCAGGATTCAGGTTAAATTGCCATGTTGGCACTTTGCAATAAATAAGTAAGTTTTGGGTTGCAATTTGGGCACTCGGTCTCGAAAAGGTTCGCCATCACTGGCCTAGTGAAGCCATGGTGCTTGGAGAAAAATGCAGTCATGGCCATCCCATAAGTTTTGCATGAACAGTGGCTTGCTGAAAGCCATCTACTGAATTCACAGCACACACATCTCACGCAGGTAGCCTCCTCCTCGTGGAACCAGTAGATGCTTTTGAAATTTGGAGAATGGAGAATGAGTGCCACAACAAATTGGCTGCCATGGGAAATGGTGCCAATCACAGAAGAGTGTCATGTGGTTTGGGTGGGTCCCATCACAAAATATGGGGCTCAACAAAATATTAAGTGACTCCTTGCCACTATTACTATGGAGATTCTTTGGGGATGAAATGGGGATGTCTGGAAACACTTTGGTGGATGCCTGTGGGCACCGTGGCAGGATTACTGATTTGGTGAATTTACTGAGCTCAAATTTAAGCAACATTTGTCCCAGTTTTTTTAAAAAGCTAAGTGTATGTGCCTTAACTGTGTAGCACTCAGTAGCCATGACTGGGTGTACACAATCTTATATACACACTAGAATTTTGCTGTACTATTACTTGGCATGGGCTGGAAAGCAGGTAAGAATTAAGCAAGTGATTAGGATCATTAACTGATGTATAATTATGTGTAAACCCACCTGCTAGATTGGGCAGAGAAAATTACACATGCACCTTGTGTTGTTCGCAGCCATAGTTTCTCATTCTACTAGAGATTCACGTGTGGAAATTTGCTCTGATGGGCATATAACCCCAGAGAACTAGTAGAGTGTTACATGAGGGCCTGTGAAACTGTGTTCAAATCTCCACTCAGCCTTAAAACCACTTGGGTGACCTCAGACCACTATTTTTTCCTCAGCCTAACTTACCTCACAGCTTTTTGTGGGGTAGGGGACAACCATGTATGCTGTCCTGAGTTCTTTGAAGAAAATGATAGAATAAAAACCTCAGAATAAAAATGTATAGCCACCATGATGTAGTGGTTAAGAGCAGTTGGACTCTAATCTGGAGAACGGGCTTGATTCCCCACTCCTCCACCTGGGCTGTGGATTCTTATTTGGTGAACTGGATTTGTTTTTGTGCTCCTACACATGAAGCCTGCTGGGAATCTTGAGCTTGTCAGTTCTCTCAGAACTCTCTCAGCCCCATCTGCCTCACAAGGTGTCTGTTGTGGGGAGAGGAAGGGAAAGGAGTTTGTAAACCCCTTCAAGTCTCCTTACAGGAGAGAAAGGGGTGGGGGTTAAATCCAAACTTTTCTTCTTCTGTATTGAATAATTCGTTGATAACTTTATCAATTAGAGATGAGAGCTAGTGTGGTATAGTAATGAACTAGCTCTGAGGACAAAATAGAGGGAAATAGAGTATTGTAAATGCAAAAATGAATAATCATGTATCCAAACCCAGCTATGTTTTTTTAAACACAATAAAAACAGGACAGGTTACTTAACTGATAAGCATTTTTGGTGGGCATGAATGCTATATTTCATTTATTGAGGACCTCCATTTTGTTGTTTGAACAGAAATACTTTGACCACACTATCCACACCTCGCCTTCACGATAGTATAATCGTATCAAAATCATTGGACGATAGGGACATGTGACAGTGACTCAGGACAGCAGAGACCTTAAATTGCCTTTCTGATCAAGAAAAGGGTTTATTAGTCAGATAAATTTAGATCCAAGCCAGTATGCAATTATCCACAACTTCCTGGGGAGCTAGTTTACCAGCCCACTTGCATGCCATTCCCCTTCTTTCATTTTCTCCTGCCTTTATTTTAAGGAAAAGAACCCTGTGACAGAACACTTGAGAACAGTGGGATTTGGGAACAAATGTCACTTCATTTGAACATCTAAGCTGATGCCTACTGCTGCTTCTGGATCCACAGCTCAACTCACTTCACAGCCTACCTCTCACTACCTGGAGGACGTTTATTTGTACGACCCAAGCCAGCATCCCTTCTCACAATACATAATTAATTCATGGAATTCACTAATATAAAACAGGACTCTACCTTAGATGACTTTTTGAAAAGCAGAAAAATGTAGAGGTCTGTCCAAGGCCCTTGAAAACTAAATTGGAAATAGCACAGTGAGAGGAAGCAGACCTTTGAAGACCAGATGCTGGAAACAGGTAAACATGGATGATTGTCCCATTGAGACTCAATTCAGGGCTCTAGCATATCAGATCATGATGGTATATCTCAGTTTGCCTTGGTGACATAAAGCAAAAAGAGAAGGGGTTAACTCTTCACCCTCCACTCAGTTTTGCTTATCAAAACAGGGCTATCTGCTTTGCTGTTAAACATTTTAGAAGAAGAGTTGGATTTATATCCCCCTTTCTCTCCTGTAAGCAGACTCAAAAGGGCTGACAATCTCCTTTCCCTTCCACCCCCCCCCAAACACCCTGTGAGGTGGGTGGGGCTCAGAGAGCTCCAAAAAGCTGTGACTAGCCCAAGGTCATCCAGCTGGCGTGTGTGGGGGTGCACAGGCTAATCTGAATTCCCCAGATAAGCCGCCACAGCTCAGGCGGCAGAGCTGGGAATCAAACCCAGTTCCTCCAGATTAGAATGCACCTGCTCTTAACCACTATGCCACTGCTGCTCCTTTTAAGGAAGAAAAGGCATGCCATTTGAAAACATGCTTTTTTAAAAAAATGCTGTTTATGAAGCATAGAGCTCAGTTTACAATAACGAAGTTGAGTAGGGGTTTAAGGGTTAACCTCCCTCTCTCTTCCCTGCATGACCCCAAAGTTAACTGCACAAGCCTGCAATTTGCATTTTATGATTGAACCAGCTACCTGATCTTTATCCTTTTATGCATGCACTTCTTACCCTATGGCTGTTTGCTTTGCAGTTGGGTTTTCCCTTGGTTTTTTGTTGAGACAGAGACTCTCCTGCTGCAAAGTGTTCCTAATTGAGTTGATCTGCCCCTACTTCCTTGTTCTTTTTGTGCAGCCTTGATCTGGGGAGGATACCTGCCACTTTTTTTGTGCTGTCTTGTGTCTAGCACTAATTCACTAGCCCATGTAAATTTTATGTCTATTTCAATGGTCTGTTGCTCCCCTAATAGACCTCTAGTGTGATATTTTTTTTTAAAAAAAACAGTCCTTTAGATTCTTCTGAAGAGGTGACTGGAAGAGCAGGAGAAACTGCTGTTCTGTGAGTGGGGGAAGATGGAGAGGGGCAAAGAAAGCAAAACACATACTGATTCTCTTCGCTTTCCCTGTGAAGGGAAAGGAAAAGCCACACTTTGGGGCCCATTTTACTTGGGCTCTTAGCCACCCAGTGGGCCTGTGGTATGGTTTCGTCACATTTCTCTGTTTATACACAAGGAGACAGCCTAGTACTACAGCTGCTTGCTGAGGCCTCTGCTTTTCCTGGTTCTCTTAACTCTGCCCATTAAAGGCACAGCTCTCATCACACCCAGTAGCTTTCATGGTCCCCCTTACCTCACCTCAGGTAGTGCACTAATATCAAAGTGTGTTTGGTGTAACTGATTAGTTGTGCCTTCTCTGACATTTGTTTCTTTTTCAGTCTGGGATTCTTAATCCTGGTTTAATCTTGGTTAAGAATTGCAGTTACTGGGACAGATGAAGGAGGCAGTGAATACATGAGCCCTGACACAAATGTAGCCTTTAGGAACAACTATATGGACAAACTAGATGATACAAGTGTCCCAAGTTGAGTTGTGGGTATCGTGACATGACTTGCAGATGTGTGATGTTGGGAAATGAACATTACAAAATGTGCTGGATCCCAGGCTGTTTGCAAAGCATTGCACCAGGACAGAAGGGGAGTGTGTCATTTTCCTGAGCTGAAATGGCTGTTGGGGGCCCCTGTTTGTCTCACTTGGGGACTGCACATGCTCCTCTGATCTTTTCAGTTCAGGGTTAACTGTTTACTTAGGTCATCTTGTATCTGGGTTTGGCCGATTACACAGATAATGCTTACCTCGGCACTCTTCTCTATGCTGTGGGCTTGCAGAGGCTCTCCTCATTTTACTTTGTTTACATGCAGGGAAGTAGCCCAGTGTCTCTCTTCAGCTGCATGCTGAAGTCTCAACGGTCTCTCCTTTTGCTGCTTCTCTTAACTCTGCCCATCAACAGTCTTAAAGGCACAGATCTCTTTGATATTCTCTTCCCCTTCCCCTACTCTCTCTCTCTCACTGCCGCTGCTGCAAGAGAGGTTTGTTTTCAAAATAGAAAATTGCCTGAAAGAATGTTTTACAAATGCTCTCCCGATCATTGGGGAGAGCAGAAGCAGAGTAGGAAAGGTGGAGTGGAGCCAGAAAAAGACCCTGTTTGTGCTGTTCCTCTGCAAAAACCAACCTCTGCTGTTACTGTATTGATGTATTGATATGAGCATTTGGAGAAGAGGAAAGGAGCTGGAAATAGGGAGGGGAAAGTGTGCAAAGCAGTATGTGGGAGTGTGTGTGTGTGTGTGTGTGTGGGGGGGGGTGAGACTAGGCAGGCTGGCTGTGGGTGGAGGGAAGTGGTCTGGGGTAAACTTGTGCCCACTGGCAAATCTGTCTGCTCTGGCTGCAAAGCATAATTTAATTCATGCTAGAAGTGGTCCCACTTGCCATGGAGAGAATAAAAAGTGAAAGCAGAGTCTGAGGAAATACGTCTGTACAAGAAATCTTGTGGTGACACACATTCGCCCCCATCATGCAGCAGATGTCTTGTGCGTAATCGGCCCCTGACTGATATTCTCCCATAAAGTGTTTCAAATTTGTTTTAGAAAAATACCAAGGCATTCTTTTTGTAGGATATTCTTGTGCTTATAATGTATTAGTCTTCAATGTGAAAATTCAATACCTCATAATTTTGATTGATGCTTCTTGAAACTCCTACGATGGTCATTTTTCTTTCGGTCAGGGAGAAGTCAAAGCCTGTCAAAAGAGCTCAGAATGAAAGGGAAAAAAATGAAGTATTCTTTCAACTGTGTAATATACCATCAAGCAAGCCATTAAGGATGAGAGGTGATAATTTGCACTATTGTTTGAAACTTTGTGAAAAGGTTGCAAAACATTACAGCATAATCACTATTATTATGTAACATTTTAATGTACAAAAGGGTTTACAGTCTATTGTCTTTATTACTGAGAGAAATGTGCCTTGCTCAAGGCTGTCTACTGAGTTTATGGCCAATGTGGAAATGTCATCGAACATGCAATCCACTTTTCCACTCTAAGTAATAACCTCTGGGTGTGTGATTTTGCCATCAAATCACAATTAACTTATGACAACCACATAAGGAAAGAGATGTTTAGAGGTGGTTTGCCATTGCCTGTCTCTGTGTGGGCTGAGAGAGGTTTGAGAGAACTGTGGCTGGCCCAAGGTCACCCAACAGGCTTCCTGTGGAGGAGTAACCATTAACATGATAGAGAAGTGGCAACTGGAGGAACCTATTTGTGAGCAGAGGAGCTCTCTCCTTGCCCAAGTAAGCCACTGGAGAGTGTCCAGGGAAGAAGCTTTTTCCTGGTTTAACTGTATGTAACCTGCCAAGCCCAGCAGCCCAGTTCCTATTTTTTACTGTCTGTGCCACCAGAAATTATTAACTGTTGTAATCCTGGCAGACTGAGATCTGGATTCCTGTGTCAGACCCAGTACAAGTCTGCTTGATTTCCTGCACCAATTCCTTAAGGTCTATCAGAACTAGAGGCTTGGGTCTTATCTGAGGTGAAAAAGAAATTGTCTAGCTCAGTTTCTGCTCCTTCCCTACTTTTGGATTGCTACCTTGGCTTGTTTGATACTTTTGTCACTGGCCCCTGGATCATCCCTTTACTTGTAGAACTTTACTTTTCCCTGCTTTTCCATCTATATCCATGCTTAGCACTCCTTGGTTTTCTACAGCACATCCTGCCCTGAAGTCCATCATTATGCCCCCCCCCCCCCAGTACCAAGCCAGACTTTAGGATTCACTGAAGGGGTTAAATACCATTACATGATAGGATGCTCATCATCCCAGCATCGTTATCAACTTAAAAGGAATGAAGGAGAAACCTGGTTTCTTCCTACTCTCTGGAAACTATTAACCTATTAAATCTGTTTGCTACTAAACTTTCTATGGTGAAGCAATTGTAGGAAAAAATAAGAGTTGATGGTTCAGCAACCTGAAAGAATAAGAGCTTGGAGTGTGTGGATGTTACCAGCAAAACATCAAGAGATCAGTTTTGCCCCTATCCTTGTAAACAGCAGCAGGCTAAAAACCATTCCCTGGTTTTACATGGTGTCAAAGTCAGATGCAAAAAAACAAAGAAGGCACATATGGTTTGATCCACTGATTCATTGGCAGAAGATAGTGGTGGTTGTGTATCTTCCCCACGTTCCAATTCTCCTGCAGTTTCTTCTGACCCCAGAAAACTTGATTCTCAGAATTATGGGATCCAGGTGGACTATATGTTTTAGGGCCTTTAATGGGGAGGGATGAGCGGAAGGTAAAACTGATATCCTACCAAGATTTGCCAACCTCCAGATGGGGCCACCATGATGTAGTGGTTAAAAGCAGTTGGTATACACACCATCACCGAGCCCCTCCCCCAGCCTCCATGCAGGCTGGCTTTTGCCCTCCCCAGGCCCTGCTGGCCTACATGGAGGCCAGGGGGCGGGGCTCGGCCTGCACAGAGGCTGGTGGTGGGGCTCAGTGATGGGCAGCCCTGCTTTCCAAGCTGCCCCCCTGAGCATGGAGGTGTGGGGGTTGTGGGGGCAGGTGTGTGTGCTCAGAGAAGGGGTTGTCTCCTGGCGCCTTTTCCCCCTGATACTCCTCTGCCTAGATCTTAGAATCATTTGGAAAATAAACTGATTTCCCCAACAGACTTTGACAATCCCTGCTTTGGAATTAATCCTAGTGAAAAAATACTATTGCTAAGGGACCATTCGATAGAAAGCAACGGGTTCGTTCACATTTACAAAAGCCCCTGTGCTAGATCCTCTGGTGTAGCTTCTTATAGATTCATAGCAGACCCATCAGTTTTGAGAATCACCTCTGCAAAGGAGCTATACTTATAAGGTTGCAATTTATGAAATCACTATAGCTTTGACAAGGCCTGCTGCAATTGTACAAATCACAACAAAATTAAATGAATTGGTACCACAGCAGGAGTTCTTAGAATTTCTGAGCCTGTTGACAGTTTGCACTTCATCTGAACTCATTCCTGTCTTTTGTTGTTGCTGTTGTTGCAAGTCTAGGGTAATGATACTCTTTTATCATGAAAGGGATGAGCTTTATGATAGGTATGCCATAATCTTCACCAGACAAAAATACCATACTTGATGGGAGCGATTCTGGTGATCTGATCCCAGGGTTGGTTCATTGGCATGGCAAACATCTCATTCTCCTTAGGAACTGGTTGGCAACCGCACAATAGCCACTAGCCATACTTGGTTAATTTCTGAGTCTTATTGCCTGGTGAACCAATACACCAATACTAGGATAATCCCAGCCAATATTTAGAATACGTATACTGATGGGGAAAGGTGGGGAGAAGGGGAACATATATCCTTGTCTTGCTAGGCACAGCATCTTGCATGTGAAGTGAATGAGTGCAAAAATTCACTAACAAAACACATATGTATTCATTTTTTATTAAAAAACCCACTGTCCTGTCGTGACCATACCAGATACATTTGTGAGTGATATGCGGTGTTGAGTGACCAGAAGATGGAGGGAGAAGGATGCTTCTAACTATTTCCATGGGGAAAATATGGGCTCCACAGTCCTTTGCCAAACTGTGCATGCATTGAACAGTGTACGTACATGAAAGCTGATTGTGCGTTTATGAATGTGTGCTGTTGCGCTTGATGTGCATCTGTTCAGTGGACTCTGATGAAAGGCCTGATAAGTAGTCTATGTGAGACTCAATCAATTGGCGGCATATGTTATGAAAGAGCACGTGGCATGTTTTTTAAAAAATTGTTAATACTTGATGCAGACGAAATTGGGAGCCCTTACAGTAAACATTTACTTTTTTGTGTGATTTTTCTTTTCCCTTTTCAGGTTGTCAAGTGGTTTAAGAACTAATAAAATCTGTAACTGAAAAAAATATATTGGAGGCCTATTTGGAAGGTTATGACCTGATTGAAGCTTATGGAACTTTTTCCGTAGACACATTTGCTGTTTCTGTGGATCTATCCATGTCAGTCAAAATCTTTTACATTCTTCCCTTACTATCAGATCCTTTTATTTACTTTATTTTTAAAAACATTAATAGCCCTCCTTTCCTTGTGGCTCAAGGCAACTTGCAATAATAGCTACAAAACATTTCCAGTTGAAACCAAAAATGAAATAACAACCCCAAAATCTCTCTGGTGTTTCTATTTTTTATCCTGCTGTTTACTACTTTTGTTCACTTGTATGGATTTACTCTTTCCAGTTGTAATCAATTTTTTCTTTGTTTCATAAGCCATCCTGATGTCCAAAGAGGGTGATATTAATTCTACAAATATACTAGATTGACTCATTTCCTGACATGATAAGAGAGACTTGTGTGATTGCTGATTACAAGGCAACTGATTCGAAGGCTTTTGAACGTTTTTGGATTATTCATCCACCAATTACAGTCACTATGCGACTCAAAGTAGATTAGATCTTTAGTTTACTGGGAATGCTCCTGGTGGGTTGCTGCCCTTGGATTGCCAACCTGCAGGTGTGTCCTGGAGATCTCCTGGTATTACTATTGCTCTCCAGCAAATTAGATATTGGTTCTGCTGGAGAAAATGGCTGCTTTGGCATTGCTCCCCACTGAAGCCCCCCTTCAAACCCTGCCTTCCTCATGTTGCACTCCCCAAATCTCCCAGCATTTATTAATTCAGAGTTGGTAACCCTTCTTGGAAGTTTGTTAGAGGCCAGGTCTATGTCATAGACAATCTGGGAGCACTGCAGGAACTTCTTGACTTAAGTAGGCAGTGGTGTGGGAGGATGTCATAGAGTCAAGAATCATAGGGTTGGAGAGGACCATACACGCCATCTAGTCCAACTCCTTGTTCAATGCAGGATCAGTCTAGAGCTTCCCAGACAAGTGTTTGTCCAGCTGCTGCTTAAAGACTGCCAGTGAGGGGGAGCCCACCTCTTCCCTAGGCAGCTGGTGTCTATTGTTGCCATTCAAACTGAGAAACCTCTGTTTCGGTGCCTTAGTGCAGCTTGCCCCTGGACCATTTCAATGGCTCAGTCCAATACAATGTGAGTCATATAATGTGTGAACTCATCCTCAGTTCCCTTGTTAAGTCTGTGAGGTCACAGATACTTGGATCACTGTAATGAGAAAACATAATTTTCATAGAATCTGAACTCATTCAGCCTTGGGAACCTTTTAGTATTGAGGGAATCCAGAAAAAAACAACATATACCTATAATTGACATTTGACTAGGCCAACTGGAGCCAATAGCAGAGTCCTAGGAGTATACAGAAATGTATTAAAGCAATTCCAGAGCTCCTAATGCACTTAGTGCAAAATGTTCTTTGAGGGAATGGCTAGTAGAAATAAATGTGGGGCAAAGGAGCCTGTTTGTGTTCACAGATCTATGAAATTATGTTAGAAAGCACCAGGCTGCTGGAAAATGGGCATTTGTTGGGCAAGGAATGATTCAAGGCAATAGAGCTTGGTTTAGTTTAGTTTAGAATTCTATTTCTCCACTATTGCTGTAGTGCATATACCCACGTCCTTTCTGTTTACGAGTGAGATACACTGGTCTGTTCCACACAGCACAAAAAAAGATCTCAGTGGGACAACTTAAAAAGAGGCGACTGCTTCTTTTCACTCCACACACCCAGGGGACATCTTAAAAAGATGTGGCTTCTGGTGTTCTTTCCAAACAGAAAGGTGTCAGAGGGGAAACGAGGTTGTTTCCCACTCAACTGTTTTGCTCTCTGAGCCTTTTCACCCTAAGCTTGCACTTCCCAAAGCATCTCAGGAGATGATAGACCTGTCCTCTGTGTCCCAATGCTTTTCAATGGGAGTCCCTTGAATGGCAAAAATTATCCTACGCTTGTCTGCATATCTTTTGAAGATACCTCTGCTAAAATTTAAAAAAAGAGAGAAAAAATATATGTTGTCAGAATCAGCAGGACCAGCTGAGTGCAACTCTGTGCTTTTCAGGCTGAAAAGGCACCCAGGATTGGAGCCTACAGAGCAAATGTCTTGGGGCAACCTTCAGCAAATGGTGACAGAGAGAATCCCCTCAGTTGCACTCAAAATGTCGGGCACAAGCTGAGAGTGAAACTGAACAGAGAGCAAAATGGTCGGGTGGGAAAAATAAGATGGCTCCTGAGTTCTGCATTCTGTGCAGCCAGGCAGGAGATGTCTTGTAGGCAGCTTAGGGGGGGGGTGTGTGTGTGCACTTTGAAACATTCTCCCTCCCAGAATGCCTTGAACTAAAATAAGGCATCCTGAGGAAGACTTGGGAGGAAAGCTGTGCGGAATGCCTTCCCAGGATGCCTTTTTTTCAAACATTCCCCGGATGTCTTATTTAGGCTGTGTGGAACAAACCACTGTTCTTTATTATGTTTCTTGATCAAAACATAAAACCAAAAGTCAGCTCTAAAAGAAGGGCCCAGCGGGCCCATCCATAACATCAAACGAACTTTTTAAAAATGAGTAATCTCCACCCCTTTTCAGCTGCAGTTTTCTGATCTCCAAATACAGAAAGCCTTGGGTAATACTAAAATCTCTCAGATGCAGTAGTTGAATTTATCATTACTGCTTTTATGGTTTATTCCTCCTGGAATTTATGGGAATGGCTTTTATGGCATTAAGTAGGCTTTTATGAAATTTCACTTCTGTTCAATTGATTTTCTCAGCTGCATGGCGCCTTGAGTGGTAATCTGGGACTATGGCAATATCCTTACATAACCTTGTTGGCCCAAACCACAGTTCAGACAGGAAATGATCAGCCAAACCAAATATACTCACTATTTCCTAATGATTTAAAAACTGATATTTTTATTAATTTTGGTACATAATTGTGAACAAATAAAACCATTTATGACAATGGCTGTTGTGGGTTATCTGGACTGTCTGCTCTGGTAGTTTTTGTTCCTAACATTTCACCCCTGGCACAGAAGGACACCTTATCCTGACATGCCTCTGGAGTTGCCAGCTATAGATGTGGGTGAAAAGTTAGGAACAAGAACTACCAGATCGCAGCCACAGAGACAGCCTGGATAACCCATTATAGCCAGTTGATTCCAGCCATGAAAGTCTTTGACATTTATGATATCCTTTCCATCCCCACTTAATGTCATTCTTTGATGGAGGTCCTGTCTCGATTTCACGTCTTCTCCATTTTCTTGCTCAACACTCCCCAATTGGTAACACTTTTGCAACTGCAAACAGTCTACAGAAAGACCAATTAAAACATCATTGATGAGAGAGGAGAGGTGTTAGCTGTAATGTATTTGACAGCAGTGCAATTAAACTGTCAGGGAAAGACAACGGCAGCACGAAGACCCCCTTCCCCCAAGTGCCACATGTTATTATTTTTTTAACAAACTGTTTCAAGCCATGCACATTATGCACTGCACATTCCAGGAAATAATTGCCCTAACAGGGTTCATGATTGCTCATGTGATGGGCAAGGTTATGTTGGTCATTGTTGTGCCAATAGCTGGAGAAAGGAATGGGAGAACTGCACATGGGGAGATTGCAAATGGAAGAAAGGAGGGAAGATTTGAAATTCTTGAGATACTTTTGCACTGCTTCCTGTTACTACATTTTTTCTGTAAAAGGTGGGAATCTATGTCATCCTCCAGTCTATGTCATCCCCTGATTGTAGTGAATGGGAAAGAAGCAACTGATATTTGTTTACTAAAATAGCTATATCCCATCTTTTGGCACTGATGTGTTCCAGAGGTGTATGGAAAAATGGGTTGTTGAAGGCTTTCATGGCCGGAATCACTGGGGTGCTGTGTGGTTTCTGGGCTGTATGGCCATGTTCTAGCAGCATTCTGATGTTTCACCTGCATCTGTGGCTGGCATCTTCAGAGATCTGATAGTTGGAATGGAAAAGCCATTGAAATT
Source organism: Sphaerodactylus townsendi (assembly GCF_021028975.2). Lineage (NCBI taxonomy): Eukaryota > Metazoa > Chordata > Lepidosauria > Squamata > Sphaerodactylidae > Sphaerodactylus > Sphaerodactylus townsendi. The sequence goes on from NC_059430.1 coordinate 27,445,302, forward strand.
CACAAGCACATGGACAATTTCAACAGGAAGGAAGAAACCATGAAAATGAACAGAATTTGGCTGCCAGTGTTGAAAAACTCTAGAATCAAGACAGTGACTAATCAGCTCCACACAAATACAGGGCAACTATAGACAATAGCAATCAAAGGGAACAAAGACCAGGATACTTCTATTCAGATGCAATCACCTATTGACCTTGCTATATTCATTGTTACTCACATGCTACAAACTTCTTTGTGACTCACATGCCAGGCTACTCTATTCAGATGGCCTCACCTTTTGACCTCACAGTAGATATACTCCACTTGCTTTCCATTCCAACTATCAGATCCTCTGAAGATGCCAGCCACAGATGCAGGCGAAACGTCAGGAGAGAATGCTGCTAGAACACGGCCATACAGCCCGGAAACCACACAGCACCCCGGAAAATGGGTTATTCAGACAAAATATGAGCACTTTGTGAATGAACAAATGGTTGGGTTTTTGAGGGGACTGGCCAAAGAGGTTGATGCTGGCACAAAGCAACTGGTAGACAACACCACCATTAATATGCTTGATCTGTATAATTAACAAACATGATAAGACTGCATGGATTTTAACTGAAAAATGGTAGTTCAAAGAAAGAGGTCATACATCAAAAATACATTATCAACATACCTCGGCTTAGTATCTAACTTTGTGATGGCAGAGACAAATGGGGTCAGTTTGTTTCCCACATACCAGACCAAACCATGAATTTTCTAAGGAGAAGTAAACAGAGCTAATTTGGGTAATTTGGGAAGAGGACAGGGAACAGTGGAGGGCTAAGAACCAAGAATATGGAACACCCTCTTGTGGAAGTTGTATCTTTCCCTGTCTTTGTTGGTGTTCCCTCAAAGGTTCAAGAAATGTGTATCAAGGATTTTGCATGTTATGCTGCTGTGTTGGTTTCAGTTCCAGTTTTTTGATGTTGACTTATTGGTTTGTAATGCTGGTTTTAATGCTGTTGCCCCTGTGAGAGTAGCTTGATGATCCAACTTGATCTTTTACTGTAAAGGTTGATTTTGTGTTTTTAATCTTTATTAAAAGTTTATTCTTAATGAACAGAAAGTCTATTGTGGCCTCTTCAACCCAAACCAGTGTTGCCCAAACCCTTCTCCAGTTTCTCAATACAACCACCTCGCAAAAAGTCATTTTGTATTTGCAGGGTAAATATGAGTTTCTATAACATCTATTTTAAATAAAACTTCATTTGACTAATGTGACATTCTGCATTCGAGAAAAACAATACAGCTGTACTTTTAAAGCTGTGTTGCTTTAAAACTTAAAATAATGTGAAGTGACACAGGAGAGCAAAGGAAATTGTTCCGACTGCTATTACCAAGCATTGCTACAGAAGATGGATGATAAAACTCATTCAATTTTCTCCTTCCTGGGTGAAGCAGCTGGAGCAAATGTATCCACGTTTTTGCATTCTTGCCCTGGGGCCTTCTGATTTATATTGGCCTGAGCAAATCTCCTTGCAATCAGCCACAAGAGGAATTGCATACATCTGGTGACTAACTGAATTCTGAAACACCAGGCAGAGCAAAGCAAAAAAGCATTATTTTAGCCCCTAACACTCACCACTTGTACTCAGTCAGTCATGTTATTCAGTTTGTGATCAGCCACTACTCAAGAAGTGTGTGCACTGATGAAATGATGGGTTCATTTCCTCTCAGAGCATACCTGATGCAGTTTCCCATGGAGACACCTTTTGAAGACACTCTTCATCACGCCTCTTGCTGACCCCACGGGATGGAATAAAATTAAAAAACAAATTGAACCTTCCCTTGATGTCAACACCATCTCCTTTAGTGATGACTGAGTTCATTTTGCTCTCCCCCCCTTTTCAATGTCTCTTCAGTTGGTCCCTTGTGTGGTAGACTTCCAACTATTTTTTCATAAGACAGGCTACTCAATGGGATTCCCAAGACCAGGAAAGTATAGCACATTCATAAAGCTTGCTGACATTAATGAGAATGGCAGCTGTCAAAGAGATCAAAGATTGTATTTCCATGTATATTGTTTACATACAATTACAATGTACGTTGCTTTCTTTATTGTACAGGAACTCCTCTCCCAGTACAAGCACGCATGCCAAATTCAACATAAAGGACCTCTTCTGATAAGTAGTGCCAATGTTTATGAAGCCCAAGTAGATGGTTTAGGAGTCTTTTGATGTTCCTGGATTGCTACAGTGCTGCTACATTGCCCTGACCTGGATGGTTCAGGCTAGCCTTCTCTAGCCAGCTCTTGGAAACTAAGCAGGGTCAGTCCTGGTTAGTACTTGGGAGATCACCAAGAAGATCCAGAGCTACGCAACAGCAAGCCACCTCCGTTTATCTCTTGTTCTGAATATTCTATGGAGTTGCCATAAATTGGTTGCAACTTGACTCCAACTCCATATTGCAGAAGCTAACTCAAGGCAGCCTTGGCTCATTACTTGGACAGGAGATGACTAAAAGCTCTATATAACAGTGGAACATATCTGTTTTAGAATTATTAGCACTGCCCACTAATGCCTACCCACCTGCCCTTCCTGTGCAATGAAACATTTAAAGCTAATTCACAAACGTACCCGCATAATTTTTATTTAATCAGGTTCTCATCTTTCAGCACCAGACTACTTTTAACCTAGTCTGAAAACATGTGCAATTCAAAGCTAAGTGGAGGGAATAAAAAATGCTCTCTCGCAGTCAGAACTGGTTTTCTTGAAATTATTTTACTGCTGTCTGCTACAATTACAGGGATATTTCTAAAATTCTCCTCTCTAAGTATCTCCCAGTTACCTGGTCTTATTTCTGTACTGGAATGAATGCATTAGGTATCTTTCACTGTTCCCTGTTTATTTCTGAACTTTGCGCAGAGAGCTATGCATGCCCAATGTGGTGCAGTTTTATTTCGCCCACTCTGCCTGTGTCTTTTCCTTTCTGTCTCAATTATTGTTGTGCGCATGCACTTTGACAAAATGCTGGGGGGAGGAGGAAGCATTTTTATTGTATTTGTGCATATAAAGACTAACCCCCAAAGAATCTTGACGCATTTATGCGCGGTCACATCATAAATTGCTTTTTTCTCTTTTCTAGTGTTTTATAAATGTTTGCATGTGCTTTGGTAATGAGTTTGGGGAGGTTGAGATGGATATGGGCTGAACCAGCTGAATGTTAATTTGTGTGGCAACACTGTGTCTAATCCAATTCTGGAATTAATTTTAGAAATTCTCCTCAATAACCTGGAGTTCAGGTGGACTAGAATGCAGAGTAGAATGAACCAACAGGGCAGTAAAAGAACAGACCAGGAAATATTCATCTGTCTCTACCTGCAGGCATTGTAACTGTACTGGGAGTCACTGGAGCTGAAAAGCAATCTGTAAATATGCTCCTTAAACCTACAATATCACCTGTGGGCATTGTAAGATATCATTGACTGAACTATAATGTGAGCTGACTGGAACGTTTCTTTGTGGAGTTTCTTTGTGGAGATAGCAATTAAAAAAATGATATAGTTTGATCTTGTCAGATCTCAAAATCTAAGCAGGATTGATATTTGGAAGAGAGACCACTGAGGAAGACTGCAGAGGAAGGTAATGCTCTGTTTTTCACTTGCTTTTAAAGTCCCTGGGGTCACCAAAAGTCATCTGTGACTTGACAGCACTTTATACACAAACATACATCGCCATCTACCTAGGTTGTCATATGGTCCCCCAAGATGATAAAGATTTCCATTCCAGCCTTTTTCAGTTGCTGAAGACAACATTGACCGATACAGCTGTAAAGACTTGAAGACAATGCACATCATTTCAGATCACTTTTATTTCTTGTTCAAAATACATATGAAACAATAAAATTATATCAAATATTTCTTTTTGCCTTTTTATATATAAAATTATCACAAACTGTACACTTCATAATGTATCTTTTGAGGTGTCATGACATATTTGTTTCCTCTCAGCTGACAAATAGATTTTCACACTGTCTAGCTAACACATTGTAAAAATACAGAAAAGTGTTATACATGTCTTAAAGGCTAGTGCAAAACAAAACAAAACAAAAACATTTTACTATATCAGTAATAACAATAATATATTCTCAAATTTCCACAAATTGCTGTTTAGCAGCACGTACGAAAAGCTAGGGACAGGTGTTGGGGGGGGGGCAAACAGGGTGCTTTCAGAAAATCTATCTGTCAAATGCAAAAGCTGAAGATACTAACAGGAACAGTGGCTAAGTACCAAATCACAAACTGCCTTGAAAAAGTCACAGAATTAACAATGAATAAAGGGGACCAAAAGTGATCCCATTCTGCCAACATAAAATAGCATATACTAGGAAGAAGGTTTGAAGAACAGTACAGCTCTTCGGAGGCTACTTTGACTTGATCTTGTGACTTAGGTTGTTCCACAGATAGGCAGCTTAGTTGAGGTTTTCCTGTTCAGAGCCTGGTAGCAACTTGCCCACACAAACGTTTGGGATGCTGAAACCACCACTGGTTCCCCCAAGTTCGATAAAACAAACCTGTATGGCACACGCTGCCCTGCAAGTTTAAACCATGTGCTGTTTGAGGTCTCCCACACTGTGTACATGTGCATCCATGCAGGAGTCATATGCTATTTTCTTTTCCCGCTATGAATTTCTGTTAGACTACACATAGAGTTCCATGGAGTACATCTTAAAAATTGTGGTCATTGGTTTTAGTGGTAGAAAATGCTGATGGATTCTTGTGGATCCGTTGGAAGGATCTTTACTGTTGACCACAAGGACAACTCATCTTCACAGTCTACAGCAGACATTGTATCAGGCTCTCATTTGTAATGTGGTAATTTTTTTAAACTGCTTTAAAAGTGTATTAGTATACCTTTTAGCCTCCAAGATTTCCAACAGCCTGCTTGGATTTTGTCTTTTCGTATTGTTAATCCTTACAAATCGATTTTTTAAAAATAAGCATATATATTCTATACATTTGTCTGTGCATTTAACCAAAATAATCTCCAGTGAATAAAATATAATATCAAAAGCCAGACTCTGTCCACCTCACTTCCTTGAGTAAATTCCCTGAATATCATTTCAGAAATAAGGTACAATGTAGTTAAGTATATATAAAAAATGGTACTGAGGTACACTCATTGCCCTGTGTAACTATGCAAATCAGCTTGGCTATTGTTGGTATGGGCAAGAACCAGTGTTGTGAAGTGGATAAGAGTGGTGGACTCTAGAGAACTGAATTTGATTCTCCACTCCTCCACAAGAGTGGTGGACTCTTATACAGTGAACTGGATTTGTTTCCTCGCTCCTATACATGAAGCACACGAAGGGAAGGAGTTTGTAAGCTGCATGAAAGGAAAGAGTATGCAAGTCGTTTTGAGATTCCTTACACTTGAGAAATGCAGGGTATAAATTCAAAACTCTTCTCTTCCCCTCTAACCTGTTCTGCAAAAAATGGTGTCTCTAGGACGCCTGATGATCTTGTAGCTGATATACGGTAATAGTACAACATGTTTCAACAATAAAAATTCTATTATTATCCATTAGTCTTGTCTCCCATTTAAAGAACACCATGGGGGCTATGAGTATGGGACACTTAAATGTGTGTTCAGAGTTTGTGAACATGGACAAAATGCCTCCTCTCTGGGCCATCTTCAAATTAGCCACATAGATTGCCTGAGGATGTATGATGTCATACATGTGGGTAAACTCCCCAATACATCAAGTGGGTGAACTCCCCAATACTTTTGAAGGAATAAGTCCCATTGAATAAAATGGGACTTGCTTTTTCAAAGACTTGTTGAGGATTGCTTCCTATGTCTGCTGTCCTTGTACAAAAATAGAGAAAGGGAGGTCAACAACGCAGCGATGAGCAAACTCATTGAAGCCTTGATTTAGAATGCAGTTGACATGGGAGAATGCCTGGAAAAACAATGTTTTGTTTTCTCCAGGAATTTAGAACCTCTCACTGTGAGTTCACCACTTGTCTTATGTTATGTGAGTTGCTGATGGCCCAGCTGTGGCAGGGAGAGGAGGTTGATCTTTCATCCTTTCTCAAGTGTCTCTAGAATGAGTATTACTATGGCAGAGTCTCATCTGCCAGAGATTCTGAGAAATGTAGTTTTTTCCCAGTGTACTTGATGGTCCTGAGTATGGACATCAGCACCCTGAGAAACCTGACAGCAATCCTAAGCAGGTCTACTGAGAAATATGTCCTGTTTTATTCAACAAGTCTAATTCTCAGGATTCCAGTGTCTATGTTCCATGGCTATTGGAGTCTGTGAGACTGCCATAACAGTGTTCTAGGCATGAGAAGGACAGAGACCTCTTCTCTGCCATTGCCATTGCCACCACAGTTATTGCAGCTACTACAACAGCACACAAATAAGTAAATGGGCAGGTGGGTGATAGAAGAAGAGAAAGAACTGCCTTTTATACCCCAGTTTTCACAACCTTTTAAGGAGGTTCAAAACAGCTTACAATTGCCTTTCCTTCTCCCCACAGCAGACACTTTGTGAGGTAGGTGGGGCTGAGAGAGTTCTGAGAGAACTGTGACTAGACCAAGGTCATCCATCAAGTTTCCTGTGGAAGAGTAGGGAAAACAAACACAGGTTAGAGTCTGCCATTCTTAAATGCTACGCCATGCTTTCTTCTCCAGCTTGAATGAAAATATGGCCGTAGATGACACCGACCCGACCCCTCTGGGACCATTCGCATGAACGGTCCCAGAACTCTTCCTGGGACGAATGGGGCGCAGATTTCTGCGCCAGCCGCCGTGACCACCTACCTGTCACTTAGCAGCGCCTCGCACGTCGCTGGATAGGGAACACGCCCCTGCCCTGGCGCTGACCGCCCGGAGTCGCAGGGCAGAGGGGGCGTATCCTCAGGCCTCCTCGGGCGACACGCCGGAGGGGCCGCAGAGGACAGGTAGGTGGTCGCCCGGACATGGGGGGAGGGAAGGTGCCGTGGAGCTGCTGCCGTTCGCACAGCAGCGGCTCCAAGCTGCCGTTTTCCAAAAACCTCGCTGGGGAAGCGAGGTTGGAAAACGGCGGCTTCGCGCCGCTCAAGGCGGCAGCAAGGCAGGCGCGGCTGCCATGTAAGCAGCTGGGCCATGCCTGTGTGAACCGCTCCCTGGGGACGGTGTTTTTGCCATCCCCAGGCCGCCATATTCCGCCGGTGCGGAAGGGGCCTATGAGTCATAGAAGAATTCATGGGGCCATAATTCCCACTTCATAGTAAAGATTGGCTTTATAAACTACCCAAGACTGTATTCCAGTCCTAAGGATTATGAATTTCAAGAACATCAGTAGAAAGAAACATAAAACCAGAAGAAGGATTTTGGCCAACCCATGAGAGTTTCAGTAACAGGGAACTGTTACTGAACTGTTACGGGAACTGTTACTGTTAGCTAGACACTATCCATTGAGCCCTTTCCTCAGCATGACCATGACAAAGATAGAGATGGTGGGGAACTGAATGGAAGATAGTGGTGCTATTTGCTTTTCTTCACCTGTTTAGAAGAACAAGCAGCCACCACCTCTAGAAGGCTTGTTTTCCCTATCGTTTTGGATAGTGGCTTCTGCTGCTCCAAGCAGCCATCCCTGTGCTCTCTGGCAGATGGATGAACAATAGATGTTGCCATGAGGAAGTCACTGCAGGATGTGCAATGATAGAGGAGGACAAGGAGGAACCAAGTACCTGTAACTGTGCTAGGTGTGGTCGTGTGAATGCCAAGGGAGGGAGGGAGGGTGGGCAGGGAGCCCCCTTGCCACCATCCAGTGAAGGGGAGGGGCAGGTTTTGGTCATGGCTGTTCCACAGTGGCAGGCCCTCTCAAAAACATGGGGCCCTGATATTCAGCACAATCTGGGGTACCACTTGTGAACTCTACCAGTCTTTCTCCAGGCTCCCTAGAAAATTGTTCCTGCATGCTCATGGCCTATGTGCTACATAGTGACTCCCTGCTATTTCTACTGGCATAGAAGTCTGAGGTGGACAAAGGATGGCAAAAATTTTGGAAGAAGAAAATAGCAGAATTTCAATGAAATCGCTGTTTTTTGTAAAGTGAGAAATAACCTTTATTCTCTCATCATTATCAAAAGTAAATTTTGTTTCCTCTTTTTTCCCATATAAATATATAGATAGCGAATATAAGTGCTTTTTGCGTCATATGCAAAGCAGGGTTCTGTCAGTGCTCACTTTTAGGACACACATTCTCACTTATCTTCAATGCATACAAATCCCAGTATCAACAGGTACAGATTACAGGGGATTACACAGTTTCAGAACATAAAACACATCAGAGTGCAACATCAGTCTGTGACAATCCCACATATTTCTTTATCGTTTCAGGCAACCAAGACCAATGTTTCCCATTAACTGCTTACCATTATAGTATGAATGATTTTTTTTTAAATTACATGCATTGGAGATTAGACACACAAATCTGATCCAGTCAATTCTTCCATGGGAGCAGAAGTACAGATGCATGCACACAATGGAATGATACTGATGATAGCAAACACAGGCAAGGGAACCTCTCCTTCTTGCTTCTCTGCAATAACGTGCAGGAGTGTGTGTGTATAACATGTAACCTTTTCTTTACTAGATGCTTTTCCCTTGCATCTTCTCTACCCCGACTGCCAGAAAAGGTCCCAAGCTTTGAACATCAAGTGTGGACAGCAGTTGGAGGAAGGACTGCAAGGGAAAATCCATGTGGAGGGTAGAGGTAAGTATATCCTTCCTTCAAGTGTTTCTCTGTTGGAAACCACCAACCTACACCCTGGGTTGCAACAGGGAAGCAGCAATCAATGTTCCCAGACTCATACTGGCTGCTATCAGTATCCACCCATTCATAGAGTTTTTCTAATCTTCGTAGCTTCCCATTCATTCAGATGGAGGTGATCAGTTCAGATGTGCATCTTATTGAGTTTGCAGAACCACCTCCTGTATTAAAATGGTCATGGGTTACCTGTGCAAGCTTGCAGATCAGTGTTTTGGCCACATAATCTGCTGCAATTGTCTCCTTGGCAAAACACCTGTGTTTCACTGGTGCTTGCACAAGAGAATGTCCCAAGCTCCGTTCAATGAATGAGTGCTGCATATGAGCAGCATCTATGAATGGCAATATTAAAGACATCTACTGCAGACACTTTCAAGCTTTCCTTGAGCATACTGCTTGCAAACACAAAACCGTGCTAGTGAATTTTAGTGCTGTGTTGCCTCATCCTAGCAAATCAACCAAACTCCTGAACAATCAAACTGATCATGCCTTCTCAGCATCCTTGCTAATGCAACAATATTGCCATTGCATTTAAATCAATCCATCAATAAATGCCCAGTAGTAAATGACTGGGGAAGGCAATGGCAAACCAGCCTGTAAAGGAGTCTGCCTAGTAAACGTCATAATAAGATACCACCCCATGGGTCAGTAATGACCCAGTCTTGCAAAGGTGACTACTTTTACCTTTATTTGGCCATCCAGATCCCATTGTTTCCCTGGTTCCAAAGAGAGGTATGATAAGTCACCCATTATCTAAATACTTTGTAAAAAAACCTGACTCATTTAAATTTAACACAAGACCAGTTATTGCAAACAGATAGCACGACTGCAAAGAGACATTAAAAGTTGTCATTTCAAAGCAATATTACAGTTTTTACATAATGGAAAGACTGTCAGTATTATAACAGTTCCTTAACACTGTGTGCACTGTGGAGTATTTTTCAAAACCAAACTGAGTGAACATTTTGTGCTGTTCTTAAATTATTCTTTGAATTATAGTATTTTATGATGAATAGTTGTGTTCTTTTTTTGGGGGGTGGGGGAGGTTTAGTAAAATCAGAGGCAGTAAAGTTCATTAGTAGGGTAAAGGCTTCCAAAACAGAGTGTATGCCACTTCCCCCAGAATTTTGAAACTATGACTGTTTTAACATTTTCCATCATGGAACTCACTACCAAGTAAGCATGTACAGGTGCTATTCTAAACAGAACAATCCCTTTCTAAGCCCGCTGATGGCTGTTACTGTGCTTAAGATGGCACTGATACTTGCATAAGCAAGGTGAAAAAGTGGAAGAGTATGCTAGGTTGGGTTGGGGGAGAAACAAAGCCAGCCTTCTTTTCCCACTGGCGTAATGCCCATTGGGCAAGGTGGGCAGCTGCCCAGGGCATCACCTTGTGGGGAGCATCAAAATGCTGGGTTCATTTTTGGGTATTTTAGTGGTTTTCCATTTTTGGCCTGCAGGGGGGTGCAGTTTTTACACTAGTGGCACCAAAATTTCAGCGTATCATCAGGAGACTGTTCTTATGCTACCCCCCAGGTTTGGTGAGGTTTGTTTAGGGAGTCCAAGGTTATGGACTCCCAAAGAGGGTGCCCCTATCCCCCATTGTTTCCAATGGGAGCTAATAGGAGATTGGGGGCTACAGTTTTGAGGGTCCATAACTTTGGCCCCCCTGAACCAAATTGCACCAAGTTTGGGGGGTATCATTAGGGCAGTCTCCTGATGAGACCCTGAAAGTTTTGAGACTATGCCTTCAGAAATGTGCCCCCCCACAGCCTGCAACCCCCATTGACAGCAATGCAGAAAACTCAATGCAGAACAAAGATTCTTGGGCAAATTTCTAGGATGTTCCTGCAGGGGGTGCATTTTTGGGTGTATCGGCACCAAAATTTCAGGGTATCATCTGGAGATGATGGCACCCCCCCAAGTTTGGTGCAGTTTGGTTTGGGGGGGGGCAAAGTTATGGACCCTCAAAACTGTAGCCCCCATCTCCTATTAGCTCCCATTGGAAACAATGGGGGATGGGGCACCCCCTTTGGGAGTCCATAACTTTGGACTCCTTGAACCAAACCTCACCAAACTTGGGGAGTAGCATAAGGACAGTCTCTTGATGATATGCTGAAATATTGGTGCTGATATGTCTAAAACTGCACCCCCTGCAGGCACCAATGTCCTGGTGCAAAAAGAAATTTGGTCGTGGTGGAGTGGCTGCCCATGGGGGGGGGGGGGCATCCAACTCAGGTTTTGCCCAGGGCTACAGTTTGCCCAGGGCTGCCTCGTTACGCCCCTGTCTTTTCCCTTCCCTCTCTCCCAAACAGATGGTGAATAGGGCTAAATGGGGGCCGTTTCTGCAGCAAGCTTTTCAGCATGGCCACCTGGTCGCATATCACTCATTCATATTTCAACTAGTTGGATTTGGACAAAGAGGTCTTTTTGGTGGGGGGTGGGGGGGTGGGTGACCTGAAAACTTTACATTCATAAATGAATGAACTCTGGCTACATAATCCACACATCTATTTTTAATGGCACTCTAGGGATGAAACAGAATGTCAAAAGATGACCAATGCAATTTCATGTATCCCAGTTACAAGTTAGTTTGTCCTTGTGAGTAACAACCCTGAGAATCCTTTTTTTGTTCCAAATGTAGTATTCATTTATTTTTCAGTGTACATTTGGCATCAGTGGCATGAAAATGGTACGAAAGTGCTGCATAAGAAGCAGAAGGTTCATCAATAAATTAGCAAAAATCACGTGAACCAAAATTCAACAATGACAAAATGGGGAATAGAAAAGAAATTTATATGGCTAGATTAGTTCCTCTCTATGCTCACTATGTAAGCATGGCCTACTCATGTACAAACGTGCACAGGTAAACACCAGTTTATACAAAACGCTGTTCATGCAGAGAGGCACAAGGGGCATCATTCAAATATCCCTTCCACCGTCTTCCACAAACAGAACATTCTTCCTCATCTGATATGAACCAGCCCTCCAATGATAGTTCTCAAAAGTTTAAATAAAAAGCAAGCACTGTGCCAAACAGATTTATTCCTGATTGCTGATCGTTTAATATTCTTTTCACTATGGAACTGATCTTCTACATGTCTTTTTACATGCTAATGGGACCTGGCTTATCCCAGATTTGATTTCCATATCATATGCCTTCATTCCGAGCATAGAAAACCCTTGCTCAAGCCAAGATCGTCCTTGGGAGCAATGGTATTAAAAAGTCCCTAAGCTCATGTTCAGCTCACTCATTGGGCTGCATAGCAGTGGTAATATAAGGAACTTCTACTGATATTCTGTGATATTCTCTGTGTTGTAGTGGACAGAGTATCACACTAGTCCCTGGAATATCCAAGTTCAAATTCTCAAGAAGGAAACTGTGTTTGGATTACTTGCCACGGGCCACATTGAAGGTATAATTAAGATGATGAAAAGCAGTTGCAGATAGATTGCAAATATGGTGCTGGGTCTAACCCCTTCTCTGTGCTGACTGGAAATGGCTGCCCTGGGCACCTTTAAGATCAGACCAGCCCATTTTTTAAAATGACCAAACAGGAACTGCAGTTCAAGAACTCCAGCTTGGACCTATCCCTCAGCAGGTTAAAAATCTGCAAGTAAGAAAACATTACACAACTCTTTGAGCATGCTCTATCAACATGAGTAAGGGGTTTCCTGTGTCCTAGACAACAGATCAAACTATTTGAGCCATGAAAACATGTCTAAGGAAACACCTCAACACTCATTGGAGCAAAATCTTCTGAAGGTGCCTCCCTGCCAATCATTAACAGCAGTCCATACCTCACTTCAACTGTCCCGTTGAATGTACAAAATGGAATTGGTGAGGTGGACTCTTTTATGAAGGGGGCAGAGATGTCGCTGATTGCACTGTTTATGCATTATTTTGTTTTTACTGCACTGTTTTCTGATTTTTATCCAGTTAGTTAGCCTTATACTGCTATTTATTGCACTATTTCCTAATCTGAGTCACAGCAACAGAGGCAGACTATAAGTAAAGTGAATGAATGAATGAAAATTATTAAAAAATTATATTGAGCTAAGCCATCTCATCTGGAAAGAGGGATTTGACAGAAAGGGCATTACATTCCAGCAATTCCAGCATTGCATTTTGGTGATACTTCTGCCTCTCAGCTTACCAGTGAATATATATCTGAACAGAACATCTGAAATCCAAACATAAATTTAAACTTAGCACAGTGACAGCACATTGTTTATCCAATTTCTTTCACACAGGTTGTGCATTTCCCCCTTGCACAAATAATAATTTTCAGAATGTCAACTGCTCCCTAAAATACTTTGATGCACAACAGATTGTCTGCCAACCCTTTTGTCCCTTTGTAGGGTGTTTGAATCACATCTGAAGCACCTTGTCAAATGGATACAGAAACATGCCAAATTATTTCCTTTGATGTGTTTGCACTTTTCTATAGTAAGCAGATCTGCAATTTGAAAACAAGATTAGAGAAAAACAAAAAAGTTACCCGTTCAGCTTTCCAGAATTGCAGTTTGGGAAATACTTTTCTGAAAAATACCCACAATTACATTCTTGAAACACATGACAGCACAGCAAGAATTTTGTTTCAAAAGCTGGAGAAAAGGAACAGGCATTTAGCAGTACGATCCTAAGCATTGACTTCAATGGAGTTCATACAGTTCAACTCTGCTTTGGATGGTGCTGCAAGACTGAAGATAGACAGTTTGAAAAAAAAAGATGGTTGGATAGAGGCATCGTTTCCCCACAGTACAGGCACTTTTTTTTTAATCCCCACAAATTCTGTTAAACAGGTTCTGCGAGCTTTTAAACATTACACAAATCTACCAGGCACCTTTACCAGAAGCAAAAGTTTACGAGAAGCAAACCCGCTGAACAATAATTCCCCTTTCAATTGCCATTAACTGTCAGAAAGGAACCAACTTTGTTGATTCTCACAAAAGAACAAGAACTACTCTAAATAGTGTAGATTGCAAACCTGTACATATGTATGCATATACAAGTGCCAGTTCATATATAACTTATTGGCTCTCCACATAGTTAGATACGGGGATGAAAGTGGCTTTGTGAACTCTCCTCATTGTGTGTATAACCTATAATAAAAATTGGGAGCTTATGCAAATAGGTCCTGTTTGGGTTGGGACATGTGGGCCTAGCTGTATTTAGTTTTTTAAAATTATACATTATTATATATATATAATGAGGGAGGATGTATCAGCCCAATGTTTGATTTTACACTGCATCCCATGAGTCAGTTATGCCACTCTGCTATGCGTGCACAGGTCTTCTGCCCCATTTAAATGGATAAACCCACTTGCAATCATGAAAAAGGACCATATCCTTCAATTCCTGTCCAAAGCATTGCAGAATTCTGATGTTCACATGAAGTGCAATGCGACCAAGGATGACTATGCCCTGCTCAATAAATGCTCTGCTCATGGAACATTCTCTAGCAAAAGTGAATGCACACCTCCCTTATCTCAATGTCTGGGTGAGCACTGGAGCCATGCTACACATCCCTGAAGGATCCGCTGACCAGCTGAGTATTGGTGGGTAACAGTAAGAATCGGCAGGCAATTGACCATCACCATTGGGCACGTGGGAACCCTATTAACTAGGAACTCTATTGTAAGTTACGCACATGCAACTGTTCACATGTCTACTGTATTACAGCCCAAGCCTAAGCATATTTACAAAATCACCTTTCCTGGGTGGTGATCCATTTGCATGGTTGAGAAGAAAACAGTTCTCCAACTGCATCCCTAAAGCAGCGTGGGCATTTCGCTACGATCTTTCTCTCCTTTTCCTTGGAAAGGAAGAGTGCGTGAACTGGGCCCATAAGTGGATAGTTTTGGTTCTGGGTGACCATCTCATATACTACTTTGTCCAAACCCATGAAGTTACCTGTACTGACATAAGGATCAACTAAATGAGAAACGTGGAGATGCACAGAGCTCCTGGATGCCCCCCCTCTAAAAATCATGTGCACAGGGGCTGATTCCGATTAGGATTTTAGTATGAAAGAAGATTCATGTCTATCGTCCCCAAAGCCATTTTCCTGACCTGAAATAGCCATGGGGAGCCTAAAGTTGCCAACCTCTGGATGAGGCCTGGAGAACTTCTAGAATTACAACTGATCTTCAGACTACAGAGACTAGTTCCCCTTGAGGAAATGGCAGCTTTGGAGGGTGGACTGCATACTCTGTACCCTGCTTGCACCACAATAAATAAATAGAGTATACCCCACAGAAATCCCCCTTTCTGACCCCTTTTCTCCCCAATGCCACCCACATCTCCAGGAATTCTCATCTAGAGTTGGCAACCTGACATCAGTTTCTGTATGTTTCTCTGAACAGGCTAGGATAATTTCAGATCAGAACAACTGCACAGAGAAAAGGTTTAAAAGCCCCACTCTAGCATGGTGTAGAGGTTAAGAGCAAGTGGACTCTAATCTGGAGAACTGGGTTTGATTCCCCACTCCTCCACCTGAGCGGCAGGGGTGAACTGGCCTAGGGACATGGGGACACCCCCCCCTCGGGACGAAGGCACACAGCATGTGCCTGGCACACAGCATGTGCCTGGCTGTGACGGTGCGCCTCCCTGCAAGCCGGCTTCTGCTATCCTCAGGTGCTGGGGAGAGCAGGAGCCGGCCTCCAGGGATGCAGGGTGACTGGGTGGGTGGGGGGGGGGGGGGTTCCCGGCTTGTCTCTGGGCACCATTTCCCCCCATAAGCCTCTGCTGAGCGGTAGAGTCTTATCTGATGAACTGGATTTGCTTTCCTGCTCCTACAAATTTAGCTTGATGAGTGACCTTGGGCTAGTCACAGGTCTCTCAAGACTCTCTCAGCCCCACTTACTTCACAAGGTGCCTGTTGTGAGGAGAGGAAGGGAAAGGAGTTTGCAACCCCCTTTGAGTTTCCCTCCAGGAAAGGAAGTGGGAGGGGGTGATAAATCCAAACCCCTCTTCTTCTCTCATGCTCTGCTTCTGATCAGAACAGGCCGGGGGGGGGGGGGCACGTTGCATTGGGCACGCGCCTGGGGGGGGGGGGGCATCAAACTCAGATTTTGCCCAGGGCTCCAGTTTGCCTAGCTACGCCACTGGAACAGGGCCTCTCCTTGCCTAAGTTTTAGAGAAAAAAACCCGTCCCTTTCATGGAACTCCCAGAATCTCGTTTAGCTGAGACCTGAATCAGATCCACCAGATCCATCTAGTTCAGTCATGTTTACTGGATCATCAGAAAGATCTCAGGCATTAGCTGTTCCAAACTTGCTACTCAAGATCTTTTAAACTAGAGATTCCTTGGACAGAATATAGGAGATTTTTTTTTTTTTGCATGGGAAGTATTTCCTGTCTTGGATAGCCCAGGGTACCCCGGTCTCATCAGATCTTAGGAGCTAATCAGGGTTGGCTCTGGTTAGTACTTGTATGGGAGACCATCAAGGAAGTCCAGGATCACTACACAGAGGCACGCAATGACAAGCAACCTCTGTAAATCTCTTGCCTTGAAAACCCCTTAGGTCACCATACGTCAGCTGTGAATTTTACACACACACAGATGCATACATGAATGCATGCTTTCTATCCATGAGTGATGGCCCCAGATCTCTATCATGCAAAATGATGACCATCTAGGTACAGGTCTAAACCTTTTAAACCTTAGGAAGAAGTCTAAATTCAAGGGGACTGATGTTCAAAGCAACATGCATAGAACTACCTACACCACTAAATGAGCAACACCAAGGTATAGGGGACACACTGAAACATTATTCCTTTGGACCTGGGTAATTATAATGTAGGTACAAAAACAGACACTTGAAACCTCTTCCTAATTACAATAAAAGCTTTACCTTATTCATAGAAAACTATGAGACAATAAAAATAGATGTTCTTTGCAGAACACAAATGCTACATTTTGTTTGTGAACTTGACAGGGTTTTTTTTGGGGGGGGGATAATATGTGCAAAACAGTGCAAAGCATATGCAGTTCAAATCTTACAGTATTTCACTACAAATAATGTAGCATCAAGAACACAGTCCCTTTTCTTAGAGATTATATATGAGGATGAAAAACTCAAAAGAAGATTTGCAATCTCTAGGGTGGCATATAGAACAATATGCCCTTGTTTTGAACAAAGAAAGTGTCTTCATGACTTCAAATAAGTGGATTACAGGAATTCAGCACTGAAATGACGTCGGTGGAGTGAACTGAACAAAGTAATACCTGGATTGCTTAATTTGTTTTAACCTGATAGGCATTAATAGACTTGTGTCACTGTAAACTGTAAATAGTATTTAAAGGCTTATTGATTTTTTAAAATAGTACAGGACATATTTTTTTAAAAAAAAATCCTTGGCAATATCAGCTTTTTAGATTAGTTTGCCCCTTGGTATATTAGCTTTGTCCATGCAGGGGGACTTTACTTATATGGAGAAGTATTCAAACCTATTATCTCTCACCTGTAGTGTCAATCCTGGAAGAATGGCACAATTACATTTTCTGGTAAGTCTAAAGCAACTTTAGATATCCCTCTTCTGGCATTCCAAATTCGTCCTTAAAGTGAAACCATGAATCTTCATGGTGGCCCTGTGTATATATGCTATGAGGCTAGATGCAAATGTTGCAAATCAAATGTACTGGACAAGTTTCATAAAGAGTAGTTAATTTTGCAAACAAATGTGATCAATCAATAAATCAGGAGAAATCATGCAAAGGTTTGTGCAAGAAGAAATAAAGTAGGAATCCTCAATGCATTGTGGTGAAAGGCTTTCCTTTCCTGCTTCTGAACAAAGGCTACCTCCTATTTTCATCTGCATGAAGCCAATCTCCATACGTTTCCACAAGTGAAGTATCTGGTCTGACCGTGTACTTTGTTGTAAGTGCAAATTTCAGGGTGATTTCTCCAGCAGAGATGATTCAGTGTTGAAGTGGGATCCTGTAATGCTGGTTCATGCCTTCTGGAACAGTCCCCCTGAGGAGGAAGGATCCCTGATCTCTCCAAACACCCACTGCAACAATTGCTTCTCTTGAGCAGGCCCAGTCACAGGATTAATACTGTAATCAAGACCACAATATTTGGAGTGGTCCACACCCATGCAGTGGGCCACAAAGTTTGTCTGGATGTGGTAGCCAGTCATTGTTTCCGGCAGCCCCTAGGCCATGCTTTGCTCATTTCTGGAAATGTTTAGAAAAGGGGCTATATAGACAAGAAGCAGCAGCTTTCTAGGTGGTGATAACCCATGACACCCCATCCCAGAACAAGACGTAGCCGGGTGCCATTTTGAAAGAGGTACTCCAGTCTTCTCACATTACTGGCATGAAGATCTGTGTCTCCTGTAATGGCGGGCACTGAAGGTTCTCCCCGATAGCCATCAGAATCACTTTGATATAGCTCTCAGATTGGCATAATATAGCCTAAACTACAAATGTTAAAGACTTTAGATTCTTACGCACCCAGCTGACAAGAACCCTTTCACACATTACTTTTGTGTACATTTATATGTAAACTGTAATAAGCCCCACCTTGGGAGAAAAATAAGAAACCTGCCCGAGGCATGAAGAATTACCAGGTGGGCCATTAGTTGCTGAACAATTGTAGTTTTACTTAAGTGACTGGCCAGAGAGGAGAAAATCAGCTTTTGCGGCAGGATAGCAACACGGAGAGGATAAAACACCCATTACCTGCCTTTCCCTTGCTGCTGTCTCTATGCTGTGTGGCTGCCTTGACCTCAAACTCCACACCAGTTCAAACAGTAGTGACCTATTCAGAGGCAACAGCTTTCCCAAGTTCTTGGAGTAGCTTCTGGCTGAGTCAAAGTAGATGCAGAGGGTAGGAAGATTCTTGGAAATCTTAGTACGTGAGATGCAGTTCTGTGTGCTTCTCTTTGAATCCCACCCTGTATTGGAGGCCCAGAAACCAGAGAACATTCAGAAACTTGTTGTGTGTGATCAGACCATTGTGAGAAAGACAGGCATACTCCTAAAATGTAAAGTATGAAAGACATTCACAGACATGCATCGTACAGGAACTTGTATCAGAAAGCCACAATTGGCTACTGATTATTTACTCAGTGCATAATGTATTTAAAAAGTTGGACTGAACGTAAA
The DNA here is from genome assembly GCF_021028975.2 of Sphaerodactylus townsendi. NCBI lineage: Eukaryota > Metazoa > Chordata > Lepidosauria > Squamata > Sphaerodactylidae > Sphaerodactylus > Sphaerodactylus townsendi. The sequence goes on from NC_059430.1 coordinate 27,464,202, forward strand.
AGAAAATGACACAATTTGCGCAGTCATGAAAGGTTACGCTGGTTCCAAGACCTTGTTCGCACCAAGAACAGATGATAACTAACCTCTGATTTTTCATGACATCCACAAGTAAGTGCTCAAGTGAAAGTCAATGGGACGTTAAAAATTTGAAACAATGGAATGATATAGTAGAGTTACAACATGTTGCAATGCAGAAGCATGGACACCGTTCATCGGTTGGAGCCAAACCTTCAGTCATGATATAAGTATGAAGAGCTCCTTACGCTGGACATCAGGAAGCCATTGGTCAGTCTAGGGCGTAAGTGGTGGTTTTGGTGATGAACAAGATCCTTGACTGTCAAAACTGGTTGCTTGGCCTGGCAACTGGAATGAATGATATCTTTTTAAAAATGATATTCCCATGTATTTGTTTCATTTTGAGACACATGTGATTCATTCATTGCCATGTGGAAAGTCTTTACACTATCATTAACATGGAAAGTTATTTGCAATGAACCAACACAACCAACGGAGTATATTTGATAAATTAAGTCACCCTTCACTTTTACATAAGAGCTTATATATTTGGGCTATGCATGTAGCATTCAGAAGCAGCGGCTGATTGAGGTAACTAGTAGATCACAGTGTCTGATAGTGGACTAGGGAAATCTATCTTGATGGAAATCTATTCCATCTTGATTCAAGTTTAATTCCAAAGTCTAAGTCTTACCCCAAATCAGGGCATGAGGACCTGAATCTACCCCTCATGACAGCCCAGCAATGAGTATTCCAAATCCAAACCCAGCTCCAATTATACCCTATCCATAGGAGGCCTCCACAGCCTGACCACAATGTATTTCACTATCCATTTGATAGGCCCTCTATTTTTGAAGTAAAATTAAAGGGATTTGTTTTTCATTCACTTTGTTTTTCATTCACATTTGTTTTTCATTCACTGAAGATTTGACTTCAGAGGTGGATTGGACCATAACAGTGTCATTGTAAGCACATCATACCATTTGAAATCCATGGGTTTTGAAGGGTATTACTCCACAAGATGGCACTGTGAGTTTACAAGGGATATTTCCAGGGGGCTGCTGCCTTGACGACCAAAAGTGGCTAGGAGAAACTGAGCCTCACAGCTATGGAGGCTGTTCATCTCTGACCAAACAGACATTGCCTCACACCCATGACTGCTCTCCTGTGCTGCTAGTGACCAGATCTCATACTGAGGGCCCCAGAGGCAGCACAGCAAAAGGTGATGGCAGACCCATATTAAGCCATGGCCATGTGCCTTAGGCTTTCAGGTACTTTGGGCCCCCTCCAGCACTTCAATCTTTCACCCTACTACAGCTGACAGCCTGACCCAGGTACAGTAGGTACTACACTGCAGTACATAGCCCTATATCCATTTTGAGCGTCTCCTGAATAATTTTTCTCACAATTGTACTCATTCACATGTGACTAAGGTTACAACTAGACTGTATTGCTCATGGAAGTGTAGTAAAGGTGGACCTTAAGGTCACGACCCTGACTCTAGTGTGTTTTTGGTCCACTGTCTCCCTCTCCCCTCCACTGACTCAAAACAAACTTCAGCTGACTATGAGTGTCTCTTGCAACTTGCAACTTGCTCTCAACTACCTTGCACATTTGCTCAGTCAATTCTTGTCAGAAAGGCTGAATCCTGGGATGCTGGTAACAGTGCCTCAGCAAAAACAAACACACACAGAAACAAACAAACAAGACTAATCTTATCTCTTTTTTTGAGAGTGACAAACTTGGTAGATGAAGGGAATGCCGTGGGCATAGCATACCTTGATTTTAGTATAGGGCCTTTGACAAGGTGCCCCATGATATTCTTGCAAGTAAGCTGGAAAGATATGGACAAGACAATGCAACTGTTGGATGGATTTGTAATTGGTTGACTGGCTAAACACAAAGAGTGCTCATCAGAGAAGTGACTAGTGAGGTGCCACAGGGTTCTGTCCTGGGCCCAGTGCTATTCAATATTTTTATTAATGACTTGAATAATGAAATAGAGGGCATGTTAATCAAATTTGCAGATACCAAATTAGGAGGGGTAACTAATACCCTGGAGGTCAGGGGCAGGATTCAAAATGATCTGGACAGATTAGGGAGCTGGGCCAAAACTAACAAAATGAATTTTAACAGAGATAAATGTGAGATTCTACACTTAGAAAAAATGAAATTCACAGAAATAGGATGGGGGATACCTGGCTTGACAACAGTACAAGTGAAAGAGATTTGGGAGTCCTAGTAGACCACAAACTGAACATGAATAGCAGTGTGATATGGCAACCAAGAAAGCCAATGCAATTCTGGGCTGCTGCCTCAGAGATTAGGACACGAAGTAATGAATTCAAGGTGCAGGAAAAGAGATTCCACCTAAGCATTCGGAAGAACTTTCTGCCTGTCAGGGCTGTTCGCAGTGGAATTCACTGCCTTGGAGAGTGGTGGGGTCTCTTTCTCTGGAGTTTTTAAACAAAGGCTGGATGAACATATGTCAGAAGTGCTTTGATTGTGTGTTCCTGCATGCCTGAGGGTTGGACTTGATGGCCCTTGTGGTCTCTTCCAACTTTATGATCCTATGATAATTGATAGCCTCTAGTTTCTGCAGAGCCCCTAGGCCCATGGTGGTGAACCTTTGGCACTCCAATTGGCCATGCTGGCAGGGGCTGATGGGAATTGTAGTCCATAACATCTGGAGTGCCAAAGGTTCGCCACCACTGCCTAGGCTTCAGCCTAGTCAGCCTTATGGATAATACAACCCTGGATGATGGGTAAACTTGTCCTCATTATCACTGTGTCTTTTCTTGGACTGCCAATGCTACAAGAACTATTCTCCTTGGTTGTCCCTGGGTTCTTTCAACAGCCCAGTCTATCCCTGCCTCTGTTTGGTTTGGTGGCCAGAAGAAGGTATGGAATATATAGTATATTATAGAATATACTGGAATGCTAGAATCCATTCAGTGATTACAGCCAATTGTGGTCAGAACAGATGCATCTTTCTTGAGATCCAAATTATCTTTTCTTATTAGATTGCAATGGCTAATCACAATTTAAATCTAATTCTGCAGTTTCCTTTTCTGACTGTTGTCTGGCAGAAACCAGAGAGGATTTAACATGAATATTTTCCTTTCCCATTGTAAACTCACATTGGGGCCCTTTCCATACGAGAAACTTACAATGTTTTGGGGCTGGAAGTAAAACCTTTCCACCATGGAATTCTGCATTTTTTTCTCCCCTTGGTTCTGAAAATGTTTCCAAACAGCTTTTTCTCCATTTTTTAAAAACCCCTTTTATAATTTCTGAAATGTTTCAGAGCCAGCTTCCCTCAGTGTGGTCATAGTTACAAATTTTCCAACTGCCATTTTCCACGTCTCTGTGCCGTTGCCCAACTTCCCCCTCAGGGCCAATTTTTCTTGTCCCTCATCTCTCTCCTTCCCTCCTCCCCTCTTTATTTTTGGTATTTATGTGGAGATTTTTTTTAACCGTTCTGGTTGAATCTATGAATCATTATATAAATGGAACTACAGAGAATCAAGGCAGAGAATCAATGAAGCATCGTTTCTATGAATATCTCTCAAAAAAATGTTAAACGCCCCTCATGGCAGCTATAAAGTGGAAGGGGTGAGTGAAGACAAATATCACGGTAAAGGGTGTTGAAAATGTTTTGGAAATGTATGCAACTTGTGCGGAAAGGGCCTGGATCAACTTTAAAAGTTCCTCGATTCAGTTTTTCAAAGATAAAAATGACATATGGTGCAGAGTTCTTGATCTATCCACTTTAGTTTTTCCTTACCAAAGATGCAGTCGAGTTTCCCGCATTTGGGGAAATCGCAGGGGTCAGCACACCTGCAGTGAAATGGATGAGCTTAACCCTGGGAAAATCTCCTGTGTGATCAAGGTGTCTCCCCTGCCAGGTAAGTATATACCAAAGATGCTCCTTGATTCCCCCCTTTCTGTTTTTTTTTTTTTTTGGTTTTGATGTACGTTTGAAAAAAAAAGAATATGCTTATAAGTATTGTGAGCTGCCTCTGGAAGAGTTTTTTTTTAAATGACAAATACTCTAAGATGGTGGTGGCCCAGACGCTTTGGCACTTCCTCAGATATTGCGCCTTGAATTCTCATCGGCCTAGCTGCCAGGTTAATTGGCCATGCTGGCGAGGGCCTGACATCTTTGAAGTCTCCATCCCTGTCCTCAGTCTGGAGTGTCAACCGCCACCCACCTGGCTTTAAAAGGATGTGATTTGATCATGGAAACCTATTTGCAATGTATATGTAGTGACATATGTAAGGCAGCCTTCTTTCTCTTATATATTTTTTTTTTTTATTCCAGAGGCTAAAGACCACTGGGGTACCACGCCAAGTCTGGTGCCACTCAATGCTTCCCCCCCCCCTTCAAACGAAGCAGGTCTCAGCCCTGGTAAGTGTCTGGACAGGGAAACTGCAAGATCTCTGCATTCTGCTCTGAGTTCTGGAAAGGTTGAATGGTATAAAACAGTGAAGGCAGAAGCAGAATTACACACTTTTAATCCCATTGACTCAAATGGATTTAGAAGGGTGTCACTCATCACTGCATTTCACCATAAGTGTAAATGAGTAAATAAGTGACCAATAAGCCTGACGATTCCTGCACTTTATAGAATGAAAGCTTTGGAGAATCGCAAGGCAATTGTGGTTAATAGGTGGGATAGAAAGCTATTTTAGAAATGGATTCTTTAAGTCATTGCTGCATTAGTACTAGGAAACATAAATACAACAGCAGTTTCACACATGCAGAATGATGCACTTCCAATCCACTTTCAATGCACTTTGCAACTGGACCTTACTGTGTGAAATGGGAACATCCACTTGGACATAATTACTAAAGTGCACTGAAAGGGAATAGAAAGTCCATTAATCAGCATGTGTGTAAGTTTTGTGTGTGTGGGGCGGGGGAGGGAAGAACATTAGCCTCTTCATTCCCATTGACTTTGATAAGGTGTTTTACTTTTTGTTTTCCTAATGTTTGTCTTACAAAAATGTGCTCTTATGAAACAGAGGCCTATTTGGGCAGAAGATATTTTGCACAGCATAAATGAAATATCTTGCAGACGAGGACAAAAAAAGTGTTGCCAGGGAAAACAGGTCTTTTTCCTGCCTCCCCTCCCAGCTGACTGAAACTTGTCAGTTTCTTTTTGTTGCACCCGCCATTTTGTGCTGCAGAGATTCTCCGCCAGTGCCTTTATTTGCTAAAGGTTTCCCATAGAGATTTCCTCTACTAGCAGCTCATCCAAGTGTGATTTCACTGTAAAAAGTACACAAAGTTTGTTTTGTCTGGTGATCCTGCATACAGGTCGCTTTTCCTTTTTGTTTTGTTTTGAGAAGGGTGTGTGTGAAACTACAACGACATGATACGAGAGTCTGCAATATGTACATATTTCAAGTTGTCATAGCCTCGCAGACAGCACCCTCAAAACAAAACAAAAATGGAAAAATGACACATGCGTGGGATCACCAGGGAAAACAAACTTTATTTATGTACTTTGTACAATGAAATTGTGTGCGGATGAGCTGCAAGCAAAGGAAACCTCCATGGGAAACCTTCAGCAAACGATGGAGGCAAGAAGTTCCTGAAGAGGGCAGAAAATAGCAGGCGAAACTGCAGTAAAAATGAAAGAAAGAGCTGGGAGGCAGGTGAAATAAAGCATCTCCTGCCTGCTTTTGTTTGCACAGGCAAGCAGGAGATATCTTCAATTCATCTTCAGGAAAAAAGATCGCTAGTTTAGGGTTTTTTAAAAAACCCAAGTTGAGATAAATAAAATGTCCTGGAATTTTTTTTTGGGAGGCAGCTGTGCAAACTTTCCCCCCACTTTTATAATATCCTCAAGACGTTATATTTCTGCTGTGCAGAAAAGACCAATGCAGAAGGCTAGTAAAGATGAGCAGAAGGCTGCAGAGGTATTGCAATCCTCTTACCTCAACCAAAGGGTGCCAGTGAGTTATAGGTTTGCGGGGATATGCCAGCATTTCGTTCCAGTGGTCTCTTCCAAGGCCTTCTGCATCAAGTCCAATCCGACAGACCCCGATTACCTCATTGTGTCCTACTCTAGGATTGGAGAAGGAGAAAGCGAAGTCAGAATAATTATCATTAACCAAAATACATCTTTCCAACAATTTCTAATGTGCTCGAGTCTTGAAAAAAAAAACTGAGACCTCAAGCTGGGATAGGTTATTGTTTAGTATGTCATATTAGGATCTGGAGATCCAAGTAGTAATCTCCACTTTGCTTTGAATCTTACTGGGTGACTTTGGGATCAGATGCCCAGTTCCTCTCAGACAAATCTACATCATACCTTTGCTGAGGATTTTCTTTACAGTACAGTAAACCTTTATTAGGCATAAATAATTCTGCATACAGTATGTTCATATCATAAACAACAATACAACGAGGAATCCAATACACTAAGTTAGGATAAATTATACACAAACTTTCTGGAGACCTATTGTGATATCCATATGTTAATCAAAACCGATTTGAACAACTTCTCATGTTTATTACAATGAGCCTCGTTGCTGAGGATGAAATGGAGATAAGAATAGTCTATACCATACTGAGGTGCATGGGGGAAAGCACTAATGACAGAAAATGCTGTCTAATGGCAGGTCAAGGCCTTGGCTACTGTAATCTTATCAGATCTCAGAAGATAAACAGGGTCAGCCCAGGTTAGTATTTGGACGAGGACTACCAAGGAAGCCCAGGGTTGCTACACAGAGGCAGACAATGGCAAACCACCTCTGTGAATCATTTTGTAAGGGTGGGGGTTAGTGCGATCCCAGGCCCGACTCGTCCTTGGCACATTCCTTGTGCTGGGCTTGCTGCCCGGAGTACTGACCTTGCTATGTTTATGCTTATCATATCTGTGTGAAACTATGCTTGGGAACTATACCAGGGGGAGGGGCAGTGCTCCTGCGTCATAGCAAAAGCGACGGTTCTAGCCTAGCGAGGCCAGTTCTGCGCCTTAGGTGTGTATAAATTGTTCATTGAAGTTTATGGAATAAACGAGCTGTCCTAAGTCGTTTTGTTTCAAGTCCTTCGAGTTCCTTACACATTTCTTGCCTCGAAAACCTTTGGGGTTACCATAAATTAGCTGCAATTTGATCACACTTTACTTACACAATGAACAAGACAGGTAGATGTATTTTTTAAAAAAACAAAACATCAGACTCAAAAATATAAAACACTTTAGATCCAACACCAGAATATTTTAATGTTTTCAAAAATTGAAGGCTTTATTTAGGTATTAATTTTTAAACTGGCATGGATCAAGAGAATTGATCTTTGTCACCTCTCACTCCTCCTGAGAGATAAGTCATACCTGCTTTTTTTCATCAGTTTCCCACCCCTACAGCAGCCACACTCATGTGCCACATCCGACATCATTCCCAAGGGTTCCCTATGACTCAGGAGCAGCTTTTCATTGGGGCTAGGAATGGGGGTAGGGAAACAGGGTGTCACTTGGATACAGATGAAGTGGTAAAGAGTAACCCATCCTGGGTCCATCCCAGCGTAGGTATAAATGGCAAAGTCCACAAGAGAAACAAGCTTGCCACAGTGTAACCTTAAGGAAAAAGTAAAATGCTTCATACCGGTCATAGTCCATAACGGCGATGGAGAGGCTGACCTGGTCCACGTTCTCTGGAGGGATGTCAAAGATGATGGCCTCACTGTATACGGGATTGAGGGTGTTTTTCTTTATTGTTGTCTTCCTCTTTTTCAATCGGCGGCCATCACACATCAGGGATACTTTGACATATGGATCTGAGGGAAGAGGCAGGAGCCTCTATCAACTATCGTTCTTCCTACTCGAATGCTCCAGATAGCTAAGAAAATCATGACTGCCTCAAACAATTATATTAATGCTATTAGAAATTATCATGATCAAGATATTTCAGTGACGAGCTGACATTTCCTTGAACTAGCCACTACAGATTTTTTAAAAATCTCCTTTTAAAACAAACACAGCCACTTGGGTCCCCATCAGTGATTCAGCACATCTCTGAAGTTTGGAATGTTTATTTTTATTTATTTATTTATTTCTTATTGGATTTTTATACTACCTTCCCCCAAAGGGCTCAGGGCGGTGTACAAATAAACACATACAGACAGGGGAAGGTTAAAACCAGTACAAATATAATACAAGCCCTGTGTCCTTATTAAGACCAATAAAAGCAATACAACCAGCATCTGAGAACTAAAACCAACCCCTCCCCCGGGGAACCCAAAAGGTCCCCACTAAAATGGGCCACATAATTAAACAAACAGAAAACAAGGGGAAGAGGTTAGGAGACAGGGGGCAATGTTGTGCCAATGTGTGCCATTTTACATGGTCATTAAAGTTCCTCTGCCAGTTTGCAAGACTGGAAGCCTTCCACCCCCCTGCCCACTTAGGTTACCCTATTTTTTACCTTCAGTCCACTCCCAATTTAAACAATTGTCTTCCACTGACCATCTTTACTGTGTGACAAATTAACAGCTACAGCAGAGGTGCTGAGGACTGCCCAAAGCAGGGGCTCACAACATTTTTGAGTCTGTGAGCACCTTTGAAATTCTACCCCAGGATGGTAGGAGCAATTACAAAATGGCTGCTGCCTGAGGTGAAGTCACACATGCGAAGGAAGCCTAAATCAATAGGGAAAGAGGGATATTTCAAAGGATACATTGGGAAAAAGGAGTGAGAGAGAATGAAACCAACACTGTGGTTGGCAGCTGCTGCTAAAATAATGTTGTCTCAATCTGTATGGCTAATCACATCTGCAATGGCCAGTCAGAAGCCTTGCTGGGCAAGAGCCCCACCCATTTTCTAAAAACACTTGGTGGGCACCAGGAACGGTATCTGTGGGCACCATGGCCCCCTCAGACACCATGCTGGAAATTCCTGACCTAAAGCATCTGAACCATGTGCCCCCTCCATCTGTTACAATATTGTTAGAGATGGTAACATGCTAGCCACTGAAACTGTCAGGCTCCAGAAGGAACAATAAAATAGATGCCAATGGAGAAGGGATGCAGTTTGGCGGCAGAGTACATGCATTGAATGAAGAAGGTGTAGTTCCCGGGCAGGTTTACTGAAAAAATCTCATGGAGCTGATAATCAAGAAAGACTCTCCTCTGCTCAGGATACTGGTGAGCTAAGTAATCTGATCTAGTATATGGAATTTTCATATATAGTAAACTTCTTAGGTTGGGGGCCTGAATCCCCCTGACCAGGCTGTTTGAGGATTGGTCTCCTTCATTCATCATGTCACAGTTCCCTCCTACAAAATTATTCTGGAGGGTCTGAGCTTGACTAGAAATAGTACAACCTCTGTACAGCAGCAGGTTGTTTACAGGGAAAATGAACTGTGTTGAATTTACTGAGAATTCTGTGCAAGCCTTGTTTATTTATATCACATGTTTATCCCATGATGGAACAATGTGGTCACACAGAACTCACAGGAGTTACTTCATATAGGCACCGACCAAACCAAGGGTGGACAATCCCAGGAATTTGTGTCAACGGTTGCACATCAAATGACTTTGGCACCATGGTCAGATCTCCTTACAAGTAACCAAGGCACTGGTGTCAGAAGTGTGTGATAAGACAACAGATATGGCTTACGAATGTCATAATCTCCTGGCTTGCATAGGCACTAGTCAAGTCCAACTTGATTGAAACCCCAAGATGATGGCATCACCACTGATTCCTTGCTTACTTCAAGAACTTTTGTCTAGGTACAACCCTTGTCTCTCCACCATTTTGTTTGCCAGAATACCAACATCTTCACAGATAGTGTTGCATTTGTTTGGCACTTGGTTTACAAAGGTTATCTACCCTACACCACCCAGAAAGCAACTGAACATAAGCAAGGTGGCTGGATCATATGGCATTCTAAAATATGTGGGGGTCCTAATTATCCATAGGACTGCAGCCCAAAGAAGTTACTTCCCTACAGTTAATTTGCTGTTAGTTCAAAACAATGGCAATACATTTAGTTCTGTGTTTATGATTGACAGTGCACATAAGTAAGATTGTACCCACTAGGTAGCATTTCTCTTTAAAGATGTCAGGTTTCTTCAGAAGCAATAAGGAAACTGATGATTTGTTATCCTGTCTCTGAACTCAACCTCAAGTGCCTTGAATTCCTGGATACAGAATAGTTCCTCACAGATACAAAATATGTCAGCTTTGTGAAAAAATATAGCCTTACCTGATGATCCGGTGATGTCCATGGCTTTGAGATTTCTGCACTTTATGACAGTGAGGGTCATCCTTCCCGCAGTAGGCAAATAACAAAGAGAGAACATGATCTCCCCCAAATCTATGCTTTCCTGTCAAGAAAAATGTGGGATAAGTCTTAGTCCCAAAGAATGGCACTTGAAACCATTCGGATTTTACAAAAATAACATTAGAGAATATTTTAGTTTTCAGAATCACTGGCCTCCAAAAGTGCTTTGACAGCAGTGGTGGTTTCCATATTGCTGGCTGAAACAAGCTCTGCTTTCTCCACGGATGAAACTACCTTCCTTTCTCCCTCTCTCCCTCGGTGATGAAAGTGAGCAGATACTAGGATTGCCAGACCTGGCTTGGCAACCAGCAGGGGACCAGGAAGTAGGGTTGCAAACTCTGGGTTCAGAAATATCTCGAGATTGGTTGATTGAGCCTGGGAAAGTGAGGTTTAGAGAGGGATCTTGGTAGGCTATAATGCCATGCAGTCCACCTGCCAAACTGACCATTTTCTCCATGAGAAATGGAACACACACACACTCACTCACAGCTCTCTCGGAATTTCCCCAAACTCTATGGTGACTTCTAGATAGGGCTCCAAAACATCTGGGTTCTCCACAAAAAGTGACACCAGTCTTCTCTAGGAATTGATGAATTTTTTGTGTTTACCATAGAGTGTCTAGAAAAATGTAATTTCACTGCCAGGGAAAACCAGGAAGTGACAAAAATTGGCAGGAAACAAAGAGGATTTGGGAATGGCAATCCTAACAAGAACTGCATCGACAAAATCATGCAATGGCATGAAATTATCACCAATAAAAATGGTGGGCGGGGCTGGGGGCTGGACTATATTCTGAGAAAAATGTCAAGAAAGGGAAGTACTTTTTTTTTGCTTTTTCAAAATAAAAAAAATACATGTTCCAAGTCTCAGGTTTGGATAGGATCTGATAGCTGACCTAGATTGAACCCTGTTCTTCATTTGTTTGAGGACAGGTGCAGTTGCTCAGAGGAGAAGGTATTCAGGGACATATCTAAAAAAATAGTGCTGGGGCAAAAACTGATTCCCCCGCCTCACAAGCATCTGACACCCATCTTTTAAATAACTAACTAGACCACCATAGGGAGCCCCTGTGCATGATAAAAGCAATAGTAGAGTCTAAGAATGTCTTCCCAGGATCAGGGTCAGGTGTCACCTGCAGTCCCCGGGGTCCTGGAGAAACAAGGTCAGCCAGACTACCGTACTGTGAAACAAGACCAGGATCAAAGCCAAGAAGACACTTGGTCCACTACTGAGGGAACTCACCTCACCTCACTGATCTTCTGTTCCTTCCAGTATACATGCAAAGAGGAAGAAAGTGTGGCACTCTTGCTGTTTATACAAATACAAAGTTACCAAAATGGTGTGTAGCTGCTGAGGTGGTCATGTCCATAAAGTTGGTGATTAATGGGTTGAAGACCATGGATCTAGGCTCAGAAATTTACTTTTTTTAAATTTAGGCATTTAGGCCCTGTTTTTTTCCTCCCCAACAGAGACCAAAAGCCACTTACAGTATCACTCATCCTACTCTGTTGCCTCATCATGGCAATAACCCGGTGAGGTAGGTTAGACTGAGAGTGATTAGTCGGGGTGTATCCATAAGAAAATAGCCCCTAGGACAAGCACTGAAATTGCAACCATGCCCAAACATCCAACATGCATCTTTTAGATAACTATACTGTGAGATCAGCTCAAAAACACAAGTCAAACTTATTAATCTTTTCATGAACAAATTATGGCACTACATAAA